>NC_071089.1:17540000-18965000 GCF_027358695.1 Spea bombifrons | reverse complement strand
ATGTTATTAAGCAGGCTAAGGAGATTTTGAATGTAAGTGGTAACAGTGCAAAGCTCATCCAAGCTTTGCCATTCTTCAGATATATTTCGCCCGCAAAGCATTTTAATCCAATGTCGCCTATCAAGAATGTTGAATCTCAAGACTGTCATGAGGGTAAAGTTCAGCTTTACACTGTTAGTCAATCAGATGTGTCGACTTGGACAGGTGGACAGCTGACGCTTAACAAGCTCTCCCCAAAGAAAGATATGATAGATTTTCTGGGTCGTGGTGATTGCAAATGTAAAGAAGAAGTATTTCATGTTGGAAATGCTTTAAGACAAGCTTTTGTGCAATTCCCAAGTGAACATTTGAAACTTCAGAACTATCTTCCAGATGAACTTGTGGATTACTTTATGAGTGCCCTTCCAGAGATGAGAATTGATAAGTATGAGTTCAAGGCTTTGTACTGGCTTTGTGTTGCCAGTAACCTCCAACCTGAACCTCAACCTGGATGTATACTTATATTCAGATCTAGGCTCTATGCAGTAGTGTCTTCAAACAGCGCTTTGGAGGTATTCCATTGCCTTCCACTGTCCACTGTGCATCGACTTCTGATTTGCTTTGGAGGACAAAGTTTCCAGCTTATTGGGTCGACAGAAGAATGTCTTCTCACTCTGTGTACCTACAACAGTCATTACACTCAGCACATATGTAATGTCCTGTTAAAACTTTTGGTTTCAGAATCAGACTATATCAGTTGTACTAGCCACCCTCTGTTGAAGGCTGACTTGATGCAGCTGTCCCTTGACTGGGACACAGAGATATCGGACTTTGTTTGTTCTAATGGATTTAAACTCACTTGTAGATTCAGAACCACCTTAGCGGATATGGTATATCTCATTCATGAAAATATGAATGACACTAAGCCACCGTTAGGTGATATGCGCTGTTTCTTGTACACATGTGTAAAGGTAGAATCCAATCAGAACTTTAGTGTCTATAGGTCATTAATACTCACCAATACTTGCATAGCTCTTGTCGGTGAGAGCAACGTCATCCAGTCGGCTTCAAGCTCCAATGGCTTTGACAAAATTACTTTACACAGTCTCCGCGATCTTAAGTGTGTCGTCTTCACAGATAGAGATGATATAACCAAAATGACCATATTTTTTTCAAAAAAGAATCAAGATTTATTTAAAAAAGTACAATTGATGCCCATCAGCTCACATCCTCATCTTGAAAAGAATACATCAGTCGGGACAGATGTGTGGACCCTTACTTTTAGTTCATCTAAAGATGCTCTTCTACTTATAAAGTATATAACAGAGTAGGTTTTTATTTATGCTAAATAAAACTACATTCTAAAACACGCTAAAGCAACTAAGCTAAGCTAATCAGGCGCTACACATACAGATTCTGCTTGTGCCAAAATTCTGCCATGAATAACAATATTCCTTCTGGTGTTCATGTAAAAGCTATGCCATCTGACATAGTATGTAAAGAATAAATGAAATTATTTTTAAATTGAACACTCTTTCATGCCAGAGCATATGTAGTCATTAAATATAGTTTCTCTTCTGCCAAACTTGCCTTAAAAATGATGTCAGTTGTCTGTTTTTCTTGTTATCGCTTAAAAAATATGATAGATTACCAATGATCTTTCTGAAAAAATATTCCTGAATAGCTGGGAATTTTATTTAATTCACTATACGTTGTATGAAAATAATAATAATAATAGTAAAAAATACTTATGTTTATCTGTATCTATCTCTGTTGCAGATTCATGTAGGTCAGCATAAGATTTAAAAGGTCACCAGATTCTATATACATGTTTTACTTGTATCAGAACAGCACATTCAGAAATTCATTCCGTTTGTAAGCAACGGCACCTAGAGTTTTGGGCTTCATCAATTATATAGGGAAATAGCGATTCCAGTTTAAATTGCTGCCAGCGTAACAGGGTGAGGGTTCAGCTGCCCCCCTACTCTTACTGAGTTTAGAGGAATCCAATTAACGCAGAAGACTTTAACTTACATGCAAAAGATGCCATAAGTGTCCATTTGACAGGTTCAATCATTAGCATGTCAATCATTTAGAGATATTCTGACGTCAGTCTATTGGCAACAATGTTACGTTTGGTAGTAAATAGAATTTCACTTATAATGAATAATACTAAAATATATAGCATGTCTATAATATTTTATTCCTCTATTCTTTTACATCATAGGCTTACATCAGAGAAATACCTTTCTTTGGAATATTTGAGTTTTGTAAGGGTAGCATTCTATAAAGGATTATAACATTTTCAGCCATTGTTTTTTAAATACATTATTTTTGACTGATTTCTCCAGACAAGGTCTAATATTTGAAATATGCATGAATGCAGTTAAAACATATCTTTATAAATATACTGTGTGTATAATATATATATATATATATATATATATTTATTTTTTTAAATTTCAAATAAAGACACAACAAAAATTTCCTTAAGAACATATTTCATAGGTAAAAAAAAAGTTTAAAAGTATAGAAATTATGCAGGGCCAGCTCGGCACATCTTGCAGAAGATGCTCACTAGGGTTGACCCTTCATTAATTTATTCACTGATCAAATGGCTCATGAAAGAAGCAAAATAGCCAATAGCACGCACACTGTTACTCTATGTCTGACCAAGCATTTTGGGAGTTTTGGGTCTATAGTTCTTGACCAAGTCACCATTTGAAATATATATTTGGTAGCCTTTTTATCCCCAAATAACTACCTGGTCTTTTACATTCTTTTCTTAAGAAATGCACTAACCGAACTAAAACCCTTGAATTTCTCCGTTCAGTGTTCTTGTTCCTCTGGCACGTCCTGACAGTCTGTGATAAAGATGCATGTAATCGCTGCTAACAGTGCAGACACATGCGCAATATTCTCTGGATGCTTTCCTCGCTGTGCTTGTGTTTGCCTTTGACTCAGCAAAACATTTATCTTCTTTTCTTCCTCTAACTACAGTTTTACCAATAATAAATAGTCTCTCCAGACCGGTTCCACAAATATAAGACGAGCAGCAGGTCCTTTTCGGAAATACTTTTCCTGCATCCTCTTCTGGTCTTGCATTGACATTTGTGCTTGTGTATGAGGATTGAGAGATTGTTTTTGGCATGCTATAAAAGAGCGTTATATTTCATATGCTTTAGCGATGGTTTTAGCTTTCCGAAGTGTCATATGTCTTCACATCAATTGCCAAATAAAACTTATATAAATTTAGGATTTAATCCCAGAAGTTATCACATATCTGAAGTATAAATCCCAGTAGGTTACGGTTTTCATGTTTGGCGCTTGAGATGCTTATTATGTATTAAATGAAAGGTTATTGTATTTTTTTATTTACCATGCTGTGGCTTTATGAAGAGAGAGGATAAAACAAAACATACACTTCATTAAAAATATAAAAAATATTTATATACCCTACACTGCAATAGCACGATCCATACATTTACATGTATGTTTTTGGAACATACTCTAGATGAAGAACAGACCCCTGAGGTCAGTAAATCTTATGTTGTTATTATTTATTGTTTTATATAGCGCCATCAAATTCCGTAGCGCTGTACAATGTAATGTTTCATCTTTTTTTTCTGTATTGGTCCAATAAAAAGATTTTAGCTTTAAATGAAGACTGCATTTTCTTTTGGGTTATAGAGTATTGTATTATGGTTTTTGTCAATGTGTAAGCATGTCATGTGAGAGTATGTGTACATGGTATGTATACGAGGAACAGTGTCTATGTATGAGTGTGAGAGACTGTGTACAGCAGAATTATTGGTGGCCATAGAAATAAACTTTTCGGGATACAATCAGTAAAACTGAATACTCTAAAATAGGAATATGTTTAATAAATGTTGTTATGTTGAAATTAAGATCATTGCCCCTTACCGTGTGTGTAAAACCATATGAAGCCAATGACCACATCTAATCGGTCCTTTGACTTTATATTGCAAAATAATAAAGGATGATATCAGAGATGTAACGTTCGGTTTCCCCAAAGTATATTTGCAACACTCACTGTTATGTAAATGAGTAATTAAAAACGTGTATTTCTTGTATTATACTAATAAAAAGGATAGTTCAAAACTTTTAAGGTGATTTATTAAATGTCTGTTTACCTTCAAAGCTTGTTATGCTAGTGAACATAGTTGCATAGATGCATATTAACTCCATCGTCTTTTTGAAACGGCTCCCTTGTTTTATATAAGAAACTGGAAAATGCTCATTAAAGGGTTTCGTGAAATATTTACTCTTAATACCCTGCCTCTAAACACTTATTATATATTTGATGCTGTTTTCATCTATAAAGAATAGAAAACCGCTTCAATCAGGAAGATGTTTACTGTGCACTGAACGTTCCTCAAACACTTGTAAATATGTTGTTAGCCTTGTAAATAGGTCTACCTTGTTATCATGCTTTATACGATTTTGTGTAATTTTAATGTTTTTTCCCCCTCGTTCTCTCTTTCATGTGCTTGTTAGCGGTTAATATCACGTTCATTAGGTGTAAATCCTGATGATCTCACGGATCCAGTTAGAATAACTATACCTCGATATGTTCTCTGTGGACAAGGAAAAGATGAGCACTACGAGTTTGAAATAAAGGTAATTCTATTTCTCCTTTGTGTTATTCTATTACTTTCATTTTAAAAAAATGTTTTGGGAGAATATAATATGTAATATTTTTAAGATTTAACAAGTCCCAAAAAATAAAAAATTCATTGATTTGTGATATTGACCAGTCTAGAGTGTGACCTCTCCCTTACATTGTGAAATACATTTTACCTGTTTACATATATTATATGTTACATATGTGTATTTATAAAATTATATAGCACCTGCATTTCACTATTTCGTTAACTTATATTCATAAGGGTTAGGGTTTAAGAAACGACGCAGTCACCTCCAGTACCTTTTTTGGTTGTTGATTAGTTTCTGTTCTATCCGATCTGAACCTTTTCAGCTGGAGGGCAGAAAATGGCATGAGCCAAAACTTACATTTCATTTGAGCTTGAGACTTCTTTTATAACAGGGGTATGATGGCTGCAGTTCAATGGTCCTGGCTAAACTTGGTGGTAGTCTAGAAAGACAGAACATTTGTTCTGTATACCAATGCGCGGGTAATCGACGCAAGCCAAAAACAGCCATTTAACACCCAATAAGGTGAAATGACAGATATTAAACAAGATTGGAGCTCACTCTTCGCACAGCAAACACTGGATAGAGCAGTTGGCTAAGTTCCCAGTCTTGTTCTGGGAATTTAGCCAAATTAATGATTGGCCTCTCATCAGTTGTTATTGAGTTGGCTGAGATCCCAGAAAAAGTCTGAGATTAGAAACATGTCTCTTCTGATTATTGTTTATTGATGTCTGTTCACAGAACTTTGAGGGGGTTAAGTGCCCTTAATGTGGTTTTCTTTTGTTTGACTGTACCTGTGCAGTGTGGTTTATCTTTTCTTGTATGGTGTCTACGTTGAGTTTAGTAAGGCCTGGTGGAGGTTAGACGGATGATTTGATGTCTAAAACGTACTGGCAAAAAAAGTATCCGTCTTTAGTGCTTGTTGCACCTTCTTTAATAGCTTTCATGGCAGGTTTCAATGGTCTGGATGTTGCATTTGGTATGCGTTC
This sequence comes from Spea bombifrons, assembly GCF_027358695.1. Lineage (NCBI taxonomy): Eukaryota > Metazoa > Chordata > Amphibia > Anura > Pelobatidae > Spea > Spea bombifrons. The sequence continues at coordinate 18,959,358 of NC_071089.1, read as the reverse complement.
GTGTTATTACAAAAAGGATAGTTGTATGCAATTTAGTCAGGGGATTGAATTGCTTACTTCATTTTCTTTTTACAACTATTGTTGCAAATTACACTTTAGTAAGGTCATTGAATCAACTCCAATATATCCATCTATTCAGAGGAGTAGGTAGAAAAACAAGATGTGCTACAAAATACTTTTTGTTATTGTCTGAGCAGCCGTATGCAAAATGATCTTCAAATCTTTTTTTTTTTTTTTTTAATATATATAATTGAAAAATCAGGCTGTGGTTTTAAATATCTTTTTTTGTCAGAAGAGTCATGTATGAAATTAATATATTTTAAGGCATTTTCTAATTCTTATAAAAAAAAATCTGTCAGAGATTCAATTATTTTTGCTGATGCTATTATTTTTGTAATCACACAATTCAGAACAACTGTAGGCATTTGATCATTGCAGCATAATGTTTTTTGGGGGGGTTTTTTGTGGTCGCAAACCGATTTGTTATATTCTGCTAGTATTGGTGCACATGGCATTGTGACTAATTCTAATATAGTTTTTTTCTCTTTGAAAACACTAAGTGTTCTGGCATAACCATAATATATACTAAAGCACTTTTAGTGTGTGTGTATGTGTGTGTGTATATATATATATATATATATATATATATATATAATGTTTTTAAATGTCCTTATTTTTCCCGGGACAGATTACAGTCTTGGAAGAAACATGGACCGTGTTTAGACGATACAGCCGTTTCCGTGAAATGCACAAAACATTCAAAATAAAATACCCAGAGGTAGGTCAACTTTACTTGACTTAATTTTATGAAAATACATTTTAAGTATCAATTTGCTTACTTGCATGAAATTAATGTCTTCTCTGTTTAGCCATTAATGATTTCAGCAGCCTAAATCCTTAAAATATGTTGTATAGCCCATTATTGCATAGCTTATTCCTTGTTCAAAATGACTGCAGAAAATACTTCTATTTTATTTAAGTTTAGCTTCTTCTTGCAAAGAATTATGCATAAAATTACTTTTTTTTCATAAACATTTCTCATTGTTAAACACAATAAATCTCAACAAAGATTTACAAATCTTCACTTTTCATTAATCTGAACAAGATGTCAAATTTGTTTGCACGTTCTTGGATGTATAAAATGTGGTGTCCCAATGGAACATGTAGGAATTATGCAGAACTCAATGAACTTGAGACAAAAGGGAAATTGATCAGAGTTATCCATGACCAAGGACATTTTCTAATGACAACATGGGAGTGATCGTAACATTTGATTGTATTTTTCACAATAATGGATGAGAATTATAAAGCACTGCAGGAATTTCCCGGTTTCATCAGCCAAACCCATGTCGTGTTTCCCAATTCTAATCTTTCTTATTTGTTATCCTCTTTCATTGTCCATGCTCGACAGTCAGCTAGGTATTTTTCAACACTGAATTTGACCGTATTGAGATTTGCATTTTCTAAACCTCTTATTAGCAGAATTCTGACTCTATCCATACACCTGCCAGAGTGTGTTATACGACACATTACATAATTAACATCATGCATTATTGAATAGTGTGCTGCATTTAGAACTCAAGTACTTGGGTACTTGTACTTGTTTTTTCAGAGCAGCTGGCTGAAATGACGGCTTGGCGTTGCTTTCTTACTACTTTGATCTATGTTTTCTCAAAATGATCTAGTGAATGTTAGTGCACTCGCTAGCTTCATTACAGATGTCAATAAACATAATAAGATAAATGATATATTTGGCACACTTACACAGACTCGTGTCCCCTCTTTTGCTTAAATTCCACTTTGAGATTGGCCTCAGTAAGCGACTTTTTTTTGCTGTCAACATGTTAACGCAATCTACCCCCAAAGAATCAATACAATATCTGCTTCCCGCTATTTGCTGTATGTTTTACATGTCTGATTTAAGAACCTTTGGCAATTACGTTACTTAGCTTTTTTCTTTTTGTATTTAAACAACACGGGTTCAAAAGGCGTCAGTGAATCTCAAATACGTTTCAAAGCCACGAAGTCTGTTTCTCATAATTTTCCTTTTAACTTTTGGAAGAAATAATATTTCCAAGAATATAATGTAAACCATTTTCTAAGCAGCTACTTTAGATTCCTGTGGATAAAAGTATTCAAAGTTTAGGAAATGAATTCCCCTGCTGTGAAGCCAACAATACTTAGCTCTGTTATGCTAACATCTTTTCCTGCCCTATAACCATATTCCGTAGCTCACAGTTTCAAGTATCATATAACCGTGTTGCTTTTCACTGAAATAAAATGCGTACAGAGTTATCCTGTTTTATGTGGAGTGTCTGGGTACAGTACTTTATCCTGTTATGTTTGTCGCATAATTTATGCTGAAGAGAGGTTTAAGATATAATAATTCAAGACGTCGGAGGTGCCTTTTAGTGATATCTTCCGAAGAGATCACAAGCTTCTTCCTCTATATAATTTTAATAGTGTGCGTTTTTATATACCTTTTCACTGAAAAACACCAAAACTACGTAAAAGCTGCTTTTTTTTTTAAAGAATGCTTTTGTTATATTTGACTTGGAGGTTTTGCTCTCGCAACATCTTGATTGGCATCTGGAACGGTGCATTGTCCAGATGTGATTAGAGCGGCTTATCTACCACCACTTAACTATTTCCAAAGAGTGCCTTAGGTTGTTTTAGAGTTTTATAAGATTAATTGTTTTATCCAAAAGGTGTTTTATGAATAAGAGCACATGTATGGACCAATATTAGATTTGAATTTATGCTTCTATTTATGCTGCTATAAAATGTATGAATAAATATGAAATTAGGAATGAAGGGCACTTGTTATTAATGTATAGTTGTAAATACATACCCCCCCTTAACATATATTTGCTCTCTCAGCTGGAATAATGACTGAGAAGAACAGCTCTGGTCTGCTAGGATCTCAGAAATGACTTGCCCCAGAAATCCCATTTAATTATTCTAGAGACCTTAAAACATTGTGTTTATAAACCACATAATGAGTTGTGGTGAGATGAATAATTATGTAGATTATTGCATTAACTATACATTTTTCCCTCCACATAACCTACCACTCACTGCTTTGTAAATAAACCCTTTTAGAAGTGTTGTTCTGTTAAACTTAGACATTAATAAACCTTAGCAGATGTGTCATTCTATTTTCATTCCAAGGGAGCAATCCTATCAAAATGCCGATTTAGCAGCTTTTGTTTTTGCATCACATGGTATTAATTATTATTATTATTTATTGTTTTATATAGCACCATCAAATTCCGTAGCGCTGACGGTAATTGACCATTCCCTGAAATAAAAAGTACCAGCGAAATTTTTGAAAATTTCTTTACATTTTTGAAGAATTATTTTTGTGAAGCGCTTGGCTGTTCAATAATTCTAGGAATTATGGATGCATATCGTTTTGTGTGCATGGAAGAGAGACCCTTTTAGTCTTTAGATTGAGGGCCAGGTGTTGAGATGGACAAAGTGAAATGCTAACCTGTGTAAAGCTCACACAAATACTGAAATCCAAAGCCTCTACATAAACGTGCCTCTCTTAATCATGGCGGTATTCAACAGCTACATATAGTCAGCTGGGGATACCAGGACATCTGGAAATTAAATTGTTTTCATTCTTCACAAATGCTTCATTAACCTTTTATGATTTCCATGTTTTTTATGTTACTTTTATCTGTTCATCTCTTAATTTTTTTATTACCCAATTTTTCCTGAAGAATTGAATTCTGGTATTGATATTAAAAACATTTATAGCAGATGTGTTTACATTTGCATTTCCAAATTGTGATAACAGATTGTCGGGCTTACTCAAGTCAGCCTGCTGTGGAAACTGAAACAATGAATCAATATTGGAAATTACCATATTGTGTGAAATTGCAATACTTATGGTTCTATTATGGCTTAATCTTACTTGTTTTCTCGCTCGTTAAAACATAAAAAAACAAAACAAAAAAAAATAACTAAGGGATATGTATTGATCTCTTGTAAAATCACATAACCTTTCACTGTGCTGAACAAAAAATAAGAATGAATAAGATGCAGACTAGATTGCATAGCATATAAAAAAAAAAAATTCGCTGAATTATATAATTACGTAAACACCCTAATAAAAATGACTAAATATGTTTTTTACATATGTATTACATTGTTGGTTCTTCCATCACTGATTTCATTATTTTTTTCTGATTTTATTTTATTGAAAATGTATTTATATTTTTTTGAGCAAAGTAGAGAATTTGCATTGTTTACACTTCTCCAGCTTTCGTTAAATGGGCATTATTTAACTTAAATATTTTTAAATGTCCACATGTTTAATAAACATTATGACAAGGACAACATCCAGGGTGCTTAATGGCATTAGTTGTAATTCTAGTTATTAGGTATAAAATAGGCAGCATATAGACACTTTGGTGGACATATTTTACTCCACTTGACTCTTGTACAAAAATATTCTGTTGAATTCACAAACATTATTCAAAACTTTTGATTCACTTTTCAATAAAAAAGCTAATTTAATCTGGATTCTGATTTAGAGTCAAACTGTGCATTTTATATATTCTGTTATTGCATTGATTACTGATAAAGCCCAAAAATGGAGTCATCTTGTTGGACTTCTTACTTTTTTGTCTAACTCTGGAATTGGTAAAAATCCCTAGACTGCATCTTCGATTTCAGTGCCAGTTAAATACTAGTTGGTTTTATATATGTGGACGTAATTTACAAAGCAGTAAAACCATTTCTTCTTATTTAAATCTGGTATTTTACGATCATGCAGATTAAATAGAATAAAACAATTTGAAATACACTTATAATCTAAGTTTTGTGTGGTCTCTGTATGCTATCGAGAAAAATTATGGTGGATCTGGTCTCTTACAGTCCCAAGTTTCTTCCTGTTAATAATGACTAAAACTAAGAAAAAAACAGTATTATGCAGTAACACATACCCCTTATGTGATAGAAGTAATCAAGGCTTTTATAATGCATTCCTGATGACATGTTCTTCATTCTGTGTCTGCTGTGAAATACTGTTGACAGTTGAGGTGAAAATCTACTCACTTTTTATATTGTGCATCATGACCAAAAGGTGACATTTTATTATAATGGAACATCGATGTCATAAGCATTCATCCTTTAAACTGTCACCCTTGAAGATTGATTCATTCAAGAGGCGACATAATGTGTGTCAGGATCTCAGAAAAATGTCTTCAAAATTAGAATGTTTTGTACTTTTATCTAGTAAAAGAATGTGTTCAAAATCTCCAGTGATTAACCGTTTTTCAAATGGAATTTAATTGCCGTTTTCACCTTCTTTAGTGTTCTTCTGACTCTAGGCTATATTAGACAATTTTTTACGAGGGTGAGGCTAGTTCACTTTTAACTTCATGTCATTTATAAGAAAGCAAACCCTTAACTTTGCCCAAAATTCACCTTACTGCAGACATCAGTCTTTACGGATATTGGATTAACCACTGACCTTGTCCCTTTCCAGTGTGTACTTCATTAATGCCCCCTCCTACTTAGACCTATTTTACCTTAAGCCTTTGTATACAAATACTTTCCGTCTGGACAGTGTTCTTATATGTATATTTTATTTATAAAGCACTAACAGATGTTCTTAATGCTTTAAAGTTAACAGTCCATTAAAAGGAATGTAGGGTAACAGCATTGTATAAGAACCATAGTGAGATGAACTTATTGTAACTTGTGGAATGAATCCCATGGTGGGGATTAGCCCTGCTTGGTTGGTGTACACTCACAGGCCCGGCAAGCAAAAAAAAAGATTAGCTGCTGCTTGAAAATAACTTACTTTCATTCTGTTTCTGGAAATTCAGATGAAAGGAAGATTATCAGTCACAGCGAGGTCCCAATACACAGAATTTGTGTAGGTTGCAAGTAATAAACATTATTTATAACATAAATTATTACATTAGCTTAGAAGGTTCCTGGAAGTGTGTGCCCACCATTCTTATATACTTAAACCCAATGAGGAAAGCATAGAATGATATATGCACCTAAATGTCTCTGCATAAAAACAGGGCTCACAGTTCTTATTTTGTTAGCAGTACCTTATTTTGATAGTAATACCTATCTTCCAGAAGCCATGGTGGTATCTCCACAGACCTTACACAAAGATCTATCTTGCAGCACTTAGCTTCACAGTACCTTTGCTAGGTAGCCTTGTAGGAGCTATGATGGTGCAGCAATAATACAGATCACTTCCTTTAGTTCCCTGGGCTAGTTAGAGGATATTAGAGGACCTCTCCAACTGGACCATAAGCCCTACTTCCCACAAAAGCAGAGCCTAAATCACAGTGCTGTCCCCTGGGAAAACAGGACAGTTGTGGGTATATATTAGTGTGGGCAGTTCAGTCACTCAATCATTTGATTACCCATGTTAATTAAAACACAAATCCGCCTGATCATTTCTGTGAAAATCCCTTAACCTTAGTCTATTGGCAATCTTGAGGACTGGTGTACTAATCATGGGAAACATCACAAGAGTAGAGTTGTGATTTAATTCTCTCACTTGACTATCCATTATGGAGGGCTCTCACTAGTACTTTGTCCAGCAGAAATGGTTTCGCTCTCCATGTATAATGCGTAATTGAATGTATAGAGTCTTTCAAGAACCTTCACTGATTAAACTACACAGTATGCAGGACCAGTCAAGCTCTTCATGTAGCAGAAGTTCACTGGAGTTGGCTCTTCATAATGAATAGTCAAGGAACTAAAACACAACTCTCCTCTTTACTCTCCCTTTGAGAAAATGTATGTATCTGCAGCTGACCTTGTTCATTAAACAGTTTTTAAAAATTCTTTAACATGTTTCAAACCTTTTGCAAGAAATGTAAGATGGTGTTTCACAACTGGGATATTGGATTATTTTATTTGAAATATCTGTCACATCAAAAACATCAAAACGCATTTTGCGGTGCTACCTTAACTCTACTCAACATAAGAGAGCTGTAAGTAACCGAGCAATCAATTTCTGAACATATTTGCTGAATGCTCTTGGGTACAGGTTGGGGGTATTTGGGTTTCCTTTGGGTTGTGACTGCATCATTTTTATTCAATGCCTATGATGCCGGGCTTAGCGAATCAGCTTTCCAATCAGCGGCCGCACCCTTTGGAACATAAATAGTTAGCTCGATGATATATAAAATGCATCATATGATTTGACCCAGCAGTCTTACTGTAGTTCACTAAAGTCTAACTTGGCAATCTGACCCCATTTAAGCAAGCCAGCTTCCCTAAAGCAGCAATAAATCAAATAGTCAAGAATAAATTCTTATGTGTTTACAGCCATATTTCTCAGAGACAGCTGCTTTTATAGGACTGTAAGACCTGCTATTAATTTTTATTCTTAAAAGCGCCTCTTTCCGTTCAATAAACAGCTGACTTTTCCCCCCTTTTTTTAACCTCTGTTTATTTGCTAACAGGAGTTAAGAAATATGGAGCCTTTGATGGATCAATCAAGTGCTATAGTAGTGATTCATTAGACCAACAAATAAGTTAAGACGAACCACCATCTATATCCCCTGGTGGCTTTAATAAAGACATGCTGCCATAAATAAAAAAAGACACTAAAGTCTTTATCAGCCCTTCCTTCTAAAGTTTGCTCTTTTGATAGTATTTGTGAAGATGCCTATATGGCCTTTGAATTAGAAAAGACACAATGAAACAATTTCATCTCGTATTGCAACCTATTATTCTTCAATATCTTGGATATTGTCAACATGCTTTATGCAAAATATACCCTTACTTTCCTTATTTATTGCATTGTTACCTTTTGTCTCTCTTTTCTCATTTTTGTGATGCTTTATCATTTAACGTAATCCTTCTACATGTTCTTCCTTGCTTTCCTTTGGATGTGCAGGCAGGCAGATAGCAGCCGAGGATTAGTGTTGTACACTGTGTACGTCATTTATGTAGGCTGTACTTGTTGATTAGATGATTGCCATTCAACTCCAAATGTTTTTCCCATTCATTAAATGGAAGCTGTGTACATATTTTTTTCACATATCAATGAAAACAATTATGTTTTGTATTGTTAAATCTTCACGAAAGACGCATTGGATTTGCCTTTTTTATTGAGTGTTAATGTTCATCTGCTCCTTTAGCCCTGTAATTTCTGCTGGTGGTTTAATACTCCTTAGCAATGCTTTGTACAAGTACCTAGCACTGTTTATTTGTTGCTTTGTAGCATTGTTTACCTGGTTTAGGATCCATACCACACATGCTGTGTTTTTTGGAAATGAAAAAAAGGTTACTGCCTCTTAAAATTTGTCTACTGTGATGCTCCTTGGTTTTTGTAGCAGACTGACAGCTGGGGACTCTTTATGACTTTTTGGATATCTCTATTGGAAATCACTTGGAGAATCCCCAAACCACGGGGTTGTTGGAGTTTGCGATGATTACAGACAACTGCACACAGCATACAGGAAGCCAGTGTGTTATTTCCCTGGCTTAGATCTAAGTTATACTCCACATGGTCAAATTGTACTTGCTGTGTCAGGTATTATTATGCAGAAACATAGAACTTGACGGCATTTGACATCTAGTCTTCCAATTTTTCCTGTTGTAAGAACCTAAAACCTTATTCAGTCCTTTGTCTTGTCTAACATTCTGGAAATGCGAATGTCTTACACATGCATGTTTTCATTCCCTCACTGTTTTAGCTGCTACCACTTCTTTCCTTTCTTCTCCAAGCTGTACAATCCTTTAGTCCTTGCTGTTCATTTTTTATCTGCAAACCATTTACCATTTCAGTGTTCCTTCTTCTAACCCCATCCAGAATATCTATATCTTTCTAGAGATGGGGTCTCCAGAACTGTACAGAATACTCTTTTGAAGCTTGAGCCGAGATTTTTGAAGAACCACCTCTCTCTCTTTCTGCTGTTCCTTCTTTACATTGCTTGTCTACCTTTAAGTCTTTATGTCATTTCAAATACCGTATTTGCTCGATTATAAGACGACCCTGATTATAAGACGACCCCCCAAATCTGAATATTAATTTAGGAAAAAAAGATAAAGCCTGAATATAAGACGACCCTATAGGAAAAAGTTTTACCAGTAAATGTTAATTCATGTAAACTATTTTTTGGTTTTATTTCCTTCTATTTTCCAACCTGCCCCCCCAGTTATGCACATCTGCCCCAGAAATGCCTTTTAACCCTATATGCCACTGTGTCCCATGATATGCCTTTTGACCCCCTATGTGCCACTCTGCCTCCAGAAATGCCTTATACCCCTATATGTCACTTTTGCATTAAGGGGGTTAAAAGGCATATTATGGGGCAGAGTGGCATATAGGGAGGTTTAAGGCATTTCAGGAGGCAGAGTGGCGTATAGAGTTAAAAAGGCATTTCTGGAGGCAGAGTGGCATTAAGGGGGTTAAAAGGCATTTCATAGAACACTCTGCCTCCAGAAATGCCTTATGCCCCTCATTTAACACCCCCCCGCCCCCCCAAACTTACAGGTGCTTCTGACTCCCCTGTCATGCAGCCGGGGCAGTGTGTAGATGTCTACGCGATTTGCGTAGACAACTTACGCTGCAGCCGGAAGGAGGTGTGGCTAGCAGCGGGGGGGTTATCTATCTATTGCGCAGACCTTCCCTGACTGTCAGAGAGAATTCCCCCCACCGGTGCAGGGAACTCCTCCTTCCGGCTGCAGCGTAAATTGTTTACGCGGATCGCGTAGACATCTACTCGCTGCCCCGGCTACACACCGGTGAATCAGAAGCACCGCTAAGTGGGGCGGGGGGGGATGAGACAGGAGGATCCAGGTCCCCTGCAGCTGTGGGGGTTCTGGATCTTAGTCGTCTCATAGTCAGACCTATTTGAGGTCTGATTATAAGACGACCCCGATTATAAGACGAGGAGTATTTTTCAGAGCGTTTGCTCTGAAAAAACCTCGTCTTATAATCGAGCAAATACGGTATTACTCAGTAATATTAAATATTCAATTTTCCGATATATATATATATATATATATATATATATATATAATATTATTTAGCTGCTCCATGCTTTTAAGTGAAAACCACCTTTAAACTGCATAAAAAAAAATTTGTTCAAAAATTTGAATTGTAAATAAGTAAGTATATAATTTGAAAAACATAATTATGTATCTGGATAAAACCGCTTTGGTTCAATTAAGACTTAATCGCTTTATGTCAATCCAAGAGAGCAATAATTAATTTGTCACAGTTAATAAATGTAACCGGTTGCTAAGATGCAGTGAAATTGTCAAATGCCATTTGATGTTTTAATAGTAATGTGAAGGATTGCAAATAAGAGGTTGGAATAACAAATGCACACCACACAAAAACCTAATACTTAAAAAGTTAAGGGTATTTGAAAGTTCAATGCAAGCTTCATAAATTTCTCTACATTCCTCGCTTTCAATATTATTGTTCTTCCAATATTTTTTCATAACCTTAGTTACTTATTTGAAAACAAATATCTGCTTACTTTCTGCAACTCTCCTTAGTGATCAATATTAGTGGCATTGCTCAGTCTGGCGCTGTCCATGGTGCTGAAGTCTCTTTAAGGCATATGATAGCTGCGTGGTTCCATCCATGTGCTTCTTTTCGAAACCAACCCCTCCTGCCATGTGCCATGCAGGAGATGTGTTTGACCAGTCTCTCCTGGTACCTTATTGTTTAGAAGGGACATCAGGGACATTGTGGTAACTTGTCTTGTCTTCATGATCTCCATAAACAAAGCAAATAGGTTTAGGTGGGCAGGCTTAGAATCCTTACTCCTCGTCCACACTTCAAGACTCAAATGCTTAAAGGAAGTGATGCATAAATACACTGGAAACATGATGTGATGTCAAATACATCATCTCAACTAAGGTGGATGCGGGAAGAGTCACTTCCCAGCATAGAGCTATTCTCAGAGGGTGAGATCAAAGTGTGTGGAAGGGGATATATATATATATATATATATATATATATATATATATATATTTAGAGACAGAGAGAAAAAAATGGGGTTTGGCTGTGTGTATTTGGGATAAATGTGTTTTGCTGGGTTGTTAACTTATAATAAATAGCTTTTTAATGTAGACAAACTATTGTGAACTAACTTTCATTTATATTAATTTGATGAAACATCATTACATTACATTCTCCCTTTAATAATGTATGGACATGTTGCATTCTATTTGTTAAACACAGCGGACACCACATGTCCACATGTCTTTTCCTTCATTACTTTACTCTGGAGGGGTGGTATTTATTTTAGAACATAATGTTAAAGAGAGATTGTGGCTCAAAATGGTAGTGTTACTCTGTTCCATCTAGAGCTTGGTGGGTAGTAGATTGCATTAGGAAGATTAGATACTATTCTTCGTTGTGACTTTCCACACAATAGTTATGCCAGTTAATTTGCTCTATCAATTTACTGAACATTGACAAGGGAAGCCATATTAATATCTAATGTGCCGTGAGTTCTACTGTTGATTTGTTCCTGTAGCCAAATGGATACCCCATCATCACATGTTAGTTACCACAACATCCAGTGGTCGGTCACATGCAATATCCCTTAAAACATGTGTTAGTTTTTCCAGTATTCCCTTTTATTTTCCCATCGCAATGTCTAGGTAAAAGCTCTAATTCTTTTCCTGCCTCCCTGTTTGTGGAAGAGTGGGAAGCGGTTAAAAATACTATTAACAGCTTTACATGCATATATCAGACCTTTTGATATTCTTGAATGTATTCCTCAGGCCCAGGTGACTTCTACACTTTTAATTTTCAATGTTCTTTTGGAATTTATTTTTCTGAAAATAGACTCTTGGTCCACTACATTACCATTTATATTTATTTTTTTTCTCCTCACCTTCACATTCAATTTCAAAAACCGTGCAAAAATAATTATTGTTACACAGACCATTGTCTCCTTCAGTGTATCTGCCACATTTTAAGTATTACCTATGATCTCCTTTTGTTTCTCTGTCTCTATATAACAAAAAGAAAGTTGTGGCTGGGTTTAAATTGGATTTGTTTGCACTTCAGACTTTGGTACATCTTATGCTCTTCATACTCACCTGCCTGTAATTTTATTATTATTACTATTAAAATTACTTATTTTTATTTAAGATGTTTTTTTAAAATAAAGAACTCTGTATATGCCAGTACATCATGAGTAAATGTGATTTTAAGAATGTTTCCATTTTTGTACATTCATTTTATATTCAATTTACATTGGACATTTTGGAAAGACGGTGGGTCCATTTTATAGTGAAAATGACAATTGGTCAAATACTGCACTTATGGCAAATAAGAGTTTTTGACTCTTCAAGGCCTTTAATGCCATATGGACTCCTCAGATGTATGCATTTTAGTACATCATATTCATAGAATAACAGCGGTAGAGAAGGTTTGTCACTAAAGAGAACAATTTCCAGTCTATCACACCTTGTTAAATATCCCTGCTTAGGGAGACATTCCAACCATCCTATGCACTTTAATTCATATGATAGCCGAGCGCTCCCTGTAAATTTTCTTGAAGTCCCTGTTGTAAATGCCGTACAGGCGATGTGTTTGGCTGGTATACTTACCGCCGGTAAGCTCCAGCACGTCACCATGCAGGAAAGCACTCCCGTTGAAATGCCCATCGACACACGAGTCTTGGAAATCTTGCCCAAGCATCTATGACAGCTTAATGTGGTGGAAAGAGGCAAGTATCTCGCACATGCACAGTAATAGGCAGCAAAAACTTTCAGCCAAACTGGGGAATACATAGATAGCATTCTGTGAGGAAGCCCTCTATACATTTGCATTTAGTGCATACAAAGGTTGTAGCGTACCTTCCAAAATCCATGACACAATGTTTCTTTAGTTGATGTGTGATTCATGTAGGTTTGTTTTTAAACGTTATGTCTGTATGAAGTGGGCATTTATATAACATATTATATTTTTGCAGCTTATTCCATAGATATCCCTAAAATACATTAATTATTTTCTACTTTGCAAGCCATGTGCTTCTCCTTTATGTAGCAGTGCTGTTAACCAAACACATATTTTTCCTTTTCTTCCAATTCTTCATTTTTACATGAACTGGGTATTCAGGAGTCTGAAATAGCACATTTGTTGAAATGCTCTAAAAAGTTACAAAATCTTTACTTTCTTTTCTGCTCAGATTCTAGTTCTAAAGCAATTTTTCTAAATTTAAAATTGAAGAATTTTAAGTGTTTCTTAAGCATTCGTTTGCAAGTTACTTTTCTGAAGTCTTCAAAAAGAAAATCTAGGTGCAAGTTTCCCTTTCATTCTACACAAGAAAGGAGAAGCGGACGTTTCCTACGGCTGCAGAGGATGTCTGCTCTTCTTATTTTTCCTCTTATATTTTAACTCGCTGTCAAAAAAACTGGTGACAAAAGTATTGTAATGGATTATGGCCTCAAAGGTAAAATTAGTGTAACATATGATGCCATGTAGCAATTGTAATGCAAATGGGATCTTGATTCATTACCAATCTATATGATTTTAGATTTTAATGAAAAATTTTAAAATAACAATATGGGGACGTTTTACATTACGGAGAAGATGGTAGATACGTGGAACAGCTGCCCAGCAAAAAGTGATAAAGATTATTACATTAAGGGAATTTAAACATTCACAGGATAGCCAGATGGCATAAGCTAGGACCAAGTCTTTACAGCAGGAAAAAAAGCCAAGCGGACTTGATGGGCCGAATGGTTCTATGTTTCTATATAAGACCGAACTGTAAAATTCTACATTACAAGTATGTCTTAGTGTGAAATATTTATCAGCACAGACCTGGTCTCCCTTTTTTTTTTACCTTCATCTTATGCTACACGTTAAAAGCTTTCCATTAAAAACCTAATGATGGTGTCACGGCACAGCGTACAGAGGAGACGCCGTAGTCAGGTAGGACTGCAGGGATGGTCCAGAGAGCCGAGGTCAGGATACCGGAGAGCAGGATAAACGAGGAGCAAGCCGAGGTCAGGATACCAGAGATCAGAATAGTCAAAAACAAGCCGAGGTCAAATACAGGAATCAAGCAGGAAAACGCTATCTGGGTGCTAGCACAGGGCATAGACGACCATCAGAAGGCGAAGTCTAAGAGTTCTGAAGTCTCTTATATAGGCACAGGAAGTTTAGGCACTAATTGGATGTTTCCCGCCAAATTTTCAAAGTGCCGTTACGTCACTTCCTGCGGCCATCTTGTGGTTGGCGATTTCGTAATCTTTCCATATAGGTCGAGGTAGTACCAGCCGGCGCCGCTAGGTGGCGTGAAGCAGAACGAGTCAGGACTCCAGAGAAGGACGCGTCTCCCGGCTCCAGCTGCTGGGAGGATCTTGTGCAGGTAAGTGGTCTCCCTCTTCCTCGCGGCGGCTGCGGCTGCTGTGTAGAAGCGGGAGGTCTCCCCCTTCTCCGCGGTGGCTGCGGCTGCTGGATAGACGAGGGAGGTCTTCCCCTTCTGCGCGGTGGCTGTGGCTGGAGCTGCCGTGCGGAAGCAGGGGGTCTCCCTCTTCCTCGTGGCAGTTGCGGCTGGGGCTGCCGTGTAGAGGCGGGGGGTCTCCCCCTTCTTCGCGGCGCTTGCTGCTGCTGGTCCGAGGCGGGGGGTCTCCCCTCTCTTCGCGGCAGCAGCGGCCGCCGGACCGAAGCGGGGGGTCTCCCCCTACCTCGCGGCTGCTGACACGCGGCTGGAGCCGTAACAGTACCCCTCCTCAAAGGGGCGACCTCTGGGCGACCCCTGTTAGAGCAACTCTGCCCTCTAGCCAGGAATGCACGTACAAGGTGAGGAGCATGAAACCGAGCCTCCGGTACCCAGGAACGATCCTCTGGGCCAAGTCCCCTCCAATGAATCAGATATTGGAGACTCCCTTGTTGCCTGCGAGACTTCAGGATAGCTTGAGGAGTACGTCCAGAAATATCAGTGGCCGAAGTCTCCGAAACAGAGGATCTGGTCGAAAAGCGGTTGCAAACCAGCGGCTTCAATAGGGAGACATGGAAGACTCTAGGAATACGGAGTGTCCTAGGCAGGGAAAGTTCATAGGCGACAGGGTTCACCCGGCGGACAATCGAGAAAGGACCGATAAAACGTGGTGCCAGCTTCATGCTGGGTACTCTGAGTCGCAGGTACCTTGTAGACAACCACACTCTGTCCCCAGGAGAATAGGCAGGATTCCTAGAACGACGTTTGTTAGCTTGGAGTTCCTGTCGCTCACCCGCCAATTCTAGAGCCCTCCGCACCGAAGCCCACGTAGACTGGATAG
The DNA here is from genome assembly GCF_027358695.1 of Spea bombifrons. Classification (NCBI taxonomy): domain Eukaryota; kingdom Metazoa; phylum Chordata; class Amphibia; order Anura; family Pelobatidae; genus Spea; species Spea bombifrons. The sequence continues at coordinate 18,944,100 of NC_071089.1, read as the reverse complement.
TCACCAACCGCTCCTCCAGTACTGGATCAGTAGAAGTAGGGAAGGCGCCAGGAAAGGGTTGAGGGTGAAGACCATACACACAATAGAAGGCGGATTCTCCAGTGGACTCTTGTACCGCATTATTGCGAGCAAATTCAGCCAATGGCAACAGGTCAACCCAATCGTCCTGATGATGGTTAATGAATATGCGCAGGTACTGTTCGAGGTGCTGGTTAGCCCTCTCTGCTGCGCCGTTGGACTGTGGGTGGTATGCGGAGGAAAAGGCCAGGGTGACACCCAAGGCTCTAGTGAACTCGCGCCAAAAACGTGCAATAAACTGAGTGCCACGGTCGGAGACAATCTCAGTAGGGACTCCATGGAGGCGGACGATCTCCCGCATGAATAAGTCAGCCAACACCGAAGCCGTGGGTAGTCTCCTCAAGGGTATCATATGCGCCATCTTAGAAAAGCGATCGACGATCATGAGGATGACAGTATATCCCTTGGAGTTGGGTAAATCCACGATAAAGTCCATGGCAAGGTGAGTCCAGGGCCTTGAAGGACGAGGTAATGGATGGAGCAGCCCAGCAGGGAGATTTCTAGAAGACTTGTTGGCAGCACACTTGAGACAGGAGCGGACAAACAGGGCAGTATCCCTGCTCCATTCTGGCCACCAAAATGTCCTGGACACGAGGTCCTTGGTTCGTGCTAGCCCAGGATGGCCTGCAGTTCTGGAGCCATGGGACAGACGAAGCACATGGGTACGGAGGTTAGCAGGAACAAAAAGTTTCCCAACCGGCAACGACGCTGGAGCTTGGGCTTGTAAACCAGAAATGCGATCAAGCAAGGGAGTCCGGCAACGAAGGTGTAGCGCAGCGAGAACCTTGGTAGTAGGTATAATGGGCTCAGGCGCACGACCCTCCTCCTCTGGAAGCACATGTATCCGGGAGAGGGCATCAGCCTTGACATTCTTGGAACCCGGACGATAAGTCAATACGAATGAGAATCGGGAGAGAAACAAAGCCCATCTGGCCTGTCGAGGGTTTAGGCACTTGGCATTCTCTATGTACTGAAGGTTCTTGTGGTCCGTTAGAATCAACGTAGGAATCTGCACACCCTCCAGTAGATGACGCCACTCCTCCAGTGCCAGGATAACAGCCAGCAGCTCCTTGTTCCCCACATCATAGTTCCTCTCTGCTGGGGAGAATCTTCTGGAGAAGAATCCGCACGGATGGAGAGGACCACTGTATGAGATTCTCTGGGACAGGACAGCTCCGACTCCGGCTTCAGATGCATCGACCTCCAGAACAAATGGCAACCGAGGATCAGGATGACGCAACACAGGAGCGGTGGTAAATTTCGTCTTGAGCCGGGAAAAAGCGGAAATGGCCTCAGGAGACCACTCCAGGGTGTTCGCCCCTTTCTTAGTAAGGGACGTTAAAGGAGCCGCAACCTTGGAGTAGTCACGGATGAATCGTCTGTAATAGTTCGCAAACCCCAGAAAACGCTGCAGGGGTTTCAGGCCCAAAGGTTGAGGCCAGTCTCTGATGGCTTGGACCTTGGATGGGTCCATCTCGAAACCAGAGGGTGTAATGACGTATCCCAGGAATGTCACCCTCTGGATCTCAAACTCACATTTCTCGAGTTTAGCATATAGTCCATGGAGCCGTAGTCGGGACAAAACGCGAGCAACCTGGGTACGATGAGACTGCAAATCCGAAGAGTATATCAGAATGTCATCCAGGTACACCACTACAAACTGTTGGAGAAAGTCCCGGAGGCAATCATTGATGAATTCTTGGAAGACTGCCGGGGCGTTGCACAGCCCAAACGGCATAACAGTATATTCGTAATGTCCCGAACGAGTATTGAAGGCAGTCTTCCATTCGTCGTCCGCACGGATCCGGACGAGATTGTACGCACCCCGGAGATCCAACTTGGTGTAAATAGTGGCCCCACGTAGCCTATCGAAAAGTTCAGAGATTAGGGGAATAGGGTATGTGTTACGCCTGGTGATCCTGTTTAGCCCACGATAATCAATGCAGGGACGAAGCTCCCCGTTCTTCTTTTTTACGAAGAAGAAACCTGCGCCCGCAGGGGAGACAGAGCGGCGGATAAATCCTCGGCGAAGATTCTCCTCTATATATGATTCCATAGCTTGGGTCTCCGGAATGGAGAGTGGGTAAACCCGCCCCCGGGGTGGCATGGTCCCAGGAAGCAAGTCAATTGGGCAGTCATAAGGCCTGTGTGGTGGTAGCTTCTCAGCCTCCTTCTTATCGAAGACGTCCGCGAAATCCCGGTACTGTGCAGGCAGAGAGGAGGTCTCCCTCGAAGAGGCTGTAACCGTGGCATGCTTAAGAGGGGTGAGGCAATGTGCTTTACAGGACGCACTCCAGGCCGTGATCTGAGTCGTAGTCCAATCAATAGCAGGATTATGTACTTGTAACCACGGAAATCCCAATATAATGGGAATGGAGGGTGAGCGGATGACGAGAAGTTGCAATCGTTCCTTGTGTACGATCCCGACGGCAAGGTTGAGTGGGGCTGTAGAGCGAGAAATCTGGTCAGGATGAAGCGGTCTGCCATCAATAGCCTCAACAGCTAATGGTGCGGGCAGGGATAGGGTGGGAATGCGTTGCTGCTCACAAAACACTGAATCAATAAAGTTGCCGGCAGCGCCGGAGTCCAGGAAAGCCTCAGTGTCAACGAATCCAGCATCCCAGACCAGACGGACCGGAACAGTCATGCGGGTGGTGAACCCGTCGGGGGAATAGTTTACCACACCTATAGTAGGTTCCCCTGGCCTACCTAGGTGCGGGCGTTTCCCGGCCTGCTAGGACAGTGTCCGATGAAATGACCCGAGAGTCCGCAGTAAAAGCATAATCCCTCCCGTCTCCGCCTGTTCCTCTCTCGTTCGGAGACCCGAGTGGCTCCCAACTGCATGGGTTCGTCAGACGGTTCATTCGAGGGTTCGGCAGATGAAAACTGAGGCGAGAAGCGTGTAGTAGATCTCCCACCCTTGTCGCTTGACTTCAGACTCTCACGTTGGGCTTGTCTTTGGCGGAGACGCAGATCAATCTGGGAAACATACGAAATCACGGAGTCTAGCTCCATGGGTAAGTCTCTGGCAGCAGTCTCGTCCTTGAGGGTCTCAGAAAGTCCATTCAGGAAGGCGGCCACCAATGCCTCATTAGTCCAGTTCACCTCTCCCATCAGGGTCCGGAACTCTATAGCATACTCCAGAAGCGGGCGGGACCCCTGACGAATGGTAAAGAGTGAATTAGAAGCGGTGGCCCTTCTACCCGGAGTATCAAACGCAGCACGTAGACTGGAAACAAATTCAACATAGGAGCGCACCGTAGAAACGTTCCTCTCCCAGAGCGGTGAAGCCCATGCCAAGGCTTTATCCGTGAGGAGAGAAATGACATATCCCACCTTGGCACGTTCAGTGGGAAAGGCGTAAGGAGACAGTTCAAAGTGTATCTCACACTGATTCAGGAAACCCCGACAGGTTGCCGGATCACCACCGTAACGTTGGGGTGGAGGCAGGTGAGCAGGAACCGTGGCTACTGGTAACGGTGGTGGAGTAGGAGCCGCCACAGGTTGCGGTGCTTGCTGTGCAGGATCAGTACGCTGAAGCAAAGTCTGAAGGGCTTGAGCAAATTGATCCAGACGGTGATCCATCTCGTCAAGTCGAGCCTCAGTGGACCCTTGTCCTACCGAAGCGGGTCTCATGATGGCCTTCTGATTCTGTCACGGCACAGCGTACAGAGGAGACGCCGTAGTCAGGTAGGACTGCAGGGATGGTCCAGAGAGCCGAGGTCAGGATACCGGAGAGCAGGATAAACGAGGAGCAAGCCGAGGTCAGGATACCAGAGATCAGAATAGTCAAAAACAAGCCGAGGTCAAATACAGGAATCAAGCAGGAAAACGCTATCTGGGTGCTAGCACAGGGCATAGACGACCATCAGAAGGCGAAGTCTAAGAGTTCTGAAGTCTCTTATATAGGCACAGGAAGTTTAGGCACTAATTGGATGTTTCCCGCCAAATTTTCAAAGTGCCGTTACGTCACTTCCTGCGGCCATCTTGTGGTTGGCGATTTCGTAATCTTTCCATATAGGTCGAGGTAGTACCAGCCGGCGCCGCTAGGTGGCGTGAAGCAGAACGAGTCAGGACTCCAGAGAAGGACGCGTCTCCCGGCTCCAGCTGCTGGGAGGATCTTGTGCAGGTAAGTGGTCTCCCTCTTCCTCGCGGCGGCTGCGGCTGCTGTGTAGAAGCGGGAGGTCTCCCCCTTCTCCGCGGTGGCTGCGGCTGCTGGATAGACGAGGGAGGTCTTCCCCTTCTGCGCGGTGGCTGTGGCTGGAGCTGCCGTGCGGAAGCAGGGGGTCTCCCTCTTCCTCGTGGCAGTTGCGGCTGGGGCTGCCGTGTAGAGGCGGGGGGTCTCCCCCTTCTTCGCGGCGCTTGCTGCTGCTGGTCCGAGGCGGGGGGTCTCCCCTCTCTTCGCGGCAGCAGCGGCCGCCGGACCGAAGCGGGGGGTCTCCCCCTACCTCGCGGCTGCTGACACGCGGCTGGAGCCGTAACAGATGGTAGCTGCTTAATATTATTTTCAAAAATATCAATAATAACATGAATTCCTATCTGCATAATCACAGAGGAAAGTAGAATGCATTAAGCACTTGTAGTATTCGCAATTAAAGCAATTCTTTCCCACTCCCTGTTGAAGGTGATATATTTTATATGGGAGCTAATGGAAGCTTTCATGGATCGTGAATGCAGATGACTGATATGATTAAGATGTAGCTTAAACTGCTATTTGTGTAACTGTTATGTTCATGTAAAATGACGGGGCACATGAGGACTCCATATTGTGAATTATTTTTCCAAGTGCTGTATATGCAGCAATCACGTCGGTGGAACTCGCACCGTAGAACCCATGTGATGTAATGATGTGGAGGCAATATGTCTTTCCTGCTACAGCCTATTCCACCCCACAATAATTAAACTCAACATTCTATATAGTTACCCCAATTTAAATAGCATGATTTCCCTACTCTCCCCCATAATTACCACTTTGCAACCGAGGATATAACTACAAAAAAATCTAAATTAATTACGCACCAGCTACATTCTCTACGCCGCACAAAACAGTGCAGTAATATTCAGCCTTGCTAATATCCATCTCTGTCTGTTAGTGATGGAAATATATACTTCATTTTAGGGGTTAATTGCTGTGAGTGTGTGCAATAATGTTATATATCAGAATTTGAAAACATTACTGTGTAAATATTCACTGAGAAATCGTTATAATTGTTATAATGAGCTGATCCATCATGGACACTAATTACTGCATCTGAATGTGCCAACCAAATGTATGTGTGTGTGTATACGGTACAGTGTATAAACTAGACGTGCATGGCAAGCAAAATCATTGGAAATACTGATTGGCCAGAAGGAAAAACTCCCACAGGTTGTTGCACCCATCAATCACAGCAGTAATAATCAATTATACCGCCCCCATTCTTTTGGCTACTTCTACCTATCGGTTATTGATATGTACCCCCCACACACACAGTCCCTCCCACTTTACCATCTCAAGGAGCGCCAAAACTGTTTGTAATGGCGGCTACACGTGGCAACAGATCCAAACTTTTGCAATTCGTTTTTGTCAATTTCTTCGGAGATCGTCCTCATTTTTGTCAGTTTTGTACGAATACACGAAACAGGCAATTTCCGTTAAACATAAAGCTTGTATTAAAAGGAATGCACAAGTCTAATAACATATATATATATATATATATATATATATATATATATATATATATATATATATATATATATATCTGTATAGGGTTTTTTGGCCGTTGGCACATCCTGTTTCTGAAAACAATTACATTATGCTCATGTGTTAACGTTCTCATTCCTGGGTGACGTCTAAAGGTCCTTAAATACAAACCATTTTACACACACAGAATTTGCACATGGAAACTGCATAATATGACATATGTCTTATTGTGGAGGCTAGAATTTAAGTAATTGATCCGTAGATTTGATTGAATGAATGTTAATTACACATGTGTAAAATATGAAGAATGGACAGTTAAAATTAATGGTCCAAATATAAGTAAGCATGCATGAACGTGCTTTAATAGGTGTAATATCCATATTTAAACACATAAAACATGATTTTATTACTCTTTATATGAATACTTGCCAACTTTTCTTCTTATTTTAGACTTTACATGACTGTATAGGCCTTTCTAAGACATACATGCAATTGAGCAACATAATATCTATGTATATATACATGTAATATATATATATAAATATACACTAACACCAACAAATTAAATGTGAATTGCTTTTGTTTGAAATCGGATATTAAGGTCATGCCATTTTTATAATAGGTTGACTGTGCTATTATAATGAAATATAAACTGTAATATACTAATTGTTTCCTTACTGGTATAAGTTATTTGATTTTGTATTGGTACTTGTGCAAGGTGTGTTATCCTTACCAACCGTCTTGTGTTGGATTCCCGTACCCTATAAGTTTTATTTAATGCCATGCTGTTCTCAGCTTGAGGAGAATACACTGGGGTTTTTTTCTTCTTCTATGGGCTGGGTACAAAAGCAGATATAAGTGAATAAAAAAAAGCTGAAGGGGTTTATAAAATGAAATAAGATAAAAGGTAATTGTACTCTGCATGAGAAAGGAAAATGTAGGTATTTAATAAAGCGTGTCGTTAATGTATAAGTAAAATGTGTTTTGCTTGTGTGTAAATGTCTGACTTTACTGATGGCAGGCTATGTTGCTCACTGCTCCGGGAAGACAATGTCGTGATGAGCGTGCACGCGCAGAGCCTGTTTTCAGTCGATGTGGCCATTTAACAGGGAAGCTATTTTCTATGGCATTACGTCTCAGGCTGGGCAAGAATCTTGCAAACTGTATTTTTGTAATTCTACTAGAAATCCTTCATGATATATTCTTTTTTGAAAAAGCTCTTGGAGGAGCTACCCGCCTGACCTAAATGACTGGGTTAATTCCAGATCTTGATGACTAGTAAATACTTTGTTATGACAATAGTCAAAGCATTATGATTTTAAAATAATGGTGTCTCATACGTACAAAACAGCCAGTTGTTTTCTGCCTTTAATGGCTAAACTCTCTGTATGACTCCTTATTTCAGCCTCTTTCTCTCACTAACCTCTCACTCCTGGTTCTCTCCAGATAATTTGTTCTTCTCATCCAGCTACTCCCTTTCTGGCTTGCCTTGATAATATGAGCCGTAAATATGGAACGCCGTTCTGAGATATATGATCTGTGTTCCATTCTAATTATCAGTGTCTGCTTCTGATTTATTTCTCAGATACATGTTTAATTTTAGCCCTCATTAACTTTACACCAACACTCTTTATCACATTTACAGATTTTTTTTGTCTTAAGAGACTGAAAGTGAGCTTGGGGCCCTACCGAAAATAGGTTCAAACAAAACTACTCTATCATGCTATCACTTTCCACCGTGTCTCATTATTTTCGTCTGTGTCAATAATTTAGCACATTCCTCTTAGAATGTTTTATTGATTAAATGGCTGTGTGTTTTATTACAATAACTTTATCTGTTTAGTTAACGGCTTTAACTATTCATCCAAATTTCCCAATGCACAAAGTAGGTTTTGCTGCCAAACGCATTACCGGAGGGGTAACAAACTGTATTATAACCTTAGAATAGTTTATTAGGAGGAAGTTTGTTTAAGGTTATTCGATTGATTTAATACTAATCCAGATCCTAAAACCTAAATCAAGCAGTATATATATATATATTTGTGACTTTGAACAATACTCTTTTGGTGTATGTTTCTTGGTACGCAATTCTAAATCAATGTTCTGTACGGTAGTTTCTAACATGCAGGGATCAGTACAGTAAACTATTCCTCCAAGCACAGGTGAAATTATGCAAATTTCAACATGAACTGTAAGCTCTTCAGGTCAAAAAAATTGCGTAATACCAGGTATAAAATGAAAGAAGTCATAAGAAAGTCTCTGGGCTGCTAATAAAACATATATATTTGATTTTTTTATTTTTATTTTACCAATGAACCCTAAAGAACTAGATGCATGGCTTCCATCTTCTTTTTTTTTTTTTTTTTTTTTTAATACATTTTAGTTTGGTACCTACCTGAGCTTCTGTATAACATGGTATCATTCTCGATTTTTTAGCTAAAACAATGTTTGTCTTTGGATAATGTGATAACTGGTGTGGAGTCAATGCAGGGCAGTTACTCCTGGTTCCTGATTTCTATAACTGGTGGATAGATAGTCCACCTTCTAAAGACATTCTAGCTAAACGTGTACAGATAATTAGTTATGTGTTTTCTCTTTTATCATACCACTATGAAAATGTGTTAGCTCTCCTAGTACTAGGACACTGGACAAATGCTACTGAAATGTAGACATGTAAATATTTTTGTTAGTTTGAGTGCTTTGATTTTTTTTCTCATGCTGAAACCTAATGGGCAAAAGCTTGAGGGGCACAAAAGTTTGAATATATGTTCAATCATAGTATCTGTATATTTCAGCTTACTGCCTTAGAATTTCCACCAAAGAAGCTCTTTGGAAACAAGGATGAACGTTTTATTGCTGAACGAAGGGCTCATTTAGAGGTAAGAAATATTTTAAATTTGTATTTAGCATGTATAATCCTATTCAAATGAATACGCAATACATCCTACCTCCTACGAGGTCCGCCTCAATGTAGATAAGTAACATTTTAACCTTCTCAGCCACTACCCATGCATTTGATAACCTTTACCAAAACGCAAAAGCAGCCCATAATATCAGGGAGACTACCTCCAACCAGATATAAAATATACATTTTGCTCCTCAAAGCTAAATGATGTACCTTCCAGTCTCAAGAAAGAGGGATTTCACTGAACATCAAGAACCCAGGCCTTGCTGCTGTATATGTCCCTCACTCTATGAACCACAAGGTTCTAATCCCATAATCAGTGCTGCCTAAATGTACAACCAGCATTCTGACAGATTACAGGTCTTGAGTCTTCAACTATATAGTGATTTAAACGGTGGTGTGATTTATGGCAGCTGCAAAATATATATCCAGTGGTGGACATTGACCAATGGTTATTACTTTAAACTTTTGTTTGTAATACAATGTTTGTAATATAAAATGCATGCCGTATCAGTCTAAGGGTTAGCTACAATATGTTTTCGTGGGAGTTAATATGAGGTAGTGTACGCTCTTGAATAATTCATTCATTCCTAGACTGTAAGCTCCATGGAGCAAGGACATCTTTCCTAATGTATTGTTAATTATTGTACCCCAAATCAAAAGCTCTACAGACTACATTGCTTATTATATTACATCACTAACTGTACTCATTTATTATACCGTAAAGTAAGCACACGTTTGTACTAGTAATAGTACAAACTTTGTAATAGTTTGTACTTTGTATGTATATTTGTATTATTTTTATTTATCTGTCTACATGTATGTTAATAGATCTGCATGTATGCTATGAGCTGTCAGTTCTGCTGAATATATTGGTAATCTAGTATTGTAATAATCATCCAATACGCGCAACCAATATCTAGGATTCTCTTTTGAAGAACATTGCATGGGAAAATTCAACTTTCCTGTTTCTATCACTAAAAATACTGTGTAAAGCATGATATTTTGGCTTACTTTTGAACATTCAAAAAGCGGTTGAGGTTTCATTTGCCCATCTCACACCAACTTCTTCACCAAAGGTCACTCAAAGGCTTAATACAAAGTAGGCTAGTTCCTAAACACAGTGGTGTTTTCATTAAGAATAAACACAGAAGAAAAAAATAAACTCCAGAATGAAGGTGAAATAAAGAAAATGTTATATAATTAGGTAAATTTCTCTTGGAAATTATGTTCAGGTGCAGTAAAAATAAAAAAATAGGCCATGACTCGTTCTTAAAGATAAAACTATTTAGCATTGTAGGCTTTCTTTGAGAATAACCATACTAAAACTGTAAAAAAACAATATGACCATTTATTGAGGACTTTGAACTTCCAAATATTGAGTTTAATGGACAGTCATATAGATTTTCCTCTTTTGTATATTGGCTTGGAGACATAAGATGAGCTGCCAATATAATGGTTATATTACATTGTTTTAGATTTTCTGTTTTATATAGGACATCAAAGAGTCTTATGGGTTTATTCATCATGACCAAAATTACTCTTTAACAACTTTCAGCCATTATTTCTGAAAACATACATTGTACTTTGGACAATTAGCACATTAACTTCCAATATGAGCAGAAGATTAGTTTTGTTTTGTATAAATAGGTAATGAGTTTTGATTTTCAGAAGTAGCATTATGGGGCCCACTGCATGCATTCATAACATACTAAATGTTGCTGTAAACTGAGCTAATTCCCATAACATCAGTTAATAGAAACCAAACATTATCTAAAATTGCTTTGTAACCGAATAAAAGTACATTGCACTTTGATGCCTTTTTCCATGCCCATATACTGTTAATACAGAGACAAGAAATCAATTTGGGTTCTAGCAATTTCTCATTTACCGTCTCCCATGTAAACCACAGTGACACTGATTTGTTTTTAATTCACCAACCCTGTGTGTTAACTTGTATACCCTTAGTAATGAATCTTGGTTTATGCGCTATCACAGTATGATATATCTTTATACATCTTAGCAGTCAGCCGAATACTTTTTTATGCTGACACAGTGACAACGTTGTGTTTTTTACTGTCAGGCAGACTAAATTACTACAGAATATCCCCCACTGGAAAGACCATTGACAAGAACGAAATTGACATAAGTCACTACATACATTGTAAATGTATATTAGATAGGAACAGAATTCGCCAGATTATTATCTCAAGAGGAAATATGTTGTGGAGTTTATTTATTGTAGTGCAGAGCCAAAGTCTAATGTAGAAATAGAAGGTTAGAGACAATGTTTTTTTATTGATTACCCTCTGTAATTAATACATAACGTTCAGCCTTAGAACAACACGTTCTAAGGCTGAACAATAGGTCTTAAGAAGTCTGGTATGCTTGGTGTTATTTTTGTTGCCTCCATGGTCTTTAGCAATTTGGCTTAAAGCTACATTTTCAGGTTTGTCCTGTATGATTGAACTAGATCAGAATGAATCTTATATGTTCTGCATATAAGGAAGTCACTGAACAAAGCCTGCCTCCCGCTGGAGAAGAACCAAAGAAGTTATGATTGACATGATTGTATAGCTTATAGCTTAAGTGTATATAGGTTAAGGAAAATACAGTAACACAGGTTATATTTTAAAGGAGGAGAAATGCTTGCACATATTATAGCCTAATATTAGATGAGAGACTTTGGCGTTAGATAAGGTATTAGTTTACAGAGAAGTTGATAGACTGTAGTGCTGTAGCCTTCTAATAAAGGTTAAATATGCATTATATAGGCATGTCCATGCTGAACATAATTCAAGGACCAGTGGTTTTAAGGCAGGTAGATTACCGTATATTGGCCATTGGTTCTTTCCTGGAAATGTTCATATGTTAAACATACATGTATGAATTCTATCCATACTAAACAAGCAGAAACAGAAATGTTTGCCCGATGACATTTTATTATTAGTTGTTTTAGGTCATTCTCAAATTCATGGTTCGCTAAACAGGAACACCAGAAAAGTTCTTGTTGTCCATTTGTTTTATAAACACACCATATTCCAACATACCTACATACAGTCCCATGCGTAGCCAACCTTTATTAACATATATGTTGAAATGGTAATTATGTTTCCTGTAGGATCCAACAGGTTTCCCTGTTTTGTTTAATCCACTTGCCATAGCTTTGTGCATAATAATGTATAAAATCAATCATGAAGAACATGCAAAATACAAAAAAGTAGGATTAAGTGGCAATTCTGCAAGGCAAAACCCTTCATTGTGACGTGCCACATTTGCAAATAAGTTTAATTTAAAATATTAACCGGGGGGAGGATCAGGGAGGACGTCACTGTAGTGCCGCCATTTTGGCGTAAGTTAGGTCCGCAGAGATGCGGACGAAAAAAGATTGCAAATAAAGGATTGAAGATAGAATAGAGAAGGGAGAAGGCAACATACTAAGCGATTAGCGCAAACAGAAGGGCGTAAGGGTTTGCGAAAAATAACTTCCTCGGACTGGCGAGTAATTTTACCAAATTACAGCTTTAAACTGTCATCTTGCGTATGGTATTTGACTTCCCTCTGTAAGGTTTTTCCCGTGAAGGAATACAAATTGTATAATATAATTACAAATTACTTACCATTTTGATACAGAAATGCTAAATAATCACTAAATAAAAATAATATAAATTGAATATATAATATTAAAGACAGATTGCCAATTATAAAAAGCCTAGAAATAATGAAATATGAGATGACACGGAAGACATTTGCAAATAAATATTGCAAATACATAATTAAATGTGCCCTCTGCTTAATAATGAAAGGTTCCTGGTACTTCATGTGGCTTAATTAAAATATAACATCTCTGGAGTAGCAGGTAATTACAATTCAGAAGACGTCCTTATGTCTTTTTTTTTTTTGTCACTGTACACAAAGATGGACAGGCAAGCATTTGCGTGGCTGACAGTTTTTGGCTCAGCTTATAAAATGTGGAAAATTGAGAGCTTGGAAGCAATCTCGCTCGACCCTCTCATCCACGGCAGTTTTCTTAGTTATATAGCATGAGCCTGGGCTTTGGCCTACTCATGCCCCACCACAAGTTGTCTCTCACTGCCCCCTATGTAACACTTTAAAATGGGAATTCATTGGTATAGCCTTAGTAGCCCATGTGTAGCTGAAAAGGAAAACATGTAGGTAGACATCTTATCTAAGCTATTGTAGCACAAATTCGTATTATCTTCCTGTATGATGTTCCTAAATGAAAACAGGGCAATATCACCTCAACATTGATACAAAAAAGAGAGCATGGTACAGTTTGCTTAGCTTAAAGACAAGAAAAATACGTGAAGGCTGAAAAGATCCCATCCTTTCTATTATAAGGTCTCAAACCTTAATTTGTCCTTGATCTCGTCTTAGGTTCATGTTTAAATTCCTTCACTGTATTAATCTCTACCAGTTTTATTAGGTAGCTGTTCCACTTATCTACCACCCCCTCAGTGTTCTCTCTCTCAGTTGAGGCGATGGAACAGTTTGTGGTTGTGGTTTGTTGTAGTGTGCTGACCTCCTACGTCAGCCGTTTCAGAAGTCTAATATAAATGTAAAAAAAATATTATTATCTCTTTATCTGTAAATTAACAAGAGAAGCACTCAGCCTTGTTCTTACCAATTCTCTTCTTTTTACTTAACCGACTCTGGTTCTTTGTCATTACGTTTTCAAATTAATTAGTACAATGTAGCTATTATTTCTTTCGTTAAGTATATATCATTAATCTGAAAATAGTAAAGCATAAAAATACATTCTTACTGCAGACCAAGTTAACACACATCTCCCGAAAACACTCGGAATGAATCACAGAGCAGTGTATTACTTTCTTTTCTGGTGCTTAGCAGGTTAATGTATTGAATGTTCTGATCCTGAAAAGTTATATACCGTATTTTTAACCTGTCAGTCTCGGAAGGCAGGAAACTGCTTTCTAGCTGCCATCTGACAAAAGAGAAGGCATTAGATTCAACCACTTATGTCTTGCAAAGTGTCAGATTTTAGGCAAGTACCAATATATACCATAAAATTTTCACAAATTGCTTCAGAAACATGGATAGTGAGATTAATTACAGAACTGAAGACACCTTGAGAGCAACAAAGTTGAAGATATTTTTATACTTGCCGCATTACCTCTTGGGGAGACAGCCAGCGTCTCCTGAAATACTCTCCTTGATATCAGGACACCAGGACGACTGTTCCTAAAATACTGCCTACATTGTGGAACAAACTTCATGATGGACATGACGTAACAACTGACAATGGAAACTATCCCGATAAACATTTATCCTGCAAGAGGAAATATGTTGTGGAGTTTATTTATTGTAGTGCAGAGCCAAAGTCTAATGTAGAAATAGAAGGTTAGAGACAATTTTTTTTATTGATTACCCTCTGTAATTAATACATAACGTTCAGCCTTATAACAACACGTTCTAAGGCTGAAAAATAGGTCTTAAGAAGTCTAGTATGCTTGGTGTTATTTTTGTTGCCTCCATGGTCTTTAGCAATTTGGCTTAAAGCTACATTTTCAGGTTTGTCCTGTATGATTGAACTAGATCAGAATGAATCTTATATGTTCTGCGTATAAGGAAGTCATTGAACAAAGCCTGCCTCCCACTGGAGAAGAACCAAAGAAGATATGATTGACAGGGTGACTTAGCTTGTGTAGCTTATAGCTTAAGTGTATATAGGTTAAGGAAAATACAGTAACATGGGTTATATTTTAAAGGAGGGGAAATGCTTGCACATATTATAATAATAATAATAATAATAATAATAATATTAGATGAGAGACTTTGGCGTTAGATAAGGTATGAGTTGACACAGAAGTTGATAGACTGTAGTGCTGTAGCCTTCTAATAAAGGTTATTACGGTTAATATAGTTTAGAAATATAAATATGCATTATATAGGCATGTCCATGCTGAACATAATTCAAGGACCAGTGGTTTTAAGGCAGGTAGATTACCGTATATTGGCCATTGGTTCTTTCCTGGGAATGTTCATATGTTAAACATACATGTATGAATTCTATCCATACTAAACAAGCAGAAACAGAAATGTTTGCCCAATTACATTTTATTATTAGTTGTTTTAGGTCAATTCATGGTTCGCTAAACAGGAACACCAGAAAAGTTCTTGTTGTCCATTTGTTTTATAAACACACCATATTCCAACATATCTACATACAGTCCCAAATGTTCTTTACCACAATTTATAGAATACCTCTAATTTTTACTTCCTTTAAACCAAAAGTTTACTGAATGGCATATCACTCAACAATGAAACACTGGATATAACAAAAAACGTAGACTTACTGTTGTGCAAAGATTTTGTTCACTTAAGCCTTTTTTAGAGGTACGCTCTATAAGATGTATAGAGTGGTAGATTGTCAAGATAGACAGAACCTGTAGAAGAAACCACACAAGGGAAACGTTAACCACATCCAAGTCAATGATGGTGGCAGGAAAAAGTTTAATTTTGGTGCGGTCAGGGGCGTCAGCAGATAAATATATCTAGAAAATCTAAAGATTTAACTTGACAAAGAAAAGTAAAGGCTTTTGCAAAGTTTATCAGATACAAACAAGATTTTGTTCACATAATATCCCATTAGAAAAGCCAAGTACTAAAAGGCTTCCCACAAGTTTGGCTGGAAAATTAATTGCTACAGGCTAAGGTTGTTTAAGACGACACCCCAGCGAGCTCTTCCAGCTATTGACTTTCACATGGGCAGAGATTAATGGTTTAGTAATCACTATCTCTAAAATCATAGCACTTTTATTATGCCTTATGCTTCAGCAAGTAGTGCTGTTGCCCCAAGACATAAACTTCTGTTGACGGACCACAAGATAAACTAACCATCAACCCACGCTAAGCCTTATTTATGTGTCTTCAGGACACACACTTGCCTTGTACTCAATTAATGCAGTTTTTTTTAATAATCAAAGCAAACATAGTTGTACTTGAGAAACTTGCTTCGAAAGAGTATATTCTATATACACTTCTTAACGTTAAACAAGTAGTGTATTATATTTTTAATCATCTGTATTGATCATGTATCTACAAACATTTTTAGGTAAAAATGTACACCTTTTGGAAAAGTCAAAATGCACAATTCATATAAGCCTTTAACAGTGTTACAAATAATAAACTTACAGTTACCGTACTTTTGTCTATGTTGAACAGGCTGAATGGTAAGTGGTATAATGGCTGCCTTGATTATTTTTCTGACAATTAGTAGTAGAAGTAGTAGAAAGAAGCAAGGCAGCCATAATACCACTTACCATTCAGCCTGTTCAACGGTGGATGGAATCGGACCACATCTCTAGAAGGCTATAGCTATTGGGGGAAATGTTCCAACAAGGGATACAAAATAGAATTACAAAATACAATGTTACTGCATAAGATAAAAGGGTCCTGAACATATAAGAAGAATGACGACCGACAGGACTGGTGAAGAAGTTGGGCACTGCTGATATTCACAGGTCTGTAAAAAGTAGTAAAATGACTACGTGAATATTAGAAAAGAAGACGAACTATGTCAGAAAACAGGTTCTTCCATGGTACTGAATTCACAAATCTTAAAAGAAGCAAGAAATTCACTCACTCGATTCAGTCTTGGAAGGAGAAGAAGACAACATACTTAAAACACCAGGTAGGATCCTTACATTTTACAATGGGATAAAATACTGTGCTTTTAGTTGTTCGCTAGGAAGGACGTTCGTGTCAAATATTACAGAAAATATTCAAGCTAAATAAACAATGTTCTAAACATGATTTTTTATTTTCTGTAGCCATGTGCGGAAATTATTTCCTGTGAACAACAAGAGTAATAGTACCACCGCAAAATGCACAACAGAATTATCAGAATGTTTTCAAGCAATGGGAGAATCAAGTTTTTTTATTCAGGTGGAAAAATCCAAACAGTTTCACAAAGTTATCTTTTTAATTGGTAGAAACACTACTAGATGATGAGATATAATATCCTAACTCTCCCAGCCTTGAAATCCAGAAAGGATCTAGATGACCATGAGCTGTGTGTATAACTGACAAGTAACTCTTTGCTTTCCACAGTGGAGAAAAGTCCAAAGGTGCCATGCCAACAATTAGTTGGTGACCTGGATGTCCGATGACTCGGTGGCAATCAGAATTCACCTGGACCACTGCCTTGCCCAGTTTTTTTTCTCATATTAGATTTTTTGGTGCTGTTTTATTTCCATTTGACAGTTTGTTTTATTTTGTATGTTGTCAGTTTGTTGTAACATGCAGGAATACATTGCTTCTCAGCGTGTTACCTTGCCCTGCTGTTTTAGCTCATGCTGCTTTGTTGCTTTTCTTTCTCATCAGGTTCAAGAGAATATTTTCAGTGTTTGGGGATCCATTTTGAGGAGCACGTCCATTTTAAAGTTTGATGGCTAAATTGATTAGAGTTTAATGCAGAAGATCTTTAAAGTACAAAAGATTGCCGGCAATCTGTATTGGTCTGCTGTGAAAAGAACTTTCACCTTAGGCGGTGACAATAGTGTTCGATGACTGTTCTATGATTCCAATGTTGATTGTGTGGTTGCAATCAGAAGTAGATATTTATGTTGATTACAGCCTTGTGTAAGCCTTCTCTCATATTGATTTTTTTTCGCTTGAAGATTTTTATTTTCTGTGTAGCATCAGTCATGTGTTGTTCATTTGTTGTAACATACAAGGGCTATATTGCTTCTCAGCATGTTACTTTATCCTGTTGTTTAAGCTCATGCTGCTGCGTTACTCTCTACTTTTTTTTTTTATCAGGTACAAGAGAGTATTTTGCAAAAGTGCTTGTTGATCAGTTAGGAAGAGCTTATCCATGCTTTGACGAAGTTGTACTTTAAATTATAAAAATTATTATGACTTTTCAGAACAGAGATCACAGCGCATACGTATAATCGAGAATGAGCATCTCTGACACACATAGATGCTACTGGCCTTAAGTTTGTCTAAGATGTGACAACAGTTTACATAAAGTGCAAAATGAAGCTATTTATTGTCTTTGTAGTCGAGATGGACGTATTAGAAGGATTTCTTCGAAGGTAAAAAACCCACACAACTGAGCCAGTGTCTATCCTATGAAAGGGGAACATTTCCGGTTTACCTAACTTTAATTTGCATATTTTCATATATAGAGTTGTATCTTTCCTTCACATATGTACTCTAGCTATTCTTCTTGTCCTCTTGTCGCCTTTTTAACAAAATAAGTCTTATTTTGATCGCAGATGTTATCTAGGTATACTTTTCTTTAAGTGGATAAGCCCCTTCATTCTGAAACATATAAATATGACTCCCAACTTCCCCATGATACAACTTTCAAGTGTCAGGAGGTGAAGTTACTTCTGCAAACTAATCAGTTTTTGTGGATAATTTGTCTTCCTTTTTTTAATTACCACTATATTTCCTACCTCTAGAGCTTTCCTACAGCCGGTAACCCGTAAACTTTGTAACCAAAGCAAAGATGACTTTGCATACCCTCCTGAGAAACATGGCGATGAGTGTGGTATTACGTTGAGAATCTATAGGGAATATATACACGTACTTGTTTGTGAACGCAAGATATGTACTGATATATAAATGCTGCATATTAAGTATTGTATATACTGCTTAATATGCACATACATATAAAGAAGAAACTATTGCAGAATAATTTAAAAGTCTGGAACTTATTAATTTATGAGAAGCCACTGAAGCATCATGTGTCACATAGCTTGAGGAAATTACATTACATTGTAATGCTCTAGCGAGTGGCTTTCCAAAATCAAGAATCAATAACAAGTTAGCTTCTCGCTAGAAAGGATGGTCTGTGACTGCATGATCTACTTTCCGCTCACATCTTAACGATTGAACGGCTTCCCTCTCGTTTTAGTTCCTTCACTAAACTCCTAATGATCTCGATTGCAAAGTCAGGAGGTCACATAGGCTGCTAGTCAGCTGTCTCCTCCAGTCTGCCTCTTCGGAGCATTACTAAATATATCCTTCTCATTCTCTTGCCTCACTTCCCACATAACTTACCGCTTACAGGCCTCTGAACACTAGGAAACCCTAAAATTTGCTTTGGAAAAAAAATGCAACAGAGCAAAACTAATAATGTCTCAACATTAAGCCAAATTACCATATGTAAAGATTTCTTTGTACCAGCTTATATTAAAATGTCCCATTCCAGATTTACAGGCTGCAGGTTCTACATTGCATCAGAATATTAACCTGTGGCAGGAAGGGAAAATTCTCCGAGGAAACCATGGTTTATACTCGCTTGTTTCTGATTTTCCACCTTCACCATTGTCAACATGATGCATATTGTATGGTTCTAATGTAGAGATCATGAAACTCGATATCCTTCCTGTTTTATGCTTTAAGCATCTATCCATGTTCACAGTTGGCGTACAATATTATTAGTTCGTTTTGGTGTTTATTCACAGTGCTATTCACCAGTACATGCATTTGGCAAAGTCTACATACCCTAGACTTATTTAAGCTCATTTATTTGTGGTTGTATGATTATGAAACCAGTTCAGTCCAATTCAGTCTGTTTTTAATAGTGCCTTTGGGTTGAGATTTAATTGTATGCTAGGGATCCACCCTGTCAAAGTAACTGTTACAACCAGAGGTAAGTGTCTGTGTTAAGGCACTTGGAAGTCATTAATGTCCTAAGGACGTTTAATAAAATGTTCTCCACAATGATGGTTGCTCTCGACCCCTGTAATAAATTCTTTATCATATAAGTATGGCTGTGAGTTAACTAACCTTAAGGAAATTACTCCAGTTTTTCGTTTTCATTTGAGTATAGTTAATTTACATGCCTTACCTAAAGTGGATGTGGACGTCCAGCCTCGGCCCACTTCGACCATGTTTGCTCTAGTTTAAATGGTAACATTCATTACCAAAATAATTTTAAGATGGAAATGCCTCCAGTAAGCGAGACAATTACTGTTGGTCCAGCGTGCCATCTGTATTTATAATGCAAACATCTGTCATCCTTAAATTTTTGGATTCAGGCAAAGGGTTTTGAGGATGATTCATGTCAAACACTTTGGTAGCTGCTCGCCAAGGCCATTCTAAAAGATGACATGCTGTCACTTCTGGCGCTGAACATGGGGTACGTGTGGTAAATTCAATTCTTTCTTGTCATTTGTGAATAGGATTTGACATGACTTGTTTTGATTTGTGTTCCTAAGGATTGATTTCCTTCACTAGGCTGGGCATGTCTGGATATTTATCGCTGCCTTTTTCTTATAAAAAGCAAAAAAAAGAAAAAGAAAAACAACCTTTGTTCTTGTTATGGTTTTCTCTTATTTTAAATCCAGCACAGTAATTCACATAGTCTGTTTTACAGAAAACAATCTTAGGTGGAACATAAATGCATTATTCATGAGGTATCCAGTAATCACTATATATTTTTGTAATAAAAAATGCTTGGAGTAAAAAGGTATTGGACTATCGATATAGATTGAAGTTCGTTCCAAAACACAGTGTTTGTTATGTAAGAATAAAGTAACCATCTGCTTTCCAAAAGGCTGATACGTCATCGAAAGTACGCAAACAGCACCTCCTGGGAAAAAAAGGGTTAAGCCATCAAAGGACTTCTCCTGCCAAATTATTGAATAAACAATTTCACTTTGACACAAGCCCATGTTGATTTAATCGTATAAACTTGAATATTATCAGATAAATAGAAAGATGATCTAACCCCGAAGGATCCGAGTCTCTTTTCAAATGCGTACCTTTGTACCTGTTTTAGATATTTTTTTTCAAGCTTAATTGTAACATTTTATTATATTGTGCATACTATAGGAAAATTAAGAGTGTTTATACGTATGCGTGCTAACAAGCTTTGGCATGCTGGACTGTTACTATTCTTAGGTCTTTTCAAACAGGTTAGCGTTTGTGGGCTAAAGTATATTAATCAATATTACTTTATTTTACAATCTTCTTTTATTCTTATTCCTCTATTCCTTTTCCAAGTAAATTTTCATCATTTTATACACAAATCCTTTTATTACAGTGTGTAGCCTTTAGCATATACTTTACAGATTTGTCATGTGTTTATGCCTCTAAGAAACTTTTTTTAGGACCTGTGAAAATTAACCTGTTGTCCAAGACCCAAAAAAGAGAGAGTCTCAACAGCTTGATCCGGCTCAGGAAAATGTGTCATTAACTGTGTAGTGGTTATAGAAGGGAATAAAGGTGGCATAATATTGGCCAGTGAGAACTATAAACTGTATACCGGTACTTAGTGTACTTGTTTCTAACGCTTGGCTGCTCTTGCAGTTGCTAAACTCTAGAAGGCTGTGTGTTTCCACATCCCCTGAATATTTAAACATAGAAGATGGACGTTTCCAGTTGCCTTCCATAGGAAATGTCTGGCAGCTTATGAAACTAGTTTGGCATCTCTGAAAGAATGTACAGAGTTCACCTGCAAGGAGAGATGATCCCACTAGCCACTGTGGCCTGCTAGTGACCCGCTTTCCTCCAGTCAGAGGTCCAGCAAATATGGGTGCCACATGAGATATGAATTGCATGACCTGTAATAATTTATGTTAAGAACATGTGCCTTAAACAGAATCCTTATACAGATAGAGGTGGAAAATATAGATTTTGCAAAATAGAAAATGTTTTCTACCACCAGACTCCATGCCATTGTATGCACAAATAAGCTGCTGTTTTATTTCATCAATATAATTTACTTCCATACTTTGACATTACACAGATATCAAATAATCCATGATGAAGTCGCTTTATTCTAAGAACAGTGTCCTTGGGTGAATATAAGCTTTAATGTGACCGTGCTGGGGGGGGTTCTTTGTAGTTCAGCGTGTCGTTAATTTTTTTTTTTTTTCTTGAAACATGCAATTAGTTTTTTTCCTGTTCTCATTATTTCAAATTAAATGATACACCTAATTGGCTCACGTTTTAGATAATTTCAAAGAAAATTAT
The DNA here is from genome assembly GCF_027358695.1 of Spea bombifrons. Classification (NCBI taxonomy): domain Eukaryota; kingdom Metazoa; phylum Chordata; class Amphibia; order Anura; family Pelobatidae; genus Spea; species Spea bombifrons. The sequence continues at coordinate 18,922,456 of NC_071089.1, read as the reverse complement.
GAAGCCACCCACTGTTTGTAGTGTATTTATTTTGTGGTTTAATGCTGAACAGAGATTTGTGATCACTGCTTGGCCTATGTAGTAGCTTGTCTAAATCATACCCCAATTTACGTGGAATTAAGAGTGACTAGAACTAGATTGTTTTAAAGTAACACATAAATAGTGATTTACTTTATTGCGTATTGTATGTCTTGTATGTTTCAACTAAACATTCCTCTATTGATGGCATTCATTTAATGTCTGTGCCGTTATTCTACTGAAGATAGGCATACTGTTTTCTGTAAAGTTCTTGAATTTCCATATTGTATAAACAGATGCTATATTCCTTAGTGTGCGGGATCAAGCATACATTAGATCAAGTTCTAAAGAAGATAAAGATAACGAGTGCATCATTGAAAGTTCAGTTAGTCACTCGGTCATAGTGACTGATCTACCTATGGCTCTTAATGTAAATGTTTAATCAATAGGAAAGAAAATTAACATTCCAATATTTGGATATATTATATATAAATAAAGTTGGTAGTGAAAATTAATAGATTCAAGGAATGGCATCTATGATTTTATGAGTTTTGAATCCGTTTTGTGGTTCTGCTATAAATTGCATTTCCACTATGATTGTTTTATCATTCTGCTTCATTCAGTTGGCCTTCACTTATTATTAAATACTCTTTCTGATCCAAACGTGGTTTTGTTGTATTAATGTCACATTGCTGGCTAAAATCCATTGAGTCCATTAAAATATTAGAAAGTTGTAGTATCAATTTAGCGGCTTACAAACAATTTCAGTTCGATGGTTATATATATGCATGTACTGTATGTGTGTATAATATATATAGATATATAGATATATAGATTCTGCAAATAAAAAGCAGAAAAGAGAAATAATACGAATGATACAGTGTGGGCTAAATTGACTCAAGCTTATTATTTTAATAATCCAAAATATGCTCTTTGGCTCGATACTCATTTCTAAGGGGAGCATGTGACAGATTCATCAGTTGATGACTATTTAATATCAATTTTCTTCCATAGAAAGTGGCAAGTACCCGGCGTGTACTTTACGTCTTGACAAAGTTTTCGGGCATACAGTTGCTTCCTTCTGGAAACAATATCTCTTCTTTATTGTCGTCATTTTAAGTCAACTTCTGCTCTGATTATTGATGGATCATTCAGCTGTAATTTCAGATTGTTACAAACTGCCTAAATTGAAATGTTTCAGGATAGCAGATGTTTAACTATCACAAACACAGCTGTAAATTTATGAAGCCTTGTAACTCTTTGTATACCATAGCAGCACATCCTCTGCGCATGTGCAAGTCCTTCAGATCTTCTGCTTACGATACCAGCATACTCACACAGCATTCAAAAGTTTAAGCGTAACCACAATGTACTTTCCTTCTGTCTAAAATAATAATTTTTTCTTTTGCTTTTTCCTCCTGCAGAAATACCTGAAAAACTTTTTCACTTTGATGCTGAAGTCTCCAACATCACCGCTGCATATTAATAAAGTCGGATTAACTCTTTCCAAACACACAATCTGCGAATTTTCACCATTTTTCAAGAAAGGCGTCTTTGACTACAGCAGCCACGGGACTGGATAATGAGGATAAGAAAAGAAAGTGCCTTGTAATTTATAAAGACTTTAGTTGGAAATAAAAGTTGGCATATACTGAAAAGAGACTTCAGCCGTATCTATATATTTGGAACAATTAGGCTGTCAAATAACTTGTGTTTCAAGCGCTATTCTGAAGACGACTTGTCTGCATTAACACACTGTGACCTGGCGTGTCATTGCAAAGCCAGCATTGGCCTTCTTGGAATATATATAGGGTTAATTCAATTCTGTGCAGAAGGACAACCTAGTTATTTAGTTTTTATCTGATCAGAGGGAAGCAATATTAGTTCCAATTGTGTTATAAGCTAAACTTCTAATAAGTAAATATGAAGCTGTGTGTCTTCCTGTATTATTAATCTCAGACTGCGAGCAGACTGTATGGAAAATATGCAAAGTGGGTTAACATGCATAGTAATTGGTACCTGTAAGAGGTGCCTGTCTCTTTTACAAACATGCACATTCTGATTGTAAAAATTTATTTTGTCTTCACCTGCACTTATACTTTAACAGATCAGCACGTTTTATACTTTACATGGTGCCTAAACTGGCACATGTATGTTTGTGAATAATAAGCATTTAAAATGTATATTGGTGATTTTATATTTGTGCTTCCATAAAACATACTTGCATATATGTATAGATATTGTGTTACTTTCAATGCGAATTTTTGCAGTGCATTACACATGTCTCTACCAGTGAGGGGTTAAATCTCTATATACAATCGTGTGTTGGTATTGGGATCCAAAGGGGATTTATTTCATGGAAATTACCTGACCTGGGGTCTTGGTACCTGACATCAGGGCTTAGTATAAGTCTCCTTATCTGTCTGTATCAGCAATTCCAAGGGCCCTGCCTGCACAACACTATTATGCGGTTAGGATAACAAGCTTTAAATCAAAGCCTTGGCTAGAGATCTACTTTATTAACGTTATCTCGAGTCTGTTTAAGACCTGCTTTATATTACTCAGGACTGATTAAGCAATATACTGCACATTTTAGTTTGTCAGCTTTTCAGGATGTCTGTGACATTGAAGTATATAGATCTGTTTATATAATAATTTACAGTGTAATAAAAGGCTGCATAAAGCCGCTAATTAACTGAGCACTAAAATGTAGTTTAGCTCCACTATATTTATTGAAAGTGAATCCATATAGCGTTCTAAAAAACATACTAGTTGGACTGGAGCACGTTTAGATAACATTGTTAAAGCTAGCTAGCCAAACCGAATGTGATACAATTCTGCATTTCCCGCTGAGCTTAATCCAGTGCAAAATAAAGCTTCGTGCTCATGGCATGCACAGGGTTAAACAGCCACCTTGTTATCTGCTATTCCGTGCAACTGGAGAGATAAGAGAAGGAAATTACTTGATATGCTTTTGTTGTAGCCATATGTATATTTTCTGCTGTTTGTTATCAACCTGCACAAAGCCCCTCAGGTGCATTATATGAAATCAATACAAGAAAAGAGGTCTTATCCATTATATTGCAAGATATGTACTCTAGAGCAGATGTACGGAACAGATTACGCTCTAGTTATTGTAACTCCTGTGATCCTCAGCCATCATTTATCTGGGCAGCGCTACTTTATGGCTTACAGATGTTGAACAACACAACTCACCAGGCCCAGACTGGCCATCTAGCTTAGTGGGCCAGTGTCCAATATGGCCACATACATACCGATGCTTCTGCTCCAGCGGCAGCCCAGGCCTGCAGTGCTTGGCCGCCGTCTGCATATGTGTGGCCACAAAAACATATGTCATATGGCAGCTACCTATAATGCCAAGACCTGGTTCATACCTATCTTTTGGATTCTTATTCAAGGAAGAGTGGGTGATAGAAAGCTATATTAATTTTAAGATTGAAGGAAAAGACACTGCCAGGCTATTTTACTTGTGTTTATGTTTAAAGACTTTTCCAGTGAAGCAGAAAAGCAGAGATAGTCAGCAATCCTGTTAATAGATTTATATAAAAGCAACGCCATGGGCCATCAACTTTGGGAAAATGTGCATAAAACCTTTTTAATGTAACTTGTAACGTAGAAGTACAATATCTCTGCTTGACATTTTTGTTAAAGGCAATCAAATGTATCTATAACTATTGACTCGAGCACACTTTGACTTACAACGAGCAAATACTCATGTACGGTGACAATTTTCTTCTTTTTTTCCCCTCATTGCAAAGCCAAAAGCAAACAGTTATAATATTGTACTCTCAAGTCACACTCCTTTTGAAATGTACAGTTAATTATGTTGTCGTTTTATGTTTTAAAGAGACCTACCTTCCAAATAATTTGTCATGTTTTGTAGCTGTGTTCTTTGTATATTTTTTTTCTGAAAGACTTGACTATTGCTTGGCCGCGATAACCTTTGAGGGTTTGGTTTGCTCAAGTCCATCCCAGATAAGGATTCCGAGTGTTAAAAAACCTCCAACATGAAGATAAGCCTGAGCAGGCCAGTATGGCAACTATGTTGAGAGGGACTGCTCACATTTTAGCACCAAGAGCCGGAGGAGAGGGATTTGGCTTGGCTCCAACTCTCCCATCTTTGTTCCCTGCTTCTACACCTTAGATGCAAACGGAGCAAGACAGCAAACACCCTATAATTCAGAATGTTACCTCAAATCAGAAATAATGCACTAGTTGATCTGTAAAATAATGATTGTCTACATTTCTAAGATGTAAATATTGTGCAAAGTTGACTTTCCAAGTCATGGAAATTTTTATAATGCATGTATTTGTATGAGCAGATTCAAACTTCACCAAACCACTGAAAAAAAAAACCACAAGGTCATATGATAAGTATCTTTGTAAAAATCTTATGAATGATGGAGCATCGTACTGCGTCCTTCAGTCATTATATAAGCTAAATATATTTTGCGGCTATTAATGCAATCCACGAATTAATGTTTTTTTGACGTTTTTTATTTTATTGATCACGTAACGCTCTTGTCCTGCATATGTATGAAAATAAGTTCATCATTTCATCCAAAATTCCATATTACAGATGCACTATGTACCAATGAATGCACCAAAAGTTATTTGTATGTGGAAACTGTACCATAAAAATTAGGTTATTTCTATTTGGCTCCCAATGTTTTTTTCTTCTTTTTTTTTTGTTTTAGAGATCCCTTTGCTCATTTCAGAGATTGTCTTGCTTCTTTCCCTATGATTGCCCTGCACCACTTGGTGTATGTTATTCCTCCAGCTGCCTTTTCACAGCAAGCTAACAGCCTTCTGTGTGTGAACAAGTATTACTGGCTGTGTGCGGATAAAAAGACAATTACCCTTTCTAGTACAGTAGTTACCAAACACGTCTTGCTTTCTCTAGAAAAATCTAGGCAAGCTCTGGGACAGAAAAACAAAAGAAAAAAGCATATTATCAAATAAAATTGGTAACAGTGGCTAAAAACAGGCCTGTGTTTTGCAGGGAACAATAATTCCGATGTTTTCATTAAAATAAAATTGCATTTTTAAGGTACACTAAAACTGTTGGTAAATGTATGGTTTTCATATAAATATGTAAAATGTTTATAAACCCTTTTTCATTAACTTACATTAAAATTGTCGATACAAAGGTGGTGTTATACGTGTTACTTTTTTATTTATTAGTAATAGTCCAGGACCAACATACTGATGACTTTTCATATTTTCCGATTTGATATAAATTAAGGTGAAATGCCTCTTACATATTAGGTCACATATTAGGTCTTTTAGTTGACTAGTACAACTCAAAGTGCCAAAACAATTGGTCAACTTCATTTTGCTATTTTAGGATGGGTATTGTGGTAATTGGCCCTTCTGACAAAAATCTTGAAGGTGATAAACCATGTTCCAGCAAAGAGGCCCACAGTGCTATATATTTACCAGTTCTAAGTAAGTGCTAACAACCAGCTCGAACTGGCTATTATACACACTGACACCTGCCAATCCCATCCTTTACGTGTCATGCACCTGCGTGGGTACATGCTGCAAAAAACATTGCAACAGTGTAGCTTGTAGCCATGTGTTTCTATTTATCAAGCCGCTGGCATTAAAGTGTCTGAGCTGATTTTCATCCATGGTCCATTTCTCACCTGTCGTTCTGAAAATTGTTCCTAACCACTTTTACTATAAGGTATGCAACTAGAAAGGCTCGTCCTTTGCTGTTTGCTGAAGATACATTGATGGAAAAGTGTGCGTTAATATGAATGCATAAGAAGACCAACATGAAATGTATGAAAAGCATAAGAAACCATGGGTTAGATGCAAGATGCCCATGAATGTCATCCAGATCCTTTGATAAAAGTTGTTGGTGAGCCTCAGTAAAAACGCTAAAAAAGCATAAACGGCATATGCATTCAGATTCCCGGGGTTGCTGCTATAATAATAGTGACCAATACGTACACAAAACAAAGCAAGAGTTCGGCACACACTGAAACAAATATTGGAGATTCCTTCGTACTATATGGCCAAATTTTGCTTAGCCCGTCACTATGTCAAAGTACCCTAAGTTTGGTGACTCCTGTCATGTTCATGGCTATATTGCTTACCAAGGAGCTGAACCAGGGGAACTACACTGCATTTTAACCCAAATGAGAATCTCCAGCAATTTAAAGCCTACTCGGGACACCATTAATGAGGCTCCCATGTGGCAGGAGGGGGCTGCTCATCCCTAAGATTTGGTCAGAGCCTACAAGAAATATTAAAAAATAGAGGATCACACAACCTAAAAAACATAAAAGGCTTTAAAAACATTAAATACCTGTTTTTGTTTAATAACTACCCGATTTGTTTTAGAAAATGTTTAAATATACACACACACACGTAATTGGTTGCTAGGGATGGGGCTTGATCACTGTCCCTGACAACTGGCCTGTCTCCATAACATTAAGTATTAAGGCAAGGAACATGGGAAGTTACAGTATGTTTTACTTTATTGACATGACTGCTCCTTATAAGTTCTTCCCATCTAGATCAATCTTTAAAATATTCATTTGGCAACAAATATGGGAGATTATGGTTTCTTTTTTTAAATGAACATTCATGCCAACATATTTCTAAAAATGATTACTCCTTAATATAATTTCTCCTTAACTCCTCATCGTTGCTACCAATAGAGCACAGTGTTGTCTTCCAGAAAGGTTATAAGCTCACAAGAGCAGAGTCATCTACCCCTTCTGTGTGTTAACACCCAAAATACAGGTTACTTAGTTATCAGATTGTTTGATATTACTATGTAATGCAATATTACACTAATGTAGTCATAATACAATAGAAAATAAATATTCATTAAGTGATAAGTGTATAAATTATATTATACTAGTGTATTGGTTCTTCTTGGGAAAATCAGGGGATGAGAAAATGTTAAATGTAGTTTTATGTAACGTTAGGCAAAATATATACAATACAGAGTTTTAGGCTGGTGTGAAAAATTATGTATATCAATAAAATAGACTTGTTGAGAGTTTTGATTAAATGATAAAAATAAAGTGAATGAAAAGAAGAAAAAAATCCTAAATATGGTGCTGATGCTCGTTCGGTATTTTTAGATGAGGAGCTACGCCAATATGATTTTTTTTTAAATTCAAACCTACTTGATATATTAATCATAATAAACATTTGCGTTGCATTCCACAAAAAAATATCTACGTTATACGAAGAATCAGCGATAACCAACCACATTTACACAAAGGTTTCAATTCTTGACACGATCATATGCCACACCCAACTACTACAGATATCGTCAAAGCCACCGCATAGGATTTTTGACTGCTGGCTGTCTCTACATATAGGGATATACACCAGCACGTGCCTAATATTGTGTAAATCCTCCTTTTGCCGCTAAAACAGCCCTGGACCATCAAGGCATGGACTCCACTAGAGTTCTGAAGCTGCGCTGTGGTATCCGGCACCAGGACGTTAGCAGCAGATCCTTTATGTCCTGTAAATTGCGAGGTGGGGCCTCTAATGATGCATCCTGGTGCCATGTGGTAAGCGATGCACATGCACCCTTACATCCACGTGATGTAAAAAAAAACATGATTCATCAGACTAGACCACCTTCTTTAATTTCTCCGTGGTCCAGTTCTTACGCTCATGTGCCCATTGTAGAAACACAAGAAAAGCAAACACACACCACTGGTGTAAATGAATAAAAAAATACTTTGCCTAATTAGACAGGAGCACCAAATAAGCGTTCCTCCAACACTTAATAATCTATACAACTCTTCCAAATGGGGCGCACATCCACATAGGGAAAAAAGAGATATTTGACAAAAAATTGTGTAACTCCGTATGCAAATAGGGGCTTAGCAGTATTGCAGGTAAGTAATGTACTCACATTTCCAGAGGCATAAATGAGCTTATCATAAAATATTCTTTAATTCTTCATAGCTAAAAAATATAAAAACACAGCAGCAATGGCACAGTATCACTCGGTTAAGTGGATGAGGTAAAGTATTACAACAGATGAATTGTACAAAAACGTGTACAAGGTAATCAGCATAAAACCAGGAACAGGGAAGGCCACTGTCCAGCAGCAAGAACTTCCCAATATATCCCTGTCAGAACCAGCATTAACTTTTTTTTAGCAATTTGAGTAACAGTTGCTTGTCTGTTGGATTTGACTACACGGGTCAGCCTTCGCACCCCATGTGAATCAATGAGCCTTGGCCGCCCATGACCCAGTTTACTGCTTTTCCTATCAACTTTTGATAGGTACTGACCACTGCAGACCAGGAACATCTCACAAGAGCTGCAGTTTTGGAGATGCTCGGACCCAAAACAAGTCGTCTTGCCATCACAATTTGGCCCTTGTCAAAGTCGCTCAGATCCTTATGCTCAGATCCTTATCCTTATGCTTATCCTTATCCTTATCTTTCCTGGTGTTAATCATCCTGGCAGTGGATACATGAGTCACTGCCTGATATTACACTTTTTTTTTATACAGACCATGTTACATATTTAGAATGAATTAGTTAGAGGCAATGGCGGCAAAGGAAAAGAGAACAGTAGGTTTTTCAAACTCATTTCTTGGTTCTGTACACAAACTGTGAGGGGTTTCCATTCAATACCCGCAATAACAGACTTGGGTGATGGGATGGAGGAGATTAAAAAATTGCATTGATGTTCTGGAAAACATGTGGAATAGAACATCTGGTTAATTGATTTGTGGGTAAGAGGGTGTTTTTGTTGAGTTATTAAGGTTTACAACTAAGATGATTTCACGTCCTTGATAACATGCAAATAAGGACCGGTAGATGTGATACTATAGGTTTTTTGATGAATCGTACCAGGGTTCAATCTAGCAATACAGAGGTTTGAATTATCTGCAAGGTTAAAAAAAAGTACATTTATGTAGATATTTTGGCCGCAAACACTGTATTGCATGATATATGAAGCGTACCATCGATACCTCACGTAGCAAGTGTTTTGAATATGATAAGAACATATATCCCATGGCTAAATCAATAGATTTGTTGGCACTGGAACTAGCGAGCGAGAGAATTCAGATGCAGTAAATCACCAGAATCGCCTATGGGACCCACACAATATATAGGGCATAATTAGAAATTGACTAATGGGTATACGGGATCGGTAACGTAATTATGTTGTGCCTTTAGTAATCTTTTTTGTAAATGATCACTTGAAGTATATCCTTGAGTAAAAAACCTTGTAATACAGATTTATTGACTGGTATAAACTAAATATAGAGAAAATGAGCCCAAAGATAATTTGCATTTTTAAATAAAGATTGAATTTGTTTTAAGTGTGCTTTGCCTTGTTAACTTCTGGGGATGTTTTGTAGCGTGCTACACAGCTACCAGGATTAGGAATGTTTCAGTGATTATTCTAGCCTATGCTCCCCACATTATAGGAAGTCAATCGCATTTTTGGGAGACCAGTTTCCCTATAACACCACTCACAAATATTGAGGATTCCGTCACACTATATGGCCAGATATTAGCCCGCCACTATATCAAAGTACCCCAAGTACACCAGGTTTTTCCTGCCTATATTGCTTAACAAGGATCTGAATCAGTGGGGCTGTTTTTTTTAACCCAAAAGAGACTCTCAAGCAGTTAAGCCTTCTCTGGATGTATTATGAAAACAAATATGGCAAAATAAAGATCTTTCTTTATCTTTTTGGAAGAATAGTTTACAAATTGCATAAACATTCTGTTGGTTTCCTTGGTGATTGCTCCATATTATCACTGTGTCCCATAATTGGTCTCTACATGTATGACCCAATGGGGGATATATATAAAATGTGATTGTTGTACATCGTTTGAAAGGCGCTATAATCATCAGAGCAAACAATGGAATGCTCCCTGCTGATTGAACCATTCCATTGGTTGCTATGGTAACAAGACTACTTTGCTCTAGAATCATTCCTTTTACATAACTCCCAGTGTGTCCTGCAGTAACACAATCTGCTTATTATGTGTTGTTAGGTGGCTTTTATGTTATATTGGTGGACTCCAGTATGCATTTAGCTCTTTTTATGTTTGAATATATAAAGAATCTGACATTGTTTGAGTGCTTTGTGTACCTCCTACTCAAATCAATAGGGTGTTTGTGCTGTTGATTGTCTTACACTGTTTGTATGCTTCCTGTTATGGGAAGGATTTTCATTTTATTGCCATTGTTATAGTCTGCAGAAGAATATGCAATTGGGAAAGGGGATAATACAAAACAATAGCTGGAGCTGTGTGAGCTTTTCTATATTTGGACTATTATGCATTAACACTTAAAATGTATTTCGGAGACACAATGTGATGTTGGATGCATGAATGATAATATGCGTTTTCAAAATGTCATATTTTGTAGCCCAATCACTTATTTCAATCTTTGATTACGTGACTACAGCTTCTAAAGCGTATCGTGTACCATGTACTGGGATACATATTCACCCCATCCGCATGGACCTATTCTGACTTTTCATATACTTCTTAAAAATTCTAATATTTCACACATTACAATTATTTCTCAGAGATTGATGGCAAATTGCGGTCAAATTCTTTAGGTATCACGGATTAGTGCAAAGGATAAAAAGTGCTGAGGTTACTAGTTATCTAAAAGAAACCCAATGCATTTGAATTAGTATTTGGATTTAAGCAGCAGCAAGATTTAACTTTGTGAACGAAGGGTGGTATAGTAAGAGGTTATAACAACAGTTTTTCAATAGAATGTGATGTGTTCTGCTGCAAGTTATTATTATTATTTTTCCCCATGATCGCATCCTGGATAAGTACCCTTACCTGACAATCTATGAACCAGTGTGGTATAGAAATGCATATACATAGATATCAGCAACCATATGTACTTGATCTGATGTCTGTAACCAGTCAGCACATGAAGACTCTTCTAGTAATCCTTTTTTGTTTGCAGCATGTCTGTTCACAAGATATTCTCTTTCTATTATTCCAATATATTAACAAGTAATATTCCAGAGGAACCCACTGACTGTGTATGAAAGTATTCAGCCGCCATATTGGTTGTTACAAAGCTTGTGTATTGGGGCAAGCATTATAATACACAGTGAAAAACTACGATTACTAATTATATATATGAGCTGGGGGGATTTTGTACCTGTATTAAATTATTAAATATTTATATATCATTATCATCATTAATTTACTGAATAGAGCAATCTCAAGGTTTCTTGCTATATTAACACCTAAAGAGTGTCAGGTATAAGTTATCCATCTGGAGCGTGATCTAGCTCACTGTGCCTTGAAAAACCACCGCCTCGTGCCTTGAGTTACTGGAGCGAGTATGGAGTCAAAAAATATGCTCATTTCAACTGAAGACCACTATTAGACTCGACTAAGACCACTACTATTATCCAGAAATCTATTCCAGATTTCTCAAGGGAGTTCCATGAAGAATATGTTTATAGTATACAGGCATACATTGATTTACCATACATTTGCTTTAGAGTACAAACTGTATTCATTTATGTATATGCAAACCCTGGGAACAAAATAGAAGCTATCCATATAGTTCTTTGCATGAGAATACAGAGGCATTTGAAAGTTGTTATATATTTTAATCTCATCGGTGGTGGCAAGTCAAAGACTCTAATGTGATATGAATTATTTCAACGTATACAGCGGCATCTAATGCTTTATTACAGAGGCAACACGTTTATTGTTTGTGCTTTTTGTCTGTGAAAAGCCATCTGATTTTAAGACAAAAAGCACAAACATCCAGATGTTTATGTATTTAGTTTTGCATGTTGCTGCCAGGCAAAGTATCGTGTTAAGAACGTAAAACCCTGGGATATTATTAAGAGCCAAGAGTGTAAACAACTTTAGTCCCTTTCAACGTAACAAAGTGTTCATGCGTCAGTCAAGCAATTGCTAAATTGGAGGCTTTTATTTACAGATAAAAAACAGGTTTTTGCCAGCTAAGAAACAGCTGGTTAAAGGGTATTATAATGCAGATTTCTACTTAAGCCAATCTCAAGGCAGATGGCTCGTAAAAGAAAGGGCTATAAAGAAAAGTTAACAGAAATATAAATTCACTAGATCAAAACATACATTAATGAGAACAGTGAAGGGTATTGCCAATATGAATGCAATTAGAATACTTAAAAACTTCATTTTCATTGCAGCGCAAAGGGGACATTGGGTATGAAGATGGCGGAGATTTGGGAAGAGCTTGGTTAAAAACTTATGAGGCAGAGAATAAAAAGTGGTCTTATTATCATAGCAATCAGTGGAATGTTTCCTCTATCTAGACCACTTCATGGGTTTCTATGGTGATAAGACTACATTTTAATCAACATTTTATGTTTTTGTAAAAAATATAACATTTTCTATTAGTGTCAAATGGGAGATCATAGGTTAAGAGGGGAAAATAGGTGATCAACTATAGGTGATATAGACCAAGAGTAGTATTTTTTTTAAGGAAATCATTTCCTAGAATCCCCAGTAAATAATGCAGTAATTGCACTAAACAGCACTAAAAGGTGCTAGAAAGGATATTTGACTAGAGAGCCACATGTGTCTGGAGCTCCATATCATGAGAGAACATAGAAGCCTTGGGTATTTTTTTGTGGTTGTCACACTTAGTTTAATTGCCCTAACCACAGGCTAGCCCCCTTCTATACATTATGTACCATAAAGCTCCAAATCTGAAATGCTACAACTGTTTAAAGACAATTTTAGATTCAGGCAGATCAAAGAAGAACAAGGGAGAGAAGGTGAAGAGAGAATAGAAAATAAAGAAACGTGTGCGATAAATAGAGGACGGAGAGAAAAGAGACAAAGGATAGAAAAGAGACAAAGTAGGCTAGAAAGAAAAGAGCAGAAAATACAAAGTGAAGAGATAGGAAAGACACAGATAAAGGAGGGAACAGAAGAGAATACAATTAGAAGAAAGGAAAACCCTTTAACTGCCAGAGGGTGATATATACCTATTGGATCTCAAAAAGAAGCAGACTTTTCTCACAGTTTTAGTGCTCCAATGTCAGTTACCTTCCTCTCACCATAGTCTATAAATTTATTATGAACAGATCTTTGACTCTGCTCCACGAGCCCTTAACATTGTTCTTCCTTATACATGTTAAGTAAGGTAAATACAAGACTCGGAACTTACCTCTTTATTCTGGGACTGTCCAGGGGAATCCTGGATAGGTGGCAACAATTATGGAAGTGATTCTGCTTAATCCTGATTCCCATCTATGGGTTGCATCCTTGTCATTATTTCTGCCTACTGAACATTTTCAGTGGTAAACTTCATTTAAAGGGACAGTCACATTTCTGTTTCTCTGTATAGCAGTTTATCGTAGAATATGGTATACCTTTTCCAAATGGTGTTCTCACAGGGATATCAACCTCTTCACTACTGTTGCTAGAATTCTTGACTTCTGACAAGTGTGAATGTTCAAGAGGGCCTTAAACCTATTACCCAAAAAGTGAAGATTTCACGGCCATTAGAATCTAATCATTTCCTTTAAATGGTACTGTTTAAGGACTTACCGAATTCGATTTTTCGGTTTTGCCGAGCTATTGGAAATCCCCAAATGTCCCAGGTATTGGGGAATTAATACAATGTGTCATGGAAACCAAAATGTATGAGTTACATACTAGGCCATTCTCTTCAAAACTGGACGAATTACGTATATATATTGGGGTTCTTGGAAAGATAAGGTTAAAAGCTATTGCAATAAATAATCCTTGAATGCTTATGTTTGAAATTCTGTAATTTTAACACTCATTTTTTCTTTATAAGTTTTGTGATTTGCTGTTCTTTTGTATATATTGAATATTCTTGTCTTTTTTGACATGTATTACCGTATATGCATGTTCCCAAAAAAACCTTCCCTGTTTTCCCTCCCTTTTTCTTTTGTTTTATTCAGACTAAACTGTTAAATTAGTATTATGCTTTTGTATTTACTATGTAAAATTTTATATTATTTGTTATGTTACAAAAATTTTTTTTGAAAAAACTTCAATAAAAATATTTGAAAATAATCTAATCATTTATATATAGAATCGTTTCTAGATGTGTTGTTTTACGGAAGCTCAAATAAAATGTGGATTAAATGGTTAAAAATTCTCCATGTGAGCACAAATAAAACTTATAAAAGCCTTGGAGATGATGCATGTTTGACTACAACCTTGCAAACGCAGATGGATTACTCAGGAATACATTCACTGGCATTCATTTTTGACTATGTAAATACATGAATTATTATTTAATTTTTGTTTCATTTGCTGGCAAATGCAGTACATATTTTTTTCTTTTGCTGTTTAATTAATATGAGCACCTGTCTCCATTTCTGAAAAAAAAACCCTGAAATAACGGTTTTATCAAGCAGAGCATGACGGTGCCCTTTACTGTTGTAACCTTATGTCATGGACAGAGGAAAGCATCCAAAAAATACATTATTCCGGATTTCCTAAAACATTGACACGCTAAAACATACATTTTTGTGTTACATCCTTTCGGAACATCCAGTAAAATTTAGTGATATCACAACATTGGCTGCTTATAACTCTGTAAATCAGCGTTTTCTGCATAACATTTAACGGGTATATAACTCTGCTATTCTGCATCGCATTTTTTTTAATGCTTCGGGTAAATTATGTATTCTCCACCTGCTTTGCCTCGGGAGATTTGGATGCACGGTATAAATGATTTTACATTCCTTAAGCAATACCAATCATAAGTTATGTGAAGAAACATTAAAATTGTCTACTCATAACAATGGCTTGGCATGAAAAGCTATGTATTTTGTACAGCGGTGTAATTACGGCATACATCAGGGCTGCCACAAGCAGAGGCCCTGTTTTATTTTTGTGCTTCATACAGTTTTAATGACTTCCTCTAGTTAGAATACAGCTTTTAAATTAAAAAATTAAAAATTTAAAAGTAGATAGCATCTTTATCTCTCCAGATAGGACACAATTAATTCCCTGCGGGATCATTTGTAAGTAAATACTGAACTGATTCTAGTCAGATAATGTGCCTTCAGTTAATTGTGCGATTACAAATATTTTGAGCTCTTGTCTTATAATGTTACACACAGTTTCAAATATTCATGAAGCCCTTTATTTTAACATTTCCCCTTTTTGTTCGTCTGTGGGAGTAATTTTTAGCTTTGCTCAGATCACCACTGGGAAACATTTTATTTATTTGTAATGTCCTTACTTCTGTTATTCTAGTGATGGCCATAGTCTTCAGTGTACCGAGGACCAGACCGGTTGATGATAGTATGCACCAAGAGGGACTGTGCACCACATAGAAATATAACATTTGACGGCAGATGAGAATCATCAATTCCATAAAATCTTCCCATTTTTCCTTAATGAATGGCTCAACAGGTTCTATGGTGTTCTACTTTTTTAGTGGGGTGGTTGGAAATATCAGACATCTATGCTCAGCTAGTACATCCATCATAGCGTGCTTTACCCAATGGTGATCCTAGCAGAGGTAAGTCACAGGTCAGGCCTAGGTCAGACCAGCGTGAATATACCACTGCCTGCGGGATAACTTGTCAGGAGAGGGTGTTGGTAAATATATATGTTGGAGAGGACTGGATATTGAACATTGAGTCAAATTACATTTCACAAAAACGTAGCTCTTTTACTGGGCAATTTAAGTTAGCGTGTCCCATAGGCTGAAAATACCCAATCACAATGTTCTTCAACTGCAGCTGTAGAGCTCCTTCCTTAGAAACTTCCATGTTTAAGTATAGGTCTTACTATCCTCAGACAAGATCTAGGGTTGGAATAAATAGCAAAGCACAACCAGCACACATTAATAAGTGGGCAAAGCGGGCAACAAGGGCCCACCAGAGCCGATCCCTACATGGTCCCGGTAGCAGCACTTTGACAAGGGCCGAATTTGCCTTCACAAGATATGTTCTTTCGGGACAGACAATCGTTTCTGCACCTCTTTTTCTCTGAGAATCTATCTACATTATCTCGTTGCACTTCCCCAAAAGTGCTGAGCCATGGGGTCAGACCAGAACAATTTTGGTCTGTGTGCGAGCATGAATGTGTATGTATAAGTATGTGAGCATGGATGTGTATGGTTAAATGTGTCTGCATGGATGTGTTAGAAACATAGCAGGGTATTAGTGGGAGGGGGGGTCCATTATTTTTTCCCAGGGCCGACCAGAGCCTTGAATCAGTCATGGCCACAACAGAAAGACCATAGTAATGAACACTCTATATAACCAACGTTTGTTTACTACATACTCCTGTTACATAGTGATTTGTTGTAAGCTTTCTTGCAGGACATTCCCTTCACATCTTAAACTGAATTGGCTTCACAAATGTCAACTGTAAAATTATTAGAATTTTAATTTTAAAAATTCTTTAAAATAATACAAAACAATACAACATATAAACACAATCTTTAAAAGTATCTTGAATGTTTTCATTGCTGTGATTAATAATAAGATTATTTATTTTGTATTAGGCTAAACAACAATATATATTTATTTATTTGATATTTGTTAAACTTTTTATACCAATGGCAATAAAATAATATAACATAAATATTTTATAAGTAGTATATTCTGGCCGTGTAATAAAGTTTATGCGACTTGGAGGGTTTCATTTTCTGTTTGGTGTCATTTTAATTCACATCTAATTTCTATGAAATGTTTAAATATAGACCAATTTTAGAGCCGTTTTCTTTGTAAGCCCTTATGATACTACTAGTTATTAGATTTTTATTGGACCTATTGCAAGGAACAACAGCTGCATCAAAAAGGCATTTTCTCATACCGAGTTTAGTTTTTACTAAAAGATTATTATTATCGCCACAAGCTAAAATCAAACAAGGGATAATTTACTAGAATTTTCTTCCAAACATTAATAATGATATCTTAAAAGAAGAAAAAGATTTAATCACAGAAAGTGTATCAGCTGAAGTAAACATGTCAGTACTTCCACAGATATTTGTACATCTTTTATAAACATCTTCAAAAAATGAATTTGTTCTAAAGTAGCTATGAATTCAACATTCGGTGTATAAAGATACTTATAACTGTCTTAAAGACATGCAGCACCATCGTCTAAAAACTTTGTTCTTTATGGGTTTTTTTTGCGTCTCCCAAATGATAATAATAAGCGGGATTAAGAAGTATACACATTTTTTTTATTTTGGCCTAATTTGCAAAATAATGATTTAGAAATGTGTTAATCCAACTTGCAAGAAAAGTAGGTTAATTCACTAAACAGAGAGTGCGTGAGTGGCAGTAAGAAGAAAATAACCAGAAAAACCAAGCATTAGAAAAGGCCAGCTCAACACTTCCTGTAGTGGAAACTTGCCAGGATTGTCTCGTTATGTATAATTAATGCGGTTAGACCAGATGTTTTCATCTTAACCTGATATATATTTATAAGTGGATTAAGAAAAAGAAACACATAATTTCATATATTTCTAAATGTCACGGTACGGTAAAATGAATTAATTTTGTAGAAAATTAGAAAGACTCATTGCAAATTTGTAGCAATATAATCATTGAGCTACTTGCATTCAAAGATTTTGTGTCTGTGAAGTAGCGAAAGATGTATGAATTAAATTTTTCCAACATTGATGTAGATATCACTGAAAATAGTTAAATGAAAAGAAATGTTTTAATATTTAATATTTATTACACGATGACAAAAATATTTTAATTATAAATACTCCTTAATTGCAACAACTTAGTACTTTCATAACAAACAGAATAAAGCTTCCAGCTTTTCAAAAGAAGACTTTCCCTTGATAAATATGATTTAAGTTTTTTCCTGTAAATTGGACATGTCTACAGCCCATGAGACACTATCAGAACTAATAATATGTACATATTAAACACAAAGATAGATACTGAATAAAATGTAATTGACAGATTCCCCCAATTGCACAAGCTTGGCAGTGTTTCACTACAAATAAATTGGCTTCACAGTCTTTGATATGTGACTTATACTAACTTCATTATAAAACCAACCATGTAGTGTAGAACAAAAAAAACAAACAAAAAACAATTCAATATGCTATCATATGTCAACAGACAGCATAAGTGTCTAGAAGTGGATGAGACCTTGGAGTGGACCAGCATATTCTTAAGAACTCAAGTTCTTGCATTGAAAATGCAATAAGTCAATAATAGAATGCACATAGTGTATGAAATGTAGCGTGGTAATGCAAACATGTAGCACTGCACATGCGCAAATGCATACTAACCAGGCCTGGACTGGTCAACAACTACCCCAGTTAAACGCCCCGGTGGGCTGGCGTACAATAACCCCTCCTAAGGCTGGTTCTCAACCAAATAGTTCTACAGACAAGAAGACCCTTAGACATGGCATTTGGATTTGAAGGATGCTAGGTATTTTTTTATAGATGTAGAACACCAATGTAGCCATAAATCTCTTGTACATGTTCCATATACATCGTGGAGTCTTCCAGGGTACCCTTGGCAGGTACCAGACCTCTACACATTGGGCCATTTTCTGGGACTGCCACAGCCAGGCCCGGACTGGCCATCGGGCACACCGGGCATTTTCCCAGTGGGCCGGGCGTCCCAGGGCCGGATTGACATAGGGGCTGAATGCAAACAGGACAGTACTAACATGGGAAAGAGAGTATTTCTTTAAAATGGGAGCGATAAGAGCATGTTTGTTTTTCATTAAGCATGTCCCCATTCTACTTCAGAGGTTAAATAGACGTGCAAGGGTCAAGTTGGCAGGTAGTAAGATGGTAAGATAAGCAGAGCCGGCCCAAGGCATTATGCCGCCTGGGGCGAAGTTTAAAATGCCGTCCCCCCATTATCTACCCTTCCTCTGCCGCCTCCCCATTATCTACCCTTCCTCTCCCTCTCTCCCTCCCTCCCTATTATCTACCCTACCCCCCCTTTGTACTTACCGTTCAGCAGTCATGCGGCAAATCTCCCTGCTCGGTCTCGGTGCCGGCTTGTAATGCTGAGCGCCCGAAATGACGTCATCTTCCGGCGCTCAGCATTACAAGCCGGCACCGAGACCGAGCTAGAGGGCTCGCAGAGGAGAGAGAGGGACGCCGAGCGGGTACTGACAACTTGGTAAGCAAAAACCACTCGGCTCCCCTCTCTCTCTTCGTCTTTATAAAAAAAAAAAGGGCTTGGGGCGGCAAAGTGCTCCATTGTAGGGCCTGCCCTGCATGTAAGTAGAATCATGAGAAAGGATGTTAGCTCTGGTGTTAATATGAGAGCTTCTTCCAACATCTGAACTTATAACAGATAACATTTAGCTGGAAGTGAACAGGTATTTAAGCATTTTGTAGCCTCTTCATGAAAACCTTGGATATTGGATAAAATTTAGATTTTTTTCACATACGTAGTAAGATGACTTTTTTGGATGATGCCTATGTACATATTTGTTCTTACTAAACATTAAAAAAACTTTTAGTTACTCTTATATATGATGTTGAATGTATGCCCATAAGGGGTGAAGCAAGATGCTCCTTAGGATGTACATGTACATCATGCATTTTTGCAGCCTGGACTCCCCAGTATCGCTGTCTTCTTGATAATAGAGCAAGTGTAATGGCGCTCTATCATCTGTATTAATTCTGACACTCACTGGAAGGTCATTTTAGGGGAAGGGACCCAGTAGGGTCTTTCTAGACACTGATGGAATCTCACCAAAACAAAGCCCTCCTGAAAGAAAGTGTGGGCAGATCAAACACAGAAAATAATTATATTGATTAAACCAACATATAGTAAAAATGGTGAAAAAGTACAATATTTATGGTACTCACCCTGACACTGAGACCCTGACTTATGTGTGTTTATGGAGGACAGGATTTCATTGTTTAAGCAGGACTTGATTAGCACTGTCATAAAGAATCTGCTCCGTGTGGTGTTTGAGAAGAGAAAGTCACCTAAAATATCCACATGACTGGCAACAATGGTGGCCTCCAGGTCTGCAGTTAGCACAAACTACAGTTACCAGCTACTATTGCTACTATGGCTGACTCAACATCACGGGAGTTACGGTAAAGAAAGGTTAATGTCGTGTTGTGTAGTGTATTATTCTGAGGAGGATGGTTGGGGGGGGGGATAAAAAATTGACATAAAGTCTTGGAACCAAAATATGACTCTTGCCTGTTTTGCAGCTGTCATGGTAACATTTTCCACTCATTTGGCACAGGGAGAAGCAGAAGGAGACAGAAGACCAAGAAGAGGTAAGAGAAGAAGCAGAGCAGTGAGAAAGGAGACAGGGACATGGAAGCTGCGGAAAACCTAAGGACACATTGAAAGAGAGGGAATTTCCAGCAGACTTAGGACCTCTCTGTGCCAATGTCTCAACCCCTTGATGAGTGGCCCCTGGAACAGACCACTCCTCGCCTCCCTTAAATGCACCACTGCTGACAATAAATATTCACTGCAGGACTTTGAATCTATTTGACTTTCCTTAGTGGTACACTGCTGCATGTTCATATATTTGTTTCATTTGTGAAGGAACTCATGCAGTAAAATAACTGTTTAATATATGATCAGGTTGTAGAATTTTAGCCATACCTGGAATACATAGTTGCTAAATAGCACTTATTTTATGTTAAATGATCTTGATTTAGTTTACATTAATTTAATTTTACAAGCAACAGGTTGTACATAAAACATTCACAATACAATATCATACAAAATACAAAATTGGTCCAAACAGCCCTTTGGATATAATAGTACATCCTAAGTATCTTGCAATGATGGAGACATTTCCCCATTGGTACATCTGCCAATTACACTTCTGTTACTATTTGATGCCTGAACTCTGGATTCAGAATTCTCTGCAGGGAGTGTCAATGCTGCCACATACAGAAACACTGAAGAAATGAGAAGTAGTCCCTGGTGGTCTACCCAGAACCTGCTAGGATCTCCGATGACTCAGTGAGAAACTGTGGAAACAGTGGTTCTCAGTCTACAATAAAAGAAAAAAAACATTAAAAAAATAATTTTCAAAACAAGGGGAGGCTGTTTGGTCCACACACCCCCTCCCCCACCCAGGCTGGTACAGCAGATCCAATCCTAGTTGTGCCAGACCACTTACAGAGGTGGTGAACAATAAGGTCATGTAACATGACAAGGTAACAGTGGTATGTGTTAAGAGTGATGATAAAGTGAAGTGTGATGATACACATACATCTAACAGTAAAACATCCTTATGGTTTAGTGTGAGTTATGGTAAGTGTGTGAGTATGCTACTGTGTATATTATTTATCGGGATGGAGGCTTGACTTTAGCTGCCCCCCTGAGACAGAAGATGCCTGTCCTCCCTTACTCCAAAACAAAAAACTATGTTTGTGGGGTATTACTGTGCTTTAATTTAAACTATCCCTAAATGCATTCTATTTTGAACTACTATTCACACTAAATGATGTATACTATACATATAAAATGTTCTTTGTATGGAAATGCTAACGATAAAACCTTTATTTTAGAAATGCAAATTTTATATGGTTAGTTTTAGGGTCTCCTACTCTTTTCTTATCCTACCCACCTTCTCTTTCTTGCCTGGAGGAGCCAAGAAGAGATCCAAAACCTTCTATTTTTGTGCTGTTTTTTGTGCTTCTATTTTTGCCACACGTCTTGTATCAGTACCTGGCCATCACTTTCTTGTTGGAAGTTTCATCATTACTGTGATGGTGATCTTGGGTGAAGCATTCCAGGTGTGGCTAAAAACACAGAAGACTTGAATTCCTAGGTACTCTTAGGAGACAAAAATAGTATATGTGTTTTCTTATTCCTACATTGTAAAGACCATTCATTCTTCAAACACACAGTCCATAGTATGCATATTTTATGTTTAGACCCTTGAGGTTTAATTATTCATTTGCCAGTAATATATTTCAGGCTACTTGGTTTGATTAATTCACTTGTACATGTAAACACATTTGGTAACTTCTTGATTTCCCAGCAGCCTTTACATAAGTTTATTTTCTTCATTAACTTTTTAACTTGGGTGCCTGAGATATATAGGTCCATCTGGTGCCATGCGGAATTTCATGTTGTAAATGCTCTTCCAATCAGTACTAACTACTGCCGTCTGGGGAGTGCTGAAAAAATGTCAATTAGCAATAAAAGTTCCCAAATAGGCATTATATCTTACAGTAGTCCCTTGAAAGTACTCACATTTGTACAATAATGTCCCCCTAAGAACAGTAGCTCTGGGCTGTACATAAATTTTAGTCACTCTCGTTCTCTTCCTTGCACAGTACCATACTGAGCTAAACCAACCACACTCCCTAATAATATAAAAATCTATTGTTATCACATGGAATCTTAGGGCCTTGTGACAAACATTCTATATTATAACGTTTATTTTCCCCAGATCTATGTGGTAAATTTCATGAGAGCAATTTTTATGGACAAAAACACAAGATTCAATTCTGGAGTTTGTCACTAGTGCTCATTTAGTGTTTGCATTTCCCAAATCCCATGGAACTGTTAAACGAAAGAGGTAACTCAATAAAGAATCATGCAAGAAACCCTTATTCTCTGTAGTTGTATGGGAACTTCAATATAAAGGTATTTGCCTTCTGTTTGTTTTGTTTACCCGACTTACTGCACCAAGCTTGTCTAACCAATGCAATACAACTAAAACACATCTCATTACAAAAAAAGAGGCAATTAAAAGCTTATGTTGCATGTAAGTCCTATTTACATTTATTTTTTAATTGTTCATTTCCCCCAAGTATTCATTGGGCAGAAGAATTGAGTGAGAATGCTTGGCAGCTTGGCCTAGATGTCTTTATTTGCCTTGCAATATGGAAACTGGTTGAAGGTGAAAGTAGGGATAACTATGTGTAGGACTTAAAGGGAAAATACTTCCTCCCCACACACTCTTTGAATTCAAAAGTCTGCCCCACGTTTATAAAAGTAATGGATGTGCAAGGGTTGGAGAAGTCAGGATAACCGTGATACGAAGCCGAAGTCAGAACTTGGAGCAAACACAAAACCGCAACTGAGCCCAGAGAAACAAAGCATGAAACTCTTAGACAGGCAGATAACCCCACCTCAAACTATTAGCATAAATAAACAGAGAAAATGTCCGGCTATCTTAGGAGTGGCGTGCGCATGCGTGAGGGTCTCATCCGGCAGTGTCTGCGGGAGGCTGCTACGGCTGTAGCAGCTGCAGGTAAGTTGTTAGCTGTTACAATTGGTATAAGGGGTTAGCGTGCCTGTTGATGGGTGTATGGTGTTAGCATGTGTGTATTACTATAAGGTGTTAATGTTTGAGAGCAATGCATATGATGTTAGCATGTGTATGTCTGTCCTGGTATGGTGTAAGAGTGTGTAAGTGTAAGGTGTTAGATTGTCCACGTGTGCTAGATTTTGGTGTTATCATGTGTGTCTGGGTGTCAGCATATGATATTATCAGGAGTTTGTGTGTCAGTGTGGGGTGTTGGCATGTTGGGGTTGAGCATAGGGTTAGTGGTACCTGGGAGGGGGGAAGTGGAGCAGGAGAAAGAATGTATGTGTAAGTAAGTGTAAGGTGGTAGAGTATATGGATGTAAAAGTGAGTTTGCATGTTAGTGTTTATGTTCAAGAAATACTACACTTAGCCGCGACAAACACTAGGCTTGCCCCCTCATCAGGGGTCCTGAACATGGTTTTTTAAGGACAGATACAGCTTTCTTTCGAGACCCTTTTTAGAGACCTAATCCTTCATTAAGGGTTAAAAATGCAATACAAGGTATAAAAATAAACAGTTTTAGTGCCTTTATTACTTTCTTTTCTTATTACCTTATTTTCAGGTACACAGCATCTCTCTCTCGTCCACACAAGATCAACGTGTGTCTGTAAGAGAGAGGGAGGAATTTAACAACTCAATATTCACAGAACACGGAATTGTCATTTATTGCATGTGATTAGTGTGATTGATTTTCACAGTAATCACTAGACTTGTGTGAGGGAAT
Source organism: Spea bombifrons (assembly GCF_027358695.1). Taxonomy (NCBI): domain Eukaryota; kingdom Metazoa; phylum Chordata; class Amphibia; order Anura; family Pelobatidae; genus Spea; species Spea bombifrons. The sequence continues at coordinate 18,898,462 of NC_071089.1, read as the reverse complement.
CCCGATGAATCAAACGAAAACAAAGAAGAGAGCTACAAATTTTCATTTGTATTTCATTAGTTTTGTGGCTTTCACTTTAGTTACTGTCACTGTACTCTTACACTCACACTCTCTCACGCTGTCAATGTCTCCCTACCTTTTCTGCTGACCGGTTCCATGTCCCTGTCTTCTTTTCTGCAGCTCTGTTTCTTTTCTTGTTCTTCTGCCATCATTCTTAGGTCTTCTTTCTTCATCTGCTTCTCCCCGGTATTAGCTCTGTTATCCCGGGTGGAACCTTCGGAAGTACTTTGCTGAAGTATTCCAAGAGTCCAGAATATTGCAGACATATTGAGGGAGAAAGAGAGGTGCAAAAAAACATTTCTCTTTCTCTGCGAATCAGTATGAAATATGATTCCCAACTTGTGCTTGTGTGTACCTATATTTTTATACAGTTTATAAAGCATTAGTTATTTATTTTAACCTTTTCTTTTAGTTTTCATTAAAACAATCATGTGATTTTCTTCAGCCCCTTTTTTTCTGCTTGGATTTCTTTTTATCCCAGTACCCAGTTTCCCAGTTCTCAGAATGCACTTTCTATTTCCTAGAATATCTGCCTTCTATGTGCCCATGGAGACCTTTTCTTTTTCAATGTTTTATTTTTATACTAACCACAACCTCTCTTTCTGAGCTCATTCTTTTTTATTTGTGGGTTTTTCACTGATGCAGCATGGACCTCCTTTAATCATGGTTGTCTATCCACAAGCTGATCCAAATTTTTTTTTTTCCGGGTACCCTTTTCCTGTGTGTTGTTTTACCACAGTAGTCTTCCTTTCTTTATAGGAAACTATATTCCCTTCATAATAGCAATAAATTAATAATTAATTATTCAATTAATAATGAAGTTAATAAGATGACCTACGAGTCACCTGTGATACATAGAGGTACATATATAAAAATAGGTAGCATGAGAAAGAAAAAATGGATGGCAGATAGCACATGCACATGGACATATTACTGGAAAAAGACAACTCAGGAAAAATAGGCACTGAACCGTAAGAAGCAAAACTGTGCAAGGATTCAGCATCAGAAAAAAACAGGACCGTTAGAGAAACAAAATGAGAATAACGAGAGAATGAAGCATATGTGTTAAAAAGGAGAGACATTTAAAGAAAAAAATAATTAGAGGGAAATAACATATGATATATTATACCAACATGTCACATTATATTAGTGTATATGGTTTCTAAAAATGTGCTTCAATGATGTTGTAAACAAGCAATGAGTATTTCGTTTCAGAATTTAGCTTACATCTCCTTACATTCGTGCGCTTAGTTCCACATCAGAAGACCTTGATAAAATGTACCCACAGGCTTAATCCAATGACCCAAAAATCAAGGTGCATATGCCTTATAAATGATTCATGTTTCTCTTCTAGCAAGGGCACGAGGACACAAAGTGTTTATTTTTGATTAGTCTAGTGCAGTCTCATTATATTTTATGATCTGATCTTTGTGACTTCTAGGCATTCATATAAAGTACATTAGATTGATATAATAAGCATTTAATGAACAAAAAAAACGTGCTTAATCCAAACTATGCTGGAATCTAAATTAAGGTGTTCTCAAAGGTGCTAGAACTAAGTTTGAAAAGTTGTCTTATTGGATCATTGCATTGGTTGCTATGGCAATATGACCATTTCCACTCAGTATGTGGAAGGTACAACAAAACTGCGCAATATCTTTCTTTCTGTTACATTACATTAAGTATGCTGGGGAACATGTGAAATGTATATGCATCTTGGAAAAATGGCAGATGTGGTCACCCAACCTACCTGTCCCTGTCTATTAGCTTATATAGTGCATAAACAGGGTAAACAGTGCTTCTATGCCCTAAAGGGGGCAGACAATGGAAAGCGAGTAGGGAATTGGTTGTTCCTGAAAGGTAAGGGAGATTAGGAGGTGATGGTTGGGAATGTCTTGTTGAAGTAGCAGCCTCTTTGGAATGTGTTTAAAAATAAGATCCTTTGAACACTTTGCAATTTCATTATTTTAACTTTGTTATTCAGATTTTTTTTTCCTGATATTATTATAGTACGACCAGCAATTACCTTAGCCTTTGATATATAGTTTAATTTATACGGTACAGTGATTAATGTATATGTGGGTCTGCTGAATTCTTCATTTGGTTTGAAATTGTACTTATGTGCCTATAAAGCACAGTATGAGAAGCTCTCATTTTACTTCACAGTGTCTTCACTTTAGAAATTACAATAGAGCCATACTTGTTTTTTCCATGTTTTCTTATTGTGTGGCGAGTCTTTGTAGTTCTGTCATAAAGAGTCTTGAGTTTACGCTATTACCATATGTAATGTTTTTTATTTTACATCAATAGTTTTACCACAAATCTCAAAGTGACCAATTATATTTCATAAAATGAATATGCAGTTGAAAAAGTGAATACATTTCAAAGACATTTGGCTGTAATCATTTCTGAATTAAAAACACATATTTAACAATTTATGAAAAGTGTCTCTTTTATGCTCAGCCAGTATAATAGGCCTTTAAATAATACTGCATTTTATTTTGAAGCTTTACTTTGGTGGTCAAGGAGATATTTAGCGATTAGAAGTCCTCTTACGCAATGTGATTTATTCTTAATCCTGGGAGCTTTGCAAAATTTAAATGTGGGACATACAGTTTGTAGAACCTTGTAGAATCTTGAAACATCGGAAAAATCGGGGGGAAAAACTTGTCATAATGTTTTAATTTTCTCTGGCACAATGAATACACTGACTTTCAAGCCAGCAAAAATATTATGCTTAGGCAGCCAAATCTTTGGCTGTGTGTACATGATAGTCTTATCAGATGTCCCAGGGAGCTGTTCATTTAATCCATCAGTACTTTTTCATTTTCTTTAATCTCAAATCCAGTCTTGTTTAGCAGCATTTTAACTTTACTTGAGACACATTTATCTTACCAGGAATACATTTATTATAAAATATGTTCACAATCCATATCACAGGTTTTTTTTTTAACCCGTAATGTTCTGCTGTTGCCAGTAAAAATTTCATTTAGATGAACAAATGTTGATGAAACAAAACATGATAAAGTAGAACAGGAAAACACATTTCTGCTTGTTATAATGTCTTTTTGTCTCCTTGAGGTTTTGTGGGTTCTGGCAAAGGGAATTTGTAAAGCCAAGTTTACCCCCTGCCCCCCCAACTAACTTACACACACACACACACACACACACACACACACACACACACACACACACACACACACACACACACACACACACACACACACACACACACACATACATACAAACTCACTTATTATTCTCTTTTGGAGTATCTTCCTAAAGTGTATTGGAAGGCGCTGGGTTGAAGGCCAAAAGGGCCGCATAATTATGGATTCTGCTGCTTCAGCAGGAGATTGGGTTCTCCAGAGTGTTGTCAACAGCTGTGCCCATTCAGCCAAATGAGCATCTGTGAGGTCAGGCACTGATGTTGGACTAGAAGGATCGATTTGCAAACTACTTCATCCCAAAGTTGTTCAATGTAGTTAAGGTCAAGGCTCTTGCTGGCCACTAGATTTCTCCACACTAAACTAATCAAACCATGTCTTTATGGACCTTGCTTTACGCACAGTCACGCTGGAACAGGAAAGCACCCCAAACTGGTGCCACAAAGTTGGAAGCATACAATTGTCTAAAATCACTAATGTTACCCTTCCCTGGAACTAAGGGCCCATATGCTGAAAAAAGGCCCCAGACCATTATCCCTCCTCCACCAAATGTTACCTACAGGAATTCATACTGCCTACTCTAGAGTTCTCCTGGAAGGGTTTTCCATCAGACTTCCAGATTGTGAAGCGTAATTGATCATTTCATTTCACTGCTTGAAAGTCTGGTGAAGGTGTGCTTTACATGACTCCAGCTGAAGCTTGGCATTATGCATACTTATCTTTGGCTTGTGTGCAGCTGCTCAGCCATGGAAACCCATTTCATGAAGCTCCTGATGCACGGTGCTCGTGCTGATGTTGCTTCTAGAGACAGTTTAGCACTCTGTAGTCAGCAATGGTACAGAGGACAGATGATTTTTACACATTGCACTCGGCAGCCTGCTCTGTTGATGTGCATGGTCTACTTTGAGGCTGAGCTGTTATTACTCATGAAATTTCCAGCTGCCCTGTAATGTAATTTAATAAAAAAACCTGGTCCTTCAGGAGCTCAATTCACTGTAATATTCTTGTGTATAATTCTGCAGTGTATTGCAGAAAAAGTCTTGAATATCGGACAGGAATCACACAACCTGCACTTCTACTGTTGGTGAGAGAAGATACACAAAAAGGAACCAGGTGTTTGATGATGGGAATTACCAATTGAACCTCTTCACTGCTCTTATATTTCATTTTTAGATATACCCTACATCTTCAAAGGAACCTAAGGCATATCTTGACTCATTTGTGTAAGAAGAGGCTTCCAAAAAATGTCACATTAAGCTTAAAATATCTCATATCTGGTCCTCAATATGTAATTTTTTTCATTTTCTTAAGCATACGCTGCCATTTTACTGGGAGGTAATTGATCCAAAAAGCTGCCTTGTAGTAAATGTTATTCCTGTGTTCTATGAAGCTATATTTCACACAAGTGGTTTTCACATTATTCTGTTTTAAAAGTCTTTCTAGAATTATATTTTTAAAAATCTGTATATTGCTATTTTATTTTGAAATCACACAACTATTGTGTTTTATTTTGTTACTTGCTAAATGAAGGTGCCCTGTCCAATTATTGATTTTAAAAAAAGCAGTTCATATACTATGTTATATATTTATATATACTATGTTGTGCATTTATGTATGAAAGTGGTTTTAAGGATGAACCTTTGTGATCCTTTTTTTAAATATACTTAAGGACAGAAGCATTTTCAGCACTTTTGCTGTCTTTTTGCAACTGTAATTTTCCTCTCTCTCATTTATTTTACCCAAGCAATTTATATTGTCTTTTCAAGATGAGTCAGGTTTTCTTTTGACACAATACTCAAATGCGTCATATGCTATTTACATTTTTTCTAGAACATTTATCTGCAGCTCAACTTCATCATAGAAGGCTATTCTTTGGCAAGACCATTTCTTCATAACATCATGTTGACTACTAGAAGGGATAATTTAGGATGCTTTGTTGTGCTATATTTTAGCAAACATCACTATAAGAAATGTCCACCATTGATATTAATGGCATCCGTCTATACTATCAGCATCTCAGTGATGGGTTTGTGATTTTTTAAATTACATTTTAAAGTAAGGGAATCATATTAAGATTGTGTGAACATTTCTCCAGTCCTGTGGCCCAATGCCAAAGGAAATCCTGACTCTATGTATACAGTAGTTGGGCTCAGGGCAAATCTTGTTTTCCATCTATTACTTTGTCAAGAAGTTACAAATGAAGCCGTTCTCAAAATTTTATTGTTTAGTATTGGTTTCAGTGTACTTTATTTATACCTCAACTGTCATTGTTGAGTTTTAATGTTGTGTTTATGACAGGCAATTTTAACAGAGACGTTATTCATCACTCCTGGATGGTTTCACTTAATATAAAAATCTAGGCTGTAAAGCATGAATTTTGTTAGGGCAGCTATTAAGGTGCTAAATCTCAAATCTGTATAAACCCCAAGGGCAAATGCATAGTAACTAAATGAATGTTAATTTATATACCTGTGACTTGGAGACTGACATCTGATTTTCCAGTCAGAGCATGAATGTATTAGAGAAAAATGGTTGTCAGAGCAACCTTTTGTCATCATGTAAATACAGCCTGATTAAAGTAGGTGACTGTAGTATATATATATATATATATATATATATATATATATATATTTATATACTGTTTATACTGTAAAAGTGCACAGACGTTTTGAAAGTATCATTTTGGTATGTGCGCACAGGGCCGTGGCCTCCTCTGTGGCTGATTGGACTGTTCGCCGCTGTGTATAATCTTTGCATGTATAGATCAATTGAAATTCACATGTGAACTCAGCACTGAAGGTATAGATCAAATAAACAGAATCAGACATTCAAATCCAGTATTTCCAGATATAACATTATAACATATAATAATGTATGGAAACATAGCATTGCAGGTATTGACTGACAGAACACACAAACCCAACATTGCAGGTATAGATCAACTGTAAATCACATGTAAATTCAGGACTGAGGGTATAGATCAAATAAAGAACACATGGAAACAGCACTGCAGGTATTGATCAACTGAATAAGACATACAAACCCTGAATTTGCAGGTATACATAAATAATGTATTGAAACATAGCATAGCAGATATAGATCAACAGAATAACACACAAACCCAGCTTTGCAGGTATAGGTCAATTGAAATTCACATACAAATTTAGCATTAAAGGTATAGATAAAACCCCCTAAATTACAGGCATAATCACAGGCTGGACACCCCAAAGGCCAGTCCTGGCGTTCACACGGCCCACATAGAACCTGACCAGCACCCAGATAACACACATAGGACTTGCTATCTTTGTCCCCAAACAGCCCAGCATTAGTCAACTTTTGACCCCATACAGGTCATCTTTTTCCCATAAATACCCTAGATCTACACATTAATTCATTCTCTCACTCATTCACACAATTTATCCACACATTAATTAATTCTCTCACTCATTCATACAATTCATCCACACATGAATTAATTCATTTACCCCTCTCCCTTTTCACTATCTAGCCAATCTACCCCTTTTCACACTATCTACCCCTCTCTCCCCCTTTTTCACTATCTACCCCCTTCTCACTAGCTACACCCTCTCCCTCCTTTCTCACTATTTCCCCCCTTCCTCCCTTCTCACTATTTATCCCCTCTCCCTCTCTTCTCACTATCTACCCCCTCTTCTCCCATTCTCACTATCTACTCTCCCCTTTCTTACTATCTACCCTCTGCCCCTTCTCATTATCTATCCTTTTCCCCCCTTGTAGTTCACTTACCTTGCAGAAGTCCTGCGGTGGGAGCGGGAGACCTCTGTCTCGCTGCTCTGCTGCGGTGCGTGCTGCTTCACTGACAAGGGCCAGTCCTGTGTGTGTAATCTGGGTGTTTAGGTAAATCATCTGAATGGAATCTGGGTCCTGGGGCTAATCATATGTGTGCAATCTGAATGCTGTGAAAACCCTCTGGATTTAATCTGGGTCCCGGGACAAGACCTATGTGTGTAATCTGGGTGCTGGGCAAGTCCCTTGAATGTAATCTGGCTAATGGTAAAGTCATATGGATGCAATGTATGCATCCTGCAGTTTCTTTTCTTGCATTATTTATTCGATCTATACCTTAAATGGTGAGTTTGCATGTGATTTTTCAGTTGATCCATGCCAACAAGAATGGGTTTGTGTGTTATTCAGTTTCTCTATACTTGCAATGCTATGATTCCATGTGTTATTTATTTACTCCATACCTGCAAATGCAGTCTTGTCATACCCCTTGAATATATGTATTATAAGAAGCGCCGCGTAAATTATTATATAAATAAAAGATAATAATCTCAGGTTTACATTTACACAAGCATTAAGTGCGCACATACTTTTGTAAAATAATTGCATAACATAAAATAATAACATATGATTTCTGCTTACACCAACTACTAAAAATGACAGGCAACATTGGTCTCCAGGTATATTTCTTGTTTAGACAGGGGTGCAGTGGTTGGATGTGCCCACTCCCTGCCAAATTTCAAGCCACTAAAGGCTAGCCCTGCCCCTTCACAGAAGATGGAGAGCTCCAGGTAGCCTATTGTGTTCCCATATGTATATGTGTGGGTAAGCAAATCACTCCAAGCAGAGTTATTTAATGTACGCAAGTAAATCTACTCCATCCACGTGCAGAAATACCACGTTCTGGAACATTTGAAGTTGAGTAGTTTTCTATCTTTACTTAATTTAATTTGTTTGACATTTAAACTAAATGAAATTGACTAACCTGAATCTTTGAAGATTGTGACTCCCAATACTGACTTCAGTAAAATATTAGATCAGTCAGTCTTTTCTAAAGGAGATGCTTTCTCAAATCAGCATGAGTCCCTGTTAATGATGATTCATTCAGATTGAAGCTTTTCTTTGACTTTTCCTTCGTCTTGTAATTTGAGTGACACAGAAGCTAAACATCAAGAATTGAACGTCCTAGCATTTTTAGAACTCTTCAAATGTAGAAATATTCTTTTGGTTTTGTTCAGGCAAACACATTATTTTTTTTTTAAATTTCCTTGCACAAAAAATGCAGTGTTTTCCCTGGGTGATTGCACTGTAATACTAATACTTAATATTTAAATTATACAACATATAAAGTGACAAACTGATCTCAGCCACAGCATTCAGCTATTTTTATTAGTTATGTCAATTGATGCATTTCAAAATATTTCCAGACGATAACTTAATACCAGATGTATTTGGATAGGCATTGAAGCGTAGTTATTCAAATACTACCCTAAGTATTAACACAATGAATGCTGTCCTTTGAAACCAGTAGCATTAAGTGTGCTTAAGGGCAATTCCGATGAAAAAAATATTTTTTCCTGAAGCAAAGAATATAATGATGTGTACAGTAAAGTAGGTTAGCACTGACAAAAACGTTCCAATGTACATCCTATATGCATACCTGCATGGTGCTGTTGTTGGCAGTCATTTGGCATTTTGAGTGACTATCCATGCTCAAAACCACACTTAGCTGATTGTTTATGGCAATGTTAATGAAGCCCATTCCTGGTTGAGCAATTCTATTTATCACAGGTGGTATAACACAGAGTCTCGGGGAGCTAGAACACATACAAATAGCTAATATGCTGCTATATGAAAACATTATAATATGCAAAAGCTTTAATCTGACACTAGTAGTAAAAATGGTAGGTGCTCTCATTAAATGTCCAAGGAAAATGGGTTTCTCTATAGATTAACTTTTATTTCCATTATCAAATGGCAATTATTTTATAACACCAATGTTACAAACAATTCAACCATCTACTCTACACAACAGATTCTCCAACCTATTACATTTTTTTACACCGTTACAACCTTCTTTATCATGCTTCACTTTTCCCCCACCTCACCAAAGGGAATACTTCTGTCAACTGCATGCCATTTTGGACATGCCAGGAATAATCCAACACTCATGGACAACTTTTTTTTTTCTTTTTTGGAAGCCCGAGGTGTCGTGCTTCTCGTGGAGTGCATCTGTGAGATTCCGTGAAAAACCGCAGCAGAGCCAGATCCAACTTCAACTGTTCGTCCGATAACCTCCCATGGAATATACCAGGACTTTTCCTTCCCCGGCCAAAAGGCCTGCAGGAGGGTCGGATCTACATGGTCCCCTCCGAAGAGGAAGACCACTATGAGGAAGAGATAGGGAGCCACAAGGCCTCCCCTACCTCTCCCGACAAAAAAATAAATAAACGGAAACCAGTTTTGTCTCTACTGCGGTGCAGTGTTCAAACGTCTAAATCAAAATCATGTCCAAAAACAATCGGTGTGCTTGCCATATTTTCAAAATCCGTGAGTCAGTCCTAATTCATAGGCACACGTGCAAAAAACATGAATACAAAAACAAATAAGTGTCCAGGCCACCATTCAGTGACCACTTCAAAAAAATTAAGTCACACACAGGCCCATAAGGGTCAAGGAATGGAGTGCTTCCATAGCGAGCCCTCCACGCTCAATCTTCATCAACATAAGTGCAAGGTTGCAAATACAGCAACCAGAGATGCGAATAAGACACCTCGGGCTCCATGCTACCTCGACCTTAAGGCCAGAGGATTTCAGCCTTTGTAACCATGTAACTATGTAACATGCTCAGTACACACTGACCGTCATTGTCCAACACACTAGAAGGAACTGCACAGTAAACTCATAAAAGAAAGTTAGAAATTAAATGATGCGTATACTGTTTAAAGGCGTTGTTGCCTAATGGTAAGAAACATGTTTTGCTGTTTTACCTCCTTACAGACATGCCCTGGTTATGAAGTATGATAGAACTTTTATTAATGCTCAGAATTTTCAGTGGTGTAGTAGTTTTCATCTAGGTTTACAGTGGTCTTGTGCATTCAGATTTGTACAAATTGTAAATGGTACAAATTCATGAAAATCTGCAACTATCATTACAATCTCCTGAAACAAGGCCGCACTTAGAAGATGGCCAGACAACGCCTTAATTGCACGAGCAGGGTTCCATCCAACACCCTGAAAGTAAAGAATCACAAGGTGCTCAGCAATGTGAGTAAATTAGTGCAGTTTTATTTCCACTCGAGTCCTGGGCACTGTACTGATTTACTCACATTGCTGAGCACCTCAAAAACAAGGCCAGACACCTACGGAATTTGCGGCCTCTTTCACTCACACTCTCTGAACGTCTCCCTATCTCCTCTGCAGACCATTTCCACTTTCATGTCTCGCAGCTCTGCTTCCATGCTTTTGTGCCTGGTATCGTCTTGTTCTTGTTATCTTCTCCTTTCTCTCGTCTTTCTTTGTCTGCTTCTTTCTTTGTCTGCTAACCTCTCAGCGAACTTTAGGCCCCTGACTTAAGTCAGGATATTAGGGTAATACCTAAACATTTATTTAACTGGTAAAACAAGAATATTCATTACTCGGTATCCCTAACATTGTCATCAGCATCTTTTAATGACAAAGCTGCACATTACTTGTACGTTACATATAATTTCCCAGTTAAAAAGTTGAAATTGAAAATAAATTGTATTGCCCAATATCTAAATATTTTATCGTTCTTAATTCACAACACGCTGAGGAGATTTCAAAATGTAATGCCGTGACATGCCATTGGATATACATACAACTAAAACTAAATATAAGAACTTCAACTATGCAATTATGTACACATTTACAGAAGATTAGTTTGACTACATTGGTTTCTCAAGAGAAAAAGGAACAGATGCAGTGTTTCTAAGTGAAAGGTGATATCCATTTAAATAGAAGGGTTTTCATAATTAAGCGTTCAGAACATGGGATAATGCCATACTTAGTGGATTATTAAAACACATACAGATATGTTGGGGAGAAGTAAATTAAAAGTCTGATTCCACTAAAGATTTATACATAATCAACCGCTATTTAATCAAACGACCCACAATCAATAAAAATTTTAATTCAGCCTTTCATTAAAACAAAATGAAAAAGCATATATTCATGGAAATGTCTTAAATATCACAATCGCTTAGTCACTATATTGGTATGATGCTTACAATGAAAAATAATAATATACATCAAATTTTTTATGCTTTGCAAAAATATAGATTAAACTAAGTTTAAATATGTTGAAATAACTTTTCTGTCATCTATAGCAATAAGGCTCAGGTATACAGTATTTCTATTCAAATCGCCATTTATTGAAAATATGCATAATCATAACATACAAGCATGCAATATTGTCGTTTTACAATATGCATAATAATTTACAGAACAAATGTATATAGAAAAGACAACTCAAAGTACAAGACATTATAGTGATTGCTGAAGATAACAAAACAGGGTTGTTGATACAGAACATGCCAACTGTAGCCTAATGATAAAGACTGATGTAATAGGTTGTTCGGTCACCGAATCTTAGCCTCCTCGAGGAGGGATTGTGTGTGTGAGAGGGATACAATATTTGTAGGCTCTATTTTAGTTACAAGAGAACCTCACAACAAAACAGGCAATGTGCAGATCTTTTTGAAGCCCTCACTGCTCTCTATCTTGCTGGACTTGACTGACCAGCCTAAAAATCCACTAGTTTAAGCCCCCCTGATAAACCAATGACAACTATGAAAAACCTTCAGATGTCGCACACAGGTCTAGACAGATTGTTTCTGAATTGGTTCAGGTGTCTTGAGAGCACAGGAAAACTTTATCTCCCTTCAACAACCTTGTTGATTCTCAGGTCTAAGGGAGTTAAAATGCCCATCATTTGCACCTATTGCTGGCTTAATGTGCCTTGGAGTGGATATTCAAAATTAGACATGGACTTCCAGTGTGTAAAGTGAAACAAAGTGTAGCATTTAGTCCAGGGATACACATGACATATAAGACTATGCCTTAGCCCTTTGTAGAGAACATCTCAGGTAGTGCAAGTGATGACATGGGAATGCGGTATGCTAGGCTATAGGATAAATACTAAGTTGACCATTGCCTCAGCTTCTACTCCTTCCCCCCAAAAAAGTAAAGCCCATATTTATCACCCACTGAAATCTAAAGGGACCAATATTGGCACATTAGTAGATAACACACAGACAAAAATCATTGCAGTTCTTAAGTGAGCAAAAAAACAAGGTACAATAAAACAAGTGGCCCAAAATGGCAGGGATTATGGAACACAAGAACATGCTGTCTAAAAGATGATTAGTCAGCAGAAAATGTGGCTGCTGAGGTGACTGGATCCAAGTGTAATTGACAACTAGAACCTGAAAGTATACAAGCGTAGCACCCCCCCCCTCCCTTTTGTGTTTAAATGTAAGGTATGTAATATGTTATATTGTCGTAGTTTGATAAGGGGTAAAGGTCGTCTCTGTGTTGAGGTGTATAGAGGCTTGGTGTTACACAATCTGGATGAGAAAGGGGCGGATTGTATTTGGTGTATTATATATAAGAAGTTATTTGGTTATTACTGTAATGGGTTGAGTTGTTAATGCCTCTTATACCCTTTTAAATAAAGCTACGGCCAATTTTATCCAATTTACAATTCTGTGTCTGTGGTTATTTTATTGATTTGTTAGGGGTTAATATGTACATGCAATGGACATTTTCCATCTATTTCTTAATGTTCATCTAGTCATTTTATTACCCTTAACCCTTTTCCACTCTCTGCTTTTTCTCAGAATTTGTACTCTTTCAATGTTTCCTCTCTTTTTTTTCAGTTATCATCCAGTCTGTGTCCTGACAAACATCTTTTGAGTTTCTTCTTGCTGAGAGTAATACGTTAGAGCACCTGGCCATGCAACTACAATGGGATAAGGAAATAGATCTTGTGGACTGGAAAGTTGCCTTAGTTTATTTTTCTTGATGACCAATCGCCCCTTTTCTTATTTAAAGTTCTCCCTCTCAGTATATGATTCCTTCATGTAGCTGCATGATGCATGTAAAGTGTAATTAAATATAGGTTTGAGAGAACCTGCTGAAAGCAATCCTGGAGGCTAAATGATTACAGACCAAGTATTTATTCTTAAAAAGATGTATTATTCATCAACAAAGATCATGTGGCCTACTAAATTAATAAAGAATAAATCAGGATATCATCACTGCATAATTCTCCTGTTTTACAACATGCTTTATTGTATCATGGTATTCCCTGTACAAAATAAACATTCTGTTATATATACTGTATATATATATATATATATATATATATAGAGAGAGAGAGAGAGAGAGAGAGAGAGAGATGTAAACTGAATATAAAATCATTAAAATACCAAAGCACATTACAAGTCTGTGTCAGATCACCAACATCATGAACGTGTTGTGGGGCAGACATTCTGCTTTTGTGACAACTCAAGGTATGAGCTTCATAGGATGTCAACATAGTTTCCATGGACTTTCTAAGAAGCCACACAGTCTTAGATCTTAATTGAATTATCTTTTTGACCGTTCTATCGAAACTGATGCCCTGCTATGCATGTTTATAATGTCAGTGCTGTTGTTTCCTGTATAAATAAACTAATAATACAGCTGGCCCTTAGGGCATCAGTTTCTTACAGTATTCCTGCTTGGCAATTAAAAGGACTACCATCTTTTTTCAGACACTTTGATTGGTACCATAAAACTAATCACATCTCCCGACAGCTGAGATCTGATGGAACTGGCATGGAATAGCTGGTGGAAGTGCCATGGACCCAAGCTAAGCTTTAGCCCATTGGCTGGCTTGGTCAGGCTCATTAAGAGTGGAAGAGTGCATAGTGGAGCAAAATTGGCATTTTTTTTTTCTTATTAAGTATTATTTTGGTTCATATTAGAATCCATAAAAAACATTTTAGTGTATGATGTATCAACATCTGCCTCTCTTTATTATCACAGTCAACTAGGACCAGCTACTGAAGAATAACAACTTGTTGGGGCTCTTGCATATGTAATGTGCGGCTCGCAGAAATATGTTGATTGGACTAACATATTTTCATGCCAGCTCACTCAGACCTCAGACAGACCTCCTGCAAGTGCATGCACACTCACTCTCTCTTATACTCTCTCAATTTCTCCCTACCTTCTCCACCTACAGCTTGTTCCTGTGAGAGAGTGAGAGCGTAAGTAAAAGGGAGTGAGGGTGAAAAGGCAACAAAATGCAAATGACAATTCAGAGCTATCTGCTATTTGTTTTAATTTGTTTCTTTGAAGGTTCCTCCTTAATTTGTACAAAAATTGTCACATTGCGTTTTAAAATCGGTAAGAATCTGAATGCACAAATAAATAAAAAATACCACATACATTTCTAACAATTTGAGATGAAGGGAATATTGAATAAAAAGTTGTAGACAGAAGATGGCAGTTAACAAAAATAAAAAAGAAAAGAAAATCCATTTGAAATTCTCTCATTCAATCAAAACAAATGGTTTCATCCTTTATCTTACTTTCATTCCTGTCGTGGGCTGCCACAATTGACATATTTTTCCTAATTTCTTTAAAAACCTCAAGTAAAGTGCAGAAGGCCAAAAAGAGAACTCAAGGAACAGAAAGTTAGAGTCAAACAAACTGAGCAACTTAGAAACTTTAAACAGAATGATGAGAGAACAATTTATGAAATATATTACTCTGGAGATTTCCTTTCCTTCACCTTCCTGTTGATTAGGATCCATGCTGGAAGACTAGTGTTATGTAAAGGGAATCAATAAATAATTTAATGTACCCTCCAGCTCATATCTCTTTTTCAGATTTATGACAGTAGAGGATTATGATTTTGAAGGAGGCTAAACTGCTGGATAAGACACATATTAACACAAAATGTGAGATGTTTTATTCTTGCAAATCACTAACTTAAAAGATAGAGAAACTAACAAATGTGGCATTTTGGTAGGCACATAACACTATGATGTACTATGGTACATTTGCATCAACGAAATACTTTTTTTGTGTAACCTGGTGATTCAGGTTATGTGGGGTAGCACAGGGCTCACATTTGCTTGGCCAAAAACAGTGGTGCAAGTTACACAGCCAACACCATATCAGATATAGTGTCACGAGTTGTCTCACTAGTAGGAATCCCCACAAGTATCTGCGCTGTTCATTCTTGACTAAGTAGTGGAAAAAAACAGGAACACCCGGTCACAACTCACATTATCTTGTAGGTGTGTATCAAATAGTGATTTAATTTATATTTGAATATGGACAATGGGTTCTGTACAGAAGATATAAAAGCTACTACTAGTAATTCTTCTAAAGCAAGTGTGCTGAAGCTCCTAAAATTCTAGTGAAGGATAGACTGTGTCTTTTCACATAATACAAGGCGCATTTGATGCTTCTAGTATTCCCTTTAGCTTCCTCCCACTGTACAAACAGTACCGGATTGAGTTACAGTATTCCTGCTTGGCAAAGTATTTTTTCAGATGCTTTGATTGGTACATAAAACTAATAACATCTCCTGACAGCTGAGATCTGGTGGAACTGGCATGGAATAGCTGGTGGAAGTGCCATGGACCCAAGCTAAGCTTTAGCCCATTGGGTGGCTTGGTCAGACTAAGAGTGGAAGAGTGCATAGTGTAGCAAAATTGGCTATTTTTTTCTCTTATTAACGAGTTTTCTCACTAGTAGAAATTAGTATTCCCTTTAGCTTCCTCCCACTGTACAAACAGTAGCGGATTGAGAGCCTTTTGACCTCTGGATTCACCAATGCCTTTCTTACTCTATTGTTCCAAAAACATTTTGCACCTTCTGCTGCCAGACAGGACTGTAAAATATGATATGTCATTTTCTACCTACAGCGGGTTACTCTATACATTTGTTTTATCATTATATGCTAAAAACACATTATGCAGAATTATTTATTATCATTTTGTGCAATCATTTTATGTGGCATTAGCGATAGCTTTCTCAAAGATATCTGTCTCTTGTTTCTTTTAGTGTTAGTATTTTCCTCACTGGTAATAAACATGCCCAATTACGCTCCAAGAAAGAAAAACAAATCATACAGTTATAAAACATAAACCGCTGAGTAAGCTCTAGAGTAAACAACATAATGCAACAGTAAATAGCATTTCAAATGCTTACTGCTTAAAGTCTTTTCCAGTGTGCTTGTTAAGCACCATTATAATAGTTATGTTAAGTCTATTTCTCGTTGTGTGTGTGTGTTTATGATAATTTATTTGTCCAAGTGACATATGAGACAAGTAAACTAAATTTTAAACTAAAAGTTCAACATTTGCACCAATTTTGAGTTTTTGGAATGGATCCTTCGGTTTGGCTTCTCTGCTTTCATATTTCTTTAAATTATTTTGCCCTTATGAAGGCTGGTTATGTATCAGAATTACAGTAATGTTTTTCTGTGATATGTAAATTTTCTCACTTCAAGTAGAGTCTGCATGAGCTGTAGTATAGTGTCTATGGGAATACCATTACACCGCATGCCTCTGCCATCTACAACCAAAACATAAAAGCGGTGCACAAGGCACATGCCTAGTCTGGTCCATCTCTAAAGATTAATAGGGCTCTGGACAAGCCTCTTTTGTGGGTTACCAAAAGTTCCTAACCATCGGTTACAGATTTTCTGCCCTCTTGTCATCCCAATATCCTTCCTCCAACCTGTGGGCCTCTGTTAAAAAACTTAAGCTCTGTAGCCTAATGTCTAGTTTTGTCATGAAGACTAAAGCTCTCTTTAAATTGCTTTCCTGACTCCAACATACAAAGCTCTTCAAAGCAGCTCCCCTTAATACGTGTCCTCAATTACCTCCAAGGCCACAACTACTCAGCCCTTATGCTCATCTGAAGCCCTTTTGCCTATCACATCTCATACGCAGGGCCGGCCCAAGGCAAAATGCCGCCTGGGGCGAATTTTAAAATGCCGCCCCCCCTTATCTACCCTTCCTCTCCCTCCGTCCCTGCCGCCCTCCCGCCCCATTATCTACCCTTCCCCCCCCCCTTCCCCTTGTACTTACCTTTCAGCAGTCATGCGGCGAGTCTCCCTGTTCGGTCTCGGTGCTGGCTTGTAATGCTGAGCGCCGGAAATCTTCCGGCACTCAGCATTACAAGCCGGCACCGAGACCGAACATGGAGACTCGCCGCAGAGAAGAGAGAGATGGGCGCCGAGCGGGTACTGACCACTCGGCGCCCCTTTCTCTCTCTTTCGCTTTAAAAAAAAAAAAAGGGCTTGGGGGGGTGAAGTGCCGCCCCTTCAAAGTGCCGCCTGGAGCGGTTGCCCCACTCGGCTCCATTATCGGGCCGGCCCTGCTCATACGCATATACAAGAATTATCCAGTGCCTCTCTTATCCTACAGAATGTCCTACACCATTTTATTAGTCTCTACCCTAATCTCCAGTCATTTATTATCATAAAACTAATAACATCTCCTGACAGCTGAGATCTGGTGGAACTGGCATGGAATAGCTGGTGGAAGTGCCATGGACCCAAGCTAAGCTTTAGCCCATTGGGTGGCTTGGTCAGACTAAGAGTGGAAGAGTGCATAGTGTAGCAAAATTGGCTATTTTTTTCTCTTATTAACGAGTTTTCTCACTAGTAGAAATTAGTATTCCCTTTAGCTTCCTCCCACTGTACAAACAGTAGCGGATTGAGAGCCTTTTGACCTCTGGATTCACCAATGCCTTTCTTACTCTATTGTTCCAAAAACATTTTGCACCTTCTGCTGCCAGACAGGACTGTAAAATATGATATGTCATTTTCTACCTACAGCGGGTTACTCTATACATTTGTTTTATCATTATATGCTAAAAACACATTATGCAGAATTATTTATTATCATTTTGTGCAATCATTTTATGTGGCATTAGCGATAGCTTTCTCAAAGATATCTGTCTCTTGTTTCTTTTAGTGTTAGTATTTTCCTCACTGGTAATAAACATGCCCAATTACGCTCCAAGAAAGAAAAACAAATCATACAGTTATAAAACATAAACCGCTGAGTAAGCTCTAGAGTAAACAACATAATGCAACAGTAAATAGCATTTCAAATGCTTACTGCTTAAAGTCTTTTCCAGTGTGCTTGTTAAGCACCATTATAATAGTTATGTTAAGTCTATTTCTCGTTGTGTGTGTGTGTTTATGATAATTTATTTGTCCAAGTGACATATGAGACAAGTAAACTAAATTTTAAACTAAAAGTTCAACATTTGCACCAATTTTGAGTTTTTGGAATGGATCCTTCGGTTTGGCTTCTCTGCTTTCATATTTCTTTAAATTATTTTGCCCTTATGAAGGCTGGTTATGTATCAGAATTACAGTAATGTTTTTCTGTGATATGTAAATTTTCTCACTTCAAGTAGAGTCTGCATGAGCTGTAGTATAGTGTCTATGGGAATACCATTACACCGCATGCCTCTGCCATCTACAACCAAAACATAAAAGCGGTGCACAAGGCACATGCCTAGTCTGGTCCATCTCTAAAGATTAATAGGGCTCTGGACAAGCCTCTTTTGTGGGTTACCAAAAGTTCCTAACCATCGGTTACAGATTTTCTGCCCTCTTGTCATCCCAATATCCTTCCTCCAACCTGTGGGCCTCTGTTAAAAAACTTAAGCTCTGTAGCCTAATGTCTAGTTTTGTCATGAAGACTAAAGCTCTCTTTAAATTGCTTTCCTGACTCCAACATACAAAGCTCTTCAAAGCAGCTCCCCTTAATACGTGTCCTCAATTACCTCCAAGGCCACAACTACTCAGCCCTTATGCTCATCTGAAGCCCTTTTGCCTATCACATCTCATACGCAGGGCCGGCCCAAGGCAAAATGCCGCCTGGGGCGAATTTTAAAATGCCGCCCCCCCTTATCTACCCTTCCTCTCCCTCCGTCCCTGCCGCCCTCCCGCCCCATTATCTACCCTTCCCCCCCCCCTTCCCCTTGTACTTACCTTTCAGCAGTCATGCGGCGAGTCTCCCTGTTCGGTCTCGGTGCTGGCTTGTAATGCTGAGCGCCGGAAATCTTCCGGCACTCAGCATTACAAGCCGGCACCGAGACCGAACATGGAGACTCGCCGCAGAGAAGAGAGAGATGGGCGCCGAGCGGGTACTGACCACTCGGCGCCCCTTTCTCTCTCTTTCGCTTTAAAAAAAAAAAAAGGGCTTGGGGGGGTGAAGTGCCGCCCCTTCAAAGTGCCGCCTGGAGCGGTTGCCCCACTCGGCTCCATTATCGGGCCGGCCCTGCTCATACGCATATACAAGAATTATCCAGTGCCTCTCTTATCCTACAGAATGTCCTACACCATTTTATTAGTCTCTACCCTAATCTCCAGTCATTTATTATCATGAGATCATCAGGAAAGCCTATCAACTGACAAGTTAACTCACCATCTGAGTCCTATGTCCTGTCTGTCCCGTATACACTCCTGCATAATTTGATGGCACAATATAAATCAAATAAATTAAAATAGCTTCTTCTATTCTATTATCATTGCGTTTTGTATGACATCATACATCATCATACATCATGCCTTTGCAAGTCCATACTTAGTTCAGACTTCTCATTTAAACTCTTTACAACCAGAACTTCTCTCAGATATAATACATTCTGCCTGTGTATCAATGCAGTCATATGACACTTGTCATCATTTAAACTCAAAAAACTCAAAAAATCTTGCAGAACAAATTTGCTGCACTTGTGTCAAAGAACAAATTATTATTATTATCACATCAAAAATCATTTTTAAATCT
Source organism: Spea bombifrons (assembly GCF_027358695.1). Classification (NCBI taxonomy): domain Eukaryota; kingdom Metazoa; phylum Chordata; class Amphibia; order Anura; family Pelobatidae; genus Spea; species Spea bombifrons. The sequence goes on along the minus strand of NC_071089.1, from coordinate 18,878,634 downwards.
TATAAGAACATGATAGACAGTATTAAACACATAATTCTATAGCATAGCAAATTAACCCTCTTTACAATAAAGCACATGATCTCCTTGCATTATCGTGTTTTTCCACCTTTTGTCTACGTCTGCCTTCAATGGGACTTAGTAGCTTGAAAGGTGTCCACATGTATGTTGCACAACATTAATTCTACTAGCAACAGGTGTAGACCAGTTTAAAAAGTAGTAGGGACAGTAAATGACATTGATTCTATGGATAATTCCGCTCAGATTTCTGCCATTAATAAACTCTATCCGTGGAATTTGCTTACCTGTCCAGAGGGGGACACAAATCCTGTAAAGTGCTGTCAGTGGCAAGAAGGAAGTGGAATTTTTTGTTGCCAAGGAGATGTGTATTCTAGCCTAGGGCAACTAGGCACATGGTGCCAGATCCAGATGGGCCATTTAGGCAAATTACTGATTTAACTATTTAATTCAACCATTTAAAAGTTAGTTAGTTATCCTCAATACTGCAATTTGGGATTTCAGCATCGTTATAGAATTATTACATATTTATATTTCTTAATTTTTTTTTTACAAATTGAGTAAATAATTGAAATAAAGCAATCAATTTCACCATTGATTGGGTCTCTTTACAGTCAAAGCTATTATTTATATTTCACATCACCTGGCTGTCACTCCAAAGAACCAACCCAGAGAGCACTGGGAAATTGTTTAAAATCTGGCAATCTTATATATACATATTAACCCTTTGTGACTAGGCTTCAAATAAAATCAGCATTGCAGAACTGGCCCTGGAACACGATACAACGTTTACATGGCCCAGGACCCAATCCGTACATTCACCTCTTGATTTTATGGGTCTTGGTGTGACCGTTCAAACGTTGACCAATACTATTAAGTACGATATAGGAGATCAATCCTTTCACCATAATCACTTGCCCTACAATTCTTGGACTGTGACTGAATCATGACAGGTAGCATAATGACGGGCTTTATTTGCAAAACAAAATAAAATATATTTTTTCTTTCATCTAATTGATGGTTAAGTTGTTTGGTTGTTCCCAAGGTGCACATTGTTGTGTGATTAGGTGACACGTTCACTTTCTGTTTTTATGGTTTTTGGCTGAGAACAGTGGTTCATTTGCTTTTTAGTCAGGGGCATTGAACAGCTACGTACACAATGTGTACAGAACAACCGTTCTGTATTTTCTGACGCAGACTACATTTGGTCAGGCCCATTGAATCGAGCCCCAGGTATCCTACTTTACCCTACCATTGGCCATTCTGTCTCTGCAGAGTAACAGGTGAATGGTTGCACCATGTAAACTGTGCATTGGATACGCACGGGTCTATTATCTAGCAAACTGCATTTGCATAGATCTAAATAACCAGATTATGTATCAGATTTGTGGGCATTTGCAAATGCCTTTATGTCTTTCATAAGAGGTACTTTTTTTCAACAGATACTTTAAACCAGTTCCCACATACAGCAGTGAACAAATTACAACCTTAATACTAAATCTTTAAACAAGATCCTCACAATGTAACAAGTGCATGAATAAGTCTATAAAGAATGAGTGGTCGTATATTGTGTGCTTTAAAGTACAAAAGTAGTTAATGGAAATCTGCTGCAGTCAGCCAAAGTACTCAAAGCAATTCAAGTACCCCAGTGATTGTGCTACTAGATGTAAAAAAAAAAAACTGTATGAGAAATAGGTTTTGCAGGCATCAGTTTGATTTAGTGTCCTCTGCTGGCTTGAAAATCCAGAGTTCAAAATAAAATAGCCACTGCTTCTAGAAGTAGTCAACAGAAAATTACTTTTCAAAGGCATTATATTCTGCACTTGTTGGAATGATATAAATTTTATTGGTAAATGAAAGCAGCAGCCCTTATTTTTACTTTACTCATTTTTGCCACTTAAGAAAATCTGTGATTGGTTTTACATTTGGAACTTGGTTTGTCTGCACATAGGAAGGCAAATAAATAGTTGAAAATATTGTTACATCGCAAATAAAATGCTAATAAAAAAGTTTGTTCATCTGTCTGTTAAACATATTCTCTGTATTATTTATTTTGTAAAGGAATATTATAATTTGAGTTGATCAAAGGACCAGAACTGAAAATATTATGAAATATATGTGGAGTGTTGTCCTGATAAGCACGACAAGCATTGTATTTTAATGCAATTTGTAATATTCATCATTGTGTTAACTCAGAGTATTCTATTAGATAGCAGCTACATGACTTTTGTGGTTAAAAATAGAAGTGAATTGTACATATTGTTTTCTATTTTCCTATTCAAGCTAAGAGATATTACCACGACTAAAGGTGCTGTTCCATCTGGTTTGCTGAACCACACAGATAATAACGACAAAGTTTCTGAAAAATCATCCAAATCCTGTGGCTGATCCCATCAATTCTCTTTAATGGTTTGCTTTCCTTTAAGTAAGTTCTATATGATCATGTGCAAAAAATAAAGGTCAGATATTCTACGTATGTACAGTCATATAGAAACAAAAAATCAATACTTGAACAAGATTACACAACATATAGGCAATGAATTTAAGCACGACAGCTTATTTTTTCACTTGATCAGAAATCTTGTCTATGCTGGTTATTTCATAATACCTTTTAGACTCTCAATACTGCTAGAACTTTCATGAAATAAATCGATAAAGATTTTGTTCTTCGAAAATGCTGCTAGAATTTAATTGGATCAGTGAATTTTCATCTTAGGGGTTTTGAAATTAGTGGATCTTAAACACTTAATCTATACTTGAACACACCTATGTATGGCGCTGTTTATTGCATTACAGTATACAATGAAATCATTCTTGCTAATATTTTCATTGTACAACCCTCATAAATGTTATCAGGAAAGAAAAATATAATGCTCAAAATGAATTACAGGCTGGTTTAAATCCATTTTTACATGCTGGCCTGTAGTCTGACTAAAGCTGAATACAGATTATAACATTGTGGTAGAATGTACGTGAGGTTTGAATGACTGTGTCTGAACATAAATCCTTGCTTTTCTTATATAAATAATGTTTAGAACATTTATGAAATGTTCCTTTCCCTGACTAATGGAAACTTGGCATTAGAGGCTTTTTTGATGTTTTCCGTGGATGCCTTGGTTCACTTTCTAGTACTAGAAGTCCTTCTCTATAAAAACACAAAACACATCGATCTACCACAGGAGGATAGCATTGCAGTGATCAGTGTGTGCACATGTTGGCAGAATGTACAATCAACCCCCTATTCTAAAATTCAATTAAGTTTAAAACATTAATTAATGTAAGCAAAATTGTTTTTGAGGGGTTAAATGATTTTAAAAATAATGGTTTTAAAACTAATAATATATTCAGAAGGGCCCCAAAGGGTTAATACTAGATGGAGAAACAAAAATCCAGGACCCTAAACTGAACATTTTAGTTTTTCCAGGACTCTGAAACCAGCACTTCAATAAAATCCCAAGAAATGCAAGTATGGGATCCTGTAGAGGTATTCTTAAACCAAATGGACAAAACAAGTAAGGGTAATAAAGAAGAACCAAAGCATAAAATGAACTTCATCACATCAATTTATAAAAATGTAAACTATAAAACCAAATCCATCATGTTTTATTGTTAGTAATGTGTTTTTTTTGTGTCACAAATGGAAATGTTTCTTTAGTTAAAGATGCTTTATCTTTCACAATGTCAGGATGACATTACCATTAAACCTTCGGATAAGGGTAATAATGTTGTCATAACGGAAGCCCTATTTTATTAAGTGTATGGGAATTTTAAATACAGTAGGGACTGTATGTGACTTTCAAAAAATCCTATCACTAAGTTACTTTCATTGAACATAACATTAATTCCATTACTATTCCATTACTTCCATTACCATTACTATTACCAATTTTCAAGATAATTGAAATACATCATGCAGTACACTTGTCAACTGGCACAATATACTGTTTACCAAAGATACATAAAAGTACTACTAAACTACCTGGACAACCCATAACATATGGTATTCAATCCCTTGAAGCAGGAAAAGGGAGATGGTTGTGCCACTTTACAGATCTCTGATTGTGTATAGTTCTGGAGACCCCATCTCCAGATATTGACACATTGTAGAGAGTTCAGAGGAGAAGAGAGAAGTTAAACACCTGAAGGGATTTCACAAAGTGCAGGAAGGAAGCTTATTTGAAAGCAGGAGAAATGCCAGAAGGGTGGTAGATAAATGGAACAGTCTCCCAACAGAAGTGGAGAAGGCTAATATACTAAGGTAGTTTAAACATGCACACCTTGACTCTGGGACAGGACCAAGTACTAATTGGAGGTTGAGTACTTTCATCAGGAAAAATGGGCAGACTAGATGGGCCGAAGGGTTCTTATCTGCTGTTACATTCTATGTTTCAGCAGCTGAACTAAATAGGAGCATAAAACAAACACCTGTAGTTTCCATATTCTTGCACCCTGCAGATTCTGGATTTATATACCTAACATGATGATTACCAGGTAAATATCTGACAAATTTTACCCTGCTGATTAATTTGAACCGGAAGTGCTGTCATTTTTCCCTAAGTTGGAGGATCTGGGAGAGGATGTCACCAGAAATGCCGACATTTTGGCAGGAGTTCCCACCATGTTATGTCCATGGAGCTGAGGATGAAGATATAAGAAGAAGATGTGGAAGTGGTAGGCAGAAGTGGAAGTGGTTGGCAGAGAAGGTAAGTTGGATCAGTCGCCTGTGAACAATTTTGAACTGACCTAATAGAAAGCTTGAATGCAGCCAGTCTGTTTTTGCTTTGCACGTCTGACAGTCAGCGCTGCGCCAGATATGACATCATCCGGTGCCACACTGATTGGCAGATGGGCAGTAGAAGTAATTATAAGTGTGGTCGCAATGTATTTCGCTCTTGCACTTTCATTGGCGTCTGCGACCACATGCATTATTAGAGGACCAGCCTCAAGACTCGCCCCGGTAGAGGCGGCCAGTTGGGGAATCAGTTAGAGTCATTTGAATTGATGCATATCATAAGTATTTAAATCAAATTGTTTATACAAATTGCTATAGCCATCCTTTAAATGAACCTAGTGATGATTTTCAGCATTGTCAGCATTGAGAGCCTCACCAGGATATTCTTCTAAATTACCCCATCCTAAATTAAAGCATTTGAGTATGTTCATAAAATCAAGGATTGCAGGTTAAAATACAACATTAAAACAAACCAGGTATATTTATAATACAAATGTTTTCCAACCAATGGCAAGATTTGCTAGAACCGACACTGGTCCCCACAAGCACGTTCATCTTCTGGAACAGCAGTAGCCAATTTTTAGTTATTTAGCAGTTATTGAACTTAACTTAAGATGTCCACTCTTTTATGGCCAATTAATGAGGCAAGAGATCTCATTGTCAGCATCGCACGGTAAAACTCACATTTTCATGCAAATCAAGAATTATGTGTTGAAAGAGAGGCTCTGGGAGACCGCTGATTTGCATATTGAATGCAGGAGTATTCATGAGCCAAAGAGAGCATTGAAGCCCAGCAGGCATAATTCTGCTCATGTTTAACGCCTGTCTAAAACTTCACTCTCATTATTACTAATATCTGCTGCAAGCAAAGTAAGATGATGACAGCTGAAACATAAAATTACATCCAGTGTCTTTGTGAAGCTTAGTCCCATCTAAACCCTTTCATTCAGTTTTTGCAATTTAAAGATGTCTGACATAGATTTCATACATGTGAACAAGAAACGGTGCTTTGTAGTCCTAAGGTGGATAGGGTGACAAACGTCTACCACTACATAACTATAAGGTAAGGGCTTAGGGCACATATACTTCGGATTCCTTTAGCATTATTATCATTTTATATTAATATGCAGAACAAAACAGGTCAACAAATGGTTACAAAATAAGAAAGAACTTGTAATTCAGCTAACAATGCAGAAAACTGTACATTTTTTATAAACCGAATATATTGTCCATGAGCATCATTTAGGTTTTCATGCATGCTCATGTGATCTGTAGGTACCTTGATTATTGTTAATCTATTCAACCAATTATACATCTTCAAGAAATGTATTAGGGCTGCCTCTAACCCAGGGGAAAGGTTCCCTAAAGCTGCTGTTTGTGGGAAGTACTTTAAGCACACCAGTTCACACATATGTTATAAGTTATATCGCCATTTGGTGCATACTTCACAACATTTCACAAGTCCACCTTGTGGTTCCCAGCTTCAGAGCACAGTGGACAACAGGAACCGCAATGGGGATAGTTGGGATAGTTGTGAGGTATGTCTGGTAGATGCTCATTTGTGAACATTGTTTCACATGCCACGTCCAAATTGTATTGACTACAAAGGCAGGCTTTTTTGTGACCCATACAAATTCACTTCCTTGTCTTTTAACTTCATCTGTTCCTACTTCTCATTGTCTGTCTGAATGGCTAGGCAAGGATAGATTGGCTAAACATACAAGATCATCGGAATAAAATGGGCTACCATATCTTCAACAAAAGGAAAACATAATAGCTGCCAGGTGCCCACTACCGTAAACCAGAACTGGAACTATTTTGTACAATGAACTCAAACACCCAGGCTGAAAGGGGTTTGCACGAAACACATAACTTGAGAATATAAAAATGCAGAAGAAGGTGCTTTTTGTGGAGAATGTTACCATTTTAACTATTCATAATGATTACACTGAAAACAAAATGTATACGGGAATATCCGGTGTGATAAAATCTAAGAAACAATACAAACAATAGAACACATATGCAGTAACTAGTAAATACCAAGTAATGCCCCAGGAGATCCTGAATGCCTTGTTAACTTCATGAAAAACCCCATCTAATTGTTGTAGGAAATATTAAATTATGATACTCTGTCCTGTTAAAATGTTGTATAATTAAAAAAAGAAAAGCAGTTGCGTGCAGTGAAGTTCAGCAGACGATTCTTGGGATTTCTTTTATTTGAACATATCTGAACTGGCCCCATTACATACTTTATGATGTTATAAATTGACCTTTTTTGTTCCATTTATTATTTCAACTTGCTTCAAAACTGCAGGTCCAAAGGGAAATAAATTTCCAAATGTGAGCAGTATATCATTGCAATATGAAGAGTAAACACAATTTACTAGAGAGATTGCATTATGGTTCATAATGCAACACTTTTTAGCCAATAAAATCAGGTTAGAGAGATATGTTCCTTTGGCTTGCATGATTAGTTCTAATTAGGAATGAAGACACATCAGGGGGTGTTTTGTGGTGAAACACTTCACAGATTTTTCTGAGACATAAGGTTGAAGACAGAATGCCCTTAACTACCAAAGAGGTGTTTTAATGACCTAATAAAAATATGCCCTGGTGTGTCATGATGAAGGTTAAAGTAATTAGAGAATTAAGTGACTGTAGCCTTACCGTATGTTCAGGTTATAGCATAGGCAGCGTACTACAAGATCAAGTCAAATACTGAGTACTTATTGCAACAGACTTGAAAGTTCTGTCTGTATACTAAGTTAGTAATCAACAATAGTCCTTCAAAATATTGAAATATAGTTGGTATACTTTAAACTTCCATTTTTATGATGTCAAAAGAAATCAGTACATTTATTTATTTTTAATTAAATAATAATTAAACAGAAAGGAGGTGGCAGGTTAATACATAGCTAGAGGTTTTGGGATTTCTGTTAATAATTTTAAGTGTTTCGGTGCACCAAACTAAACTGTGCAGTTTTAGGTAAAAAAAAGAAATATTCTGCTTAAGTACAACAAGTTACAAACTTAAATGAATCTAGATCTGAACTTCTAGCACTCACCCGGTCCCTTGCCATAGCCCTTCAACATGGGTCTCCGAATCTGAACACCTGAAATGTTGACGTATGATTATGAAGTGCAAAATATCTACATACAGCGACAAAAAACTGGATAGGATTCTTACAATACCCCTTTATTGCTTTTAAAAACTGATTGAATGTTTAAACATAATTGAATTCAATCGTTTAAACCAGCTGCTACTTGCATTATTGTTACTGTATTCCCAGGTATAATGTATTTATTAAGTGCTTTTCTCTCTATTTTGAAAGAATCTGCATGAAAGGAATGTTGCAAGTTGGATTGTTGCAAATTGAAATTAAATTGGCCCTAGAACTTTAAGGCCAGGGGGTGATAAATGATGCATGTGTGCTTTGTATTGAGGATGCGGGAGGCACCATTATCATATAAGGGAACTTACCAGGGCAGGCCACCCGAGCACTCCTGTTGCTGAGGAAGTGACTTCATTAGGGAACAGGGCTAGCCACATATATGGATGGGGCTTGCTGCACTTGGGGAATGTTAGCCATAGGATGAATGAGCTAGATGTCATCCATATTTTCTTTGATGCATTCTGTGATGCATTCTGTGAAAATCAGTTTGGAATACTTCTACCAGCCCAAGCACTACACGAACCAACATCTTACTATGCTGAAATACTACAACAACATGATGTCATCCCCTGCTCCTCCCTCATTGGATGGGTGGCTGTATCATTGTAGGGCCACAAAACTCTCCCTCTCCTTGCAGACCCATAGTTTGCCTTCTTAAGTTTCACATCATGGTTCCTCCAAACTACACCAAAATTGTGTAAATTTGTACAAATCCGAATGCACATGTCTAAAATGTATGTATTTTTGGTCAGTCTGTGAATTATTTTGCAGAATTTTGGGGACTGGTTTATAAATGTCAAGATTTAGCTGTTGTTATTCAAAAATGATTTTTTTTATTATTTAGGAAATTCTTGACTACTACCCTAGCGAACAGCACTCATTAAATCACCTGATTTTGAAACAAGATATTAAAAAGAGTATCTGCTTTGTCTGATAGTAGGTCCCTGGCATCATTATAAAAGTATTTACAATCCTACATGATACATAGACTGATGCATTTTCTATTATGTTGTACAGATACTGTATACTGTATTCATGTCCATTTTAATGATGCCAGCATATAGTTTATTTCTTGAAATAATATAAACTAGGCTCACGTTTTTGTCATCACCTAGGTGAGAACGGGGACACAGCAGGGATTCTTTTCACATCTTGCTAAAATGGTACATGGAACATTATTATGATTTATTGCAGATCTGTTTTAGTGGCTCAGAAATAAAAAAAAGAAGGTTTCCTAAATATACATTTATTTTATATTTTAATTAAATACTTTATAAAAGAATATAATGTCATCGTACAAATTACACCTATGTTTTCTTTTATAAAATCATGTATAAAAGAAAATATAGGTGTCATTTGCGTGATCACATCCCTCTATTATTTTGCATTAGTGTCTTTTTTCGTGAGCCAATCTCAGGATATTTCTGAATTTTAAACCCTACCACAGTGAATGTATAAAACCTTGACCTCAGGTCCAAGGAATTTTGCATAAGATGAAGTTAAGGGATATGTCAATTGGGACTTCATTTGGTTCTGGTTCGAGAAGGAAAAAAAATACTAGGTTAGTATGGACTTTACCCTTCCAAGAACCATAACTCAAATCCCTTACAAGTGTTGTTACCAGGTATTTCATGTCATGCTTATAAACATTAGTGTCATAAACATTAGTTTCATAAAAATTAAACCAGTTGAAAAGTTATTGATCCTCAAATATGAAATATTTACTAATATTTGCAAATACAACGCTTATCAGTGATCCAAAGCCAATTACTTCAACCTATTTTGTTACATGATGTTCAGCCCTCAATACACATCTCATTGCATGCTGGGTCACATTAATACATCCATTTCAAGCATTATCCATCAGTCTCAGCCAATGCTATGCCTTCATAATTTCCTTTGGTAGACTGGCTGTTGTAGTTTCTTTATTGAATGCCACAAGTACACAAGTACTCTTCCACCACCCACTGCTCTTTAAACATTTTTTTCACAGAGCATGGAGATATGCCGCTAGATAAACCCTACTTTACACTAAGGAAAAGTGCTGAAAACCCTTTAGTACCTATCTTGTATTCAAGCATACTTTACCCTTCTCTCATTTAGTTTAATCCTTGATAGACATTGCTGTTCAGGCCATCACATGCAAGTAAGTAGCTCTTATTGACTGATGATCTCCCGGACAGCTAGCAACAGTCCTGTCTCCGATTACAGCTGCAATTAGCCGTGATCGGTGACAGTAGTGGAGGTCATAATATTACACACTCTGCCTTAAGTGCTGTGTTTTTCAGTGACTTAATATTACGTCCTCCAGTCTTAATGGTTAAATTAATATCCAATCCACATATCAATTGATATTATGTATTGTTGATGTTGCTAATTACCGACCATGAGAAATAGAGCTGTGGGAGGCTTTGCTTTCACATGATTGCTTTCCTCTCTCTCTTTCCTGTCCTGTGTGGGTTTTTTGGCGGGGAGTGGCTTTAAAATTATATTATTTGCAAGAATCCTGTATTTCAACAAAAAATATACTAATATCCAATTGTCGTCCAGATCATCATAGTATTATTACTAGCTTACATTACATGATGGTATCATTGTTATTATTATTATTATCTTTTATTTATATGGCGCCAACAGTTTACGCAGCGCTTAATACAATACATATATTCAAGGGGTATGACAAGACGAGAATTTACAGACTAAGAAACCCAAACATTAGGTGGGAGAGCCCTGCTTGCAAGCTTACAATCGTGAGTATCATACAGCAAAATTCTGGAGGGCATTGCATCAGACAAATAATCAGACAAATGATATAGCCACAAGGCAATAGCCACCTACTTTATTAAGCTTGGTGTGCAAACATAAAAGATAAAATACATGGCAAGGCACAACCAGAAATTTGATATTGAATATGGCATGGAATGTTGAATAATAAAGTGGATCCTGAGACTTTACCATAAAGTTTCATGTCTCATATACAACAGATATATCAGCAGGAATACAAGTCAAATGTGTAATTTATCCTGCAAACAGATCAATTGATTCTTGGTACAATTCATGTATATGAATTGCTTTTGAATGATGTCTCAAAGATGGTTTCAGTGTATTGATTCAAATATCTACGTAGAAACTATTAATTGTTAATTCCAACATGATATTTTCAAGCACAATATTATTTTTTTACTCTAAATTCAATATGGTCTATTCTTATGTTTTCTACTGTTACGAATTAAATTCAAATGGTCACATGAGCTTTTAAATTTCATATTTGCCCATTCACATCTGAAGGGCTATCTAAGGTGTAGCACCAATTGTTAGCCCTCCTGAGAATACAGGATTGTAATTTCTGTGGTCGTAACACAACGACTGAGAGCTATACTATATGGAGAAAAGTATTGAGACACCTGACCTTTACACCCACAGGGACTTGTATGTCATTGCATTCTAAATACATAGACATTTATATGTAGTTGGTCCCCTCTCTGCAGCTATAACAGCTTCCAAGCTTCTGGGAAGGCTTTCCACAAGATTTTGGAATGCTTCTGTGGGATTATATGCCCATTCATCCAGTAAAGCATTTTCGAGGTCAGGCAAAGACGTTGGACGAGGAGGCCTGGCTCGCAATCTCCGTTCCAGTTTATCCCAAACGTGTTTAATAGGGTTGAGGTCAAGGCTCTGTGTGGGCGAGTTATCCAAAACTATACTTCTAAGCTCCGGGTACCCAGAGCCTTCCCTTGCGGGACATGGGCAGGACTCCCCACCAACGTCAGCGGGCGGTCCCATAACATCGGTGTGAGCGGTCCTGCTGACGTAGAGGGGGTTTCTGCTGATGTCAGAGGGTGTTCCCAATGACATTGGGAAACACTCCCATTTAAAGGGGAAAAGGGGCGGGAAGCAGGGCATGTCAAGACCCCGCTCCCGTAACCCGGAGGATTCGGGGGTTAAACCAGATAAGCGGTGCGTCACCTGGCAATATCCGGGTCAAACATTTTATGATATTTACCAGATAAATCTGATTTATGTTTGGGACTAAACTTTTTAACATTTAGATTTCAACCAGATTGTGAATAGACATTTAAATGTGTTATCTTTAAGGAAGATATATTTAAAGTGAAATATTTGTTTACTGAGACATCAGCTATTTCAATATAATTTACTGTGCTTAGTTCCATTTTAAATTAAAAAAGTAAATATTCCTTGATTGGAAGATCATGTGCAGCAATTTTTATTATAATATATATATATATATATATATATATATATATATTAACCATAATAAATAGTAAAATAGTATACTTTTATAACATATATTCTGGGCTTCCTCAATTCCCATAGTCCTTTCTTAAATGTGGAAACCCTGTATCCTGAATGGAATATGAATAGAATGTAGTAACGGGCCAAGGAATGTATGATCATATAGTGATACAGAATCCTGAATATGTATGTCTCAGATAGAAGTACTTATTGGTCATTTCAGGAAGCCCTGAAATCTGTATTTTTACACATTGACCTGCCTAGAGTACTCCAGTAATACCAATAACACGATAGTGTTGCAGCAGCCAGGAATATGTGATTCAAGTCTATCAACCATTTTAGGACAACCTATATTCCTTCTGGGGCCCCTTAAAACTAAACCTATATTGGAAAACCTTGTTCTCCATCTGAACTTCTTCCAATGTAGATATCACAATTATTATGACATCACATATAATGTGAAGTTTTGATGTATGGCATGTTTCAAGTGTTACATTTAGCATTTCTGCCCAGTTTAATAATTACAGCGGAGGCAGGTGAAAAAGTCTGTAACAATAATTCTCTGGGATGAGAACTTCAATATTTCTTCCATCTCTATTCATAAGACTCTTTGCTCCCTATCCTGGAACCCCTATGTTGCAAACGTCTGAGAAAATTATAGAACGCACAATCTCTATCCATGGAAAAGCAGTGTCAGTCTATTTCTAAAGAAAATATTCAATCTTTGTTCAATATTGTGGTATTAAAATATAAATGTGACCCAGGAAAAGTGGATTTCTACTTCAGTGAAAACCAAATTACAAGGGATGATTTTATAACTGCTGAACCTAATTTTCATAATACACCTATTTCCCATTTATATATACAGTAATAAACTGCAGGAGAGTCTCATTGGGTTAAAAATGCAAAGCATTCCCATTGATTCAGCTGCTTGGTAAGCAATATAGCCATGAAAAATTAGATAGGACTCGACAAACTTGGGGTACTTTGATGTAGTGGTTGGCTAAGCAAAATATTGCCATACAGTGTGACGGAATCCCCAATATTTATTCCTTACATAGGTGTTTTTTTTAAATGGTATTCGCTGAATTCTTGCTTTGTTTTGTGAGTAAAATATTAATGTGACCCAGGAAAAGTGAATTCATACCTCAGTTTCATAAACCAACTATCACACACACACACATATACACACATATATATGTGCAGAGAAAACTACCCTTAACCTCAAGCATTACTGCACCATAAATTAAAAAATGTAAACCAAAAAAGCAAAATACTGATAGATTATTACCGTATTTGCTCGATTATAAGACGAGGTTTTTTTTCAGAGCAAATGCTCTGAAAAATACCCCTCGTCTTATAATCGGGGTCGTCTTCTAATCAGACCTCAAATAGAGGTCTGATAAGGAGACTAAGATCCAGATCCCCCGCACCGCTGCAGGGGACCTGGATCCTCCTGTCCCCCCCCCCCCACACACACACACTTACCGGTGCTTCCGGAGGTGAAGTTGGCAGCGGGGGTTTGTATGCGTCCGTCGCAAATACCTTCCCCGACTGTCAGAGATCAGAGTTCTAGAGTTCCTGATCTCTGACAGCCGGGGAAGGTATTTGCGACGGACGCATACAAACCCCCGCTGCCAACTCCACCTCCTTCCGGCTGCCGCGGAATGAGACGTCAACCCGCTGCCCCGGCAATACAGCAGGAAATTGGAAGCACCGGTAAGTAAGTAAGTGTGTGTGTGTGTGTGTAGGGCATTTCTGGAATGCCTTACACCCCTATATGCCACTCTGGCACTTAGGGGGTTAAAAGGCATATTATGGGGCAGAGTGGCATATAGGGAGGTATAAGGCATTTCAGGAGGCAGAGTGGCGTTAAGGGGGCATTTAATAGTGCACTCTGCCTCCTGAAATGCCTTATACCTCCCTATATGCCACTCTGCCCCATAATATGCCTTTTAACCCCCCTAAATGCCAGAGTGGCATATAGGGGTATAAGGCATTTCTGGAGGCAGAGTGCTCTATATAATGCCTTTTAACTCCCTTAATGCCACTCTGCCTCCTGGAATGCCTTATACCTCCCTATATGCCACTCTGCCCCATAATATGCATTTTAACCCCCTAAATGCCAGAATGGGATATAGGGGTATAAGGCATTTCTGGAGGCAGAGTGGCACATAGGGGGTCAAAAGGCATACCATGTGGCACAGTGGCATATAGAGGGTTAAAAGGCATATCATGGGCCACAGTGCCATATTGGTGTGGCAAGCCTGGGGGCAGATGTGCGTAACTGGGGGACAGGTTGGAAAATACAAGAAATAAAAACAAAAAAAAAAATATTTTTCTCAATCATAGCTTTTATTAAAAAAAATAGTTTACATGAATTAACATTTACTGGTAAAACTTTTTTCCTTTAGGGTCGTCTTATATTCAGGCTTTTTCTTTTTTTCCTAAGTTAATATTCAGATTTTGGGGGGTCGTCTTATAATCAGGGTCGTCTTATAATCGAGCAAATACGGTATATTCTCAAAAATTATTTCTTCTTCTAATACCTAACAACTCCTACCAAGAATATAGACAGATGTGCAGTGTGTTATTATAACAATCATCAAGGTATTAGGATGCTTCAAAAAAACTGGTGATTTATATTAATTACAATCAACAGTATATAATTTATCTTGTAGCCCCGGTGCTGTGATACCCAATATGCAGATACAAATATTTGTACAGGAGATAAAATTCTGATAGGTGTCCTGGTGTTTCTTGTTAGGAACAATAAGTTGTGTATAAAAATCATAAAGTATAATTCATTTGACACATTAAGCAACCAAGTAAAATGCAGATGATGGCGTAATGTTTGTGTACGATGGAATATTTCTTACATTGTCTATAATTTGAAAACCATGAATATTGAAAAATAGAACCTACAGATGTATTGGTCATCTGAACTAATATAAAAAATGTGTTATGTTTCTAAGCTATGCGATAAGACTTAAATTGTAGACGTGTGCAAATGTTCCCTGTCCTTTATTGGTTAATGCTAGGGGTGGCCCCTGCTGGCGACCAGTAGCGTATTGTTCCCGCGTTAACCTTGTATTAACACCTGCTAAAAAAAAAGAACAAAAAATTAAGAGCGTACACGAATATTTGCTTGAAAAGAGCACAGGAATGGGCGAATATTTGTGGAATACGAAGGGTTTTTTTGTTTTTTTTTAACAAAGACGAACACAAAGACTTGCCCGGCGCCCAAGTCGAACTCTTACCCAGCTGAGCTCCTGGAAAAGGGGGACATCAGAGGCAAGGAAGTGGACAGGGACTCAGGAGTCTTTTCTAAAGAGTGATACATGGGAGGTAAGCTGCTTAAGTAAGGAGACCAAGATAGAGCTGCCTAAGGGGGCATTTAATGAGGGATTATTTGTTGGGCTTGAACAGAGAGTTAGAGTTTACTTAAACCCTGTGGCTAAATCCAACTCCTGTTTCTATGTTTTTATTTTACCGCCATTTTGCCAGTAAACAATGCAGAGTTCATGGCTTTCCATTTTAAGCTTCTGCAGTGTGAGAATAGAAATGTATTCTGTCTGATTTTTCCTATTATGAACGTGCAACATAACCAGTAAATGAGACTGCAAAAAAATAAGTTCACTTATACCCATGAACAGATTGTAATGTATTTTATACCAAAAATTGAAATCAAGACTGATTGGGTACGGCAAAAGGCAGAATGACAGATAATGCATATCGTTCACACGACTGAAGGATCTGATACGTATGTGCTGACAAGTAGATAGGGTTATAAAATAAACCTACCCATGCCACATCTGGGAGAAGATTTTGGGCTCTGTCCTTGGGCAGGGCTAGAGCTGTAGCCCCACATAAAGAGATCCTTGATGAGATCTCAGTAATGTTAAAGAATAGCTGGAATTTCTAAATTTCATCTTTATCCTATTGATCAATCCCAAACCACCATTTTATATTTATTGAACAACGTGATTATAGCTGAGCACAGTATTTATCTTTATAAGTTTAAAGGCATTTTCCTCAACTTACAATTAGAATTTCTATTTTTATTATTATACCGTGTGAGAATATGGTAATACAGATGTTGGCTCATAGTCCCAATATACATAATGATGAAATATGTATATTGTTGAAAAAAATGCACATATTGTGATCAAAGCTATATACACTGATCAGCCATAATATCATGACAACCACCTGCCTAATATTGTGTAGGTCCCCCTTTTACCGCCAAAACAGCCCTGACCCTTCGAGGCATTGACTTCACTAGACCTCTAAAGGTGTGCTATGGTATCTGGCACCAAGACAATAGCAGCAGATCCTTTAAGTCCTGTAAGTTGCGAGGTGGGGCCTCCATGGATGCATTCTGGTGCCATTTGTTCTCCAGGTAAGCGATGCACACGCACACGCTTCACTTTTGATAGGTACTGACCACTGCAAACCAGGAACATCCCACAAGAGCTGCCGTTTTGGAGATACTCTGACCCAGTCATCTAGCCATCACAATTTGGCCCTTGTCAATGTCGCTCAGATCCTTACTGATAAAAGATTATCAGAGTTATTCACTTCTCCTGTCAGTGGTTATAATGTTATGCCTGATCAGTGTATATAGTAATGCAAAATTATTGTTATCACAGCCTTTATCATAACTAAATTAATTTATCAAAACTACTTTTAGCTTGTCATTTTTATTTCAAGAATTGAAATTATTTTGGAAATACTTAGGTTACAATTTCATCTCATGGAAACTAAGATCTGCATCTTAATGTTACAGAGCCAACATTGACTTCCTGTCCTGACCTTCTCTCCTTAATGCTCACCTGCTGACTGAACCAATCAACACCAATGAGTGACTTCATTACAATAGAGGACAGAGAACTTAATGGAGATAAAAAATCATTAAGATATTGAGAGAAGGAAGTTCAGATGGCTGTCCATAAGATGGTTAAACATCAGTACATATGTCATAACAGTTAACACTTTTTGCAAAAAATAACAATAGCAGTGGTTTATTTATAATTTTATTTTTTTTTAATATTTATTTTGACAGCTCAGTACCGTAAGGACTATGTAAAAGTTAAATGTTGAATAATCCTGGAGTACAACATATGGAGATTTCAGTCTTTTACAAAGCTGACATTTTTCTTGCAGAATGATAGCTTTCTAAAAGTAAAAAAGTGGAAAATTCGTACACCTTACATAGCAACTGCAAATGTCTCTCAACCAATTACTCTGACAATGCAACTTTTGTGTAGCACTGACTATAGCACTGATTATATTACAACTCTCCCAAGAATTTACCAAGAAATTGATGCTAAAATTGAAAAGCTGGACTCATTCAACCCATTAACAGCAATCTCTATTATGTATGTTAAGTGTTTTGTGGGCTTTTTCAAATTATTCTATGTTCTGCGTCCTTCTTTCATTATTTCCTATAATAGTTTTTAAGCAGTTGGGTTTTTTTTTGTATTTAAACAGTTGTTGAATAAGAAGAAGGCTTGCTTGGGTTACCAACTCTATTTTGTAGAAGGCATTCTGACACATCACTATAAGTATATATACCATTACATAAGTCATGGTGGGTAAAGGTGATGGAAACCCTTCAATTTAAATTTAAGGGGTAGTAGAAATATTATTAAACACTCATCTACAGACACCAGACAAGCCAGAAGGCTGCTTGTTCCCTCAGAAATCTCATGGTGCTGCCACAACCACAAGAGATTCTGGGTAGGTACATGCAAATAAGGTTAACAATGATCACCTTTGCCTCTATATCCACTATATACATGGGTCCCTTGAAATTAATTGCTCGCTGTATAAAATTGCCTTTAGACAAAACTCGGGAAGAGGTGCAAGAGCCAGATCACCACTCATGGACAGCAGTTTTACATTTTTTTTTTTTTATTAAAGCCCCGAGGTTCGTGCTTCGTTGTGAAAAAAACAAAACAAAAAGTGCCAAAGTGCCATAAGGCCACAGTGGATACCAGGTCCCCTTCTTCGTTTTCTTCAGTGGTTGCACTCCTGAAGGATATGCGACCCCTTTCTTCCCTCCCCGGCCATAAGGCCTGCAGGAGGGCCGGATCTTCTTGGCCCCTTCCCACAAGGTTTGGGGCCACTGAAATCTTCATTTGGAGGAGGGGGGCTGCTCAGAAGAGCTACCTGACTCCCCTCCTCACCAGAAAAGCCAGCTTCACCGTGGCTTTTCAGTGTCTTATTCGTGTCCGTCCATCACATCACAGTTTTGTATAAATAATCTCAAATGCAAAAAAATATCAAAGAAAATAAAAACACACGTGCGATGTGAAAAAAAAGTGCAATCACGTGGCAAAAACTATATACAAAAACACTTCCGGTGGAAGCCCCAGCCTTACCGGCTGGCTGATAACAAATTGTTCGTATGCACCGCACACTGAGCCAGAAGGCTGAAAGGGTGCAGTGCTCTTAGAGCCACACTAACACCCGGTGCGCAGCGCCCAGTGCAGGACCAAAGACTGGGGACCTAAAAACAACCTCACAACTTCATGCATTCCCAGCCATAAGGCCAGAGAACCAAGCTTTCCCTTGTTCACAGGTACTCACTTGATCTTAGCCACAGAACAAAAGCTGTCCGCTCATGGACAGCTGTTTCATCCTTTACAGGACTCATCAGCATGAGGTTGTGATACTGGCTTAATAGTTGAGTCTTGGGGTAGCCAAGAAATACCATTACATAAGTTATGGTGGGTAAAGGTGATGGAAACACTTCCATTTAAATTTAAGGGGTAGTAGAAGTATCCTACAGACACCAAAGAAGCTAGAAGGCTTGTTTTTCCCTCAGAAATCTCATGGTGCTGCCACAACCACATGGGATTCTGGTAGGCGCATGCAAATCAGGTTAATAATTATCACCTTTGCCTCTATATCCACTTTATACATGGATCCCTTGAAAGTAATTGCCCACTGTACAAAGCAGCCTTTAGACAAAACTCGGGAAGAGATGCAATAGCCACATCACCACTCACGTACAGCTTTTTTTATATTATTATTATTGAAGCCTGAGGTGCCGTGCTTCTCAGGTGCATGCATTCTGTGCTTAAGAGCAGCAGAAGCCTGAAACTTTCTCAAGTCTTCGTCTGACAATCCTCGTAAGGAAATGTCAAACACAATTCCTCTCCTCTCCGGCAATAAGACCTGCAGGAGGGTCGGATCTTCTGGTCCTCCTCCGAAGAGGAGGACCACTGTACGGGAGAGGTAGGGAGCCATAAGGCATCGCGCTACCTCTACCCATCAGGACTAAAAAGTCCAGCTCTACTGCAGGGGTGCAGTACTCAAACGAAGTGCAAAGTCCGTGATCCAAAAATCGAAATCAAATTCTCGCCGCGTTCAAAAAAACAGTAAACAGTGAAGTGGGGGCCCAATTAATCGTTAAGGGGTAGTAGAAGTATTATTAAACACTCATCTACAGACACCAGACGGCTTGTTTTTCCCTCAGAAATCTAATGGTGGTGTCACAACCACAAGGGATTCTTTAGTTTTGGACAGCGGGCAATTACTTTCAAGGGATCCATGTATAAAGTGGATATAGAGGTAAAGGTGATAATTGTTAACCTTATTTGCATGCGCCTACCCAGAATCCCTTGTGGTTGTGGCAGCACCATGAGATTTCTGAGGGAAAAACAAGCCTTCTGGCTTGTCTGGTATCTGTAGATTAGTTTTTAATAACGCTTCTACTACCCCCTAAATTTTAGTGGAAGGGTTTTCCATCACCTTTACCCACCATAACTTATGTAATGATATTTCTTGGCAGAGACTCGTTCAAAGATTTGAATCTTACAGGGATCTGAATCATTCAGAGAATATTAAGAGACAATTCTTTATTTAAAACTTTTATTAAATGTCAGCTATGTATAAAAAGTTACACATATTACCACAACACCGTGACACTCAACAAACTTTATTAATGTTTAACATAAATTTTAACCATTTATTTGCCAAACACATTTTGATGCAGTATATAAACAGCTTTAATACCATCTTTATTACCATCAAAACCAAGAAACCATAATAATTATAACCAAGTAAGTTATAGCGAAGTAAGTTACCGGCTGGTATGGGCGTATACACCTATATCCCTGCAGGAACTGCCAGCGTCCTCTAGCACAGCATCCACACGACTACGATTCACGAATGCCCCTGGAGTGTCCTGCACTTACAACTCTGTGCACCACAAGTAACCATATCTATAGATGGTTAACTCCTGTTGCAGCCTCAAACCTGAGCACCCAGCTGATGCAAAAATTAGGGGAGGGATGGGCGGGAAAATGTTCTTTTCAGATTAATTACCCCTGCCTCACATGCCCCTTTATATACCCCTAGTGAGGCTAATGTACCCCCTCCCATATCCTGCCTTGCACGTGGTATGGGGTATTAACTCTTTCTATGTCAAATTTTTGCCTAGTCATACCTTAACCCCTTCTTCCAAACACTCTAGGGGGGGGTACTTTGTCCTGCACTTCATTCATGGGGCCCCTCCGTCCTATTCTTTCCCTCCGGGGCTGTACTTTTGTGCAGCTTTATGGAAGCAGCTTGTGGCAGAGCCAGCATTGCCTAATCAATTTCTGGTCCTGAAATTGATTAGAAATGCCATTTTATACTTTTATATGCCATTTATATATGAGTGTCCACATCATCCATGAAGTAATTGTTTAATCATGTACGATTTTATCTCATTCAAAACTTTTCAGATAATATATAACTGATGTGTGACACAAAGCTTGTCACCATAGAAATGGAAAAATGTTCTTAAAAGTAGCATTTCTTCCCTCAACCAGTCAGTAAAGTGTGATTGCATGCGGACTCGGGGTACAAAGCAATGGGATATCCAGTGCATCTGCCTAGGGGCTCCCAAGCTATGAGGATGGCCCTCGTTCTCTACTGTATTATACCACGCCACCGCTAAGTGTATAGCAATAGCCACTCTGTGCAGGGCACAGTAACCAGGAGGCAGGTACTCGGTCGTGTAACATGACCTTCACAGTATTACTGTGTCAACTCTTGCCACACTAAAGAAGATGAGCCACACACTGCTTTTCACCTATGTTTCTATGATGTACCAATGATACAGAAACCATGTGAGGAAAAGAGGATCTAGAAAGGATTGTGTGTGCTTATGGGTCCCAGAGAACCTTAATCTGGCACTGATATGATGAGAGTAAACTAGCTCTCAGAATCATGAGAGTTGTTACACAGTGACAGAACACAGAGGTGAGCACCTGAACATTTTTTTGGAAGAGGCAAATATTAAACAATGAACACAGTAGGTGATAACCCCAATTTAGGTCTATCTATAGGTGTGTGTGATGTGCTCTTTTTGACATGCAGAGCACCATCTGGTTCAGGAGCCCAATAATCAATAGGTATTCCTATGTTGCACTGATTAAACGTTATTTTGTAACAATTTGTTATCAGAGGTAAGCCTAGGGTTAGAAATGCCCGGGTGCAGTGTAAAGTATACACTTACATACCCACATCATACACACACACATCCTTATCCATTATCACCGCAGACAAAAATACTCTCTCCCTTACCTCTCATTGAGCCCTATCTTCACTACCGCTCACACTCACTTTGTTAGCTGCCATGCTGCTGCCCTACTACTCATTACTAGTACTACCACAGGATTATGTAAAGTTTGTTTTAATAATGCGGTATTCTTGCTTTTTTCTTGATACCATAGTTTCTGTATTGAGCATTTTTCCTTATATTTCATGGTTTTCTAAAAAAAAAAAAAAAAATCATACTGTCACTGGTAATGATGAGCTTCTGTCTCTAAGTCATTGAATGACTCAGAACTCAAAACAGCTAGTTATAAAGGGTTCTTGCTCTATAACCGAACTTTGAAATATTTTTATGGTACTTTAACTCCACGTACTAAACTCTTTGATCATATGGTAAAGGACTAGAAACAGAGATTCAATCCCAGTGGAACTTTTAACAGAACATGAAACACATATTAGTTATAGAACTGTTATGATTTTGAACAATAAAATGGATTGTAGTATAATGGATAACACGTTTACAATGCAAGCATATCCAGGCTCACATAGAATAACTAACTCTAAGAGCTTTCTAAACGCCAATGGCCTTTGACAGTGTAAAATCTAAAGAATCAAAACCATGGGAAGTGTAGTTTAGCAGCAATTAAAAAGACTGCTACCCAACACATAATTTTGTTTTTAAACAGAATTATATCTATTTAAATAAGCAGTGATGTAATTTCACATTAAGTAAACAATGATTATAAAAAATGATAATAATGGAACAAACAAGCAAGATAGATATTGAGCTTACGACAGTCTAATTAGGAGCTCAAACTGTAGCATACCTTCCAACATTTAAAATGGTTAAAGGATAGTTTTGTTTTAGGTGGCAGTTTGTACTTTCTATCAAAAGTTTTGGTCAGGCGGATGTAGTTACTTTTGTGTATTGGGCCACAATTTCTGGCTTACCATTACAATCATCTTCTGCCCTTATGTATCGGTTCCTCCATTGGCTCCTGACCTATAGAGCCCTTAATGGCAATGTACCCCTTGAATCTCTGCTCTTATTTCAAAATATTTGTCTAGCCACACTCTACCCTGTTTATTAATGTAGATTGTTGATGCTATTGTTAATTCTTCATGTTCACCCATTGTAATTGCGCTATGGAAACTGTTGAATCTCTATTTTTTACGTTACATTTTATTTATAAACATATGTACCTGATAACATGTGTTGTCATATTTTCTGATATATTTGAGCTTAATATGTAATGATGTAAATCTGAAATCAAATAAAATACAGTTCTAGTTAAAGACCCACCTCTAGCGCTGAACTGCTTGGTGGCTAGTAAATGTATCACCTAGCACTTAAGTTTCACCTAGCATTTGATATCTTACTTGGAATTTAGTGAATAGATGAATTGAAGTTCATATGGAGTTCATTAGCTTAATGCTGTTACACCCCACGGAGGAAACGGATCCATTTGTCTAAATTATAAGCTGCTTAGTTCTGAGCTTCATTGTTTGCAATGACACACTATGATGCCTTGTGGATTGCAGCTTATCATGTCAAAATTTTTATTCATCAACAAGAAATATTTTCCTTTCATCATAATTTAATAAATACAATAACTCATAGAGCTTGTTATCAGGGGTCAGACACCACAGGGATTCAAACCAGCAACCCTGTGGAATCTAGGTAAATCACCTATCCACTACTCCACTGGGTGGATCTTGGAAGGCAGTGTGCTCTTGCCTCTCCTTGGACCATGCTGTTCCCTAATGCTCTTGAAACACCTGCCCCTCGTTTGGTCAATTAAGGCTCACTATAAACCAGGCATCAGCCTAGCCTCATTGCTAGAGAATTGTGTTCCTGGTCCTGTATACTGAGCTACTTCTTTGCTGCATCTGATCTGTCTCCCATGTATGACTCTTGGCTATGTCAACGATCCAGTTTTGTGTACCAGACCCTGGCATGTTCCAGACATACCTACCTGCCCAGCTGCTTCCAAGCCACTTTCTTAAGCCCTGCTTAAGGGCTTCCTAGCTGTCTGCCCTGCCAGTGGGCTTGCAGTTTCCTGCCTCTTTTTATCCTGCTCATTCTCTGAACACCTATGGATGGCGCACAAGAGAAAATCTAAAGCTAAAGTAGAGCACAGCCCTGAACTGGACACATCAGCATACCTACAGCCATGGTCTGAACCTGAACCTGCCCCTGCATTGAGACTCCTACCTGATCCGCCACCCAGTGCCCTGATGGCAAGTTCTAGCCATACTATGGAGTCCGCAGGGGTGCTATCAGCCTTAACCCAATTAACCGAACAGATCGTGCTAATGGCAAACTGTATAAAGGAGCAACACAATATTTTTGTAGTGATTTTCAAGGACTTCCAACTCCTAAAATCCATGATTATGTCTACAGTAAAACCTAGCCAAGACAAGCTTCCTAGATCTGCTTCTACCCCAGAATTGAGGTACATGGCACAACCTTCTGCACCTGCTTTTGTAAAAACCACTCATAGTCCTGGACTACTCACTGAACAAATGCTAGTCCTAAATGAGTTTAAAATGTTGAAGACTATGTTATTACCCGTTTTGTGTCCCACAAAGCAGCCTACACACAGGGTGGTGACTTCATCTCCAAAGTGTTATACCACTATTAAGGCCACTAAGTCCTCTGTGATGGCAACCATGATCTCTAAGCTACAAGTTTGTCCCGTGCCCACTTTGGCATCCGTCTCTACAAGGACCCGTATTTCCTGGCCCAGAGCACCACTGTCTGGTGACAAATGGACCCAAAGTCAGGATACAAAACTTTTGTTTTTTATTGTGGGGAGCAGAATCATTATATTAGCTTTTGTCCTATTCGGCTCCTAAGAGCTCATCCTAACCCTGAAAGGAGGAATACATCTCCACAGGAATCAGATCCACAGAGAACACTCTCAGTTCCCAACCAGAAGGACTCCTCAGGTACCCGCATTACCAAGCCGCTTTCATGTATAGACTGTGTCCATTCATCCTCTGTTCATCAGGACCTTGGGTCCCATACATCCCCAGTAGAGGATGCACTCTGTGCCAAGCATGGTCTACAAACTGGTACAGTTCTGACTTCACCTCTACAAAATGGTGTCCTCACTGCAACCCAGAGTAAACCCAGCAATGCTATACAGCAAAAACCATCCACTCCTGTGACCTCAGCTTACGCAGAGCCTCTTCAATTGTCACCTGATCTCATGGTGGCCTCTAATGGGACCATTATACGGAGGAAAGACCAGGCTATTTTTGAGCAGGCCCTTTGTACCCAGACACAAGGCCACAAAAAGAAACAACTCTGAAGCAAGAGGCTGTCCAGAGGTCAGCTTTTAAGGGAGGGGTTAAATCAGGCACCACGGGGATTCAAACCAGCCACCCTGTGGAATCTAGGTAAATCGCCTATCCACTACTCCACCGGGTGGATCTTGGATTGCAGTGTCCTTCTGCTTCTCCTTGGACCATGCTGTTCCCTAATGCTCTTGAAATGCCCCTCGTTTGGTCAATTAAGGCTCATTGCTAGAGCTACTTCTTTGCTGCATCTGATCTGTCTCCCGTGTATGACTCTTGGCTACGTCAATGATCCAGTTTTGCTTACCAGACCCTGGCGTGTTCTAGACATACCTACCTTTATATTTATTTTAGGTGTTTATTATTTTTTTTAAAAATGTAATTACTTGAAGTATCAATCAATTGTTTAAAAACCTTTTAAATTAATACAAAACATCTTGAGTGATTATTCTCAGAAAGGGGCTAGGACACCGCCTTAAGAGTGTCCATATGTGTCTTTTATGAGCCTAAATTTTTTATTTGGCTCTGAATACGGTGAGCAGACTGTGTATAGGTTTTAACATTTTCATTTTATACACTGATGCTTTTTTGCACTATGTCTCTCTTTGCCTTTTATATTTCATACGATATCTGCATTTGAGAGACATCGATTGAAAACCGCTGACCGACCAATGCACGCTTGAATTTAAGGTATTTTAAGGTTACTTTATAATCTATAGATTTAATATTTTATAAGCGCTTGCTTAGAGAAATACTTTTTTTTATTATTATTATTGTTTTACATTTGTACTATTGCATATTTAGATGGGGGAGTTTTTCTATGCACTTTTAAGAGCTTCTCACCATAGCAGCTTAATAACTATTAGGTCATCTTATATCTGTTATTTTAAGCACAGCCTTTTTTTTTACCTCTTTTTTTGATCTGCCTGAGGGCTTCCAAGCCGTGTGCCCTGCCAGTGGGCTTCCAGTTTCCTGCCTGGTTTTATCCTGCTCATTCTCTGAACATCTATAGATGTGAACAAGATGTATAATATATATTTCATACCACAAAAATTACTTTTTAATGAAATCCACAATGGCCTAGATAGCCCCTCTTGCATAATTGGGAGCCAATCTGTCTCCCTAAAGTGACACTGCTCACTGGAGTGGTTAAAGGGCACTCATCTTTTCAACTGGCACCCAACACTGTAGAGGACAGCCTCTTTAGTTTTGTTTCGTCTGGCATCACAGATCCATATGATGTCTTATACCAGTCCTCGGAAAGGATTACAACATGGACAGTGTGTCGCTGCCCAGGCTTAGGACTAGGACAGTACAGAAAATTAATAGCGCACTGATGAAAACCCGTGTGTTTTATGCAGATATACATGTAACTAGAAGGCGGATTTTTGTTCATGCTCATTATTATGAATACAGTCTTTATGTGTGGATTTATAAAAATAAAATGGCCCCTGGTTATTTTTATGATACCGTTGACTGTGTCATGTATCTTATAGGACATTTACAGCAACATGGGTAAAATCACCCATCACTATCACCTAACAAGGGGGCATCTAGTTATTGAATTGTATGGTTATGTTATTAATCATAGTAGTGTACACCATTGTATATGTAATTCCAAAAGTTGTGAAGTATCTACAGTATGTATATGAGGTTGTATTATTATCTATACATTTCAGTTATGCTGTGCGGTTGATGAAAAATCCTAATTAACTTTGTTCTGAAGCATTAATTCTTCAGTTTTATGATTGTTTATTGTTCCAAAGATAAATACAACTCTGCATTTTATGTACATATAACACCAGCACTACACTGCACAAATTTAAGGGGATCAACATGACAAGATAATATTATGGAGAAGGATCTGAGAGTTTATTCAAATTACAGTGTGAGAATGTAATATGACATCATTATGTGTCACTGGCAAGACCGCACTAAGTATCCAATCCCAGTTTGAGTATCATCTCATAAAAAAAGACATCATGGAATAGAAAAGGCTTCATAGACAGACAACTGTCACGTTCTGCCCAGGCTGCGGAGCTGCATATCTGTTTTGTTTCAGTTTCCCTGTTTTGTTTCGATCCATTCCTGGATTTCCTTTTGCTTTGTTCTGATCTTCCATTCCTTGCTTCTGCTTCAGCTCTTTGCTTCAGCTCTGTTTCCTTGATAAGGTGTGCCCCACCTGTGTGTTCTGTTTGTCTCAGTCTTCAGTCTAAGGTATGTCTCAGTGCTGTGTGTTTGGTTTACATGTTTGGTTTACATGTTTGGTTTACATGTTTGTTTGGTTTGTATCTTCGTCAGCAGGGATTAGCGTTAGGACCCACCGTCATTGGAGTACTTTGGCGTAGTGGTGGGCTAAGCATATTATGGCCATATCATGTGACGGGCCATATCATGTGTCCTCTGTTGTGCCCTGTATCATGTATATCTTGTCTAGTAATGTTTATTCCTTGTCTGGTTCACTGTAGTGCCCTGTAACATGTATGTCTTGTCTGGTTATGTTTTGTGCCTGGTCTCCCTGTCCCTTGCTTGTTATGTTTCTGCTATACCCTTTGCTTAGCTTCCATACTTCCTGCCTGCAGCATCCTGCTCGTATTCTAGTGATATGTTTCATGCCTGCTCCAGGGTGCCTACAGGATTTCGCTTTGTTCTGGACTACATCCGCTGCCATATCAGGGCGCTGGTGTTTGGCTGCACAACCCTAGGTGCTCATCTCCTGGGTGAGTGTGGTCACCCTGCTACCAGGCCCTGTCCAACTCCACTACTGCATTGTGACTCCTGCACACAATCTTTGGGCGCGCTGGGTCTTTTCAGTCATCTGTTTGGACCCAGTCCATGACAACAACAAAGCTAATTAAATGAACTTTCTAAATTGGGCTTGTGTGCTTTGAAATAAAGACAACTATGATGGAATATGATTAATATCTATGAGTATATTCAAGTATACCCAATGACAATACAAAGACCTGAATGGGGATCTTTTCAGTTTTCACACAATTTACAGATGAGGGGTGTCCTTTAAAGAAAAAATGGTTTCCGGTTAATCAAATTATTGTGAATTGGTTGATTTCCACTGGATGCTGATTGGCTGCTTCGAGCAAATCAAAAGTTGATGCAAAAACAAAGCCACAGGGAGTCAGTGCTCTGTGACTCTGGAGCTGTAGCTTCTCCTAAAGGTGTTTTTTTGGTTTGGTAGTGAAATAATGCATATTAAAGTATACACAAAGTACATTATTTTTTAAAGGGGCTCCACATGGGCAATGGAATCTTCATATTTAACGCAAGACAATACATTCATACTGTATATTCGGGCAGGAGGAAAAAAAATGAAGGTTATTAAAGTTTAACACATGAAGTATAGTTATACAAGCAACACAGCCCTATAAAGTGAAATATCTTGGACATCAAAAAGACACTAAATAAAAATGTTTGTTCTGTTATAATAAAAACAATAACATTTTCAGTAAGACAAACATGGGCTAAAGCTACTGGTGTTCAAATATTTGGTTTGTATCATTATTTAATATAACTTTCAAGTCTACTGAGTTTTAGTAAATCCATTGTTTCCCAGTAGTGTTAGAAAAAAAAATCCCCTAAATCTATGAATATTGTTTTTAGAAAGGAAAGAAGGATGTCTTACTTGTTTCATTATATCCAAGGCTATAAACATTTTGAGACTTTCAGCTGGGTGTTTAAACAAGTAATAATAGAAATTAATAGAAAATTAATCTGATGGACTGATTCTATTGTATCACACAATATTACTTTATGTGCTGGATCATTGTAGAAATAAGTGAGTGAACATAAGCCGAAGAAAAAAACAGCATTGTCTTAAATCTTCAAAAGCCTTATCATAATCTACGAGATAGATAGTTTTAGATTTCTATGAATAATATGAGAATCTTAAATCCATGGAATGGAAATCTGTTTTACTGGAGTAATAGTGGTTTATCCATAGACCACAGCTCTAGAAAGTGGGAACATAAATCACATTACAATTAAAGGTTTTTAGTACAGATGGACCAAATAGTTTTTATCATCTGCAAAAATAATAGTAATCTGGTTTTACAAGATAAGGTCCCTTGATATATCACTTTTTGATCCCTAAGCCACTGTTATATTTTGAAGAACATAAGCATCTTTTACTTCTTTGTATATTCCTTCTTGCTAAATGAAATTATTATCCACCTCTATGGAGCATCTTGTTCAAAATTAATTCAATCTCAAAATATTTAAAACTATAGCATTACTACCGTTCTTATAAATCTTTATATATATATTTTATGAATAAGCACTTTATGTGAGATAATGAAAAGCAATCACTCAGATGTATGGGATATTTTAATATTTTCATAAGGAAACAGAGTAAACACTAATTATTGTATTAAAAATAAAGTACAATTGGTATCCATTCATCCAAATATTCCATAATGTACCCATGGAAAGATATCAATGCAATAAATCAGACTAAAGAGGACTAAGGGGAGGGTTTGTAAGAGAGTTTTGGTTTCATCTCCCTCTCTTTACTATTCATTATGAAGAGCCAACACTGGACAAGTTGAGCTGGCCCTGCATAATACATAGTTTAATGGGTGAGGAGAACAAATAAATCACACTAATTTAACTGTACATTATACAGGTCCAGCAAAGCTCTTTCGGCAGCAGAAAGGTACTGAGGTTAGAACGTCATAATGTATAGTAATGTCAAGGACTTCACATCATTACTCTATTATCAACTGTCTCGTTAGTGAATGGACTATTGTATTTTCACCACCCACCAGTTATTGTTGAAACAGAAATATACTTTTAATGTAAAGGATTTTCAATACTAGTATACAGAGCATCATTATTTTAATGTAATTGCATAAATGCTTTATATCACTTCAAAAAGAGTTCATGAAGTTTAATTAATATGGGTGGGATTCTACCGGAAGGTGTTCACTAATGTTCATCAACGCTAGACCTTTAGAATTTACATGTTTATGTACTATATTTATTTTTCTTTTAGCCCTGTGTGTTTTTGGATTTTATTTTTTTAATCTTATACATAAAGAAGCAAACATTTTACTCATTTTAAATAAATTAGAAATGTTGAAGCACTGATTGGTGCTTACAAAATAAGTTGTATTTAAAATATATAGAATGGTAAATAATACTGGTGAATAATTCTATTATTCTATAATTCCAGAACAGTTTATTACGGCTGTCTTTCTAAGTTTTAAAGTTTTGTAAAACGTTTTCAGCTGCATGTAACTTTTAGTACAGATGGCGTTAAATAATAGATTGGATGCAATATACAACGCTTCCAAAGTTGAAACAACACTAGTTATTTATTGCAGAAGCAAATAATCACTCATAGAAGAAGGAAGAATAAAAAGTTACAGAATACATTTATTATCTGGTAATTAAAATTAATTTTGCCATCAACTATTTAAATAAATAAATGGGGCTGTATTCTTCATATTGTAAAATCCCCTGCATTAAATAGAATTATGAAAGATTATAATGCCATTGTTATTAAATAGAATTATGAAAGATTAAAAACACCTTCATCTTTAACATGTTTTAAAAAGGTAATATGCAGCTAATCTGTACTAGTAAAATAAAAAATGCTCTGAATATATATATGTGTTTCCAAATGTAGAAGTATTTTGTATTCCAAATATTTATTATGTGTTCGTAGGCACCAAAGTAAGAAAATGAAAACTATATCTTCAGATTTGCAATATATTGAACACATCTATGATCCAAAGGGTACCTCTGTAGATAGCACTGTGAATACTTAGACCCTAATGTCACTAAATGTTTGTTCATTGATTTGCAGTTGTACCCACTGTGACAAGCGGTGGGGTATTCTGGCCCAGGTCAGCTCTGCCTTGGGCAGCAGGTCAGTTGGAAGCAGCAGCCTTATGCTCAGGGCCGGACTGGGACTGAAAAGCAGCCCTGGAAAAATTTGGAGACCAGCCCCATATAGTTTATCTCACGGTCGCGCTCTTTAACCACACGCACCCCTTATACATACCCGACTCACACTATTCGCCATTCTTTTTATCTCATTATTTGTATTAAAATGCCAGAAAGCAAAAGTGTTAAAAGGCCCTAATAAATTAAATACATTACACAGAATGGGATCAAAACATTTACTACTGCGAACATTTTAGATGAAAAAGTTCAGTGGAACAAAACACTGATCACATTATTCTTCACGATATTCTGGTAAGAAACTTTTATTTCTTTATTAATTCATGTAGACTATTTTTTTCATATTTAATATAAGCTATGATTGAGACATGTGTTTTTTTTTTCCTTTTATTTGCCAACCTACCCCCGAGTTATGCACATCTGCCCCCAGGCTTGCCACTCTGCCCCCCTGATATGCCTTCTAACCCCCTATATGCCACTCTGCCTCCAGAAATGCCTTATACCCCCTATATGCCACTCTGTCCCATGATATGCCTTTTAACCCCCTGTATGCCATTCTGCCATATAGGGGTCAAAAGGCATATCATGGGACAGAGCGGCATATAGGGGGTATAAGGCATTCCTGGAGGCAGAGTGGCATAAAGGGGGTTAAAAGGCATATCATGGGGCACTCTGCCTCCAGAAAAGCCTTATGCCCTCCTATATACCACTCTGCCTCCCCGATATGCTTTATACCCTCCTATATGCCACTCTGCCCCGTGATATGCCTTTTAACCCCCCTTTTGCCACTCTGCCTCCAGAAATGCCTTTTGACCTCCTCTGTCACTCTGCATCCAGAAATGCCTTATTCCCCTATATGCCACTCTGTCTCATGATATGCCTTCTAACCTCCTATATGCCACTCTGCCATATAGGGGGTTAAAGGGCATATCATGGGACAGAGTGGCATATAGGGGGGTATAAGGCATTTCTGGAGGCAGAGTGGCATAAAGGGGGTTAAAAGGCATATCATGGGGCACTCTGCCTCCAGAAAAGCCTTATGCCCCCCTATATGCCACTCTGTCCCATGATATGCCTTTTAACCCCCATATGCCACTCTGCCTCCCTGATATGCCTCAACCCTCCTATATGCCCCTCTGCCCCGTGATATGCCTTTAACCCCCTTTTGCCACTATACCTCCAGATATGCCTTTTGACCTCCTATATGTCACTCTGCATCCAGAAATGCCTTATACCCCTATATGCCACTCTGTCCCATGATATGCCTTTTAACCCCCTATATGGCAGAGTGGCATATAGGGGGTTAGAAGGCATATCATGGGACAGAGTGGCATATATGGGTATAAGGCATTTCTGGAGGCAGAGTGGCATAAAGGGGGTTAAAAGGCATATCATGGGGCACTCTGCCTCCAAAAAAGCCTTATGTTCCCCTATATGCCACTCTGTCCCATCATATGCCTTTTAATCCCCTATATGTCACTCTGCATCCAATAATGCCTTATACCCATATATGCCACTCTGGCATATAGGGGGTTAAAAGGCATGTCATGGGACAGAGTGGCATATAGGGGGGTAAAAGGCATTTCTGGAGGCAGAGTGGCATATAGGGGGACACACTTACATACACACACATGCCGATTTTTTTTGTTTTTAACACATTCAAAAAAATATTATACATTTATACAAAAAAATACATTACTTTACTCACCTTCTACTTCTCTTGACTTCCGTCCTCCGCATACTGTTCTCTTCTCTCTCCTGACAGGATGTCACTGACCTGACATCCGGTGCTGCAGCAGTCTGAGTGCGAGGGGTGGAGCTTCCACCTCACGCTGCTCCCATCGCTATGCCCCCATCAGACTGCTGGGAATGTAATCTAAACGGCCGGTGCGTGCTGATGCCGCCGGCCGGAGCTACTTTAACACTTTTTTTTTATTTATATGGTAAGCTGGATCGGCTTGCCATATAAAGTAAAAAAAAAAAAGTATTAAAGCAGAGCCGGCCGGCGGCATCAGCACGCACCGGCCGTTTAGATTACATTCCCAGCAATCTGACGGCCGCATAGTGATGGGAGCAGCGTGAGGGGTGAAAGGTCAGTGCGAGGGGGCGGAGCTTTCACCCCTCACGCTGCTCCCATCACTAAGCGGCCATCGCACACGGCTGCTGGGTGCCGATGCGGCCGGCCGGTGATACTGTAATACATTTTTAAAATTTAATATGGCAAGCCGGACCAGCTTGCCATAATAAATTAAGAAAAAAGTATTATAGTAGCGCCGGCCGGCCGCATCAGCACCCAGCGGCCGCTCAGGTCCCAGCCCGCCCCTGGTCCCAGCCCACGGACCTGCCAGCCCACCGGGAAATTTCCCGGTATCCCGGTGGGCCAGTCCGGCCCTGCTTATGCTGCATAAACGGGGAAGGGGGCTCCCTCTTACACTGCTGCTCCATGGGTCAGTTAGGGAGATAAGGAATCAGCCCATTTGCACTTTGGAGGGCTGTGCCTTGTTGCACACCCTCCAGTGTAATCTTACCTGGCTCTGTGCATCCATTGAAGGCAGAGCGGTGGTATATGTCCCATTGAAAGGAAAACGTAAGGAGGACACACCAACTTGTATTGCTGTGAATGTTCTTCTGCTCCCCTGCATTGGTTATAAGAGGGCATCTTCTGATTTCACATTGGTCACTGTTTACATATCCGAGTACCATATAGTGATGAATGGTGATGTCAGAATTCAAGAACACATACATGTTGTGTTCCCTGGGTATTTTGTGTGTGCATAACTAGCCATCTTATAGGACAACAAGTAATTGTACCCAATTGCACAGGAACCAACATAATGACTGACGCATGTATAAGATGTACACCAAATACGCGACATGATGGTACCAAACTGTTTTTATGGTGCCTTTGGAAGATCGTTTCTTTAGATTAGATTTCTATGTTTCCTGATCTTTGCTTGTTTTTCTGCACTTTGGTTATGGAATTGCCATCTTGTACTTTGTTTACTTTTTCTGCATACAGG
The DNA here is from genome assembly GCF_027358695.1 of Spea bombifrons. Classification (NCBI taxonomy): domain Eukaryota; kingdom Metazoa; phylum Chordata; class Amphibia; order Anura; family Pelobatidae; genus Spea; species Spea bombifrons. The sequence continues at coordinate 18,844,663 of NC_071089.1, read as the reverse complement.
AGCTAACCACGGCTTCACAGCTGAACTTCTAGCGTTGTGCAATACCGTCATACACTCACTCATACTCACTAAATATTCTCAGCACTTACAAAACGCAGGCATCAAAGGAGAAAAAGGGTGGAGGTTTGGGTCATGAAGAGTACTTGCCCCTTTAACAGAAGGGTACTTGGGAGGTATGCGATACGAACAGAAGTCCACAGTATCAAAAATAAACTAATATGTGTTGGAATGATATGCATAATCATGTTAAACATAGGATGAATTGGTAAAAGGGCGAAAAGAAGAGAGAAGAAAAGACAACAGCATCTGTAACAAATAAACACAAAACAGTTAACCTTCTTGAACAACTTTATTAATAGTTTGCTTAAACAAATATAGTATAAAGGCATTATATGTGTGAAATTCAGAGTTATGGAAGATATCAGATTAATATGCAAATGATCTACTGGTTACAAAATCATTTTAAAGAAATTCACTTCTGGAAGGAAATTAAACCAGCAACAAACTTTACTTGTAAGTAACATATTACAAATTCATGTTGCTTTTTCTGAAACCTGCCAAAATACACAGGAAACTAATGAAGACACATGACTTTGAGGGATTTTATTTGTTCTAATTATCAATCCATTTTGTGGATTCACAGCTGTTTTTTTTTTTAATTATTGCTTCAAACTACCATTTATAATAAAGATGAAAACTCAGTTTTAATGATTAAATTATTTAATTGATTTACAAAACCTATTTTCAAGTGGCAGCGACAAAAAGTTATCGTGGTGGTAGCGATCTAAATCATATTTTGATGGAGGGATGTTATTCACCTAACAATTATTGCAATTAATTACTCCCGAGAAATGAAGCTGGAAAGAGAAAAGCAGTGTTTAACTCTGAAGACAGAACACAGGTTATATATTTGAGGCCTAAATTACCATTAAAGAGCTACTTTACAGATGAGTAAAATCATGTGCAAATGTTTTATTTTTTAATCCAGCCGTACATTTTTAGCAAACAGTTAATGTGATTATCATAAAAAAAAAGGACCTTTAAATACTTTTATTTGATCAAAATCAATCCGAAGCTCTCCTGCATTGTGGAAGGACTGTACACATTTGCGGCATCACAATTGAAATGAGCATAAAGAAGCATTAAAATAAAAATGACTTAATGTCTATATATTGGCAGCTGTCTCACTTACACGATGACATACATCAATGAAAACATATTAAGATGGAACTCCCTTAGTTTTATTTTCCCACAAGACAGCCCTGTAGCTAGTTAAGCACTACAGAATGTGTAAAATGTGTCAATTTGTTTTACACATCCTCTTTATTTTGAGCCTAAAATGTGGAAAAGTGATTTTTTTCAATATTCTTACTCGTGGTGGACTGTAGTATATCTAAACTGAATTCAATTCAAAGCAAAGACTGATCAATAAAAAAAACCTACATAATTCAGTAGCATTACAAGAGTGGAGGAAGTATATTAATGCGTGTTTTATTTTTCAAATCCACTTCCAGTTAGACCGGTAACGCTGGGAGTATTCAAGAACTGATAACATCATATTAGAGTTGTAGCATGCCAAAGATAAATTATTCTATAACAGTGGGATAGGAAGTGTTTGAATATTCAAGAGAAACAAAACATTCAAGAAAAAACTGTATTCATTTTCTACTTTAATTGGAACGTGTTTTGCACAACATCAATCCTAGATACACGCTGTGCCATCTCTCAAAGTCATGTATTTGGTTCAAATTTAACCAATATGTCCCCCTTTTTTTGAAAATATACAAGAACCCTTTTCTTTTTGAACACATTTGCTAGTATAATAATTGCCATATGGTGATATTTTACAGAATTAAATAAAAAATGATGTTCTGCATTCAGAAAACGCATGTGAAGTAGAAAATAGTTCAAGTGTTGACACTCTTCTCCAAAACTTGCTATAATCATAGACCTATATCACTTACAGAGGTGTTAATATCATTAAACCTCTCATATAGACGCCAGAGTGCATGTTTCTTTTTTCCTGTCTCAATTAATTTTACATGGTTTCATGATGTAGTCGTTCTGTTTAATCTTATCAATATGACACCTTTTATCCCATAGTTGGCTTCCAACACAAGACTTTGTAATGAAAAGTGACAAACCAAACACATTTTTTGCTATATTTAGTATTCCTTTTATATAGAAAAAGAAAATGCTAAACATTACATTCAAAAGTAAAGTGAGAAAAGAAAAACCACAAGCTTTCCAAATAGTTATTGTCATTCTGTAAACGGTATTTAAATTCCATTACCCATAAGCTGTCATACAAAATACATATGAGCTGAATACATTTTATTTTTTATAGTTTTCTTTTTGAATGATAAATGGCCAGGTTGCTTAGTAATTCTTAGAACCAAATCAGTAGTAGAGAATGTAATGCAACTAAACAGTTCCCCCAAATTATTCATCAGAGTAAGTTTTGATCAGATATATTGTAACAGATCACAAGCGGAAAAAAAAATCATTGCAATGAGTAATGAGGTTCAAATTTCAAATGAAAAACAGCAAACTTTATGAAGCGTTACAATAACTTGCATATTATGTTTCAAATTGAGATAATTTGGAACTGGTAAAAACCTGCAACTGATAATTAAATGGAAAAAAAAATATAATTTCTAGTCCTTATGCCCTATTAAACCCTGTGAAGAACACACTCTAAACACCCTCGGCCCAAATTGAAATCATGCCATCCCGTAGTTGTTCAGTTTCAGCAATTCATTCAATCTTGCTCTGTTGAAAGAAAAAAAAACATATTAGAAAAATACATGATAATAACAAAATATACACACAGGCTAATGTACTTAATAATAATAAACTGCAAGTATTGTGTCTACATTGTGCCATTTGGTTGGGGGAAAAAAATAAGCAATATTTTTTTGGGGGGGTTGTTGTTGCTTTATATTAAAAATTACATTGATGAATTTCATTTTTTTTTCTATTTTCTCAAGGATTTTTATTAGGGTAAAGAAATAAAAATAAACATAACATTCTTTTTTTCTCATTGTCTTAACACTACACTTCCCATAAGCATACCATAAGTATGGAATCAGCACAGAAATACATATTGCAGATCCTATAAATATGATTTCCCTTTTTTGTATTTGCATCCATGTTTAGAAGATCTGACCGGGCTAGCACTCCTTCGACGACACAGGTGCCTTGTAACCCAAGTCCAAAGGGGACTATAACTTGCAGGGGGTAGTAACTTGGTATCACTGGTTCAGCTCTATGATGGGCAACACAGCCATGTTAAGATTATATAGGTCCACCTAAATCTAGGGAACCTGACCTAGTGTTGGGCAAATGATATTTGGCCATAGTGTGAATGAATCATGTTTTGTATTTATAACTGAGATGTTTTTGAATAAATAAATATGATTTGCAGCATGAATTCCCCTGCTGTATTGTGTGTACATTTTAGCCATTACAGCTTCATGCCAACACATACATTTATATGTTTGTTGGACACTCTTCTGCACTTCCATTTGACAAGTGCTTATTATTCACATGGTCAAATTATCAGTTTCTGCTGAAATCTTGCCCTCTACTTGCAGTGAAAATATTGATGCCTCTGACTAAACACTGTTAGCATCAAACATCTAGGACACCTGCTGGTCCCTTTCTCCTGCTGTATCGTGTGCATAAAACAATCCGTTGTAGATTTAATGAACATTGCACTTGGCCATTTGTTATTTTCACTGCAAGCAAAGTGCTGATTTCTCACCAAATTTAGAATAGCGGCCTCCACAGTAACCAAAGGATTGTGTCTGCTGATCGAGCTGAGGTTGGATGTTGTTCTACAAATTCCCCAATGTTGCCTTCATAAAAGACCTACTCATTGCTTTTCGCAAAGCTTGTGGTCCATATAGACCTGAAGTGTGATAAATTTGAGGGACTTTGCTTAGCTGAGAAATAACTCACAACAGCATATGAGATTAAGCATCCCGCATTACCATAAAGTGTGCTTATATTTGGACATCTTCGCCATGGTAATTGTTTATTGAGTTTTTGACAAAATGATTGAGTTGTCTGTTATTCTGGACAGTGTGTCATTATGGGAACTATCGGCTCATTTCATTGTAATATCACTGCTCTACAAAAAAAAGAACTGTATAATTTCTCAAGACAGCAATTATTTGATTATTATCAGAATACACATTTCTAACGTGATAACAAAACGTGTAGCTGTTAGAGGGTGTTAGTTCTCTTTATCAGCTTTTCATCAATAAGCGTAATTATTTTACAGTATCCTGTGGAGTAATATCAGTCATTGTCAGTTGTCTATGACAACATTATCATTTAATGTCACTCAGAAAAAAAGAAGATAAAATAATAACTTGCAACAAATAATTTTATACATTTTTTATTTTATTTCTCCCTGGGCGCTCGTAAAGCAGAGAAACAAAGAACCTGAAGGCAGATAAGAACCGTTTTGCCTATAAAGTCTGTCCATTTTGTCCTGATGTAAAGATTGAAAGCTTAATCATTCACGGAATAATAATAATTTAGAGAAGAGAACTTGAGATACTATAAATCGCTTGATTTTTGTTGTCATGTAAATTATACATAACACTTTCTAACAGGTCCACGTATTGAATTGATTCTCCAGTTCCTACATAACCCTTTCCTCAGCAAATTTACACCAGTTAATGTTTACATTTATCATTGGTTGACATGAATATTCCGTGCACTACATACTAGTCAAAAGTGTCATATTATGAAACACCTTTTTAACGAGCCTTCCTCTCAAGTGTTAAATAGGAAATAAAAATGATGATTACAATGTGAAAGAATGATACCGGGAAAGTGAGAAAATAGATTTATCTGTTTCACAGCATGAAAATTTAGTTTTACGCAATCATTTGAAAACCCAGTACCAACAGAAATCCTAGGTAGTTATTTTCTAAAAGTGGCTCTGTTTTTAAATGATTTCCCCTTTTTAATATGAGTTAGAATACTATTCTGTAGGTGACAAGCAAGGCACTGGCTGTACACCCTCACAAGTATTCTTCGAACCACCGTCCACATTGCTTTAGTAACTTAATAGTTTTCCCAAACTTTACAGTTTCCTTCTGAATGATGCAACATCCCCATTCTTCTTTTCAAGCCTTTGGTGATGGGTTGATGCATTTATACTGGGAAAAGGGGAAAATGTCAACAATTGACCGCTTTTGCTCTTGGCTTTAAATTTAAATTAACACAAACTTTGCAGACTAGCCAAAACTAATTGGAACTCCTTCCCATAGCTAAAGTAACAGTTAAAAACTTCTCATCTAGCATATGCTATATCTAAAATTAAAATGTTAAATTGTTACATGTAAGCAATGGGGCAGAAACTGTCAGAAATAGTAAATATACAGCTTTATCACTAACACTTGTAAGCCAGATGCGCTTAATGAATGCATAAACCTACTATATAAACAGATCAGGCAGCTGCCTATGGCCCCAAATTTATCTACGAAGCCCCATAACAGTGGCCTACATAAGTGTGAATGAAATTGTCATAATGTTATGATGTAATGCAATGTGTATTTAGTAAATACAAATATTTATAAAATAAATGTGTTCTACTGTTTATACACTGCATAAATATTTAGAGTAAAGATGAGACCCCTATTTTTTTTTTTTTTTTTTTTTTTTTACCTAGGGCCCCTTGGGCTGCCACCGAACATAAATACATGTTAATGTTCCTGCTTGTTTGAGCCCAAACCCTTCAATTACTAGTCTATAAATTCTAGAGCACAGCTTTTATAGGATATTCGGAGCTCATAGGTACTCTGTTTTCTGTTTAAAAGAATGACGTTTAGATCAAATTTGGAGGTTATTTGTCTCACGAACAGACACGGCAGGGAAGGGCAACCATACTTCAGCAGGGGCATTCACACAAACTTTCAGATCAAACCTTCTCGATCCAATTATGAAAAGCCTGTACGAAAAGATGTTGGATACACAATAATAAGCCAAAGTGATTTTTACAGCCTCTTAGATGTTTTAGCCTCTGTACACCCACAAACCTTTTTTTTCTGAAAACAAGAAATGATTTTTCTGATCTAAGTATTTGAAATAAAACATATTAAACCACTTACTCATCTGTTTCTCTTCATTACCTCCACTTGGATCAGCTAGGTTTTGGCTAGACATTTCAACTGTAAGAAAATAGAAAAACATTGTTGTTATGCTGCTGCTGCTGTTTTCTCCAGCAAAGTTATTTGTTTCGAGTTATTGACAAGCTCAACTATGAAGCTAATGTAATTCACATGACCCAGCAACCACACAGCTCATGTCCAGTCCTGCTGGGTACCATAATGTATAACATCTCCGAAAATACACCAAACAAAACAAACTATGGCACATATAATATATAGATTTTTTGTTACTCATGTAAGACGACGAAGACCCAATGTTATGAGAACAATATCACATAAATTAACGTACCATCAATATCGGAACCCACAGTTGGTGTTTCTTGACATAGATCATAGTTATCATCTTTCATGCTGATGGTGTTTACCGGATCTATTGGTGACAAAGTAAAAGAAAAATAAGACCCAAATAATTGTTAACACTTTAGAACAGAAAATATATTCATATATGTAAACTTTTTAAACAAATGCTGGTAAGTTTTCCTAAGTGTCCTCCCGACAAAATAGACTTTCTATGTTTAACCCCTTAATGACAAAGCCCGTAGAAGTATGGTCTCAAAATGCATTGTTTTCAATGTGTTTAGGGACCGCCCATTGTCCTTAAGGGGTTAAGAAAACCAGGACAGCAGCAATATCTGTTTATTTTAAGTTTATTCTTGAATAAACCTGATTTGGGATGGGGTTGAATAATTTTGATTGGAACTGTAGGTGAAAGTTCATATTTTTCATCCCAAAAACCCCAAAAAAGCTTTTCCTGCAGCAGATTCTCATTGAAGCCCTCCTGCAAACTTTCCAGTCAACGTTCTCTTCAGTGAATAGACCCAATGTAGCGGACAATAAAACTCACAATCCTTGTTGCTAACTATACACTCTTTTCTATCCAGTGAATTAACCCTTCCAGACAGGGAGAAAAACACAGCAAATTATATTAAGGCATTTTTTTTACTGAATTTACATAATTCTTTCATGCACCATTGTATTATTATTAATTTGATTCAAGAGAAAATGGACATAATTCATTACATTGCCATGCATGGGGAACTGCTATTTTCTCAAGTGGCATGTCTTTCCCGCTGAGTAATAGCACTAAGGAACAGAAGAGGATGAGACCTCATCACACCTAGTACTGAAATATATAATCAAAACAAGTACAGCCTCAGTAGCTCAATTTGTTTCCTTTTTTCCATATATACATTTCTAATATAAAAAGTTTGTCTAAAAGAGAAACAAGTATTTAAGTGATTATTTCAATAGAAGAAAGAAACAATAGAATAAATTAAGAACACTAGGTCACATTGACAAAAAGTCATGTAGACCTTTCGGACCTTTCTTTTATTCAATTGTCACATTGCAAAATATAAAAAAAAAAACATAAAAATCCAGCAATAATACACATTAACAAAATTAAAAAAACAAGAATCATTTACATAATAAAAAACGGTATTCTTAAAGGGAAAATCCCTTTCATCAAATTTTATTATTTGAACGTTTTATACAAGCCTCCCCTTTTGTACTGTGGAAACTGTACATTTATTTATTAAATTTAAAAAATGTAAATATTTGAAATATAATAATAATAATAATAATAATATATATATATATATATATATATATATATGTATTACACAAAAACTCCAAAATAGTACATTTGAGCTCCTGGCACCATATATACCAAAAGCATTGTGACATATATGTTGTGATCTTTTCTGACACAATGATACAGACAGTGTTATATGAGGTCAACCCCAACCCCAACATGTTACTTTTTTGGAATTTGTATACAAAAGCTATTTTTCAATCTTCTATGCAAGCCTTACGCATCCCTCAGAAACAATATGGATTGATAATACTATTTGCAGTGATACATAACTCCTGTGTGCCCTGCTTTTTCAAGACAGTCCTGATTTTCAGGCACTGTTACTCTTTAGCCATAGGCCAGTTAGGGAAACCAGCATTACAACTCTCACACAGCCACCTTGGGATGATCTGTAGTTAGGTTCATAACACCCTTAACTCCCCGGAGGGCTGATCAAACCCATTCATGCCTCAAGCGGCATTCTCCAACACATTTGGACACCTGAGAAAGTATATGTTGTGTTCCAATTAAATCTATATGTTTTCAGTCTCACTTGGGTTACTTTCTAATGTATTGAGAAATAATCATACTTCGCTATCAAAAGGATGCAAATATTTTAGAATTCTTCATACGTACAAATTCCATATTTTTAATAATAATTTGGGTCACCTGTAAAATATGGATATTACACAGGAGACAGGATTAATTAGCAATAAAATCACATCTGTTAATTGGAAATTTTTATGACAAAGAAGATGTTGGGTAACTTTGTGAATATAAAAGGCAATTAAAGCAGTGCCTAAACTTTGTTTTAGACATAATTCTTTCCGGAATGTTAGTTAATGGTAGAAATGAGAAATAATATTTTAAAATAATATTATACCTTATGCATTTCAAGTTAATGATATTTCACTCTGCACATTAAAGCCATAGATGAAGCCTTTTTCCTTTTAATATGTCCACGGTTATGCACACGAAGGGACTTTCAGAAGGGTCACCCTAAGGTGATGTCTCATTTCTTGTTGGTGAGAAGGATTGCATGTGAAAGACATCCTCTTCCCATGAAGCCCAAGAAGAGATGTAGACATAACCTTGCATCTTAGTAATCATGGGAAATTAGTGAGTCATGTTGTGTGATAGTCCAGAAGGTATCACCTATTTTGGAACTTCATTCAGTTCAGTCTGGAAAATCATTGGCACAGTTCTATTTGCTGCTTTCTGCATGTTGGTTGAGACAAAGGTAGTGCCAAGTGTCTGAGTGTCTGATTTCTACGTCAGTTTGTTCCTTGTTCTCCAGAGCAGGGTTTGGCCATGCCCAGTCTCTACCTACTCCATTACATTCACCACCCATAAAGGATCACTGGGGCTACCTCCATCCCTGTGTGCAACTAGCCCCAACCATTAAGCCAGTGCCCCCAGATGAGTGAGAAGCTTTTGATAACATGCCCTGGAATGTTCCCAGGTATGCAGGCAATGATGTACTAAGTGCTTCCCACATCTCATACCTGGGTTCTGAGACCTTTTCTATTGGGTCAACAAAAGAAAATTATGTAAAGTTAGAAAAGCTTTCCGGACATAACTGATCTTTTCTTCAAGTGGAATCCTAAGGGGCAAGGGGACTGGAATCAAAAGAACAATGGTGGGGGCATTACACTCCCTTGTTTCAATGTGTCCCTGGCAGAAAGGGAACCAAAGGAAGCTAAATCGTAATTAATAAATCTTTTTTATGTTTTGGTATTTAAATAAACATGCATCAGTTTAACCTTTTGTGCATATTGTTGGCCTGTGCTTAGATATCCTAACAGAACATCTGTTTTAACTCAGGGTTCAGCACATTATGTCTATGATTGCCTCTATGGTGCATCCTTTGTATCAGTACTCTGTTGGGTAACATGCTTTGGCAGATTGCAGTGACAGAAACTTTACTACTACAAAAGCTAAAAAGGCCAAGGTCTTCCTTAGCCATAAAAACATTATGGGTAACTGAGAGGAGAATTGGTAGCATGCCAACGGGGGCTCTGGAGGATAGGTCATTTCCCACATTTATAGATCACACATGTAAGTATTAGATGCTGCCCCAACTGCTGTAGTCTAAGTGTTCTTTCTGCTACGTTGCACACACAGGTAGCAAAGTTTTGCTTGTTTAATTAAACTACTGTATATTAAAAGTACACAATGCCAAGCGTTCATATCCACACATCTTAGCCAGAGTAGAGTATGTTTTACTTTATCAGGGAAATAACAGGTTTCTTAACCAAAAAAAGAAAAAAAATGCAACACATGGTAATAAAACATCTCAGTGATCAACATTGGGTTACAAGGAGAAACAATTTACATGATTTTATTTTGTACTGCATGTATGGCTACCCCCACTAAAAACTTGTTCTGGTTAAGCCTCATTTTTATTTGTCATTTAACACCGACTGTAAATTAATAAGTATCTGTTTCACTGCACGTGAAAAAAATGGAATCTGCATTACATACAGCAAAATTAAATCCTGGAAAAGTACAAGCTGTTATTTTTTTATATATCATTCTGCATTGCTCATTTATTTTCCTTTCAAAGGACCTAATTGCCCTCTTTTCAGTAACTCCATGTATATAATCAATCATCATGAAAGAAGCAAAGTATATATAAAAAAACAACACCAATAATACTTTAAAAACAAAATACAATTAGCCACTGCCTACATTTGATCTTTAAAACCTCCAACTGTATAAAATAAATTGGGTATCTGAAAATCTACCAGTGTGCTACGGTGTTGTTTTTTTTACATTTGTTCTATCTAAAGAGTGTCTAAATCAGAGCTCACAGCAGGATTTAAAGAACGTATGAGGAATGAATTTTTATGAGCAATTATGGTCTTTTTACTATAACAGTCCGTAAGTACTTAAAGAAGTTTGGGGTCATTGTTTTTTTTGTGTTTACAAAGCTTTTGTACAAGAGTCTTTGGATTGTTTTTCGGGTTATGAAAGTGAGATCCACCTTTTTATTCTATTTTATTAAATCAGGCATCCAGTTTTAAGAGCCACGACAAAAGATTTCACAAATCCCTCAGTGGTGTTATTTATCATGGGAAATCTTATTACTATTAAGCATAATAAGGTTGAGGCAACAGGGGACCTAAACTCTGCAAGAACCTTCTGCACCTAACACATGGACAAGGCCAAAGTCATGAACTGACCTTTAACCCAATGAGGACAAATGATAAGTATGCAGGTCATATAAAGCAAGCATTTAAGGCTGAAAGATAAGTATGCTTGTCATTCGCCAAAACAGGTGCTTTCTTTAATAGAGATCTGGACACCCCACGCCCATTACTTCTGCCCATGCAATCAACATTAGAGACAGTCACACGAATGATTACCAGTAAACTGATAAAAGCAATGAGGCTGTAACTCATTATACATAGTGGGGTCAGGTAAGAAGGGCTGCAGTGCCCAGTTTCCTGATCACTATGAGAAAGGACTGAAAATTATAATCAGCCCTGACACTTTAAGGCCGATGGCTGATAAATGACACACATGCATGCTTCGCTCCTACACTCTTGAACCGCGTTGTTGTGTGCATCCAGCACCAACGGCAATAAAGGTACATGGGAGGCTCCATCTGGTTTTTGCACCAATGGCCAGTCTGGGCCATATTGACTTCCGAATGGTAGATGACAAAGTAAAATATCCTTTTAGACTCAATGGTTTTGCATTATACACCAAAATATAAAAATCTAATTTTAAATATTTTAAAAATGTGTATTTTCCTTTTCACAGAATACACACACTGTGCTGGGACACTTAATATAGTGTATACACTGTAGAGGAAGCCATATCATAAAACCCTAGTTCTATAGTCTTCCTCTGGCATATGTTTCAAATAAAACGCATATTTTTTCTAATACCATTTTTATGCGTTAGGTAATCATTATGAATTAATAATACCATCCAAGATGTTAAGTGATGGAGAAAAGCCTACCTTTCATCAAAAGAAGATTTTAAAGTCGGAAAGTTGAAAGAATTTCAAGAAAGCGGGCATACCTTGACAGCTGAAACATATATTAAGATTTGCCCGCCATCCCATCAATACAGTAATTCCTTTTGATAAAATGAACAGATCTTTTTTTAATTTGATGATCTTCTATAGAAATGTCAGTTTACCATGGTATGTAAAAAGGAAAGACAAAAGAAAAAGGTTTCAACGAAGCCTTTGGATCCCGACCAGCACCCGCCGATAATTATGGGATATATTTTTAATTAGACAAAAAAATGAATTCAAATATTAAAAGGTTAAAATAACTTATGTTGTGGGATAGACTGCCCCATGACCAATGTTGCTTAACGGTAATGGAATTCATGGAAAATGTCCCCAAGGATGTTCCCAGGTGTGTATCAGGTAATTAAATCGTCCATGTGTAGTAATATGTAGCAGACTAAAACATTGTGCTTCCTAGATGAAGCAGCCACTAGATCTGTATTTATTATTAAGTGACAATGACTTTTAATCAATCAAACTAATCTTCACTGTAGCCTTTAATTAGTGCATAACGTAGGCTGGGTTAAATACATTTACAAAAAAAAAGTTTCTATTGGTAGATGTTCTATCGCTCAACCTTGTTAGCTGTTAAAACCCATATCTTGCTTCCATTTTTGCAAATCTCAGTTGTTTCCAAATGTTTTCTAGAATAATCAGTTGCTATTTTCTCTTGATTCTTAAGAAAGAAACAATCAAGCTGTATTCTTAGCTTAATACCCTTCTTAATAATAGACTCTCTGCTCTGATAAGAGGCAAATTGAAAATAAGATGCAATTTTTGTGTTAGTATGAATTTTTGCTCTTATTGAAAGACTTCTGAACGATTTTTATGTATATATTTTTTTAAAAAGCCTCACAAGCTGCTTTTAGACTAACAGCATCAAAAACAAAAGCTCCCGTGTTCCACGTTAGGTAACACTCGAAAGATGCCAGCTAATCAAGAATGTTGAAGCAACACATTACAACTGAAATTAATTACAAACAGAAGGGGACTGACTGAGTCTTAAAGTAAGAGCCCTTCGTGAAAATTATCTACTACAAGACGTATTATGAAAACACAAAAAAACGCAAGAAAAAAAACAGCTTGGGTTTCAGGAGTGTCTGGCGACATTATCAAACGGGAATACAAAGAGGAACAAATGTTTAGTAAATGAATCTGATTGAAACGATAAATATTCAACATTGCAGCTTTAAGCTCTTTATGGAACTCAGTAAGGATTTTAACATATTTATTGTGAGGGTCTAAAAGCCTCTAGCTAATTACAATTGGCAGAAACTTACTTGTTGAGATGGGAATAGAAAGAAACTTTTGAAAGGGTGAAAAATATTTGACCCTCTCTTTGTGACAAAACTCACAGAAGAACAGCAAAGAAGAGGAAAGGTGCATTATTGCTTTTAATTATTTAGTCAATAAAGCTATTATTTAGAAAACTTCCCAGGGATAGCAGGGTAAAAAAACAGGCAGAAGGGAATCGATAAGTACAACCCCCCCCCAAAAAAAAACAAATAGGTGAGCCTTGTGTTTGAGATGCCTTTTAGAAACGTCTTATTTTAAAGAAAATATGGTGAATGCATTCTCCGTGCTCCAATGCTTACGACCAGCGCTTAGACAAGGAATAAGTGGTGCCTTATGCTAATGGATAGAAAAACTGTTGAAGAAGAAACGAGAGAAACGAGAGAAAAAGTCTAGGTTATCCTTACAAAATTCTTATAAAACTCTGCTCAAGTTTACTTTCCCTTCATTAATGTTAACTCACTTAGCCATTTAGTTAATATGCATTTTTTCTTTAAAACGAAACACATTCTCTGTAATGTCCACTAGTTTGGGAAGCCAATGATTGTGAAGAAAAATGATCCCATACATTTGAAATGGGAATGTGCCTAGGGGTCCCATTAGGTCTTGTGCTGGAGCTTCCTGGTGGTAGGTGCTTTTGGACTTGTGCAGTTCTGGGCAGGAGATGTGAAACCCACCTCTTGCAAGGGACAGTACCTGGGCGGGTGGCAGGGAAAGAGTGCATAAAGAGGATTCTGAGGAATATGTCTATTTAGATGGGGTTTAGATGCAATGCAAGAAGTTTTACTTATACCGAGAGGGTTATAGATAAATGAAACAGCCTCCCATCACTAAGGAAATTTAAACATGCAAGATAAATCTTTAACTGTATTTCATAATTGTGGTAATGAAATATAATTTTCATAAATCCTCCTTTCAGTCCAGACTCGAGCAGGACAAGCCAATTCAGCCCCGATTAGTTGGGGCGGAAAGTCTGCAGAGTATACTAGGCAGCAAAGTAATTTTACAGCAAAAAGCTAAATGTTTATTCTTTGTTAATAGGACAATAAAAGAGGAAACATCGAAACACGCAATTAGAGCATAATAGAATTTGTGATCAGAGAATATTAAAGGCAATTTTCTACATTTAATACATGAATTTAAACAAAACAAAGTCACACTTTGGGCAAAATACACAATTTGGAATAATTATAATCAATGTATTCTAGATTTGAAAAAAGAAAACTAGTTATACGGAATTGTCAATGTGACGTGTGTGTCTTACTTAAGTATGAATATATTCAGCATAGTGTAGTAATTAAGTATATGTCAATGACTTTGACAAAATGGTTTTATTATGAGGTCAAGACATTTATGCTCCGCCAGATTAATAGAAAAGCCATCTGGGCTTTTAGTAGGAAAAAGTAATTAATGTGTGGTTGTTTGTAAAACTGGAGACAGCGGATCTTTTTCACATCTGCTGCAACAAAGGGGTTTGTCATGTGTACAATCTATATGTACAGGGCTAATAAAATATGGATTGATATTTATTAACAGAATGAAAAAGAAATGGAAATTAATGGTATTATTGCAAAATGGAATCATTGGTCATAGTTCATACCTTTATAGATCTGAATAAGGGAGCAAACGTTTCTTTACCTATACATCGTTTCAATGTTGGCCCAAAACAAGAGGTATCAACTTCAATATCTATTTTTTTTAAGTTTATTATTCACATACAAAATTATATAAATATCAAATCAAAAATATTAAATATACTAAAATCTAGACCTGAAACAACGAATCGTTAGTTGCAGCCCTACTAAAATCCATAAATATTCAAGGGACAAATGAAAATACATATATCAGTGATTTGTATTCAATAATGCCCGAGTATCTTTAGGATTGTATTGAACCACTTTATATAACATTCATACATTCGCTACACCCAAAAATCAAAGTCTAAGTTAAGACAGCGCTAGTCCCATTGGGGTATATCCTTAAAGTCCTTTACATCTTTACCAGGGTAATATAACTAAATACAAATTTTCAATATAGAGTATATCTATTTTCTTAAAATGTTATAAATATACATTAAAGTTATAGTATGTTATAGCTGTATTTAAAAGGCTACTCATCCAAGTCCTTCGTAACATTTCATTGAAGTACCAAATAGGTTAGCTGTGCCTCTGCATAGTCTTTCTAATAAGAATATGAAAAGACTAAACTTGTAAATTGTTTTACTCTAAGCCATTAAGAGGCTATTCCATTTATTAAGATGGAATGGATAAGGTGCCTGTCACCATTTGCTCTTCCAATGCTGGCATCCACTAATTGTCATCTCAAGCCACCGGCGAAGAGGCAGCAGGAACAGAAACGCTGTGCTGCACAAAGTTGTTTTGAAACTTCTGTAAAATCATATTTGTTTTCTACCACGGATGTCTAGGCTAATTATAAAGTTCAATGGGTTAATGTTATCTGTCGGCCAAAGTTATGCACCTTATTTTGTAAATATTTCAATAATATAATAAAGTTTTTGTACATTACCGTTCACTATATCTCCTGGGGGACATGAGGTTGAATCTGCATTTGCGTCATCTTCTTGACTGTCGACTAAAATGATAATAATGAATTGGACTTAAGAAACAAAGCATAAAAAGCTGATGTAGTGTAGGACACTACAAAATATTATTTAGTGTTGTGGGAAATGTAAGTACCATGTACTTTGACAAGGAAAGTTAGGTCCTGTTGTCTTACTAATTTATAGCATATGTGAGCTAATTTTATGCCGCATCTTTACTAAATGTACTTCTGGAAGTGTTAAATTAATGAGAAAAAAATATACTACAATCCAAAATGAATAAAAATTATATAGCCAATCTGAAACAAAAAATACTGAAAACAAAGTACAATATAAATCATAAGGATTGTGTTTACTGTCGTGTTGATATTATTTCAATTAATTGAGCTGATGATTTAATTATGTTTTAGAGAATGTTCTCAACTCTTAGTAAATTGACAAGTGTATGTGTTGCCTTTCATTTTAGGAGTATTTAGGAGACAAAACGCTCTCTCTTGTATGATAAATTTTTTTTTAAAAAATCACATCGCAATGTAACAGCTGAAGAAAACGAGTCTTAATTAATATACCTGTAGAAACTCAAAATTATTTTTCTCCAGAGTCTCGTGAGAATAGGCCATTTCACAGGGTCACACATTGCAGAGCTGATCCATATTTTACTTGAATTTAATTATATGGGAGAATTCTAACTGGTGCTTTTTTTGGCTGGTATATCAAGTTTGATTACAGGTGACTTAATTTGGAATATCTTTACCCCAGGCAAATAAGAATTTTCAAGCTATCAGCAAATCACTACAAAGGGATTTTTGGGATGTACTATTAATGGATTAACATGCAAGGAGACCAAGAACCAGCAAATGTATACATTTCCTAAACCTAACACCTTAACCCCAATGATGAGATAAAATGAATTACTCTATTATTGTTCTGACCATAAAATACCTTGTGAGTCCATTGTGATATCAGTTGGATTACCAGCTTTAGTCTCTTGTGAATATTCTTGCTCTAGTAAAAAAGAAGAAATATATATGTTACAATATATAAAAATAGTTCTATTTATAGGGCAAAACTACAGTGGTATTACAGTAAAAAATAAAATGTACTAATAATTCTAATTATTAAAGGAAAAGCCATGCTCGATCTTTCTTCCAGGGCTCTGGGTTTCAACCAACTAGCTCAGTTCGTATAAAGCCTACTTATATTATCTTGAACTGTCTCCTAATGCGTTCCCTGCATATAGAGTCCAGAGGACTGGGTACACATATATATGAATAAACAAGAAGATCGCCCATTGCTATCGGTATCAGTCTGAATTTCATAGTATCTATTACACACTTACTGCAGGAAATGGTGGTACTGTATTCAAAATATTAATGACATAGGAAGTGAAAGCCATGTTCCAACTCATATTCTACATATGTTCATGAATTTGGATACATAACTCAGGTTTGGTATCATGCACCATAATGTACAGTTCTTTTACTATTGCAGACATGATACGCATTGTATATCCTACATACAAAAAAAGTACAAAGTGGCTGTATCACACATGCTATACCTTCAGTGATTTTCTTATCAGGCATTTCTTGACCTGCTAGACCTTCTTCTCCTCCTTCTTCTATCATGTCCTTTGATCCATCTACAAAACAGTAAACACATTAATCAAACAAAAATTGTGTAAAATCTCTACTAGTTGTCCATGATGTTTTACTATGTGGGGTTTTATTAGGGAGCAAAAAAACAATGTGATGACAATTTAGTAGAAAAATAAGCCATGCAATAAAAAACCTTCACTGTGTTGCTGATAAATAATTACAGATAAAGTGGTTAGCAGCTAAAGACATTAGTATTTAGTACCATCTTCAAAGGCCCTCTTTTGCACCAAGAAGACTAGAAGACCAATAAGACAAGCACCGCATGGTCTGCAGATGACTAGCATTTGCCCCCAAATATTGGTAGAGCTTAGTATTATTTATGTTTATATAAGCTCATCTTTAAACCCTTTTTGGCAGCACAGGCACATGTGTATATTAAATATTGCATATCACAGCACTATATCACATGATTAGTGATGTGAGGCGACAAGGTTTACTGGACTATGGTTATATAGTCTTTAAATTAGAAACTATTGTGGTATTTAGTGATTGAAGCCTGCAAAGAGTTAATTTCTCATCTGATAAAAATGTCCTTTTATTCTCTACAGGATACATTCAATAAGTACTGGCGTGTGTTTGACTTGTGTCTCTCTCACACTGGAATAAAGTTAACTGCGGGTACATTAAAATAAAATCCCTAGCAAGGATCAACACAGCAAATGTTATAAAATTGACATCTAAATAATAAATATGACGGCCATTAAACAAGGACGCGGAATCGGAGGTGCTAAGCAAAAATAATGCTCTGTTTTAAGGTCTGCACAAAAGTAATTTCAATGACTGCCGAACTACAAAATACGCACATAAATCAACAGTAACACTAAAAAAATGTTTTATTAAAAAACAGAATTCTTTCTACCATAGCTGTCCTAAAACTTTCAAATTTACTGTTAATGTACAACTCATATTACTTTGGCAAGAACACTGGCCTGCTTGTTTTATTTTGGAAATAAATATTTAATCAGAGGTTTGCTTTTAATAAATGTGTTATTCATGAACATTGTAGTATGAATGGCTCTAAAAAGCTGGAGTCTTCTACAACCGATGAAATGCTTTAGAAAGTCTAATCTCTGTGCTCTGCTAGATCCGAATTTGTACACCTCATTACTTATTTACTATACATATCTGCACTTATAGAACGTTACTGCTTTTCTCTCTGTCATTTTGTGTGATCTCCAGAGGTATTTAACATCTTGGAAAAGATCGAGTGGGTAGTTACTCTCTTATTTAGAATGTGCCAGCACAATCATATCAATTAACACTGTGGCTGGAGGCAACAAAGTCTCAAAGACAAACAGAAGGCCGACCGACATTGTTTATTATCTGCTAGGCGGCGTTGAAAAATCCACAACTGTGTTTCAGTGTTGTTAAAATGTTCAAATAACAGGTGGTCAGCGAAAGAACATGTGCTTCTATATCCTCCACAAATATTTCACGCCTAAAAGCAAACATCATGTTTCAAGGAAAACTACCGGGCTACTTGGAGCACGTTCGAGAATAATGAGAAGATAATGCTTGAGGTTTATTTGTGGTGAAGTTTCTTCCAAGCGCAGTGAATACAGAAGACAACGGAGAGTCAGCTGGTATGGGATATGGTACCAAGAACAATCTGTACGTTGCTAAACAACAATAGATACAGGCTGCAAGATGAATACTTGTCTCGATGCAGTCTCAAATGGATTGCTTTCAAAAATGTAGTTTTATCTATCACACAACCAGAATCCCACTTGTGGGATTCCAGAAACATAGCGATATTGGGCTTTGGCTCAGCCCTGGCAGTCAGAGCACAAGTGGAACCAAAACATAGAAGCAATACCTTTTTTGTAAATCACCCTAAAAATGTTATCTTTTTTTCAGCCCTCTGCCCAGGCAAGCATCAGATGTGATGACCCACAAAAGTAAGGATTTACCTAACCACTAATCCAAAAAACCAACACCCTCTCTACCCAAGGTCCTTTATATTAGGAGTTCAGGTGGCTTGGTAAATATGAGCATACTGCAGAGTGGACATAGCTCCTTAATACAAATATGAAAATGAGGATTTAATGTGCAGTCAATGTACTTAGAGCCAAGTCTGTGAAGCTCAGTAGCTATGCAAATACTGTAGTATTGGTAGGTCAACAAAGTCACTTAAACCCTTGCCTCAATGTCACACTTCCTAAAACTAGCTGTGTCCAGTTAAAGAATATAAATCCCAAACGCATTATTCACTAAATCTGTTAACAAGTCTAGGTTTTTTTTAATGAAAAAAGTTACAATTAATCAAATTACCCAAGGACTATTAGGGTTGGAAGTACAATTTGCAGTAGCTTGAAAGTAACTTGTAATCAAAAATAAATAAATACCATGACCCCCAAAAAATGTATTCATTCAGAAAGATAGGACATCATATGAAAAAGCAAGTTTTCTAGAGATTAACCTAGTCATGTTTTCAGAAAGAACTTTCACAAAAGGAAGGAAAATTCTCTGTTCTGACTGTATAACTTGGATGATCACATAAAACGTGGGTCCTCCTAGGAAGCCAGTGCTCTGAGAGAGCATTATAAAAAGATATCTTCTCCTTTTCACATACAAATACTTTATACGTTGCATGACTCACAGGGAAACGAAAGGGCAGTTTTGTGCAAGAAGCATTCTTTAATTTAAATTCTGAAGGTTAGAACAAAAACTTAACTAACCAGCTCTAGAGCCTATTGGTTTGTGAAATGGAAAGACATTCTTTATAACATAAGACCCTTACAGAACTTGCCAAGCCTTTCAAAATGTTCCTGAATATGGAGGTGTTAGAAAAAATAATTACAAGCTATTTGGAGGAGGAATAAAATGTATTTTTTCAATCCACATAGGAAAGAGTTGTTAGGAAAGCATCTCCTTGCTTTACAAAATGCATAATGAATTATTAGAAGTTTAACAGGAACATTTTATACAATAATATAAACATGATGAAAGGTACCATACAACATGGAATATTCATTTGATGAATTAAAGTATAAGTATAATTAATTAGCAAAAGACAATAAACCCTGACTAAAACGTTATTATATCCTGATGTTACATTTTTAAAATGTGCAGTTCTCTCATTTTAAAACAATTTCTATGTTTTTGCATAATATGTTTTCAGAAAGCTGCCTATTAGCCATTTGTACAGAATGTGTTGTAACCCTTTTTTTACCTTGCTCTGCTGCCAGGCTGGTAGTTACATATTTCAGTGACGCTGGTGACAGGAAACCTGAGCCTCCGCAATTGCTGGGAGATCGGGACATCTTCTTTCTTTATGCAGTGCCTCCACTCAGTGATTTATACTATGTTGAATAGGGGAACCCACCCACTGAGAAATGGCCCCTTTCACACAAGAAAATAACACACACAACTAAAATGCAAATTATTTATAGACTATATTGAAATAAACAGGTATTATAATATAAAGACCCAGCTGCTGTGTCTATGCAGTTCAGTTCTAGCAGTGGGTGAACAGTCCTGAGAATATATATATATTTAACACAGATAACTGCCAACACCCGTTCCCCCACCCCAAATGTAGGTGTTCTTCCCACCCAGATGTCCCAGTGTTGGTGCACTGTTGGGGCCCTTGATGCAGGTAGCGCTACCCGGGGAGAAAAGTATATATATGTTGATATATATTAGTTAAGTACCTCTCCTTAGTGTCTTCAGGCAGCTCTGGGATGCTGCCACTTTAACCTCCTGGCTGAGAGTATAACTGTCTTCCCACACAGATGTCTGTCTGCAGCTCTGCTTTCACCTCACTGGTACAGGATGCAGGACTTGGACGCTCTGGGTACTTGCAGTCTCTCACTCTCACTCAGGAAGCATACAGCACCATGCTGTATTCTCTGCACACTTCTACTTCAATGTACTGCTTGGATGTCAGCAGTACACACACTAAAGGCAGCAGGCTTATTTCAGGCCTACTTACAGGGAGTCTGTCTCTCTTCCTCCTTCACTCCCCTGCTTAGCTCTGCTCTTCCAGAAGTTTCTTCCTAGACCCTCTCCTCTGATAGGCTGAGAAACATTCCCTAGCTTAGGCAAACTGACATATGTCCCATTGAGATACTGATTGGCTCAGAGGAGACAAGTAACCTGGTGCTGGAAGGAAAGGTCAGTATCCATGACAACCCAGCTGTAATGTCATTAGACAAAATAACTGCACTGGGTTACACCTTCCGCCTCGAAAAAAAATATCCTGCCTCCCACTGGCAGGAACAGAACATCCTAGCAAAGTATAAAACAGTAAAACACAACATGCTACGTGATACACGAACAGCGACTTAGAACAGTAAAGCACTCTCACCAAGAATTTCGGTTAGGGCGTGCAACACATTTATCAATTTATTGTACATGGGTTGGGACTGAAAGTAGGTGGGTTCCCCAATGTTGTCATATGTTAGAAACCTCGGTGGCCTTCTATTTCTCCTGCTGCGACCCAGATTCCTCTGAGGAAGTCCTCTGGTATCTTCAGCACAAAGTCTTCCCCTTGCACTGTTGGGGAGGGGTCCAGTCGCTTGAGGCTCTGGTTCTCCCATAGTACTTAAGTCTCTTTCAGAGGAACCTGGGACAAAGCTAGGGCTTTCAGGATTCAGAGAATTTGGAGGAGAATCGTGGATAGAAGGTTGGGGTAAAGTCCACCAGTCTTGTTCACAGCCAGATTCAGCAGCTCCTCTGCTAACAGGAACAACTCCACTAGAACCTTCTCCAGGGTCAATTGTTGATGGAGGTTGCATACTAGGGCCCTCATTTCCATTACTCTGACTATTTTCAGGAAAAGCCACAGGTAATAAGTGATTCCTGTGCCATGCCTTTATCCGGCCTTCAGGCCCCTTGATTCTGTACACGGGAATCCCTGGGATCTTGGAAACAACTTCAAACAAGATGTCTTTCCAACGGTCAGCCAACTTGTGTTTTCCTGGAATGCCTAAATTTCTCAGTAGGACTTTGTCTCCAGGCTGAATGTCCTTATAACGTACTTTAGTATCATACCTTTGCTTGTTATCTTCATTCAGCTTGGCTGTGGCCTGCTCAGCCAACCCATAAGCCTTTTGTAAGTTCTCCTTTAATTGCCTGACATATCGGTAGTGAGATCCATGGTTCATTCCATCTGAGGACACTCCCAGACGGATGTCAATGGGCAATCTTGCTTCTCTTCCAAACATCAAAAAATACGGGGAGAAGCCAGTGGATTCATGCCGTGTACAATTGTATGCATGAACCATCGCTTCTACATGCCGACTCCAGGACCTTTTCTCACAATCTTTAAGTGTCCCTAACATATTAAGCAGCGTTCGGTTGAACCTCTCAGGAAGAGCATCTCCCTCAGGGTGGTATGGCGTCGTTCTAGACTTTTCAATCTGAAGTAGCTTCAACATCTCATGAATAAGCTTACTTTCAAATTCTCTACCTTGATCGGAGTGCAGCCGGTTTGGGAACCCATAATGTACAAAGAACTTTTGCCATAATACTTTAGCAACAGTGGCAGCTTTCTGATCTTTTGTTGGGTATGCTTGGGCGTACCTGGTGAAATGATCAGTAATCACCAAAACATTGCTGGTGCCAGTAGAATCGGCTTCTATGCAGAGAAAATCCATGCAGACTAAATCCATGGGGCCCGAACTCCTAAGGTGGCCCATGGGTGCAGCTCTGGTAGGTAGGGTCTTCCTCTGGATGCATCTTCTGCACCTCCGGCAATACAGCTCTACAGATTCTCTCATTCCAGGCCAGTAGAAGCGATCTCGTATCAACCCAAAGGTTTTGTCTACTCCTAAGTGGCCATGGTGGTCATGAAGAGACCTCAGAACCATCCCTCTATACCTTTGAGGTAGGACTAATTGTTTCCTGCCAGGATGATCATGGTATTGTATAATACGATACAGGAGTTTATTTTCAATATGGAATCGACGCCACTCCTTCTTAAACTGTTGTTGTAGCTCAGCGGGTAAATCATTCAAAAGCTTAAGATTATTAGTCTTCACAGCTCTTAACAAACGACCAACTACAGGATCTTGGTTCTGGGCTTTTTGCTTTTCCTCTATTCGAATCATGGACCACAGGGGAATTGTGGCTGGAAGGCACATAGCCTCTGGAATGGCTTCTGTCGTACAGCTGAGAGAGTCTATACACCGCAACTCTGAGAAATTTACCCACTCATTTTCCACTGTTGAGGTTTGGCAAAGGGCTCTGACTCCTGGGCCAGGGATCTCAACCCACTCCTCTTCATCTCTCACTGCAGGCAATCCAGGTCGTCTAGATAGAGCATCAGCCCCCACATTTGTTGGTCCTGCCTTGTATTTCAATGAAAACTCATAATTGGATAACGCAGCTAACCACCGATGACCTGTAGCATCCAACTTGGCTGTAGTCAAAATGTAAGTGAGAGGATTGTTGTCAGTTCGCACCTCAAACTTAACACCATACAAGTAATCATGCAACTTCTCCACAATAGCCCACTTAAGGGCAAGGAACTCTAATTTATGTACTGGATAATTCTTCTCACTTCCGGTTAAACTCCGACTGATATAGGCCACTGGCCTAAGCCCTTCAGGATATGGTTGGTGTAGGACACCCCCAAGTCCTTCCAAACTCGCATCCACGTGTAAAACATATGGCTTGTCAGGATCAGCATAAGCTAGAACGGGCGCCTCAGTCATCTTCTGTTTAAGAAGCTGAAAAGCCTCTTCACACTCTGAAGTCCACTTTTCCCCAATAGGGTCTTTGGGGTGACGAATTTTGCGCCCCTTTTTAACAGGTTCCACTTGTAGAAGATTGTGGAGACTTCGGGCTATTTTGGAGTAGCCTTCCACAAAACGCCGGTAATAGCCACAAAATCCCAAGAAAGAACGCAACTCCTCAATGTTACTTGGTTTGGGCCAGTTAACAACTGCTTCAATTTTGGCAGGGTCTGTGGCCACTCCTTCAGCGGATACGATGTGTCCAACATATGTAACTGAATTCTGAGCAAATTTGCACTTATCTAATGAAAGTTTGAGACCTTCAGCCTGTAAACGATCTAACACTTTCAGCAGCCGCTTTTCATGCTCTTCGGGATTCTTTCCAAATACAATTATGTCATCCAGGTAGACCAGACACTCCCTTGGATTCAGATCCCCTAATGTCTTCTCCATTAGTCGTTGGAAAGTGGCTGGAGCTCCGGTTACACCTTGTGGCATACGGGTAAATTGGAAAAACCCCAAGGGACAAATGAATGCAGTCTTCTGCTGATCTTCTTCTCTCATAGGCACTTGATAGTATCCAGACCGTAGATCTAAGACACTAAACCACTTGCTCCCGGTTAAGGCATTCAGGAGGTCTTCTATCCTTGGCAGTGTATACTGATCAGGGATAGTTCTCTTATTCAATGTGCGATAATCAATGCACAGGCGCACTGAACCATTCTTCTTTCTCACCACGACTATGGGAGAAGCATACTGACTTCTGGACTCACAAATAATTCCAGCCTCTTCCATTTCTTGAAGTATGTTTCTCACATCTTCAATATCTCGAGGAGCAATTCGTCGGGATCTCTCACGAAAGGGAGCAGGATCGTTCAGCCTAATGCTATGCTGGGCACTTTTGGCACAGCCCACATCCATATCTCCTGTAGAGAAGGCCCCTTCTCGGGATCTAAGAGCCTTCAACAGTCTCTCTGTCCATTCTGGGGATAGGTGGGACCCATCCAGATTGAACTTTAGGTCTCTGGAAGAATTTTCTTCACAATTTACTGTCAGCATCGTGAGAGGGGTTATCTCTTCCAGAAGGTGGATAACTCCTAACTGCTGACAATGATCTATACAAATATCAGTAGCAGATCGATTGAAGACAGTTACTGCAAATATGTCGATCTTCTGACTTCTCCAGTCTTTCACTTCTGGCATAATAGTCCAACCTTTAATGGAGTCTTCCTCAGGAAGGGATTCCAGGCAGAACTGACAATCCCCAGAAAACATACCTTCTCCCAAGACTGCAACAGCTGTAACAGACTTAATTTCTCCAGGCTTTAGAGAAACAGGTTGGGGGCCCCAATAATGAAACTGTCCAGTTTGGGTCTCAAGAGCCAATTTATGACATTCTTGTCTCAGGGCTGGTTCTAGTTCTTCCATCCTTTTCATATAGACATCTCCCACTTCCTTAAGGTAGGTTTGCAACAGACCTCGAACCATGTGAGTGTTCGTCCCAAGTATAATGGGAATACCAGGCCGACCTAGGTTTGGACACACTAAGGCTTCAACATCCATAGGATACACCATTCCAGTGTCCAGCTGAGGAATCACAATCTGCACCTTGACGACTCCTTCGACAGGATAAGCCTGGGAACTCAACCCCCACAACTTGACATCATCTGCTGGCAAGATAGGTAAATGGCTTAGATGCTCATCGTAGAATGGACGGAAAATTATAGTTACTTGGGAGCCTGTGTCCAGCAATGCTGAGGCATGAATCCCTTCAACCATAAGAGATATGAGAGACTTTGGGCCTATCCTAATATCTGTAGACAGTTCATCATTACTTTTACTAGGTAGCTTTTTCCTTTGCTTCCTTTGCTTCTTCTTCCTCTGATATTTAAGCTCTGCAGGACTCTGTTCAATAGTTAGGACTTCTACATTAGCAGAACCAGCCTTAAGAGGGCATTTACTTAGCAGATGTCCCTTTTGTCCACAGTTGAAACACTTAAATTCTCTCCTCATCTCGGGCTGTGGCCACGCTCTAGGAGTCTTCTCTGAGTCTTTGGGTTGAGCATCCACTTTCTTTTCCTTGAACTCAGTTTTCCGTTCTTCCTTTCCAGAGGCTTTGGTGTCAATTCCCTTTTGGCTAGCTGCATAGGAGAATTCCTTCTCAATGGCTTTAGCCTCCTTTATTAGATCTGAAAAGCTAAGGGGACCTCTAGATCGCAACAGAGCAGTTAAGGACATAACTCTATTATCCTGTGAACGAGTCCCTCTAAGTACTTGTTTTCTTCTGTATGCATCAATTTCACCTCGAGAAATTATCTTCTTTTCAAACAGCTTACCTAATATCAACTCTAAGCGAACCAAATAAGCAGGGAGTTTCTCCTTTTCTTTCTGGATGGTATTATAGTACTGAGTACGTAGTTCATCCTCTGTATCATCATCTCCATAGACTTCATTCAACACTTCAATAATATCATTGGCTGTTGAGTCAGGGTATAGCAAGAGATGATGTCTCACTAATTCCAATGCTGGAGTTTTCAAACCTTCAATGATTCGTTGACGTTTAACATTCTCAACACAGGTCCACTCTTCTAACATCTGGACGGCATTACTTTTCCAGGTAGAGAAATCCTCCTCACCTGTGGGCACAGGCATAACACCGGAAAAGGTTTTCAACTTCCTGTAGTGCTGTTCATGAGATGCTTGTACAACACTTTTAGACAGCTGAGCCAGTACTTCAGTTAAGGATGGACTTGTCTCATTTCTCTGAGTAACAGGGGTGGTATGATACTTCTTTCGAGATCTGTCTCGCGTGGGCAGCTTAAGATGCTTCCTTACAGTTTCACAACCGCTCTCACTGTCACTATGGATTTCGGTATCAGAGTCGGGGCTGAAAATGTTGTCATTGTCCCCATCGTTGACTTCACCGTCATCGTCGCTATTTTCATAAGCGTAAATCAAAGGACTGCCAGGTATATGTGTCCCTGGCAACTGTATACACATAGGACCATCTTCCTTGTTCAGAGGTCCATAGCCTTTTACTAGAGCCACAGCCAATCCTGCTGTTTCATCCTTCCGGGTCTGTACTAGACGAAAATGCTCTAATCCTTGTATCTGTCGAATGGCATCATCAAAACTTTTTCTTTTTAATGCAAGAGGTATATTGCATATAGCCACAGCCTGGTTAGGTGGAATAGATTTTCGCAGTGCCCATTCCCGAACTTCTAGGGAGTTGGGGTACGAAATGCTACTAACAACTCTATTAACGTCCCAACTGCTCTCAGCAGTGCCTCCATCTGTAACCCTTTTTTTACCTTGCTCTGCTGCCAGGCTGGTAGTTACATATTTCAGTGACGCTGGTGACAGGAAACCTGAGCCTCCGCAATTGCTGGGAGATCGGGACATCTTCTTTCTTTATGCAGTGCCTCCACTCAGTGATTTATACTATGTTGAATAGGGGAACCCACCCACTGAGAAATGGCCCCTTTCACACAAGAAAATAACACACACAACTAAAATGCAAATTATTTATAGACTATATTGAAATAAACAGGTATTATAATATAAAGACCCAGCTGCTGTGTCTATGCAGTTCAGTTCTAGCAGTGGGTGAACAGTCCTGAGAATATATATATATTTAACACAGATAACTGCCAACACCCGCTCCCCCACCCCAAATGTAGGTGTTCTTCCCACCCAGATGTCCCAGTGTTGGTGCACTGTTGGGGCCCTTGATGCAGGTAGCGCTACCCGGGGAGAAAAGTATATATATGTTGATATATATTAGTTAAGTACCTCTCCTTAGTGTCTTCAGGCAGCTCTGGGATGCTGCCACTTTAACCTCCTGGCTGAGAGTATAACTGTCTTCCCACACAGATGTCTGTCTGCAGCTCTGCTTTCACCTCACTGGTACAGGATGCAGGACTTGGACGCTCTGGGTACTTGCAGTCTCTCACTCTCACTCAGGAAGCATACAGCACCATGCTGTATTCTCTGCACACTTCTACTTCAATGTACTGCTTGGATGTCAGCAGTACACACACTAAAGGCAGCAGGCTTATTTCAGGCCTACTTACAGGGAGTCTGTCTCTCTTCCTCCTTCACTCCCCTGCTTAGCTCTGCTCTTCCAGAAGTTTCTTCCTAGACCCTCTCCTCTGATAGGCTGAGAAACATTCCCTAGCTTAGGCAAACTGACATATGTCCCATTGAGATACTGATTGGCTCAGAGGAGACAAGTAACCTGGTGCTGGAAGGAAAGGTCAGTATCCATGACAACCCAGCTGTAATGTCATTAGACAAAATAACTGCACTGGGTTACACCGTTCTAGCTCTTGGTCTAGTCTACTCGAAACTGCATATTGTCTTGTGTTCAACAATAGAATTATGTCTTAATCACTAAGATGGACACTGAATAAAGTCAATAAAGGAGAGGATTGCATTGTACAAATAGGACTTTAGCGGTTATGAACATATAGAATCAGCACAGTGTAGTGTACACAGCACTCTAGAAAAAAAGTGCAAGAGTATGTTTTGTGGGTTTTATAAACTTTCTATTGCCATAACATTATGTGGCTTTATAATTTTTCTGAGCACAATTAATTCAAAAGAACATACATAAACAATAATCAATAGCAGATTTCACTTGTGAGCATTTAGAACACCGATAAAACTTATACAAAGCTTCACTACTCATACATGACATACAACCTTCTAAAGATAAAAAGCAAAAAATGCTGATAACAAACATTTTCCAAACAAACAGTAAAATAAGAGCTGTTCTAAGCATTCTGTCATATATAGTAAATCTCAGATCTACAGTATATCATGGGCTGGAGAAATAAAATGTTTTGTGGTGCAAGGTAACAATAAGCCTGTCAGATCCTGTAAAGGTAGATAAGATAATTCATGTGGTTTCTGGGGCAATAATATCAAAGGTTGAAGATGAATGTCAAGCTGTATCGAGGATCATGGAGAGGTGATTATAAGGAAGAATCTAGAACATATACCTTAAACGCTAAATGCAGAAGTCAAGTTGCTGAAACACAACTCTCCTGAAAACTCCCTCTTTAGTGAATACATTATTTGTATTATTATTAATGCTATTATTGTTATTACCATCTTAAAGTGAGGTTGAAAAGAAAAGCCTTAATGATATAAGGCCATATAAAACAACATTGGAAAAGCCACAAAGGGTAGTATAGAATACCAAACTGTACAGTTCAGTAATACAAGATTCAAAAGCTAGAATCTTAGTAAACATCTTATATTACCAAACTCAATTCTTTCCTCTACATGATGTCCCCTATTCCAAGAGAAGGACGTTTAAAAGTCAAATAAAATCACTCCATATATACCCATCCTAGCAGGCTATGAACCTACAAATACAGTATCTTTGATTCTAAGCATCACTTTGCAATGCGCAACAGAAATCAGAGTCAAACATCCCTGACAGACCCTATGAGTACAGAATAAACAAATAAAGAAAGTGTATGGTTTATAACCTTATCACACACTGGTAAGTAGATGCGTATCGTCTAGAAAAAAATAGGTCACTAATGTCTTTTCTAAAATTCATTCACAAAAAAATAAGAAATCAATACAATGTATTTTGGATTCTATTGAGAGACATTGGCTCTCAAACTAACCTTTATTTCTTAAGCTTCATGCAAGCACACATTGGAGAAGAAACTGGTAATTTTTGCCACCCACCATGTTATTATTTATAGTAAGAAATTAACACAATTGCGATGAAATTTCCATTAATTATCTGGGTCTGAATGTTTACGTGTGCTATATCTACTGCTTAAAAAGGTCAATAGTCCTAGATAGAGTTAAGGTTAAAAAATGGTACAGTATAAAATATTCTTGTGCAGTCAAGTTATAAACACAACTGATTTAATTGTCTCATCATAATACAAAGCAGGATCTGTATAGTGCATTCGGCTTCATGAATATGTAAATGAGACAAGTTGTTTTATGCAAAAGTGGGGCAGAAGGTGACTGAGCAAACTGTTCAATGGAAAATACATGTAGCCTTCCTAGAAAAACAAAAGCAGATTGTATTTATGACAGATCAAGAAAGAAAGATTGTATTTCTATAAGAAAGATAGTGCTGGAAAATAAATACAATAGCATTTTACGCTACTTTTTAAACTGTAAAATGTTATAAAGCATAAATAAGTGAGTATAGGTTGATAGTGAAGCATATCTAGACGTGTAAATCTTGAAATTGGTTGAATAATATAGTATTGTATAGTAAGGAAGGCAGAAATCCAAGTTGATATCTCACTTTAGACCAGTGGTTCCCAACTGTAGTCTTCAAGAACCCCAGATAGTACAGGTTTTCATGGAATATCTTAAGAAATGCAAAGGCTGCTTTTTAATTAGCATGGGCCAGAAGCAAAGACTGAAAAACTGTCTTGGCTTACATAAAGATACTCAAAACATGAATTCTTGAAGAAGTTGAGCAGGGGAATTGGACAACTAAATTTCTTGTGGGAGATGAAACCCTGCAACATCTGGAGTATCAATGACTTCTTAAATTTGCTTAGGTTTTTAAAATCCTTCTAGGTCAGAAGCTCAGTTAAAAGAACATATCTTTGATTATAGGCAAATTAAATATAGGCAAAAAGCTGAAGACCATGTTGCTGAGCAGATGGCTTCCTCTTAGGACATGGTACGACTGAAAGCCTAGATCCACCCCAGGCCTCATTAGTGAAACATAACTGATCTTCTTGTCTAGAGTGAGGAAGGAATCCATGGATTTATTCATCACATGTAACAAAGCTCACTAGGAGTTGGACCCATTTAATAATTTGTCCTCAGACAAATTCAAAGGAGAAATAACTTGTAGCCTATATTGCTTTGCACAGAAAAGAGGCTAAGAGAAAGCAAACACAATAATATGATCCTGTACATGTTGGAAATAGAACTTTATGGTTTGTGTTTTAATACGAAACCGCTTGAAGTGCATCTTATGGTTCGTGATATCTCTGTGATCTGTGCTGGACTGACGGAGCTGTCTGCTCCCTTATTTGAGATGTTACAATACCATATATACTAAGGGGCTGTTAGTAACAGTGAATCACATATTCTTTCATGTGTTCTCAAAGCGGATCCTTCATGTACCCTAAATAAACAGTTTTCATGCGTGGTTCCTAGCTATGTCAAACGTCAGAACAAATAACACAGCTTTCTTATAACATAGAAGTCACTGAAATAATTCTACATACTCATATTTCTAAATCCTGACTCCCATATGTCAAGAGATGATAAATGTGTTATTTTGTATACAGGTAAATCCCACATTGCAGATTCCCTGATTGGTCTCAGAAGAAACAGAAAAATCAAAACCATGTAAGGAACAGCCACCCAGTATCAATTTAATGTGTTTCACTTAATTTTAATTTCAACTGGCTGTTATTGGAGTACATATTATTATGTATTTTTGTTAAAATACAATTTATTTGTGTCTATTATACAACACAAAAATGAGAAAAGAAAGGTGAGAAACACATTTTATGTTCTAACCTTGTCTCAGTTTGTAAAAGTTTTAGGCAGGTGGGAAAAATATTGTAAATTAAGACTTTTTCCAAACAGGTGCTAATGGTCATCAATTTAGTATGTAGGTTGAAACACAATCATTAACTGAACAGAAACTGCTGTGTGGGAGGAATAAAACCGGGTGAAGAACAGACAACTCTCTAACAAGGTAAGGTTACTGAAGACAGTTTAATATAAAAAGTCATACACCATGGCAAGACTGAGCACAGCAAAAAGACACAAGGTAGTTAATATGCAAATGGATCAAAAATGGCCGCTGCTCCAAAAAGTCTTTGTTCTTCATCTGCGTCTCCATAGACAATGGGTCACCAGAATGAGGAATCTGCACACACACCAAAGGAACTCAGGTGCTTAACTGTGCCAGGAAGGGCCAGCTCCCCAGTAGATCAAAATAAATAAAGGCTCCAGGCACTCAAGAGTTCCAGCTCAGGCAGATTTATTGAAGGACAACACCAACAACGTTTCAACCTCACAATGAGGTCTTTATCTCTAGGACAGGGACATGACCTCTGGTGAACTTCTTTAAAATGGCGGAGTTTCCGGGCACATCCGTGGATAGGCTGTGTCTGGAGGCTCTTCCCTTTTGTCTGAACTAATCTCCCAGTGAACTTCCACAAAATAGGAGCTTCCAAAACGGAGCTTCCGGGCACACCCTCTCATACAATGAACACACATTTGCTTCACTGAAACCACCAAATAAGATAACAGAAGACATCTCTCATACGTTGTATGCATTGAAAGGAAATCTAATTATATGTTTTTTTAAGATGTGTGACTGTAAGGCCCAAAGAAAAGTTTTGATGCCAAATGCTGCAGTCTATCTTTTATTCAACAAATGAGGATGTGGGGAGAATTAACACCCTACAGTGACAGACGGTGCAGATTGTTTTATGGAACAATGATAGACAAGTTTAATTAGAATCCTGGGGCATGAGAGAACGTTGAATTGAGAAAGAACAAAAAGAGTACAGCTGTGCACAGTATTAGATACCAGGATGAATCAAGCTGCCCGAACCCACTGAACAGAGGTGGATAATTCAGAATTTAGGCATAAGGGCCAACAGTCTTGTACTGCCCAGGAAAGTACTGCTGGTCAGGTGTCACGGCTATTAGCATTTTCAAAGTTTCAAGATTTCATGCTAAGTACCTACATCTCGTGGCTGTCCAGAGCTTCCTTCTCGTGGGGATGGGGGTTTGGCTGCAATAAAAGCGGGGTTAGGTATGTAGGGGCAGGATTAATGCCAGTTAATATATATAGGGTTACCTAGTGTCTGTATAGGAATAAGTATGATGTTAAGGTCAGTCGTTAGTTGGAAACACGTCTAGTGGAAGACAAACAAGGGAACAGTAAGTGGGTAGACAGCCGGGTGCTGAATGCTGCCAGGCTGCCGGAGGACCAGGTATAAAGCGGGTGCTGGGTGCAGCCAGACAGTTGGGTGCTGGCAGTAGCAATCAAGATGGGCAAAACAGAAAACGAGGTCAGGAGACGAGCTGAGGTCAAGCCAGGAGATAGTATCAGAAGGATCAGGCTGCAGGCCAGAGAAGAGGATACAAGGGACAGGCTGGGGACAGGAACAGACATTACTATTGGCTGCCCAGGTGTGTTAGTGTATGTTGTTGTATGTTGTTTAAGTGTGCATGCATGTGTGTAAGAGTGTAGTGTCAGGGTGTGTGAATATATGGTGTTGTGTGTGTTATACAACGTTTTAAAAAAATATATATTTTCTATATTTAGATGAAATCCGTTTAAAGCTTTATAATTGACGTTATGCAATGCCACTAACAAATTAAATGTTTTACGTAAGTTGAAAAAAATCACCTTATAGAATGAATATAATAGAGTATAACAATGTGTGAACATTTGGTTTAATATATTTTTACAATGGCTAGCTGCAGGTTTGCCAAAATAAGGGACTATAAAACTAAAGCATTAGCTATATTATTGAAAACAAAGCACTGGTATATGGAGTTTTTCAAATAAAAAGAAGGAATATTTTCACACATGCTCTCCACGTGTTGAAGAAAGCAAATGCACATGTGAAAAACTGGTCCACATATAATATTTAAATTATATGAATCCATTACATGACACATTGAAATCATTATGAATAATTTGACTGAATATTGTGATTTAAAAAATACTTACAAGATCTAGGTAGTATCATGAGACACTCTTAAATTACAAAAATGTAATTAAATTTTACTTTGGTTATAAAAATAAAACATAGATGTGTGGATTAAAAAACAGCAAACAAGAGGTTCCACATGTTTTGTACGATAACACACATGACCATGAACCAACAAATGGACAGGCGGTGCAGAACACCAAACCTAGCGTGTGGCAACTGCTGAGCCAGATGCTTTATATGTATAGCTCAAATTGACCACGCAACCAAAGATTATATCGGCTAAACAAAATACTTGAAGTCTCAATGACAAAACTGAAAACACAAGAGTCAGATTTCTATACAAATTGCCTACATACTGTGAATAAAGCACAATGTGCAATACACAGCATTGATAGTGGAGTTCTAACTTAGAAGTAGTCTACTGGAATTATTTACATAACTTTTATAAAGTTATAACGTCCATCCTCTAGGTGTCAGTCTGTGATTGTATTAGTAACGTCCGGGAGTAACAAACTGTGCCCCCTCCATGTTCAGATATCACACATCACGTGTCTTGCCCTTAAGCCATGCATTCTCTAAAGCTATAGCTATAAACTATAACCACTGTCTTGTCCTACGAAAAAAGAAACCTACAATCTTTAATCTTTGTACATTTCAATTTACGTGTGATCTTAATAGCACTTTATACCTACTTTCCATCCAAGTAGTTATAGTTATAATAGCATAAAAAACGGTCATTCTATATATAAACTATAAATATAAAGTCAATTTACATTAAAGTCATCTAGTTTAAAGTAATCAATCAGTAGCAGAAAAATGCTCCCATTGAATTAAATAGGGGCACTTTCTGCATATTGATCTCATTCGACTCCCCCTACTGGAACCCTCAGAGAGCCAGCGCTCTGGAGGTGAATATATTCCGGAGATGTGTTTGGTTCTTCTGTCCCAATAAATTACTGATTTAAGTAGGTTTTTAAGCCCTGCTAAATATAAACCAGAAATCTATAAAATATAGGGAGTGCTGACCCCACCCTAATGATTTTAAGAAAATCTGTTTGAAATTCCTATTTTAAATTTTAGAATGTGATGTTTTTCTCTTAGTGGAGTGTAATTTATCCAAGCTCGAAAATTACAATGTCTTTGAATTCAGGAATATTTGTGTCGATTTCACACTACTGCCACATTTCCTCTTTTGTTATGCAGATTTTGTCTACTGTTTATCTTTGATAGATGGGGTTATTAGCACTTCCTTGTTATCAAGGAGTAACTAATAAACTAAACTGTGAAGTCTTTAATGGAATAATAACATCAGAAATTAATTAAAATTGAGAAAATAAAACAAAAGGTTTTTGTTAGGTTTCCTCTATCTTATCAATACTTAAAAGATGCCTAGCTTCAAAGACTACACAAAAACAATTGTTTACATTTTAATTAAACTTAAATTCAGTACCTGTGCTTTTTTCTGGGGGTAACCCAATTTCTTTTTCTGGGGTAATGGGAGGAAAACTCTGGTTCTTTTCATCTGTAAAGCAAAATACACACAATAGTCAAAATCGTGTTTATATGTTGCCAATATTTTTTTAAAATTAATTTTGAAGTTAGTTTTTTAATACATTTATATGTGTGGTATTTGGAAGTCAATACTTTATGGACATAGTTGACACGCAAAACATCTCATTTAGACACTTAAAAAGACTCTAGTTTCTTCAAATAATAATAATAAATATTAAAATGTATTTAAAATATTATTTTTTACATTATGGCATTTGGAAGTCCTGCTAATTAATGTCAACTTGATTTTACAGACAACATTTATCTTTTTGTAATTTCAGCCTTTTTTGTAAGATGTTATTTTGCAGATTATTTGGTTTAAATGAATGGACTATTTTGTCAGTGGCAAAAGGTGGCATGACTGATCACTTATGAGCTCTCCTCCTTCTCACCCCACTTTTTTACCAAAAGGGCAGAAACTTAAAAAAGCAGACTTATGACAAACTTAGCAGAAAAGGAAGGAGCAACTTGATGGTCAGAAACAAAGTAATTCAGAAAAACCTGAGACCAAAAAAGTAAGTTCACTAGTTCCATGGTTAAAGTAGATTTTAAAAACCTCTATTGAAAGATTGTATCCATGTTCAAAGCCTGTGAACCAGAACCTCTTTTTGACTCGCATACATATATACATACATGGGAACTTCCCAGGGTACGCTACCTGGAGACCTCTCCCTCTTTTAGGGGAGTGGCCTTGTAAAGGGGGAGGGTAAGCTACTGGTAAGGGGTGGGGCTAACCCTAGACACCCCGTGAGTGCTGAGCATGATGCATGGCCAAAAGCCACTACCCCAGGCGAGACCCAAACTGACCCAAAGAACTGAGAAAAGCAGGGCTTCACCCAGAGACTGACCCAAACCTGAGGAGTAACCACGTTTTTTTATCTGCCATCAAATCTTTATGTAAAAACTGCTACATGGTTAAAAACAAGTAGAATGTTTTTTACAATCTATCATGTCCTTCCTAAATGGCCAATATGGAGAGCGTGGTAATTACTTCAGATTCTAACCCATTATAGCACACCATTTAAAAA
Organism: Spea bombifrons; assembly: GCF_027358695.1. Taxonomy (NCBI): domain Eukaryota; kingdom Metazoa; phylum Chordata; class Amphibia; order Anura; family Pelobatidae; genus Spea; species Spea bombifrons. Next base: position 18,808,419 of record NC_071089.1, on the reverse strand, counting down.
GGCCACCTTAGGGCTATGACATTTCTATTCATTTTTATTACTTACATCCTGGTGTCCTTTAAATTTCAATCAAGACAACTGAACAGATACAATCAGGCACTGCAATTGACAGTTTAGGAAGAGGAACATGTTCTATATGAATACCAATGAATTTCAAAGTGGGATTTATGTAGTCAGCAGAATTCTGAGCTTCCTTACCTTGGGATGTATTTCAAGATTAAGTGCATATAAAACATGGTCCACTAAGAAACAACAGTGGGAACATTGACCAGTTTCAAATCTTCACTTAGCGGATTTAAATGGTACTTTTTAATGGTATACAAAAGCCATTCCCATACATACTGAACAATATATGAACACTGAACAAGAAAACACGAGTCTAATAAACTAAGAGGAATATGAAAATGAAGGGTGAAAGCAGGCATGTTTCCCCAAACGTCAAACAGATAATCACAACATTTGCTTTTTCCAAATCTGCAAACCTTCTGTGTTCCGTAGTCCTGATTCTGCTTATTTATAATTAACTTCTTAAGTGCCAAACTCTTTTGTAAAATCCTTCTAATGAATAACCCATAAAAATACCCTGCCCTGGCACTCAGTGGGTTAATGCCTGCTGCTGTATTTTTTTTTTCTTCTTCTTCTGATAGATGAGTGGTGAAAAAACAATATGTTTTTTTTTTCTTCTCCAAACCCTAATTGTGTGAATGTGTGATGCAGCTCGGCTTTCATAAATCGCGGTCACAAAGTGTTGTCTAGTCTGTGTTTGTCTCATTTGCATAGATGATTATCGGACCATGTTTAGACAGAAACATTCGTTTTAATATCAAAATGTAGTTATAAAGCAAAAGTATGTGCACAAATCTGAATTAGGCTCTCAAATAGTCTTTTAACATTGATTGCATTACTTCTTCACCGAAGGTTGTTTGAATAACCCTGAACCATCTATAACAACCTAGTGACAGTTTGTGTTTCACTGGCTTGGGTAACTCTTGTTGGGTTTATCTTTGTGTTTTTTTTGTGTTTTTATAGGAAACATGGTGATCTCCCAGTTATTATTGCATTGCTAATACCACCTGGCCAATTTATATTATTAACCCCGGCTGTTTTGTTATTGTTTGTACCCTTTGGGACCGAGACTGTTTTAACACTTTTGCGGTGCTCGTGTTTAGATGTAATTTTCTCCTCACTCATTCAGTGCACCCACACAAGTTATATATATTTTTTTTCAGGACAAAAAGGAATTTCTTCAGATACCATGATCATATCATCTAATATCATCTAATTTCTTATTAAAAAAATAAAATAAAATATGATTAAAAAAAAACACTTTTTCTTACTTTTATTTGAAAAATCTTTTATTCATCCAAAAAAGCTAATGAAAAAACCCTGCTATAGATTCTACTATTTGTCCTGAATTTAGAAATACCCAATATTTTTATGTTTTTTTGCCTTTTTCTGCAAGTTATTGGGCAATAAGTAAAAGTAGCGTTTTGCTATTTAAAAACAATTTTTTTTTCCAAATCTGGTCATTCTGCCCTTTGTGCTATTTCAGGTATCTTTAAAGCCGGCCAATGCAATTTACCTCATCGAACCATATATTTTTGAAAACTAGACACCCCAAGGTATTTCAAATGCTAGTATTTTAACCCTTTCCATGCATGAGATTTTACCGCCAGCCTTTGCCAAAGTTTTCGGTAGTAATTTGTTTTGGTATTTTTTTCACACAAATTGTATTTCAGGAATAAATTCATACCTCCTGGTATACATCACTATCAAACAACACCCCAATATGTGTTAAGCAACATCTCCCGAGTGCTACCCACCATGCATGGGTTTGTTGGGTTGTTTGGGATTTAAAATGCCACATTTGGGAAGTGGGCATTTTTCAGCTTGGAACTTTAACATCTGGTCCTACTGCCCTCATGTCCTAATAGGACCACCTTTGAAGTAGGCTAATTCAATTTACCCCACCAAACCATATATTTTGGAAACTAGACACCCCAGGGTACTTCAAATGGTGGTATTTTAACCCTTTTCATGCACTAATTGTACCACTAGCCTTTGTCAAAATTTGTGGTAGTATTTTTTATTATTATTTTTTTATCACACAAATTGTACTTCAGGTATGAATTTACAGCTCCTGGTACATGTCACTGTCACACAACATCCCAATGTGCATTCAGCAACATCTTTTGAGTACAGTGATACCACCCATGCATGGGGTTGTCTGTTGTTTGAGGGCTAAAAGGCCACATTTGGGAAGTGTGTTTTTCCCTCCATTTTGGTCAGTCTGTGCCTATGCCCTATCTTTGAATCCAGCCACTCCAATTTACCTCATGAAACCATTCATTCTTTTTAAATTAGACACCCCTTGGGTATTTGAAATGTTTCTGTGTCAAGATTTTTGGCAAGATACAGAGCTAATTTTAGCACATGCGCATAATGGTAAACATTATTTTTTATTTTATTCTTTTTGGCCTTTTTTTACATTTTACTGGAACTGGACGGTTACTCTGATGGTGACATCACTGCATAATTATTTTAAAATGCTTTTTATTTATTTTTTTTGCTATTTTTATACTGAAGTACTTCTGATAAACATTTTGTTAGGTCATAATTTAATTGACAGAAAAAGCATAACACATAATCGTATTACAATGAATTTAGCCAGACATTTTCCACATTCAAGCACAGGATGATACATCAGCCACGAGGATAACAGATTATCATCTGTGATGCTACCAGTATGAGACTTGTAGCCCTTTAGAACAAACCACACAACTGATACATGTTTTGATAAGTCCTTTTGGTTTAAAGTAACTGGGTCTGGCAGACATCAAGAATGTGAAGTAAGAAGACGGCTCAAGACAGGAAACTGTTACGCCACCTTTTGCCACCGACAAAGTTGTGCCTTCGTTTCAACCAATTAAACTAGTCTTAAAACAAAAAAGGACTTCCTATAAGCAGTCTAAAAAATTACCCATGTTTGTAAATGTGGACTGTTTGTAAATGTGGACGTTAAGAACAAATTATAACATAAAACTGTTTATTTGTTCTAAAGATAGTTTTGTTAATGGTGCTGTCCAATGGATAAAACATTACTTTCTCTCTCCAGTATGTCAAGCAAATAAACCTTAGCAGATCTCTAATTCTATTACATATAAAGCAACACAGACCACTGCCTGAAAAATGATGAAAGAGGTCAGGTTTTATATGGTTAATGAATGGTTTGGACCAGGGCCGGCCCAAGGCAAAATGCCGCCTGGGGCGAATTTTAAAATGCCGCCCCCCCTTATCTACCCTTCCTCTCCCTCCGTCCCTGCCACCCCCCCCCCTGTACTTACCTTTCAGCAGTCCTGCGGCGAGTCTCCCTCTTCGGTCTCGGTGCCGGCTTGTAATGCTGAGCGCCGGAAATCTTCCGGCACTCGGCATTACAAGCCGGCACTGAGACCGAACAGGGAGACTCGCTGCAGAGGAGAGAGAGAGAGGGGCGCCGAGCGGGTACTGACCACTCGGCGCCCCTTTCTCTCTCTTTCGCTTTAAAAAAAAAAAAAAAAAAAGGGCTTGGGGCGGCGAAGTGCCGCCCCTTCAAAAGTGCCGCCTGGAGCAGTTGCCCCACTCGGCTCCATTGTCGGGCCGGCCCTGGTTTGGACATTCGATAGTAGGGATGATGCTTCTTATTATGTGTTTAGTTAAATAGTGAATAGTAGCTGCAACAGGACATTTAAAAAGTAGGTACCCCTTCTACCTGTCTTCTCACCGCTCCTTCTTCTAAGGACTCGAGAAACAACCTAATTCTGAGGAATCATTAAACACATTTTTTGAGAAGCTGCTAAGAAGACAAGGCATGCAAGCTGGGTAGGTTCATATATCTTTATGTATATTGAACTGATTTAAGGAGAGGTAAACCAATGCATATTCAGAAAAAGGTTACCAACCTGCTTCCTGGGTCTCTTCTTTCATCTCTTCAGCACTCACTTTGTCTTTCTCTTCTTGATTATCTATGTGAAAATAATAAATATTTCCCTTTAAAATGCACGAATAGATTATTTTTGGTCCCTTTCTACCTAAATGAGTCTCCAATGTATGTTATATTTAGTTATAATTGTACAGTTTACTCTCAAAATTTAAAGTCGAGTAAATGGATAATGGATAAGCTAAATTAGAAGAATAGTCATGTGGCAGCTGCAGCCCAATTTTGAAAAATGTAAAGCTATGCACTTGGGACATAAAAGTCCAAAGGCAAAATCTAGTATGGCAGGTACTGTGCTGCAGAGGAGAGAGAGTTGGGAGTAATTATTTCTGAGGCCTTAAAGACCTTGCCGAGTTGCAAGGTAACTGGGAACTCTTGAGGGTTGACCCAGAGTCTCCGCGTGAAGTGTCGCTCTCCCCAGTCAGTCTCCTCTTTCTCTGGACAGAAGGATGGCTTTTGGCCACGCCCACTGCTTACTTCCCTTCCTACTCCCTACTTCCATAAAGCTGTCAGGGACTAGCCCCACCCCATCCAATGTTAGCTCAGCCTCCACATACTGCTTGTCCCTCCCATTCAAGGTTAGTTCTGCCTCCATTCATTACAAAATTCCTGCCTCCTAGCACATCTTGTCCCAAACCCTCAATAAGCCACTAGAGCAGGGGTGCTAAAATGGCAAATAATTTTCAGGATAAAAAATCTGCATAACTTGGAGGAGTGAGGATATGATAGAAACAATTAAATATACATCAAAGCACAAAAAGTATATTTCGAAAATAAAGAAATATTATGACAAAAGGTCATAGTTCAAAACTACAAGTGTCAGAGGTTTAGTAATGTAATGAGAGGGTGGTACATAAGTGAAGCAGCCTCCAAGCTGAAGTGGTAGATATTAGTACAGTGAGGGAATTTAAACATGCTTGGTATAGGCATATGGCTACCCTGAATATAAGACCAAGGACCAAATAATGTTTGAGGTTTTTACAGCGGGAAGACTAGATGGACCAAATGGCTCTTATGTGCTGCCAAATTCTATATTCATGCATTTATTACAACAACAGTAATAATAGTAATACAAGTGGTGGTTTATCTCCCAGATACAGAAAATTCAGTCATATTTTACATTTGCCCTATAAGGAGGAACATATGGCGTCCACAATTGGCGTGTGCTATTTATCTTATACAACTTAAGGCCAGGAAACAATTCACAAGGAAATGAAGTGAAATATTTTCTTTGCCTATTTATATGTATTTATTTCCGATTGTCAGACTGAAAAACGTGAACAATATGAAAACAAACAAAAATAAACAAAAAAGCGGAAACCGGTTAGGGCAATTAACTTAAATTAACTTTCCTCTTCTGTTCTTTTCCAGCTTGAAGGTATTTTTCATGGCGCTGCTGTACATTAGAGTCAGGGAGCAACATTTACATGAGACTGGAAGCATCAGAGGGAGTCGGTTTGCATAAGACAATCATACTTCTGTTATCTCCACCCTTGTGATTGAAGCGATCATCACAATATGTGCTTCGACCAGTACAGAGCTTTATTCTAGACTCACAACCCAAGGTTCAGCGGTGCAACATGCTGATTCAGTAATCATCAAGCAGTCCTTTGTGACTCAATTCAGTATGCTGACATAGATCTATTAAATGGAGTGAATGGCACTGCTTGAATAGAGCAAAAAGGAAATTTATTGCCCGAAACCAAAAAGCCATAATATTAAACATATGCTTTCACATACCACTAAGCTCTTGTCCACTCTCAACTATTTGCATGATCCTTTGTGAATGATTCTTTCCTTCCGTATGTTAAGATATTTTATTTATTTTACCAATTTCATTTTCTCTGCCCCAAGAGTAATATATTTTGAGAGTTATACATGCTAATGGTAATTTCACTTCACAGCTAGCTAACAGGTAGGCAGCTATTCCTGTAATGCAGAAAATGAGATAAACAAGGGTATGGGAATTCTCCGCCTATTTCCACTAGGTGGCGCAATGGCATCTCCGCAACTTGGTGATAAAAATTGTGATTTTTTTGTTAACCATGTTATAGTTTTTTATGAGATTTAAGAGACATATTTTTCTAAACAACCTCTACTGAATATCATGAGAAACTTAGTACTATGTCCTTTTATGATCCTCCTCATCAGTTTGAGATTAAATATACATTGGATAAAGTTACATTATCATGACTTGGGGATTTTAATTAATGCAACATATTGTTCAACAGAGTTCAAATGTGACAAACTGATCATATTTCATTTAACTTTGTAGTTATGTATTACTGTAAAGATAAAACAAAGGATGCTAGGAAAGGAAAGGGGTTACTGGCATTGTAACGTAGTTCTTCCTTGAAAAAATGAATTTGGTTTGTTCTTTAAAAGGCTCCACAGAACCTGCTGCCTTGACAGACTATTCCAGAGGTATAGTTGTTGAAAAAGAAACTCATTAACATAAACATAAACATCTGTTCGTGTTCGTTGAAAGAAAGTCGTTAACAAAAACCTTTGTTCGTGTTTTAACACCATTTCTATGTTTAAAAAGACGTGTATGTGTTCGCACGTGTGCATGTTATACATGCGAACACACTCATGATTTTCTGATATAATCAGCAGGTAAGGGAATTTATTTTTATGGTATTCAAAAGAACATTTTAAGGTTCTTACAACACTAAAAAAAAAAAAAAACTAATTTTACGGGCAAAGGCTTTGAAAACTGTTCACAACACTTTCAGCTGCATTACCAAGAATCTAGCAAATCCAAAATCAATGTAAATCCAAGAGAACAACAGGCTTTCAAACTCCAGGATGAACAAAGCTGCAGACAATTAATTCTAAGTGTAGCAAAGGCTTTAATGCTCTGATCTCTGATATTCTATCAGTCTAAAGGCACAAAAGAACACGAGTACTTTATATCACAACGAAGCATAATAAGCAATTTGACAGCAGCCATGACAGTGACTGTCAAATGGCCTGAGACACCTCGTGCTCTATCTATGTAAAAAATAATAATAAAACTGTCACTTATGTTCACAGTGATCACTGAGGCAGAAAAAATCCTGAATGATGGTAGCAAGACTTCCAGTTCCAAAAGAGAATTTCCTTATAATGCAAAGCAACAAGCGTGCCAAGGAAAATACTTATGCACGCATTTATTGAAATATTTGCACATTTGATAAAGCGCCTTTCAATATTCTTGGCCAAGATAGGTCACTAATGTAATCGGTCCTCTTGGTAATTATTTGGAAGGGTATTTCCAACCAATTTATATATTTCCAGAGGAACAGCGACTTCATTGAAATCTATGGAGTATGACAACAGCAGCCTTTGTAGGCTAATCTGGTAATGGCTTCCAGTCTCGCCAACTGGCAAATGAAAACATCTGTCCTCATGTGATTTATTCAGATGACATTATGTATAGTGCACAGAAAGGAAATTCTCTATGAAAGACATTGTTTCACGTGGTAACGTAATGCTTCATTCCGCTCTGCCTGTCCACATTTGCAATGTTTCTAAAAATGGAAACGGGAACGTTCTGAAGAAGCAGCTTACTCCTTAACACTAACACGAATAATTAGAACACCCACATCTGTTTTCAAGTAGAATTATTAGACCCTGTAATAGGTGGAAATGTAGTCAACCTCTGTATTAAAAACAGTCAATTTGATGGGAAGGTGACAGCTGGATTAACTGAGAACACAAAATTGGAAATTTTAAGGACCCATTCAGGATATTGTTTACAAATAATTATATATAACAGAAATTCTTGACCTCCAGTGTCAGTGTCAATTTCATATTTTTGTGTCTAGTGGAAGGGTGCGGGTTTGACCGCTTTCTGGGAGGGGTAAGCTGCCAGTATTGCATTTTGTCTTCTGACACACTGGTTGGTTTATATAATGGGCAATAAGAATACAACACTGATTAGTGACAACATCTAATTCCACAGAGAAGTCCCTCAAAGCCTGCTAGGTTACAGGCACAGAACAAGAACCGTTATATAAAAGAAGGTCTCCCTCTTGCGGTGGTGTGGTTCAGACAATTAGGAGGGCGGCTAGTTTCAGACAGTCTTCAGCGAAGGACAGAAGTGGGTGAGGAATAGGTGAAAACTAGGTGGAGACTGCACAGTAAGTGAATGGGAAGTGGGTGTGGCTAAACAGCCCTCCCTTGCCCCCTACCTAAAAAAACTGAGAAGCAGGGACTCCCCCGGAGACTCCAGAGAGATCACAGATCCAGATATGTAGTGAGAATGAAAAATCAAGCTTTAAAATTTGAGAACACACTAAAACCTTGTACTAACTTACTTTAAAGTTTCACTGGGTCATAGATTTAGATGTAATACAGAGAGCGTGGTCGATAAATGGAAAACCATCCCATCAGAAGTGGTAGAGGGTAATACAGCAAAGGAATTCGAAGATGCGTGGGATAGACATAAATCTATCCTGAATCTAAGACAAGACCAAGGACTTATCAAGGTCTGAGCCTTTACATCAGAAAAAAAATTGGCAGAGTAGACGGGCCGAGCGGTTCTTATTTCCCATCAAATTCTGTTATGTTTTAGTATTCACAAACATTGTATTAATAGATTTAAGAGCAAAACAGTGTCCAATCAGTCAGACATATTAATGAAACCCACCATAGAATTTCCTGCTTTATTACTTAGAATAAAAGATTTCTTAAGAAAAATGTCTCATGTTTTATCAGGACACTGTAGAGCGCTGTGGAATATGATGATATCATATTAATAAAAAAATAACAATAAATTCGAAGTAAATGTTAGCATCCTTGTTTGGATTTTTGAACAGACATGCTTTAGGATACTCTGCAAAAAATGCTAGACCTATTTAACTCTATTCAAAGCTTTTTCTTTAGTATCAGCAAACTTCAATTTGTAACACCTGCACATCGAGCCTAGTTAAATCCAGCATGTGGTTCTTGTTTCATGTGAGTAAATTTCTGCTTTTAACTACGGGCTTCCTGTTGTGGCCCCGGCAATAACACTGTTTGACCTATCACGGCATTGCTTCCTAAAATAATCTGAAAGGAAAACAAACGGAACATTGCGGACAACAAAGAGCATCACATTCCCATTTGAGACAAATTACAGAAAATTATGAAGGGCAGCAGTGTCATTTTGGCAATTATCATCAGTAAGTTTATTCAGAGAAGGAGCTTTTAAGCAAATCTTGTCCCTGAATTGTTTGTGGGATTAGGCTTTTGTTAACTGTCTGAGCGCCAGAGGTGGTGGCTATTTACTTGATGCTAAAAGCTTTACACTGCTGGATTGTGCTGAATCCCTAGTTTTTACAGTGTCATAAATTAATAGCTGAAACTGGTCTGTTTTTGGATACCGCTTATATTTACACTTAAACCCCATGAGTGCTAAAGGGGTGAACAATCCATTCTACTCAATACTTATTGCACTAAAATAGTTAACAGTGATGTGTAATAGGGATTAAGTACTATTATTTTGTTAAGGTATATGGATAATATGCACGTTTGTAAAGATTGTTACATGGAACAACTTAAAAATCAAAGCACATCAGGCTCCTTGACCTTGTCTTATGTAAAACCTTTTATTAAACTATGTATATGGAAAGATTACACCACCCCTACACCATTCCCACCATTATTTCGGGTATCAAACCAGGATACTTGTGTTTGGGGTGGCCACTTGCCCACCTTCTCACGCAGACTTCAATTGCTCTTTCACCTTCCTGGACCTGACAGGGTAGATTAGAGGATCTCCCCAACCAGCCCATGCTCCCCACTGTCCACAAAAGCAGGACAGTGGGAAAGAGCATCAATAATAGGGACTGTCCAAAGGTATACATAAATCCAGCTCCTGTTTTGACTTGGTCAAACTGAGATGTTGGAAGTGGGAACACAAAATTTTATTTTGTTTTATTAATTCTTTGGACAACACCATATTCAGTAATAAAATGTTGAACTTACGTTATTGCTTTCTCCATGCCAGTAATTTACTTCACTTAGTACACCAGGTTTATGAATTTAGTAGGTTTTCTGAACTCATTGAACAATATATCAAGTCATCTTCAAATTGTACAGCTTTAAAAAATGTATACTTTTATGTATAAGACCAGGGATAATTAAAGCAATGGGCAGATGCTTTCCTTCCAATAATATGTACCTCTGTCTCTTTTTTCAGACATCAGTTTAGCAAACGGTTTGCTTCACTTTTGCTTTATTTAAGAAAATCAAGCAAGAGTTGTTTTAATTCTCAATGGCTGCCAGCTAAAGCTGGGTACCTGGTTACCTACTCACAAAACCTCATTTTATGACACAGAGAGACTGCGAGGCTTTAAATCCTTTAATTAAAGGGAAAAAAATGACATACATGTTCAAAGTAAGTCTTATTCAAAGACCTCGTTCAGCTCACTATAGCAACATCTACTATTTCCATACTGATTCCAATTACCCCAAATATAATTTCAAAACTAAAGGTATTTTAATTATTAAAGAGTTGCTTATTCTTTGTTTTCTTACATAACAAGAGTAAAAGAGTAAACAAAATTATCATAACTGTATAAACATATGCCAACGTTCCATGTTTAAAAATGCACATTTCTTTCATAATTGTTAAAAGTCAGCAATTATGTGTAAAGAAAACTGAAGAAATGTAATAAAAAATAAGTGGGAACTAATTTATCTTAAGTTCTCAGTTTCATAATAACTAATAGAATTAAAGGTCCTTTTCACTTAACATAACATAGCTGTGTTGTTTAGTAGACTTGTGCATTTAGATTCATAAGAACTGTACCAAAGTTTGGTACATTTGTCAATTTGTATGAAGCTCCGAATTTTAGTCTGAAATTCGTAGGTCCGCATTCACTTATACTCTTGAAATGTTTCCCTACCTTCTCTGTCAACCATTTCTGCCTCTGCCGATCCTCCACTCGGGGAAGAGGATGTCACCAACTGAGGGCAATATGGCGGCGCGCAAGCGCCACCATTTTGCCCTCAGTTCACATGGCTCTTGCAGTGACGTCACCGCAAACACTGCCACTTTGGCGGAAGTTCCGGACGGGTTTAAATTGATTCCTGAATTAAAAATGCCCTCAGATTTTCGGCCGAACCAAACGGGAGGGAGCGTAAGCAGTTGTAGAAAACTAATGGGCCAAAAACAGACTGAAAAATTTGTCCAAATCATTTTGGGCTATTTGCATATGGAAGGTGTTTAGTATGATTAGCAATAAACCTTAGCAGATTTGTCATTTTATTGTTTCCTCCAAAAGCACAACAGAAAAGTTTAAGGATATTTTTTTAAGTTGTGTTAAAATGTGCGTTGAATTAAGCAGAATTTTACTTGTTGTAAAAATTATTCTGAGATGAGTTTGGACATTCAAAAGTATTAGGAAAGATTTTTCTCATGTGGCATTTCAAAGCTACCCATAGAAATAAAAAAAAACACATGAAAAAAAACACATGAAAATTCTACAACTAAGTATTAGCATTTTAAAAATAAATATTAATTTTTGATATAATCAAATATTTAAAAATGTGTATTTCCAGGAGACCAAAAGCCTACCTTCAGGAGGATCTTGAAGGCTTTCAGGTTGTTTCCCTTTGTATTTTTTTATCGGGGGTGACTGTGCTTTCTGAGTCATTCCTTCTATATGCACAATAAAAATGCTTATTTTAATTTCACAACATTATTATTTGCTTTGAGTAAACAGAAATGTTAGCAGTTCCAAAATGTCACAAATGTTTGCGCCACATGTAATAGCTTATGCACAATATATATTGTATATTGACATGTTAGAAAGTCCTTCAGTACTAAAAACCCTTTTTTTTTTTTAAGATTTAGTTTTAGTTGATTTAATAAGATTTGTATTGCATGCATCCTATGCAAAGGTTAAATGTAGTACAACTAGATGGCAGATGTTTGTAAATTCTGCCGCACAGAATATGATTAAAATTACTGGAACACAGCCATACCAATGCACAGTCATGTCATTTTCTACTCATGATATTGTGTCTGGTGACATGTGTCATAAAAGAAATGACACTTTCATTTATTATTGTATTTATCACATTAGGCTAATAAACTATTGAACTGCCTAGGGTGGCAGTCTACAGTACTCAAATCGCAAAGCATGATGATGTAGAGGAGGATAGCTCTTATGAATGGAAAAGGCCCTTTTAAGATATAATGTGCTTCTAGGGACTGAGGTTATTCGGCATTCAATGGGTTGGTGGACATCATTAATAATATAATCTTTGCAACATTACTTTTCCCTGGTATTCTCACTTAGTTATATGGTCTGAACACTAATATTAGCCTTATCGTAACCGGGACACAACATAAGCATCCAATGTTTCTCTACAGATAAAGAATTGTACATTGGAAGATTATTATTCTGTTCGTGTGAAGTAATTCACATAAAGTGTGTGTGTGCCAGCTTTAGCCCTTGAGACTGACAGCCCGGGTTCCTAAATGACTGCCTACTTTACCTAATGGGAAAGCTGGCACTACATGGTTCTCCTGTAGCTTCTTGATCTTGAAGTATTATGTAATTCAACACTTCATGAAGAAGCTATTTGACAGTACCAAAGGTCTTGCATTCTACTTATCACATTTGTCAGGCAATGATTATGATACCACTAACGGTAATTTCATCATTGTAAGAAGTGGTTCTTATTTAAACTTTGTCATAGCAATGATCTTTTGTTTTTCAAATGTCTAACTTGGCTGCCTACAATAGTGATACACTGTATTTAAAACTAAAAGAAATGTAAAGTATTTATGAGTCTTCCCCTTTAAATCGTGTGCACCTGTATAATTCTGCCATACCACATTAATATTTTTGTTAAGATTCCCAGGGAGATTGCCAAAAGAGATATTTGTATACCTGTGTCTTCATTCATCTGCTCTGTGCCTTCTTTTATGTCTTCATCTTCTTCCTCACCACCATCTTTAGTGTCATCACCTTTTGTTATTAAAATAAACGGGAAAAAAGATATTCTTTATCAATATCCACAATAATAATCGGATCACATATTAACATTTCTATAATTAAACAATAAAGGTGACAGGACCTCAGAAAGCATTACAACTCAACAATGGCCTTTCTGATTTGTCTTACTTTTCAGTAGGGAGTCATATCAGTTGTTTTATTTATTGTTCCTGCACATAGCTGGAGAATATTGTTTGAGTGAAAGATCAAGTAGTCACTAAACCACTGGAGATTTCCTAAAGAAAAACTCAACAACGTGAAGCATGGCTGAGGTTCCATGCACAATGCTCAAGAAAAGCCAGCGATACCCATCAACTGTTACTCCTGTAAACCTGTCCCTAGTAGGAACTGGGTTGTCGAGCCAAGTTGACACAGCTCAGAAGTGTGCCTCCTTGAGAGCCTTGTGAAATAGTGCCATAGATATTGAAGAAATGACTAACGCATTCTAGCTACCAGAATATCCAGCATTCATTCCTGGGTATTATATATTGCCCTCCTCAATACACATTCTGCATGTCTCATATGCCCTCTTTGAGCCTGTATAGTGGAAGATCTATTGAGGTACTGCAGTTTATGTGTACATGGGAGAGTGCAGCCCAAACAGGTTTTATTAATTATACCCCTTTAGGTATATCATTACGTAAGAAGAGAAGGATGACCAGATCGCTGCTTTAACCAGGGGCAATTATGATGAGAGGGCTAATAGTCTTCATGCATATGCTTTTTTGAAAATACTTGCAAATTATTTTATGTATTATGTATTATCTTAGCGGTAAAAGCTAGTTGTGTGACTACTGGAAATAGAGAAAAGGAAATACACTAAATATAAACTGTTGTATAGCAGAGGACTTAACCACAGTTGAGTAATGCTAATGATAGTGGCACTTGTTTTAATCAAATACTACCACATTCAAGTACAGATTATACAGAGGCATCATGGAGGTTTGCCGCCAGCATCCTTCAGAGGATGGGAAATGTGTGGAGAGTGGGTAGGAAGTTGGTATGGCCAAACACCACTTTCATGCTCAATCAACAGAGAGACTAGCCCCGGGAAATGGGGATTCACCTGGAGACCCCGACTGAAACATTGAGAGTTCCCATGTATGCACTAATTAACTGGGGGTAGTTAAATGATCCAATTAATTCAGAAACACCAATATAGGTTGTACTAAATTACAAAAGACGGTTTGAGCAACAAACAATTTATAGAGAAATTCGTCTCACCAGAAGCCACACATCTCACCAGAAGCCACACATCTCCATGTCGTCATGGAGGAGTGGAAGAGGACTCCAGTGGCAACCTGTGAAGCTCTGGTGAACTCCATTGCCAAGAGGGTCAAGGCAGTGCTGGAAAATAATGGTGGCCACACAAAATATTGACACTTTGGGCCCAATTTGGACATTTCCACTTGTACTCACTTTTGTTGGCAAAGTTTAGACATTAATGGCTGTGTGTTTAGTTATATTTGAGGGGGGCAGCAAATGTACGCTGTTACACAGGCTGTACACTCACTACTTGTAGCAGAGTGTAATTTCTTCAGTGTTATCACATAAAAAGATCTAATAAAATATTTACAAAAATGTGAGGGGTGTACTCACGTTTGTGACATACTGTATATATATATATATATATATATATATATATACACACACATGCATATACAGTATATACTGTTGCACAATTTAGTGGCTCTCTCTTAATATGCTACTTACAGAAAAGAATTAACAGCACTGACAGAATGTTTCATACACCCACAGAAACATTATTTTTGCTACCTCACACCCTTTTTCATTTCTGGGTTGTAAATGGATTAATTTATGCAACATTCATGTATTACACAATGCGACATAAGTGCTCGGGGAAAAAAAAGAAGTCAAATTAAATAAACATTTCAAAGCAATGTCGTTGCATACAAATAATTCAAACATAATTCAATAGTATGTTGGATATTCTGAATGCATCTAATAACTATCAGATTCTCTGAGCAAGATTACCTCAGGTGACAGAAGATAAATGTCACCTATTTACCCTGTGCTGTGAAGGGAGGCACCTTCACTTAAATCTTCCCCTCACTATTAAGCGATGCATTTAAAAATAATATATGTATATATATATATATATATATATACACACACTATTTGTTTTTTTATATAAATTATTTAGCGTTACATTGCTTGAAGTAGCCAATCAGTGGCAAGAAACACAACCACTGAAATCAAAGAAGGGCCTCCTGCGATCACAGGAGCTGACTGGTGGGAAGCTGAACACATCTCCTGCAAGCCAAGTAAATGTTGGGGATAGAAAATGACTAATTAATAAGGGGAGATTTAGCAGAATGCTCCATACATACGCACGTGGGATCAAAAAATATAAAGGGATCACTCAGCTATCATGTGCATTAAAGTGCTTATTGGGGTTGGAATGTCCCTTTAAATTATATGCTGCTGCTTGGTAGAACAAGAAAAAGCTATAGATAGTTTACATATTTTAGTAATGCTAGAAGCTCTGGCAGTGATAGTTCTGTGGACATGAGAGAAAGAAAATACATCTAAAACATCAATATCACAATTTGATTCTTGCATTCTGGCAATGAACAACATGAAGCAGGCTTGGCCACCTGGTCCAGTGGCTAACTCACATGCACCCAGGACACAGACAAATCTGATCTTGATTACAAATACCAATTCTGCCGTTCTATGACATTTCCTACTTAGTAGACAAAATTGAACACAAAAAAAACCCTCAAAACATTACCACGTTTGATCTATGTAACACCAGTGTACTTAACATAGGCTGGAGAAAATTGAGAAAATGGTCTTGATAAATATAAAGCCTCATTCCATATGAAGATACATTAAACATGGATTTGGCTTCTGTTAACTGACAGAAATAAGAAAACAATAGGTGAGAGCAACCAGATATGCTTTATACAAAATGATTTGTATCATTTGCAAATTATACAGTTGTATAGAAGTTGTTTGAAGTTAGTTGAAGTTAGTTGATGAACATTAAAAGCATTTGGGAAAAATTAAAGCGAGATTGGTCTAAAGCTTACTAAGTTCATAGGAATGAAGCTGAACATGATGTGCTGATGGTTGATCATAACAGGAGTATGGTAATGTATCCAGATAATTCAAGTACCTTAAATTTCTCTAGCAGCTGGAATGACTCTTAAGGATCAGACAATTCTATCATTCTTAAGAAGACAAGACCGACCAAAAGTAAACCAGTCATACCTAGACAATGGCTACATAAGGTAAACTGTGCTATGAATACAAGTAGTGTTCATAGCACAGTCAATATATTCAGATATTGTTCATTAAACTCCAACTAAAATCTTAAAACATACAAATGATTTAAAACTGGACTGTAATAACCTTTACTCAAAAGTTTTTTTCCCCTGGATACATTATTATTTCCCAAAAGAATAAAATGATTTAAGATTCAAAATATGGGAAAAAAATTAAAGGACCTCTTTTGAAGAATTAAACATGAAGTCACGGAGACCCCTAAAAGTCAGACTTGTGGTAAAGTACTCAAGAAAAGAAAGCTGAACAGCCTTAAGCATCACAGCTGTGGCTGCATCAGTGTCCAATAGAATATATGTTTAGATCGTATTAGCAACCACCTGAATGTGGCTTTGGCTACAAGGGTGCCACTGAAAAAATATCTCCAGAGAAACATGGGTACACATTTTGAAGTGTTTGTCCCTACATCTTGACAACGCTTGTTGTTTTGTATCCGCAAATTCCATTTTATCACTGACCCATAGACAGGAAGACAGACTTATGACTAATAAATGAATAACTTATTTTGTTAATGTTCATTTCCAGGTCCTGTGAGCTAGAGTATCCGATACAGGTTAAGAAAACAATTCCATAATATAGGGGATATGAAATTTCAAAGAAACTACGTATTTGGTTTCTGATTGTTTCCTTTTATTTAACCTTGAAATAGACCAATGAAAAGGTAGCCATTAACAGGATAACAGGATATATGTGTCTATGTGTTGGTAGTTTTAACAATAGATGGAATGGTCAATTTCATTAAACTATACTTAGAATGGACAGATGTACAGACTGATTTTTAGTTAATCTGTTTATTTCCTTCAAAGTTTCCTTGATATTTCCTGGAGAGTTACTGTCAGGACTCGGGTAAGCAGGTCGGGTAGGAGCCCAGTTGCAGAGGATAGCTGGGGCTCTGTTTGTACCCCACGATGCATGGTACTGGATGGGAAGGCACAGAAAGGCTAGATTTTTAGGAAACAGTCTATACTGCAGTGTCCTGGCTAATCAGGTAATAGAAAAAGGACTGGTTTACACAGCAGAACAAAACACGAACAGGATACAGACTGTAGGTAACACACAGGTTGGAAAGTATCTTGTATCAGTAAGAAAGAGGGAGGTGTTTTAACATGTGATCACTGCAATTGATTTTCACAGTGATCACTAGACTTGTGTATTCAGATTTGTACAACTTTTAATTATAACAATAGCCAATTTTGTTCATTTGTACAATTATCCAAAAACGAGGAGGTATCCCAGATGAAACAAATGAAAATGAAGCAGAGAGCTCACAATTTTATTAACATTTTCTGCTTTTGTTGCCCTCTCATTCTCTCACTCACTCTAACACTCTTTCACACTCTCATACATGCTCTCACACTCTCTGTCATTCTACCTTCTCCACCAACTTCTTTACTGTCCCTGTTTCCTTTTCCACAGCTCCACTTCTTATCTTGTCTCTTCTTGTTCTTCTGTGTTCTTTCGCTTCATCATGGTATCAGCTCTGTTATCCCGGTCCTTCAGAATATTTTGGCCTCTTTGAGTACTTCCACAAAATGGCGGAGCTATGTCATATACCCAAGGAACAGCCTATGCCTCATTACTCCAATTGGGGTAGAGGGTGTGCGCAGAGGTTCCGCCCTTTTGCGGAAGTACCTGGATAACGGAACGGACACTGCAGAGAAGCGGACGAAGAAAGAAGACAGAAGAACAAGAAGAGTCTAGAAAAGTAGCGGAGCTTGGGAAAAGGAGACAAAGAGGCAGAATACTACGAATCAGTGCTTTTCTTTCCTTTATTATTTTTAAGGTAATGTCATAGGGATGTGATTTTGTAAGGAAGATTCAAAACTACATCTACAAATATACATGGCCTGAATTAACCTTTTATTTAACACAGTGCAGCAAAACACTGCTCAAGAATGCCTTATTAAATTTTATGAGGAGATTTGCTGGGAAACTGCTTGCAAATCTATTTCCAATGCTACTATTTTTTTTCTTTTCACGAGCAGAATATGGAAATGTAGCTGATGAGCATATTGTCAAAAGCCGAGAAAGAGAGAGAAAACATCCTTGTGATGGGATAACATTGAAACCTAAAAACATATTCCTTATGCATATTCAGTTGTATGAAGATGTGAAATTTATACATATTTGCAAGAAAAAAGCATAATAATTATGTGCACATGAAAAGCCCAAGTACCCCTGTGATACAGAGTTTTTTTCTCTTAATAAGTACATAATTAGGAAATAACTGGTTCTGTTTTTTGTGAGGAACAGGGAAGACTATCTTGGCAACTTAGACTCAGGATGAGTCACAGCGAGAAAATGCTGAAATCACATGTTTCCAGGATTATCTATTAGATAAACATTATATTGATTTTACAGTTGCTACACAATTGTAATATTGCACATAGATGTAAAACATAGAGGGCATCCCTGGGAAGTTTATAAATTAGCTGACCCTTAGACACTTAAAATATTAACCCTTTAAAAGCCAATCATGAAGATTCTACATAGTGAATAGCCAAACTTAGCCAAATGGCTCTATTCCTTGACTTGTCATTTAACAACACAACTATCTCCCCTACTAACCAGACCTGATGCCTTGGGGTCATCCCTGACTCAAACCTCTTCTTCATCCCTCACATTCAGTCCCTCATCAGATCCTGCCGCCTGCACCTAAAAAACATCTCTCGCATCCGCCCATTGCTCACCCAGGAATCCACAAAAACTCTGGTTCATTTCCCATCTTGACTACTGCAACACTCTTCTGGTTGGCATTTCACTGTCTTGACTCTCTCCTCTACAGTCTTCCTTGCACACAGCTCCTCTTCTGCTTCCCCACTCTGTAAAACCCTCCACTGGCTCCCTATTACCTTTAGAATTAAATTTAAAATCCTGGCACTAATATATAAGGCCCTCTATAACACTGCTCATCCATACATTTCTGCCCTCATAAGCAAATACTCTCCTACTTGATCCTTACATTCTTCCCATGGGCTACGGCTCTCCTCCTCACTTATCACCTCTTACTTTTCCCCTACAAGATTTCACTTGAGCCGCCCCATATCTCTGGAATCTACTTCCACCGAACCTTCAGCTTTCACCCTCCCTCCCAACATTCAAGAAACATCTCAAAACTCACTTCTTCAGAGAAGCCGCACCATCTTAGCTGCTAGAACTTCCTTGTCATTGATACGACCACCACACTACCTCTCACCCTTTCTCTGTGTACCGAATGTATCAGTTTGTCTTAGTCTGTCAACTCTCGTCTTGTCATACCCCTTGAATATAGGTATTGTATTAAGCACTGCATAAATTGTTGCCGCTGTATAAATAAAAAATTAAATATTATCAAATTATTATTAAGATACACTTGAGTCGACTGCATTCAAACAGAGACACCAACCATAACATACTATAGTAAAATCACCAATTGTAAGTCCTATATATGGTCACAGAATTGTAGAATAGGAAGGGGTCATCTCCAGACATCCCCTTCATCGTCATAATAGGGAAAAACCCAGAGAGTCAGGGTAAAACCCTAAGAGTTCCCAGGTATTACATCGGAGTTTACACATGAAACTACAATTTTAGTTCACAATCAGTTCACTTCACTGACTTAACTATACACTCATTGACCACTTTATTAGGTACACCTTGCTAGTAGCGGGTTGGATCCCCTTTTGCCTTTAGAACTGACTTCATTCTTTGTGGCATACTTTCTACAAGGTGCTGGAAACATTTAACAGCCTGGACTGTTGATACATGGCAGGATGAATCAATGCTTTTATGTTGTTTAACCCCTTAATGACAAAGCCTATACATGTACAGGCTCAAAATGCATTGTTTTTGGTTTAGGGACCGCGCATTGTCCTTAAGGGGTTAAGCCAAAGGCTGACCCTGCCATCTGAATGTCGTAACTGGAATCGACTGATCAGACCAGGCAACGCCCGGTGTGGTCTTCTGCTGCTGTACCCATCTGCTTCAAGGTTCGACGTGTTGTGTGTTCAGAGATGGTATTCTGCATACCTTGGTTGTAACCAGTGGTTATTTGAGTTACTGTTGCCTTTCTGTCATCTAGAACCTGTCTGCCCATTCTCCTCTGACATCAACAAGGCATTTTCGTCACACAACTGCTGCTCACTGGATATTTTCTCTTTTTCGGACTATTCTCTGTAGATAGTTGTGCGTGAAGATCCCAGTAGATCAGCAGTTTCTGAAATATTCAGACCATCCCGTCTGGCACCAATAACCATGCCATGTTTAAAGTCACTTAAATCCCCTTTCTTCCCCGTTGTGATACTTGGTTTGAACTTAAGTAAGTTGTCTTTACTATGTCTACATGTCTAAACGCATTGAGCTGCTGCCATGTGATTGACTGACTAGCTATTTGTGTTCACAAGCAATTGAACAGGTGTACCTAATAAAGTGGCCAGTGAGTGTACATTATGAAGGGCAGATCCTAGCTGGCAGAATAACTCAGTTTCCCCTGCACAATGTATAAATAAAGTGCTTCTATTTCTATGAATAATTAACTGCATTATGCATGGCTAACTTAGCACTTTCAAATAAGAGAAACTTAGAAAAATAGGTACTTCATAATCATGCGTTTACATCTTTCATGGAGCTTTTCCCATATTCAGGCACTGTCCTGTGTGGATCACAAGCCTATTGGGCAGATCCTCTGATCTCCTTTGTCCAGCCCAAAGAGCTGCTGTTACAGAACAGGCCTCCATTGTTTCTCTCATGTGGCTCTTTGAGCTGGTTCTTTGGGTAATGTGTGTGGGTGGTCACATCACTTGCGCTACCCACTAATGACTCCACCCTTTTTTGCCACTGACCTGCCCCTCACCTCAACCCAGCTGTCCTGATTGTGACACTTGACACTATATTTTAGCATTCTTTATAATTAAAGTCAATGACAATGTCCAAGTAAACATATATATATATATATATATATATATATATATATATATATATATATATATATATATATATATATATAGTAGATTTGTGCAAATAGACCAAAAATCATTCGGACAAATTGTTTGTTTGGTTTTTGGTCCATCTGTTTTTGTTCAATGAATTTTGTTACTTGCTCTTTGAAATTCAAAGGGCTTTTACATTCGTAATCTAAATTTGTTGTTACTTGCCCTCATTCATTCTCATTTCCTCTCTTGCACTCACATCCTCACTCTCTCTCAATGTCTCACCACCCTCTTTGCTGATCACTTCTGTGTCTCTGTCTTCTTGCCCCGCAGCTTGCCTTTTTTGCTCTTCTGCCTTCTTTCTGAACCATGCCTCCCAGGGTCCTTCTGCAAACAGTCTTTGCCACTGGGGCAGCCTCTCCTCTGTTCTTCCAATCGGGGGACAGGGTGTACCTAGGGGCTATGCCCTTTTGCTGAAGTGCCCTGGGAGACCCGGTTTGCAGGTGAAGAAATAAGACAAAAGGACAGGTGGACAAAGAAAAAAGACAGAAGAACAAGAAGAGACAAGAGAAGAAACAGAGCTGTGAGAAAGGAGACCGAGACCTAGAAGCAGTCAGTAGATAAGATAGGGAGACAGAGAGCGTGTGAGAGCGTGAATGAGAGCGTGAGAAAATGTGAGCGATCATGAGTAAGTGAAAAAACAATGAAATGCAAGCGAAAATTCTGAGCTCTCTGCTTCATTTTCATTTGTTTCGTTGGGTTTCCTCCTCGTTATCGGACATTTTTACGAATTGACAAAATTGGCAAATTTTGTTAAAATTTAAATTCATACAAATCCGAATGTAAAGGTCTAATCTACAGTATTAATTTTAGCTCTATAATCTAATCTGGGATATAAATCAGAATTTCGCCCAAATACGAAACTACTTAAAATTACATATGATTGAAAAAAGTTCATTAGTTAGAGTTGACTTTAATAAAGAAATTTAATGATGTTGAGAAGATGGTCCTTTTTCAACAATTGTGAAATTATCAAAGCATTCCTTCTATGGTAAAACTTCACTAGTTTCTTCCTCATTAATGGGACATTGCATTAAAATAACATCTGGACAGAATACGGGCTACAAGAGCCTCAAATTAAAAGAGATTTTTAGATCAGGGTGGTATATATAACACTTGCACTATTTACTGGAGGGCGAAATTGGACACTCCTGCTATACAATTTGTTATACTAATAGCCTCTTTTTACAAAACCAATTATTTCTTTAAATGCATTTTTTTAAAACAATTTTAGTAACCTAACCCTTTCACAAAAATGTGTAATATATCTGTTGTAGCCTTATATTCATGGTAAACGCATATGAGTCCATATTGCATAGGTTTTTCAGAAATTGGTTTGCTGGGTACATTTGGGACAGTTTAGCAGCCCTATTTCAAATTAGCCCCATAAAAAGTATTCAACTAGGGTAACTGATGCTTTTTAGGCAGCCCTGTCATTACTAATGCCTGCCAACGTTTGAGGAAACCTTATGTTTTTGCTTTTTGATTCATACATTGCAATGTTGCTTTGGATTTCTTGTGTCGCATAAGTGCAACTGCAGAAAAAATGCCAATTTATGATACCCAATGATCCCCTGAGCTGAAGCAAAGTTTTGGAGGAAATTTTAAATCCTATACTTCAAAACATCTTTTTAGTGCCTTTCTGTTTAGATAACCCAAATTTAATTCCCAATGTTCATGTGGTTAAAATTACTACTACAAATTATATTTGGCTACTTCTTCACATTAACCATTAAATGTGACAACATCAACCTAACATTAACCATATGATTGGGGAAAAGAAGGATTAAACAAAATAAATGTGTTCATTTTTGGTAATCAACAATTGTGTGGTACTCCTTAAAACTCCTTAAAAGCTGCCAATGCACAGACCAGGCAATCAGGACAATAAAATGTTGTGTCCTTCCTGTACTCTTCCTGTCATTTCATTTTTTTTTTTTTGATGTTGGGTTTGAATGGAAAATGTGCTGCCCCTTCTCGCAATTATTACTAATTAACTCCATCTGTGCAAAAATGTGGAGGATTGGCTATAGGCCAATCGATACCGACCTGGATCTTGTCACAGGAGCGACTTCTAGCGAAGACGTAACATGTACGTCATTGGTCCGCAATGGACATTTTCTGATGACGTACATGATACGTCTTGCAAACGAGTTAACATCTCCTCTACCTGCCTCTAGGGGAAGCAGAATGCAGAAGCATTCATCAGTACACTTCTTGCACAATTGTAGAATCAATGGATGTAGCACCAGCCAGTTATATTTACGCATGTACTCTGAACATGAATGTTTTGCTAGCATGTGACTTGCTGCCAACTAATGGTAGTGGTGCCAAGCAAACATGTTAAATATGCTCAGAAAGCAAATTGTTGTTAACATTTGGCCGTTTTACAAATTGCTCTCTTGGGTGATGAGGCCTCCTGGTGCGCTGTTGCTCAATTGGCAAACATCAGAGGTCTCTCTTGTGACTGGCCCATTTACAAGTGGCAACAGAGAAAGTGGTGGCAGAGGGGTAAATACATCACTGCTGTCAATCACAAGAAAATATTATTTGTTAATATTTTCCCTCATTAGACCACCCAAAACAATAATTTCCATGCAAATAAAATAAAAAAATCGATTCCAAATGTGCTATCATTATATCAATACACACGGCAGTAAGACACTTCTTTTTTGTTTTTGTGTGTAAAGTTGCTGTTTGAATTTATACAGGAATGGGCTTTTGTAGTTTTTCCAGCTGTATGAGTTTGTGCAACATAAGATTTCATATTCTCAAGAACCTCTTGGGGGCCGGTGCACATCTGTTTATGATTTGTTTATGATCTGTTTATGATCACAGGATGGAGCCAGAGAGCCTCTCTTACAGCTCTTCTTTACCTGATGAGATTTGAACCATAAGTCCTTACTTTTTCAATAACTCTGGGAGGAAATCTTTTTTTTTCTGTTTACCGTTACAGAATATTTTAAGGATTTTCTGACTCCCCTTAAATATTCTTCCAAAGCACTGAACAGTTATAGCAATCATTAAGACTTTTAGTCATCTATCTACTGGTATATTTTATGGAAAATGAACAGAATACCAGATCCTTCTAGGCCTTGCTTTGATTATATTTCCGCTCTTCCTTTAGCATAGTGAAAGCACCAAATGCTAGGCAACCAAGCAGTTCAAGACATAAATACAAACATAAATGTAGGGATTAAATGAATGTATACATTTTCAGACCTAAATCAATGTGTTGCTATGCTGTATCCTCCAATTAGAGAATTGGTCAAAACATGCTTAATACTGTAGTTTAATTATACGTTTGCGCTAAGTGAAGGTTAGATTAACTAGAAAGGATATTTCTCAATATTCAGAAAAATCTAAGCTGTGCTACACAATGTAACAGACATTACATTTTCATACATCAAAAAGGCTTGGAGAGCAGGAATTTCAACAGATTAAAATCTTAAATGAGTTATAATAAATGCCACTGCCAGCAACTTTTCACACAGTCATATCAAAGTACATAAGGAATGAATAAACAGCTCAGAACCATAGGACTGCCTTTAAAGGAGCAGTTTCCATTTAGACAAAACTTTAACTTCATCCTTTTACATGTTTAGCAAGCAAACTTTACCAGATCTGTCCTTTTATTCAATTTACCGGTGGTTTAATCACATTAAAGCAACACAGAACGATTTTTAGGATGCCAACCTCAGTGTCTGCTTTTGTGTCATGTGAATTAAGCAAGACTTTACTTAATTAAAAGGTTGATTCTGGCCATGTTGGATATTCAATAGTTTTAGGAATTATGTTTCTGATGCATCATTAATGTTCATAGCAGAACCGTAGCAAGGGTAAGGCATGTGAAGTGAGCGCAGGGACATGACACCATAACCCAGCGCTCAGCATTAATCTCTGTGTGGGGATTCATGTGTAAAGGCAGTGTATATGTATATGCGTGTTTATGGGCGGGTGTGTAAGGGTGATGTATGTGTTTATGTGTGTTATGGGCAAGTGTGTGCAAAGGCAAGGCAGTGTGCATGGGCAGTTGTGTGTAAGGGCAGTGTATGTGTAAATGTGTGTGTATGGACAGGTATGTGTGTAAGGGCAGTGTAAATAAAATAACCTCTAAAATATAGCGAGGGGCACAACAGATAACTGATATCTCTGTAAACTTAGTCTGTTATGAAGGTCTTAAAATGGGTTGATACAAGAGTATCTATTTCCTAGCACCTACATCAACGTTCATTGGTCTTAGCGCAAAAGAAGCAGTAATAGACGGTAAGTTCCTAGGAAGCTGCCTTTTTTTACCACACAATGTATCACAAGTAGTTTGAATACTGCATTTTAGCAATATACCCTGTACATTCTATATATATCAATTTTAAAAATAAAATATTAGCCTAGCAAAACAAATTAAAAGGGGTCATGGCAAGAAAATATTAAATACGATAAAGCATCCTTATGGCAATCAAGCATGGTGGTGAGGGAAACCAAACCTAGTTTTGCTTCTGTGACAAAATTCCCATTTCTACTATAGTTTGTTGTACCTTTCACAAAAACATCCACCAGTTTCTTCTTGTAGATTTTGAAATCGACATCCAAAAAGACACAAAAGATGATGCGATCCATCTGCAACCAAAAATACAAAGATATTAGTGAAGACATTAGCAAAACAGATATATTTTTTTTAATTCTAGGGGTGCATAATATTTTAACTCCCAAGATTTGCATTTTGCATTTCATACCATCCTATAAAAGAAACCATTAAAATAATGAGCATAATTACATGTAAAATAAATAACAATTACCTGACTGGCCAAGCAGTACTTCATATATTCTTTTATTTAAACTCTTGCTTACCGTGCGGTAAACAAATGTCTAATTATTTGTAGAATACTAATCAAATCATACTTAATACTTTCCAGAGAAACCTAACAAATAGGCAGAAAAACATAAGAAATTATTATTGTAAATACTGTGGGCTGGTATAAAGCTTTTTCGTTAATTTATGAAACAATATTTTTACATTTTCTCTAATGCTTCCGATACATATCCATAAAAAGATATGCAAAACTGCATTCAAAGGAAAATCAACATGAAATAAAAATGGAGTCAACATGAGCACATTGGAAATTAGTTTATTTGTCGTCAGTAAATTAAAGGAACAATCATGTATTTTCTTGTGAAAAACTGTTTGGCCCCATCCCTTTAGCGTTACAAGCCTGCAGAGCCTCCAAAGATTGCGTTAAAAGGCACTGTGTGCTCAGTTTAGTTGGGAGACCATTGTGAGAATTGGGTGGTCACAAAGGACCTCTCCAATCCGCCAGTTTCCGCAATGGTGGTCTGTGTCTAGCTAGCATACCCAAAGCCATGTGTCCTTCAGAGGGAGATGGCTAGGATTTGACATCATAACCAAGTGTTCAGCGTGAAAACATTTGCTGCAGAGTGGGTGGGGAACTGGCCTGGGTCAAGCATGAGCGCCAGCCAACCGAAATGTACCACTAGCTAAGATACCAATTCTTTACTAAACTCACCCACCCGAGAAGAATGCTTTGGGTATAAACATGAGGGTCAACCACTGCCAGAAGGCAGTAGTGGTTTAAAAGAAAGAGCAATATTTGTGCGTCCAAAGTGAACTCTTGTTCAGCTAAGAGACAGAGATCATTGAAATAAAGTTTTGTTTACTGGTCCCTGCCTTCTTTGGCTTTACTTTCTATTTTAAAAATAAAAATTGAGTTTTCTACACCAACACAACATTGACTAATTCAAGTTGACTTTACGTCAGGTCCAGAGTTCCCTACATTACATTTATTTATAAAGCTCCGGCAGATTCTGCAGCGCTGTTACAGTCAGTAGAACAATTTAGAAACACATACAATAACAAACTGGTGTGAAGGAGAAGAGGGCACTGCTCTTGTGAGCTTACAATCTAGTTGGTGATTGAGGGGGAAGTGAGACAATAGGAGAGGACGGCTTGGATGGGGATGAGTTAATCTGGTTCCGATGATGTGTTGAAGCTGTTGATTGTTCAGATGGCTTGATTATGATGATGGTTGAGAGTAATGGGAAGGAATATTGTAAGCTTCCCTGAACCTCAAATGGTCAATCCAGGTCCCCTCACAGTCCTGTTATGGCGGTGCACTTGCAGAACAGGCCACTTCCCTGGCCTCAAGTTATATGCACAACATGATCTACAGTGTGAATAGGCCTCATCCTTGACCTGGAGTACCTACAACTCTACGTGTATTGTAGTAATTGAACTGCAGGGGGGCAATATCCTATTTTCCTAGGAGCATCCTCATTGGTGGGGATCCTAGAAAGAACATACATGGCCAATCCTGCTCTAAGGGATTTATTCACCTGTAACCACTGGAAGAAGCCATCACCAGCAGTCCTATGCAAACTCCACTGACCCTTCGTTGATTATTGCCAAGTTGTAGTGTCTGTCTCTCTACAGTCACTATTACCCTCTTTGTCCTTGCTACAGTTTAATGCTTGCTCACTTTACCTTCTGGCTTCACATACCACACTTCTGATCTCAGTTCAGGCTAGAGCCTGCCCAAAGTGTTTGAAGTCCAGAACAGAAAGGCTACACACAACGGTAGCAAACACTAGATGTACTGCCTGTAAATGACACTGGGAAAACAAAAATTAAGGTACGCCAATGCAAAACTTTATGTAGAGTTTCCTCCCCTTCTGCTTCAAGAAACAATAACTTACCTTGCTAGGTAAGTGACCATAAATATGCCACTACCAAAAGGCGAGAGTTCCCTTTTAAAGTGTTCCACAGAACACAGTTGCTTATGCATTGTCATTGGTTTTAAACAATATTTAAATAGGAAACTCAGCAGAGCTTCTCTGACATGTTTTGAATAAAGAAACCATCAACAAAGATGGAAAAGTGCTTCTTAAAACATTTGGTTTGCTAATATATCCATCAAGACAAAAAAAATTCATTTTTCCCCCAGACACTCAGACTTGATAATGTCTTTCCCATCAATCATTTTCATTAGTAAGCCCTTGTCCCTGGAAGAAAGATGCACAGTGGAGCGTTTGAAATATCCGAAAATGACCTCCATTTTTCACAGTTACTAGTTATGTGACAGCTGACACAGCCAAGATAATCCTATGTTCAGCAAAATGAAAAACAAAAATGAACGCATTGTGATTAAAAACAATTTGTTACCTTGATGACAAATTGCCAATATGGTGACATCCTAAATACCAATGTTAAATACTTTATTACCATATCCAAAGCACATCTGAAAAGCAGTATAACATACTTATTGTTTATCAAAGTCAATAAAATGCATTGTTTTGGGTAATGATGCAAAAATATGAACACTCAGTCCAAAGAATAATTATGTTTCAACCAAATCTCTTCTACTGATGCAAAATGTGTTTTTTTTAAACGTTAGCACCTTATATATATACAGTACTGTGCAAAATTTTAGGCAAGTGTGAAAAAATGCTGTAAAGAAAGAATGCTTTCAAAAAATAGACCTGTTAATAGTTTTATTTTTACCATTTAAGAAAACGGAAAGTGAGACAAATCTAAATCAAATTAATATTTGGTGTAACATCACTTGTGCCTAAAAGAATTGATGCTGGTTTGAAGGCAATTTGCACAAAGTCAGGCATTTTGTAGGCACATATTTAGGTGTATGATAAAATAATTCTACCAAGCAGGTGCTAATGATCATCAATGTAATATGTCAATGATGGTTAGAAGGGAAGTAAGACATGTTGTGTCTTTCACCTGTAGCACTGTTTCCTTAAGCGGCCACTACATCTAAGGTCCTCAACACAGCCCGTGTTTTTGTGCTTCTTCAAAAGATCTTAGCCAGAACAACTGGAAACCCCTCTCTGCCTTGAAATATCTGCCAAGGAGACCTTATGTCTCCTTGCTGTGCTCCTCCAATCCGGGGAGAGGCCGTTAATTTGGCGGAAGTCCACTACAGGTTATGTCCGTGGAGATGCAGACAAAGATAGAAAATAAAAGGTAAAGGAGAGGAGATAAAAGATAAAGGAGAGGAGATAAAAGATAAAGGAGAGGAGATGAAAGAAAAAGGGTAGAAGAGAGAAGATGAAGAGCTAGAAGATGCTGATGCAGAATTGACTGCGGAAGTGGTCGGCAGAGAAGGTAGGGAAACATTTAGAGAGCATGAGAAAAAGAGTGAACAGGAATCAGAATGCGAGTGTGGGAGAGTGAATGTGGGCACTGGGCAACTAATTTCATTCCGGTATTAAAATTGCCCCCAGTTTTCATCTGAACCAAATAGGCAGGGTATGTAATTGACCGTCCTATTTGCACATGTGTACTTCAGATCATGCCCTTGAATTCTGGCTTTTTTCCACTGCTTTAATATACATCATGCATTATTAGATACAGAAGGCCTATCTGTCCCAAAACTATGAAACCTAGCACTAAAATTTATATTGGTTCAGGAACAGAAATACATTTGAATTTAAAAATCAAATATGTTCTATAAGACACACTTTCATTCACTCTTATTCCAGCAAGCTAAATTCCCCCGTTCCCCAGGTCAATCAACTCTTTCTATTAGAAGCATTCCCATATTTTGTGTTTGGGAAGTTTGCACAGACTGTATCATTTCTGTGCTTTATTCTCCCTTTATGGGTAGCAATATATTTCATTACTTTCTAGATAAACTGCATATATTAGAATATTGTGAGTTTTATTTTCATCCACAGCCAGAGGTTATACAAAGAAAACTGCCAGTTGTCTTTTTTCGTTAAACATTAGGGATATGAAAAGCAAGTTAACAGCATGTATTTTAATGAATAGTTAATACAGAGTAGTTTTGCATAAAGAATGCTAATAACTTCACAACTTGTCATTTAGTTGCAGGCACCACAGTCAAGTTATTTTCTTCCATTCTAATTGCTGTTCCACCAGAATTATCACATTTTAGTTATTCTAACCTAGATATTCAGAAAGACTAAATAGCAATTGCAGACTAAAGCGGCATTCTTCTAACACATCTACCAAGACGCTGTCTAAAGGAACAAACAGAGAAAAAATTATGTATTCAGCAACATCTAATGAGAATATGTGAATAACAATACCCAGCCATGTGTCTCCTGAAAATTATATTCACTCCTGCTTAATAGATAAGAAATTAAGCAGATCTGCACTGTTTTGTTCATACGTATGATTTGGAGTGTTCTTGTCTTGGCTGTTTTCAGAGATATTTTGGCTTTTATTCAGTGAACTATGAAATTTAACTGATTTGTTGCGAGGTGAAATATTTCAACTCAATGATTTAACTAAGCAATTATGAATGGGCAAATTAAACAACTTTCTCCTGCTACATGAACCGAATCTCACCGACTAACCTGTGCAGGGCCAAGAGGGCCAAGTCAGCTCTTCCTGCAATAGAGGCCAACCTGGACGGCCCTTCATTTACGTTGAGGAGTAATGTTTCAACTCCCAGGAGAGAATACTCTTTATGATCAAAATACCCATAAGGGACTCACCGCATCATAATGTGGGAGATCAGATACCACCAGTAAACCATAATGTTTTGATCCAAGCTGGAGCCAAACAACACAAGGTTGCCAAAACTCATCCAGTGTTCTCAACCCCATGAAGGCACTCAAAATGACTATGAAGATGGGAATGGGCTACTAATTATTCTTTATGAAAATGATTTACTAACAACAAAAATAATATCATGGGCAAGATTGCAACTTTTAGTTCAGAAATATAGTTTTCGATACACACTCACAAGTAACATAAAGTACCAAAAGAAGTTCACTCCCTATTAATGCCTCCACTATCTGTCTATTGCTCCCTTTCACCTGCAGATTCCAAAATTGGAAGTTTTAATTGTTCTTGCGGGTCAACCTCATTAAGGATGAGAATATATTCGGAGAGATACATGTTCATAGCCCGAATTTGTGGGGCTCTCAATCTGCAGCTTTTTATAAGAGAGAGGAGGGGTGTGGTCAAGACAGATGGGCGGGGCTACATATAAATATGGGTAGAACAAGCCCCATAATCCCCTTAAAAATGGCAGGGAGCTGTGAGGAAAGTGGGTGTGGCTGTTCTTCTGCTTGGACATTAATCCACTCTGATTGCCAGAACCTCCTGAAGAAATCTGGAGAGATCTCTGATACGGATATGTTTTTTCTGAAAGTATCACACACATTAATGCATGAGCTGCATGGACTTAAATGTATTATTATATTTATGTATTCTTTATTTGAAAAGCAGATTTCAAATATAAATTACTTATTAAAAGCACTCAAACTACAATTTCAGCATAACAGAAAAAAAAGCATTAGAAAAGTCAATCATCAGTTCAGTTTTACTCTTTCATTTCACAAGAAACATCTGCAGAGGTGGTGCTCTTATGAAAACTTAATAAATGCTCTTTTATGCGTCAGGGAAATTAATATACTAGAAAGAAAAGAAGGTCCCTGCTGCCCTTATTGTTAGTAAGGTGCACAATAGAGAAATCTCTATTCTCAGAAACAACAGGTTATTTGTTTGATGTTCAGTATTATTTAACATCTCATTAGCATTGATATAAAACCCTAAATAGTATATAATCTTATTTACATATGTGGGTTCTATACTCCAGCATACTAGTTTGAAAATATAAACATACTTTATTGTAAAATTTTTATCCTCAGCTACCTTGTTTGGACTACATTATTTCAAGGAATGTGGGTTATTATCCTGAAACAATGGTAGGTAGCAAAAAAAATACATGTTTTCCAATGCTTTTAATGTATGTCAATACTTTTGCTATTAAGAATAGAATTATTTCCTACTACAGAAAAAAAGATGACATATTGCTTTAATTTACTTTGAATGCTCATATACAACCTTCTAATCAATATTTTAACATTTTTTTTTTATTCCAAACGCATTCAAATTTACACACTATAAGAAGTATTCTAAGACAATAATTAGCATACTTTTGTTAATATAGTGACAAGGCACGGAATAATAATTAATAGGAAGAGAAGTGGGGTCTATATTGTAGGAAGAAATGCTCTCTCCTTATTCATAAAAAAAAAAGATTCCAGTATGTTTACAACATTAGTGATGAGGCAATGTTTGTTCAGTACTAAAATGCTATATGCCTTGAATGAATGCATATTAAGAAACCCTCCGGGCTAGACCCAGAGTCACCGGGTAGAGGGGTGCTTCCCTGGGTCATTTTCGTCTACCTCCGGGTGCGAGAGTGGACATGACCAAATGCCCCCTTCCCCTCCTACCCTGAGTCCCTAAAGGCTTTCTGTAGGTAGCCTTGTCCCATCTGAAGCCACTCTCCCAAAAAAGGGAGAGCTCTCGGTAGCCTAACTTGGGCAGTTCCCAGGTATGTACATGTGCAGATGTAATACTTGTAAAACCTGCTACACAAACACGCATGCATTATTTTGAAGAATTGTAATGTTTCTAATTTGATTTGTAATAAGTATAATTGGCACCTGAACCTCTTAATATGATGCCATTTAATACTTTGATTGTATGCACCATGTCAGGAGAAGGGGAAAAAAGTTAAATAACCTAAAATGATTTATAAGAAATAATAATAAATTCACAACAGCAAAATGTTCTGGCATTTTACTGAAAGTTGCTGTCGATTCTTTGGTAATCCTAGAAAATCCATCTTTTAACGTTCCAGCTGTAAAAGCAGAATTAGGTCTAGAGACGTTTGATACCATCTCCTGCTTTTATTGAGGGCTATGTTTGTGTCACCTGTCAGCAGTTCTGTTGTATAATGTATGCTTTTGTAAGCTTTTTTCTGAAGAGTTACTTGTGTACTAACATGTGCATTGCTAATTATTCACTAATGAAGCAACACTAATGAAGCAACACTTGGGGTGCATGTAACTGGTTACCAATTTACAAAAGTACAACCCACTACGGAGAAAAAAAACAACTGTCCACAAACATGTTGGTATGTGCAGAAGGCTGGCTTTGATGGGCCAATTGCTTTACAACCTGGCTTGGGCACAACTGGCCAAAAGTCAGTTGATACAAGGGCAGTGGCGAAACTACCGGGGTCGCAGGGGTTTGCGACTTCTACCGGGCCCTGGAGTTCTGCCAGTCAGGCGGGCCGAGCGGTTGCTGAAGACGACCGCTCGGCACCTCTTGGGCCCCCTTGACTGACAGAAATCCAGGATTCCTCTGCTCCCAGCCGCTGCTGCCGCCGCCGCTGCTGCCGCCGCCGCTGCTGCCGCCGCCTGCCTCAGCGCTGCCTAGAGTGCAGTGTTGGGAGCGTGAGGTGTTTGTCTCGGGTGCCGGCGCTTCACGCTGAGCGCCGGCATATGACGTCATATGCCGGCACTCAGCAGTGAAGCGCCGGCACCCGAGACAAACGCCTCACGTTCCCAACACAGGAGTTGACGGTAAGTGACCTACAAAGGGGGGTAGGGAGGGAGTGGGTAGATCGTGAGAAGGGGGTGTAAGGAGGGATAGGGTAGATCATGAGAAGGGGGGTAGGGAGGGAGAGGGAAGATCGTGAGAAGGGGGGATAGGGAGGGAGAGGGGAGATAGTGAGAAGAGGGGGTAGGGAGGGAGAGGGTAGATCGTGAGAAAGGGATAGATGGGTTGGGGGGGCCCTTAACAGATTCTCACACCGGGGCCCTGAGGTTTCTAGTTATGCTCCTGTACAAGGGGATAAAGAAAGGCTTATCATATCACCTAGAGGTGTAGTCAAATAAAGATAAATGTCAGTATCATTTGCACTATACAATATGAAGGTCCAAACCCAAGTGAGCGTCATGCCTTGTGCCTGAGTTTCCTAACCTTTTTCGAGACGCTTTTTCAGGCTTCTTGGTAGAAACAAACAAATTCAAAAGCACTAAAGCAGTGATTTATTCTGACCAGCCATACGAAACCAATGCTAGTATATGTATCATGGTCATCTGAACTCAATAGCTCATGCCAAGGTGAGTGTCCTGCCGAGGTCTTTTTAATAACATAACCACAAGCTAAGTCATATACTCGAAACCTAACTCTCTTAGCCATAAAATACCCATTCTTTCTAATCTAAAACCCATCCACTCTTTCTCTTATTCTTAAACAATAATGTTAACTCCTCGCAGTTCTGTTGCTCCCTATAATCATATCATTTTAGAATGATTAATATTTTAGAATAAAACATATATATATATATAATTAAACATCACATATTTATAACAAAAAAACAAATAGTTCATAGCTTGATCCATATTAGTAGAAGCAGAAACAAGTTAAAGTTCAAGAAACAATAAATAAATTGAGAAAAATAAACACACAATCTTTCCCTGTCTTGTGGATGTTATTATTACTCTGCCTATGGACAAACGATTACTGCAATTTTATACCTCATTGGAGTTTAAGCTATTTATTAGGCAGTCAAACAGTCATAAAATCCTAAAATTAGTGTAATTTTGGTGCTGAAAAATTGTTTCAGTCAAGCAGTAAAACAGAAGAGGTATTAACTGGGTTTATAAAATAAACTATGTTTTATTGGCTCAAGGCTGTGGATTTATCACATTCACACAACAGTAAAATCTCTTTAAAACAATGAGACAATAAGCCTCTGATTCAAATTGTTTTTCTAGAATTAATTAACCATTGAGAACTTTTTACAATGAATGTCTTCTGTCTTGTGTAACCTCCCGGATGTCTTTTCTGATATATGTAAGTATCGTTTATATATAATATATAATATTATATATATATATATATATATATATATATATATATATATATATACTTCCTGCTCTGTGTATTTGCTGAAGCAGTCTTGAAGGTAACTATTGTTGTTGAGAGAGCGGTAGATAAGTGGAACCACGCCAGGTTGAAGCCCGGCAGGGTTAAAATATAGCTGCAACATTTTTGATATTTTGGACATTTTCTGCGTCTTTGTTTTATTGCTGGGACCTTTATATATTTTTGATTTCCGTGCCTGGAACTTTACTTGTGGGTGTAGGATGCTGAAAATGATAATGTAAGATATTTTATACGTAATAAATTTATTTTTTAAGATTTAAGATTATATCTGCTGATTTTTTATATTCATATCCTTTGTGTGCCAGCCTTGGGGAAGAATAAGAAAACACCTTTATTATGACTGGCCTGTTTATCTCTATACGCATGTGAGTGCATTATTGCACAGCCCTATAACTCTGAACATTACTGTATTATGTCATGCATATTTTTTGCTCTCTCTTTTTAACATTCATATTAATTGGAATTTTGACTGCACCATCATAATATATTATTTAAGGTTGTGAATCATTCTGACACAGGGATCTAGAAAAGGAAGTCCCACCAAAAGCTCCGCCATTTTGGAGGAAGGCTTATCTGGCGGAGCTATCAGTTCACTTTGGCGGAGGTTTCCCAGGAGGTCATG
Organism: Spea bombifrons; assembly: GCF_027358695.1. Taxonomy (NCBI): domain Eukaryota; kingdom Metazoa; phylum Chordata; class Amphibia; order Anura; family Pelobatidae; genus Spea; species Spea bombifrons. Next base: position 18,772,823 of record NC_071089.1, on the reverse strand, counting down.
TCCGCAGAAGAGAGAGAAAACATGCAAGACACGGAGGAGGAGCTGCGAAACACGGAAGCGGAAGTGGTTGGCTGACAGGCACCGACTTGCACCTGTGGTGTGAAGGGAGGAGGAGCCCAATATGCAGGGGAGACTATAAATCAAAAGTCAGAGTCCATAGGAAAACCGAGGTCAAAGTTCAGACAGTAATCAACAAGCGAGGTCAATGGGCAATCCGAGGTTAAAGTTCAGGCAGCAATCAGCAAGCGAGGTCAGTAGGGAATCCAAGGTCAAAGTTCAGGCAGCAATCAGCAAGCGAGGTCAGTAGGGAATCCAAGGTCAAAGTTCAGGCAGCAATCCGTAAGCAAGGTCAGTAGGTAATCCGAGGTCAAGTTCAGGAAGGTCAAGATCAGGAAACAATCAAACAGGCAAGGTAAATAGGTCACTATAGGAACAGGAGCAGGAGCACAGAACTGAAGACACTCTGTAATGCACTGAGCGTCTCAGAATATCTGAGCACTGACATGTTGGTGTTCAGGTGTTTTATAGGGGTTTCAGGCGTGACGTCACGCGTCACGCCTACAGACCCGCCCACAGTACAATCCCTCATACAGTTCAATGAGGGAGCCGGTGCTGAGAGCACCGCCCCTCCTGTATAAAAAGTCTCCGTCCCGCCCCCTCTGTCTCTTTCCCCACGGACTGCAGAGGGAGGTGGTTTCGGAGCAGCATGCTGCAGCACCACCCCCCACCACGGCGTTCCTGCAGCCGCGGCACCCGCGAACCTCGCTCCCTGCGAGGACACGAGGAGAGGAGCTCCGGGGGACACAGCCCGCGAAGGACGCCGGCAACGGACGGATGGACGCCCTGCCGTTCGTCGGCGTCTTCCCTGTTGGAGGCGGGCAGCGGGTGCAGGCTGCTGCCGGCAGGTACGTGCCTGACAGGACCCCCTCCCCAGGCGAGCCCTCCGGGGGCGCCCAAGGCGAGGACGATCAGGATGGTGACGATGAAAGGAACGGAGTCTGGCAGGGGCGTGAATGTTATCCACTGGTTCCCAGGAACGGTCTGCCACCCCGTACCCTTTCCAGTGGATGAGGTACTCAAGACGGCCGCGTCGGATCCGGGAGTCAAGAATGTGTTGGACCTCATATTCCGTTTCGCCAGCCACTTCAATGGGTTGAGGAGGTAGAGGATCCGTAGAGGGATGAGCAGGAGGCACCCATGGCTTGACTAATGACACGTGAAACACAGGGTGAATACGAAAGGTCTGAGGCAGTTGGAGACGAACTGCCGCAGAACCAACCATAGAAATGACAGAAAAAGGTCCTAGGAACCGGGGACCAAGTTTCTTGGTGGGGCAGGATAGGCGTAGGTGAGAGGTTGAAAGCCAGACTTTGTCTCCTGGTTGATAGCAGGGAGCTGGTGAGCGAAGTCGGTCGGCATAGCTTTTATACCCTCTTTGTGCCCTGATGAGATTGTGTTCAATGAAACGAAACGATTGAAGGAGCCGCCGGAGTCTTGTGGCAGCCTCAGGCACAGAGTCCGACACAGGGGAATCAGGTAACGAGGAAGGATGGAAACCGTAGTTGGCAAAAAATGGAGAATACCCAGTAGACCTCTGTATTTGGTTGTTGTATGCATACTCAGCGGTAGGCAGCAGCTGGTACCAGTCATCCTGTAGGTGCGTTACGAAGCAGCGCAAGTACTGTTCGAGTATTTGGTTAACCCTCTCGGTCTGACCGTTGCTCTGTGGATGGAACGAGGAGGAGAGCTTGGGCTGTATATTGAGTCCTTGACAGAAAGCACGCCAGAAACGGGAGGTGAACTGCGTGCCTCGATCGGACGTGATGGTGTTGGGAAGCCCATGTAAACGGAAGACTTCTCTCAGGAACAAGTTGGCAGTCTCCGTGGAGGTGGGTAAGCCCTTGGCAGGTATGAAGTGGGCCATCTTGGAGAAACGGTCCACTATCACCAGGATAGTGGTGTATCCTTGTGAAGTAGGCAACTCAACAATGAAGTCCATCGCCACGTCAGTCCATGGTTGTTTGGGAACTGGAAGAGGGTGTAGGAGTCCAGCTGGGTGTTGTCGAGAAGGCTTAGTGCTAGCACACACTTGACACGCGGACACGTATGCTGTAACATCCTTACGCAGAGCTGGCCACCAGAACAAGCGTTTGATGAGATCTTCTGTTTTCTTGGTTCCACCATGACCGGTCGTTAGTGTCGCGTGATGGAGCCGTAGAATCTCAGGACGAACAGGCGGCGGTACGAAGACCCTTCCATGAAAGAAGAGTAGACCGTCACGGCGTGTGAGCCTTGGAGTGGTAGGGGTTCTTTCAGGAGTGCTAAAATACCGGAGCTTCTCCCATACTGATTGTGAGGTTGCTAGGAAATGGCCACTCTGAAGGATAGTCTCTTCCGTGCCTCTTGCATTCTGGTTATTGTCCATTATGCGTGAAAGAGCGTCTGCTTTGCCATTCCTAGAACCAGGACGGTAAGTTATAGTTAGAAGGAAACGGCTGAAGAACAATGCCCAACGAGCCTGTCTGGGTTTCAATCGCTTGGCGGTGCGTAGGTATTCCAAATTCCGGTGATCAGTGTAGACCAGAATTGGATGAGCAGCACCCTCCAAATGGTGCCGCCACTCCTCAAGAGCAGATTTCAGGGCAAGTAACTCTCGGTCACCGACATCATAGTTTCTTTCAGAGGGAGTTAACTTCTTGGAGAAAAAGGCAACCGGGTGTAGGATGTCCAGTGCGCCTTGTCTTTGAGACAGAATGGCCCCTATGGCGGATTCAGAGGCATCTACTTCTAAGACATATGGTTTTGCTGGGTCAGGAAACGCAAGAATGGGAGCAGTGGTGAAAAGACGTTTCAAGAGGTCGAAGGTGTTTTGGGCTTGCTGTGACCACACAAACCGGCTGTCCTTCTTAGTTAATGCGGTAAGCGGCTGGACTATCTTGGAGAAGTCCCTTATGAATTTACGGTAAAAGTTCGCAAATCCTAGGAAGCGTTGTACCTCTTTCTTATTGGTAGGACAGGTCCACTCAGTAATTGCTCTTATTTTCTTGTCATCCATCCGCAGCCCTTGGGGAGTTAGGAGGAATCCGAGGAAGTCCACTGTGGTTGTCTCAAACGCACATTTCTCAAGCTTTGCATACAGATTGTGTTCACGCAACCGAGTGAGAACTTTTTTCATGTGGAGACGATGTTCTTCAAGAGTTTCAGAATAGACCAGGATGTCATCTAGATATATCACCACAAATACATCCAAATAGTCACGGAACACGTCATTCAGAAAGTGTTGGAACGTAGCAGGAGCATTGCAAAGCCCGAATGGCATCACAGTGTACTCGAAATGCCCGTACCGAGTCCTAAAGGCTGTCTTCCATTCGTCCCCCTTTCTTATCCGGACCAAGTTGTAGGCCCCACGAAGATCCAATTTAGAGTAGATGTGGGCGGTGCTGAGACGGTCTAGCAATTCAGGTATTAAGGGCAGTGGGTATCGGTTTTTTCGTGTGATTTCGTTGAGAGCCCGATAATCGATACAGGGTCTTAGCCCCCCATCTTTCTTTCCGACAAAAAACAGTCCTGCTCCAGCCGGAGATGTGGATGGTCGTATGAATCCCTTTTTGAGAGCGTCATCTATGTATTCTTTTAGGACTTTCAGTTCCGGTCCTGACAGAGGGTAAATGCGCCCATACGGTATAGGTGCTCCAGGGAGCAGATCAATGGGGCAGTCATAACTGCGATGAGGTGGAAGCTTGTCAGCCCCTTTCTTTTCGAAGACGTCAGAAAATGAACAGTACACCAAAGGAAGACAAACAGGCGTTTTATTACATGGCAACAAATCCAGAGAAAACAACCGACCCAATGGTGGCTCTTGTGGTAGAAGGCAGGCGTTCAGACAGAAGTGAGAGGAGAAGGTGAGGGTCCCAGTCTCCCAGTTGATGTGTGGATTGTGTTGTCTCAACCATGGCAGTCCTAGGATGACTGGAAACAATGGTGACTGTACCAGATCAAAACTAATCTGCTCGTGGTGTCTGGTACCAAGGTGCATCAAAAGAGGTACAGTCTCTTGGGTCACGGGTCCAGAGGCCAATGGGTTGCCGTCTACCTGGTGTATGAGAAGCGCAGTTGTTTTGGTGTGACGGGGTATGTGGTGTCTTGAGGCAAAAACAGTGTCCATGAAGTTACCACTGGCTCCTGAATCCACCATGGCCATGGTGGTTATGGAAGAATCAGTCCACTGCAGGAGAAGAGAGATGGATAAGTGAGGGGCTGAACGGGAAACAGTAGGAGGTACAGCAGTGTGGATGGACAACAGCTCACCTCTTGACTTGTTAGGTCTCTCCGGGCATTCACGGAGTACATGTCCAGCTTTGCCGCAGTAAAGACACAAGTGCAATGTTCTTCTTCTGGAGCGTTCCACCGCAGAGAGGGGACCTCTGAAGAGTCCTATCTGCATGGGTTCCTCGGTTGTCTGTGCGGTGGTTGATGATGGTTGATGAACAGGGGGTTGGTACACACGGCGCCTAGGAGGACTAGTCCCCATGGACCGTTCCTGTCTGCGTTCACGTAGCCGACGATCAATCTGGATGGATAAGTCAACTAGGGCCTCTAGTGATGATGGAACACCAGTGCGCGCCAATTCGTCCTTCAGAGCCTCAGACAGACCCAAACGGAACTGGTCCAGTAAAGCAGCCTCATTCCAGGCGGTCTCAACTGCTGCTTGACGAAACTCTGTGACGTACTCTTCCACTGGTCTTCTTCCTTGTCGGAGATGACGTAAGGTATTCTGGGCTGTAGCTGCTCTGAGAGGGTCATCATATATTTTCCCCATAGCATGGTGGAAAGAAGACCAGGACTCTAAAACAGGATCATTGACTCGTAAGAGATGATGAGCCCACTGTTGTGGTTCACCTGTCAGTAACGTAATCACGGTGTGTACCCTAATACGGTCTGATGCATAAGTCCGTGGCTTGAGGGTGAACATCACTTGACAAGCAGTAATGAAAGTACGGTATTGGGACCTGTCACCAGAGAATTTATCTGGTAGTGCAATGTGGGGTTCAAGTGCTGTGGCCCCCTCCAATACAGCAGAAGGAGGCGTCTCTACAGGCAACGGACTGGCAGGCCTTCGACCTGAGCGTATCTCCTGTAGTTGAAGCTGTACGTCCGCTTGCCCGGCCTGGAGTTCCCCCACGGTCCTATTCAGGGATGTGACCTGGTGGACCAAGGAGGTGATAGCATCAGTTAACCCTGCGGACTCCATGGTTTTGGCTCAGATATTATGACAGGCACCGACTTGCACCTGTGGTGTGAAGGGAGGAGGAGCCCAATATGCAGGGGAGACTATAAATCAAAAGTCAGAGTCCATAGGAAAACCGAGGTCAAAGTTCAGACAGTAATCAACAAGCGAGGTCAATGGGCAATCCGAGGTTAAAGTTCAGGCAGCAATCAGCAAGCGAGGTCAGTAGGGAATCCAAGGTCAAAGTTCAGGCAGCAATCAGCAAGCGAGGTCAGTAGGGAATCCAAGGTCAAAGTTCAGGCAGCAATCCGTAAGCAAGGTCAGTAGGTAATCCGAGGTCAAGTTCAGGAAGGTCAAGATCAGGAAACAATCAAACAGGCAAGGTAAATAGGTCACTATAGGAACAGGAGCAGGAGCACAGAACTGAAGACACTCTGTAATGCACTGAGCGTCTCAGAATATCTGAGCACTGACATGTTGGTGTTCAGGTGTTTTATAGGGGTTTCAGGCGTGACGTCACGCGTCACGCCTACAGACCCGCCCACAGTACAATCCCTCATACAGTTCAATGAGGGAGCCGGTGCTGAGAGCACCGCCCCTCCTGTATAAAAAGTCTCCGTCCCGCCCCCTCTGTCTCTTTCCCCACGGACTGCAGAGGGAGGTGGTTTCGGAGCAGCATGCTGCAGCACCACCCCCCACCACGGCGTTCCTGCAGCCGCGGCACCCGCGAACCTCGCTCCCTGCGAGGACACGAGGAGAGGAGCTCCGGGGGACACAGCCCGCGAAGGACGCCGGCAACGGACGGATGGACGCCCTGCCGTTCGTCGGCGTCTTCCCTGTCGGAGGCGGGCAGCGGGTGCAGGCTGCTGCCGGCAGGTACGTGCCTGACATTGGCAGAGAACGTTGGGAGACATGCAAAGAAAGTGAGTGAATGTGGACAAGAGTATGAGAGAATGTGGATGAGAGTGTGAGAGAGTGGATTTTCTGACAAAAATTCAGACCTTTTTGCTTCCGTTTCGTGTGGGGGGGGGGGTTGGCCTTGTTTTCAGAGATTGTGTTGATGCACAAGTCTACATGGTAGTAATTGCAAGATTGCTGCACTACTATGACATTTCTGTAAACACACAGTGCACAAATCAACTGAAATAAAAGCCCTTAAAAAACGTGTTATTCTGAGAAGATGTTTCTTTTTGACTTTTTCAAAGTACAGGGGAAAATATAACAAAACATAAACTATGCACAATGGCTTCATGCATTCCTTTGCAAATAGGAAAAAACATACAAAAAATAATTTTTATTTCTAATGACTTTCATATGTGTAAAATAAAAAAATATTTGCCTGTTAAAGTACTTAAAATTATAGCCCTTAAAAATAAATGTACTAAAATGTGAAGGTCGAGATAAGATGTGGCCAGCATCTTGGTTTGCAGATTGTACGATTACAGTGTAGGGAATTTGAGATGTTTATTGACCAGGACCTGATTATATCAATCACGGCCAATTAAATTCAAACCAAAAATGTAACAAAGGGTAATTTTACGCTTCAACATGATCTTCCTAAGAATGCCCAATACATCAATAAGAAAATGCAAGTACATTCTGAAGAACCTTAAGATGTAGGGCTTTTAATAATAGAGCTAGGTGTACATCAATGTATGCAGTGCTGATTGATAATTCTTATATGACAAAGAAACAGATGTCCAACATGCGCCAGGTATCAAGGTGCGGCCCGCCAGAGGGCCATGCAGACGCATATAAGCTAAGGCAGTGAGGGAAGGACACAAAAAGTATCGTAATTACAGGTAAATATCTATTAAAACTGTTTGTCAACAGTAGGGCATCCAATACAGAAAAATATTGGTGTCATTTTCTTTTGAGCGTTCGTTCCCAGGTTGTGCTGATCCTCCATTTTTGTTTTTCTTATTTTAAATAACCATAAAAAATCAAATAACAGAGGTTAGAGCTCTTGCACTGCTATACAATCAACTATCCAGCTCTCCAAACCAGGCAGACGATGATAATTATCTGCTGTGTACAATCTGAGTGGAAAATATAGGTTAAGGTCAAAAAATAATTTCATTCCACACTATAATTTAAATGTTTTCCACAATTTAGCTTCGTTATAATTAAGCATTTTAAGTCTATAACAAGAGGATACAATTTCTGTGCTAAGCAATAATTTAGTTTTTCTAGTGAATTTGTGAAAGTAGGAAAAAATAATAATAAAAAGAAATGGGGGTTTATCCCTGTTTGACTCATGGTGTTTTACAAGTAATTTTTATTTTTATTTTATTTTACTGTCCAGCTGTTTTCTGATACATTTACTTTGAATTGCACAGACTGACAGGCTAATGGCTTCAGTAAAGTATGTGGAAATTAAATGGAAAATAAGTCATAAATGTGTTAATTAATAAAGCTAAATCTAGGGAATAAAACCTGGGAATGAAAACCAGCTATAAAAGAAATAAACACCAGCCTTAAATGTCACAATAACATTATTTTGCAATGCATATTTCTATATTTTTGTCCTAGCACTATATGTGTTTTTATGTTCACCCCTCCTTAATAAAGACCGCTCGCCATCATGTCCCCCCATCATGCATTCTCTTCAACAAATTAACCAATCTAGCAGTAAGCTATTTTAAAGACTCTAAAGACTCGTACCCTTTCCTTACTAGACACATTAAATAAAGATCCGGGTTTATATACGTACACACACATTATATATTATATACATATATATATACACACACGTATACATACATACATATCGGGTTCCATGACGCCAATCCTCAGTAGGGGAGGATGATTGCTACGTGCCGAGAGAAAGGACTGGATCACCGCATTGTGGGACAGGTATGGACCAGTCAGAACACCAGGGCCCTGGAGCAATTTCTGAAGGGCCCCTGAGAACGCCAGCGCCCTGGAGTAATTGCTCTGTGTGCTCCACAGTTTTTCCGGCCCTGTAAACACATACTGTATAATCCTCCTCCTAAGACACTCTAAACTCCCTCTTTCAGGATGCTGTTGCTCCAGACATCTATCATATTACATTAAATGACCCCATGGCCAACCATAGATCTCCGTGACAGCCACGTGGAGGAGGCTTCCCCACAAGTAACACACTGGAAAACATGTCCATATCCTGGTGGTAAGCCAGTCCAGCCCTGGTCCACATTCTAGATTCCTACTACTAAACATCAATGCAAAAATACACAAATGAGCTGCAAGATCCTTGTCATTCTAGATGACTCCCCATCTCATTCCCCTTACTGACTTCAGCTCACTGTTTAATTGTCGTTTGTTACATTGTGTGAAAACTGGAAATCGAAATACATTTCGCAACAGGTAGGATGAAATATTTGATTGCAATTTTTTAAAACTGCCTTTTGATATGTTTAAATGTCAACAAGGCATAAAGACCTTTTAATGCTCTACTTTTGTTTTGGTACCTGCAGGTACCTTGCCACAAAAAATCATCATATTTTAGAGATGCTCCCTAAATATTTTTTTGATCTTTATCTCTTTTTGAGGCTTTAAAAATAGATTGCTACTAAAACAAATAATATACTTCATATATATAGCAAAAAAATATTTAGGGTGCATCTTTAAAATATGATGATTTTTTTGTGGCGTGGTACCTGCAGGTTCCTCCCAGAGCCAAGTAGGTCCTACATTTTATTTATTCTGTAGTGTTATGACAATAGGGAACATTAGTAATTAACAATAACATTGATAATATATTTAATATACAATAAGGCATACTGGTACAGAAGGAGAAGGGGCCCTGCTCTTGCCATAGTACAATCTATCAATCTATATATAAAATACTGTATGAACAATGACTTTTTGTCATGGACTGCTGTATACAAAATATGAACATTAAAGCTAAGGCTATACAATTCACTTTATGTTTCACATTCTGAGCATTTCAAAGCTACATTGACCCATTCTTTTTCAATTCTCTTGTCCTATTCTATGCTTCTGGGGTATGCAGTCACCAGCGACTCTTGTCAAAGTCAAAGCTTTGCCCTGTTGTTCTCGAGAGCAGAGGGGTCCCAGCAATTCTATAAATTACCACACTTGGAAGCAAATTATTATAGCTTATAGAAAGAGGACTTTAGTGTCACAGAAGATCACAAACAAAATATTACATAGCAGAAAGGTTAGAGATGTAGCACATCATCCACTTGGCAATAACTATAAAGAGCATCAAAAGGGAGCGTTGTAGGGCAACAAAATATTTAAAAAAAATAAACTTTAAAGAAAGTTACAAAAAATAGTGATTTTAAAAATAAAAGTTTTAGATAAAAGAAAAATCCCTAAAGTAGCAGAATCAAATGTGATATTGGCATTCTGCCAAAGTATTTAAATATATATACATTATTTGTATTATTATTATTATTACTACTACTACTACTAGTAGTACTACTATCTTTTATTGACAAAGTGCCAACTCATTCCACAGTCCTAAATATAAATTGATACCTATAAGAGGCAGAAGGCACTAGGGGTTCTTTTTTCTAGAGCTACAATGTAACAAATGCCTATTTTTCTTCCTTGTGGTTTAAGTCATCTCATACCGTGGTCCTCTACACATTTCAAGGTTACCTTAGGAGTGATTTATAGTGTGCAAGCGAGATGGGAAAACATGGATATGTAAACAAGAACGTGACAGCAAGAAGAACTTGTTACTTAACTAAAACATCACACTTTTAATTAAGTTCAAGACGATTCTGCCTTTATTTTGGTATTCTTTAGGTTTTGTTATTGAGGTGGTTCTTATAGCCATTGCTTTTCTATAGTAGTCCACAGATATAAAAAGCCACTTTAAATAAATAAATAGTAGTAGCTTATGTTCCCCTCTCTCAGCTGAGAACAGATTTTCAGACCCTGACCTCATTAATGAAATGTCCACATAAGCACTCTTGCCTTTAGAGGGAAACAGTAATAAATGGATATCACCTGATTCTCTCTTAGAAGCAGAGACCTTTTACAAGGACCCCATATATCCACATAGGTTTTCATACAAAATGATAACTCTTTGAGCAGATCTACTACACTTTTTTTTATATTGCAAACCTACAGTTGTACTTCAATGTACCGCAGCTTTATTGCATTTGTACTTCTGTACAAAAATAACTGCAGTAAAACTGCAGTACAGTGAAGTACAAATGCAGTAAAACTGCAGTAAATGTGCAGTAATACTGCAGTAAAAGTGCAGTATTGCAGTTTTTTCATGTCCAAAAAACTGCAGTATTACTTCAGAAAAACTGCAGTAATTTTTAGTAAGGGCGATCCCAGTGTGGTGTTGTGGGAAGAGAAGAACTGTTCAATTGTATAAAAATTCTGTTTCTGTGACTTTTCGTAATGCTATAGGCATATCATATGAAATGTTCAAAAGTATCTGCTCTCTCATTGCTAAAACCAAATGAAAATTATTAGCATGGTCTACACTTCCCAAATCAAGACACATTCATTTGGTGCAAAATTGAGATGTTTTTGACTGCTCTGGTTTTATATGTTTTATTAGTACATAATGATGGGTTATATATATACCGTATTTGCTCGATTATAAGACGACCCCGATTATAAGACGACCCCCCAAAATCAAAATATTAATTTAGGAAAAAAACAAAAAGCCTGAATATAAGACGACCCTATAGGAAAAAAGTTTTACCAGTAAATATTAATTCATGTAAATTATTTTTTCATGTTTAATAAAAGCTATGATTGAGAAAAATATATTTTTTAAATTTCCTTTTATTTGCCAACCTGCCCCCCCCCAGTTATGCCACTCTGCCCCCAGAAATGCTTTATACCCCCCTATTTGCCACTCTGCCCCATGATATGCCTTATACCCCTATATGCCACTCTGGCATATAGGGGGTTAAAAGGCATATCATGGGGCTGAGTGGCATATAGGGGGTTAAAATGCATTTCTGGAGGTATATAGGCATATCATGGGGCTGAGTGGCATATAGGGGGTTAAAATGCATTTCTGGAGGTCCAGAAATGCATTTTAACCCCCTATATGCCACTCAGCCCCATGATATGCCTTTTAACCCAGCATGTACTGGCTGCCTTGGCTTGATAGGAGTGTGATTGCTGTTAGCAGTTTGATATATATATATATATATATATATATATATATATATCAAACTGCTAACAGCAATCACACTCCTATCAAGCCAAGGCAGCCAGTACATGCTGGAACCTGGGGATGATAGTAGTGGGATTACAGCCTCCCTATGCCATGCTACAACCCCCACCCCCCTTACACATCCATGCTATCACACACAAACACATTTAAATACTCATTCATTCCATTAATCACACATACTTCACACATTAAACACACATTAATCACACATACTTACCCAAAAACCCTCCCCCACCCCTTACCTGAACTGCAGATCTCTCACTCGAAGACTTCTGCAGGGGACCGGCTGTAGAGCAACTTCTCTGGCCCCGCCCCCAGAGGAGGGAGGGGGAGATAGAGCTCTGTGAGGACGCTGCAAGCTTCCTGTCCTCCTGCTTCTAACAGAAGAGACGCTGCTCGCGACCGGTAAGCAGCATGGCCCCAGCAGACATTTTTTGGGGGGTCTGAGAAGACGACCCCGATTATAAGACGAGGGGTATTTTTCAGAGCATTTGCTCTGGAAAAAACCTCGTCTTATAATCGAGCAAATACGGTATATAACATGGCAAAATGAAGTCATATTTGACTTGTAAAATTGCATATGCTTTATAAGGTTTAATAACTTAGTAAGTGCTCTAATACCCTAGTATTTCTTATGAAAACATTTATGTTAAAATCCCCAAATCCTTTGATTCCTATGGTATTACAAAGTCCTTGCCTATAATGAGTTAACTATATATTTTTTCTCTTGGTAAATATCCCCATTGATTATAAGCGCAGATACAAAGGAACCACAAAGAAACCTCAAATTACTAGAACAAGAAATGTATTTTTAAAAAGTACTATAGTACAGCAAAGCATCTAAATGCTTGCCAAACACCCTTAAGGTGAGTAAAGTAGATATAGAGAGAACCTCATACTGGAGTATCTAGAAAACGTGGATGTGATCCTACATGCACTTTCCAAAGTGTACTTGCTGATGATTTATTTACATTCAATATCAAAGAAGAACTCAATGAAATCATTGCCGACTGGCACCGTAAGAGATGCATAAAGAGAGAAAAATGGCACTGGAGTAGTTTATAAATCTAAAAAGCAGATTGGATTATATCTAGACTTGTTCGCATTTTCAGAAGACTCCCATTCAAAGGAAACATGAAATAGGATTGTTAAGTTACAATGCCTCTCATAAGATGAATTCATTCCTTGCAAACCGAAAAGCAATGTAACCCAATTTACAATGGTGGATTTGCTTGTCAGCTCACTTATATCGCTTGCAAAGTTGCAGCACACAGGCACAAGCAAATTCTACAGTTAACTGCAGAGTACTGTTTAGCTGTGTTCTGAAGGAGGTAAGAAAAATGTGAAGAGTAGACGCCTTATCCACCCAGGACAGAGAGATCAGCAGATATTTGTGGGGGCAGAGAGAGTAACATATATGTGAACACTAATACTAACGTTTTCCTAAATGCCATCATCATCATCTCTTCAACAATTACACCATCATTGCTTAAAAACCTCTAATTAAAGAAAGCGTCAGTGTAAATCCAAATGCTGAGAAATTTATTCTATGAAAAAAAACAGGTATAATAATAGTAATAATATGGATTAGGTCATAAAAATTATTGTAGATGCGGTCAAAATCGTTTGTCGGTACCAATGCTTTAAATAGCTTGCACAGACACGAGACTTGTCGAGTTTAAATACAGGTATTACTAAACAAAGCAATAAACATAATTGAAGTTTCAGGCTGCAGCGTTGATTTGGTTGGTCTTTCTTTAAACCCAAATTACTATGTATAAATGATACATTTTTCCTTCTGGAATGCAATACACCAAAAAGTAGATCTGCAAACAAAAATGTGCACAATCATACCATCAAAACTGTCATTTTTTTGGAACACCTACTAAATCAATATTTTTAAAGGCTTGTAATTCTCTTTATGCAAAGCATTATGCTGCAGCCACGGTATTAAGCACTGTAGTTTTCATGTGCTTGCAGTATTTATAAATCATTCCTGCTAGTTTTTTCAGCAAGCACCGGACCGCTTACACATACATAACATACACATACATGCACACACACAAACTATATGAATAGTTATATACTTTTTTATAAGCTAGTATACATCCAATACAAGAAACTTTTTTTTTATAAATTACTTTGGTTAGAAAATAGTCGAAAAATAGTAGAAACATTTTATGATTCAATAAATTACAGTCACATTCTTGTCTATTATGAGTATTTAGATGTCTCTTTTCATTGCATGTACTTTTTGGTTAATTAATCATTTGTAGACAATAGTGCCAGAGGACATTGGAAATGCTATTAAATAAGAACTCATAGGCGATTACCTTGATCCACATAATAACAATTGCATTGATTAACAGTTCTTAGGTAGCTTTTCAGGCTTGATACAAGGATACAATTTGTTTGTACTTGATGGTTGTTCATTAATCCATTTATCTCTGGTAGTTTGATCCGAGCATGCAATCTCAGATAATAGTGGCATAATTTGATGTCTATAATGGCTATCCAAAAATACCTCCCTTAAATAATGTTTTCAAATTAAGTGTAAATGTAATTCAGTTTTCATTTCAAAATTCCATTACTGATTAAGACATATAATTAACTTATGATTCAAAATAAAGTAAATCTTTGCTCATTTCCAACTGAATATTCAGCTAGATAAGTGATAAAGTCCATAACCAACAGCAAATTAACTGAACATCCTACACAGACATCTAGTGTATAATTCATGAACTTTGCATTACATTAGAGAGTTATACTCGTAGTTCAGGCTTTAGAACCCTGCATATCTATAAAATGCTAGAAATTAAATAGAAAAATTGAATAAAATAAACCAAAATTGTATTGCACTGACCCTGTTCTTTCTTAATGAACGTGGTCAATTTACTACAATCCAGTTTTAATGTTAATGAGATAATGATAACTATTACTGTTTATAATGTTTATAATATGATTTTTTTTGTTCTTTCCTCTCAAAAAAAAACCAAAACATGGTAAAGCTGCAAAATGAATGTGAAAAATATATAGTTTCATGTGGTTAGGTTGAAATATGGGACCTCTACTGAGTCTAGTGCAAGTTTTGAACCTGCAGTGCCTAAAAGACATGTCCTACCCATGCAGTTAAAAGTGAAAAAAACCCTAAATTTTAATTAAATGAATACATTTTTTAAATGGTTAAATAAAAAAAGTTTTAAACTGCCTCTAGTAAAATACTTTGGAATGGCAACTGAAAAAATATATACTTGCTACATTTAAAAAAATCTTGTTTATAAACAGCAATGTGAATCATTCACATTTACCCCTGTAAGTACCAAAAGTAAATGAAAATATCAGGAATATGATGTGTTTCCAAAAAAACAGGAAAAATACCTGAATAAACTTTTGGAGTTTTCAGTTTCATAGGTGAAATTGTGAAGGAAATTGCCTCCACATTCTTAGTTTTTATACATAATGATGATATATATATATATATATATATATATATATATATATATATATATATATATATATATACATACACACACTGAACAATTTGTGGAGTTGTTTTTTGTTATAGTAGCACCCACAAGTCATTTTAGTAGGTTTTTATAATTCCCCACTCTATATTGTGCTAATACACACGCTACAACCCTGCATCCCACCCATTCTACCTGAGTGCTCTGTACAGCGCAGGCCCCAGATACACATATACAGCAACCCAAGGCTCCGCAGCCATCTGTGGACAAGTAAGACATCTACTGTAAGACAGGTAAGAGGAAGGAAGAACAGGCACAGAACCACTCTCCATAGATTTTATTGGACGCTGATATAAAAGTGGTTGGGACACCAGTGATAATTTTAATAATGGGCACATCAGCTAGTATTCACATAATAACTAAAAAGCAAACAAACAAAATCCTTTCTGCAATCCCAAGATTATGTCCTTAACGCGATTTCACTCTTACTGATGCCTGCGGGGGCCAGCATGGTCAGAGTGGGCCCTGACTTGGCTCCCGTGTAGGGCCAGGCTTTGGCGCCAGTTTTGGTAGGTTGGGGGTGGGGTTTAAGGGGCGGTTATTTAAGGTGTTGTGACACAAGGTTTGGGGACATTTTGTAGTCACCTTACCTTGTGTTGCTTGTCCCTCCCTGTTTATTGTGTTATGTTGGAGTATTTCTGCTGTCACTGCCGGGTGGGTAGCTTAACAGGCATCTAGGGGGTGTGAATGCTCTGGGGGAGAGCATTTGATGGGAAGTTCCTGGTGGGTGGTGCTGGGAGCCTCAGGTTTAGGTTTGGGCATCTTGGTATGTCTGTCTCTGTGTGGTGGTTCCTAGTAGGCTTTATGGTTTTTGTTAATTATTTATGTTTGTTGATTTATTATATTTATGTGTTCAGTTTGGTAGTCTTTCACCTGTTAACGCAACGAGGTGTCGGGCCTAAGGTTGCGTGGCATTGATTTGGTTAATAAAGAAAACCAAAGTTTCATGCGTCTGTCGTTACTGGGTTAAGGTAAATTGGGTAGGGGGCCTGGCCCGGAGATCGTGGGTACTTCAGTCATAGCTGCTTCCGTTAAATTGTACATGGAAGGATCTGAAAAAGCATTCTTACCCATATTATGAATATTTGGATTAATCAGATGTAAATAAAACTGGCATTTATGGGAATTTTGTAATTTTCTTTCAAGGACTATATTTAAGTCCTCGGCAAAGGTCATTTCTCATTTGAGATGTTTTGTTTGTTTGGTAAGATTGTCAATTTTAATAGAAATATCAAGTAAATAAAGCTTGTACTTACATTTTATGCCTTCTATTTACAAATACGTTAAAGTGATATACAAAAGATTGAGTAGTGGATGAAATCCACATAATGCTTTCTTACTTCAATTACAAACACAACACTGCCAACAGAAATATTGTTTTTATAGAGCTGTGTAATTCAGATTTAGTTATTATTTTGTGGGATATTCATTGTAGGTTTTTAATAGCCCTATCAAAACCTCACTGTTTAATAGTATTGTGTTACAACCTACTCCATAAACAGTGTTTGATTTTTTTTAATGACGTTTTTATTGATTATAGGCTATAGGATATGAAACATGCTTAACCCCTTCAATTGGTACCTCAAAGCCCAGAGCAATTTTACCATTTTTGGGGTATGTCGGTTTAGCGATTATTCTCCTTTCCTGTGAATAGTGTACCTATGTAAACTATATATTGTTTTTTCAAGGCGAGATGTGTGTGAAAATAACATACCCCTTCCTTGAATTCTATGGTTTTACATAACAGGACATAATCATCTATTCCTTAGCAGGTCGAAAACTTAGGTCTAAAAATCTCAGTTGAACAGCAACACATGACATATTACACTGTGCCATGATTTATTCAACAAAAATAAACCCAAAATGGAGAAGCCATGTATGAAAAACTAAACTTTAAGGGGAGCACTTATAACCTCATAGGGGTTTCATAAAACCCCTAGAACTCTTATGTGAGCTTGGGCTTGAGTTGGAGGAGAGTATCTGGTGCCTGTACTTTAGCAAGACTATATTTTTAACCAAACATATCCCCTGTAAACTTAGAAGCTGGGAATGAGGGAAACTATATATATGGGGGACTCTGCAGAATGTCCCCATGTATTTGCAAGGAGGAACAAACAATAATGTAAAGGGGTCACTAAGCTATCATAAAGTGCAGCTGAAGTGTACATAAATTGCATCACATTTAAAAATACAGATTTTACCAATAAACACTACTGAGGTGTATTCACCACAGAAAGGGTTAAATAAAAAGCCAGAAATGTCTTCACACTTCACAAGTTTGAGTTGTACTGAATTAATATTTGATTTAAAACAAAAAAAAATAATAAAATAAGCAACCCCTAAATACCCCCTGGAGACTGTTTTCATTTCACACTTGTGTATGATCATGCCTTGCTACAATCAGCTGTGATATTTAAAGGACATGATCAATCTCGTAATTATCTCCAACGGGGTCTTTAGCAAAACCTTATTTAAACCTCAGTAAGAAATTTACAGACACTATAAATTCAAGTATCTTTAGTTTCCAGGTGTTTACAGACTTTTAAATGTGTTAATAAATGAAGATCTTTTTGGTAAGATGTTGGCAAACCTAGTAATGTCTACGGACAAGTCAGCTAAGGAGTCATTAAAAATAATACCTGGTTGAGAACAAATAGTAAAGTCAGTAATCTTGGCAAACGTGACGGTTTTATGTGTCCTTAAGCCAACATTAGTGTTCTGCACACATTCGTAATATGACTATATATTACGCTTCTGTCAGTTAATTTCAGTCGTTAATGTCATAATGGAGAATGCAGTCACTTCCTGGGTAATTACAATATATCTATGAAAATGAATTGAGTCTCTTTCCAAAAGGATTGTTTGTTCCATATTCATTCTGCTAATGCATATCTTTGGCTTCATTATAACTCAGTAAATGTCAGCCCAGGTATGTTGGTAAAATCAATAATTAAATAACTTTACAATAATTACCTACAATAACCCGCAAAAACAAAAAACTGGAGAGAGAGAATTAGAAAGAGACTGAGAGAAAAAGAGAAGACAGTAGAGGTGAGAGACAGTAGGGAAAGATTGTTGTGCATGTTATTGTACACCTTCATAGCTTTGCGGGCCAGTCTGTCTATGGCTATGGCAAGAGGAGTGCACCCTGTAGTACCAAAGGGCTAGGGCTCATCCTGGAGCAAAAAAACAAGGAGAATTTGGGCAGGCCAAGCGGTCTTTAGCTCTCTCACACAGTCTATGTAGATCTGAGAAGCGGAGCACTGACATGTGACATTACATTTTGGAACCCAGCTTCTCTTAGGCATGAAAATACCCTCAAGTGTGAGGGTGGAGAGTAAGGAACGGCACAGCAGGGCCTGGTTTGTCCCTCTCAAAAGTTGGACCCATTTAATCTTAAGATTTCCTATCAGTACTGTAAGCTGAAGCCCTCATTAAGTAAGGAGAAGGAATTGGAATTCAATGGTCATATATCTTCTATAGCACATAAACCATTTAACTCAACCCTGCTGAGTGCTTAAAGTTTGAACGAATGTTACACAAGTACATTAATTGATAAGTGAAAAGTATAAACTGCAAGTAGGGCTCGACAAATCCATTGAGTGAGGCTGAATTCTGTCACAGGACTCTTAACGCTCAAGACAGACATAGCACTAAATGGGTTTTCCCTGAAATTGCACACAAATATATAAACAAATGCCTCTCTAGATGTTGGTTGGGGTACATGCACAACCTTGCTGCACCAAAACCATATAGGAGTGACCAGGCCTGAACTGACCATAGGGAAACTAAGCAAATATTCTGCGAGCCACTGGGCTTCAGCCTATATTTCCTTTACATACAACATTTAACCACTTTTAACATGTGGGCTAATGTACTTCAAATGCCCAGACCTATGGTCCCAGTCCCAGTCGACCTTGTGTATAAGCATGCACAGTATTATTTAACATTGGATTTGAGAGGATGAGGAGTGCAGCCACAAAAGACATGCATCCCACCCAGAGGACATATTTATTGTTTTTATATCTATGCCGTGTTTACGTGTTGGCATACCTAGAACCTTTCAACTTATTCCTGAGTTTGTATTCCTGAATTAGTAACAGATAAAAGAAAAGTTAATATACATTCTTTGTTATTTCCTTTTTTGGTTTCCATAATGAAACATAAATTATTTTTCATTTAGAAGTAAGTTCTACAGGACAAAAAAATGGTAGCTGGAAAATGACTCATGACAATCAGGTGAACACAATTTTATTACGCACCTGTGAAAATAAATAAATAACTATAAAAATATACTAATGTATTCTCATGTTTAATGTGTTGCATATTCATAAAGAGAGTTTTTATATTATTCAAATGTACTTTATGGTAGATGCAGGGAGTGATTTTCTCAAGTGCTTCATGCTGATTAGAAATCTAAGTATTTGTGTATTAATTTACAAATGCAAGATCAACGAGAATGACACTAATTTGAGCAACTCTATGGTGGTAGGGTGTATGATGAGATGTAACGGCAAAATGACCAGATTGTGAAAAAGCCTTAAAAAATATATTTTTTCAATACAGTAATTTTAAAAATAGATTTTTTTTACATTTCACCACCCACGTAACTGCTGAAACCTTGGGCTAACAAGCAGTATTTATTTTGCAATGTAAAAGCAAATTAAAACAATAATAATGTTTAAAGTGATATACTTAAAATTATATCATGTGGCAGTAGCCTAACTCTTTGATTTAAAAAAAAAAAAAAAAAAAAACTAATAAAGAGGTATGGAGTTTATTCACTAAGAGTTGTGGTTCACTATTCATAGTATGCAGTCTTAATACTAGCAAGCTTCTCCAACAAGAGCGGCTATGATGGTCTAACATAATGCGTAATTTAATGTGTGTACAGGCTCTAGTGAATGCTCACTAATGTATAATATACATTATGCAGGGCCAGCCAAGCTCTTCCTGCAGTGGAAGCTCACTGGAGTTGAACCTTCATATTGTATAGTGAAGTCAAACAGTGGAAACACAACTCTTCTGATACTCCCTATTATTAGTGAACCCAACAGTAAAGTGTCTTCGTCATGCTTCTCTCCATAAAGGTTGTAGCTATTATAGTTATATTAACAGCATGACATTCAACAAATGACATGGAGATCTACTGTCCCTTCTTGAGAAAACACCCAAATTGGAATTAGCTGTTCATATGCCCTAGTAAAACTGTGAATTTGACTATCCTTTCAACCTATGTTCCTACAGTAAAATTCCTTGTGCACTTTTGTTATCTATATATTTACAGTGTGCATCTATGACTGCAAGGCCAGCTCTATGTTCTAGCGTTCCTCTGGTATATACAGATATCTGACAAAATGGGAAAAAACCTAATTGCAGTCTTTTCTACCACCTAGACCACCTGTGCTCTGAGAAGACCTCCCAAATCCTGCAAGATATGGCCTCATAAAGAAAATGAAAAATTACCATTCACATTTGATATCTGCAGCATGGTGCCATACAATTATTTATAGATCTTTTAGCATAACTCCATGTTTATTGAACCCTTCATGTTAAGACTGTTCTTACAAGTTTCACATTCTATTCAGGAAACACGGAGGTTATAACATAACATATGTAGCACTATCTGTTTCAATTTACCCCTGGACATAAGCCTTTGGAATTAACCAAACTTTGAAAAGAGACTCTTATATATGCTATTACCATGGGTTAAAAGAGGGCATGTGGATGACAAAAGTATAACATGGACAGTCAAAAAAGGTACAAACCTTTACACATGTATAACCCAAGACTGAATTCTCCAGTCTAACACAAACCATTGAATCCTACCTGCCTACCTGTGAATATCTACTCCAAAACAAAATGACGTTATGGTAGCAGTGTAAGTTGACCTCATATACAAATTACCATTAGTTTTCTAAATATTTCAATGGGGGACACAAAACAGTTGTGGAAGTGTGAAGAACATTGTAGCAAACACAGAGGATCTATTTTCACTCTGTATGATTTTTTAGCCTTACTGCGATGATCTGTGGATTTGGATGGAGCAGTGCCAGACCAACCAATGTTGGGTTTAGCCGGTGCTTCCCTATAATATTGTGTGTAGAGGGCCATGGGTCATAAATTCAGCAAAGGAACTGCTGGCCAATAATCTTATGATTTCAAGTAATATACTAAATAGATAGGTAGAAGATTGTTCAAGAGTCTTCAAAGTCAGGTGGGTGAGAGCTTAATGGAATGAGGCTGAGAATTCTATCATTACCTCCAGAACTAGGTAGATAAATGTATGGACCATTATGAATGCTCAGAGCCTGTTGGATATTTGTTTTACCCCACTGTCTGACAGCTGAGCTTTACAGCACCTAGTATCTCTGTGTTACATAGGAATGACTTTAACAATGTCTTGATATCCCATCATGTCCCTAATTATATAAACTTCTTGGGTTCTAGCTTTAATAAGGATCTCACACTGACCCCTTGCTCCCAGGTAGAGGAAAGTCCTATTATTAAAGGCGGCAGCAACAGCAAAGAACCCTGTTTAGATGATGGTTTTATTTCCAGAAGCCTGGATATTTAAAAGACTATTTAAAGTATCTTTAAGCATACGTTACTCATCCAATTGTATCTTAGAAGCTATAACCAAATGCACGACCAGTTACTGGTTCATGCAAACAGCGTGCAATCTCTTTAAGACTGTTAGATCACAGAAGCTATATAAAGAAAAAAATGGGGAAAAACAAACTTTTAAATATTATGCAGTCTTTGTAAACTTTCTAAATCCCTAGAGGGAATAAGATGTGTGTGAGGTTTTGCAAGTTAGCAGCTTGATATATTATCCAATTGCCTTTTGATTTTTGTTCCTATAAATAAAACAAACTAAATGCCATTCTTGCAATCATATAAATGTACACACTTTCTTTTGCTCAAAAACAAGAATGACCTTTTATAACAGTGCAGTCTTGTTAAGTGCTACAATTGAAAAGACAATTGTTAAGAATAAGATTGCTTCAGTTCTGTACTCTAAAAAGTACAAGTTTCGGTTAAAATAACATTTAAACCTCGGAGCGTAGCTTTTTGGCTACAAGTTGCATTCTTCAAAAAATAAAGAAGATGAAGACATTGTGAATAAGTGAATTAAAGTGATTAGTTAAAACAACATGGTTCAAGTCTGAGTTTTTAACTAAAATAATAATTCTGCATATTCAAGGGCCCTTTTATTTACATTCATTTTTCTATTAACACATCGATTACAGCCTGGTGTGCACATCACATCAAATAAAGGAGAACACTCAACGTCATCATACCATTAACTAAAACTTATTACACCAGCTATTATACATATATATATATATATATATATATGTATATATATATAGATATATATATATATATACGGTATATGTGTATATATATATATGTATATGTGTATATATGTGTATATATATGTATGTATATATATATATATGTGTATGTGTATGTATATATATATATATATATATATACAAACTTTGTGTTCTCTAGATCACCATCATAATCCCTCCTCATTAAGTTAACGCTACCTTGTTACGTCGCTGATTGTTGATGACTGATTTAGACAGCCTTTACGAAGGTACGTAAGGGGAAGATAGAGAACGTCAGAACGGGAGACTGATTAGATAATGCTGACATTGCCACTCTGATGCTAATGCATCTCTAAAACAATTGCAGAGGTTGACAAACAAAGCACGAGCATTAAGTAGCTTTAACTAATGAATTTAGTAACGCTAAAAGCTGTGATGGGTGACAGTTCACCTTTTAAAAAGCCCATGAAATTATTCAATTAAATAAATGTATGCACCATATGTCCAGGGCAGCGGGGAATAGACATATTGGTGGAGGAAACTGTATCTCCAGAATGTTTCTTATTTTTGTTCCGAACATACACACATTATTCCCTTTTACGAACACAAAGAGGATTATGTATATTTTGGTTTATTAACCTCCATTAGCTGCATCATTAAAATGTTGCTTTCGCCTTTCTTTACATAATGGCAGTAGGCACTGTTTAAGGCAATCTAGAAGAAATAATTATAAAACTGGAAAATCATAAGGCTTTAGATAATACATAGTATGTATACTAAAAAGCAGTGATATTCTAAACATCTGTTTCCGCAGATAAAATAATTATATTGCGTTGTTTTAGAATATTCCTTAAAATACTAATCGCCCCTTTGCTGTATGCCAGCATCTAGAACTCCTGGCCATATAAAATATGATTTCAAGAAAGGTAAACAGATGGATTAAAGTGATTCTTTGATTTTAGCGTGTTATTTCCAATAGTATGTTCTTTATTATATACCGTATGGCAGCTGCTCAAGGTCATTGCCACCATGTGAAGTAGACACAGCTGTGTCAGTGTGAAAACAAGCCCAGTCTAGAGGGGGATGGGATTTGGTTGAAACTTACTGAACCATTTAGATCTCGCTAGGCTTAAAATTGATCTTTCTCACTGGGCTGCATATCCCGTAAGGGTATACAGTGCCACCTTTCAATGTCAGTCATGCAACAATTTAGCTAAGGGCAAAGACTCTGCTCGGTAGATGTGATTAAAATGTTCACAAGCGAGTATTTTATGATGAAGGCTTTATAGGTTCATTTCAGAAAAATGAGTAAAAGCAATAGCAAAACAAGGGTTTTTTTTTTTTTTCTTTTCAGGACTGACATTCATACCAGTGGAAACATATGTGCGAATATAAATTCATTTGCTGTGGCAATAGGGTGGCCCATGCATAGTTTTTATTAAATATCTGAATGGTCTACGCTGAGAGAGCTTGCTGAAGTTTGGAGGTTGCCTGATTTACCCTACTTTAAGACGGTCTGTCAACAAATCATGGATGTTATTGAGATGGATGAACCGAGGGCTCTGGTGCAAGAGTCTATAAGATCTGGACCTCTTGGTTAGTGCATATGGACCTAAAACTTCTATAGGAATTCTCTTTCATCCTTCTTTGTCTATTGGGGCCTCACTTTCCCTCTTCTTTCCTTTTTCCAGATGGCTGTCCTATTTTTTTAGCTTCTGTTCTCTTTCTTATAGGAAGCATGGGAGGCAACCTCCAATCTATCCATGGGACCCACTTTCTTGATGGGAATAGATGGTGTTCTTGGTGGGGCTCCGGAGAAGAATGGGGGTTATGGTATATAGTAAAGTATGTTATTAACCCCTTAAGGACAATGGGCGGTCATTAAACCCATTGAAAACAATGCATTTTGAGTCCATACATGTACGGGCTTTGTCATTAGGGGGTTAATGGGATTTGATTCTTTTGTATGCCATTATCTGCCTAACCTATTCTGTATATTGTATCATATAGTTAGTCTGTCATGATTAAATATGCCTTCTTAAATTAGTATAAATCAAATTCTATTGATTGAAAATATTAAAACTAACATTATATATATATATATGTAATATTAACAGCAAAAACCTATGTTGAAGACAAGACCGAGGATTAAGGTCTGAGCCTTTACATCAGGAAAATGGGCAGACTAAATGGTCCTTATCTGCTGTTATATTCTATGTTTGGATTATTTCTGCTATAATCAATTAATTGCACCACATAATGCAGTCTGTCAAAATGTCTATTACTCATGTTACTGTTATTTACTCCGATGGCATGTCCCAGAAACTATTCCTGAAACCATAGAGGATTCCTAAGTGCCATAGTTTGCCTGCACAAGACATTACACAAACACGTAACCCTAATTTTCAGCAAGTGCATCCTGAATAAACATAAACACAGTTCAGGGCCGGCAAGCAGAGCCTGTTTAAAAATAAACAGACACGAGTTGGCTTCTTCTATTACATAAGTCACACAGAGAAGTTATCATTTTCTATTGACGGTACATTTGTAATATATTCATAGTGTAAACAGAGCAGAGCAGGTTGTGCACTTAATTATTCAGAGAATTAAATTACTTAATAACAGTGCCAAAAGTAATTGCGTTTTTGGAGATTAAGTCATTCAGTTGCCAATTAATACTTCCAATAACATTTACTTGCAGATCATGTAATCGTGTCTCTAAGATGTATTTACAATATTTATTAAACATTTGGTAGTAGGATTTATAGTTAAGAATTTTGTGAACTTTTAACCGTTTTGAAAAAATATTATGTAGCTGGCATGTCACACTGCTGATTAACAACCTAGTTATAAAAGAAATAACCATCTATTAATCAGGAGAAAGATGTAAAGCTTTTTAACTCTTTCACGATCTTGGGACACTACAAGGACCGTTTTGTGTTTTACTTGCAATGTTGTCTATTGCAACCAGGGTGCAGAGTGGAACAAGGATTCTGGAATATTCATGCCCCGAATAGTTCCTTTATTAGCCATGGTTTTAATATAATTTGTGAATTTATGTGAAGGAAAGGTCAACTCATACTTAAAAGGTGGTCTGATATGCATTTTGGGACAGCCATAAGTTCTGAAGCTAACAGATGTCTTAATACGTAGATTTGCAGGTGTTATATTTGCAGGATTAAATATCATTAAAACCAGAGCGGCCCGGCAGCATTCCCTACAAATAAAGAACTGTATGCAACCTCTGTAGGTAATGCAAATTCTTGTGACTTTGCACTATTTCTTAACTCATTCAACATCATACATGACAGACGAAATAAAAGGTAGGGGGTCTCAAGAGACAAGGAGATTCCTTGCAACTAGATGCTATTATTTAACACTAAACTTCCTAAATGGGATCAATGTGATAATCTGCATCAGATAAACACTCAAACTTTCACCTGTGAGAACTATAGTAAAATAGATGGGGGGCAGGCAATAGATGGGGGAGTAGAGACCAATATTTGCATTTAGGGGACATTCCTTGTAGATCTATGAATCTATATTTCTAATGAAGATAGCTTTAAACTCCTTAACCTGTGTGCTGGTGGATTTTAAAAGAACTGTTCGGCTTAGACAATATTTTAGCGCTAGAACATACTATTCTCTACTAGGTAAAGTGGTCCAAAGTGGACCTTTGGAGAAGAATGCTGGAATGGGAGTTGAGGCATCCAGGCTCTGGCTAGGTGTGTCTCTGATTACAGCTGACATTTTAGTTAATGCTCCACAAGCGACACATTGACCATAGGAATCGAAACTGCGATGCACAGTGTGTTCTGACTCCTTTCTATCAGAACCAGCATCAACTTGTATGTCATCAATTTGAGCTACAGTAGCTCATCTGTTGTATTTGACCACACGGGCCAGTCTTCATCCACCACGTGCATCAATGAGCCTTGGTCGCCCATGACCCTGAAACCGGTTCACCATTTGTCCTTCCTTGGACCACCTTTCATAGGACCAGTTTTGGAGAGGTTTTGACCCAGTCGTTAAGCCATCACAATTTGGCCCTTGTCAAAGTCTCTCAGATCCTTACACTTGCCCATTTTTCCTGCTTCTAAGACATTAACTTTGAGGACGAAATGTTCATTGCTGCTTAATATATCCCACCTACTGACAGGTGCCATGATAACATGATAACAAGATTATCAGTGTTATTCACTTCACCTCTCAGTGCTCATAATGTTATGGCTGATTGGTGTGTGTGTGTGTGTGTGTGTGTGTGTATATATATATATATATATATATATATATATATATATATATATATATATATATATATATATATATATATGTGTGTGTGTGTGTGTGTGTGTGTGTGACCCTGCTGTCTGGCCAATATTAATTTTCTAGCTTTAGAGATCTGTTAATTAACAAGTCCATTAAATGGCCATGATTCTCTTTTCTTGTTTTGTAGTAACTAACTTTAGCTGTTGGAATCCTCTATATTAAATGCACTTTTTAAAAAAAAATTAAGCTCACATATCTTCAAATATATATCTTATGGCACTGCTACACTATATACTTAACTTTATTTAGCCTTCACAAAATAAAAGTATTATTATTTTACGATTACTCTAAATATAGCAGACTGCAAGGGCAGAAAATGATGTTCATTAATCAAATAAAAAAACATAACATAGATTAACAATTACATAGATTAAAATACATCTATAATATGCATACTGACCTCCTTTAATTTGAACTATAATATTTATTGCACTGAATAGAAACACAATTATTAATGATAAAGGCAGAATCCATAGGAATTAAAGAAATCCATAGAGTATTTTAACAGCGTTCATACCTTCTTTAAATAGATGTGGGCTCAATTTGAATATTTTATTGTAAAAAATGATTCTATCTTGGCTCATTGAATTGGTTTACCTGCCTTAAATAAAATTAGAAACCCATTTGTGCCAAACGCAGCGTCTTCTTTTCCTTTCTTGTTTAAACTAGGACCCTAGAGATATGTACTTCTACCTTTTATTATTAATACTTTTCTGTAGCGGAGCTGATTCCTAATTTTCCCACAATATATTTTTTTTATTGCAAGTTGATGGCCAATGCGTGAAAAAAGGACATCTGCTTTTAAGGAAAAATTCAATTATATATATATTATATATATATATATATATATTATATATATTATGTATACATATATTGTATACAATAAAGAAATTGATTTGATCTACGTAACCATTTTTATTCTATTTTAAATAATTCATCTTATACCTGGAAATATACAACTTTTTTAGACACTCAATATATATAAGATATTAGACAAACAGTCCACATTATCCTGAGCTTACTTTACCCATCAGGGTGACAGGTTGGGGGTAACATAACCTGGCCAAACTTAAAATATATATGACAACCTAATATACACCAAATATCTCCAGATATCAGTATCAGGTATTTTTGTATTTTTAGTATTTTTTATTATTATTATATACACCAAAACTGAAACGCCCTTACACCTTCTCTCATCTTCACATGTTTTCTATATGTGTAAATTTGAATATCTGCTCTACACATATTAATTCTATAAATGGGTTGCTTTTGCTAGCTCAAAATCCCTACACAAAAAACATGCAATTAATAAAACTTCAGTTTTTTGTTATCACATCAAATTGCTTTTGTACAGGCTGGAACTGAGATATGATTATTCTATTATTATATCTAGCTATGGGTTTTACTTGTATTTGTAGCGTTTAGAATAAGTTATGAGAGAACATTTTTGCCTAAGCCCCCACACCTCCTAAGCCTCTGATGACTGACATCAGATTGAAGTCTTGATTGAACGAACACGCATTTATTATGCTATATATATATATATATATCTTCTCAGTATGTGTTTTTACTTGATGTATAATGTTTAGTTCTGCTTTACCAAGCCATCTTTTTTCAAAGACAAAAAAAGTTACACACCAAAACGAACACCTACGATGATTGTTCTCAAATGCTTCATAAGATGTTGTTCAATGTGAATGTAATTCAAGGTCACATAGTTCTTTTCATAGGCTTGAGGTTCCATTTTTGTTACAAAAAAATGCCCTGTAATTATTTTTCCATTAGCCGTGATCATTAAAACCAAGGGCGATAGCTCCTGTGGAAACACTGCTAAGCCAGGCTCTGTATAACAGTATTAAATGATTTCTAGCTCCTTTTCATCTTTCTTAGGGCCTGAGAACCAAATACGAGGAATAAAATGGGCTAACAATTATTAAATATTTAGTCACTATAAAGTAAAATCAGTGTTATTACTTTTCATGGAGCATTACGTACGCAGCATGTCCATTTCCCTACAACCAATAAAAGGTTTTTCATAATGGGCTCAGTTTGGGTATAAATATTGTCAAAGGACCTTATTACGCTAAACACCCTGGTGGCCATTTTCCCCCCAACATAATATAGATTTGATGTCTTTACAATGCCCTTTAAAAATTGTATTTCCAAAAATGTACAAAACTATGAACAGAAGAAAATGTAAGTAATTTTGAGGTTGTATAAACACAGACACAGTTAGAAAGTCCATCATACCTCATAGCGAGTTATATCTCTGTGACTTCCATGCAGTGACAATTCATCTCTCTCTCTCTCTCTCTCTATCTTTTCTCTCATTTTCTCTCTTTCTTTCTCTCTCTCCCTCAAGTTTAAAGGGTAAAAAAAACCTTTTCAGAGCTTACACTGAAATCTATAAACCATCCCTTACGAAAAAATTACTGCAGTTTTTCTGAAATAATACTGCAGTTTTTTGGACATGAAAAAACTGCAATACTGTACTTTTACTGCAGTATTACTGCACTTTTACTGCATTTGTACTTCACTGTACTGCAGTTTTACTGCAGTTATTTTTGTACGGAAGTACAAATGCAATAAAGCTACAGTACATTGAAGTACAACTGTAGGTTTGCAATATAAAAAAAAAGTGCAGTAAATGTGCAGTATTGCAGTTTTTCATGTCCAAAAAACTGCAGTATTACTTCAGAAAAACTGCAGTAATTTTTTGTAAGGGATGATAGTTTAAAGAGCCATTATATAATCAAACATCCTTTGCTTCTTTAGATATTTCTAAGTGATTCAAAAGGAATCAAACATCATCATTAAATTAAATTCTTCATCACGCCATAACTTGGTATTTTACCATAACTTGCTATTTTATCATAACTAAATAACATGTATTTATTGAAACAACCTATACAGCTTGCGTTTTCTGTTTGATAATCGGTGTTACTGTTTTAAAGAACTGTAACGCAGGATATGAGAAATATCACATTAAAGGTGATGAATATTCACTTTCCTATGGAAACAGTTTATGAAAACCTGTACAAATCAAGAACAATGGTGATTAGATCATGACTCTGTGGTCTCTGATAAAGGGATGGTCACTCGGCTCACCCCAAGAGCTGGCATCACAAAGCTAACTGTTACAGATGATTTACAGAGGCATGGAAACAACCATGTGTAATCATTGGAGGTTTAGATAAGCAGTAATGTCCCATTCTCGGTTTCTCCTGTTTTAGGCTAAACCGCAAAAACATTTCTCAAACGGCAGACTTTCCTTATCTTTGGCAGAAACACAAAGGCTGTCGGTTTCTGGCTGGAGCTGAATACATTGGCAACTTAGTTTGTTCGTCCAGGCATAGTGTTTGAATCTACTAATCGCAGAATGGGTAACAATAAAGAGCTCCTGATCATTATTCAGAGACCCAACTCTAAGAATCATATACCGCTTCATACTTTTGTTTTTTTATGCTCCAGCTAAACAAAATACACGCCTTTCCCAGGTTTTATGTGTCCGATGGAGTTAGCTTCTTCTTTTATATAAATCTGCACAGTGGTGATGAGAGAGAATAAGCTAATTAAAGGTCCGATTGATTTTTGTTAACAAAAAAAAGTTAAAAGTTAAATTTATATAGATGGCTGGAAATCAGGTTTTTGGAAGCATTCTGTTAATGTGAGCGCCACAGGCATGTCAAAAAGTATATGGAATACAGAACTTGCTTTTTAACCATAAGGTCTGTATATTCCTTATTATTTTGCAATAAACAATCAACAAGCTTGATGTTTTATTTACTGTTATTCTATCAGGTTACAGGCAGGGCAACAAGAGGGCATACACTGTATTTAGTGGAACAGAAAAAATAATACTCACAATAAAGGAAGTGTCATTGAAAACTGTTTTGTTGTTTGTGATATAAACATAACCTACAAATTATAATCATACTCATCTTCACTAATGTGATTTTACGGGCCGAATTCCATGGAACAGCCAGTGATTGCTCTTCAAAATGAATTGCGAAGCCGAACACCTCACTATTTAGTGAATAAATCCCATCGTCATGGTCTGAATTAAATTCAGAGTATACTATGTTTCATATTAATGTAGCGTAATCATTATGCTATATGTAGCGGTATGTTAATACTGTTGAAAACAAAAGATTCTGAAAGACTGTTCAAGTGTTTAGTCTTCACAAGGTACACCTCACTGCTTGCAGGTGCAGATGAGCAATGATACCTATGAACTTTAACCCCTCCATGAAACAGCAGGCGAATGAACAGCGCATGGGTCACAGCAAGCCAAACATAATCACTTTCACTCTTCTTTGCCCTCTTATTTTTAGCTTCAGTGATTAATATCCTGTTTTCTTAACATAAATGTCCTTACAAAGTTTTCCTTTTATGCTAAATTTCCTTTATTTAAAAGCTTGTACAAACTCTGATTTTATAGAGAATGCTCTTAATTGACATTCAATGATAAATTATTATTCACATCCAGGATTATTTTCTCTCTTCTTTGCCTGTCAAAATACTTAGTAATACGTAGGATCTTTAAGGCTTATCTAAATATCCCTTCCACCCAACTTTGTCAGCCTGTAAATACCTCTTACAGTTCCAGGTGTCTTTGGGATAACTTTTCTTTAAAATCTTAAAGTCATTGAGTACCCCATTTCTTTGCCACTTTTGACTCATGAGCCTGTGAGTATCCATGCTCTTCAAGATAGCTACTACTCTTACACAAGGGCCACTGATAAATGATTTGTTTAATCCAACAACTACATTATGACTATCATTTACCACTTCTATGCTGAATCGTATATTTATCTCCAAGTCCTAACCCAAGGCGCCGCTTGCTGCCCTTACTATTGGACGTCGGGATATGATGTTAGATCTCAAAACTCCACTTGTAAAGGAAGCACAGCGTGGAAGTCAATTGTGGAGGACTGTGACACCTTGCAGCTCTCCATAGGGTTAATGGGCCAGTTTGGGAGATCAGTAATCTTCATTTTAACCATCCAATTGAGTAGCGGCATTACAGGGAGACTGATCACCCAGTAGGCAATCAGGCGCCATGCTATGCAGCAGAGGGTCTCTTTCCCACACTCCAGTTTAACTAATTCTCTTATATAATAGGTTTCATTATAAACAAGAGAATCTTGCGTCCTTTAGATATAGGACTGTGCTAGAAATGGAATCTAGAAGGGCTTCGGGACAAAGCTTTTCAAAAAGAGAAATCAGATTGCAACTATGTTGGAGTCAGGATTTTTTCCTATAGTGAGCAAAACCATTCCCTGCCATTAAAATAAAGTGTTTACTCTGGATGTAGGCACATTAAATTTATAAGACCACCAAACAACCTAATTTCATTATATAGAACCTACATCTGGCTCCATTACACTTTCCAGGGGCCAAGAGACAATTAAAATATATATGCATTGCAAGGAAAAGTAATCAAGCTTTATATCTTCCTTTCTGCATGTTGTGGCTGCATTAACTTATTTTTGGTTTCATAAAGCTGAGCTGAATTTAATTAAAGAGAAGGTTAGACAATTTAACAATAACTTTTCAAAACCATATTCCCAATGGTCTTAAATTGTATTTGTTGCAATTTTGCAAAGAAGAAGAAAACATTTTGTTATATGGAATCAACTGCAATATGCCGGCCTTTGATATATATCAATGCATTTGCTCTTTATCCCCCAAAAAAGACACGTTTTATTAGAAAATTATTTTCTAACAAAAGAACACATATATGAAACCAGAGATATTCTTTTGTTTGAAAAAAGAAGACTGTTGTCTACTTTAATTTCTTACAAATCTATTTCCGATCAATTATTTTCTAGAATGATTTTAAAATTTGATCTGTTAGAAATGGTTACAATGGCGAACTGAAACTGGCAACTTTGTTTCTAATGCTTCCCTATTCATGCCCTATTAAAGCACAATGTTAACCCGGTGAACCTAAAATATAAAGCGTAATGATATAAAAAAAAACCCAAACCCAATATTGTTCAGATAACATAATAAATACAATTTTTACTCTATTGCAAAGCATCAAATATTTAAATACTACTCTGAGCGGTAGAAAGAAAATACAGATATACAAAGGGGAATATAGAAAAAGCAACTGCTTGAAAGGGATTTTTTATCACCAAAGTAAGCTAGAATTATTCCTGTTGATTGGAAAATTGCATTGGTTGCTATGGTGATAACACTTTTTTTTGTACATAACTCCAAATGTTTGCACGTAAGAATAAACCGATTAACCTCAGAAAAAATGTATGACCGATGTGGTTGTGCATCCAACAGAAACCCATTGTGGTCCCAATTCAAATATTTAGTAAGTATTCCCCAGCCAACCAGGCCCTTAGTGAATAGATCCCATAATGCTTATTGCCACTTTAGCTAGTTATGGTATGTCTTTTTACCAAGTCCAAGCTGACCATCCGGGCCAGTGGCCACTAGGGAAACATACTTACTGATAATGCTGCGTTCGAGGCAGATCAGGTCCTAATAAAGGCTTAAAGGCGTAATAAAATCTTAGAAAACACCCTAGTAAGAAATTCCATACACACACTCAAATATATTATTACAATGTAGTTATAGCAAATACATTTGGTTCCATGCATTTTGACTTGTGGGTCTTTGCGAGGGCAAAGCAAACAGAACTGGCAAAAAATAAACCATACTCCACTCATACACACGCATAGTTTATAAACACCTAATAGGAAAATAAAAAAAGCAGCACATCAAAGATAAATCACATTTCTAAGTAATATTTGACTGAATTTAAAAAAAATAAAAAATACAGTACATCAAAGATAAATCACATGTATAAGAAATATTTTACTGAATTTAAAAAAAGGATTTTATTCAATGTGTCACGGCACAATATTACCAAACTATTTAATTAGGGTGCTAAATATGTAGAGGATTCAGGGATCTATCTAAAGTGCTCTTAAAAGATTTCAGGAATAATCAGAAATTCATTATATGCAGAAAAAAGCCCAGATGTAAATGGAGCTTTCTCACAAGGGGAATTACGTGAGATGATCAAAGATGAGAAATAGAAAAGAAAATAGGTTAACATGAATCAAGGTGAAATAGGTTTATGAAAATTGGGACTCATTGTTTTGACAGGCATATTTTATACAATGTTTTCAGATTTGCATTTATATATCCCCTAATGAGTTATATTTTATTTTTTTTCTCCTTTTTTTCCCTATACTTGCCTGTAGTCAAAGTGAACATAAAAGCTACCTGGTGTGTATAAAAATTTCTTCAAAATGGGATTTATTTATATATTTGTTTCTATATTAGATGGAATATTATTATTAAAATGTAGATTAAAGAAAGACTAATTAAAAAGACAAACAAAAAAAAAAAACATTTTTGGATTAAATGGCTGTGACAGAATGAGCTGTCATACAGGGGCCCAAGGTACTCAGAGATGGCTCCAGCCTGGCTGCCAAACAGGCAGGAACTCCATTGTTAAACTAATCCCATTAACAGGATGGCTACCAGGGGGATATTCAGTAGCTAAAGGGGATTAAAGGTTGGGTTGTCTACCTGTTTATCAATGTTGATTTATGTTAATGAAGTTCTGTGGCTATATCAGTCTATGTTTTACTACAATAAACTGTTCATTCCTGCTGTACTCAGTTCAAGGTAGTTGTGTCTACTTATTGGGTACACCTAGCAGGGTTCCAAGGTGCGCATGCTGGCTGGTGCTGGAAGTGATTCTGGGGACAACAGGAGGATACATGTGGGTGATCTCTGGGAGTTACTACAGCTCTCTTGGTGAACCCGTTACAATGGCATTGTATCATAATACTATGTCTAATAAGCAAAGACGATAAGCAAAGGATACAAAACATCGTCGTCAACATCAGTGATAAATTTACCTTTGGGGATGGCCTAGGCCTGACCCAAGGGCTACGTTCCCTCTGTGGCTGCCGTCCTCATTGCTTAACGCCAGGGATATGATGTCACATCCCAGCATTCTGTGGTTTAAAGCGACACAGCGCATTTTACTGCATCGAGTGGAGGGTGTTACAGCTTTTCATAGTCCCCCATAGTGTAAATGGCCCAGAGATTTCCCTTGCAACCAGCCCATTGAATGAACGCACATTGTGGGGCCTGATTGCCCAACATGGCGGTCTGACCTTCAGTTTTGAGCTAGTGACACTTTCTTCCCTGAATGCTTTGCTTGTCAAGATAATGATGTCAGCAGATAAAGGGAATGAATCAGCTCCAGTAGACCAGTAGACCCCAGGTGACAGTGTTTATCCTGTGCTATTCATCAATTCAGCCTTTCTAGAGGGGCTGGCTCTACTATATAGGAAAACTATATAGGAAAACTAGAAGGCTGCTTCATGGACTGGGCTTTTATGGGATGATGCTATGAGGGCATTTCATCAATTAGCAATTAGCTGCAATCAGGCAAGGTGCCTTGGAGACATAGGGCACCAGAAACCATAGGATTGGCCATGTCTTCTAGCATCAACCTCACATTGTGGTATGCCAGACTCCACGGATGGTGCAACTCACAAGTTGCACATCATGACTTTCACTCCTGAGATGAGGTTCACCCTATGAAAAAGGCAGCAAATATGTTGTGTGGTGCTCTGTCCCCAAAAGAGCTAGGCCAGACAGAAGGACAAAAATTATTTGTTTATTTACTCATTTGGTTAATTAGCAATGAAAACAGAAAACGTTTAACAAATGCCTACAAAAGATGTGTTTAGCAGATGTTAAATAACTGAGAGAAAATAGTTTTTTAATTGATCAGCCTTAAATAAAAAATATTTAAATGAAAAATTGTTTTAGTATATTGATTGCCAGAGAGCTGAGGACTAAAGGTATCAGTGCCTGATCAGTTGGTCCGAGATAAACCTTTAATGGTATTTCTTGAGAATCATCAATTTGGGGCATTCTATGAATCTTTAACAAGACCAACTAAGAAATTAGGCTTGCCAGGGTTCCTTACAAGCTTGCCACTGTTATGAGAAAACAGGGAGCAGCATTCCGCGTTTAATTGAATTGAAAAGAAGTGAATTCCTCTCTCCCATTACACTGGTGAGAGTTTTTTTGAGTGACACGGTCACAGCAATCACTGCTAAGGCCAGAATATCGAGTGAATAAAATATATACTTTCAACTTTTGAGCTCTCAGTGACTTGTTTCCTTGCTGCTTAAATTAAAGTTCTTTACAAAGTTGGCTATTCCAGTCCAAGAAGAATCCCAGTATCTGGGTGTCCAGCTATCAACGAGGTCTTATCTCATTAGCAATTGAATGTATTTCATTATCTGCAAAATATGAGATATTTCATTAGATCTGCTATTAGACATTAAATATTTAAAACAGTACAAAAAAAAATCAACTAAATTCCATTTTGTAATGTATATTTTTTGTTTTATCACAAACCAACAAAGAGGATTAATAGTTCAATTAAAAACACAGAGATACAGGAGATTTCAGTAGTATAAATTTATATTTAAGATGCACCAGTGGTTTGGGAAGCTTTCCAAAACTGGTGTGCTTTTTTTCTGAGGCTAACAAAAAATATTGGATAAGTTATGACGTTAATAAAGCTTATGGGACTTGTATTTTTTTAGGATCAGTGGTGCAATTGTGATTTACTGAATACAAGCTATGTGTTCACTAGCTAGATAAATCAGAAGAGCACAGATGGGGACATAAATATTTAAATGCGGTGTTTTTAAAATGTCTTAAACAGATTAAGTTAAAAAATATGCATCTCTGACATTCTTCACAATATATTCCAGTGTGTAAATATCTTGGGTCGATTTAACGCATAAATAACATGAAAAATATGTAAAAGTAATTACGAGTTGCTTGTTATTATCACTTAGCTTCTTCGCTATAACCAAGCATCTACACTGGTAGCTGGAATGGGCTTTCACAGCTTTCTTATCAGTACTGGTGTCCATGTATATAGACACTCTGCTTTGTACATGTACATATTGCGAGGCAAAAATAAAAATGCATTGTAAAATTAACAGAATCGGATAAGATTTGAATGAAGCATGTGACGGCCCCGGGTTAATCGGTACCGTCTGTAATAATTATTGTTTGTGATACCTGCATTTCCCAGTATATGTTGTGATTATGGTGTGTGCTTTTGTTTTTTTTTTTGTTTTTTATTTTCTTCCATTTAAAGAGTTAATCTTTAATGCAGGAGGTAAAGACACCAACATACAGCATCCTATCCTTATAATTGGGCCACAGACAGACATTCTAGGATCTACTGTACAAAGTTCCCCACTATTTAACCACTTTTAGATTTCATAGAGTTGAAGCCGTGCCGGCGTCTTCCGAGTCCCACCAGTTCTTCCTATCGAGAGCTAAATCTCTAGTGCAGAGCAAATTAAAAGGCGATGCCTGGAACCGACCTACTGCGTGCATTATAAGAACAGGTTCTAAAAGATATGGGGACCCCCCTCCCTAACTAATGATACTTAGTGTGACGGCCCCGGGTTAATTCCTTTTCAGGACGATAGCCACCCTGTGTAGCTCAGTTTCGGCTAGCCACAGACAGTGAAGGGGTTAATCTCTGGTGCCCCGGTGGCCATGGGGCGAAGGAAGCAACGTTCGGCGGGCGTACCCAGTCGGGGTACAGGTCGGTCCCGTCACAAAGCAATAGGTTATAATACAGATAATTGTCCTGCTGCTACGTGTTGCTGACCGATCAGTGAGAGACAGGCAAGCGCAGTCCATGCCACCGTGGAACACTATCTACATATAGAGAGCTACCCTGCATAACATGGGGTATATATTATATATTCGGAGGAGAAAATCAATTAATCACATGTATACATCAATCATAATCCTGGGAGGTACCTTACATATGTTTGTCAGCAACACGTCTAGGAAAAATGGGCTGTATGGACACAGGACACCTGTGTTGGGGTGTGCGGCGAGAGGCAGAGAGAGCCTTGAAAGTTGGTGGGGCAGGAGGAGTGTTCATCGCCTTACCTGAATAGCCACCCCACAATTCTAATGCTTCGAAGAGACCATGTGGGAGCTGCAATAGAGGTTTGTGCAACTACAGCACAGATCTTCACCAATTTTATACCTCCTTAAGCTGGTCAGGGGGGATCAGTGGATCTCCCCAACTGGCCCTTGATCCCAACTGCTCTCAAAAGTGGGGCAGCTACCTAGGACAGAGCCCAGAAACTGGGACTGTTGGGATGTATGATGTAGTGTGTAGATGTTTACTGTGTGTATATATACTCTGTGTGAGTAGTGTACCACAAACACACCCAACTCAGCTGCACACAACACACTCAGCCACACACACACTCAGCCACACACACATGAGAATAACAACATACATGGAGATGGAAAGGATAATAACATAACTTTGCAGGGCAAAATAATATATAGAGGAAGAAAACTTTATGATGTTGATATCAAGAGGGAAATGAGGAACACTCATTCCTTGTGGAATTAGGCTTGGTTTAAGATATGTAAGAAAAGAAGGAAGGATAGAGGGAAGATGTTTTAAAACCATAATAGCATTATCAAACTTATCCTTTCACATTCTTTAATGTATTAGATGTAAGACGAATGTCCTATTTCATAGGCTGCTTCTGCTATTCCACTGCAAAAACTAATTTATATACCTATAAAGTCATATAATCCACCCCCAAAGGAACTACAGTAAAATGTGCAACCAGGGAAGCACCATACCTTGGTTATTACTTTTAATTAAAAGTCAGAGGTAGGCAGTATAACTATATTTTATTATTTATATCAATTTTCACATTCATGTGTGAGGGCACAACTCATCTGAGCTTTGCTTTATTAGTTCTTTTTGTCATTTTAATTGTCCATTTTAGTACTTTTTACAACACAATGGGGAACATTTGGAGTTATCTGTTTTATGATTTCATTTTTAACGTATATATATATATATATATATGTATGTATATTTTATGATTTTTATGTTAAAAAAATGATAATGCTCTCTGAGTGAAATCTTTCCATTTTGAAATGTATTTTTTCATTTGTAAAGTTTATTATTATTTTACAGAAATAAGAAAACTTAAACAATGTAAAATCCTTCAGAAACACGTCTAATATAGCTTCACATGGAAAATCAATTTCCGTTTTGCCTTCATTCCCTGCTAAAGAAAGGAAATTAAATATTGGTTTTTTATTAACTAGGGCTCTCATTGTAAAATCTATAGTGTTGGAAAGTTGATTGTTGAACCTGAAATTCAGCACACATTTATGTTTGTATTTTGTTTCTTACAAACATAAAAATGTGATATTGAAGGAAAACAAATAAAAACAGAACGCTTGCTAGGAAGTTTGCTTGTTTTATATAATTACAGAACTAACTAGTCCAATCCAGAGATTCTAAAGCAGGCCATTTTTTCAGCCAGCCTACTTTAGAGGTAGGACCATCCGCAACTAGGGAAAGAGGCAGCGTTAGACAGAAGGTCTGCAAAATAGTTAATTAGTGGAAAGGGTTAAATGACCATACCCAAGCATATGCGGCGTAATAAGCAACTATAAGTATAGATAGAGCGATCCAAGAAATGGGGGCACTCATGGGTCTTGTTTCGTTAAAAAAATCCCAAAGCTTTTAATTTATAGATTATATATTTGATTGACGGTTCAGGTCCTAACCAGACCCTTTGCAAAGATAACCACGTTGTTTCACATCAGATTTATATAGTACTCTCATTAAGTACCACACCTGTTTCATCACCCCACCCAAGTCAAACGAAACTATTGTAAACTGAACATATTGATACATAGTTTAAATCATCATAAAACAAAAAAAGAGTGCCGAACTCTACATCAACATAAAGCCCTAATGGTGGCATTTGGTATAGCCCTTTGGTTTGTGTTGTCTCCATGCTAATGTATCTTAAAGTGTAGTCATTTGTTGGATTGCTATACATTATTGTTATGGGCAAAGTGCAGGAGTATTGGATTACTATATATATATATATATATATATATATATATATATATATATATATATATATATATATATATATATATATATATACACACACATATATAAATATATACACACACAAACAGTCCACCTTATAGTAAAATACTGTCCGTTTTATAGTACAATTTTAATGATTAGTAAAATCATAAGAATGTTTATCTATGTCAGATTAATATATAGGTAATTTGCAAATAGCGGATTCAATAAGACCAGACCTGCCTGCCACTGGAGGAGCAGAGTCAGTTGTTGAGATCATGGATCTCCTTTTAACCAGCCCAAAATGAAGGAAGCAATAGACCTCTTCACTTCAGTGTGCCACCTACTGACGTTGAGCACCAGGATATAAGGAAGAGAGACGGTGTTATGACGGTGTTTCTGTGAAGGAATTTTGTATGTTAGGTCAAGTGTGTCTGTGTAAGGGAAACTTTTTTTAGAGCAAGCATGAATACAAGTTTGTGAACATAGGCACATGTTGTTAAGGCTGCATGTAACATCTAATGTTGCAGGGCATTAGCAAAACATGCAGCTTGTATGAATCAGTAATGTATGATTAAACTGTAATGGTATTTCATCAAACCCTCATTCCATTCTGAGCAGCAAACACCCAATAGAACTATAAACAAACGTTTAATACAGTGTCGCCCACCATGTAACACTTTAGGAAAAAATACTGCGGTCCTAAAACCATGCTGGTCTTAAATTGAGAGTTGTTGAATGTATTTTTACACGATATATATATGTATATATGCATTTTCTTTTGAAAAGCTGCATCTTTGCTTTGGTATACAATTACTCCACAGTATTATCAAGTCCATTTTTCCACCTGGAAAGCAAGATTATGATTGAAGGTCATTATTTACCTTATAACCAAAAATTGATTTTCATGTAGCAAATTTTATGATTGCAGCCTTTGTTGTACGCTTTGCGGATGTTACAGGCATGAGTACTGATGAGGTCAGTATGCCGCAAACAAAAAACACTTCCTTTTGTACGGAATATTTATTGACTAATCTTTCTATCTGATCATGCAAGGACCATTTCATAGTGTTACATTACCTACTATGCACTAAGTACTAAGTGTATATTGATTACTGTCTTGAATACTACTTCTAAAATTAACAAATCCATCAACGCATGTGTTGTTTTTTCCATTATAAATAATCAAGTAAAACTAGGGATAAATATTGTGATCACAATACCCAAAAACAAGTACCCAAAAACATTATGCTTCAATTACCCCCCTTAAATCTAACATGTCAATCAAAGCACATTTTACTTTTTAACTCAAAATAATATCCATTTGTTTATACATAGCAATGTAACAGGGCACATACATTTTACCAAAATGTATTAAAAAAATTGAGATAAAGTACCAGAACTGGATGTTGCTGTATTGGTCCAAAGACATTTGCGGCCCCCTCTCACATCAAGAATGGATCTTTATACCTTCAAGGTTTTTTCAAAAGACTAGAGTACTGACAATTTTACCTTTTTTGTTTGGCCATCTTCTGACAGTATTACATTTCATTATATTGGTGGTCTACTGACAAAGTAAATTGGTAAATTTGAATTACTTTCATAGTTGAATGTTTAGCGTTTACATGTTTCCTCTCTAACATTCAGAAGAAAACAAAAGATTGGCTACCAATGAAAAACAGTGTTCCGTGTGTTCCATTTTATATACTAAACAGAACTGGAAGTTTTGACAAGTGAACTGGAAATGCGAGACCTGGCTTCAGGCTCTGTTGCTTCTACCTTTAAATTTGAGATGGCCCAAAGCAAATCCTCAGGCTCTCTTACCCAGCTGTGTTCATGCGTGTCTTAATATTCAAGAACTTGGAGTCCATAATATAATACGAGTCCATTATCGAAAATGAGTTTCACAGATCAGATTGGGATTGACACTCTCAGCTGCCCCGGTAACCGTTAGGTTGGTGAAACTCAAACGAACTAATGGTGTGAGTGACAGAAGGTTTTTCTCATGGCCATTCACACAGCAGCTACCTTTTAATCACAATGTACTTTGTCTCTAGAACACTAAAAATAATTGCAGTACAGATGTTGCATTTTAGTATCAAACAATGTGCATGATGATTAACTTTATGAATAGATTCCTTTGACATCTGAGATTATGAGGTAGCTACTAAACAGGTCTTAATTGAATCGACATGCTGAGGAACAGCCATTGGGCGGCGCGGTGCGTGCACACCAGCCCCTTTAATTTCATTGGGCGCCCGGCCCACGGACCTGCTGGCCCACCAGGAAATTTCCCGGTATCCCGATGGGCCAGTCCGGCCCTGACTATGGTCTACAAATAATGGTTGGGTGTTAGATGAGACTTTTATTGGGATAACTTAAAATAACAAAAAAAAATGATGGCAGATAAGAAATAGTTGGCCCAATTAGTATGACACTGTGAAGACTCAAACCTCTTACCGTATACCACTACTTCTGCTAAGAGGCTATTCCACTTATCTACCACTCTCTCCTTAAAGCAATACAGTGATTCTCCCAATACCTACCCAGTTACCTATATAAAAAAGGAGTAGCTGTCAC
Source organism: Spea bombifrons (assembly GCF_027358695.1). Lineage (NCBI taxonomy): Eukaryota > Metazoa > Chordata > Amphibia > Anura > Pelobatidae > Spea > Spea bombifrons. The sequence goes on along the minus strand of NC_071089.1, from coordinate 18,730,693 downwards.
TGTCCATATTGATATGACTATTCATCCCTGATAAGGGCAGGGAGCTTAAAACATGAACATTTATAACAGCTATGTATTTGCAAATGTATTACAAATCTGTTCCCTAAGCTGCACAGTTTATAAAAAGAAAGATAAACAAAAGTAGATTTCTAAATTCAAATGAACAATTTCACAAATGTGAAAGATCCACTCAAAAGTCTGCAAGGATTAAAATTGATGGTTAAAGCATTGACATGTTTTCATTCATCCACAAATGACTTCATTCACTAAAGATCCAGTAGCTGGCAGCTACATTTGTTGGATCATTTCAGCAAGTAAAATTATATGGCATTTTCCGTTTTTTACTAACTGCCACCTTTATTATACATTACTGATGAATTCGAAGTCATTGTCCCTCAAACTTTTAGCAGTAAAAGAGCCATCAGCGTTTAGCGGACTAGGTTAGCTATCAGAATCAGGTTTCTCTGTACTGCACGTATACAGCTTTAACACAGAAGTTTCTCTCCTCTGCTTACCGTATCCCATTAAATTTAGTGATGAAATTATAAACATCAAATTCAGCCATTTTGACGATGGAGGGTTTTTTGGCACTATGTGCTGACAAAGATTTTTGCTTCATGCTACAACTATGTTTTTATGCCAAAACAATTTGCGAATCCTTGCCTCTGGGGCAGCTATACATTTACCTGAAGCATCCCATGTGTTGCTCCAATGATGCTTTGTGAATAGCAATTACATATATATTAGCTTGACAATGGCAAATACAGAGTACATTTGTTCAAATCTTATGTTTAGATTGTGATTAATGTCTTTCAATAAACAAACCTGATTGCAATTTATGACTCCCTATCTTTTAAATGTGTTGTTAACATCAATACACTGAAAAATCAATCAAAGATTATTAAATACACACAGACTATATTAGCTGAATGTAGAACATTGGCTAATCAATGGCAAATAGTGTTTTAATGTCCATATCCCCACAGTCCCTTCTCAGTCTGCTAGAATTAAAGGAAGGGAAAAAAAAAGAAGAAGAAAACGTTGGCCTCGGAAGAATTTCAAGTGCTTGTACTTAACCTGAAGGCCATCTACTCTAAGGGGAGTCTAAACAGTAAGATATGCAAAGGGTAGGGTAGGTTTTGCTTTCATGTTGGCAAGGTATTAAAAAAGTAAGTGTCTAGAATACGTAAAAAAATGACATTGTTGAGACTGGAAGCTGTCAATGTGATGTATTACGGCAACATTTCTTTCCATACTACTATGACCATAACATTTCATAACTTCCAACAGGCTGTCATCACTAATAGAAGGAAATGTATAACATCCTCGAGACACCAAACTGCTCTTATTATCCAACAACTTTTTTGAATGCTCAGGGTCGCAGACACGGTGTACAATAAAAGTGAAAATTATTTCCAGTGAAGAAAAAAAATCTTAAACAAAAGAGAGAGCTACAAAACAAAAAATATTTCTCCATTATTAAGCACATTTAATTAACATTTTATTCTTTTTATTTTATTTTGTTTTTATTGCTTTGTTTAACATGTTAAACAAAAATAATTTAACATTAATATTCTGCAATTACAAGTTTTATGTTGGACCAGTAATAAATTCTATTATTATTCTTAACTATATTTGGCCATGTGTATTTGTAAACTAGTTAGTAAGTCAAGTACTTGTAAAGTTTTTTTTTATAAATGTATACTATTTTATTGTAGTTTGAAAAGGTATGTAAGTTTTATTGAAATTCTAGCAGATGTATTTTAATGTTTAAAGGGATAATGGATGCTGCTTGCACTTAACGGTATTTGGTTTTCATTTTACCCGATTCCTTGTTTTACAATTTTTCATTAGTGGAAGCCCTTTGGGAGATATAAAATGTTTTTTGTTTAGTCTTTAAAATAAAGAGACCCAAGGGCTAATAAAGTGAATTGATTTTGTTTACCAGAGTTTAGAACCATTCTACTTTCTGAGAGAGCAGGTGGTGACCAGCGGCTGTCTGGGCTACTTCACAAGGCTGTTGTTACTATTGAAAATAATATATAATAAAGTATCAGCAATATTTTAAATATAATATACAGCAATGGGAAATACTTTGACCAACTAGTTATACCAAAACTTTGGAAAAGGATCTTACTAGGCTAGACAAATATTATTTTTGATAGTTTATAGGCAACCCATGTCAACCCCTAGGTTTTAACCATTTGAATGACGGGGGATATCTAGACGTTTTGGTAACTTTTCCTTATGCCAATATACAATTAAGCTGAATCCACTTGCGATCCTGGAATCAATGTGTCATGTTTGTGGAAATAACTGTCCTAAAGCTAGTTCATAAGACAGACTATGTCATTGTGCTTTAAGAATTATTATTATAATTCTATTCTGCAATATGGCCTTATTGTGCTTATCAAATAAATTGGCATGAACAGCTATTTGATTTATAGTATTTGTGGTTAAAGCATACACACGTCTACCTAACAACTGTTTAATTCTTCTCAAATGCAAGATAATGCTAAATATAAATATATGTTCTAGTTTTGCAGTAATATGCAAAGAATACATGTTTTTTTTTTTCAAATTCAAAATGCATTTTACCGGAAATACACATTACTGGCAATTACTTGATAGAATTGTCATTATTTGTCAAGAAGACAGCGTGCAATCAGTAGGATCTGCACATTTTCCCAGTGAGTGCTGTAGTGGTTCTTGCAAAAAGACACAAATCATGCTCTGCTCGCATTAAAATGGCAAGAGTGGATCTCATTAAAATAGAAGCACAAGGAAATGTACTTTTAAAAACATGAATGAAACATCTGACATTTTCCGTCTTCCACAAAGCTAGAACGCAAAAACAACAGTAGAGGAGCAACTGGGTTCCAAGGTAAAGCAGCAGCCCTGTGTGGTAAAGGGTTTGGTAATTTGTTTTTGATGCTCTAACAAGAAAGAGATCTTTTCTAGACGTGTATCTATGTTGATCCGCTACCTTGAGAGTGCTGACAAGCTTCTGATAATCATACGTGGGCATGACATCATACCCTTAAAAAAGAACATCACCGCTAGGTCTACTTTTAAACATAATCACCTTTCTATGTAGTTATGTTGTTGAACCAACTGGGCACATCCCAAACGTATGGCCAATAAATAAAGTCCTGTTTTTAACATGAGAACTAAATGTTCTGTACAACTGAACCATCATCTTCAATATGATTAAAGCCTGTGATGGAAGCAGCAGGAGACTTCCCTGAGAGTACTGTGATGTTTTATGTTCCAATCGAGAATCATACATATGTAGTCATTACCAAGAACAAATATGCAGAATTTTAAATAACCATCCATCTCTTTCATTTGTATTTCAATTAAAGCGTGGGAATACAAGTCATTTAAATATTAATTTGAAAAAGTCAAATCAAATTTTTATTTGTGAGGCAGAGAATGTAAATTTGAAATGACGTTTTCTGCAAAGTGTATGTAAAAAGAGTCAGCGTTTGGAGACTATTTTATCCTTTTGAATATAAATCATGTAATCCCTATAAAATATACAAAGTGTATATATATATAGATAGATATATAGATATTTATATATCTATATATCTATCTATATATATAAAAATCACAGAAAGAAATATAATTTATGGCAATGTAAGCCAAACCCACCAACTCTGTAGTACGGCCTTTTAAATAAAACAAAATTGTAATTTGTAATGGGGAATTTAGAACACATTTCAGGATGTCTTGAACTGAGCAAATATTAAAAATTAAGTACTCAAGTTACTCAAGATTCATGGATACTGACTGCAGTTATTGAGTCTTCTCTTCACAATATATTATATTAGATATTAAATAAAAGTACATATATATACACCGAGGATTGTATAGCTTTTATTAGAATCAAGAATCAAGTTGAATAAGGAAGAAAAATACTTTGTATTTATAGCAAATAAACCACTGTTGGTGTTTCACCTTTATTTCTAAAAAAAAAAAAGAAGAAAAAACACTTGAAGCTTTTATTTAAAATGCAGCTAGCTTTAGATGAGACATGTTAGCTCTTTTTCAAGCTATATTAAATTGTGTAGACATCCAGTAAGTAAGAAATTATTGATGATCTTTTGTTTTCAACAGAGTACTATATTCCTATAAATCTCCTTAGGTCCCTCAGGCATGAAGCTAAGCTATGACCTCAACTGTTCTGATGAAGTTTAAAGGGCAAAAAAATAATATCAGATGAAGGTGGCTGACCTGAAATATCCTATCACGGGATTATTTTCTACAATTCTTTGATTTGGAATGAAAACACACAAAGGGGAAAACAAAACACAAACAAAACAAATTAAAATAAGCAGGTTTATATATCTTAAGGTTACCAGATGCCCTTATTTTCAGGAGACAAACTACTGTGCCTTGTTCCAGTTTATCATTGGATGTGTCTGATGATGCCCTCTAAGGTTTAACACTAAATTATTTTTCAAAAATATATTTTTTTGCATTAAATGCCAATAAAAGTAGTAAGCAACACTATAAAAATCCCCAAAATCCAATTTAATGATAACATCATCGATATTAAATGTGATACTAAATAAGTAAAAATGTTATGTCCGATGAGACAACTTTAGTTCCGATTACACTTCATTTAATTTCTTCTACTAAAGATTTGTATAATTGGTATATGAATGATTATTTTTATCACCAAAAATATGTGGGCACTTGACTATCACACCTATACAAGCTTGTTGGACATCCCATACCAAAACCATGGGCATTAATATGGAGCTCCCCCACCTATAACAGCCTCCATACTTCTGGGAAGGCTTTCCACAAGATTGTGGAGTGTTTCTTTGGGAAGTTTTTCCTATTCATCCAGTACAGCATTTGTGAGGTCAGGCACTGATGTTGGATGAGAAGGCCCGGCTCACAATCTCCGTTATAATTCATCCCAAAGGTGTTGAGGTCAGGGCTCTTTGCGGGCCACTCGAGTTCCTAAACACCAAACTCATCAAAAAACATCTTTTTGGACCTTGCTTTGTACACGGGAGCACAACCATGCTGGAACATGCTTTGATGCCACAACATTGGAAGCAAACAATTGTCTAAAATGTCCTTGTATACTGTAGCATTAACATTACCCTTTATTGGAATTGATCTAGCCCAAACCCTGAAAAACAGCCTCAGACCATTATCTCTCCTCCACCAAACAGGAGACAGGAATCATTCTCCTGGTATCTGCTAAATCCAGATAGTGAAGTATGATTCATCACTCAATACATTTCCACTTCTCCAGAGTCCAGTTGCATTGCACTTTACACCACTCCAGCTAATATATTGTGTATAGTGATCTTTGGCTTGTGTGCAGCTGATTAGCTATGGAAGCCCATTTCATGAAGCTACCGACGTGCGGTGCTTGTGCTGATGTTACTTCCAGAGGCAGTTTGGAACTCTGTAGTGTGTGATGCTAGACACCTCTAAGGTTGCTGAGATATTCAGCATGACCGCAGGTAAAGCGCGACTGCTTGGACACAAAGAAAGAAGCTTCCAGGAAGGTAAGGTGTAAGGGGCAGGAGAGAGTGATAAGGGAGTAAGAGTGGGAGTTAGTACATGTATGTTACAGTTAATGTACATGTGCGTTAGAGGTAGTGTGCATGACTGTATGTGTAAGAATGTTTGCATGAGTTTGTAGATTTGTGTATTGACATGAGTGCATATGTAATTGTGTATAAGCATGAGTGTGTATGTGTTAGCATGAGTGTGTATGTGGGTGTTAGTGTGTGCCTCTGTGTGTTAGTGTGAGTGTGTAAATGAGTGTTTAAATGTGTTTTAGTCCCTTTGTAGCATTGTGTGTATGTGCTTGTGTGTAAAATATGTGCTAATGTTTATGTTATGTGCGGGGGGGGGCACTTAGCTTTGAACCAAAAGGTATCAGCCCGACCCAAATCACAAATTATCTGGCATTAATGTGAAAGAGCACGCTAAGGCACAGGGAAGTAAAATGATAAATGACAATATTCTTCTCACCCATCCTACGTGTATCACATTCAGTCATAGGGGGGGAATTATGGTTTCTGAAATGCAACATGATAAACTGATACCAAATGACCTATTATTAATGGGGACTGAAGGTTTGCCCTAGAGAGAGATAATCTTTTCCCTTTTTTATTGGGTGCATGAGTTATTTCATAGCTGAACTTGGATGTTCATCTTAGAACCAATAGCAAAGCATAAACCTGATCATGTGATGTCTATAAGTAGGGAAGCTTAAAGCAACCTGGCCGGATTACAGTTGAACATGCTTAAATAACATGTGTGAATGATTAGCCAAGAAGAAGTATTACATTCTATATGTATATTGTAAGAAAGCATTACAGCGGATATGATTTCAAATAACCAGTATGGGAAGTTCTAATAATATAAAATACCAATATTTAGTCAAAGAACCCATATGGTTTTTGAGCAACGCATCAGGAACTGAAAGTGGTTTTAATGTTCTGAATTATTAGCACAAACCGCTGACTTCTAAAACTATCCTGTGTGTTGTAGACTTTGCTAGATAATAGTCCACTTCTAGCTGTGTGACATTAAATTATAGCAACCGCATTATTCTTTCTTTTTTTGTGAAAAACGATGCTAGTTGCTTTCAGTCTGATTGGGAAAAAATTGCTTCCCATTGAGGTCCATTTCATGGTGTTTCTCAACGATCCTGTCCAGCCCTGGAATTCTTTAATCTCAGTAAAAAGCACACAAAAGAGAAATGTTTATCTTACAATAAATTGAGAATAAAATCACAAGTCCATGCTGTTTGTGACTAAGGGATATAGTTGGAGGCTTTGCCATGGGGTTATAAAACCATATAGTTACTGAAAAGAGAGATTTTACTGCAATAAAAGGGCTTTTTTTTTGTTTTGATACTTTAGTTTTTTTAGTTTTGAGTGGTTGAAGCCAAAGGTCGTAAGAAAGCGTATTCAGACATGCTAAAATCTTCAAGGCTAAGATCTTTTTTTTTTTACATAGCCTTTCATTTGGTACAGTTATGGTAAGCAGATGCTGTTGAAACATTTTAATAAAATGTATAGATGCACAAAGCTTCTGCCCAACAATCCATTGCTTGTTAACAGCAGGAGCAAATTGTTACCTTTATTGGAAATGCACATATGTATATTAGATTATAATATGCTGGCGGTTCTACGGATCAAGCAGGAGAGACGGTTAAAGAGTCTATTTTTCCATTTCTTAAGTGAATGGTTGAGCTATTTCATGCTTGTTTACCTGTCCTGATAGTTGTTGCTATTGTAATGTGGCAGATAGAACCTTTTCAGCTCTGCCTCTCCTTGCAGGAAAAGCTCTTCTGCTTCCCACAAAAGCAAATACCTTTGAATAATCATGGGGATGTCAGCCTTAATGATTAGAGTTCATTAAACTCTATGGTGTTTACTGTCAGTAATCAGCTCGGCCCACCAGGGACTGTCAAGACCTTTAGCAGTTCATGAAGAAGAAAACATAAAAGACTTTATCGCATACACTACAGCAGAAAGAACCGTCGCAATAATAAGGTACATATAAAATATTACTGCCATTTACTTCTAAAAGTAAAGAAATACTAAGTCCTCTTAAACCTACCATCAACAACTATCAACAAAGTATTTCTGATGTAAATTGTAGATTAACATGCATCATATCAACTTATCTAACATTAATCAGATCTGTAAGGCATCATCCTGGTATGAGGTCAGCTGCCCAGAAAGACAACATTTTTGAAATAGAAGCCATTATAGTGATATAAGCTTGGGTTGTGTAGTGTGGTAGGGAATATCCTTGTTTGCTACTATGTCGTAACTCTAGGAATTTTAAAGCAGAAGTTAACAAACTGGTGCCTGGATTTCATATGAGGGAATTAAGAACGTAGGGTGAAATTGGGCATAAATCTTACAGTGTAAACCGTTTGTCCTGTCTAGTAATGCAATACAACACCTTCAGACTAAGATTGACTAAGAGCGATCATGATTTGTCATGTTTTTAGGCTCTGATCCTGGGGGGGGATAAAACGTCATCATTTTTTTCTTTATGTATTACATCACTTGTTGCATTATGGGAGGATGCCCACTAAAAGGGACCAATTCTGAAGCTGGTTAAATAACATCAAAGGGTTTGAACTGAATTACTTGCTAAAAATGTATTAATTGTATGGGTGAAACTTTTTTAAAGGGAAAATCAAGCCCCCATCTCTAGAAGGATAGAGATATCAGGATGGATTTAATTACTGATCTTCCTATAGACTGCAATGAAAAATGTGGTTACAAACAGATACACTAAGGGTCAGATTCATTCTTGAAATAAACTACTGTTTTTATCACGTTTTCTCATGGGGCCAACGGACTGTAGTAGGTATTCATTTTATACCTTATATAATACATATAATATATATATATATATTATATATGGTATATAATATATATAATAATATAATTTATATTATATATATATATATATATAAGAAAAAGAAACGATCTGACAAACATTTAGATAAATACGGGGGGTTAAAGAAGGTCCAAGAGAAATATATGCTGTATTAAAGGGGCACAGATACTGGACAAGAGGCTATAGAATAAAATTAAAAGGCTAGATTCCTAGATTAAGATATTTCTTCTGCTGAAACTGGTAAAGGTTAATATATTGATGGAATTTAAATATGCATGGGGCGGGCATAAAACTCAAGTAAGTATAAGACAACCTAACAAGTAAAAACGGCAGGTAAATAATGGACAGACTTGATGGATGAAACGGCTCTCCATAATTGCCATTCTCTGTTTCTATGCGCATGTATAACCATGTATACTAGCATTAGCCATTAGCCAATTATGCAAGAAACAAATATACATTTCACCCCAAACAATCAAAATTATATGGAACTTAAATAATGTAACTTATAATTAAGCAAAAATGTTTACCACGTAAATGTTCAGCTTCCAATTAATAATTACAGTTTTACTTAAGGAAGTCATGTCAGTAGGGAAATTAAATGGAGTTTATAGAACATTTGCAGCAATTGGCACTGTTCAATGTTAAACCATGTGTGAAATAAAAAAAAGAAACCATAGATGTGAAAGGAATTATGACCCCACTCATTATATAACCAAAACCACTAGAAGTATTTTATATTTAGTTTTACAACTTTGCATCTGATCCCACATGAACTTCAGCAACATGTAACAATTCTACATTATTACATTTTATTAATAGCATTTCAGACGATTCTAAAGAGCTACGACAATAGGGGGGAAAATGAAAATTGACGATAACAATAGTTTTTATTTCAAATATTTTAAAGGAAACCACCAAACTGTATTGAATAAAGGAACACAATTTTTTTTTCTTGCTTAATATTTTTAACTGTGCTACTCTGGCAATTGGTAGACCCATTCAACCTTCTGACATCTTTTGTGACACTTCCTTTCAAACGCCATCTTTTTTTTTAACCGAAATTGGTTTTGGCGCTCTCCTAAGGAGAGTGTTTGAGGAAAGTCAGAGTAGTTTTACTTAAAGTAATGCTAACTGCTTTAGCGGTGCGTTTTGCTCTTCCTGGTGAAGCTCACAGAGGTTGGCCATTAACAATGTATAGAGACAGTGGGGAGTTGGAACGTGTAACCCTTCTGCAAACCTCGAAATTAATGAATACAGCCTAGATATGTGAAAAGGGTGCAAGAAGAACACGTTCTGCATGCATAACTCCAAAGTGTCCCTCCTTCAGATCATTTGGTAAGTATGAGTGTATCACAGTGTTTAAAATCCATATACACCACTGCAACGTCTATTGAAACAGCAGGATATGTGTTCTTACATTAAATTATGTTAACATTATAAATATGAATCTTCTAAATCCCTTACCAAGCATTTCTAAATCAAATGTATTCATACAAAAAATACATAATTTATCTTCCACTTCTATATGTTCTACTTTGTTACATAAATATCAACAGGTCACGTTCACTTAAAATATCTCTTTATCGCTGCTCCTTAGCAATGCACACTGCGCAATTATAAACATGGAACTTGGGCTGTGTGTTTCCAGCCATTAGCCATATATATGATATTTGGCAGCTGCTCGCCCTTGCAAGGACCACTTAGTCATCCTCAACCTATAGCTGATAGCTATTACTGGTTATGTGGAGTAATACATGCTTTGCAATTTCATTTTAATGCTAAAAATTTTTTATTTTATTTATACAAGAATGATGACCGGATCTTTCCTCTCCTCTGCTAAACACCTTTAGTTTACACAGCCAAAAGTTTGCTTAAAAATCAAATGACAACAGATGGCCAGATTCGCATCATTTATCAAAAAAATCACAGTTGAAGGATGTCTGATATTTGAGATCAACAACGACAAAATTGATGCAAAAAGAGCAGTCTACGCTTGCACAGTCTGTTCCACAAGGCGAGTCAGCTGTTCTTTCCAAATAATGATGATCGTAACATCTTCAATAACATAACTGCAGCATACTGTTCTTCTACAAATCGTAGCTAAAACACACTGCTTAAAGCACAACCAACATTATGTCTCTTCAAACAGATAAAATATAGTTTAAAAAAAGTATGGGATTGTTTAAAAACCAAAATGAAACATTTCACCATTTAAAAGGATTAAGGATGAAACAGCGGCCCATGGGTGGTGATTTGGCATTTGCACCTCTGTCCCATGCTCTGTTTAAAGGCTGACTAGTACAGCGTACATTTACTTGAGGGGAGGCAAAAAGGGGAACATTGTTAACCTAACAATTTTTGTGGAACACCTAGCATTATCTAATTAATGTCCTGCCCTAAAGTTCTTATCCTTCCCCTAAACCAGCAATGGCGAACCTATGGCACATGTGCCATAACATGCACGCCAAGGCCTCTGTTGTGGCACATTGCCACATTTATAGATATACATTTATATACATGTATGTGCAAATCTATGTGTGTGTGTGCATGTGAGTAAGAGCGGGATAAGCCTGTGTGTGTTATGTTTTTGTTTTCTGGAAGATGAAAACAACCCTGCACAATACCAGGGGTAGACACGAACGCGAGGTCGGCAACTTGGTTTCATGCAGAAAATTGGGCACTCAGGCCCAAAAACATTCACCATCACTGGTTTAAACTAATCAACAAGAATGAGTAACTTAATAAGAGAGAGATGACTTCATTTGAATGCAATGTTTTTGTTTAAATCATTTTATCACAACTGTAAAATGTGGGACTCGGGACTCATCTCAACTGATTTATCTCCTTCAATATGTCATGGTCACCTAACTTTTCAAGATACTCTGAAATCTGTCGGCTCTAAAGAAAAAAAATATAGTGTATTCACAGGGGCGGCCTGTGGTTTTAGTGATCTACATAAAGTGTAGCACTTGGTGTTATTGCTTGCTGAAACGTAATAACTGGATGTAGTGGACCTACAAGACAAAAAAAATTGGGTTCTGTATTAGCGAAGTGGTCAACAGAAACAGGTTGTAATTTTTAGACAGCGGGACGTGCTAACAAGTTTAGTAAGTGATAGTATTTTGAACTATTAAATTATGGAACATTAAGAAATATTAAGTGGCAAAAGTATTTATGTTACAGAATTTACTGAAAGAATTTAATAAAAGGTAGCAGCAATTAATTAAATGAAAGTTGAACAGAAGAGTTTATGTTAATCATTTAATGACAGACATATAAACGTTGGCAGCAGAGCAAAGATTGTATATGTTATGAGAAAATTAGATATATTAAATGATCGACAAAGTATTAAAAATGGTGGTAACAGCCAATGTCGCAAACAGCGCGTAATAACTGGTGGTAGGAATATTATTTGTGGGAACCAGATGTTTTCCAATGATTAAGCAGAGGTTTTAAAAAACACCCTTTCATACACTTCTGTGGTATTTTACGTTTCTGTATATTGTACCTTCTGGCTGGCCTCAACATAATAGAAAAAATATTTAAAATACAATAAAGTTGATGAAAAATTTGTTGAGGATTACGCAGAAGGAGTCTTAAAAGAAACCATTACAGCACAGGAGAGTAAACAGCACAGAACATAGAGCTGCAAATGACATGTAAAATGCAGACAGATGGAGGTACAAGAGATTAAGACAGCAGGAATTGTGCATATAAGGCAAAAATATAACACTCAAGAGGGCAATAAACATAACAATTATATTACTCAAGGTTCATGTTAATTACAGACACTGGGAAAATGGGTAAGCTATTAAACAGAAACTGTAATGTGCTTCGCATGCACCTCTTGTTTACTTATTTCCCAAATTTTAGACACTATGTCCTTGCAAGGCTTGACTTAAGCGAGACTCTTACAATTGGTAATTTAGTTCCATATGGAAGGAGTTAGTTACACAAATGGGATGTATTTTGACAAAGTAATGTGCTTATCAGAATGCACCAGTTAATTATTAACCATCATTAAGAGTTGAGCATATCACCTATATGCATGTGGGTATTTGAATCGGAATGAGTTTAAAACAGGTGACTAAATTTAATGTTTGTAAAAGGAAGCCGCCAAGCCTTTTGTTTTACAATACAATGTAAAATAATCAAGAGGCACTTCGTTGAGAAAATAAATACTCCTGTTCTAGAAGTCTCTTAGATACAAGTGTTATATTAACATATGGCAGTCTTTATGTTAACCAGAGCGGACTCTTGCCCACTAGGCTGCTATGATTTGTAGGGTCACTGTCTCAAACCTTTTCATGTGTTGGTTGAGATTTCACATAATGCCACTAGGGTGTCAAGAGATACAAAACTAGGAAGGACTTACAGCACAAGGGTATCCTTTATGTTACCCTTTTATGTGCTTTCTATGTAGTCCTTTTTGGTGAATATGTGTAGGACAGGACTGGATCGTGGTCATTCAGCATACCATCTATGAAATGTTGTTTGGGACAACTTGACTCGATTTTCCCCTGGATTTCTTCTCGTCATGGAGCTGGTTAGGGCACTACGCTAAGTATTTTCTGTGTTAACAAGAAACTACATGCAGTCAGTTGGCCTGAGATTCATAAGATGCCAACAGCACCAGAAATCTTCCAACTGGCTCTGCATTCTGGGTTGTAATGATTAACACTGTTGACCAACATTCAAGTGCCTCTTAATTGTGACACTAAACATGCACAACAAGTGATTGTTTCACTTAAGTATCTTATTGGTAGTTGTAGTGTCCATGATTGAACTAAATCAGTAAGATATATATAAAATATAAAAAGGGTTCCAGAGGTCTTTCTAGAAGAAGTAGTACACCTCGTATACATCTCACAAGAAATATACATCAAGAGAACCCTTATTCTAAAAAAATGGTGTAGTATGTAAGGAAGTATTATGCTCTTATAAAATTTAAAAGAAAAAACTATGCATGTGGGGTATTATTGTACTCAGGGGATGTTACTGAACATTATTATCTGATTTTTTTGCTTATCAGTGGGACCTAATTTGTGGAAGAAAAAAATCCTAATCAAAATTGCAAGAAAATGTTTTGTTTTTACATATCATTCATAATAAATGATAGACTATACAAAAAGTGATAGGAGAAAGTCCATCATATAATTTGTGTGGGTACACTAAACATAGAAAAGGGGAATGACGGTTGAACAAGGATATGCTGAAAATGGCAAAAACTCTGGTCACTTAGAGGGGTAAAACCTCTGAACACGACGAGGTTAAGGAATAATCTTATCTGATAAAATTCGCAATATCTGAAAAAAAGAGACAAGTTATAAACAAACAAAAATCTGAAAAAAAAATAGAATTTGAGCCTGTTTAAAATAACAGACATATGGGATTCTACTGGCAAATATAAGCTTTGATGTAACTCATTATGTTGCTGCTCCAAGCATCATGTCCCCTAACTGTCCCAATGACTATTCCCAATTTTCGCTGCAAATGCAAATAAAGCTGATTAAATTGATATAAAGATCTAGCGAACGAAGAAACAGTATATAATAAAATGTCACGGTGTACTTTTGGGATTATATATTCTGTCAGGTACTGTTTCAGTTGGTAGGTTAAAAATCAGTTGAAGCGTTTGCTTCTAAGTAAGTTGACCTATAGGTTTCCCACTGAGAATATTGCAAAATAAAATATGTAATTTAGGTAATTAAATGTTTTCGCCTGCACTTTTATTATTATTCCGTAACTGAAAAGTGTTTCCTATTGTATGATGGCAAATTATATGCTTTAAAACACATGTAAAACTGGTATAAGCAAGCTACATTTAGAAGATGTTTAATTTATATTACGCACATTCTTTAGCTACTGTAAAGTAGATTACAGATACTCATTGCTGTAGATTTACCAGGAGGCACCTGTTTTGCTCCTTATAAGAGAGAGACGGTGCGTAGGCCCAGTTATAAGAGTAAGGGCCGGACTGAACAGGGTGGCTAACTGTAGGAGGACAGGGCATGTGTGTTTAGTGTACGAGACAAGTGGAGTCGGAAAGCTGGAGAGATTCATGTATGTGGATTACTGGAAGTTAATTGGATAATTATGACTTTGTGAGAAAAAGTCATGCATAAGCAGATACTGAACATCACTTATCAAGTGATTGTGAACCCTCTAACATAAAGAAGGGCAGCGAAAGTGTGCCCACTTGATTTATACTTATAATTGGACATGTCATGATGTAGAAATGTTGTATGTATGATCACCAGCTGCTCTACTGCTGGTGGGGTTGCAACGGAAGATTATAAAGAAGAGTATAAGGGCCCATCAGAGCTCAAGAACTCTCTCTATATGTGCCTAGTGTGCCTAATGGACAATCGGGCACTTTGGGGAATAGAAGCATTGCTGTAGTAGGGTATATAGGAGTTCTGAAAACGGGATAGCCTACTAATTTTCAATACTCATTCACAAAAAAACATTTTTTAAATTCTGCTTTTTTATATTCATATAAACATTTAGCATATTCTCAACAGATGTCCTTTAACATATAAAAATGCTAGAACCAGTGAGAAAGGATTGCAGTATTAAAGAAACAGCAGTGAAGGCTGTGATTATGTTAATTAGAATTACGCAGCTAATTATTTATACTTTAACAATGCAAATATTGCCACTCTCATTTAAACCTACGTAAATGCTAAAATCTGAGTTCATTAGACATGAATGTGATGTTTACTAAGAGTATATAAATACCGTCTAGCCTTGTGAATTAAGAATGATCCGATGGTTACAATATTGGTACGGAATGGAAGGATGGAAGAAAACAGATGATAAGAAATAATTTAACTCCTTAATACACCTGCTCATGTTTTTAGTGTGTCATTCAAAGGGCAATGGGGTCAACTAACATGTTTAGTGTGAGAACTGTGTATATGTAGTACATGACAAAGTATGTGTTTTTTCACAGAGTGAAGGAAATTTGGCTGGTGTCACAAATACAAATGTATTTGTAAGAGAAATTGAGAAAAAATAAATGCCTGGAAAAAAAAAAATGTTCCTCTTTAGGTGGAATTCTTTCAGGTGTTTGCATTAAAGATGTGAAAATTCAAAATTCCCTAAAACAAAACGTCTTTTTTTCACTTGGTACAGGGCTAGATGTGTCACTAAGCATAACCATGTTTTAAGAGAAATAAAAAATTGAAGTGGGAGCGGCCAGACATTAATCCCGCCCACTACTTCAAGCCCCACCTACCTCCATTCAACTTCTTGCTCATGCTCCACCCGTGTTAAGCATATGGCTCTCTTACTATGTTATTTTAATTTTTTTCATATGGGGGTTTATAGTTTTTTCCCCTAGGGGCAACTTTATGCATAGGAAGGTTAAAATTAAAAGCCAATAATAAAAGCAAGGTAAGCAGTAATATTTAAAATAATACATGTATTGAGTATGAAGGGTGAAAGTACGGTAAATAGTGAATATTAGCTTATTGAGAGCAACAAAAAATGATTTGGGGTCTGAGCTTAATGTTCACAATTCGTACAAATTATTAAACTAAGCTGTGAATATTTGAATTTGCATCACCCAGGCAATTTGTATGAATACAGTACCGTGTGCAAAACGCTCTTAGCTGGAGGGAGAACTCTGAGATTAAGTGACCGGAAAAAGCCACAATGTTATTTCGAAACTTTTGGCACAAATAGATTTATGGTAAACGCGTACATGTGTTAGAAAAGAGATGTCAGTGAAAACATCAATTTAATGATAAATATTTCATTTCAGGTCAATATTTGTATCAGGAATATAAAGTGAGGAGTATTTTTCATATGCAGGTCTAAAGATGAAAGAAGTATACAGTGTAGATGCAATGTGCGTTTGTTTTACACAGAAACACACTGCGGAGTATAAGGAGGAAACGTAATATAATATAACTTAATATAAAAATAATAACGTAAAATTTGACTGCAGATTAATACTATTCGGCTCATCTAGTCTGCCTGTTTTCACTGTAATAAAGAGTCAGACCTCAGTTTCAACCAAATTCCTATCCCATGCACGTTTAAATTATTATTATTGTATTAAGTCTACCATTGTTACCGGGCGGCTGTTAGACTACCCCTTTCCATAAAGTAACACTCACGTACATGACGAATCTCACAAACTTACTGTATATCTCCCAACTGCCCATTTGGGGACATTCCCAAATCCATCTATCCTTCTTTTGCCACCCTGACATTCCTCTTTTCAAGGAGCTCATAATGTTTCCAGGGTATGAGCTGTATTTTTATTCAAAAGAATTTTTAGTGTTGTCGCTTTCACAATGTAGATTAGAACCAGTGTATACAAATTGGGCTAGAACCACAGTGTACATTATAGTAAAATGTAGGCTGTTTTGCACCCCCAGAGGAAAATCCAACAGCCTGACCTTTCCCTCTGCTTGTGTTTTCCCATAACATTTTATCTGAACCATGGCAAAACAACATATCGAGTGACTTCTCATCAAAACAAACACAGAGCACAATATTAGACCCTTGGGCAACTTCTACTATGCAATGGGACCCAGCTTGAGATAGACTTCCACTGCGCAGAGAGAAAAAAGTCATCTTATAACTGCAGAAAATTCCATATGTATGCATATGATAAAAGATATTTGAACATTATGCAGATTTTTTAAAATTTTGAATTAGCTTAGAAAAGGAGGATTCATTTATTTTACCATCTGTTTGCCACCTGGTAGAATGGTTCTGATTCTTCAAACTCATATACTTGATAAATATTTTTTCTCCCCGAAGGATGAAATGTTAGAAATGGTGTAATAGCCACATTTACAAAAATTGCCATTAACTGCCCAATGACATGTGAAACCATGTTTGCATCTGATAAAAAAAACTTCCATACTTACTTAGGAATTACACTTACAAAAACACTACATAGTGTAGTAACCCTAACTTACTGAACGGGTAGTTTTTAGCAGTTTCAAAATATTTTATAGTGTGCAAATAACAGATACTTTTGAAATAATATCTATTAAAAAACTCAACCCAAAGTTTCTTAGATAAATGGGGTAGAAAATAAAGGCCTATTGGTTACTCTGTGTATGTTTGGTGGTTCATGTGAAGCCACTGGATGTTTATTGTATTGATAAAGTAATGGTGGGAACCCTTTTAGCTATGAAAATGCTGTTGGAAATAAGTACTTTAGTTGATGAAATTGTGAAAGATATTTTTTAGCAGCAAATCACGTTATCCAGCTGTGTCAAAGATATCCATGTACCGGATGTAAGAAGGGCCTAACAGCAGCAGTACTATCGGAAAAAGTAGTATAGACTTCATTGTCTGGGAATGACTGCTTTGTACCTCACAGAATTAGGTGACCGTCTTTATGCAAAGTTTTCCTTTCTAATTTGATTTGCAATGAGCATAAAATGTAACATTAAAGAAAATATCATTAAAAGAAGATTTGTATTTGTTTTTTGTTTCTCCATACTCCCTTAGTCTCAGGGTAAAATGTTGTCCTGGGTCAATCACTTCTCCAGCACCCCCTTCTGCATGTTTGTGATTACTAACATAGGAATTAACTGCATGGTGGAGCCCCTACCAGCTCAGTACTCTAGGCACTTGGCTTTCAGATAGGACTGGTCCTGATCATCATCCATACAATAAAAATCACTGTACCCAATTAAATATATATATATATTGCTTCAGACCTGATGAAGGGAGGATAACTCTTGAAAACTTGTCTTTTAAATATTATATTAGTCCAATAAAAAAGGTATCACCGCATACTCTGCAATACTCTGTTTTTTGACATCGTGTCTACTGGACTAATACGGCTTCACCCATTTACATTATATATTTATATATATATATATATATATATATATATATACACACACCCAAATATATAGCTAGTCTACAATTTAAAAACTGAAACAGATTTCTTGTGAGATTTGGTCATTTCGAGGCAGACAATACATGATTTTTTGGTATAATAATCTTACAAACATGTCGACGATTTTATAAAGCCATCCACAGATGTGCTTTCCTAGGAAGTCTTAACAATAGTAGAGAACATAACAGATAAAGATCAGTCATTAAGCCTTGCAGCAGAAGCTTCAAATAGAGTGCATCCAGCACAAGATAATAGCAATTTACAAAGGTATTACCAAAGATGACCCATTTGATAAATTTGAGGAAAGCAGGTTGCCAACCTGAAAACACTTTACTGTGTGTTCACGGTAAACTACCTTTAATTTACCTGCTTCTTCACACACTTAAAAATAGTTTTCATGGCAATCATTAAGTCTCCTGATAATAAAGAAATTAGTATGTGCTTGGTGAGCAACAAATAATATAGCCCTGCACTCTAACCCACATATCTATCATCTATCCATCCATCCATCCAGGACTAACACTTCACATGTGACTGTAGTATTTATTGACAGATATTAGGCTCAGAACCAGTGTTCCCTCTAAGCTGTGCGCGCACATAGCATTTTTAGAGAGCGCACACGTCCAAAAAATTTGGCTCTGGGAAAATTTTTGCACAAGAGAAATTTTCTGCGCGCACCACCTAAGAAAAATTAGATGGAACATTGCTCAGAACCCCCTCAAACCCCTGACCCCCCAGTTTGCCCCTAGCAGAAGTGTGCTCTTTCATACTGGTTAAGCAGTAGTTCAGACATTTTGTATGTTCCTCCCTCTAGTGGCCAGACTCTACCTAGCACCAGGCTATGACAATTTCCTTGTTTCCTTCCTTACAGCTGTTTACACAATTTAATGTACACATATAATGTATGCAGTCCAGATACTGTACATACATACATACATTATTGCAACTTTTAGGATTCCATACCTTAAAGAATTCCCAAATGAAGCTTTTCTTGAATATTTTTTTTTCAGGTTTCACGGTGTTAAGGACGTATACAGCCCAACAGTTTATTTTATATCTTTTTCCTTTTTTCTTGTTGATCCATCACAGTGTCTTCTCTCTTTCTCTTGATTACCCTTACTGCTAAGTGTGGGGCATAGGTTTACCTCACAGTACAAAGAAAAAGGTTTGTCACAGGCTAGGTCTGTTGGTCACTATTTCTCCCAAGACCCTTTGCATAATAAATTATGACACCCACATATATTAATTAATAGAGATTATATTCTAACGGTTTCTTTAACTATTACATAAAATATCTTGTATAATTTCCCACGGTATCATTCACTAGACAGCTGAGGAGTTTAGCACCTTTTTTGTTTCTTTTGTTTGTAGTTGGTAATATTGTATGCTAATGTAGACATTTAAGTCTTACACTATATTGGACAGACTATCAGCTCAATTGTTACCCAGATTAATTAATCGGAAAACAAATCGGTACTTTACCAGATTTACTGAAAATCACATTCACACTAAAGAGTGCAATCAATGATCAGAGCAGCCAATATTTTGGCCTATATGGTCTCGTTGATGGTGTAGTTATTTTAGAGACAGGAGAACATATTTTTCAAAACACAAATGATAAGTTAAGTCTGTGTCTAATTATCTGCACTTTTCCTCTTGGAAACAGGAGACAAATTATTGCAGTATCACCCGCGAAATGATTACAGACAAAACACATCTAACACTGTCATTCAATACTGCATAGTAATGGATGGAGCATTAACAGTGTGGAAGGCGCATTCACTCAAGGTTCCGAAAAAGTCTAGAAACAAAAAACTAAAAGAAAACAAAGGAAAATTTTATGAAAATCAGCAGGAAAAGCCTATAACAGCACATTAAAAGCAGCAAGAGCAGACATGCTGCTTCAAATAGTATGGAGAAAGAAAGAAACTGAGGTTGATTGAAAATGTGAACATGCAAATGTTTCATACCAAATGCATGATTCAGAAACAAATGGTCTTATTCAGGGTAATATTAACAAGATGTTCCAATCATTGCGAATCCTGGTAGAGATTAGGGTATTTTGGAGGTCACATTACAAATATGTTCATGTTTAAATGTTGTAGAATAATGCACACACTAGCTGGTGTGTAGCCGCCAAATATTCCAATGTACTCCAGTTCTAAAATCCCAAAGACTGCTTCAGGAAGCACAGGATTTGATCACTGGAGGGGGGCTTCTTGCCTGATCCTCCCACCCCTAGACTGGTCATCCTAGACTGGGTTCTGGTTCCAACCTCATTTGTCGGAGCACTGTATCCTGGTCTTGGGTTTTGTTTTAGAGGGTTTTTTTTTTTTTACATTCTTGGTTTCTATGTTGTGAATTTGCTGTTACCGATATTCCCATTGATATTTAACATTTTTAGTATACCTGGGTGACTAGAAATAGGAAATTGTTCAACCATGACTTCCTGTTTCTCAGGAGTATAAATATTAGGTAACACATAGGCCCAATTCCCTTAGTCATTCATCACAATGGGTAAGACCAAGGAATATAGCTGTGATGTGTGACAAAGGGTTGTTGAGCCTCATGAAACAGGAAGTGGCTATGAGAAAATAGCAAAAGCATTGAAAATTACCATTTTCCCCATCAGAGCCATTCGTAGGAAGTTCCAGTTAACTGGAAATGTTATGAATCAACTTGGAAAAGGATGTGTGTTTATATACCGTCTCAATACAATTCGAGTGGCCAAAAAATCTCCAAGGATCACAACTGGAGAATTGCAGAAGTTGTGTCTTGTGGTCAGACACAGCTGATTGCTGCTTGCTGCTTGCCCTGAACTGTGTTTCGTGACCCTGACTACTCTTTTGCCTGACCCACGTTGATCCTTTATCGGCTCTCGACTTCGGCTTGGCTTCTGACCACTGTTGGGTTCTAATTTTTTTGCCCTATAGCCGTGCATTTCCGTTGCCTCCATTGTACCAATCACCCCGCTCCATCAGTAGCTGTAGTGATCCTGTAGATCACTAGGGGCAGCCTTCTCCAGTTTCTGCAGCAAGGATCCACTTCTAAAGTATCGACTAAAAGGATACCAACAACTGTGCCACACATATATATAAACCTGTGTTGTGTTTGCAATTTTTTGGATATCCATGAGAACAGAGAAATTTGTGTATTTTTTTTTACAGAAAACATCAAAAATTAAACAATAAAAATAATTTTCCACAGCCTTTTTTGCTTATATTTACCAAGGGTGCCAATGTTAGTGGAGGGCACTGTATAGCTATGACAATATTGTTAGCCACATGAAAAGGCCTCACTCATAGCACCAGAAGAAAACTTTGTAGAACAATGAAATAACCCTAATGAAAGGAAAGCAATTATAAAAAGGTGTGAAGATTCATCTGAACAGTAGCAAAGAATGTATGTACAGGTTTTCTATTCTTTACTATAACTGAACATGCAAATCTCAACTGGAGTGTCAACCTATAGACATTCAGGGCAATAGATTATGATTTTCAGATAGTCCAGCTTGAGCACAGTCAACTCAATCACAAAGGTTGAAATTTGTTAAATCATTCAGCCAACATATGAAGAATTCCTGGTCTGGTGCCTGGATTCTAATTTATTGATGCCTGGAATGGTCCCTTTGCATGGCTGGAACGTGCCTCTTAAACACACTTTTGGAGGAAAGAGGCATTAAACCTGTTATTGTTTTACATTCTTAAAATCCTCTACTATTCACCTAGCTTTGAACAAAAACTGTACAAAATACCCATGTGGCATTCGTGTGGGATATGTATTTCATTCCTGTGTGAAGCAATGTATTGAAATTATATATGAAATGTATACTTTCAGAATGCCAGTCAGGTAATTGATGGGCACAAGTTCTGGATATGATAACATTCCTTTTATTTTTAAATTATCACCCAATATAATTGCCAAGTATCTACAATTCTAAATTGAAATGTTGCCTATGTGATTTTTTTAACATCAGTAAAGTGCTTAGCCTCTGTGGTGGTCACAGGAGAAAATGATCACTTTTAAAAATCGATGATTAGATAGTGACATCCAAACCAATTTATGTATTATAAACAAAAGCAACAGATAGACACAAAGTTGCCAAAACGCATGCCAAAAGGCCAGATGTAACTCCTGGCAAGGGAATATAAGCTCTTTTACAGTTAACCCAAGTTGGGAAACCATAGTGTAATAAAATACAGAACGTTGGCAGGTATAAGTTACCATCAAGATTTATTATTAAAATTCACTATTGTTCATAAAGAAAATTACTTGTTGCAGCAGAAGAATTGGCAGTCAGTGGTCTACCCGTACTAATGCGTTTTACTTTGTATGTTTGATAAAGAAC
Organism: Spea bombifrons; assembly: GCF_027358695.1. Taxonomy (NCBI): domain Eukaryota; kingdom Metazoa; phylum Chordata; class Amphibia; order Anura; family Pelobatidae; genus Spea; species Spea bombifrons. The sequence continues at coordinate 18,708,059 of NC_071089.1, read as the reverse complement.
AAAAGGCATCTGTTGATGATTTAGAATCCTGCATTACATCTATACAAATGTGGATGATTTGAAATAACCATTCAAGTAATTTCAAATCAGGCAAAGTCAAGGAAATATATTAATGGGATGAAAAAAACTGATTCTAATGGTGTCTTTTATGCACATGCCCGAAACAAAATGCATGAATAGAGAAGTATACAATTTGTTCACATAGAATTTTCTTTTATAAGTGCCAACATATTTTAAAACCTAGTGAAACATATATTTGCATATGAAGTAGTTCTCACACTGTGTAAGTATGCAGGGACATTGAGAGGATTATTTTTGGAACTTCAAAAGCCCTTTTCCTCACTCTGTACTATTCGTAATAGATGTATAATAACTTACTACAAAAGAAATACGATATGTGCAAACTGTCCCCAAGATAGATCTAGTGCATGTGAGTATGGATGTGTATGTATAAGTATGTGTAAATGTGTGTGAGCATGAATGTGTATGTGTAAGTATGTGTAAATGTGTGTGAGCATGGATGTGTATGTGTAAGTGTGTGTGTAAGCATGGATGTGTAAATGTTTATGTTTGAGCACGGATGTATATGCTTAAGTATATAGCAATGGCAAACCACAGTCTCAGACACAATGGTCTGGAGGTTAAAAAAATATTAATGGTGTAGTGGGCTTATGATTTAAGGGGGTGCCGCAATGTTTAAGAGTTGCGTTTACAACAGACAGTACGGCAAATGTTCTTCAGTTACATCTCTAATGATTATCAAGATGTTAAGTGCTATATGCTTTGCTGTTTTTTGCTGTAAAGCAGATCCATACTGCTGGTCAGCCTTGTTCATGCTCTGTGCTGTAGCCACTGAAGACCACTTCAGTAAATGTTTGTGAACACGTTAGGGTAAAGTAACCTGATATTTTATGTGACTGGTTTGTGTCTGTCGTCACCCACTGTGTGGAGCACTGTACATAATACCAAGTCTTCTTCCACATTTATATTTTTCCTTTGGCATGAGTAGTCAACAACTCCTCATTTGCCCAATAACAGTAAACATGCACTTTTTACAGTAAAAAAAAATTGCCACACACCAAAATATCTAGGATATTCTTAACACTCGTCATTTGTCAGCTAAACATAGTTTGGCTTAGATCATGCATAGCTTTAGTTTAGAAGGAAAACGTATACTGCCTGTACAATGAACAGCAAGTTTGTTCTCCTCCATACACATCATCTAAGCACTGGCTGTATAACAGGTTTACTTAAAGGGAGAGACCCATGTAGTGTTATCATGAAATCACACAAATAACTATATTTTGTGCATAAGGTGTTGTTACTTCCTGCATTGTCATCTCAAAACCAACTAGCTTTCCTTCTCCATAACAAGACCTAGACGCTACAATATAGATAAATCACTTGTGGTTGAACCTCCTGTTTTAAAGACTTTATTACATACTTTTCTATGTGCAGATTTCAATTCCAAAGGGATGTGAGCGTGAATATTATAAAATAATACTGTAATACACTGCAGATCACATTTCAAAACAGCTCGCAAACTAACTTTGCCCGAATATTCTACTGTCATATTTGTGTAAAATGTTTCTAATATCCAAGTCATTTCAGCAATGTTGTACACGGTGTTGCATGCTTGAGCATTTTCACTTTAATGCAAATCCAACATACAATGTTAACTAGGAAAGGGACTTTAAGAGTAAATACATGCCAAACGATCTCAATAAAAACCTAGTTTGCAGTAATTTTGTGCGATCTGTGTGCATATTAAAGTAGAAGCAGTGCTAGTCCAGATGGCGCGCCTATTATCTACCAGAGGAAGTAATCCCCTCTTCTATCTCCTGTATAAATGTTTGCGCTGTTATTTAACCCTTAACGTGGGCAATTTGTCAGACTCGTAAATGAGTTTGAAATTAAATAAGGGTACCTGCAATATTTCTTTTTATCATCCCATACATGCATTTGGTATGGTGTTTTGGCTTTTGTGTGCTTTTGACAACCGGGTAAGACTTTCAAAAGCACACGTCCCAACATTTTATTTAAGAGTGTAGTACACAGTAATACACGGTGATATGATGACTATAGACTTTCATTGGATGAGGATTTTGTCCCACCTTTATGCAGATGGAAGAGATTCCTGCCCTGCTTCTTTACCAATACGGCACAGTTCAAGGGTAAGTGCTTTTAGCATTTCACTTTTCAACTATTTGATACTTACCTTTTCCTTACATATGTCATAAGCCATTTCACTTTCACAGCTCCTATCAGGTCTAAAAGGTGTCCAGGTGTCCTGTTATGGTACCCTTCTTTATTCTACTTATACAGGGTCCTAGACAATGTTTTGTCAGTTCATCATATTTTAGTCTTCATTATACATGCAGACATTTTGATGTCACAAAATACGGTAGTTCCTGTTTGCTGCAGCTAAACTGACCTATATGATTGTCATATATAGTGTTTCAACCTCATTTGACTCATTTGCAGATCTAGATTACAGGAGGCTATTTTTTTTCACACATATTTCAAGAATATCTATTTTATGTGTTATAATCTGTCTGAGATACTACCCCGCTTTTTTATATTATACACTACTAGGTTTTGCCTTTACTTTGTTTATTGCGGCATATATGGGACATATTAAATATTTAAACGTACATTTCAGTGGGTAAGACATCTATCACTTTTTTTTGTTTAACATTCTCTATTTGGGACCATTAAAGTTTCAAATCCTAGTTTTTAGACCTGCTCGCTTACATAGCCCTAAAACTGCCACAAGTATGCATGCATAATGTCCTTTTTTATTACTGTGTGTACTGGATACTGGCACACAATGCCCTGCTGGCTATAAAGGTGTCTTAACGAAAACTTTGCGTATGATCATCATCTGCTTTTTCATGAAGTATCATATGCATGTTTCAGAAACATACATCAGCAGATGTGACAATAAAAGATTCTATTAAAGAGCGTCCATGGAGTGTTGCCATTGCTCGTCTGCTGCACCTTGATTCTTACGATCTCCCCACTTTTTGTGTGGACCTCATTATACTTCATTGATATGCATAACCAGCAAACATTCTGAGCTCCTGGAAAAAGTGGATATCAGAGGAAGAAGGATTGACAGAAGGATTGGGATCTCAAATGAAAACACTTGGGATGTATATAGATAAGTGATGTTGTGACCATTGGGAATTGAAGGAATTATTTCTGAAGATGACAAAACACATATCTGAAGCTATATGTAGAAAACAGTGTGCCTTTGTTTCAATGACACATCTGTTTTATTTCACCTTAATGAAACAAAGTAATAGTAAAAGTTAGTGTTCAGCTGTTTTAGAATGTGTTACGCTTCTTTTATGGGTCATTTCCACATTACAAATTTCATTAGGGTTACAAACAAGCAATCCACATGTCATAGCATTCCAATCATTAAACATGTAATTCCAGGATTTATGCCAAAATATTATTAATTAACAAAGTAAAGCTTAATAAATTGTGAAAATTACGTTACTTTCAGTGCTATTGGATGAATTGCATTGGCAGGAAAGCTTTTACTACAACAGCAATAACATTCACTGAATAATTTAATTGAATTTATATTTTTGCCCTTATATTCCTTTACTATACTGAAAAAATGAATATAATAAAATTATCTTTACTGTACTTGGATATGCAGTGACAACTGTAAGTAATTAGTCAATGTTTTAACAGTTTTATATATAACAGAACAGATTCAGCTTACAAGGCAATAGTTGACCTAACACATTAACAGTTTTAAATTGTTTTAAATTATTATACATTTGTATGACTATAGAACTAAAATTAGATGTTCCCGTAGCAACATACTATAAGGAACTGATTTAAATATATATGTGTAGCAATATAAAGGAAGAGCAGGGTAGACCAGCCTAAACATCACTAGTATTGCCAAGATAACAATACTCAAAAAAATAAGATTACATCGATTGGTGGAAGAAAAAGAAATCTATACTGAAAAACAGCAAGAACAAGAAATATAGTTTAATAAAGCCATATATTGATATAACAAGCTCTATAGCTGTGAGTTCCTATTGAATGTCCCCTATTATAACTGGCAATTAGAGTCAACCCCTATGCCATTAATAATATAGAAAATCTATTGGTTACAAAACCATACAGACTATGCAGCTCCTGAACCACGACAATTCATCCAGACATACAGACACAAGTATTTTACCCCAAGCTAGCCTGATGGGCTATAATACATACCCGATAAACTGCCTTACTTAAAGGTGTATATTAATAATAAAAACTATTAAAAATGTTGTTTATAATGTACAAATCACCTTTTTATACTGTATACACATTTTTAGCCTTAAAAAATCAAGTATTTTTTTATTATCTTGTATATTTGGTATTAGTATGCCAAACCGCTGTACGAGCTCTGAAATGTTGATAGCCCACACAGCTTTCTCCGTTTATCAAATACATTTCAGGACTTTTCAAGATGCTCCAATCAGCAGGAAAAAATAAATACTTGGCAATCACATTCATATCTGCAAATCCATATGGTTTCTCTAATTAATAGAAGTAATCCTTCTTCTATCTAGCTCTGTAGTGGTATATCTCAGATAAAATCATCAGGATATCATTATCCCGTACTTTTCTTCTAATGATATGTGCATTACTTCCCAATAACGGTGGTTGAGCTTATGGCAATAAATGATTAAAAATTACAAAAAAATAAAATAATAATAAAATTAAATAATACCATCCACACAGACAAAAAAAATGTGTTACTTTATAAATGATACATATCTTTGCATTTTCTTAATTTTTTTTGCAATATAATTAATGCTTATTTCTAAAAAAGTAACCTAGAATGACTTGCGTTAAATATTTTGTCTACAATTTATACTTTTTGACTGACTATTACAGCCACAATATCTGGCAGTGACATAGAGAAACTTTACGTTAATAAATGTTATCTACATAATGTGGGTTATTAAGCTCTATTACATTAGGGGAGAGTATTAACAACAACATTAAAACTGTCAATCTAAAAATTAACAATTACCCTAACGCAAGCTAGTGTTCTTGTAAGTCTACAATGTATTATTTACCAGTGCCATGTAAGTCTGTAATATTGGTATGTCTTTATGACGAATCTCTGACATCCGTCCTATTTAATATTTTACATAAATCACACGCAGAAAAGGCATGCTAATGTACGGTAATCACATGCCACCATTTTCAAGGGATAGCCCTTGGATTGAGACCTCCGTCCTCGGGTTACTATGTGCTCTGTCTGAAACCCTTTTAAGTGCAAATTTAAAGTAGTTTTTAAATGTAAGATGGTCTTTTGCTATAAATGCCATAAAGTTAGGGTATAATCATAATTCTGATAAAAAATCCCACCAGCTGAGTGATTTTTTTAATAGCACCCTTAAATTATATATAAGTGATATGAATGTGGGGAAAAAAGTACACACTTGAATTATATTTTTATTACAGAGAAGAGATTCTTGTAATTTCCCCTTAATGTACTTCAGATACGCTCATTGTTTTTCTTCTACCAGATACGGTGTATATTTCCTACGTCTTATGTAACATATTAAAATCATATAAAGATTTTAAATAAATCAGTAGTTATAATTCATTTTAAAACTTTGCCTGATTTATGCTAATGCTCTGGGCTCCTCAAAAGGGTCACAATATGCAATTTAGGGCCACACATTGGGATGCGCTGGCTCAGGGGGACAACTGGCCCCTGGGCCAGTCCAAACTTCTTCAAACTGGGCTGGATCGACTTGGACAGACGCCCAGTCCACCTTGCTAGTGTGTATTTTAGCTACTGGTATCAGCTGTAGGCAAGGGCCCAGGGGCCACCCACCTGTACCTGCCCCTAAGGGCAGAAGGTGCCCTCCCCCAGGCCACACGCATGTTGTGGCTCTTCATAGCTGAAAAGGTCTGAAAACATATGGATATACAGTATGTGGAATAACCATTAGAAATAAGCTGAAATTGTTCAAATCAGAGAGGGGACAGTTTATTTTCTGGGTCATTGCTGTTTAAGCCAACGTCTTTACCTGACACCCAATAGTAGATATTTTGTACCCCCAGCATTTCAAATGGAGAAAAAGGAATACTTTTGGTTTAGGGGGTGTGGTTAGAAGCGTGGCTATGGGGTAGGCTTTTGGCAAGACTTATTAATTTGGGCTGCTTATATTAATATTATTATAAGTGGGTGGTAGATAAATGGAACAGCCTCCCAGAAAAAAGAAATGATAGATGCTAATACAGTAAGGGATTTTAACATGCATGGGATAAGCATTAGGCCCCTGAATCTAAGACCAAGGACTGATTAAAGTCTGAGTCTTTATATCCTGACGCCAGACTAGATGGGCCGAATGGTTCTTCCGTCAAATTCTGCTTGTATGTTTTGGGGCCAAATGTAGAGAGTTCACCAGTATAAATATACAAAATAAGTGAATAACCCACGTTATAATAAATCAGTTGGTATTTTATAATATTACATTAGAGTAAAATTAACAAATAAGTAATTATGTGTTTTCAAGGTGTTACACAGGAATAGATGTTTTACCTAATGTAAGCAAACAAATATGGTCTTCACAAGGCGCACGCACTTGAGAAAGCATTGATTGAAAAGTATGACTTCTTGTCTAGAATTCGCCTACATCGGCTATAAAAATTGTTTACAGCTAAAAATCAGTTTACAGTCTTTTTGACATCTTTATTTGTTTCTGTTTTTTTTTTCTACTGCAACAACAAAATAGCAAAAAAGTGTAAAAATATGTATTGTTTCAAGGTACATGCATTATCCATAAGAAATGGTCTTTGAGGATGTACTTTTACCTCCTTTGTTGAGAATGAGATAAGGGCAAACTATTAAAATATCTAAGAAGAGAGAAATATAAGTAAACAGATCCTCCCCTTGCTCTTTGACCTATATTTGAAGTGATATCTCTGTACGAGTCACAGTGGAAACTTTTGGTCATGCTGGGTGAGTCAAGGCGAGTTAATGGACTATGATGGAGGTTCCTGGTTAGCCCGTTCCCCGTGTGACAGACAGTTGTGAAGGTTATATGCATTTTATATGTTGAGACCTTGGGATGCTGGGTGCTAGAGGAAACTGTGATATCTGTCTAGCCCATGAAACAGCAAAGCTAGGGGGAAGGTGCCTTAACTGGGTGAGGAAGTAGGCTTAGGATAATGGAGCTAAGGGACATTGGTTAGGGGACTTTGGGAGGTGCTGTATAAATAGGTCCCTCCATTTTGTAATGGTCACTTTTAATCAGTTTTTCTTAACTGAATCTTCTCTCCTTCCTGTTATTAGTATGGGGATTTTCTCATCAGTGTCACAGTGGCAGGGCTGGTCAGTGTAAGGTGGGGGTGGAATAATGGTTAGTTAATAGGAAATAGTGTGTTTTTGGTTTCGAGCTGGTCTGTGGCTCAGAACCTGGTGTTGAAAAGGTGCATCTTGGTACGTCCTTTCCCAATTGGTTTCGTTATTGGGGTAAATGATGGTGTTATATGTATGGGAAGTGGGTGATTGGAAAATGATGGGGAAATGTATGCACTGTATTGCCTTTTGTGGCAATTCTGACAATGACTTTATCTTGTTAACAATTTGTTGGTGGATTTGTTTCCATACACATTAAATCTGTGGCCATTTTTTTACCTAAACAATTTGAGTCCATGTGTTTATTTGGTTGGGTGTTTGGAATCTGGGCCCACAAAATAGACGATTCCTCAATTCACAACAATCAGAACTAGAGCAATAGTGTGTGGCAAGACTTGAAAAAGTGGAGAGATATCTCGGTTCTGTGTGCTGCATGAAATAGGCAGGAGTGGCGATATTGTAATGAAGGTCGTATATATTATATGTGGATAAAAAAACAGTGACATCATAGGTCCAGTTACCTGCCACAAACCATGCAAATATGTGGTGCTACCAGGAAATCCACAAATCAAACACACCAAAGTCTCTCCTGAGCATCATTTTTCACATGACTTTCACAGATCAACAATGGATCATCTACCCGGTAGCAAATGCACACACATTTACCGGAAGAGGAGACCTAGCCTTAAAAGCTTGCAATTTACGCAATTCGGTCAGCCAATATAGGTATCATCTTTACCAAATGTATTTCCACAGCTGAGACATACTATTCTATACTTCTGTTTGAGGGTCAGTAGGTATGCAGTGTTTATATTTAATTATATCTTAAATACTGGTAAGAGCTGTAAATTATACATACATTCATATAATAATATATGTTTTCATATACACAGTAGGTGACAGCATCCTTTGGCATCCATATGAAACATTTGGTAAAACGAGTTTTGGTAAAAAGGCCACGAAAAACAAATCATGATGATTCAATGTATGCATTGAATTGATTACGGGTACAATATGATTATTAAAAGATTAGCTAGCAATACTACAATTTTATCCAAATTATAACTTCTGAGGTTACAGATTATGTACATATACATTAGAAAATTGAATGCGGAAAGCATCTAGTTGGGTTTACTTAATCTGTAAGGTTATGAGGAGGACTTTTTCTATGATTAAAGACTTATGTATTAGGTAAGGTAGGACATTTCCTCCCGAATTAAATGAGCTCTTTTGATGAAGAACTAAAGAAGCCTCACTTTGTGACCTGACGTTTGTTACTTAATCAGCATTAATAATGAGGAATTTTCTAAGCGGCCAAAATGATTATTACATTCTTCATAAACTTCTAGTCCTGGAAGCCCAAGATAGCAACATAATTAATATCCATGATAAATGACTAAGCTGAGTCTTTGTGTGTGTATTTTTTTCCCCTGTTCTCACAAAGGACATGAAAAGAAAGTATTAAGGATTTTCTGAGATGGCCACCCCCTTTCTCTTTAATATTGCTGGGAAAAGTGAGGTTAGTGAAGCACAAAATATAATAGACTATTTTCACTGTTTCATAAACCAGAAAAAAAGCCTTCCCATCAAACAATGCTGATATTGTACTGAGAAGACAGTCTGCTCCGGAGCAATAAAAAAGGGCTGAAATTTCAGTTCACTTCGAGGTGCATTTAAATAACAAAGCCAGATTGCAATATGTCTTTATCAACAACTGCCAGTCAGTAACTGGTTTGCCGTGGGCAAATAAATTAGTGTGGATTCATAGAATTGGTTCATCACAGCATAATTCTTTTGGAAACAAAAGTGCTGACAGGTAGAGGAGTTTTAAGAATGCTGCGGTGGCATTTGTTTTTATACCAAGAGTATATAAGAATTACGGTTCCACATTTAATGAGGTGGAACCAAGTCAAGGACACTGAGGCAGCGGATGAGTGTTCATTTTTAAAATGTTACAAGCGGAACTCTGTGGCTAAGCACCCGCCTTATGGCTACTGTAGTAATGGAATAGTAGACAGATTACCCAGTAAAGCTCTGGGGGTCCCAAACATTAGGGTCCCTAGAAGAGTGCCTAGTATCCCTAATGGAAAATGCAGCTCTGTCCCTTATAGGGGAATTACATTTCTTTGCACCAGGTATGGTAGGGTACTCGTATTGCTGTGGTCTAGCAGGAGCATGTACGCTTTAATGAAAAACTGCTAGCAATCCCAATAAACAGTCTAAGTCAGGGCATTATCCCAGTTGCCAGGACTCTTCTGTATTTGGTATCCAGTGCCCCTAAGCCCCCTGGGCTAATTAATTCCAGTTTTTAAGAAATGCAGACAAGTTTAACTTTTCAGTCGGTTAAGAGCCAAATGTTTTTAGTTAAAAAGAAATAAAAACCAAGAACAAGCGGGGAAGATGATTTAAGAAAACAACTCGCCTAACACAAAGACATACCTTACAGCACCTAGATAGTTCCACAACTAACAACACTCAAGTGCATACAAACAACATAACACACAATAGCACTCACACAATCCACAGACACACAGTAACACAAAAACTCACAGTCCATAGACACTCACAGAGAGCGTCATCATCTCTCCCAGCTGCTGGCTCTTCCTCTTTACAGGTCTGAAGGCCCAACTAGTATGGCAGAGGTGCCAGTGTTTCATCTTGACACAAAGCATATGATATGATGAGACGTGGACACCTTGTCCTCCAGGCAATTGCCAACATAAAATTTTATAAAAATTTTATATTTTGCATATACACATATATTTGTGTGAAGAGGAAAATGTTAATTGGAATTAATAAAGGATTTTCAGAACTCCTGGGACTACTTATTCTGATGATGAAGACACTGAGATTGATATATATATATATATATATATATATATATATATATATATACTGGATTTAAAATAGAGTCAATTAATTTGTCTGATATTGTTAATATTTTAACTTTTGGGCTTGACACTGGGTGGATACTCATTAATAACTACCTTGTTTCTGTGAAAATTATAATCTATTGGAAGCTATATTAGACACCAAGGCACCCTTTCCACCAAATGTGTTATTTTATTTCTCACATCTTCATATCCAGAACATAAGAAACAACCTTAAAACTTTGGTTCACATAAGATATGAGGGTCAGATAGAGGAGCATGATCTCTTTGCCTGTTTATTGGAGTGGGTAAAGGATGACAGTGTCCAAATACATTCATTAACAGCTCAGTACATTTTCTTTAGCCTAATCTGTTACGTGATAATGGCATTGTCATTCTGCTCTTTTTCTGCCCGTGTTAATGTAGCTGCAACAATTTATAGATATCTGGGAGGCTTGTGCATTTCCATAATGCAATAGTACCTTTCCTGTGACTTGTAGATCACTTGTATTTTACTAAGATATAGTTTAAGCATCCTCTCGCATTTCTTGCTTTCTCATATTACTATAATAATACCATATACTTGAGAGCCACGTACTCTTTGATATATGTGGGTCCATTGGCTCAGATGTGTAAATCTCTGCTAATGCATACACAGCCATCAGAACGCATTGCTCAAACTGGTCCATAAATAACAACTTCCATTATTATTTTATAAATCAGGTTGCCTTTTTTAAGTCATAAAACACATTATTGGTTGCTTTATAGTTTATGGAGAAAAAGGCTTTTTGGAAGCACGTGGTATAAACATGCAACTAAGAAATATATATTTTTCTAAATATCAAAAATGTGAGCAAATAGCAACATACTAAAAAGTTCAAAGATTTAGGGAAAAAAATCACAATTTAACACAGAAACCCTAGTGCTCAGATTAAAATCTAACACTTTTGAAGTCTTCTTTGTTTCATAGATATATATATTCACATTAGGCATGAGATAAAACATAATTGACAGAATCCTTACAGGGTCTTTCTTGATTGCTAACACGGTTAAAGAATGAAAAAAATATTAGGCTATTATAGGACATATTACGATATCAATCTTAGGACAAGGTTTTTTCCATTTCCTTCATCTCTCTTATATCTACAAAGCTGAAACTACAGCACACCGCTGTCCTGTTAATACCATCTGCCATAAATTTGTGGCGTATGCTTTTTCCTGAAGAAATAAATCTATCTAAAAGGACATTGAAGACGTGATTTCATCTTATCTTTGGTCATAGAGACATTTAGATATTCCTGGAAAAAACAAATATCTATTTGCTTCTGTTTTTTCTTTTACAGTCTATACGAAAAAGTGACATTCAGAGCTGGTTAACAGAGGTAATAGAATCAGAGGTAGGCAAAGCTTCTAGATGACATTAGCACCCATGACAAGGTTTGTGGAGGTCCTTATTGCTTTTTTGGGTACACAGTTACTGCTTATTTCCAGAAGACAGTCCCTTATAGTACTTGTTGATAGTCAACATATGGGACACTGAGAAAATGTGGGTAATTTCCCGCCAAAACAAGTGTAGAAATTCTCTAGACATTCCAAGTAACTCCAAACTGGTATAAACATAATCATATTGTATTCTTTACCACAAAATGGAACAGATAGGATCACAATAATATTAATATTTTCTTATCACCTTCTGTCCCTCACTGCTGTTGGTTGCTAGGTGTTAGGAGGAAATGTGAGATCTGTCATAGTATGTATTAATTGAGGGCACAGGTAGCTGAATATTCACACAACAGGAAAACAGTGTTCAAAAGCAGGAAATAGCAAAGCTATATTTGTTTATTGACTTCAAATTTGATACAAAATATGAGTTAAACGTATATATATTTTTTTACATTTCCTGAGAAATTGGAGGAAATGTATTCAAACATGATCAATGTTTTACTATTGTGACAGAACTATATAAAACTGCACTTGTATTCTATAAAGTAATAACTACTTTGGGAATGGCACTTGCCAATATACATATATATATATATATATATATATATATATATATGATCATTACTAGATAAAATTATTTAGGTGGGTTACATCTTCTTACATTTAATTGATGAAATAGTTATTTCTATATAAAGTAATGAAGAAGATATATTTAAATATATATATTTAAAACGAATATGTGCCTCGGCCACCCATTGGAGCCCTAAGCATTTGCTGGTATGGTCGTGCCACCTCTGCTGGAGGAATCGCCAGTGCCCTGGACTTTTTATTTTTATTTTACATCAAAATATTTCTGCTAAGGGTTTTTTTTTTTTTTTTTTTTTTTAAATAAACAATAATTGCCTGGGCTACAAAAACACACACAGGAGACAGCTTCATCAAGATTCAAGATATCTCCAATTTAGTTATCTTCATCCATATGATAAAAGAACATACATGAAAACATTACTAAGGATACCACAGAGTTAAAAACATGTTTCGGAGTATTTGTAAACCCCTAATGCGCTTTTACTCACTCCTTCATAGACCTTTGTAATTTACTCCAGGACTGTGGTCTGTGGCATTATGCTACATTATGAATGCACTTCCAACAGCCTCAGAGTAAAAAGATTTTCAAGGGAATACTTTGCAGGAAATTACGATATTTTCCAAGAGTCTACATTCACAAGGTTTAGAGGCCAAACTCAAGGCATTTCTTCATTGTTTGAATCTCTTTTGTGTTCTTTTCATAAGCATTTATCTTAATCTCTTTACTGTCACGGTGCCTAGTTAGCTACACCTGCACGGTGGAAAAAAAATCAATGCATAATTGGCAAAAATGCTGTTTTTGCAAATTGTATGTAATCCATTTTTACTATATAAATCTTGTTCAATTATTTCTTTTCGATGATAGTATTACTCTAATTTCTCTGGGAGATGTATTCAAACCAGTAGTTTGTATCATCATTACCTCTGTATGCCTTCCATTTATTTTTTTTCGTTACGTCAGAAAATGTACCCAGAATGATTCAAACGCCATTGATAAAATTAGAAAACATGGCGGAAATTCCCGCACATTCAGCCATAGATGGTGGAACATTCCAGGTGTGCATTCCTGGGGATTCAAGAGGGTGGGGCCAACAGGTAGAGATGGGGACAGTTGCATGTTGAAGGGGAAAGGGGTGGAGCCAAGTAGGAATAGGATGGAAGAAAGAAGTATATATCCTTTACTCCTATCCACTCTTTGTCCAGTTTCATCACTCCAGGCACCATAAGCCAAACAAAATCCACCTATGTCAAAATGAACATGTGAAGTTTATGAAGTTTACTGAAGCCTAATTGGAAAGTATCAAAGATGTTGTTTCTTGAGAGATGGGCCTCAAGTTGAATTAACACACATTTTCAATTATTTTTCCCAGAAAAGGAAGGTTGCAGACAGGCCTAAAGTTTGACATGCAGTCTGAGTCTAAGGAAGGCTTTTTTTTTTTTTTTGAAGAGAGAAGCAGTGAATACCTGACTGCCTCTGCCAGAAAGCTTAAAATGGGCCATGGTTGGATTTTCCAGCAGATCCAAAACATACATTAGAATACAAAAATGATTTATTGACCACTAAATCAAAGTCCTACCATGGCCATCCCTGTCCCCTGACTTGAACCCATTACAAAACCTTTGGGGTGAACTGAAGAGGAGAGTCCACCATAGAACAAAAAAACATTATGAAAGCAATAACAGGCTTTGCTGTAATAAATACCAGCTTCAGTTATATGTGTATATTTGCGGTGACATTTTGTATTTTCATTGTGAAGACACTTAGGAAATAGGCAGCCCATTCATACTGATGCTAGTACACTGGTTATCACAACATACTTGATCCACGAACATGTCTTTTTTTTATTTTATTAAGATGGGTAAGGAGACATCCCCAGAACAGCAAAGGGCACTAATCATATAGCCTTTGAACAGAGAGGGATCTTTAATAAACTGGTTTGGTTCTATCCAGACATAAAATCTGGAACCACCTTGTGGCAAAGACGCCTCAAAAAAGCACCGGTCATCTTCCACACGCATGTACATCAGCAAAACCAATACGCCAGATTGTTTCATCTTTATTTGCAGCATGTTCTGATACTGACCTGTGATACGGCATAAGTATGCCTGAAAATCAACAACATATTTTTTATGAATTCATTTTTTTTCTATTAGCTGCGAAATGGGAATCACTGGCACTCTTGTTACTATAATAAACAATGTATATTATATATAATTGCATCTCAAACTCTTCCTAGAATGTCAGTTAAAAAAAAAGAACAAGGTTAGTTACTTAATGTACACAGAAATGAATTTGCTTTGAAAATGGTTACCCTTTCAACAAAAAAAGCAATTAGCTGCTTACAATTCTCTATAAAATGTTTAATTTTCATCCACCAGCAATCCGGCTTTCTAAAAAGAAGATTACATATACAGGATTTACAGCATTTTCTTGCATATCCGTAAAAGCATTAAATATTTGCATTTTGATTGAACCCTATATATTATGCTCCAGCAAATTTAAATGATATTTATTATTTGTATAACCCATTCATTTTTGTTATATGAGTAGAATGTTCTTATTAGAAGAAATGATTTATTGACATTTTCCCCAGTATATATTTCAGCTAAATAATTCACTAAGAATTCTAAAAAGTTACTATTTTTCTGTAGTGGTAGGGGTTAACAATTTTTATTCCAAATATGATTTTTCATCTTCCCTATTTATATTCTACTGGGTTATACAGGAGTCCTGGTATCATGGTGGGTTATATTCATACTGAATGTCTTGTTAGCCCATCAATAAGGTGGAGTTTTTCACAGAGTCAAGACTATAAGTACCGCACATGCATAAACATACTTCTCATGCATACATTTCAAGGGCCCAAAACTGGACACCTTTGTGAGAGGGCATGGTTAGTAGAACCAGGGTCAGGATCTGTAACCTTAGCACCTTATATAACATGTCATATCCCACCACATACCTTAAGTGCGATGTGAAGAGACATTGTTGGAGCGGTGATTGAGGTCCCTGGTGCAAAAGCTGGTTAGGGAAGATCCTCTAATCTCCATAACTGGCCCATGACCCTCACTTGGACTGTATTGCTTAAATTGAGATTGTTGAGAGATATGCACACAACCAAGAAAATATATAAAAGGCTTTGTAGGCTAACATTTAGTAGGTACAGAAGACTTATTTTCAGCTGTATACAAGGCAACTGGAAAGTCAAGGCTACCAGAAAGCTTTTAGATGAGATTAAAAACCTTGTCTAACAGCAGGGGCATACCTAGAGTATTTGGTACTGTTGGTAACTGTTATCATTAAATACTGAGGCAGACATTGACGGTGGTACAGCATAACACCTATCACTTTATACTGAGGCACGCACTGACGGTGGTACAGCATAATCCCTACAACTATAAATTGAGCCAGACATTGACAATAATGCAGCATAAGCCAAACATTGATGTGGTGTAGGCTTACCACTTCAGTGTCTGGCTTAGTACATAGTAGGGATGCACCAAAATGAACATTCTGGACTGAAACCTATAAGTTTCAGCATTCACTTGGCCAAAACTGAAAATGACCCCCCACCCTTTAAAAAACAAAAACAAACAAAAAAAGTATTAAAAGTAAGTAACACACCAAAATTGCTAACAGCAGTCACGCTCCTATCATGCCCTGCCAGCACATGCTCCTCCCTATGCCATGCTATCCCCACCACACACACACACCCATGCTATCACACACACACACATTCACAAACATTCATTCACTCATTCATATACTCATATACATTTACTAATCCATATTTACTAACCCACTCTCACTGAATGTTTTCCTACCTTTCACCTGTCACTTTTCCCGCTACAGCTCCCTTTCCTCCTCCTCTTCATTCTTCCTCTTGGTTCTTCTTCGTCTGTGTCCTTCCGGTGCAGTGAGTGGGTGCGGCTTCAGTATTGTGCGCCGGGATATGACGTCAAACCCCAACTGAGCCTGCTCCTCTAGTGGCGGACATTACTGTCCGTCTCTGGAGGGGTACCGGCGTGCTGGCACCCCCCTGATGAGCGGCCCCCAGGGTGGACCCCCCCCTCGCTAGGTATGCTACTACTAACAGCTTTAAAGGCTAGTAAAGTGATGGAATTTAAACATGCACAGGATAGGCATGTGGCTATCTTGAATATAATCCAAAGCAAAAGAATGAATAAGGTGTGTCTAGATGGGCCAAATCTGCTTCTTATTTGCTGTCAAGTTCTGCGTTTCTATCCCACTATACCCTCTTTACAGCAGCATAATCGTGAGCACAGCAGTTGGGTTGACTTATTATTGAGAACAAAAGTGGTTTTGTTTGATGGAAAAGCCACCGCAAGGTAGTTCAACAGATGCTTTCTTCTGCCTTAAATATAATTCATCCAATGCATTTATTGAAATCATAAATCAAAGTGAATTAATAACACACATGTTTTTCATGGCACCCAACAGCTCCCTCCTACATCAACAGTAATGTTTAACACTGTGATTTTATACTAAATTCAGTTTAACCATCACTCACACAACTGTGTCATGTGATAGAGAAATCAATTCACACGTCATGGTTTCAATTGAAATGTTCGTACATTTAAAGCATTCTTATTGTTTGCTGTGTCATTCTGTGTCTAATGGAAAGACATATTTCTGCCTTCCCTGGAACATTGTATCACACTGAACTTATGAACTATTTTGGCAATATCATTTTAGTTGCTAAATGTCAAAATCATACATCTCCGAAATGACATGTCAGGACAGCAGCAATGAGCGCATTTTTTTTCCACCTTCATGAAAAATGCACTTTGATAGTAGACACCATATGCTGTAAATACTGAAGGCTTAGTCAGTAGACGTTTGATTGAGGCTTGTCTTTGTATACAGATCGTGGGGGCCTCAGAAGATAATCCCCACAGCTTTAAAAAATTGCAAAGGATCAGTAGCTGAAATCCTATCCTTATGCTAAGGATGGCTTGTTCTAAGCCACTCACTAATGACAGTGTAGCAGAGAAGCCCAATCTGTTTCCTGTATCACCATGAACAATATACAACATTTGCATCCCGCGTATGCATTGATATCTTTAAGAGCCAGTTTATGGAAAGAGAAACATCTCAACCAGACAAATGAATATTAAAAATGAAGACATCAGTTGCATGTGGGTTGTATAATTACCTCCATAACATTTACATTATAATAATTATAGCAGGAATAAATTAGTATCTATTACAGAAATACAAACAGCATGGGGTTTAATGTCATTTATTAAACTTCACTAGCCCATCTCCAGCAATAAAACAACAGAAAAAATAACCTATTCAAATAGATGGCATCAGGGATGTATTATGATTTTGTATTCAAATTAAGGTACAAGAAAAACATAGCCAATTCCTCCTATAGAAGGATGTTTAATCAACAACAGAAAGAGATGGAAATATTAACTTATGAGTCACATATAGTCCTGCTGATATTCTAAAGCAAACCAGGGACCCTTTTTGGGCTAAAATTCAGCTTTTACAAGGCTTAAGTGTTAAGCTTGGTCATGTCCCATTGATGCTGGGGTCTAATGCATACTGAGGACAACACTGGAATCCCTAAAGGTTCACCACGATGATACACATTACTGAGTCTGCTAGCAGCACAAAACCAAACCTAGACTCAACCATGTTTACAATATTGATGGGAGACTAATATAAAAGCAGTTACGGGGGCATCAGTGGTGACAGTTCTAAAGGAATATGTTTTAGGAATACCGTTTCCAGCAAACCATCAAGGTGACTTATTCTCTCTGGAAAGTAAATGTATGAAAGGCTGACATGCTCTGCATAGTTCAAAAGCAGCATCATTACATCACTGTTACAAAAAATCCATAAAAAATATTGCTTCTACAAGGTTTTGTTCTATGCTAAATGTACAGCAAATTGCGTGTATATACACATGTTTTATGTGACCTTGAGAAAGCTGCTTTATCATCATGGAAAATAATGCACCAAAGTTAATTGGTGTAATCCATATGGTAGGGATATGGTCCTGTCAAACCAGAGATAAGGATTCTGCCATCTCTGTAGAAAAAGCATTAACTCAACAAGAGGTTCTTTGCTTTGCTTAGTCACATCACAGGCTAAAGAACATGTTTGAACTATACAAAAAATGCAAAGTATCCCTAAGCATGCACACCGCACCCTAAAATAAAAAGATAAATAATATAAAAAATAATATCATTATGGAGACTATATGACGCATGGTCAAAATTGGGACATTGAACAAAGCCAGAGAATGAAGGGCATGGGTTAATAGACTCAGCAGCAACCATGAATTAATACATACTGCCCCCTATGCATATATTGCCTGTACGCATATGTTAACCGGAATACAATAATAATGCTAAAGACTACGGGGTTATGTCCATGCATTCTCTCCTGGGTGTTAATCAAAATTAGTCACAAACTTTTTTTTTTTGTTTGTTTTAATTTATTCTGTCCTTATACATGGATATTTCTCGAAATCTGCATTATTGAATGCCCTGAGGACTAGAGGTTGGGAATCTCTGTTTTACAAAACATAAGCAGAATGTAGAATGTCTTGTAATTAAGAGCTGCACACAAAAAATAAATCCATTTCTCTTTCTATTAAACAAACAATATGAATATTAAATGAATAACTTTTTTATTCATGTGGGTAAAACAATAACAATATGCGGACACAAATATGCACTTTTATTTATTTTTTATTGAACCTTCGAGGTCAGTGACTCCGCTTGAGAAAAAAAAAAAAATTGACAGGTGCCAAAACGTGCCATAAGGCCACGGTGGACACCAGGTCCCCATATTCGTTTACTTTAGGGGTCAAATTCCACAAGGGTTATGCAACACCTTCCTTCGGATCTTCTTGGTCCCCCCCCCGCAAGGGTTGGAACCACTGAAACAATTGATATAGGAGGGTGGTGCTAAAAAGAGCTACCTAACTCCCCGCCGGAAAAAAACAGGCCTTTTCAGGGGACAAAAAAAGCCAGAGAACCAAGCTTTCCCTCTCTCAAAGGCACTCACTTGATCTTAGCCAAAAGGCTGAAAAGTGACAAATATGCATTTAAGGTAAGGGCTATTTGTGACTGTGAGTGCCAGGGCTGGATTGGAAATACCAATAACAAAAGTTATGGTGGGTAACGGTGATGGAAAACCCTTCCACTTAAAATTAAGGGGGTAGTAGAAGCATTAAACACTAATCTACATCCACCAGAAGGCTTGTTTGTCCCTCAGAAATCTTGTGGTACTGTCACAACCACAAAGGATTCTGGGAAGGCACATGAAAATAAGGTGAACAATGATTGCCTTTCACCTTTACACATGGATCCCTTGAGAGCAAATGTCCGCTGTATTACAGCCTTTAGACATAACTCGAGAAAGAGGTGCAGTATCCAGATCACCGCTCATCAACAGCTGTTTCATCCTTAATGGGACTGATCAGCATGAGGCTGTGATACTGGCTTAATACTTAAGGCTTGTAGAAGCACAAGAAATACCAATAACAAACGTTTTGGTGGGGTAAAGGTGATAGAAAACCCTTCCACTTAAAATTAAGGAGGTAGAAAAAGCATTATTAAACACCAATCTACATCCACTCTACTGGACTGGGAATGACTAATCAGCCATGGCACTTTAATGCCAGCAGCCGCCAAGTGACAAATACATGACTGCATGTTACTTTTCCCATACTCTTGCCACATGGGATGGTGCGTATCCCTCTGGCAGTCGCACACTGCATATCCCAATGCCACTGAAACAGCAGTATCGCTAAATATGCAGCCCTACCAGCCACTGGGGATTTGTCTGGTGTGCAAGATGGCCAGTCCGGACCTGATGGGTGCCACACATCAGAAAGTAAAAAACTAGCAATCCTGCGTAGAATAAGGGTGTTAATACATAAGTACATTATTACAGGGCCATTTTAGTATATTCACCCATGGCTATCTTTGGTGTATTATCTAATGGTCGACATTATGTTACTTCTCTCCGGTAGAAAAAAATATAATGTTCCTGTGTGGTATAAATTGTATGGGTTTGTGGCACTCTTTATCTTCCTCGCAGTTTAATAACAGCCAGACATCAAAGCTACAGTTCTGTCCCCACGGTATCTTTCTTATCAGCTTTGTAAAATGACTTGTCTTTTGGGATGTTAACTGTATGTTGGGATGTTAGGCTTAAGGGGCCATATGAAATCACTTTGAGACTAACTTGTATATAAAATCCAGAGTAAAATAATTATATCCATTTCGCTAATGTTGAAAGACACATTTTTTTTCCCCATGTGAATTACAAGATGAAAGTAGGCCCACTGCTGCTTTAGGTTAGAACAGTGGAATAATTAGTGTCTGAAACAGAAGGGTGATTATGCTAGCCATTCTGGATGAGACAGAAAAAGGGTATGTACAAAACCTGTAGACAAGCTCAAATATAGACTTTATTTCACTGATGTCTGGCAGACAACCCACATCATATAGTTCAATGCGTTCCATGTTGCTGCATTGACCAGCATTATCCATGAAAAAACAACTTATTTCTTCCTTTGGTTTCCAGTACCACTTATATGCAGATGACACCTTAATCTATATTTCTGCTCTTGACCTTGCCACCTCTCTTCTAACTCACCTGGCTGTCTATCAGGAATTTCCTCAATGGATTGCATCCCGTTACCTAAAGCTCAATGTCTCTAAGACCGAACTCATGGTAATCCCGCCATCTGCTCTGTCCACTTTTCCTGACATCTCTATTACCGTTGACAACTCCACTATCCAACCAACAGACCAGGTTCGCTGCCTTGGTGTCACCCTTGACTCTGCTCTCGCCTTCATCCCTCACATCCAGTCCCTCACCAAATCCTGCCGCCTCCACCTGAAAAACATCTCCCGAATCCGCCCTTTCCTCACGCAAGACACCACCAAATTACTAATCCACTCCCTTGTGATATCCCATCTGGATTATTGCAACTCCCTACTAACCGGTCTCCCCCTCTCCCGCCTTTCACCGCTTCAATCCATCCTCAACACTGCAGATTATTTTTTCTCTGTCACCGTTCCTCATCCGCTTCTCCACTATGCCAATCACTTCATTGGCTCCCCATACCCTTCAGAATCAAATTTAAACTTCTGACCCTGGCCTATAGAGCCCTCAACAACTCTGCACCCCCTTATATCTCTATCCTCCTATCCAAATACACCCCTACCCGCCCCCTTTGCTCCTCTTACAACCTGCAGCTATCTTCTACTGTTGTTACTTCTTCCCACTCCCGTATTTGGGATTTCACCCACACGCAGACTTTCTGCCTCATACGCAACTTTCAAAACCTCTCTGAAAACCCACCTGCTCAGGGAAGCGTACAACATTCCTTCCCATTACTACCAACCATCATCATAATCGATCCATCTGAACAATCAACAGCTTCAAAGCATCATCGGAACCAGATCAACTCATCCCCATACAAGCAGTCCTCTCCTATTGTCTCACTTCCCCCTCAACCATGGACTAGATTGTAAGCTCACAAGAGCAGGGCTCTTCTCCTTTGCACCAGTTTGTTATTGTATGTGTTTCTAAATTGTTCTACTGACTGTAACAACGCTGCCGAATCTGCTGGCGCTTTATAAATAAATGTAATGTAACGTCTAAAGGACCAGATCGGGAAGCAAAATAGGCTCTGGGACTTTAAGGTCAGCAGCCCATACATCTGCTGGGCACATTACCGCATGCAATGTTTTTACATCGGCCTAGATATACTAGAGGAGCTTGCAGTATGCTACTTCAACTTTGCAACTGCATGCTCCATTATTACATCGCCAGCCTGTTCGGCTAATATCAGTCTTTTGGGAAAGGCTGTAGTACTTGCATTATTTTCAAGTACAAGCCTGTGCTTTTGGAAGCAGTCAGTTTTGTCAAAGGAGATTCTTCCATAAAATATGTTCACTGTTTTAGTAGGCAAAAGGGACCTGATGTACAAAGCACTATTTTTTAGCATCATTTTCTCTCTAAAATAATTTTACAAATTAAACATTTTTATCGTAACCTTTACCTAGCAACAGAGGTTACCACTTGTGGTGTGAACAGCATACATTTGTATATAAATATAAATATATTTCCTGGTTTTGCAGTAAATTGCACTTTACTGTTTTGTGGTTTTGGCTGCAATGTAAAAGCTGCTGCATTGGCTCTGCACAGCAATTAGAAGAACAGCATGCATTTGGCTCTGCCAAAGGTCGGCAGAGAGCACAACTAGTATATTCACATATAAATTAGGATTAAACAAACGTAAAACCCTCTCTCACTGCCCACCTCTCCCTAAACATCACATCATATACAACATTATGGTCCTATCCCAACATAATTCATATCAAAGCATCCATTTATAAACCTCCATTATAGATCCCACAAATAGTCCACTAGGATTGGTCCTTCTTTTTAAGCACTGCCCTAGCCTCATAGATGTAGAGACTAGACTAAGGAGCTGATCAGCAGCCCCGCTACATAGCAGAAAAGGATTTCTTTTCTACAGTGTAGAGGACCTTAAAGTGCCAACACTTGAGAGGTACTTAGATGGCATCCTGCATCCACGTATGTGGAAATCTAAACATAACCATTCAAATCTTTGCATTTCTAAAGTTTCCCTACTTTTTTGTGCTCAGGAGCATGATTAGTAAACCCATGTATCATTCACCATTCATCATGCCACAAAGATAATGTCATGTCCTTCAAAACAGACTTCTCTATTAAGACAGGAAAGAAAAATGGATGTGTAAAACAGGCACACAAATAGGTTTTAATGTTTCAAGGAGAGTTAAGTTGGTTTATGACGGCATTGATGGATTCAGTCACTATAATCTGTGTTATGGAACCAGAATACAAGGGGGTTTACAAGGTACAAATGAACAATAGGTGTAGAAGACTGATTGCGAGTAAACACTCAACCTTAGGTACATCCAGGGATTGAACCCATTGCTACACAATATAAAAATGACAAACATGTCTCACGTACACTGTGTGCTTAGACACAATGCTCTACAAAATATATAAAATCTCATATTATTTTAATGATTTCATTTTCTTCATGAACACGCAACAATAATATAAATAGCAATAAAATGCACTATAAATGTTGACAGTGATTGTAAATGCATATACAATATTAAAAATAAATAAGGCAAATTAAAAAAAAAAATATATATATGTGTGTGTGTGTGTGTGTGTGTGTGTGTGTGTGTGTGTGTGTGTGTGTGTGTGTGTGTGTGTGTGTGTGTGTGTGTGTGTGTGTGTGTGTGTGTGTGTGTGTGTGTGTGTGTGTGTGTGTGTGTGTGTGTGTGTGGAGAGCGTTTAAATCTGCACTCTTTAAACGGCTCTCGTTTTTTGTCTTATTTTTTTTGGTGAATCTTCCGCACCCCTCTGTGTTTTTGAGGTTCATCAACATCTGTATTTATCTGGCTATTCACTGCACCACTCTTCATTATATATAATAATTATATATATATATATATATATATATGATTAATAAATGTATTCATACCTCATCGTGGTTTTTCTTCAGCCACTCTTTGCATTTATTCAGGGCAATAACTGCTGCTGGTTCATTTGGGAAACCTAGAATATTAATAACAAAATTCCAGGACATTAGTAAAAGCATGAATATACATTCTAAATAATATATTCAGACCTTGTAATGAAAAATAATACATTTTCCAATTTTTATTAACAGACTCCGAGCATTTGCTGATCCCAAGAAAACGATGCGTGCATAATTCTATTGTCTTTCTGGGAGTAGATAATTCTTCTTCCAGCTAAGTTTGTCCTACTTTACACAATAAGCATTCCTTTAAAGGATAACTACAATGGACTAAAATGCCTTTTACTGACTTGTTTATTTATTTAGGTCACCAAAGTGAGGAGTAGGGAGTGGAAAATGTACCAACAGATGCTTAGACAATGGTGACCATATTTCATGCAAGAAGTTTCATATGAGCTTTCAGGGTAGCATTAATTAAATTGAAATTATTCCCCTTTAATTTTTCACGCTGTCTCCCATGATCTCATTTGGCTGGCTCAGATGAATACCCTTGTATTTTCAAAGCCGAAAAGGAGAACCACTGAGCACCATACACACGATTAGCGAAAGGGGTATTAAAACAAATCCTTTAAATTGCTCTTGTTGAATCAGGAGAGGACAGAGGCTATTAAAAGTATATACTGTCACAATAAGGACACATACAAAATAACGAGAAAGTAAAGGTCATAAATACTTAATGGAGACAGGTCACTTATAGTTCAAAACTAATGCAAATTAGGTAAACAGAGCTCTCTAAAGAACATATGTATTATGTATTAAACAGGAAGCAGAAGTGTAAATTAAATAACATAGTGAGAATAACATAATATCCACTAACAGCTGCCAAACTGCTATTATGGAAGCAAATAAAAAAACATATAACAACACTTACTTTAGAGCATTGTTACAGAACAGCTGTCAAGCCAAAATCATTGCATCATTTTCTAATACAAGCAATTGTAACAATGGATATAGCGGTAGCTACATGATAAAATGCAGTCAGATGAAAAAAGTTAAACATTATTTTTTGCAGACAACAATGTATTTTTACTCTGTTAAGATACATAAGCCAAGAATATATATGGATTGAGAAGAGTATAAAATCATATAAATACATTAGGGTTCATTCTCTAAAGGCAGAGCGGGCAGGTGGGCCTGAAGGAGAGTTGAGGGTTCACAATGCATTATAATTGGCCATCCCTGGCTAATTTGTCTGCAAGAAAAGCTGTGCTGGACATTCACAATGCATAGTCCAGTTGGGTGACTTTCATGAAATTCCAATGACTTACATTTGGTTTCAACAGGGTCATCCAAGCTATTCTTGGAGAAGAAGGTCATTGGGGTTAGCCCTTTATAATTCCCCTTTTAGTGAATAAATCCCACTGTGCTGTAAAATGTACACGTCTAGCAAGAAGTGATTCAGAAGACCCTAACCTTCATTGCAATGGTGCTATGTGACAGTGGGTCAGTGTTCTAATTTAGTTTACTATGCAGTTCCCTATAAACTATGGACTGATGATGCATTAGTTACCAGCAATTTCACACTGTAGTGGCAACGCGGTATAACACGCGGTTTGTACATGGGGATCATGGGCCAGTTTGGGAGGTCCCCTGATCTCCTCTGGCCCATGGAACTGTAAAATCTATTGTAGCAGTGGCCTCTATTGCAGGTAATGTGGCTTCCATGTGATGCTGGTGAAGCTAAGCAGCTTGAGAAGGCTCAAGGAAGGTGGGCAATTACCGTCCTCACTTCCAGAGCCAGTGACATCCTGTTTTGACACAGGCCCCTCCTGTTGCCAGGCCCCCCAAAAGAGTTCTAACAATTTGGATACCTAAACAGTGAGAGGTTTGCTGTAGGTCTGAGAGCTGGGGAGCTATAGGGTATGACAATATACCTGCAGAGACACATCATAGGGAGGGAGCAGAAAATGGGTCTATGCAAGCCAGAAATAGAAATCATAGTCAGAACAGAGAAAAGGCTTTTTTAGGCAATAAATACAGATTGGCAGTATATTTAATCGAAAAAACACCTTCAGCGAAAATTATTATTGTTGATATTCTCTCAGAATGGCTACCTTTAAGCTCTGGCAGACCTCACTAGAACTCTCCAAACACAATCATATCAACTTAAGTCTCCCATTGTCCTATCTAGGTTAATTATCAAGTTAATTCAAGAAACGAAATAAAAGCTAGATGAATCACAGAATTGTATAGCCAGAGATATATCTGTTAATTGAAATGAAATGGAGTTTGAAAAAGGATTAGTCGTAACCTACTGACTAAAGCATTTTAACAAAATATGCTAAATCCTTCAGCTCAAAATAACATGACATAAATGTATGTACCTAGATTTTTCTTACATACTCTTCCTGTGAGAGCATGCGTTCAGGGGATGATGACCAGCACTCACAAGGTGTCACTAATAAATGTATATACTAGCTGAAGTATGAAATCCCATATACTCTTAAACTGAAGTTGCACGTATGAAAGTAAGGAATTTTTTTTATTGCAAATGTGTTGTGTCTCTTATTATCAGCAGTGTTGATGTCTACATCCATAAAAAAGCCAAATAAAACACCATTGCCTTGTAGGATGCCGAGAATTTCCAATATTCCCTAACAGAACTAAGCAGTTTAGACATTATTTGCACTGGCATCATCTGGTCTATGCCGATTAGGCCTAGGATTGCAGGTCTAGGGAGGTGGCAGGTCTAGGGTGGGCAGATTGCCTTGTTGGTCATTAAGGCTCCCTAGTATACTACTATGAGTCAGTCAGTTACAGGGAAGATTTATGGTCTCCTGGCCTGACAGTTTACACTATGGAGCTCTATGCCCAAACTCTATAGCGTGCTGCAACCAGGGCCTTCAGAGCTGAGGTTTGGGATATGATGTCATATCCGTATGCTCAGTAGTCAGCATAGCAGCCATGGGGTTGAGTCCTGTGGGAAGGTGGTTAGGCCAAAGTCAGTGTCCAACATAAATCCATGTTACTTATTACCCTGGTCAAGTAACCACCAATGCCGCTGTGACATTGGTTACATAAGCAGCATATAATATGACCACCAATGTTTTAATCAAACACACAAAGTCCTTCTGGCACAGAGAAGACTAAAGTCACTTTGAGATGATTTCCATCAACATCTTGCATAAAAGACATTGAAGCATATTATTAGGATGTCAATACCTTGGGTATTTTGTAACCTCGGGGGGGGGGCACTTTATGTTTAATGAAAGATTTGAGCAAGTAGTAGCATTTAATCTGATGCTTCAGAGAACTTTGAGTTGAAGATAAATAGGTTTACTAAATCCCACGGTACATATAAATGTTGTTATTGTTGGCTAACACAGTTACTCACTACATCTAAACCAAGTTCTTTGTTTAAATGAAACATAGTACACAAAATACATTGTAAAAATATTTAAGACTTAATCTCCGATGATGTCAGTTTTAAATCAAACCATTGCATACAGGTGAGAATGTTTTGGCCAACATCTACAGACATCTAGACAGTTGGACTCAATGACAGTTAGTTATGAGATTCACTGACCAAGGTTTTATGCAAGGGAGTTACCCAAGCTTTTTCCCCAGACCCACCAGCCTCTAGTCCTCTGCCATTTTTCTTTTTCAGAGAACTACTTTGGAGGTTTGCCCAGACACCTCTATGACTGAGCTGATTTCAGGGGAGAAAAAGAGAGTTGCAGCTTATTAGGGAGGCCAATCACTGAACAGGGCGACGAGCTCCTAGTAAAAGGGTCCAGGGCCCACCATACATCCAAATCTGCCACCCCAAGGCCTGAATACATCATTGATTAATGGAGGACAGTGTGGGTTCTAGATGAATTCTTAGCAGAGCTTTCCTCTTGCGTGGTGGCTGGTGTATTATTATAATTATTACAATTAGATTGTTAGTCTATATGAGCATTTTCAAGCATCCAGAGAATTGTTGTTCTGCTGGAAGTGTTTTAAAGGGGGGGCTGTGATAAAAACTGATTTCTTATCATTCCATGCTGCTGTCATTGGGTTGAGATGTAGGTACTGTCATCCACGCTCAGTGAATAGATAAAATATATAGGCTTAAAAAGAGTATTCATTTACATGCATTTCCATAAAGTCCCAGCTGCAGTGCAAATAATACAGCCTGTAAAACAGGGCTAAGTTTTATTGTATCTTAACATTGGTTTCCTCTGGTGTGCGCATATGTCCAAAGCATTATTATCTACAGCTGTATGTGATATTCACATAAAAATAATTTAAATAAAATACAGAAGGGGTTGGCGATACATTTGCATTTTTGTCCACATCTGGAGTTTGTCAGTATTCCAGCTGGTTATTAAATAAATAATCAAGCAGACAAAGTAATTCACATAAGCTTCTTCCATTGTGTTACACGATGAACTGCTCCCTGCTCAGATAATAATTCAGTTAC
This sequence comes from Spea bombifrons, assembly GCF_027358695.1. Taxonomy (NCBI): domain Eukaryota; kingdom Metazoa; phylum Chordata; class Amphibia; order Anura; family Pelobatidae; genus Spea; species Spea bombifrons. Next base: position 18,679,751 of record NC_071089.1, on the reverse strand, counting down.
ATTTAAATTTGACAATGAATCTGCTTTTTTTTTCCCATGAAGCCCAAGGGACTCATGCTTCACCTATTGATAAAAAAGTGAACCAATGCTCTAAAGTGTAGGGCCACAGTGGATGCCAGGTCCCACTTCTTCACCTTCTGAGGCTGAAATCCCCATAAAGCCAAAACCAGGGAGAGATGGATCTTGTAGGGCCCCTTCCCAAGATGGGGCCCACTGAAGTCTTCAAGGAGAATTGGTGGCCAAAAGGCTCAATCTAGCCCTCCCATCAAAACCTTCAGTGACCCATATCCCCTGTGGCTTTTCAGTGACAAAAAACAATTACACATAATGCCCACTTGACCTTAAGGGCAGAGGACCAAACTTTTCCTTTCTCGCAGGTACTCAATTGATCTTAGCAAAACATGAAACTGCTCTTGTATATGACGCTTAATCTTTTTCAAGCACTGACCTCAGCTGAGGTTATTTACTTGTGATTCTAGACTTTTGCATGTTCTTACTTTCAATAAATATCTGATCAGCGCAAGATCAGCCAAAACCAACCTACAACAAGAGTAGATTCTCCCACTCTATACACAAGATCTTACAAGCTCTTCGATGGCTGTATCTATAGATTTATTGTAAATTAAAGAGACAAAGTCTAGCACACTGTTTAAAAATAAGAATCATTTTGTCAGTGAATCCAACAAAATGATTAATAGTATTGCGTGTTACATCTGAGAGCTCGTTGGATTGGGGTTTGCCAATGCTCTCTGCGCAGCACCAATTTCAATGCTCAGTCTTGGCAGACACAGTGGCAGAAAATCACTCAAAGGAGTTAAAATAAGTGGTTACTTTAGAGTGTAAAATCTTTTAAATTCACACTAGGGAAATGTGTGATGGAATGGAAGAAACTATAATGTTGCTATGTCAACTCAATACAAGATAATGTATATAAGGTATAATGTTATCAATGAAAACCTTATTATAAAAAAAAAGTGATTTGCTTGCCAAGGCCAGGCGAAAGATGTACTAAGAGCAGGGAAGCCTCTATTTTTGAGAAGGGAAACCCTACAGTAGATGTTTTATGCTAACTGAAAGAGACTTTGGGGGTATGTATAAAGGTATCATACTTAAGAAGTGTCAGCATAAAGTACTTTGTGAAAAGTTTCTCTTGCTTGTGGCACGTGTGACAGACATTCTGTGAATGAAAAGGTGCAAAAATAACGCCATATATTCATATTTAGAAATGGCAGGAGTTCTGTTTATATGCAACAATTTAATCACCTTATTAAATGTCCAGAATTATATCATATCTGGGTAGGGCTACATTTTTATTTTTAACAAGGCAAAAGTTAAATTCGCCTCTGATGCCTAGATCCCAAAAGTAAAAAAAGTAAAAGAATACAAAATATTTTGGAGAGGGTGGCTGATAACCAGTAATACCTTGCAGCTGAAAAGTCAAATACAAGTCATAAATTCAAGGACCTGGAAAAAACATAGGCTCTCCAAAAAGAATACAAATGTAGGAACTTTTTATACAGGAGAATAGAAAGATTTGAAGGGGCTATTGGTTGTCAGCACAGGTGAAGACGCAATTGCATATTTGTAATAAATCTTTAATATTGTGTTACAATACGCTGAACAGGGCTGATATAGCAGCTAAGCAAAAGTGTGCAAGTCCTCCACGTGTAATTCTTAAATACTCTGTCTTGAAGCCAGAACACAAATGCATCCACAGCAAATCTCTTCAATAAATTACCAGAATGTTTTTTTTTTTTGCTCCTGGCTTTTTCCCAGCTACTTGCTATTTCTGTAGCTGGATGTGCACCCAGACTTATTTATGTCAAATTCTGAAACAAGTAATTAAATCTGTGCTTAGGAGAATTAAACAGACTTATTATGTTTTAACCAAATCCACGTTTCTGCAATGAAACTAAGAGAGTTTTATAATCTTTCCCAAAACAACAGGATATTATCATATTGCACACACAGTCAATTACAATGTTATCCAAGCGGAAGCCTGTTTTATTTGCTACAAACAATTCCTGGTACAGAACAACGGTTCTATTACTCTGGATACCTATTCACTTAGAAGTCCATTAGCAATGAACCATTCACCGGGCCGTCAAATAAAATAGGAAATCCAGAGGCCATAAAGTGAGCTAAACAGAAAGTTTGTTAATATAGAGCTCCCCAAGGCCAGAATAAGGAGCTTGGGACCCTGGATATACCAAATAGCCCCTCTGGTCTCACTCCCAGCTATTTTGCCATATCAAAGCCAAATCCTCTCCCATGCCGCATTCCCTTCCACGGCCATTTTCCTGAAAGTGAGGCCATGCCATTATGGCAATAAGCACCCCATTTAGTCAGGGTCTACTCCTGTGCCCTGTGGTCAATCCAGCCCCATGAGCTCCCTTAAGGATGGTGGCACAAACAGAAAGAATAGGGTCTACCATGTTGTGGCTTCAAATAAGAACCCTATCCCCTATTGTATGATGTACACGCATATATAGTGGCTTGGGTGAATAATTACCTTTGTACACATGCTCCAAGCTCAAACAGGCAGATTTTTATTCTGCATGACCAAGGTATATTACATAGTAATACACGCATAGATTGTGGAAATCCAGAATTTACCATTGCTCTGAAGTTCATGGAGTTCCCAGTTCAAAAAGAACCAGATATCGATAGAGTGCCATGCTGTCTGGATGCTATAAGAGATGGGCAGGCTTAACAATAGCACCCCGTATAATATGTACCCTTTTCTGTCTATGTGTAGCCAGCCTAAAATGGTATTGCGCATAGTGCTTACACAAGTAGTACAGAAGACCTGAATAGTAAGAGTGTCCATGTGTTCACTTTCCCTGGCATACATGGCATCTAGCAAGAGGCAGTAAGTTTGTTTGCCAGCTATACATGACACCTATGCTTCTTTCCATTCTGCTGCCACTGCCAATGACATTATACAATGCTGGTCATCACTAGTGATAGCAGTCCCATGAAGGTTCACAGGATTCATTAATACTATTGTACCTCTTTTTGTCCAATCTTTGGTAAGTCATTGCCAATTGGGGAAAAATACAGTGCTCACGTTTATCATCTTAACTGCAAGGAGAACAGACTAAAACTCTGGGTCAAACCTGTAAAGTTCCCAGGTATGTCCATTAGTTATAGAGACTAAAACATACATGACTGTAACATGACTTGTGTCGACTGCTGAAATTACTTCAAATATATCAACTCATTGTGACAGAATGTCAAGGATCATGTGGAATGAAAGCTTGTAGCGAGATTATAGTGCTTTATAACTTTAGCAAACACAGGTGCTCCTGGGAAGATGTATTTGAAGATAATAGCTTATAATAGTGGAGCTGCTGCCTACCCATCCCCAGGTGATTCTGGAAGTCTAATACTTTAATACTTAAAGGTCAAAAACAGTAACCCCTTACGCCGTCTTCCAAAAGGTTATATAGCAACACATAATAAATTGCACATTGGCTCTGTAAATATTTCTGTGCTCAAATATATAAAGGAAAAAAGAAAGAGGGATAAATTATTTTTAAAGGGTCAGCACTGCCGCATTTGAGGTAGCCAGTTATACCCTTTATTTCCCCCTTTAATTGTCCAGCCGGATGTTAAATACGGCAGTGACCTTTAATATAAAAATAGCTTGTGCTACAAAGAAAAACTAACCAATTACAAGGAGCATGCATGCAGAAGGCAGCTGCCAATTATTTGTACAGGTTTGTATCTGCAGAGAATCAGCTTTATCTATGCAATATCACACACTTCATAAGGCACTTCTGATCCACTCAGATTTACTGTATCATTTAAATCAGTTTGATTTATTTCCAGTAATTCACTGATCCTATGTTCCCGTTTCCTCTCCGCCTTTTTACAAAGTAAGACAAAACCCCATAATAAATTTCAAAAAGTTTGTTTCCCACACCCATTACAGTTCTACAACCATAGTTTTGGTTTTGAACATTCATTTTATTCATTTTTTCATCTTTAATTATCTTAAGGACTAAGCCTTTAAATATGGCAAAGAACTGCAAAAATCCAATCCAAGGTGATGTTACCAATATTCAATCTGGTGCCCTTGGCAAACTGTCTCTGGTACTTCCGTTAGCCAGTACTTGGTCGAAAAAGCTCACCCTATCAATCCCTTTATGTCCAGTTGCATAAGTAAGTCACCAGAATGAGGAATCTGCACACACACCAAAGGAACTCAGGTGCTTAACTGTGCCAGGAAAGGCCAGCTCCCCAGTAGATCAAAATAAATAAAGGCTCCAGGCACTCAAGGGTTCCAGCTCAGACAGATTTATTGAAGGAGAAGGACAACAACGTTTCGATAAACTTGATAAAGACCTCATTGTGAGGTCGAAACGTTGTTGTCCTTCTCCTTCAATAAATCTGCCTGAGCTGGAACCCTTGAGTGCCTGGAGCCTTTATTTATTTTGATCAGTTGCATAAGTAAGGCTTTCAACTGCTTGAAGGCAATACATGCAAGTAGAGGGACATCTTAATTTGGCCATCGTTGTCCTACATTTATACGACACAAAGTCATACATTTTGACCATGTGCTTCCTTTGATTTGCAGACCAAGGCACTGAAACACTCCATCATCTCAGTACCCCAGGGAGCCACTTCTTTGGTCTATAGAGCTTGGATGGCCATAGTCACATTTTACCCCATGGAGGGCCGGTATGTAGAGGCTCCTGGTAGGCCGAGACAATTCCTAACAAAAATATCAGTAAAAGAAAATGATGTCTTGAAAACTAAAAAGGTAAATGAACCCTTCTTCTACAGCAACACCTTTTAATTTTGTGAATGTTTTATATGAGTTTCATATTAAAACTAACAATTTAATATGGTATGCCACTGCACACAGCGAGCTACATATACAAAGACCAACTCTGGTGCAAACTGGTTCGATAGAAAGGTTTAATTAGTTGCCATGGCAATTACTCCACTTAACTCCGTTTGCATCAGAAGTGCTTTCAATATAGAACACCCATTGCATAAAACAATCAGTGCCACATCGCTAGTTTAATTAGCTAAATATTAAAATGTACAAATGATTATGGGCCTTTAACGCTTGGTAAGGAAATAAAAGACGCAAGACAAATATCGTTAAACCTAGCGATATATTATGTAGCTGGAACACTATGCTATTCATTCATTGTACCTATCCAATGAAAAATTCAGGTTTCAGTCCCCCGCAGACCTGAATCATGAAAGTCATATTTGGAGACTTGATGTACCTTTAATGAGGATTTTGAAATCGAATCTCCTTTTCAACTATGCTATTGAATGTCTTAAAAGGTGTATCTTCAACAGCATGGCTCAAAATAATATCACTTGGCATTAGCGAGCTGAGAACGAAATGTTAATTGCTAACGGATCATTTGCATCTTATTATCACTAAGGTCAGGTACAATTATTGCGATGATAATATAACATTAACTGGTTAACGTTACTTTAACAAGCTCAGCCATCCCTTCTGAGTCCCCTCGGGATCTCATGATTGAGGTCAGCGTCTATTCATCTAGGATATCTCATTAAACATCGGATTCAAGCTCTGGGAGCTCTTGGAGAGCCATGAGTAGACAGTATATTGGAACGAGCTGCATATCTGTCTTGCTACCAAAGGGTTATTGTGGATCTTATCTGTGATATTATCATTTTATTTTATTAATTAAAAGAATATATTGCATAAAGAGTGCCTGCGGGTCACATATTTAGCATCATATTTTTTCTTTCTTTTTTTGTTTTTACCCTAAAAACTAAAATAATTGGAGCCCAACAGTTAACCGTTAAAATTGCAAAGTCCCCCCATGGAATCGTTATTTTTGCTTTGAGGACATTGGGGTTTGCTCTGAATTATACAATAGCTTGATAAAGTTGATTTATGTACGTATCCTAACAAATGAATTGTGTAGCCGAAGGGTACCATTTCCTCTAATTCTGTTGTCAAGATTTTTATTGACTCTCGCTGGGAAACTGCAGCATTAAAAAAAAATGTATACAGGGTTAATAATTATGCCCAATTCCTTGGTATTTTACAGATAAAGAGGAATCAAGGAAGAAAACATAAAGTGATGGGAACCTGTTTAGTGGTGGATGTACGGGATGGCCTGCCTGAAGAAGTGGTGGTGAAATAGAAGATATTGTCAGCAAATTAAAGAAAATGTTTTACTGTATGTTATACTAAGGAATATTTCAAGAATAAATATCCATCTCTTCTCTTAAATGTATTTTTTAGCGCTATGTGTGCCGGTCATGTAGTAAAGCACATTATGCGATGTGTATACCACCAAAACTCCTTCTCTTATATAAAGAACTGCCTGCCATGTAGCCTTCTAAATGCAATTAGGGGCTCTCACCTTAGGGCCCTTGGCATTGTGCTGCTAGCTTCCTCTCATCATCTGCCTGCAGCATGAATTTAATTAATATATGGGTCAGAGATCTCAAACTCTTAAGAGACACAAAGACACTGCGTTTTCAGTCTAATATTTAAGATATTTTCTACCTATACAGAGGCTAAGCTCAAGAAGGTCCCTCAACAGCACTTTGAGTACCAAATGCATTTGGATGAAATACAACTGCTGGAAAACTCTATTTGGTTCCAAGCCTTTGTGAGAGGGGAAATGTGGGGAGGATATTTTACCCCCTATGTCCTCCTCCCTGATTCTATGTGTCATGGGGACACTTAACGCCTCTTCACATCAAGGTAAACTAGGATACCTAGCAGTAAGAACACATAAAGTTTGTTTTTGTTTTTTGCATATAATGAATGAGCTATTTGTAACAAAGGAATAATATATAAAATAAAGTATAATTTATAAAATGAACATATCTGTTTTACATAATATATATCTATTTTTAACCCCTTAATGACAAAGCCCGTACATGTATGGGCTCAAAAAGCATTGTTTTCAATGGGTTTTGGGACCGCCCATTGTCTTTAACCCCTTCGAGACAAAGGCTGATTTTACTTTTTGTACCCTTTGTGACAATTGCCTTTTTAACATTTCTGCGCTGCTTGTGTTTAGCTGTAATTTTCTTCTTTCCCGTTTACTGAACCCACACACATTAGATATTGTTTTTTTCAGGACAAGAAGGGCTTTCTTTAGATGGCATTGTTTTGATTGTATCATATTATTTACTATTAAAAAAAATTATAAAATATGGTGAAAAATTTAGAAAAAAATGACTGTTTCTAACTTTTAGTTGAAAAATCTTTTACTCATCTATAAAAGGTAATGAAAAAACCTGCTAAATAGATTCTACTATTTGACCTGAGTTTAGAAATACCCAATGTTTTTATGTTTTTTTGCTTTTTTCTACCCATTATGGGGCAATAAGTACAGGTAGCGTTTTGCTATTTCAAAGCCATTTTTTCCAAATCTGGTAATTCTTCCCCCCTTGTGCCATTTCGGGTATCTTTGAACCCGGCCAATGCAATTTACCCCATCAAGTCATATATTTTTGAAAACTAGACAGCCCAGGGTATTCCAAATGCTAGTATTTTAACTCTTTCCATGCACCATATCTACCACCAGTCTTTGTCAAACTTTATGGTAGTCATTTTTTTGCATTTGTTTTGTCATACACATTTTACTTCAGGTATGAATTAAAATGTTCTCGTTTATGTCACTATCACAAAACACCCCAATATGTGTTCAGCAACATCTCCTGAGCGCAGCGATACCCCACATGAATGATTTTGCCTGGCTGTTTGGGGGCAAAAGGGCCACATTTGGGGCATGCGCATTTTTCAATGTTGAACTTTGGCATTTGGGGATCCACTGCCCATGCCCTATTTGGTACATCTTTGAGCCGGGCCATTTCAGTGTGCCCAATAAACCCATATATTTTTGAAAACTAGACACCCCAGGGTATTTCAAATGCTAGTATTTTAACTCTTTCCATGCACCATATCTACCACCAGTCTTTGTCAAACTTTGTGGTAGTCATTTTTTTGCATTTGGTTTTCCACACACATTTTAATTCAGGTATGAATTAAAATGTTCTCGTATATGTCACTATCACAAAACACCCCAATATGTGTTCAGCAACATCTCCTGAGTACAGCGATACCTCACATGAATGATTTTGCCTGGCTGTTTGGGGGCAAAAGGGCCACATTTGGGGCATGCGCCTTTTTCAATGTTGAACTTTGGCATTTGGGGATCCACTGCCCATGCCCTATTTGGTACATCTTTGAGCCGGGCCATTTCAGTGTGCCCAACAAAACCATATATTTTTCAAAACTAGACACCACAGGGTATTTTAAATGCTGGTATTTTAACTCTTTGCATGCACACATTTTACCACCAGCATTTTTTCAAAGTTTGCAGTAATATTTTTGTGTGTGTATTTTTCCCACACACACCTACTTTATGTATGAATTTACAGCTCCTGGTATATGCCGCTGTCACACGACACCCCATAATGTGTTCAGCAACATCTCCTGAGTGCAGTGATACCCCACATGCATGGGTGTGTCATTTTTTGGGGGAACTAAAAGGCCACATTTGGTACGTGTGCATTTTTCTAATTGGAAATTATATGTGTGGCCATCCTTCCCCCCGTGTTAATTGGGACGTTGTTGAACCCGGCCCATTCAATTTACCCCATCAAATCATACATTTTTTAAAAGTAGACACCCCAGTATGCCAGTATTTTAACTCTTTCCATGCGAGAATTGTTTTAAGCTAATATGCTAATTTTAGGACTTGCTCACAAAAATATATTTTTTATATATATATATATTTTTTTTATTATTTTTTTTAAAAAAAAATTTAACATTTTTTTTCAACTTGGAGGTTCCCCTGATAGTGACATCAGTGGGAAATGATTTTTACATTTTACTGTTTTTTTTACTATTTTTTTCTAATTATTATTAATTTTATTTTATTTTTTAATTTATTTTTACTAATCACACTGTGATTAGAAAGCTGGGCTCCATTGACTTGCATGGTGAATGCAGTACCTGTATTCAACCTGCAAGTGGAGCCAAAGTTCTCTAGATGGTCTGGACCATCTAGCGAGCTTTTAAAATTTGTGGTTCCTGTTACAGGACGGCGGCCATCTTCCTTGATGGCGAAGATTGCCGGCAGCTGCGGCTGTGACCGCTCTCCGGAGCGGTCACAGCCCATCAAAAGGTTAGTGTTTGGTGTCGCTGGATGCCTCCTGATCGAGGCATTCCAGCGACACCATTTAAGTTTAGGAGGCGATCGTCGATCGCCTCCTAAACGCTTTTAAAACGGACGTCCGCCGCCATACAAAGTATGGCGGATGTTGACGCCCCGTGGAGGGGCCAGAGATGGCCCCTTCGTGCCGATCGCGGCGTTGCTAAATGCCTCGAGGTCGAGGCATTCAGCAACGCTTTTTGGGTGCAGAAAGCGATAGTAGATCGCTTTCTGCACCCGTTTAAAGACGTGCCGGTCCTGGCACGTCAATTGTCGTAAAGCACATGCTTTTCCGTGCCGTGCCAGGACCGGCAATTGTCATTAAGGGGTTAAGGGGTTAATATGTTCCTGTTGTCATGTGCTTGTTATTAGCAAGAGTATCATCATCGTTCTACATTTTCCAGATTTTCTTTATGCTTGCCTGATGGACATGTAAATAAATAAATAAATCATTAGTTTTTTTCAAATGTAAATGATTAGGTATTTTGCGGCAGTCATTGAATTTCTGCATTCCAAATGCAGATTGTGTTTGATCTAGGTGGATTATTTCATGGGAGCAGAATTTTTCTGAAGATTGTAATGTTAATAATTAAAACTAAAATAGTCTGACGTACTTCAGAGTATATACTGTTTTTTTAATCAGCTTCTAAACTTAACCACGGCCACAATTTCTTTTAATGATGTATTAATTTGTTTTATATAATTTGGGGGATTAGATGGCTTTAAAACATTTATAGCAATTATTTTTACATCCACCTGGCATGTTTCCCCCCTCCATTTTTTAATTAAAGAACTACCCACTGTGTTTAATTGGGTTAACATAACTTTTTCCCTTCCTAAAAAAGGGTTCTGTATAATAATATACATGAAAAGTCATATTTCCATGACCAGAAAAGGGCGAAACTCTGTTTATTTTTTATCAGTTATCCTGCAGTAAACTTCTTCAAGTTATATCTGGTGTTTTATTATTAATCGACGTTATGTTACACCGACAAAATGGTGGGGATATATTTATTGAGGTCAAATGGGAGCAATTCAGGGCCGATATTCTAACTTGAATGTGTTTTTTTTTACTTAATAATGGGATATTTAAATTAAACATTAATCCTCTTTGAATGTATGTACTGTAATATACTGTAAAAAGTTAAGTTAAGATGAAGGAGTGATAGACTACAAAACTATTCCCCAGATTAGCAGTATGATCACTTATATCCTGACACGGCAAATCTTCATAAAAATAACACGAAACAGGATACACTATTAAAATACTTACGGGGAAGGAAATTCATTTGACTCAAGAGTACCCTCATGGCGTAATGGCTCTTATAATCCATTATCCCACTTCCTGTTGGAAAACCTTTTATACACTTTGGTTTTATTTTTATTTTTTAACCAAGTGCTCTTAAAACTTCAACTATCACTTGAATCTTAGATGATAGAGTATATTCTCCTCTCCCTCTGAATCTATAGTACCATCTGAATTATCCTCACAGCTAAGTGTTCTGAGTAGTTGGGGGAAATAACATGTGCATGTAACCCCATCCATTGTAAAGGCACCCCCCATCCAGTAGGAAAAAGAAAAAGAAAAGGCAACCTCCCCCCCGCCCCCATCCAGTAGGAAAAAAGAAAAAGAAAAAAAAAAGAAATATCAAAGCAAAATTAGCAATCGCATTAGTGGATGAATCAGTTAACCAATTGCATGGCCAGGAACTCCGACAATTCTGGTAAAAAAAAACTCAATTTCAAAGGATTCTATATGGTGCCGCAGTGAGCGTTGTGTTAGATTACTTAATAGGCACCAGGTGTGGAGGGGTTGCATAAAATCAGGGGCGCTTTAGCCATAAGGTTCAGGCAAACTGAATAAAGTGCTTATAATATGGATGAATTCCAAAACCACAACAAAGAATAAGCAGTAACTAAAATTAAGCTTCCAAGTACCTTGCGGCAATAGTGGCCTATTCTCAACAAAACTGATATGCAACAGGAGGACCTTTGCCAATTATTCAATTTAATTCAACAGCCTCTACAATGTTGTTTACATCGTTAATGGAAAAATAAACCTTTTATGCGATGGCAGTCCCATTACAATCCCTGGCAATGAGAGTACAGACCCAGTTATCCGACTCTTGACAACCTTTCCAAAACAGATTCAAGCAGCAGCCAAGTAAGCTGTGGAATCACGGTCTTAAGCATAAAAAATCAAGTAATTTATAATGGAATTGATGTCTGCCTACTGTTACATACACTAAACATATCATTAGGAAAAAAACATGAAAACAGACTGATTAATTCACCACCAGGTGACAGCCAGACGATCTGCGTTGATTTTATTTGTGGCAAAGTTGCCTTTATCCCTTTTTAAATGTAAATACATTCTATGATATTCTTTAACACTTGAAAAATCATTATTTTAATGCAGCAATGAGAGGTTAATAATATTTATGCAGACTGATAACAAAACAGTGCTAACATTTACAGAAAGGTTGCATAAAATTGTGTATAAACTGTGTGAAGGCCCAGGGTTAATAAGTGCCATCTGTAGTAGCAATTGTTTGATTTCTGCATGTCTCAATATATCTGTGATTATTGTTGTGCTTTTTGGGCCCCTCATGTACTGCCATATTCCACATGCCCTGCCCACGGACTTTAACCCTGTATAGCCTGAACACCATCAACCCCACCGGAGCGTCCCTTTAATGGACTTAACCCATGGGGGGTGGGGTACAGACCAGGGGTGGTTCAGAGAGGGAGCCTCCTACTGATCCCCGGTCGCTGGGACGGCTAGGAGAGCGGAGATCAGCCGGCGCGGTTATCGTACGCATGCCGGCTATCTCTCAGTCCGTCCCGGGGAAACTTTGAACTGTTGCAGCTCAGGGTCCCTTAGGCCGATTGTGACGCTTCTTGAAAATAATATACTCAGGACCCCGAGCTATCCATTGGTACCTGGGATCACTGCAGCTCCTTCAGGATGATCCCAAGAACGATGGCTAAAGTTATACGGACATTGCGGGGCTTGGTGGCCTAAACGTGGCACCAGACTGTCTGGGCAGGGCGGGAAGATGTGGACATGATTTATGGTTTCTTCCTCACCTAACCTATATATAAGCCCATGTGTTTCCCAAATAAAGAGTCCTGTTTTCACCTCAACATGAGTGCTGTCTGATGCTTGGGGTGGGCTGCTTATGATCCCTTATTGTCCTTTTCAGGACAATAGCCACACTGTGTAGCTCAGCTTAGGCTAGCCACAGTGCCGGCGCAGCTCTGGGCTGTTAGGATCATTCATTGTCCTTTTCAGGACAATAGCCACATGGTGTAGCTCAGCTTCAACTAGCCACAGTGGTCAAGCAGCTCCGGTGCAGCGATGTGCCCCCTTCTATCTACAACGCTGGTTCTGCCTGGCTCTGAAGGGGTTAATTGTTGGTGTCCCGGCAGGAGGAAGCAACATTTGGCGGGAGTACCTAGTTGGGGTACAGGTCGTTCCCGTCACAAACAGTGAAGGAATTTCAACTTGCATAGGATAGACATACGGTATCCTGATCTAAGACCAAGTACCGATTAAGGTCTGAATCTTTACAGTAGTGTATGTGTGTGTGTGTATGTGTGTATGTGTGTGTGTGTGTGTATATAGTCACACACCTCAACCTACGTGTGAAAACTAGGCATCCAAGCCTCCACTTATGGTTGTTTTGGACAAAAGAGTACAAAAGAGAGGAAATGTAAGTGCTAATTTTTTTTAAAGCAAATATGTTAAAAATAGGACAGACAATTATTTATGCTCTAGATTGGTGTCATGGGTTTTGTTTTTTTTCCAAGTGATAGGTTCACTTTAAATATTGTGGCGAAAATGCCAACAACGCTTCAGTGCCCCAGATAACACCAGGACGATTCACTCACTAACACTGTTTCTTTCATTACGTTAGCTTTCTGACTTCTATCTTGGGATCTATTAGTAAAGTCTAATAGTGTGCCAGACTCATTTAATGGTTTCCCAACAGAAAGCTTCTACAGCCAAATAAAAGCTTAAATGGATGAGAAAACCGCTACCTAGGAATGACTGATTCAAAGTTCTGTACTTTTAAATTATCTGTATTACAGATACTAACAGATTCCAAATGGAATAAATGTTTTACACTCCACTGTTTTCTCTATAACTGCCTATTATGAAATTATATAATAAAATGTGTGTTTAACAAAAGGCAAACGAGTAGAAATTGCTAAAAAATAAGGCTAAATTAGCAAACGCGTGTATATAGGAGAGGGTACTGGAAATGTGAGCCTACGATGCTTCAAGCCCTATGGTTGGCCCTAAAGAAACCTTTTAAAATAACAAATTACAATCAACCCCAATTAACAAAATAGTCCTAATGATGGGAACACAATAAGCTTATTTCCTATGTTTCTAAGCAAGTGCATACAGGAAGAGGCACCAGAGACACAATTTGCCTTCAGTGCTAGAAACCCAAAGGTTGGCCCTGGGGCTGACTACCAATGGTCCTTATAGCAGGTTTAATGATTAGTTAAAAGGTGCATTCTGGTATAGTATGGAGGCTGGCAGGAGTCAGTTCCAACACATAGCAACCATAATGAGAAAGAGATACGTACGTAACAGCAGCAGCAGCCTGTCCTTCAATCATGCAAACATAATATGTTGGTGTCTCCTTGAGATTGCACCAAGACCCGTTGGACATTGGTACGACACTAGCTCTAAAAGTACAAGTCCCTCCAGGCTTTGCATAGTAGATTCTGGATGTTGTAAGGACATCATGATTGTATCAAGTTAATCCTAGTGTTTTTGTTATGCAGATTTCATAAAATATTCTGACATGTAATAGCAGGCTTATTAATGCGTACACAATTTTAATTCAAATAGTAATAAAGGGAGATTTAAATGTCTTAAAAGATAGTACTATTCAGGAAATGTAAACAAAAGCTACTTTGTTAATACATTCTATTAAACAAATACACTAAAGAGCTTTATCAAAGGAATTACATTTTAAACAACTGATATGAATGTGATTACACTACACAATTGTAATCATCTTCTCTGATGCTTTTGACATTTTGTATAAATTTCATGCCTTCCAAAAATGTCACCCAACTTTTGCTCTCTCACTCTCCAGCAATTCTCCACCAATCCACTACTAGTCTCCTACCCAAATCTAGTTTTCTATCTCTACATCTCCACCCTTTGATTTTTCAATGCCATATATATGCTGCTACTGGGGGGACATCAGACAACATGGATTAAGATACTACTGCTATGCGGATGACACACAGCTTTCATTTACACCAGGAACTAAGGATCCAACATCTCTTTTCAACAGATGCTTAGCAGATCTCTTAGAATGGATGCAAGCTAGCTGGTTTAAGGTAAATCCTGATAAAACAGAAGTCCTGTTGATCAGAGGACAAAGGATAACTGTGCTGATCCTAGGAAATACTAACCAAACTGGCATAGAATTTGGGGGTTCAGAGCTACTCAGGTTAAGTGAAGTGCGAAATCTAGGAGTACTCCTTGACAGTGGTTTGTCACTTAAACGTCAAATCTCTGCTGCAACAAAATCTGCCTTCTTCCACTTGAGGAATATAGCCAGGATAAAGCACCTAAATCCCACCAGAGGATACTGCCACCCTACGTTATGCATTTGTGACATCTCGTCTGGATTATTGCAATGCACTGTATGTAGGCCTCCCAGAAAAAGAACTTCAGAAACTACAGTTGGCTCAGAACGCAGCAGCCAGACTATTAACAAATCAACCCCGCTCATGCCATATTACACCTATTTTACGGTCTCTCCATTGGCTTCCTATCAAATGGAGAATTCACTTTAAGATAGGCGTGTTGTCATTTAAATCCCTAAAGAACCAGGGACCCTGTTACCTGAAAGAACTATTAACACCCTAAATCCCTGCTCGCCCCCTTCAATCCACACATATGTCTCTTTTCTCAATACCTAAAATGCGCACTAAATCATCCTGTCATGCTGCTCCCGCATTCTGGAACTCTCTACCACTCAGAGTCAATCAGAGAGACCCCATCTTTAGAGACTTAAAACCCATCTTTCCTCCCAATCCTTCAGACAATTCCCTCTTTTTTTCTTGTATGCATATACCTGTAAAGTGCTTTGAGTCCCACCAGGAAAAAAGCGATATATAAACACTTGTTGTTGTTGTCAAGATGCTCAAACTTTCCACCCTGGCGCACAATACTAACCAGGCATCTTTAATGCTGTTCCTGGATGTCGTAAGAGGAAGTGTCAACCTGTGTTGGTCTTCTCAAAAACATACAAATCTCTGGAGACATGTAGACACGGTCCCTTTAGTTTTTCTATTGAACTCCAGTAAATGATGCCTTCCTGTTTCTAATAAAAATTGTGCTCACTCATATAGATTTGACCAGCACTGGGCACAGAGCCGGCCTTAGGCGTTGTGGCGCCCTGTGCGGACTACTCCTCTGGCGCCCCCCCTCACTACCCCCCTCTGCGCCTTCAAACTACCCCCCCTCAAACTACCCCTCCCCTCTGCCCCTTCAAACTACCCTTCCCCTCTGCCCCTTCAAACTTCACCCCCCCTCTGCCCCTTCAACATGAGATGCCGACACGGCGACGGAGTCACGGAGAGTAAGGGGCGCCGAGCGATTGCTGAGAACTTCACGAGCAACCGCTCGGCGCCCCTGCCCGGGACTTAGAATAAAGCATCGGTTTTTTTTTAAACTTTATTTAACATGAATGATGTTAAATAAAGTTTTTTAAAAAAACGATGTTTTAAGTTAAGTCCCGGGCAGGCGCCCCTGCTACCATGGCGCCCTGTGTCTCACACCCCTAAGGCCGGCCCTGACTGGGCACATATTATTGTATATTGCACAGCTCTCTGGCAATAGGGTAGAATGCAGGTTAGATAGTATTCAAGCAAAAATCTCAATGGCACCAACAAAGGGCCATATTTTAAATTTTGTATTCAAAGTGCTAATCTTGGCACTCAGAGGGCCAATTGGGACAGCTACTGCAGTACAGACACCCTTGTATATTAGAAAATCACAGTGTGGATGTAATGAGTGAAAGCTATAATAAGCGAGGCCTTCCCTAGTTCATAAAGGATAAGAATTATAAACCACACCAGTGTGTGTCTGGCAGTAAATAGGCTGCTTATTCATTTTAGTGTCATATTTATTTGCAAAATATGACAAACATCATTGTGTCAGCCGGAGCGCATATTAACTAAGGTCAGCGTAAAGTCAGCATTAATTGGCTCTAACTCTTACTAAAAGCCAAGTAAAACACTCTCTACATAATTATTTACAGAATTGCAAGTAGTATCTGCAAAAAAAAAAAAATCTTTCTTCATAATGCTGTAGTTGTATTTTACTTAAATTTGCCTTCTTTTACTACTCCGATTCTATTCTATGACTCTGCAGTATTTGTTGTAAATAATTCTCTTCTTTAATCTGGATAGAAAACAAAAACTAAATGAGTGTACCCAGTCACTTCTAATTAAAATAGTGTCTTCAGATCTATTTATTTTATTACGGGCGGCAAAGATGAATAGTGTGTTTTCAAACCATATCGGTGAATTAATTTTATTAATGTTGGAATCCATTAAACGGCTCATCTATATTCTGCTGAAAAGCAGCCAATGATAGTCAGCATTGTTTATTTGAATATTTCAGTGCAATCTGTATCACAGCATTTACAGACAGAAGGGCCTGCAGGAGGAGTTATGCCCATTAATTGTTATAACCCTGTATTATTCTACATTATTGCAGCTTGGTGTCCATGTTAGCGCCAACGCACTGCAGCATTTGTTCTGCAGTACCACAGCTTTTCATGGAATTCATATAGCACTCCTAATATAATAGGTTTAAAAAAGAACTTACATTTTGATCTATGACACCGTAACATAGTTGAATTTGCAGTTTTTAAATGTAATGTATATGCATCACCACAATATCTTTATGTACAGTATTTGAGATGGACATGGCTTCAGAATCTCAGAATAACAGAAAGCGTTAGGGTAATTCTTTTGTTTGTGGGAGTATGTACCTAGAGTCGACCCTAGGGTTCATAGCTCCCAGGGGAAACTGTTTCCGGTGCCTCCTCTGGCACTCTAGTCAGCAGCCTAGTATGCCTATATTTTAGGGCCAAATCTGGCTGTGACTTGTCTAGTCATGCATGTAGCCGATCTAAACCACTGCTTTGTATACAGAAGACTACTTGTTGAGCTGTTGATGTTGTTAAGTCATTCCAAACTTGGCAACACAACATTAGTGAATCATAGTGGAAATGGTTCCCTTATGGACCCTTAAATCTGTCCATCTTTGGAACTACACCTCAAAACCAAGATGACCTCCACAGCTTGCCTCTTGGCCAGAGCCACCAAGGGATTTTTATAGTTTAGATACATACGGAACACAAACTTTATTGAGTGAATTTGTGAATTCCTTATGACCCTTCAATGTTAGAAAAATGAGAGCACATGATTATATCGTCAACTTAACGCAAAATGTAAATAATAATAAGGAAAATGGTGGAGAAACCCTACTTATGTGTCCCTGTCATCGGCCAACATGACTAAAATTTGTTTGATTATGAACATCTATGGATGATTGCCTTGAAGCCTCTCCCTTTCTATTGAAACCAGACAACAGGAAATAGGATGGGGCAGAAAAACATCAGAACTGGTAAGTGGAGTGTGAGATGCCAATGCCCCTTTGCTACCCAGAGATCAAAATACTCTTACAGAAGCCTAGCAATCATATGTTCTAACCAAGGCCTCCACAGCAAATCATGAGTGTTCTACAAAAGAAGGACTGTCCCTTCTGGGAAACTCTGAAAGTAAGTACAAGTAGTTCAACTACATAAACTTTAATAATTTCTTCCCTAAACCTAAAGATTTGTGATATAATAGTAGGAATGCTCTTAGTAGAATTACTACTGCTCCTATTTTGAAGAGCCAATAATAAAACCATTGTAAATTTTAAGCCCTTACCTTTATTTTCATGTTTACTGTATTTTTTAGCTTTTTTATTTTATGTATTCTGAAGGTTGATGTATATTTGTGTCTGGGTTTCACCTGCCACCTTTCTATCTCAGAATCTTTTTATTGCCGCACTGAAGTTTGCTCCAAGTATTTTACTTCCCAGCTGTGCTTACAGCTCTCACAGGAGCCCTCTCTCTCTCTCAGACATTATGAAGCTTTTACTTTCCCGAGCTTTGCCTTTTTCAGCTCACTTCTCCTGCTCACTTTACTTTACTTTGTATTCTATATATCTTATTTCAACATTAGGTTGTAAAGATAATTGAATACAGCTCTTAAATTATTAAACTATAACCGTCTAAGCATTTCAAAATGCATATGATGTGTTGTCCAATCATATTTCTCCATTTTATTGTATACTGCATTATACTATATGCCATCTATCAGATTTTATAGAACTGTTACAGTAAGGGGCAGTGAAAATGACCAATAATATTAAAATTGGCAATATACAATTTGAAAATAAGATAAGATTAACACATGCTAAGACATATAGGCACAACATGAGAAGTAGGCCATGCTTTTGAGATCCTACAGCGTAATAATTCTTAGCAAAACTCCAATAACATACACATTCAGACTTTTGGATTCCCATGGTTTGTTTTTATTTTTTTAACAAAACAGTATAAAGTTTGGAAGGCCAAGAGTTACTCACAAGAAAATGCTGGAAGTATAACAATTTTTGCATGCCTCTCCTGGATGTAGTCAAAAACATTATCCAGGCAGGATGCTATACACCCAGTAAAAACAGCGGCTTTACTCTTAAAAAATGTAATTACATATTTACTTTCAAATCCCTTTAAGAAACTGAGAGCCCTGAAGCATTTTTGGCAGACTCTACATTCAGAAGAACCTTATTGAGGTCTGTACAATAGATATTGGTAGGAGGAACACAAAAGGCATCTAGTTAGGGTGCAAATAGTGACCAAAGGCTTAGTAACTCCACACACCCTGGTATTTATATAAAGACATACATTTAAAACATACAAAGATTTTTAATAAAGGCTCAGATTCTTTAAGTCAATGAAACCCTGCATGTACACTGTGCATATTACCGACGCTACTCTCTACCCACCTTGCTGGCCTTACTCTTGGTTTGAGAAGCAAGTATGGAACAAAAACTGAGAGAAGCTCAATACATATATGACCTTGCTGTGCTTTAGAAAAGAAAAACGTTTTTTTTCAAAAGTGGCCCTTTTAACTCAAATCAATAAAAATGCATACAGGTAAGGGTTTATAATTAATTACAATTAATGGGGTAGGAATGCTAGATACATTTCTTAGATACTACATGAAGTAGCCATAACGATACCCTTACTACTGCCAACACCAGGCTTGTTTCCACCAGTCTATGCTGCACCAGTTAGATGGTTTAGGGCTTTTTTTGTGTGCAACAAGATTTTTCTTTTATACCATGGGGCATCTAAAATGCCCGATCAGGCCCTTGTCTCCTCAGTAAAATGCATTTATATTTATATACATTTATGCAAACTAGCACACTCACATACTGAAACTAACACACACTTATGCACTCCTGCTAAGACAAATCTCCTCTAACACACACTTACACACATCAGCGAGAAGAATCTTGGACTTGCTCATAAGGCAATTGCCCCTCTGCTCCCTAAGTCAGCCCACGCATTTTGGGCATAAGCAATATATAAGTAAAACAAGGCAGGATAATGTCCATGTGTGTCTCAGAAAGGCATTTGGGCTATATTTTATTCTGATGTATATATTAGCATGTGTAGGTGAAAGGAGAATGGTAATAATACAGTAGACTCAATATAGTTTAATACATCAAAGGTAATAAGACAGCCTTGTAAATGTGCATTTGCATTATTCAATCATAGTTCTATTTCATAGTGTAGATAGCTTTTATGACCATAAACACATACTGCAGAGCTGAAATTATTCCAAATAAATTATCATTATAAAAAAAATGAAAATTATAGCAAAAGAGGAACAAGAACACAAAATAAACAAGAGATTTTTCTGAATAATTGTCTACGAAAGAGAAAACAGACGTTTCCTCCAGGCATGATTCAACCCATACAGCTGTCTTTCACAAATATAAACAGCAAAACAATTATATTTCATCCTATTGCAAATAATCATTTGATTAAAGGCACCAGGATAAAACACATCCATTCATTCAGCGTCCAAGTGGGGCGGCTGTAGATAATCTAGATATATTAATATGCTAATGATTCTACATTGTGTACTTGTTTGTTTTGGTATAGTAAATTATCCCGCCATATGTGATTTGATAGATTGATAGTTATATAGATCAATAGAAAACTTAAATGTGCTTATGTTATGATGGTATGTCTAAAAACATCTTACTTTAAATCTAAAAGTTGAAATATTTCAGGATACAAATGGTTTATATCGTCATGTCTCGTCCTACCATCTGCACCTTCACAAAGTCTCTACTATCGGCTGTAGTTCCAATACTTTGGTACTTTAAGATGCTGTTTTGGTAAATTGCACAATAACTGCGCTTTCTAGTATTTTAAGCAAGCAAACTATAGCTTATCTGCCACTAGATATTTTTTATATGTTTTTAGTTTCTATGGCAACAGTCTATCAGTGCTTATTTTTATGTCACATGACAATTAAGTGTTTTTGACAAATTTGACACAATTCAATTTTTCCTAAGAATTCTTTGGTTAAAAGTACAATGCCATTACATGTAATTTGTTCAATGGGTTAATCCAGATTATTTTAATTGGTATCCAGCCCAGCTACAAAGTGAAACCGAGAACTGAGACATGCAAGTTACTGCGGAGATGTGAAGCACAATATCCACTTTGGGACTAATGCGGACTAGTCGGTCTTTGAAGTAATCTGAGAATGTTTTTGTTTGCTTGTCCTGAGCCATATAGGGAGAAGTGTACATGTGTAAAAACTGTAGCATACAGTTACAAATAATTACCTACATGTCTCATTTTGGCAATAGGAGTATGGGTGCCGTGTATGTATTATTGCCAGTGTCTCAGATCTTCAGAAGCGAAACGAAATATTTCACCTGCATTTAGGAAGCTAGGTACCCAAAATGTGACACCTTCATTGACAGCATGGTCAGAGGTGGCAGGGGCATTGAAGGGGTCGGTGCAGGAGTGTGTACATATCCAACTTAGCTTCATTAATGCCTGAGGAAGGGCAACTTGGTCTCGAAAGCTTGCAATTTAACTCTCAGTTAGCCAATCAATTGTATCATTTTAACTATACTTTTCTCCCATATCCAATTTAGGGCCAATAGTTTGGACCAGCTTCTGTTCAGGATTATGCTATCCTTATGCTGAAATGTGACACATTAAAGCGTTTCCCTATGCAAAGCATCAGTGAGCCGCAAGGTTGCCATGTGGGAGCTGCATGGATGTAGTTCAGATGCCTCACTGGCTGTCAAGGTACAAAATATTTTTTTTGCCATGCTGGAATTATGCCTTTTCTGTACCAGCTCCTCTACCTCTGTTTTATCCAAAACATATTTCATATAATAACTTATGCTAGAGAGCTATGTTCACAAAATAAGTTCAATATAGAATAGGATTTTTAAGAATAATTGATTTGCCAATATTACGGTGATATAACATCAATGTTTAGAGTTCAATGCTACGTTTTTAGCTACATTGTTTCCAGCACAAACACCTAATTCCAATATGTATGTATTCAGAAACTTAGTGTATCCAACTTTTTAGGTATTCGTTCTCATTTATGGCATTTCAATTTTGTGTCATTTAGTGATATTTCAGTACAGTAGCTAATAATTCTATAATAAAGCTCACATATGACAATACAACATAATTTAATCAGTTAACAAACACAACATTCTACTTTTCTGTGATGAACAGTACTGATGCAGTATGTTGGCAAATTGTAAAACAGTTTAAGAGGTCTTCAAGACAACTTTGAAGGCCAAACCCATGACCAGAAGTTAGATCTATTGGGGCTTTTTCCTAGGTAGGTAAAAAGAGAACACAGTAGCTGTCAACACATAGAGGACACAACGTGTGCCCCTGATGAATACATGTGCCCTTTTTGGACCTGCCTTAAAGGTGGCTATGCTTATAGATGCCTTTCGACCACAGATGGTTTGGTGGAAATATTGTTACATCTCTACTAGAGCTAGATATCACTCTATATGAAAGGCTACTGAGGTTCTCCAGCAGACAAGTAGACCTTCTAGATTAGGAGCTTTTCACAAAACAGGTATCCCTCTCTCCTCCTCATACATTAAAATACCTTTTTTTACTATTCTGCATTTTGTATTCTCAAGATGCTATGAAAAAAGAGGGTGATTCTGGGCATGGTTATAACATATATGCCTCATATTTATATACAAGTCAATGAAGAAAGATTAATGTCTTCCCTAGGTGAATTTCAATATTAGTTTAATTTTCTCAAGAAAAATAATTCCATTATAATATAACTTTCACCACAGGATAGCTTTAAATCCATTTTATAGTGAATTAGTGCTTTAAAACATACATATACAGTATGCGTATCTCATTATTTATAGTCTACATATTATTATTCGGCCTCTGCTGTCCGTTTTTCAAAAAACCATAAATGATTAAATAAACTGCATGCTATTTCTACATCCAAGCTTGGTATTTTTTGCTGCATTGAGATTATATATATATATATTTATATATATATTCGTTTTTGTACATAATTCAGAATGTTATCTGATTCCCTTTGCTTTATGTACCTGGATTATGTTAAAGGTCAAATATACACGGTTACATATTGACTTACAAATCCACTTGCCGCCTGATTTACTCATATCCTGTTTTTTCTTGTTTCATCTGTTTATCGACAGAGCCATCCGATCAGTATATCCTCGCTCTGAATTGACACTTTGCTTTGGCAATCATAAATAGTGCACAGCACTAAATTAAAATGTGCTTTCTATCACAAACAATGATCTCAAAAAGAAATTTAAAATGAGCATCAAGTTGAGTAGAGTAGGAGGATGACAAACATTAATATTCATTTATATTGCAGTTTTATAGATTCTGTAGGGTCTACTGAAGATTATATATAATCTTATATGACACTATCTATAACCTAGGTAAGCATAGGTAAGCAATGCATTGCTTGCACTAGAAGGTTAGGTTTTATTTTTCTTTCGTTTATGTTTTATACAGCTCCACTGTGGTACGGAATTCTAACATTTGAAAATGTTTGCCTCTGCTGCTTCGGTTTTGAACTCTCTTTTAATATTCAGTTTTGTCATTTTTAAATAACACAGTAAATCTGAAGTCTGAAGTGCACCGTATGGAAGGGGATGTTTTCAGCAATTGATTTTATATTGTTTCATTCCTTCCTTGTGGACATATTTTTTTTTTGAACAGAAGATACATTTATTACATTTTTATAATAACTAATGCAAGCCCCAGCCAGCAGATAAGATTAAGTTCTTTAAATGAAGTGGGATATTTCGTGTAGCTAGAGATTTAAAATTAAGAAATAAATCAGATGCTCAAAACCGAAAGCACTGTAAGCTGTTGATTCTGTGTTTAATATCCCCGGGAGTCCTTCATGTTTATATGAGACATTGATCCCTCTCAATTTCACCTGTTGAGTGTTCTGCTTTTCTAAAATGCCAAATGTGCTGTCTTCTGGTACAGCATCTGATTACTGGGATTCAATAAATGAACTGACATCTAATTACACAGGCCAAGGAAGAACTTCTGCTAGGAGATTTCTCAAACTAGACTCTTCATTAAAGATGACAGAAACACTGCCAGTATGCGTACTCATTATCTACATCATATTTGACATATTTGTTAAAATTGAAATCTGAGGTCCAAAGATGCTCTTTTTAATGAACTGTTTGAGAGCACAATTAATTCTATTGGTTATATAAAAAGTATACCAATCTAGATTAGTTACAAGAATAAAGTGCAAAGTTCAGTATACTAAACTCTATGGTCAAGTGAACATAACCATACATTTATATTTTTTCCACCCTTCGCTAGATACACCTGAATCTGGGATTGTCGTCCGGGCAGAAACTTCATTATATTTGAATATGCAGCAGTCACATTGGAATCGCCACAGAAATGTTCTCAATAAACCCTCATCCTTCTACAGAGAGGTCAAGCATTCATGACATACACATCTCCATGTGATCAAGCAAGAACAAAGTTATATTACTGTAGCATAACAAAATAGGAAACCACTTCTATCAATTTCTTTACTAGATTTGGTTTCTAATCTACCTTTTTATGTTCATTACACATCACATTAACACCCACGGAGTCTCTACTACAATTGATAAACCTCGTTGGTGTTGTGTAGTGTGCAAATTCATCTTAAATACTTGTTATAGAATTTTCAGGAGCACATCACACTACAAAGCAGCACCCCCATTTTGATATAAATTGATGTGTTCTCACAGCCTTATTAGACAAACTCAGAAAAAGAAAAAGGATTGCAGGACTGATAAACAGTTATATATGTTTTACCTCACATACCACTGAACCGAAATAAAACTATCCCTTCCCAAATGGATTATTTATAAGTGGATGGTTAAGAGTTACACTGGACTTTCCAGACATCCATCCCTGGTCTTCATGCTTTCATCCAACTACTCCTCTGGCATCACTAATGTCTGCCATATCTCCTTCTCTTACAGGTATCACTCTGAACACCTAATTTTCTGCTGTTACCCCTATTTTCCACTCGGTATGTCTTTATCCTGCATGTCTCCTTACACTGCCGCTCTCTAAATTTGGTACCCTCTAGTCTAGCTTAATTGTATTTGTTAGCCAAGGTGTGAAACATCTGCCTCCTATATGCATTCACCTTATCTGACCACTTGTTAGGCAGCCCTATAAATTCCTAGTATACAAAAAACAAAAACTGCCTGCGCTTCTTACCCTAATAGAGTTGGCAACAAATATATAAACATAATATAAATGAGAGGTTTTGGTTATATGAATTGGCCAAAGCATAATTAAGCTCACCCGCCACGTCAAGGCACACTCTCAATAGGGTGAGAACCTACTCTCACCTCCTACATAGTGGGCACACAAACCAATTCATATAAACAAAACCTCTCATTTATATTATGTTTATATATTTGTTGCCAACTCTATTAGGGTAAGAAGCGCAGGCAGTTTGTTTTTTGTATACATTGTACAGCCAATACACTGTTTTTGCAGCATGCTTACACCTGTTTGGTAGGCCTCGTATTATACATTTGTATTATTTGAGCCTGTGACTAGCTTAGCGCAGAAAGCAGGATTTCACCTGGGCCGCAGCCCTCCTGTGGAATTGCCTTCCCCGTTCCGTCTGACTTTCGGCCTCATAGCAACTTTCAAAACTTCTCTGAACGCTCACCGTTTCAGGGAAGCGTACAACATTCCTTCCCATCAACAGCTTCAACACATCACTGGAACCAGATCAACTCATCCCCATCCAAGCAGTCCTCTCCTATTGTCTCACTTCCCCCTCAACCACCGACTAGATTGCAAACTCGCAAGAGCAGGGCTCTTCTCCTTTGCACCAGTTTGTTATTGTATGTGTTATTGTTCTACTGATTGTAACAGCGTTGCGGAATCTGACGGCACTTTATTAACAAATGTAATGTAATGTAATCCCAATTTATTTTATAATATTTATAGTACTAGTACTTACCTCAATGTCTGACCCGGAGTCTCTGGAAGCACTGTTCCCTGGGTCTCCAGGTCGGTTTATTATTTCTCTGGGCAGGTAGTGGCCCATTTTCCCCTACTCCACACCTGCTTAAGACTATCTGCGGCTAGCATTGCCCTCACATGTGGCTAGCCCATCCTTTCACAAAGCTTCTCCTCCAGAATAGGAAGAACTCAAGCCTATCCTGGAGCGTTTCTAAGTATGGGTATGACATATATAGGGGGCAATGGTATTTGTTCCTAGTGGTACCTTTTAAATGACAAAATCCTCTCATAAAATGACAGAATGAAAACACAATAACATGTATAACATCTGTAATTCATAACTGCACCCAAGAATATTCAAAGTAGAAAAAATGAGAATTGTAACACTGCATCTTATTCTATGGTAATGTTTTCTTGTAATATAGCTAAGTGACATGCTACCTAGACTGTATTAATGCTGCTAAAACGTGTTTTTATTTCTCTCTCTCTCTCTCTCTCTCTCTCTCTCTAGAGAGAGAGCGAGAGAGAGTATGATGGAACTCTAGGAGCAAAAATGCTGATAAATGCATGTACACTATTACAACCTGTCATCCCCAATAATATATATTGCCATATAAATCTCTCCTGTCCAGTAAGGAGTCAAAGGACTCCCGTGAGCGAAGACATCAAATCATTATTTAGGTTTTCATTCTGATCAAGTTATCTTCACTGATCTTGTTAACCCACAGCTAATCCATTTGATCCTCTGTGTATTCTCTGATTGACGAGGTATCTACCTAGTACTCAATAACCTTTATCGCATCATCCCATGCCATAAGCTGGAGAGTGAACAGTTTGTTTATAGGATGTACTAGCTGGCATGTAAGATGCAGGCTTGCCCCCTTTTGTTGAGCCAAATGGGGTATTACTGAATGATTAGGCTGTCAGGCAAGACAGAATCCTCATTTTTCTTTCTTGCCACACAGGTTACTGCTCTCCTGTAGCCAACTTTTGATGGTGATTAATTTGTCAGCAAAGGCTGTACAAGAAGAAATGGATTGGCAATTACCAGTCTCAAACTATGTCCCTCAAACCTTCCTGATCCTGCAGTTGTGACAGGTGTAATGTAAACTGGTTTCTTCTTCTCTGAGACTAACACAGGTCCCAGGTTAATTTTAGAGAAGAGAAAGAACCCTGATACCGGTTTTCAGAAGTCATAACAAATAAAAGGACAGTGGATTTTCTTTTAAAATGTTCTAAACCTTAAGGAGGTCACAAGAGATTTACATGAAGTCATTTTTATTTTTTAAAATGCTACAGCCACTTTATAAGAGAATACCTATTTCATATTTAAGTACTTGCAGGATGTGCTGAATATATTTCATCAATGTCATTGTTCATATATGTATGTTTTTTTAAATGCAAATTCTAAATTTATCACATCAAAATATTTGCACTCAATAATTATACCCATGCCTAAATAACTTTCATATTTCTTATCTATATTACGAATGGCTAATCAAGTAAATTACAAGAAACGATCATGTCCAAGTCACTGATCGAACATAGCAAACAGAGATAAGCATAGTAAGAATTAAAAATATTACAATTAGTTTGAGCCTCTAACAATGCATTTATTTTATCTAAAAAAAAAAAAAGATTGAGTACAAATGAGGGATAAAACTAGGGAATAGTGAGAAGGTAAAGTCTCAAATGTTCTGCTCATGAGCCATATGTATTGATGAGGACACAGGTAGTCTCCATAAAAACACCCCCATTTAAATGGGAAATGGGCGGTGGGGTGTGCCAAGACCCTGCTCCGGCGACCCAGAGGATTTGGGTATGTTTAATAGTAAGGAGAAAACTATTTATAGTAGTAGAATGTACAAGCCTTTCATAAATTCTCAGGGCTGCAAACGATAATACCAATGGCCTAAATGTGTTAAAAAAGATTACACAGTGTATTAACACAGAATATTAACTTCAAGCCTATAGCCAAAAACAGCACAACAGAAAAACAAAAATGGGCCAAAATCCTACTCCATTTACTGTCTTTTAAAGTAAAGAAACCAACATTTTATCCTTTAGATGAGATGGCATATACCTATGCATGCATAGAAAGATTATCAACTTTTTGCAGGGTAGAAAAAAGTGGCTGCCTTCGTCCTCAGCAGTCCACACTAGACTGAGTGTGTTTGATGTATCTACCTGGTCAAAGCAATAACAATTGTTTTTTATAGAAATAAGAATATAGGGTCATCTCATCAGTACAACCATACATAGGTCTAATTTACAAGAGAAAAGGCACCATGCCACCTTATTCTGGATTGTCACTGAGACCTCTGACACCTCCTGCACTGGGTCCCCTTTGCTTAGTGAAACTGATCTAAATAACAGTGTCTCAGATCATGTCATTGTGAATGTGAGATCAGCACAAATCTACAGTTATATTAGGGAGCAAATATATGCCAGGGACAGGTTTGCTCAAAAAAATAACCGACTGTCTTGCTAATAAATAATATTAGATGTCATTAGTTTAGGCTTTAAACAGGCTGCTTGGTGACCACTCAGACCTGGTGCCCCTTCTGTACCACAATGCCTATGTCACAAATCTCCCAACATTTCAGGTGTTCCACAGTCTTATTTTTTGTAGCATGTGACATAAGGAGGATAATAATAATTATCTGAGGCTACCCCCACGTGCAGCCATCCCCAGCAAGTCCATCATCTAAAGGAGAGTACTCAGAGGTTGGGCAGACTGGATGGGCCTTCTGGCTCTTATCTGCCGTCACTTTCTATGTTTCTATGTTTCTATCTATCATACTCAACCAGAAGAGGGAGATCTCTGGGTAGCCTACCCTGAGAAGTTATCTGGTATGATATTGGGGCCTGGGGCAAGCTTCCCCAAGGATTCACCCCCAGTCCATGTAACAATACGTGGAGGTCTGTGCAGCTGCCGAGGTCACTCCACTAATTCCTTTGTGTTCTGCATGCACATGTTACTGGGATAGGACATCATACCTCTCTGCCACTGTAGGTGGTGTGCAGGCCGTGAGGGGAGAAGAGGCGTTATTGTGGGGTTTTTTACAACTTTTTCAACTTAAAACACATATTTATATATAGTTTTAAAATCACAATCAAATTCAAACTGTGTGAAGCGCCTGTGAAGATCATCATGACTGCCACTGGTGCTATGGTAACTGTCATTAAAATGAATAGTAGCTATGACTGGTACAAGATAACCTGCGATAGCAGGAGCTGAAAGGTCTTATAAGGGCATATAAAATGTGTATTTAAAAGCACAATTCTGACATATTTCAAATCAACCACAGTAAGTATTTACAAGTCAGACTTCAAAGGTTTATGGTACCAAAACAATAAACTAAGTCACATATTTTTAGACTTTCAGCCTGTTTCAGGTTTTTCACAGTACAGACTTTGCAAAACAATAAACAGCTTTATGTGTAATTCTTAAAGTGCAGAACACTTTTGTTTATACAAGAAGAATAGAAATTACAGGGATGCTTGGTTGGCAGAAGTAGAATTTCCAGGACGTAAAGAAAAACATTTCCAATGTTTCTCCCTTTTTTTGTTGTGATCCACATTGCAGCAGATTATATAGTGATGAGGAATAAGAATGCAGTGTTCTACAGCAGTACCTGTGATCTGCCAGTAGGGGGGGCATCAGAGATCTCAGCAAGGTCTAGAGACACCCTTTGGGGTGACTCAAAATATTTATGGCAATGTCAGGCATTCTGGCCTTTTTTTTATATAACCAGGGTTTGCACCAAGCACTGTTAATCAAGCAATATAGAGCCAGACAACATTAAATGGTTAAGTTGATCATGCTATCTCCACCTGGCATCATGTACATATCTGGGAACTTTCTAGATGAGCTGACTCTGAGACTCTTGAAATATCAATACTGTAATTGCCCATCCTGAACATTTTGTGTAGAGACTCGCCATATGAGTCACCTGCATTCAGGCAGGGATATGAATCATAACATAATGGCAGCAAAAGGAAATATTAGTCTTATATATGATCCCAGCAATGCATAATAGGAAGGAGTTGGTAACAAACTGTGTGACCCTGAAAATATGCCCCTTCACCCTGAGACTCTGAGATCTGGGTGAAACCCTGAGAGTTCCACAGTATTATCATTAAGTGACATTCACCATGTATATTGGTGAGAGCCTTTCTTCATAAACCTTGACTTTGTGATGAGTCCACCTTCTATTAGACATCCTCTGTGTTTGCGCTATAACCAGAAGTAGGCAGCAAATGCCTTGCCAAGGACATTAAAATCTTTGTATGGATACCTACTGTGTGCCTATCCCTGACTATAACTACAGATCAAAGCAGTTAGATGCCTTATGAAGAGGTCACATACAATAAATAGCCCTTATACTATCTTACTATATGCCGTCTGTGATTTTCCATTGGAAAGTTAAAAGTGTGCTTCTAAAATAGGCTACAATTATCTATTTTTATAATAAGCTTTTAATGTGACTAACCATCACTTGTAGAATTAGTGAACCACAAATAAATCACTGACATCAGTTCCATAGACCACTGACAACCTGTAACAGGCAGGTAAATTTTTATAATCATACTAAATTACTTTTATTAGGTCAATTCAACCTTTTACTCATTAATACATGCATAACCTTTTACGATCCATACTGTGTTGATAATAGCCAGGGAAGAACTGGGTTTCATAAAAGTAAATGAAGGAATTCTTTCAGATCATTAGTATCATTAGATTTCTAGTTAAGAAAAATAATCTGATTATGTTATCAGACATACTGAGTTCATTTTGGATTTTTTTGTAATACTTGAAAATCTTAATCATAAAACACTGCAGTTCCACTTCAGCATTTATTGTGCTCTCTAGAATTCTAAGCAAATAAAGTATAGCAGATCATCCATTTTATCTTTTTCTCTGAAGGTTTAATGCCATAAAAAAAATAACACAAACTTTTTAGAAGTTGTTTTGGTAACAACAATCAGTGAATGTTATTACTACACAACAACTAAGTGCCCCTGACTAAATTATGAATGTGACAAAACTTTGTTTAATTTGTGATTAAATAATAATTATTAATTAGTGGCATTCAGCTGTAGTAAGAATGTCTCTAATGCTATGTTGTTACAAAAGTGTTAAATTCAGCAGGTGTAGGCGTAGGAGTAGGTGTACATACCTGGGAACTCCCCGGGTTTGATCCGGAGATTGCCGGGTGAGCGCTGCTCCTCCAGTTCTCTGGGTCTTGACATGCCCCGCTCCCCTCCCATTTCCCCTTTAAATGGGGGTGTTTCTCGCTGCCGTCAGCGGGAACTCCCCCGACGTCTGTGGGACCGCCCGCCATCAGCGGGACCGCTCGCTGACGTCAGCGTGCAATCCTGGCCACGTCCCGCAAGGGAAGGCTCCGGGTAGTCGAAGCCAAGAAGTTCCCAGGTATGTATGTGTACCAGCATGCAGGGCTGCCATCAGGGAGTTTAACTAGTACCCATGTATGGGGCCTAGCCTTCATGATCTGTCACAGGCCACCTCTATGGACCCCACTGCCTGCTGCTGGGCCCTCGAAACCCACTACCTGTCTCTGAGCCCTTATGGGCTTTGAGGCTTAAATGGCTTGTTTCTGGGGATTGGGGCCCAATAGACCCATCCCATGCTTTAGAGTCTGATGGCCCACTTGCGAGCATGGAGCAGGGCAGTGGGATAAGCAGGTAGGCAGGAGGAACATGGGGTAGCGGATCAGGAGAAACACATAGTGAGATGGGGCAGAGGGGCCTCTCTTTAAGCATTGGGCCCTATGATTTCTCATGGAGGCTGTGCAATCACAAATGCCAAATGATAAGCTTGCCCGAATCAAAAGAAAACTTTCCATACGAAGCAACAACCTTTCAAAAAATAATTCAATTTTCCCTTTCTCACATAAGGTACGTTTTCTGTTCGTACTGTTGTCATTTTCATAATGTAAGTGATAAGAATGAAGTAGCTGTTAAATCTACAATGAAAGGAACTTAATAAGCATCGTTCATATTTATTATAACATTGAAAAGGTGTCAAAAAAAAGTCAGCCACAATTTGACTTACCATATATTCCAGTAGAAATGCAAGGGAATGCCTACAAATAAACAAAATATATATATTTAATACACTTATTTGGCCTATAATATATTAAAAGTACGTATGATTATAGAAACAGTACACAAAATACCCAGCACAGGGGAAATGTTGCATGAGACAGGTAGATAAGATAATATGGAAACTATCATGGCTATTATATATCAGAATTTAATATATACATCTTTACGTGTTACTGTACAAGGGCTGAATTGATCACCTCTATGTATTTAACTCGCTTTTCTTTCATAACAAAGGGTGATCTTATCAATAGAGTGAGAGCCAACCAAATACAATATATAGTACTTGTGTCTAATGCACGGGTTCTTTTTTACGATTACAGCCCCCCACCCCGATGGATTGCCCAGACTGTCAAAATCATCATCATTACCAGTCCTATTAAGTACCAATATGACTTCAAAAGATGTTGGTAGCTTTACATATAGATAGCTAGGAATAGAGCAGCTGAAAGGAAATCATATATACCGTATTAGCTCAATTATAAGACAAGGGTTTTTTTTATAGCAAATGTTCTGAAAAATAACCATGGTCTTATATTCAATGTCGTCTTATAATCAGAGCTCAAATAGAGGTCCGACTACAAGACTAAGATCCAGATCCCCCGCAGCGCCTCCGCTGCTGCCAGCACTTCCTCTGGAGGCTTCTATGACGGAGCACCGGCATTACATGACCTTCCGGTGCTCCACCATAGAAGCCCCGGCGGAACATTTGCGGGATGCGCGCAGACAACCTTCGCTGTTGCCGGCACTTCTGCCGGGGCTTCTATGACAGAGCACTGGCATGACATGACCTTCCGGTGCTCAGTCATAGTATATAATGGTTTTCTGGAGGCAGAGTGGCATATAGGGGTGTATAAGAGATATCTGGGGGCAGAGTGGCAATTAGGGGTTAAAAGGCATATCTGGGAGGCAGAGTGGCATATCAGGGAGGCAGAGTGACATATGGCATATTGGGGGGTATAAGGCATTTCTGGGGGGGCAGATGTGCATTACTGGGGCAGAGTGTCAAATAAAAGGAAATGAAAAAAAATCATTTTTCTCAATCATAGTTTTTATTAAATATGAAAAAATTGTTTACATGTGAATTAATATTTACTAGTAAAATCTTTTTTTTCCTAAATTAATATTCAAATTTTGTAGAGGATAGGATTTCTGCTGTTGATTTTCAAAACATGGAATTAAGATATAGTGGCTGACAATGTTACTTGCATGTCATCTGATACATCAAGCAAAATTCACCACTTTGATTTTGGGTTCCATTATGCAGAGAATCCTAACATTCTTTGACCTCTTATTTGAAAAAACAAATACTAATTTGTTACCAAAAGAAACGTGTGCATAAGGGCTAGACGGAAGGAGAAATCTAACTCCGGCCATGCCAGTGTATCTTGTAATACTGAGAAGTGAGAAGACATCAGTGTTGAGTGATCTGATTGCAGAGTGCTTAGCAGCCTGGCTTCCTCAATCCGTATTGATACCAGAGTTAATAATCTAATGAATAATGGGTTTCTCTTCTGAATATTTTTTTAAAAAAATAATATTAAAATATTATTAGCATTAATATAAATAATAAAAAAATTTTAGAAAAAAAATGTTGCCAGATTAGATTATAGCATTTTTTTAAAATTATTCAGCAATCAAGTCCCATACCCCCATCATTTGGTTCCCATACCCCCAAATGTTATAGATACCTCTGACTAAAGCATTAGAAGCTTTATTTGTGCATTCCCCACCTGCTACCTAATTTGATGGACCCTCTTCCAGTTCATTTCCTATATACGGTGCCTGCATTCGGCCTTTAGCATGCCATCATTATTATTGTATGTGAGACCATGAAGGGTCATTTACCTCTAAGGGTAAAACATAATAACTTCCTTTTGCTTTCAGGTTTCTCTTTCTGTGACTGCCATTAAAGAATGTGATGTTAAATTTATAGAAAGTTTGGCACTATTAATAATATATGACACTTCCATACACGCTTAAGAATACTAAATAGACCATAAAAGTGTAGACAAATTGCTAACTGCATCTCATTAAAGTGCTTTACAAGTTGTCATCCATAATTTCTACACAAAGCAGAGCGAGAATTCAGTGCATACCCAGCAAATACCATTCAAAAATAACAATCTAAGGCATACCAAGGAGCTGAATCATTGGGGCTGCTTTTCATTTTAACACAAGAGGCTCTCAAACTATTTAAAGTTTTTTTCTGGACACCATTAATAAGGCACCCGTGTACCAGGAGGGTCTGTTTTCGTTCCTTCAAAAAACGCCTCAAAACCCCCTTTTACCTATTGTGTAATACACCCTAAATCCCTCTAGATTGTACACTCGTTTGAGCAGGGCCCTCCTCACCTGTTGTTTCTGTCAAATTGTTACGTTACATACTACTTGTTATGTCCTGTCTACCCATTGTACAGCGCTATGGAATTTGATGGCGCTATTTCAAACAATAACTAATAAATAATAATAATAATAATAATAATTAAACCCATCTTGCCCTGCTGTAAAGACCTTGTCTAGTCCTTGGTATTAAGAATGCAGTCGTCGATCCTGATATTTCTGTCAGCAAAGCAAGCACTGTGCGCAAATGTAGGTAGCTGCAAAGTTAAAATCTACTGTATCAAATAATTTTATATGACTGATATATGAAATTTACAGTTTTTGGGGTTTTTTTTATTTTTACAAAATGTTGTTTTGCCCCAGTTTTCATCTGACAAATACAGGTACATTTTGTATTATTTGTTTGCGTTACATTCATAATCTCTTAATTCCAACCCATTACAGTGTAACCATCCTTTGTGAACCTTTATATTTTTGCAGCAGGAGTACGAAAGTAATGGATTAAATGTGGTTAAAGAACAGCAATTTCCTTTTTTATTTACTGAAGTATATAATTGCAGTACTAAAAATTCAGCACAGCACCCAATGTTCCACCAAGTGTATTACTGAATGTAATGTAAAATTAAACACAGACTTCAAAATATCTTTAAAACAGAATATAGTGACATTACTGGTTCCTTAATGGAATTATTTGTGCCTTCGTATTAGGCTGCATACCTCTTTTCTACCTGTATTAGCCTGAATACACCTTAATAAGATACGTATTTATTATTTGGCAAGTCTTGAGACTAATTTACTATTATCTTAGTTTAAAAAAATAGTAATTAATGCATATCATAGCTGCATGGTCCCTTTAAATATTCCTTTTTGCAAATGTATGGCAGAATTATGAAAAATCCCTCAATAGACATTTGCCCGTTTCCCCACCCCAGCTAAATGCTGCGAAGCTAAATGCGCTGGCTGCAGGCAGACCCCCATGCGCATGTGTGGAAAGTTGTAAATAAGTACAAAGTGGAATCAACAGTGAATACACCAAACAGTCAAATAATCACCCACCAATAAAAATACAGGAAAATAATTATGCATGATGGGGACTAAAAAGCCAGAAAAAAATAGTTGGCACTTAATAAATAAAATATGTTAATAGTAATCATAATAATAATTCCCCAATGTTTAGTTTTTTAAATTGTTATTTTACATTGGTGTGGTCTTTTGAAAGAAAGAGAGGGGCATCTGATCAAATTGAAATATATGAAAATGCGAAAAAAATTACTACTTCACCTACCCTGTTTTAAAGTCCTTCATTATGTTATTTTTGATGAATAGAAAGAACAATATCTTGTAGCCAGTGGTAATTATATATATATATATATATATATATATATATTAGCAACCCCCTTCCTTTTTCACTTGAAACAAATTAAAACATTTCTCAAGAAGGCGTTTAAGCTGCACATACAGGGCAAATGTAATAAAAACTTCAACAAAATTAAACTGGTAAAGGGAATGCTATTAAGGTTAAAAAGTATACGCAAAAAGAAAAAATCCCAGAACCGAAAAGAAATAAGCCTTCACTTGACCGATACAGCCACAGGAAACTTGAAGCCAACAAAATACGGGATTCTTTCATGGGGTACTACATATTTTAAAAGTAAACCAAAACAACATAGTATAACATGAGTATACTGGCATTCTATGCCTCATTGGGCAAGGTTGAATCAAGGCTACAAAATTATCACAGTATTTGTCAGAATCAGGGCCAGCATTTTACTCATTGCACTCATATTCAGAAGCTTAGTTTCCAAGAGCCTTGAATCATGAATAGAAGAGGATCATAGTGAGTTGGAGTTATCCTTGCAGGACATGCCAATCGTATGTGTAAAGGTAGCAAGAAATTGGGGTTAAAGGACAGGAGAATCCTAAAGCTTTACTTATCTATGTTATAATTAAATATCACGATCATCATTATTCCATATGAAGGTGAAGGCTTTCTAGTTTCACCAGCTGGAATTTGGACCCTAGCCCCTAGTTATGGTATATGCTTAACAGTTACACCTCCGAAAGTTGTCTGACATCTGCTTAAAGTCCTCCTCCTGTGGCTCTAAGAATACGAAGATAAGGTTCTTTAACTATTCCTTCACCTAAAAACAAGTCTCTTTTTTTGTAGTTAGCAATCAGACAGCTGGTCAGCTGGTCATGATGAAGATTTTTGGACAAAAAAACATCAAGAGTTTCACTCATTTCTGGCCGATGTATAAGACATACTGTATCAGTTGTTTAAGATGTGATTCGTGAAACTCAACATCAGCATCCAGTGCATTCCTGTAAAACCTCTTTTTAATTAAATTCAAGTTTATTATGCCATAATTATCTGCAGGGGAAAGTGAATGATCATTATGAACCTGGACGTGCAGTGAACTATTAAGCTACTTAGCCTCACACATGAGAAAATTTGACTTCCTTGAAAAATGCCGATATGTTTCCACTTAACGTATGGAAACATTATGACTTTGTTTTTACCAAGAGGGTCTCAAGGTGGGATCCTAAATTAAAATTATAACACAGTTAAGCGCTGCTGTAAAATATATATATATCCTTAACTTCCACAGTGCATGCAAAATGTTGAGTCACACACAATTGCCTCTTAGACAAAATGTCTAATGTCTTCTAACCTGAAGCCCAAAGGACTTACAGTAAAGAAATGAGACTATTTACAAGAGAAGCAGGGAGGGGGGACAGAAAGATAACACGTTGGGATTTTTGTTAGCTTGCCCCTGAGACGTTGGTGGGATTTTAATTTCCTGTAAGAAATGTTAAAATCTAAAAAAAGAATTTCTTGATTGTAACATCGTTCAAGCAGCACCTTTTATTTCTGTAAATCCAAATTGTTCTGTGATGCATTACGTTTAATATCCTGTTTTTGGGATAAGATGGGGCTATACGAATCAATATATACAACAAGTAGCTCAACTGCCAAATTAGATGTGTTTACTTTGTCCTTAAGCACACACATAAAATACCTCCTAATCCAGATCCAATAATCTTAGGCCCCTAGGCAATAAAACTAAATGCCCAATACATCCAATAAACTCCAGCCACAGGACAGAACACTGTACTTTGTAACAGGGACCTCCTATCCTAATGCATGCATACCCAACCAAAATGTCTATAGGTTCAATGTATTTATTATTAACTGCACATACCGTATTGTACATCCCATTTTATCATAATGTAAAGTGCTAAATCTGTTTAATCTAAAAAAATTAAACATTGCCCCCCCTTCTGGATTACTTATTTTGCATAAAATATACAGGGAGAAACCACAACAGTTTGTAAACTGTATGGGTCAAACATTTTTTTTTACAC
Source organism: Spea bombifrons (assembly GCF_027358695.1). Classification (NCBI taxonomy): domain Eukaryota; kingdom Metazoa; phylum Chordata; class Amphibia; order Anura; family Pelobatidae; genus Spea; species Spea bombifrons. The sequence continues at coordinate 18,642,046 of NC_071089.1, read as the reverse complement.
AGTGGCTGCTTTTTTGTATTTTGAGTGGATGCCTTTGATACAGAAGGCACATACTATAATCTGCCTAATAAACGTATCGACAAACAGAAGGTCACATAAAATAATTCTGTGCCGCATATAACCTGTGAAGCATAACGTGGTAATATTTACAACACAACATAACTATCAAAACTAATCTAGTCATGGACACGTACTACGTGCAATGAAGTTTTGTTTAGGAAGCTTATAATGACTTCACTAAAGAAAATTACGGGAAGCAAACAATCACTGGAGATATCTTTTAATGCAGGCCCCTGAGTTCAATTACACAGCCTAAAGCTTTAATATAAGGACAGCCAAGACAAAGTTTGTGTTTGTTTTCGGGGGGGGGGGGATTTTTTGTCCGTCACCATCTTCGATGAAATTCGTCCAACATTTTCATTTTCAAAAATACCATTCCTCTGTCTTGTTTGCCATGAAAACAAGAAATAAACATGTAGAAGTTGTTGTATTATAATGTCGAGATTCTCCTCCTAGTGTAGTTAAAATGGTGGCCGCCACGACAAAGAAATGGATGAAAATTTTCGTACTGCACACATTCTTTTTCTGTTTCTTTCATCCAATGTTGAATTTGTTCGGTCGTCATACAGATGACTGGACAAAATGGCAAAATTCAGCACGAAAACACATTAGTCATTGACTAATATGGCAACGTTTCTTAAAAGATAATCCATAGAGCTCAGTGAGACAAGACACTAGGGCAGGATGTCAACTATCATGGGGTTAGAGTTAAGGACAAGGTAGGGGTTGAACTTGAGCCACCTGACAACAGTGCCCCTGCACCCCTCTTCCACTTCCAGGAGTGTATGTGACTTCCGTGGAGGAGAGCATCTCCAACCCTGCCCCATTTCACATGTAATTTCATATCACCACTTGCTAAATGTAACGGGAAATTGTTACTGCAATTAGTTTATCCCCTATGGTGGTTCATGCTTGTCTGCAAGAGATTCACAAATTGTCTAAAATACCTAACACTTTAGTAATCCCCAGTGGAACGTGACCGCAAACTAACTGGCCTGACGATGTATGTGAAAACATGTAAATTTTAGTGACAAAGGAATAGAACTAGATATTGGAATCTCTGACAAAACTTGGGGAGGTGAACAAACTCTGAAGATTTAGGTTGGACAAGTAACATACTGCACAGAAAGATCACGATTTGTCGAGTCATTTAGATCCTTGAAAAAGTATGCCTTTTTTCTACTCCAGTTACCTAGCATTGGGGTAAGAACTATCAGATGCATACCTGGAAATTGCAACTTTTTGTGCCCTATAATTTTATAAATCTTCTTCATTAAGCTTTTTTTGAATCATTCATTTTTCTTTACTTTCAAATCTGGATTGTATTTTGGATATACGAAGAACAATTTATTTGGCAACAAAATTAATAAGGGCCAGTATTACTGTTTCCCTTTAATATACCTCCTCGTTAGTATTTTAAAAATAAATGAAACCAACAAAACTGACCTCTTGTTCATGTAAATAATGTTTCAGTAGAAGAATGGAATGTAACAAAATGGTTAAATAATATGAAAATTTCTATAAGACTAAATTTACGCTCTGTAGGTCTTCACTTAAATGTATTAATTGAGATAAAGTTTTTTTAGGTGAAAGAAAAAATGGACCATCTTTAAAATACTGTTGGAAGAGGCAACAGAAAAGTACACTATATAGACAAAAGTACTGGCACACCTGACCATTACACAAACAGGGACTTTGATGACATCACAATCTAAATACGTAGATATTATTATGTAGTTGGCCCTCCCTTTTGCAGCTATTACAGCTTACACTCTTCTGGGAAGGCTTTCCACAAGATTTTGGAGTGTTTATGTTGGATTTTTGGCCCATTCATCCAGCAGAGCATTTGTGAGGTCAGGCACTGATGTTGGATGAGAAGGCCCGGCTCGCAATGTCCGTTCCAGTTCCTCCCAAAGGTGTTTGATGGAGACCAGAGATGGCCTTATTACATCTTTATTGGCCAAAGATATTTAGGGAGAAAACAACAGTGTTTACAGATTCCCTTACTGGTTGTTACAAAATTATTTGCATGAGAATGGATAAAGAAATCTGGAACCCACTTAAAAAAATATTTTCTAATTTAGGATGGAAAAAGGCCTGAGATGGGTAAATACAGCTACTTATAAAAATAGTTTTGTATGTGAAATGGATTAAGAAAATAGAAACATTTAATAACCAAGATAGGAGAGACGAAGCTTGAACATAGTAGTATATTTTATTAGCGTGGTTTGGTTTTTCAAATGGCATCTGGAATTTTATTTATTTATATTTGTTGTATGGCCAATGGGTACTTAGAATATAGTTGATTGAAAGGCATTGCGTTTAAATTGTGACTATAAGTATCCTAATGGTATTTTTGTACGGTTTATGTGGAAATATGAATGTTTGCTTTTGACATATATGAATAATTAAATAAAGTTATTAAAAAAAAAGATTGGAAGAAATTAGCTTTCGTCTTAAATATAGGGAAGGTTTCTTTAGGGCAGTTAAATCGTGGATGTTGTGGATGTTTTTCTGTATATCAAATGCATACGGGGTTATCACGAGTAAAAGTAGAAAAGGTAATGTTAATATAGACTGAGTCTGACTGCTTTGGAGTCAAGAAGGATTTTTTTCCCATTGAGATGACATTACTGTCTCAGTATTTTTTGGTCTTCTTCTGGATCAGCTAATATGGGTTTGGGAATGGCTGGACTTGATGGATTATATGTCTTTATATTCAAACTAATTAACTATGTAGCTATGTAAATTATCATGATAATCAATATTAATTTGGAGCTGGCAAAATGTATCTGATCAATTCCGCTACTGATGTACACATCGAAATGACTCATAATCAATGTATCCTAGATCTATAAACCTAGAGCCGTCCCTATTCCCAATTTGTATGAAAAATTTGGATGATTTGACACTTTTGCTACGTGGGTCCTGTAGTATGACTCTTACAGTTATCACCACAGCTTCCAATCACTAATCGGAAAGCTTACAACAAAACCAAGCCTGGGAAAGTATTTTTTTTCCTTTTTCTTAACTGGGTGAACTACTAAATAGAACACTAAGAAGTTCACTTTCCCACATAGGCTTGAAAGATGAGGAGATGATGGAAAATTTCTGCCTCTACAAAATACATTGTTCATCTGTAAAGCAATTTTCTGATATAACCCGAAAAAAACAATAGTAATAAACATCTTAGGTGATAGAGAGAAAGGCATGTGATGTAGCATGCATCTGTGTGCCTTACTTATAAAGAAATCTGAGAGGCGCTTGCATTGTGAAATAGTCTCAAATTGATTTTTTTTAAACTTAGAAGTGTATAGTTTTTTGGGTGTTTTTTTCATCTTTCTATTCATCTTTAACATCTGCTTCCCTGTGTGATAAAAATTTGGTTTTATGCTTCATAATATCTGTTACTCAGGAATATTATATATATATATCTATATATATATATATATATATATATATATATATATAGATATATATATATATTAAACAGTTGTTCCTATTGATTTTAATATATTTGACAAGATTATTACATTAAATAAAATGATATGTTTTTACAAGTGTTGAAAAAACCCTTTCACATATAATATTATAAACTTTATGAATAAATAGTATTTTAGGAATATTAAGTGCAATCTGTAGTTTCACGAGCGTTCATTTATTCTGTTTAAAACCCTCGCGTTTATAGAAGGTGAATCCATGCATATGGTAATGTATAAGAACAGTATAAGTGATGGATTTTCAATATTAAAAAGAGCGCTCTTCACATATATGAGCACTGGAAGGAAATATGCAGTATTTAAACGAATAATAACCTAAAGATTATTTTTCAAAATGATTAATGCTCTTAAGTTGCCATGTCCCCTGCCATGTTCATTCCACGTAGCTTTATTTATGATGCTGTGGGAATGTACTATTTCATGGATGTTGTGGAGTGATGTTGTTGGTATAAGTGTGATATTTTATCCACATCATGTCAATTTACGCAATTGTGAAAGTGAAATGACGTGTCACACAACAGGTCAAAAGCGTATAGAAGTCAAGGAACAGCGTCTCCATGGTTTAATAGCTCGCAGATTAAAGGTTTGTAACAGACTGCTCTCTCTTGTGATTCAGAGCTGCTGGTAGGATATACTCACACAGCAGTGAATAATAATTGCTGTTATATAAATCTGGCCCCTGCAGATCATACATACAGTGTATATGGAATATATATGAAATATCTTTCTAAAAGATGGTGCACTATTATATTACAAGAATAATAATAAGTTCCTGGATGGAAATCATTTTTTTTTATTAAATAGAATAATGTATTTATTCTCAATAATTATCATGTCTATAATAATGTGTAATACTTTCTGTTAACCTGGGACTTTATAAATTTGAGTGATTTAAAAAAAGTAAAAGAAAACAGATTGAAGATTGTATAAATATTTTCAAACCTCAATGTTAGCTATAAGAATGTTAATGTTTTTGTTTGAGTTGTGTCATATAACACTCCATACATATTAGTTGAGATTTCAGCGGGTAATGGCAAGGTTGAATTAGTTAAAAGATTGCCTTTATATTGATGTCATTATATAAAGCAGACTGGTAATTTTAATGGCCAAAAAGACAAAATATTTTGGCAGGGCGCAGTTAGAAGCTTGGCTAGGAAGTATGCCTTTACCAAGACTTTTTTAATGTATTTTTGTCCATAGATATTTAATTTATTAACCCATTTTCTGCTGTTTAAGTACACATTACTGTGACTTTTAGGGCTCTAGAATACTATGATAAACTGATACTCACTAAACATCCTAAACTCCTAGAAAAACGGAAATTTTTTACTCACCGTAAATTCCTTTTTCCTTAGTCCAGTGGCAGTACAAGTGGGTAGTAATCTTCCTCGGGACAAGTAGAATCTAAAGTGAATAAATAGTTAAAATGTACGCAGCCCCTCCTCCTTACCCATAAAACCCGGCACCTCTCCAAAGATGGCAGTTAGTAACAAGAAACACAGAAATGGATGCAAAAAATAAAGTTTATTATCAAGGAAGGGAGGGAAATCCGTACTGCCACTGGACTAAGGAAAAAGGAATTTACGGTGAGTAAAAAATTTCCGTTTTTCCTGTCATCCAGTGGCAGTACAAGTGGGATGTAACAAGATCCCGGAGAAGGGGGGGAAAAATGCCTAGGAGACAACAGCTCGAAGCACCTTGCGCCCGAAATCCGCCGCAGAGGAGGAAAAGACATCTAGCCGGTAATGTTGTATAAATGTATTAAACGAGGACCAGGAAGCCGCCTTGCAGATCTCTTCAGGAGAAGCCGAAGCCTTTTCTGCCCAAGAAGCAGACATGGCTCTAGTGGAGTGAGCCTTGACGGGACATCTAAGCAACTCGCCATTGGCCTGGTAGGCCATACGAATGGTGTCAACAAGCCATCGGGAAATGGTAGCCTTTGAAGCCGCCTTACCAGCCGAATGACCAAAATAATTGACAAAAAGGTGGTCGGTGGTACGGAAGGATGAAGTACGCTTGAGATAAATGTCCAAAGCCCTTTTAACATCCAAGGAATGCCATTTACATTCGTCCGGGGAGGAAGGAGACGGAAAAAACGAGGGAAGAACCAATGGTTGATTGATACTCGCCCTGGAGATGACTTTCGGAAGAAACGAGGGTTTTAAATGCAACACAACCTTGTCCTGATGGAAAACAGTGAAATCCGCCGAAGACGAGAGGGCTTGAAGTTCCCCCACTCTCTTGGCTGAAGTAATTGCCACCAAAAATATCGTCTTGAGGGACAGGATCTTCAATGAAACTTCCTCCAATGGTTCGAAAGGAGCCGAACAAAGAGCCTGCAGGACGAGAGTAAGATCCCAGGTAGGAAAAGGAGACCTTGACGGGGGACGCCGAATAGTTGCGGCTTTAAAGAAACGTCTCACCAGAAGGTGAGAGGCCAAGTCTGAAAGAAAAAAATGGTTAAGTGCCGAGACCTGACCCTTTAAGGTAGAAACGCTGAGACCTGAATCCAAACCATCTTGCAAGAACTGCAGAATAGAGCTGACATTCTGAGGGAAGACCGACAAACCTCGAGCAGAGCACCACAGAAGAAATTTTTTCCAAACACGAAAATAGACCCTGGATGTAGAGCGTCTTACGGAATTCAACAGAAGATCAGAAAGGTCACCGTCAACACCTTGGTTCCGCAGAATCATCCTTGCAAAAGCCAGGCCGTCAACCGAAACATCCGAAGGAGGTCTGGAGGAAGCTCCCTGTCGTCCATCAAAGGCTCCGACGTCGGAAGTTCCCAGGATGCCAAGGTAAGTTGTCTGAGAAGGGCAAACCAACTTCGACTTGGCCAGCAAGGAATGATGGCCAAGACCCTGGCCCTGTCTGAGCAAATCTTTTGGAGAATTCTCGGGATCAAGGCCACCGGCGGAAATATGTAGGCCAAATGGAAATTCCATTGAATTGAAAGACCGTCCAGAACCTGAGGATAATCCAGCCTGTTGAGGGATGCAAAAACCGGCACTTTCCTGTTTTTTCTGGTAGCCATCAAGTCTATCTCTGGAAGGCCGAATCTTGCTACCAAGATGGAGAAGGTATGAGCGGTCAGGGACCATTCCGCCTGAGACCACTTTGCCCGGCTGAGGTCGTCTGCAATAAGATTGTAGCAGCCTCTGATGTGGGTTGCCGAGATGTCCTGCAGATGTTGTTGGGACCACTTCATTAAAACAGAGCACAGAACCTGAAGCTTTTGCGATCGCGTCCCTCCTTGCTTGTTTATGTAAGCCACTGTCGTAGCGTTGTCCGACTGGATTCTTACAAAACGACCCTCCACATGGGGCCTGAAAGCCATGAGGGCCAGAAGGACCGCCTTTAATTCCCTGTAATTTGAAGACTGATGAGAATCTTCCGGAGACCAAAGTCCCTGTCTGAAGAGGCAACCTAAATGCGCCCCCCAGCCGATTCTGGAGGCATCTGTGGTTAGAGTTATCCAATGTCGGGGTTGGAATGAGACACCCCCGGAAAGATGGGTTGATTTCTTCCACCAGTTCAGCTGAGATAGAACTCGGCGTGATATTGTGAAGATTGCGTCTAAGTCTTCTTCCCTTCTTGACCAGTTGGAAAGGATCTGCCATTGTAAGGGACGCAGCTGAGACTTTGCCCAATGGACCGCAGGGATGGACGCTGTAAGAACACCCAGGACACTCATAGCCCTTCTGACAGAGCCGGTAGGATTCCTTTGAAGAAAGGAAATTTCCTGTCGTATCTTCCTGATCTTTGATTGCGGGAGGAAGATGCACTGGGAAACTGAGTCCACCATCAACCCCAGGAACTGAATCCTGGTGGAGGGAAGGAGATTGGATTTCTCCTTGTTGATGATCCAGCCATGTTGTTCTAGAAAATGAACCGTGGTGTCCAAGTCTGCCAGAAGTTTTTGTGTAGAGTTGGCCTTGATGAGCCAGTCGTCCAAGTATGGCACGAGAGCGACACCCCGGAGCCTTAGGCTTGCTGTCAAAGGGCACAGGATCTTGGTAAAAACTCTTGGAGCCGACGAAAGACCGAATGGGAGGGCTGTGAATTGAAAGTGATAAAGTCTCTTGTTTACTTGAACCGAGAACCTGAGGAACTTTTTGGACGCTTCGGCCATAGGCACATGAAGATAGGCGTCTTTTAAATCCAGTGTAACCATAAAGTCTCCTCTTTGAAGAATCTGAGTGACCGATTTGATGTTCTCCATACGGAAGTGTTGATAGCGTATACAACTGTTGACCCTCTTTAGATCCAAAACTGGACGGAAGGAACCGTCCGGCTTTGGAACCAGAAAGAGACGAGAGTAGACACCCTGGAATCTGTGACGAACTGGGACCTTCTCTATGACTCCCTTCCGTAGCAGCGTAAGGCATGCTGAAAACAGGGCTACATTCTTGCTTCTCGCAGGATAGGAGGAGATGAGAAAACGGCTCAAAGGAGGTCGAAAAAACTTGATTTTGTATCCCTCCGCAATGATCTTCCGAATCCAAAAATTTTGAGTGGTCTGCTCCCAGGCGTCTCTGAACCATAGCAATCTTCCTCCTACTCTGTCAGAACTTCCTCTTTTCTTGCTTACCAGGACGTTCTTGGAATTTCCTATCTCCGTAGGGACGACGAAAATTCTGAGAGCGGGAAGACTGGAACGGTCTGGCATTCCGATAAGGGTATTTACGATTCCATTTGGGCCTTCTATCTTGAGGGAGAGCTCGTTTGGTATCCGACATCTGTCTGATCAGGTCTTCTAGCGGAGCTCCAAACAGCTTCTTCCTCTCAAAAGGTAAATCACATAAAGAGGCCTTGGATGCTGAATCCGCTGTCCAGGATCGTAACCACAGGGCTCTTCGTGCCACTGAGGACAATCCCATAGTTCTGGCCGATAATTTAAGAGATTCTTGTGATGAATCCAACAAAAAACTATTGGAAAGCTTCAACCTATTAAGGAGTCTGGAAATCTCAGAATCTGAGTCATCGGAGAGACATTCTCCCAAGGCGTGAATCCAAATATTCTGGGCTCTAGCCACCGCCGCGCTGGCCATCGTAGCCTTGCACTGCGAACCAGCAGCCTGAAATATGCGCCTGCACGAAGTTTCTGCCCTTCTATCCATGGGGTCTTTAAGACCTGACACCCCTCCGATTGGAATGGTCGTCTTTTTGGAAAGTTGTGCAATTTGGAAGTCCACTTTAGGGGGATCATCCCACGTGTCTTCCCCTTGCAGTTTAAACAGTTGTCTGAACTGTTTTGAAATAAAGGCTCTTTTACCCGGGTGCTTCCATTCTCTTTCCATAAGCTCTGTAAATTTCGGAAGAACCGGAAAACCTTTAACCTTCTCTGAATCTTCCTCTAGCAACAGACGTGAAACCTCCTTAAAAAACTTACGAAGCTCCTGAGGAGGGAAAAAAACCTCATCTTCTGAACTATCACTTGAAGTAGAAAGAGATGAGTGAGAGATTTCACCGGAGGAAAGGTCTGATCTAGATGATGATCTGGACCTCTTGCGCTTATGCGAACTTTCCTTCCTTTTTTCCTGGGAATGAGCAGCAGAAAGTTGAAAAGCTTCAAAGGTCTGGGCCAAGTTCTCCTGGAACCAACCCAGGAAGGAATGCAAATCTTTTTGCTTTTCAGTAGCAAGTTGTTCCGCTGAGCATGAATTACACAATTTCTTACGACAACCATCCGGGAGAGGAGTAGCACACTCTGAACAAGCCATATGCTTGGATTTAGAAGTAGCTTTCCTGGGAGCTGGTGGCCTTTTATCTTTCTCCGGAATGTCGGTAGGAACCGGGCTAGACATCTGATAAGAGAAAACAGAGGTTAAAAAAAAAAAAATAATAATTTTATATATCCGAGGGCAGAGAAAGTATAGAGCCAAGATAAAAAAATCTTACCCTAAACTCCTCTGAACCGTGTGGGGGGGCTGGTGACACGGTAATCCTGTACTGGCAATGCCCCTGCAGTCAGACAGGAAAAAGCGCTTTTTATAGCATTCAAAAATGCCGCCCTCCGGAAGATCCGATTCGCGCATGCTCAGTAGCGCGATCGGATCTTCAGTGGAACGCAACGACACCCGGGCGTGCGTTCCACAGTAATGCGCATGCTCCCGCATCCAAATACAAAAGGATGCATCACAGTCATCTTCCGTAACGCGAACCGCTACGGAAGGAAAAGCCTCTCTCTGCTCACCACCCGGGGAGCAATCGGAGGAAGAGGGACCCCCAGGCAGCAACCCGTGCGCCTCACCAGCAAGTCCTGTCCGGAACAGAAGATTCTACCGTCCGTCCCTGAAAGGGACAAGAAAAAAAACTGCCATCTTTGGAGAGGTGCCGGGTTTTATGGGTAAGGAGGAGGGGCTGCGTACATTTTAACTATTTATTCACTTTAGATTCTACTTGTCCCGAGGAAGATTACTACCCACTTGTACTGCCACTGGATGACAGGAAAAGGAGGACATAAGGGAAAGGAAGATGAACAGGAAGAATTGGGTCCGAATGAGGGACTGTTCCTCCAAATAAGGGACAGTTATGGTAATGGAACAGCAAGAATATAGAAACAAATTAACTGCATCTACTGTACTTACATTTTGATCGTATATTGATTTTGTGATGAAGAATAATCTGATTATTTCCAATATTTTTGCTACACTGCCATAATTTGTAGATATCCCATTTAATCCCCAGTTAGATAAGCATACTCTAGGACAAATTATTTCACATTATTTATCCTCAACTGAAAATTTTATATACACATTCATTATTTAAACAGGCCACCAAAAATCTAACATAAAAATAATTATAACATACAATCTACATTTATGTCAAAATATGATGAGACCCCCCTCCCCTCCATCTCATAGGTGCCAGACTGAAAAAGTAAAATTGGTCCTGGCAACAACAAAGCCTAGAGAGTGTAATCTTCTTTGGGGGTCTGCTCACTAAATGGAACTGGGTGAGCTGGGTTTGCCTTGGGACCAACTTGACTCAACCTGATTCATCTAGAGTAGAGAAATCCAAGCCAGAGAATGTTACAGATGAGTCTGGCTCAGCTTGTGTGCTCCTTGACAGGTCAAGCCTGGGATTGGGCTCCTTGGTTTTTGTACACCTAATAAACCTAACAATCTAATAAATTAACAAACACAGTACTCTGCTAAGAAATGACAGAATAGTGTATGAAAAGAAAACAATGTCTATGTGTACAGCCTTAATATTACAACAGGATAATTTCTCCCTGATCTAGAGGGACACTTAGCACTTTCAACAAGAGATAATCCAGGTTGATCAATAATTTCTGCCATGCATGTATCAAAAATATGAAATAATAATAATGTATGTTAGATAAATCAGGACGATTCTTACGTGATATATATCGTGAGCAATGCTAACTAAATATTTTTACGAAAACATAATGTGCCAAGCAAAAACATCAAGTGTGTATTTTAAATTAAAAAAAAAAAGTTTAACAAAAAAATGGGAGCATGGAGTGTCCCAATTCTCAGAAAAACTGATGACGTGCATTAGAAATAGATGAACAAAATCCACAGAGAATTATGTTTTTGTTACGAAGAAAACTGATTGTTAAGAGGAAGGCTTTTATTCCTGGTAATTCTCCTATCTTATTTATTCTTGTGCAACGTGGCTATGTTGATCTGCCCCTATAAATGTGAGGGTTGACACCTAGGGCCTTGAGCCACCAAGGGACGTGTGTAAGAAAGTGCACGAGAGTGAACGTGGGCACCAGTCCGAACCAAATGGGCAGGAAGCATTATTCGTTGCCAAAAAAGAGCCGAGAAACTAATCATTTAGGCCAGTAGAAGCTTTTCTTCACACATTATTGCCACATTATTCACAGAAACGTGAACCAATAGTAGAAAGGATTGCAGATATTACACTACTTCTTAGCTAGCAAATAAGTAAAGTATTCTACCAGCTTATATTCTGCTTTAAAACAGTGGGAACAACCAAACTTATTTTGAGTACTTGCGATATTTGAGAGATGGAGGTTATTAACCTGGAAATAAAATTACATTTTAGGCCAATAAAAAAAAAAAGTTATTGCTAAATACTGCAATACCACTTATTTCTCTGCATTTATTGAACACTTTCTGTTATATTTGTAATCACTTTACTTTTTTGTCTAAAAAGTAATGTAGACGAAGAAAGAAGAAAATTTGAACTTGCACAGTGAGAAAAAAAGAAAAACATTTAAAATTTAGATATGAAGCATATCCAAAAGATTTGCTCTATTAAATGGATTTATGTATTGTATTTACAATTATAGATTTAATAGCGGAAAGAGGGGTGTCATATTCAGTTCTGCTTGCTCCATTTAGTTTATAGATCTAAAGGCGAGACAAGGATTTATTTACTACCGAACCACAGCTTTATGAGAAGAAGCTAATTTCTGCAAACATAATGCATTAATTTCAGCATCGTAAATAGAAACTTTGTTATTATACAATCCAGCTGTAAAACTGGGAAAATGTTTATAATTATTCAAATTATTAAATGAACTGTGACTTGCTGTCTGAAATATACAATAGTCATTCTACTAAAATATCACAGCATTCTTTCATCTGGTAACAAGTTAAGTGGTGCTGTGAACGGGATATAAAGAGTGGGGTTTATTAACTGAAACGGCCGCTTTCACACTAACTCACGGTTTAGACCACTAATTTCATTATGCATTGTTTAGAGGACCAACTTCAGGCAGCCTCTCTTGCAAAAAGAGCTTAGTGGGATCTGTATAACACATAGTTAGGTCAATGAGATTTCTTGAGTCTCATCTCAACAGTACATTTTGTAGGGGAACCTACCAGAGTTGGCCTTTTATAATGCATGACGGGATCAGTGAGACAAAACAGCAATGAACTCCCAAACTGCTATGAAATATATGGTGTAAGAACACAACTGCAGCCTTAGATGCAAAGGAAACAGCTTGGTAAAAGGTGGAAACTCTACTGAATTTAGTTTACAGTCCCACTGTTCCTCTCTAAAGCTTTTATCGCAGATAACTTTAGGAAAGACACGAGAGGAGGTTCCATATCAGCACAACATAATATAACACAGATCACAGATGTCAGGGATAATCGTGTTCCTTCAGAACAGATAGAACCCTTTCTGTTTCATAGAGATGTGGTACTATAAAATATGAATAGCAATATTAATGCCAAGAAGGTAGAAAAGCAATAAACAAGATGGAAAACTCCAACTTATCCTAAATTCTACCAAATGTTCACCAGCACCAACTGCCCACCAAGGGCTCTTATGGCCACTCGATGTTTATGATCCACCCATGAGTAAAGGAAAAAGAGTAATCTAGACAACATCATTAGGCCATGACAGCACAAGCGCACCCCAACAAGGGACATATTGACATAGGGGTTGATGTTAATAGGGCCAGTGCATACTGTGTACCTGTCTTAATTTAGTTTTTTCTTTATAATGTGTCCATCTTCATTTTTATAATGCCTAATGTCACAGTCACACAAGAAGAGGAGTGAAATGTTGCTGATATACAATGTTTAGCTCTCTTAATCTAACACTGGCTCAATTTGTCAAGGTTGGCAGCACCTTGACAACAGTACTAGCCAAATGGTCAAGGCAGGTTCAACAGCTTGATAATGTGAACATAACTCCTAAATTTAGTGAATAACATGATTCATGTCAACAAGAATATGACCTTTAGGGAAAATTATATCTCTCCCTCAACATTTCATATCAATATTCTTTCTCCCCCAACTCAATGGACTTTTAACAACAATTTCTCTGCGGAAAAATAAGCTTTTTTTATCCTTCCCTAGATCTTTTAAGTAAATACATTCTAGACTCCAATATCTCAGTAAATTTGGGATTTATAGCCTTTGCTCTTCTGTACATTTATTGAAACTTCTTATATAAATGATTCAGTGCGCTGTTCCTAGGATTTAATACAAAATATATAATTTGTGCACACTGCAAGTCTGCACAAATGCCATAGATCAGGGGATAATATTATTGCTGTCTACATAATCTACAATCTTCTTTACATCATAATTTTCTGGGAAAACAATGTTTTAAAGCAGTACACAGTTAAGATATGGAAGGTTCTTCTTCTGAATTTCAACTGCTCAGCCTGCATTTAGGTAAAACGTGATTGATGTTTTCTGAATCATAAATTATACCATACATAGTTAATACGTAAACACTTCTTTAATTAAGAATAGACGCGTCAATTATTTAGTATTTGTCTACATGCGTTATATAAGCATATGAGCTAGACGACTTGCATGTAGTTAATGGATGAGTATAGCTTAAAGAACAGCACATTCCTTGTGAATAATACAGTATGTAATGAGAACTAACCATACAGAAAACTAATTACATAGAACCATTTTCTAGCGCTGCTTTTAGTGGTGTTAAATTATTGCTGAGCATGGAACTATATTCACAAAATCATTTGAGTGTCAAATGAATAAGTAACACTGTAATATATAACTATTCAACACTCAAAAAAGTAACGCTAAGAAAATGTAATTAATGGGGTTTTTTGTAACCAAAAGGATGCCAGACCATTGGCATACCCCTTTATCATACAGGGCATCCAACTGGATGGTACAAAGCAGGGCTTTATCCCATCATCCTTAGCAAACCCAGTACTGATGGAGATGGAGGAGAAGGCAGAGGAGGTGACAATCTATCTGCGTCACTTAAGAAACACTACAGATTATATCTTCAATTCCATTTTTTTAAAGAAACTAGTTGGAAACATCCATTTTAATGTGTAAGCATCACATCAGAAATGCAGAATTTACACAATAAATATTTCCGAACACTGGAAACTGAAATGTATAAATCTTCACATATTCTACATTGTAAATTCAGCCTAACACGCATGCTTGTGACAGAGAAGTTCATGGCTTGGTTGGAGAGCAAAAAGATGGGTTGTGGACTAAAGAAAGGATATGGAATGTGCCACTCATCACACTATCTCGTTTGTTTCTATTGGTCCAGCATGTATGCTAAATCCAGAAATATAATTAGATGTTTTTAGAGATTTGGAGATTCAGAAAACTATTTGATTACCCAAAGTTAATCTGTTACCGTTTCTGCATATCATGCATGCATGGTTGAGCCATATCAGCTAATCAAACCATACACCACAGAGGGAATATTGAATGATAATGCTTTTGAGTTGCTAGCAAAAACAGAGGTCAGATACTTAGGAATTAATTTGCATGTCATTAAACAGGGTGCACAGGTGCTGGAATTAAAAGGTTTCATTCTTGCTATATAATGTTCATTACAAATTCCATTCCAAATTACCTCCTTGCAGAAATGACATCCTACACTCCAATATGGTTAGGGAAGAAAGCCTACTGGGATCTAATTACTAGGATCTAATCACAATCTTTAAAATACTCATACTTTTTATTTATTTTTTTTGTAAGATTTTTCTTTTTCTTCATTCAAAAAGCTGCCTTTCAAAAGGTATCACCACATCAGGGTGCACAGACTGCGGGGAGAAACTCAGCTTTTTTGTGACTATGTAAACCTTTGCTGAAACCCTTCCTTTCATGAACTAAATAATGCGCTCCAGCATAGGAATAATTAGAAAAAAAAAATCTGCTGTTTTCAACAAAACACTATGGGATTATATTTTCTCATAAAATACCCCTTTTCACTTATACTTTAATAATAAAAATACATATACCACCTAAGGGATATTTCAATTACATTGTAATTTTATGCAATATAATAGCACTGATATTTAAATAAATATGATGTTTGTTTTTCATTATATATAAAGAATAGTTATATGAACTAAAATTCTCATCATGTTTAGAGAGGGAAAGTGCCTGACAGTGTGGGATATACTTCCTCTATTTGGCTTAAGATAAGACTATGTACTTTGTCCTTTGATCCGTAGGCCATAAACGACCCATCACATTTTCTACGGGTTATATTTTGCTATTCAATACACTAAATAAGTGGTGTTTAAATATGAAAATAAGCAAAATGTCTATTAGAAAGTCTTCACAGTGGAAGCAGCCATCTTGATTTTCGGCTTGCACAATCTGGATGATTATTCCTCTAGTGTGGAGGGAAGGGAATGCAGGAAAACTATTACTTGATAGTATATTCTAGAACTACCCCACTTTGTCACAGATGATACAATTTTGGAGATATTTGCATTAAGTAAGATATATGATTTGAAATATTGGCTGGCTGAGAATTATGGGAATTGTAGTACACAACAGCTAAAACTAAAAGTAAGATATTAAATTACGAAGGAAAATCCAGTGTATTCGCAGCCCAGAGAAAAAAAACAAATAACTAGCTAATTCTTGCATGCCTTATCTCAATGGTTTTGAAATAAAATTTTCATGCTTATCATACTTATATTGTTACAAAAACAAATAAGTAATCTTGGTCCAATTATCTGAACATAAAAGATATGTAATTATTTCCATTGTGCAACAACATAAATGGAGAAAAAAACATAATTTGCTTTATTAAATAAACCGTGCAAAGTAAAAGAAAAATCTTCAGTTTAAGTAAAAATGTATTATATAAATATCCACATAAAACAATATGTTTTAAAAGGGCCATATTTTCATGTTCAAGGCGTTTTGGAATACATTTTACTGCATGCAAAGCTGCCTCTAATGAACGAGGGGGCCAATTACAGCTGAGTGCATCTCCCCATATATGATGTACTCTACTCCAGTCACCTTTCTCTCATATATATATATATATATATATATATATATATATATATATATATATATATATATATATTGACAGAAAGCAAGAAATAATAATGGAGGGAGTGTATTTATCCCCTTATATTTTGCAGGGTGGCTACACTCAGTAGTTTTTTTTTGCAGGGTGAGTACTAATGAGTGAGCTGGAATCCCCTGACTGGAAGATATTTGGAATTGTTTGTCCATGGTAAATAAACATGGTGCATTATTGGGTTCCTGAGGCGGAGCACTTGGGAGTGTAGGACAGGCCAGTGCTCCACTTCACAGTTTATGAGCAGCAGAGGAACAGCAGGTGGGAATCCAGTCATGGGATTCCAGCACACTCATTAGTACTCACCTGCATTCACTAATTAATGGGAGAGGCAATTAAATCATTTGGCTCCCTGAGACCGGGGCTAAATTCACTGAGTGATGTTACTACATGTATTCTGTTTTGTTGGTAATGGATAAGCCGTCCAACCGCAGTTAGGTTGGAGAACTCTGTTTAACTAGGATTTTTTTTCTGTTGTGCCTGTCTTAAAAAATAGAAACAGACCCAACCTTTATTTAACCCTCCTTATGACTGAGCCGTCTCTGTAACACAGAAGAGTATGTGTGGTCAAAGATTCCTGGACAGAATACCAAGACAAGTTGGTAAGGTGCAAAAGAGACTCTAAAGAAAATGGAGGAGGTCATTAAAGCATTTATCCAGCGCACTTCCGTGCAGCACAAACTAATAAAAGGGCAGCTGAGACTAATACCGTACATGAAAATGTCTCTCTCTGTACAGCAAGAGAATATCACTTGGCTACAGCAATTGGTGTTAGCCCAAAAATAAAACAGAGGCTTTGATCAGGCAAGCAGCACTATCCCAGGCTGAAGCTCATCAATTGCTCAGAGAGGAGCAGAAAAAAGCCACTCGTGCCATGCAGCAAGCGATCCAGGGCCTCTGAGAGGCTTACCAGGGATGCCGTAGAAGTACTGCAAGGTCCCAAGGTAATTAGAGCACAAGATGGTGTCTATAGATGATGTTGAGGCCTACCTTATTGTAATACATTTGATTTGATAATCCATGGATTAAAATAAGTTATAATGTGAGCTTTGAATCACACAGCCATGGATGCAGGTGCAATTTAATTATGCATAGAAAACTTTTGAGAAGCTTTTGATTTAGGCAAGCAACACGAACTGATCATACTCTCTAATATAATAATTGCTAATGTTCAGCTGCATTTATTTCAGCCGTTCCCCAGCTGCAAGTCACTCAAGTACCTTGCAAAAGCCGGTGGGACGAGAAGTTACATTTTTCATTTCATAAACTCCCACTTAGTTAAACTGGAGTTCATTCAGTAATAATTTTCTAACTTTGTAAATAGATCACTGGATGTTCTTCTGTACAACTGCCAAGTCCTTAACACATCTGACATCCTTTTAGACATGCACTTCTTGGCTCGCTAGCACCAGATGCGACTGGAAGGGGGTTATTTAATGAAAGCACAGTAGCTATTTAATGCTATTGGCCATTTGGCTAACATGCCTTAACCTATATGCTTTTTATGCTTTGTTTTGAAAGTACTCTTTACTCTGTGTTAGGGGAGACAAAAAAGGAAGACATGGGGCTCGATGCAGTGACCCATCCAAAAACATGAAGATGCAGATTGCAGGATGAGATCAGAATGACTATTTGGCTCTCAGGACACAAATTAAAACACAATTGCTAACTTTTAAGATACAAAAAAATAATGTGTAGAATACTGCTTAAACACAAGTGATTTCAGGTAATTATATATTAATAAGTCTTAAACATGTAAAGGGTTGTCATAAAACTCATCTTGTTTCAATAATATACTATAATATGTACAGATTGCCACATATATACTTATATTTTCAAAAATTAAATAAGCCTGATTAATTTTTTTACATCAAATAAATGTATACGTATATACCGTATTGGCTCGGATATAGGCCGCACCCTAAAAGTTTAGTGCTTTTTTAAAGAAAAAGTTTTGAGCTGCCACTCTGTCCCGTCCCCCCCCGAGATATGCTGCCACTCTCCCCGCCCGAGATATGCTGCCACTCTGTCCCCCCTGAGATATGCTGCCACTGTCCTCCCCCCCAGATATGCTGCCACTGTCCTCCTCCTCCTCCCCACCGAGATATGCTGCCACTCTGCCCCCCCCCGACTTACCAGAGCAGACTCCCGGGAGTCTTGCAGGGCCGGCGGGGGACATCTACGCAATACGCGTATACAACTTCCGGTGCCGGCACTCAGCGGATGTGCCGGCACCGGAAGTTGTATACGCGTATTGCATAGATGTCCCCCGCCGGCCCCGCAAGACACCCGGGAGTCTGCTCTGGTAAGTCTTGGGGGCAGAGGTAAAACGCATCGTGCGGACGTTCACCGGCTGTGGCGATGGGCGTAAAAAGCCTCCGCTGCCGGCACGTTTGCACGATGTGCATGTCCCGGGCGCCGGGCGCTAGACCCCGAATATAGGCCGAATATAAGTCTTTAAAGTGGGGGGGGAAGTGCGGCCTTTATTCGAGCCAATACGGTATATATATATAAGCATTATTAAACGCTCATCTACAGATACCAGACAAGCCAGAAGGCTTGTTGTTCCCTCAGAAATCTTGAAAGTTACATTTTTGTAACTTAATTAGTGGAATAATAAAAATATATTAGTAATCCCTATATAAAATTTATGGTATAAGTAAAAAATAAACAGTGTTATATAATTATAGCAACATCACAAGATGATTTATACATGATGGAGATTATGTAATCAGATCATGGAATGCGCTTGATTTTATCAACTATATTACTTGTGTTCTATAAACATTTAGGTATTTGGAAAATGTAATCTGTGTTAGGAACATCTATAGCATTCTTATTGTGACAGACATATCTTTGTTAGATATGTATTAAGAAAGGTGAAGGATTCCCAGTATTCTCATGGAGTCACCCAATCTGGTCTTTCTGTATTCATCTATATAGATTTGCCGCCATTTTTATGGTGATCTAATTTTTCCATTTATGAAGGCTTATCTTTGGTGTATTTTGGATTTTCCTATGCTGTTAAAACCAATTGAAGTTTACACAGGTCACTGAATTATCTCCAGGATAATATGGAAAGAACCCCATATAGCTAATGTGTGGCACGTTGCTCTTTAATGCATGAGCTAAAAAAAAACAGAAATCTCATATTTTTGGAACTCTTTTTATATTTTGGATACGACGTATAAATATGTATGCAGTGGCATATTTTGGCTGGGCACTGGCCTAAGCCTGACACAAGACAGTGCCCTACCCCCACCACTTGTCTCTGCTGCCACTGTCCAATATGCTGCATGTGGGCATATGATTTCATATCTCAAGTCTCGTTGTATTTAAGGATGTGTAACACAGTTCAATATGGCTCATATGCTAACTCAGCATATAACTCAGTGGAGTAGCAGTGCACTGGGGAGTCTGATTGTCCAATAGGGTCATCGTCTCTAAATTATGTGGCAGGAGGCCTGCTGCTCCCCTGGAACTGGTGCCCTAGGCCTACTCAACCTAGACCAGAATACACCACTGTATGCATATGACTAGATCTCTTGCCTTGTTTTATGTCATACGGTGGTGCTTATTTTTTAGTATACAATCCTACCCCTTGCAGTGCATTAGCCTCAGTTTACATTAATTGCTTTGTTTTTAAGTTACCTTCAACTTAAAAAAAAAAAAAAAAAAAAAAGCCTGGAGTAAAAGCTGCAGCTGCCCTCCTCCTCCATGGTCTGATGATTCTTGTGACTTCTTGATGATTCTTCTTCTGTTGCAGAGAAGCGCTAGAATTGTGTGCATATAGAGGCTGGAGTGTCCCTTTAAATACGTTAATGTAAAATACTGATAAAAAAATGACTTAAACACACAATACAGAGAAATTATTTTCCCAAACAGATGATTATGACTATGAAAAAAATAGACTATTTACATTACAGTATACCAGAAAAATAAAATAAAAACACCCTAGTTATGAGCATTCGGCATTGTCATGTGACAAATAGTCTAACAGCCAGAACCTCCATCTGCATTTGAGCAGGCTAGCAGCCAGCAGACTAGATGATCACTAGCCTAGAGGGAATAAGGTTTACTAGCCAATGAGTAATCTATCTGGCTGTTTTGTATTTCAAAGATTGATTTTTAAACTGAAAATAAGTAGCAGTGCACCTGCCAACTGGTTGCAATTGCCAAAAAATGAAAAAAGTAAACAAAATATTAAAGAAACACACCACAGTGAATAGCGACCTACACTGTTGCTACAGATGTTATTTTATTGTTTGCAAATAAGAAGAACCAATTTTAAGTGAAATCTTCTGGGACAGAATTAGTGTTTTTCCACCCAATGGCTTGTTTTTATAGTGCTAAATGTGCACAAAGTTGGATGCAAAAAAGGTAAAATTCAAGCAGCCAATCAGTAGTGAAAAATGTCAGACCACATAAAGTGCAGAAAGCGGCAGCTTTTACTTAAAGTACTATGTAAAGAATGGCACCCTGGGACATTAAACTGTCCCTTTCAATCAAGTGTATCATTGTCACCACTGTACACATATTCATATAAGTCACGATGGCATATAAATTAAAATGTAAAAACCATCAGTAAAGATGATAAAACTATGCTTTCCACTGGAGATTTTTTTAAAAAATGGATTGATACCCTCATAGAGACATTACTACTGTCGCCATATCTGTAGTGCTTACAAAATTTGCTTTGAAGAGACAACTATATTCTTTTTTGAAACATTGTCCTTTTGGTGATACATCGGTGCAATTTTCTAAGGCCAACAAACACATATATGGCTGAATAACAAGTTACTTCAATTCTTCTGTGTCTTTTAAGGCATTACCATTGTCTATTTGTTCTTTAAATATACGGTCCTACTGTCTAGTTTATCGAATCTTCTACACCATTTGTCCCAGCTGGCTCCTTAGCTGGTCTCCGTTTGTCTCTTGATTCAAACCAAAGTTTTGGATATGGGGTTCAATATCTCTAAAAATGAAGCCCAATACATTAGCTCAACAAGATTCTGGCCCCAAGTGGTGATCTAAATACTCAAGGAAACATGACTTCCCTAATAGTGTCATAAAAACGTCCACAAAAATGCCATTATCTAAAGAAAGTCAACAACAAAGGAGAAACAAAGTCCTGTCGACCCATTGTACCGCGCTACGGAATTTGATGGCGCTATATAAAAAAATAAATAAAAATAACTGCAGGCCTCAGTTCCTCAGTTAAGGTCATTGTTCATAATTCCACAATAATAAGTGGCATCCATGGGAGAATTGGCGGGGTTAAAACCACTCCTGACCCAAAAGAACACAGTCTTTTTTCCCATTTGCCAAAAAACATCTTGATGACCTCCACGACTTTTGGGACAGTATTCTGTAGACTAATGAGTCAAAAGTGGAAGGTTTGGAAGATATGGGTCCTGTTACACCTGGGGTAAAGCAAACACAGCATTTTCGTAATAAGATTATACTAATAGTCAAAGATGATGGTGGTGTGAAGGTCTGGGGCTGCGTTGCTGCTTCAAGACCTGGGCGACTTGCTTGACTACTTCTGAATGGCTTAAAAGAAACAAAATAAAGGTGTTGGAGTGGCGTAATCAAAGTCCTGACCGATTCGGGTGCTGCGGCATGACCTTAAAAAGGCAGTTTATGCTAGAAAACCCTCCAATGGAATTAAAACAATTCTACCAAGAAGAGTGACCAAAATTCCTCCACAGCGATGTAAAAGACTCGTTGCCAGTTATCGCAAAGGTTTGATTCCATTTTGTTGCTGGCAAGGTTGGAGCAGTAAATTATTACGTTTAGGGGGGCAGTTACTTCTTCACATGGGTGATATAGGTTTTAATTAACTCTTTACCTTCAAGTTCTTGGGTAAAGTCAGTGCCTCTTCATTAATAGTTCCTTATGTATTTTGTTTTTATTATTCACCAAGTTATATAACAGTTGTCATGCTTCCAAGCTACTAACGGAAATAAAGATTGCTATGTATAATTAAAAGGCAATTTATTTATTTTCATTTGATTTATTTTCTGTTTTAGTTCCTTTATAAATAATAACACATTTACAAAACGGTTTAATAAATAGTTATTCTGCATCAGTAATTTTTTTTCCCTGTTTGTTTTGAACCATACATATTATGTAATCCAAAATGTTTAAATCATGTTGAATGGATTTAAGGGCAATATAGGTAATCTTGTTGAATTTAATGGATTTCACATGAATAGAAATACTTTAACATCCGTAATTCCATAGTTATAGAAAGATGGTTATCTTAGAACTAGCTTTCTCCACACAATAAAAGTATTGTTGACATCTAACTTTTGATAACAGTCCTAACCCTAAACAATTTAAATATTTCTAGGACTATAGTTTAGGTTGTGCCTGCGTGGGCTATTCTAGAACCCTTTAAATATGATAGAGAAAAAGTTTGTTAATAAAAAATACAGACCACAGTTTATATGTTCTCTTAATTCTCTCTGACAACTGTCAAAAAAAAAAGCGGGAAACTGTTTATTAGATTCTTATAATTCGCTCTTTTACAAGGTCACGGAAACCAATTACATTGTTGACCACTGCACAGTGAGGGCATAACATAGGAAGTACTTATACATAAAGTGGGAACAACTTACTTACTTCAGTCATTTTAATCAACTCTGGAGGAATGTGCTATTGCCCAGGGTCATGACAGTAATCATTGCACAGGCAAAAGCATCAAGCATCATAACAGGTTGATCCTGATAACATGTCCCAAACTTAGAATTAAATCGCTTTTATAATTCTTATTTTATGACACTGCTTACTAATATATATATTTCCCCTTCAGTTTATTTTAGGGCATGTTTTATAATTTTGTAGAAAAACCTTGCCACGACAGTTTTAAGCTCAAACTTAAACAGCTAACTACATAAAAAAGAGAACAGGTATTACTTCAGCCTGAAACATACAAACAAAACCTAAGTTAGAATACATATATATATATATATATATATAGTGACTGGTGACTGGTTTCTGGTCACTACAACATACAATGGTTTAGGTATTTATTATCCTTTTGCCTGCTAAATGGACAAATAATGACATGTGAACCTTATACGTGATCTCATACAGACGCTCTTCAAATCAGAAATACAGTAAATATTATGTAGTTGTTTGCTAAATGGAAAACCATTACGTGTAAGACAGCAAAAATATTTTATAGGTAGTTATATATACAGTGATGTATTCCGGCCTCAGCTAACTAGGCATACGACAACAGGTCTACATTGCTTAACTAGGGGTGATCTCACATTTATACTACAGAAGTCATTTGTAGCAGCTTGTTTTTGCACTGGAATATTGTAGTGATCTCCGTGAAGAAGACAGGCAGAGGACAAGAAGATGATAGGTCTTGCGGGTGGCTAGGCATGCTGGCCTGCATAGGGCCTAAGGTACAGAGCTCTATAAATATATCAACAGATAGATAGGTAGATGGATGAAGAGGAACACAACATTTTTGTGATAGCTCAAAATGGGTAGCATTTATCCACTGACATTTGAAACTAAAAATCTAGTATGTTGTAAGCCGGGGTGATAGTTTAATTGCCAGCTGGTAAATCTTTAACAAGTTGTGTATCCTCAGTCAGAACATTCTGCGCAGAGAACTTGAGCCGAGTTATATAAGATGTTTTATTGTAGCACCTTAGAAGAGGACACAAGAATACCCATTATATGTATACAGAAGTCAAATTTAATATTTAAACGACTGGAAGCAGAAATAGAAAGAGTTCTCAAATTAAACTAAATATCCCTCTAATAATTTAGCACATTATAAAGCATCTGCAAATGTAAAGGTCATCTCAGAAGGCTAGATTAAAGTGCTTCACATTACCTTGACCATTAGAATGAATAAGTTTAAATAGAAAGTAATGCTCAACAATGCCCTGAAATTAAGGAAATCATTACAGGGATGTGTTTAGAAGTGGGATGGTTGGAAATGTAATGAGATCCTCCTGCGTTACCCATGCAGTCACATCACGGCATTCAGCTTCAATGAGTCGCAGGGAGGCCAGGTAGGAGCCGCGATAGACATCTCTGCGCAAGAGCACACTATCAAGTTCACAGCTCAGTGAGCCAGTCGGGGGAGATCAGATGATCTCCCTACCCAGCCCATGATCACCATTGCCAAGTGCAACAGCGCCTAAAGATAAGAACTATCCAGCAGAAAACAAGATGGTTGGGAGCAATGTTCCATCTAATTTTTCTTAGTTGGCGTGCGCAGAAAATGTCTCTTGTGCAAAAATTTTCACAGAGCAAAAATTTTGTGCGCACAATATCCGTGCCGCATAAAGTTTCAAGAAAATTATTATTTTTTTCTTTTTTGGGGAAAAACTGTTGTGCGAACAATTTTTGGACGTGTGCGCTCTCTAAGAAAGCTATGTGCGCGCGCACAAGCACACAGCTTAGAGGGAACTCTGGTTGGGAGGCATACAGACACTCAATAAGTATACAAAGTCAGGCTACTAAAAGTTATGAAATACTAAATTTAAAGTTATATTTGCTATTTGCTTCTCTGAACTTGTAAATGGGACATTATGTGGAAGATAATCGGCACAGCAAAATAATCACAAATTTCAGTGTCATAATAAGAAATAAGAATAATAAAAAGTAATCGAAATTTCCTAACGAATGAGCGTATCTAACTAAGAATATTTTAAATATACAGCTAAAACAAAGTGTTGTATAAAATGTGTACAACAGGCAACTATTACTTATTATTCTTATAAAAGGTTATATTGAAAATATTCTAAAGAATGTTAATGGAATGGTCGCATCATTTATAAAATTGTCCCTTAAATAATAATACCCACAGTCTCTTCTTCTGTTTGAAATGAAGAAGGCTAATGTGCTCAGGGTTAACTGAGACCATTGCCGCTACTGTTGTGGGGACTGGGAGAATGTTATGCCTGCCCTGAACACCCAGCAATAGATTGAAAAAGAAAATGCATATGTCTATTAGAGCACAAATCACTCTTCTTCATTCTTCTGTTTCATCCTAAAGCAAAATTTATTAGCAGATAACTCTAGAAAATAGTTCTGAGATAAAACATGTGAAAAATTCAGACACTGACATGTTCTGTTGAAGAAGTAGAGATCTATCTCAAGCAGGATCAACTATGACACTTAGTAAAGTCAGTGATGGATTGGTTAGGCTTTCTTCACTATCTAGATGTCATTCACTTCTATGACTAAAATAATTTTATTAAAAAAAAAGTAAGAGAAGTATCTGACAAAAGTGAGTACACCCCTCATGTTTTTGTAAATATTTTGTCGTTTCATGTGGAACACTGAAGAAATGACACTCTGCTATAATGTAAAGTAGTGAGTGTGCAGCCTGTACAACAGTGTAAATTTGCTGTCCCCTCAATATAACTCAATACGCAGCCATTAATGTCTAAACCTTGGCAATAAAAGTGAGTACACCCCTAATGTAGGCCCAGACATGACACTCCCACCACCATACTTGACTGTAGGCAAGACACACTTGTCTTTGCACTCCTACCATCTGAACCAAATAAGTTTATCTTGGTCTCATTGGTCCACAGAACATGGTTCCAGTAATCCATGTCCTTAGTCTGCTTGTCTTCAGCAAACTGTTTGTGGGCTACCTTGTGCATCATCTTTAGAAGAAGACTCCTTCTGGGACGACAGCCATGCAGACCAATTTTATGCAGTGTGCGGCGTATGGTCTGAGCATTGACAGGCTGACCCCCACCCCTTCAACCTCTGCAGCAATGCTGGCAGCACTCATACGTCTCTTTCCCAAAGACAACCTCTGGATATGATGCTGAGCACGCGCACTCAACTTCTTTGGCCGACCACGGCGAGGCCTGTTCTGAGTGGAACCTGTCCTGTGAAACCGCTGTATGGTTTCGCCCACCATGCTGCAGCTCAGTTTCAGGGTCTTGGCAATCTTCTTATAGCCTAGGCCAGGGGTAGACAATCTTCGGCTCTCCAGATGTTGTGAACTACATTTCTCTTGATGCTTTGCCAGCATTATGGGAGATGTAGTCCACAACATCAGGAGAGCCGCAGATTGCCTACCCCTGGCCTAGGCCATCTTTATGTAGAGCAACAATTCTTTTTTTCAGATCCTCAGAGAGATCTTTGCCATGAGGTGCCATGTTGAACTTCCAGTGACCAGTATGAGAGACTGTGAGAGCGATAACACCAAATTTAACATACCTGCTCCCCATTCACAACTGAGACCTTGGAGGAGAAATGGCTAATTGGGCCCAATTTGGACATTTCCACTTAGGGGTGTACTTACTTTTGTTGCCAAGGACAGCAAATTTACACTGTTATACAGGCTGTAAACTCACTACTTTACATTGCAGCTGAAAAGATATAATAAAATATTTACAAAAATGTGAGGTGGGGGTTCTATGGAATCCTTGCTCTTTGCCAAATAGTTTAAAGCACAAAGCAAATCATAAAAGAAATTGTAAAAGAAACTAAGTATGGCAGGTGCCGAAAGCTCCCTTTTCCACGGAAATGAGCATTTGTGATGCTTATATTGCTTGAGTAAAAAATAAAAATAATATTAATTGAGGGATTTAACCAATTGCTACCATGATACAAGCAAAAACCTGTTAAAGTTTAAGACAAGGGTTTGTACAAATGAAAATATATGCAGATCAGTGTGGTCACGTGATCAGTGCGTGAGCTGCTATGACAACAGGCTCCGCACAATGTAAGTGTGTGTGAGTGTGTTAGTGTGTATGTGTCAGTTATGGTTGGGGAGACACAGGGACTGCTTGGCTTTACATGCCCCTGTTAGCATGAATATAATATATAATAAAAGACGACTGTAGGTGTATACATGCGTGCATAGCCAACCATGTGGTTATATTTATAGGACATGCATAGCATAATGTATAGGTGAAAAGTAACCCTCTACAAAGTGAGACCTTGGCATTTGACAAGGTGCACTTTACACCACCATGCCGGCTTCACAAGCTGAAGGGAATTGATTCTTCAGACTAAGATCTGTGCAGCCCCTGCACTGTGCGTTGGGGTAATATACGGACCCAGGGTTCTGAGCCAGGGGACCCTGGACCCTTCTCTTACTGTGAAGAGTGGGAACCAGGAGCTGGCAGAGGAAATAAAGCCTGGAGGTTGGAAAATGAGTACCTGTGGACTGCGTGATTGTGAGCACTTGTGTGAGTTCTTGTGGGTGGGCCTAAGTACACATTTCTGATTGTTGATATGTGTAATTTTACATGCAAGTGTATGTCCCTAAAAATGTAAGTTGTGTGCGTATGAGCGTTGTGAGTCTAGTGTCTGAGTTGTGTAAAATCTATGAGATTTGTTACATTAATAATGTATTTATATGTATTTATACATTATGTAAATACACTGGATAATTGGATTATGTTATGGCTTTCCAAGTGTACGTACAAATGTGCAGTCCTGATTGCTATCTGTAGATTCAAACCCTGTTGTAAAATAATCTTTCTGTAATTCTATTAAAAACTTAAGTTTAAATCAAGTGCTGCTTCCTTTTTCTATCCAAGAGTTTTGCTGCAGATTGTAAGAGCTAAGATGATACTGTTCCTTGCCTAGAATCCTGCAAAAATCAATGGGGCCCACGGCAGACTTAAAGAAAACTCTATAAGCATATTTGCCGACAACGATTTTAGAATTCACATTTCCTGAGTCTGAAATCAGTCCATTTCTTTGTAACCAAAATTTTCCCATTAGAACTACAAAGATTAGGATTTTAACATTTAGCACTTAAAAAAAAAGTATTAACGAAGATTTGATTTTTGAACTTGGAATAATTTATCTGAAAGCTAAAAAAAATCTTAAATTTTATTTAAATCTCTTAAGACCAATAACGCATAAGTTTAAAGAACTACATTTGAAGCAACATATTGAGTGGTGAGAAATATGTCAAAAGAGTGGTCACCCACGGGGCTTGATCTCTGCCTCATCTGCGGTATTTGCAAGTGGCACATAATGGCCATTTTGTTTAAATGTTTGAGGTCACATAGAGTTCTTGGGAACTGGTACATTCATATTCATGTCACTTCAGAACAATGATATTAAACGCCGAACTGTATTCCCAGCTGCTCCTTCTGTAGGGATCTTTGTCTCTTCCAAGTATCTATTACAGTGAGTATAAATTCTGCCAGAGGGATTAAGGTAGGCCACCACAGAATGTCCTGCACATTCCTGCCAAGTGTCCATCTTTACAAGGGACAGTCCCCTCTTTTGAGCTAAATCCCTCTTTCCTCCCCGGATGTCAGAGCTCAAAATGTTTGGTGGACAAGAGTCTATCGTGGTGTTCTACAGCCCTAAAAGTCACAATACTATGTAAAAATCACAGAAAATGCATAGTAGATTGATTTAATAAAATGCATTATTCTTGTTAGAAATGTCTTATAAACAGCCACCAATAGGTCACAATGGCATGTAAAGAGTATTGGTAAAGCTCCACTCATAGCATGCCTGTAACCACACTCCCTATAAACATCCCTCTATTGCCAGTGGAAATGTGGCGAGGCATGCATACTAAATCACATTGCAGATTGGAGCTGTGCTTTACCCAGAGACTCTGGGTCAAATCTGTGACAGTGAAGGAAAAATAATTTGATCCCCTGCTGATTTTTCTACATTTGCCCACTAACAAAGACATGATCAGTCTAAAATTTTAATGGTAGGTTTATTTGAACAGTGAGAGACAGAATAACAACAACAAAATCCCAAATAACGCATTTCAAATAAGTTATAAATTAATTTGCATTTTACTCAGTGAAATAAGTATTTGACCCCTTTGCAAAACTTGACTTTGCAAGAGGTCAGATGTTTCTTGTAGTTGGCGACCAGGTTTGCACGCATTTCAGGAGGGATTTTGTCCCACCCCTCTTTGCCGATCCTCTCCAAGTGATTAAGCTTTCGAGGCTGACGTTTGGCAACTTGAGCCTTCAGCTCCCTCCACAGATTTTCTATGGGATTAAGGTCTGGATACTGGCTAGGCCACTCCATAACCTTAACCCCTTAATGACAAAGCCCGTACATGTACGGGCTCAAAATGCATTGTTTTCAATGGGTTCTTTGGGGGTTAATGTCCTTAAGGGGTTAATGTGCTTCTTCTTGAGCCACTCCTTTGTTGCCTTGGCTGTGTGTTTTGGGTCATTGCCATGCTGGAATACCCATCCACGACCCATTTTCCATACCCTGGCCGAGGGAAGGAGGTTCTCACACAAGATTTGATGGTACATGGCCACATCCATCATCCCTTCGTATTTGAAATGCGTTATTCTGGATTGTTTTGTTGTTATTCTGTCTCTCACTGTTCAAATAAACTTACCATTATAATCAGAGACTGATCATGTCTTTGTCAATGGGCAAACGTACAAAATCAGCAGGGGATCAAAACATTTTTCCTTCACTGTATATTTATATATATATATATATATATATATATATATATATATATATATTACATATCTTAATGCTGTAAATCTCCCTGTCTCTGATCAGTATGTGGTCAGAGAGGGAAACAAATGGGAAGCAAAGTTTATCCTTTTACACAAAGGACATACATACCTTTTCTTTCATTTTTTTTACATTTATAATTTTGGAATAATAATTTTAAAAACCTTGAATATTTTAATTGTTACTAACTGATTTGCTAATTTGGATTGTTAGGAAAGCAACACGCTTGAACACGTGCAGCTCAGCTGGCAATTTACATACGGCCTCACATATGTAAAAATCAGATGCATTCCAGAGTATAAAATATGAAGAGAAATCTATTTAGAGCAAACTCAATGCCAGGAACCACTTTTTCACTGCCTGAACCTTTTTTTTTATACCTGTAGCATTTAAATCTGCTACCACTAGTGGCCACTCTCCGCCCTCTGGAGCACTCAGAACTCATTACTAGGATCAGGTGTGCCTTGTTACCTGGGTTGAGCCCTAGTCAATACATCCATCTGGGCCTTGTTACCTGGATTACCCTGCCTTTACAAACCTGCCCGGCCCTTCAGTCAGGGCCTTTGTATTGAAGTCTATGGACCTTTCTGCTGTGGCTCTGCACCTGTACCGCTCCTTGTTACCTGCTTTGTGTCCTTCCAAGTGGATTCCCTGCTTTGTGTCCTTCCAAGCAAGCTCTCTGCCTTTTGTGCCCTTCCAAGCGAGCTCTCTGCCTTTTGTGCCCTTCCAAGCGGGCTCTCTGCCTTTTGTGCCCTTCCAAGCGGGCTCTCTGCCTTTTTTGTCCTTCCAAGCGGGCTCTCTGCCTTTTTTGCCCTTCCAAGCGGGCTCTCTGCCTTTCGTGCCCTTCCAAGCGGGCTCCCTGCCAAAATACTTATTACCGGTATTTATTTTGCCATACGTCCGGTTTCTTGCTTAGACTGTACTACCCTTATTTGCTTGTCCTGTTATTTACATACAATACATTGCATTACCTGGATTTCTGCTTGTGGTGTCTTTGTTTGTATAATAATGCACCGTGGGTTACAGACCGAACCCCAAGTATCCCCTGCACATGGACTCCTCCCCGACCTGATCACCCGTGTCCTGACACTCAAACACACTGATCATCCACTTCAGTTAACCTTGCAACCAGCTGTAGATCTATGTGGGATGCGGATTTCACACTATTAGCATAGATACGAATGTAGCAGTGCGTATGCATAAGTGTATTCGTGTGCGTGTATGAGCAGATATGTCCATGTATGGGGACCATTTCAACAAAGTTCATACAGGATGTCCAGTTTTGTATAATGCTTCTGCAACTACAACCAAAGCAAAGATAAAATTATGTTTCATGTAAGTTCAAAAGATGCTTTTTCACTTTTATCTGATTTGGAATTACAGCCTTATGTGTGGTTTATGGATTCGCACATAAATGCAGCTGCAACATTTTACATGTTTCAGGAAATTACATTTACGGCAGCTGCCTCTTTATAGCAAAGACCTCAGACCCCAATGTGCTGTAATCTGAGAAGCATGTCTTTTGTGTTACTGTAGCAGGGAAGTGCACAAGAAGGATAAAGAACACTGGGGGAAATCGACTGAAAACACTATGTAGCTGTAGTGGTTTCATATCTATCTGAACACCCAGATTAGGTTATGTCAATTTCAACGATACATAAGGAATGTTTAGGAATGAAGTCTAGGTGATTTGAATACTATTTAAGAGCTTGAGGAGAATATGGACATATTTTAATTTATTATTATTATGATTATTATTATTAAGAGATATATAACACATGAGCACAACATCTGTCATAACTAAGGGCACATTTAGAAACTACATTTAAGATATAGTTATATTAGTTAAGTTAAGGAGTAGATACATACAGTAGTACACAGTATAAAAATAGGGAACACAAACACACATATATTTTCTCTATTTCCTAGCTAACACACATAACTAGGAACTGGCTAGCCAGACCTCTCACAATTCCGAAGAAGTGGCTTTGCAAGGAGGTAGGACTAGCCATGCCTGAGGGTGGGTCTAGCCACTTGAGGGGCATGGGTTGGGGCTAGCTGCAGACAAGGACAGGGCTAACCCCCGATAACATTAAATGGGTGCGAAGAATTGAGCTTGGATAAACGTCCCTTTCATAGCCAGGAGAAAGAGCAACGTGGCCCAGGGAATCAGTGCTTTACCCCAAGACTCTGGGTCAAATCTGGAGTGTTCCCAGATATGGTAATATATATATTAATGCTATAAATCTTTTCTCTATTTTTGAGGAGACACAAGAGATTCATCAATATAACTAAACAGGTCTCTGATCAGTATGTAGTCAGTAGACCAGGATCAGTATGTGGTCAGTAGACCAGGATATGGGTAACAAAGTTTATCCTTTTACACAAAGGACATAGATAACATTCTGTTAATATTTCTGTAATAAAAAACACAGTGAATATTTTATTTGTTACTTGTTTGCTTATTTGCTTGGCTATGAAAGCACCACCCTTGAACATGTACAGATCTGCTGCCCCATATACATATATGGCCTCACATATGTTAAAATCAGATGCATTCCAGAGTATAAAATATGAAGAAAAACCTCTTTCCAACTCGAAACAGAATGTCTGAACATGGTAATAGCAAAGTTACGGCTAATCTTCTACACTAGATGACCCTGTGTCACCAACAGGCCACCTGAAACTTCAACCGCTGCTGTATTTCAAGAAATGAGAAAACGAAGAAATATTTAATTATGGACGGTTCCGGGATTATATCAATAGATTTATTCAGTATTACTGAATAATGCATTACTTCAGCAATGCATGGCATTTCATCTGTTTTGCATACAAAAAGATATTAAAATTGCTTTCCTTAACCAGACAAAATGCTTTACTGACAGTGCTTTGAACAGAAAATGTTCCAGCCGACTCTCAGTTTACTGCCGTTAGAGTATATTTGTTTGTTTTGCGATTTGGAATTAATTTTTATTAAGATCCCATTATAAATAAACACAAATATGTTAATCAAAGTGATTTTGTAATTTTAAGTTTGGAGAACGCTAAGTAAACAAAACGAGCTGTTGTCAATCAAATTATATTGGGTTTAAAGAACAAGGGACAATTATTAAAATATGATATAGTGCTAACATACTAACCATCAAATAATAATCTTCTGTTAGCTATAATGAAGACTGAATATACAATAATACGGGGCTGGATACGCATTTGTAATAAGTCCATCATTTTTTTGGAAACAGATTTTTTTTTAGCGCGATAAGCAACAATTTTTAACTTTTTTTTTTTATTTTTTAACAACTTGATACACATGAACACAGGCATTCCCGTCAAAAGGCAGCACTCAACAGGGGAACCCTGCCATGACCAGCCCAAGCTAAGTTGACTAGGTTGCCTTTTCAGATAAAGGTTGAAGAAGCTCTGTAGAGTATGTACCCCATCTCCAATATTTCAGGTACTTAAAACAGGAAACTTTTGCTGGAGGTGTGATTAGAGGCAGGCAGGGAAATAGATGGCTGGGGGTGTGGTCAGAGGCAGGGCCGGACTGGGACTGAAAAGCAGCCCTGGAAAAATTTGGAGACCAGCCCCATATAGTTTATCTCACAGTGAAGCTCTTATACCCACACGCACCCCTTATACACACCCGAGTCACACTATGTGCCATTCTTTTTATCTCATTATTTGTATTAAAATGCCAGAAAGCAAAAGTGTTAAAAGGCCCTAATAAATGAAATACATTACACATAATGGGATCAAAACATTTACTACTGCGAACATTTTTAGATGAAAGAGTTCCATTTTATTCAGTGGAACAAAACACTGATCACATTATTCTTCCCGATATTCTGGTAAGAAACTTTTATTTCTTTATTAATTCATGTAGACTATTTTTTTCCATATTTAATAAAAGCTATGATTGAGACATGTTTGGTTTTTATTTCCTTTCATTTGACAACCTACCCCCGAGTTATGCACCTCTGCCCCCAGGCTTGCCACTCTGCCCCCTGATATGCCTTCTAACCCCCTATATGCCACTCTGCCTCCAGAAATGCCTTATACCCCCTATATGCCACTCTGTCCCATGATATGCCTTCTAACCCCCTATATGCCACTCTGCCATATAGGGGGTTAAAAGGCATATCATGGGACAGAGTGGCATATAGTGGGTATAAGGCATTCATGGAGGCAGAGTGGCATGAAGGGGGTTAAAAGGCATATCATGGGGCACTCTGCCTCCAGAAAAGCCTTATGCCCCCTATATGCCACTCTGCCTCCCTGATATGCTTTATACCCTCCTATATGCCACTCTGCCCCATAATATGCCTTTTAATCCCCTATATGCCACTCTGCCTCCAGAAATGCCTTTTACTCCCTATGTCACTCTGCCTCCAGAAATGCCTTATACCCCCCATATGCCACTCTGCCTCCCTGATATGCCTCAACCCTCCTATATGCCCCTCTGCCCCGTGATATGCCTTTTAACCCCCTTTTTGCCACTCCACCTCCAGATATGCCTTTTGACCCCCTATATGTCACTCTGCATCCAGAAATGCCTTATACCCTATATGCCACTCTGAACCATGATATGCCTTCTAACCTCCTATATGCCACTCTGCCATATAGGGGGTTAAAAGGCATATCATGGGACAGAGTGGCATATAGGGGGGTATAAGGCATTTCTGGAGGCAGAGTGGCATAAAGGGGGTTAAAAGGCATATCATGGGGCACTCTGCCTCCAGAAAAGCCTTATGCCCCCTATATGCCACTCTGCCTCCCCAATATGCTTTATACCCTCCTATATGCCCCTCTGCCCCATGACATCCCTTTTAACTCCATTTATGCCACTCTGCCTCCAGATATGCCGTTGACCCCCTATATGTCACTCTGCATCCAGAAATGCCTTATACCCCTATATGGCACTCTGCCATATAGGGGGTTAAAAGGCATATCATGGGACAGAGTGGCATATAGGGGGGTATAAGGCATTTCTGGAGGCAGAGTGGCATAAAGGGGGTGAAAAGGCATATCATGGGGCACTCTGTCTCCAGAAAAGCCTTATACCCCCCTATATGCCACTCTGCCTCCCTGATATGCCTCAACCCTCCTATATGCCACTCTGTCCCATGATATGCCTTCTAACCCCCTATATGCCACTCTGCCATATAGGAGGTTAAAAGGCATATCATGGGACATTTTTGTTTACTTTATATGGCAAGCCGATCCAGCTTGCCATATTAAATAAAAAATAATATATGCCACTCTGTCCCATGATATGCCTTCTAACCCCCTATATGCCACTCTGCCATATAAGGGGTTAAAAGGCATATCATGGGGCACTCTGCCTCCAGAAAAGCCTTATGCCCCCTATATGCCACTCTGCCTCCCCGATATGCTTTATACCCTCCTATATGCTCCTCTGCCCCATGATATACCTTTTAACCCCCTTTATGCCACTCTGCCTCCAGATATGCCTTTTGACCCCCTATATGTCACTCTGCATCCAGAAATGCCTTATACCCCTATATGCAACTCTGGCATATAGGGGGTTAAAAGGCATATCATGGGACAGAGTGGCATATAGGGGGGTATAAGGCATTTCTGGAGGCAGAGTGGCATATAGGGGGACACACTTACATACACAAACATGACGATTTTTTTTTTTAACAAATACAAAAAACATACAAAAAACATACAGTACAAAAAATACATTATTTTACTCACCTTCTACTTCTCTTTACTTCCTGGTAGCTGCCACTGACCTGACATCCGGTGCTGCAGCAGTGTGAGCGCGAGGGGGCGGAGCTTCCACCTCACGCTGCTCCCATCACTATGCAGCCATCAGACTGCTGGGAATGTAATCTAAACGGCCGGTGCGTGCTGATGCCCCCGGCCGGAGCTACTTTAACACTTTTTTTTTTATTTATATGGTAACTGGATCGGCTTGCCATATAAAGTAAAAAAAAAAAAGTATTAAAGCAGAGGCGGCCGGCGGCATCAGCACGCATCGGCCGTTCAGATTACATTCCCAGCAATCTGATGGCCGCATAGTGATGGGAGCAGCGTGAGGGGTGAAAGGTCAGTGCGAGGGGGCGGAGCTTTCACCCCTCACACTGCTCCCATCATTAGACGGCCATCGCACACGGCTGCTGGGTGCTGATGCCGGCCGGCCGCATCAGCACCCAGCGGCCGCTTTGATTAGATTTCGGGCAGCCTGGGGGGCAGCTCAGCGGCTGTCTTCATGGCCGCCCAGCCCACGGACCTTCCGGCCCACCGGGAAATTTCCCGGTATCCCGGTGGGCCAGTCCGGCCCTGGTCAGAGGTGGACCAATCAGGGAACTGGGCAGGAACTGGCACATTAGCACCTTGAAGTACATTGAAGGAGAAAGCAAGATATGACATCATATGCAGCTTAAGTGCATCATTGCAGAGGACACTTTGACTTGGGACTTGAGTTCATAGCTTGGTGGCTGGTCAAAGGAGATCCTCTGATACTAGCTCGGCAGGACTGTCCTGCTTAAATCAGTTTGGTTAGAAGGTATGAGAGTGTTCCCATATGAACGGATGTGTAGGGCCCTTAGTTTTACAAGTTAGTGAACTATCACAACCCGACCGTCCACCGAATTTGCACCTTATTGGCATTTGCAGGAAATTGGCATGCACAATGCCAAACTGACAAATTATGTACATTTATATCGGCCAAGGACTGTCCCTTTTGTCTTGTTTAAAAACAAACAAAACAAAAAAAAACGCGGTATGTAAAAATGATACATCACACACCATGTTCCATTTACAAGCGATGCCTTTTTAATGAACCTGCTATATTTCCAATGTTTTTTTCCTCTAAAGATAAAACCCATTGCATTAGTAACTCTAGATAATTGCAGCACACTAGTAGTCAGACCTTTCTGGCTTTGCATAGGAAATTATTTCAGAGGATCTATTGTAATTGTAGGTTTTACATCAACAATAGTTGGGAAGGTCTCCACATTATAAAATGTCAATGATAAAATAGAGCTGTTATTATTTCAGCTTATTTCATGGACTGAAGTAAACTGCTTAGTGTGTGTTATGGTAATGATAATGTTGGATATTCATTTATAAAGTGATACGGTCATGCAAGAGAGAGATGGAAAGCAGCAGATAGTTTTCAGTATTCAGAAATGTCTTTTTTTCAGTGTAACGTTTGAGCCACAGAAACAATTCCAAAGTGCTTAAAGATTTGTTCTTGTTTTTGAGTAGACAGAGCATTGTGAAGAAGTAAAAAAAGATGAAGAGCATAAACCGTGTGGAAATATTCCATTCACATACCTGGAATTCTGAGGGTTTGCCCTTTGCCTTGGATTTTTATGCAACTTTTGGGGTGAGTGAGCAGATTCTCAATCACTCATATTTTATTTTATGGTAGTTAACCCCTTAATGACAAAGCCCGTACATGTACGGGCTCAAAATGCACTGTTTTCAAAGGGTTTTGGGACCGCCCATTGTCCATAAGGGGTTAAACATCACAACTTGTACCTTTCTTGTTAGTATATCATAGCTAAAGTCTTTGCTTGAATACAAGAGCCTTCATAACCAATATAGATTTACTTCCTGACAAAAAATGGTTCTCATAAGGACTATTATTTTGCCTGTTTGGCGCCCACCAGTAGTAAATCACTACAAGAACATAGTGGTGGTTTATAAATTTATTAGGGTTAATATTTGAAACTCCAAGCTCATTTATAATGAATATACCATCAGACATGTATATAAATAAATGTATGTATTTTTTAAGAAAAAATGGGCTCTTTCTCTATTATAGACTACTCCTGCCACCCTAACCAGGATAATGATGAAGGTGATAGGAGTACCTGTACAAAGCAGGTGTGCATATATCATGCTATATAGTGCTATACCATGAGCATAATTTCTCAAACTCTTTTTAAGAGCATGGGTATACACTGATAAGATGACTCTGTCTTGATGTACATGGCGCTAACCCAAACTACCCCATTCATACTCGCATTATGAGGCCCAAAGTGTGAGGCAACCAGATGAACAACACTGTTCCTCTTTAATGTTACTTACTGAAATATGTGCAAAATTTATAATTATTTGACATTATTACTGTATTTCCTACAAAAATAAATTCCCTTACCCCTTGCCCGATTCTGAGATTCGGGGTTGGTCTTACCACCAGGTATTTCGGGCAGCTGTCTGGTAAGACAGCTCTGGGCCCCTTTACGAGGGGCAGATAGTCCTTTTGAGACTCATGATGTCCCTCATTTATAAGAGTTGTTTTGTGTAAACACGTCAGGTTATCCAAAATGAGAAATAAAATCTGGTGGGGGCCAAAACATATTCTTGTCTGCTGTACCATTTGGTATAGGGCTGGCCCTGATAGCCTTCTCTTTAACCTCTTTCCATGTTTCTGCAAAATGTAATGGCATGCAAGTGATTTATTAAAGAGACCAAACAGAAATACTCATGTTTAAACTGAAACATCACTGAACAGGTGCTGTGTCAGATGTTACCTGAAAACACTCTCTGAATATACCCCAGAGGACTGAAGGACCCAGGTAGCCTTTTGATAACTGGTTCTAGAGTCTTCATTGGAAATTTCCAAGCTCACATTCCCTTAAACAAAGATCCCAGAGGCAACTTTGACTAAAGACCAAAGTCGTTATTATCTTAATTACAAAAGAATAATTACTTAAACCATCTGGTCATGACGCCAGGTCTGACCAAACATGCCTTGGTTGGCGTAACTTATCCTGAGACCTGGCTTTCCCCATCATACAGGCCAGATTAACATATGCAAATATGATGTATACTCATGTGAACCCTGACCTAAAGGTACCTAGGTCTTGACAGTCTCAATCCCCCTAAGAATCCACGTAACAAAGCATCAGTATTAGAGGTCATATTGGGCATACATTATTAACCCTTTAAGTAACTAAGTGGCCACTAGCATACAACAGGGTTTGCCTAACAGCTGTAGCACCGAAAATGTTAAATTCCCAGTGTCACTACACAATCTGTGGTTAGATGCTCTAAATATGTCATATTCAATACCAGGAAACATACCCGCTGAAAGCTAATTTAATGCAGGTATGCTGGAAAAAGCTTTAAAATTACATCACGTTAAGCTATTTGCATTCATTTTTTGGCTCATCCTTGCTTTAAAAATGTAATTATGCTGTTCTGTCAATAAATTATCACTGCAATCTGATCTTTACATTTTTCATCACATAAATGAAGAATACAGAAAGACGACAGCCGCTGCACATTTATTCCTACTAATAACATTCAGTATATAAGAAAGTAAGTGGGGAAAAATGTGAAAATGGAGCCTCTAAGGAAAAGAAATAATTTAGATTTCTAAGAGCTCACATTACATTCCTCTCTTGAGCAAATAGTGGTCAATTCAACTCAATTAAATAAAGGTGGTTCGTGATATAGGCTGTAAAACATTGGGGATTGCTTGATATACCATATGTATTTGACATAGATTCTTAAATTGCTATTCATACGTCAGCAAATGCAGAAACATTGTTTATCCAAGCATGAAATACTTTAAAGGTTCGATTAACTATAATATATATATATATATATATATATATATATATATTTATTTTTATTATTATTATTATTATTTCTGTATAAACACACTTTTTATCCTTTATACCTCAGTAATAGGATTGCCTAGCCACGGAGAAAAAAAGAAAAAAGTTTATGGGACATCCCAGATATCAAAAGTAGTCCCTTTAAATTTACTTGGAGTCTCCATTGCATGGGGGAGATTCTGCAGATTAAAAGTAGTTAAATATGCATTATTCATCTTTGGTGAATCAGCCTTGGTACACTAAACTGTCCCTCTAAAGGTGCTTTACCACCTACGGTGCCTCATAAAATACCACTTGAGAAGGAAATTAAGTGTAAATTTAATTTTTCATTTTTTCCATGATCCCTGTCCCATAAAAACAGCATTAGAAGGTAAATTAAGTTACCAGTGTTGCTTAGCAACCCAGTCCAGCTCTGTATGTTACATTGCTTAAAGAGGCTTTGCTGGAACCAATCACAAGCACCCAAACCCGGACTGGGAATAAAAAGCAGCCCTGGAAATATTTCGACACCAGCCCCATCTATGCGTGGTCAAGGTCATGTGCCCATATGCCACACCAGGGGTATAACTAGAAACCACAGGGCCCGGGCACCCCAACTTCACAAACGACATATCCCACATATGACATCATGGTAATGTTAGGAAGGCTTAACTTTATAAACACTCATGTATAATTTCTAAAAAGATAGCTTTGCAAAAAGTAGATTAAGCAAACTGACGCAAAATACTAAGATGCATGGGTTGCATAGCACACTTCAAGAATGAAACATTAAACACGTCTTAGAAAATAATCTCAAATATATTTTTAAATCGAGGAAAAAAGCATATTTTATTCTGGATATTATACCCATCAATGAGACATTTGTGACTTTTTTTTTGTTCTTTTTGACAATCCAAGTGCAAATTGGCCACTATGGCTCAACGCAGAATAGAACCCCTACTGTTTGTAAAGTCTTTAAATCAGTTCTAGTTTGGGTGCATATTATTACACAGCATGGGACAGGTTTAAGAAATCACAGCTATTGATTTTCACAACCAATTGCTTTAAAGGAACTACTTAAATTCATTGTGCCTAAAAACCAACACAACTCATTTCTCAACAGGCAATGTGTTAAATAAAGTCCCCTTGTTGGATTCAAGAGAATACTACATAAACTTGAATTTTGTATTACAAATGTACAATAAAAACCAACAAATGCTGTCATTTCGTCTCTATACCAATGTTTTTTTCTGAAAGTCACATAACGTTTGTTCTTTAAATAGTGAAACACATTAAAATAGAAAGAGAATGCTGAAAATTTTAAAGGGTGGTAAAAATACTAAAATAATGAATATTTTTTTTTTAAACTGGCCATACCCCATTGCCACATCATCAGAGCATAATACTAGCTTATAAGAATA
Source organism: Spea bombifrons (assembly GCF_027358695.1). Lineage (NCBI taxonomy): Eukaryota > Metazoa > Chordata > Amphibia > Anura > Pelobatidae > Spea > Spea bombifrons. Next base: position 18,601,222 of record NC_071089.1, on the reverse strand, counting down.
GTTACACAGCGCGAAAGACTATCATTACTTCAGGTTTATAGCCCTACTGGAACACAATAGGGTTATTCCTAAATGCTATATACTGGGGATTATACAAAAATGCTTTATATATGTTCTAAACAGTGTTCTTAAACCCAAGGCAGTCACCAGTACAGGAGCAATTGCATTTTTAAGAGTTTATTTCACATACCATATCATGATAGGCAGAAGGGGTTAGCTGAATTGCTGATGCAGAGCGGAGATGGCGTTGGTTTTGTCTTACGTATATACTATACATTCATATTGTATGAGTTCTCATAGTTGTGATTCATAAATAGTTTAAATTAATGCAAAAACAAGCCCTGCAGAATATTTGGGTTCTGTTTTTTTTTCTGTCTTTGCTTTATCAGTATACCTTACAGAAAACCAGGAGACTACAAAACAAGTAACAAGTAACAATAAAGAATTTTAGTTAAGATAAAGGCATACATACAATAACATTTTATAAGCCATTGATTTCAGGAAGCTGTGAACCAAATAGTACATTTTCTTTGACACTGCAATTTCTGAATACATTTGGGAAAGCTTTGTAAAGAATATAAAAAAGAAGAAGAAACACATCAGCGGTACAAAGACATAATGATAAACAAAGGTGGCTGCCATAATCACTCTCAACCTGGCTCTGCTGAAATAGCGGTTTCTTACATTCACGGCAATTACAGGACATGCCAAATCAATAAAGAGTTCAGCAAGATAGGTGAGTTAGCGTCCATAACTTCTCTGTTTTGGATGATCCGTGTTTCCTTATTGTTACATTTGGATAAGAATGATAATATGAAAAAATAGAGAAAGCAACCAAGTAATATTATTATGTTTGTTAATTGGTCAGTAAGCCATTTCCCTTTAAAAGCCAACCTTTTTCTCCCTTCATTCTATTCGGAAGGTTTACAGACAGAAAACAATTGGCATGTGCACATAGGTGGCAATCGGATTCTACTATAAACATTTTACTCCAGTCAATGAGTCAGCACGGCTAATACATTACAAGTTTAAATGTCACCGTACTAATCAATGATGCTACCAGTAAAATCAAGCTGGTATGAAAACAAAGAGTACAGAGCTTGACTTAATTTCTCTGTTACAGAAACAAAAGGGAATGAACATTCTGTTATTGTTTTAAAGGCAATGATCTGTTTAAGGTACTGTTCTCCCTAAATAAAAACAGTCATTGCACTCCAGAGGCAGGCAACTGAACCCAAGTCGGTTCCAAATTTATTCAAAAAGGGCTAGTCCAAGTTGGACCTGGCAAAGCTGGGAATGCAGCAGTGTCACGTAATGTGATGTTACAGTCGCCATAAGCGGCTAAAAAGAAGGCAAGTTAAGGGATAAGAGAGTGTGGGAGTGGAGTATGAGAGTGAGAAAGTAAGGGGGTTTAGGAGGAAGTATATATGTGTGTGTATGTATGAGTGAGTATGTTAGCATTAGTGTGTATGTGCTAGCATGAATGTGTATATGTATGAAGTATAATGTGTACGCACAAGTATGTATGCGTATGAAGTGTGTTAATATGAATGTATAAGATGTGTGCTAGTGCAAATGCTAATTTCCAGGGGGTAGTTGGCTTTACCTCCTCGTGAGCCAGAAGATGCCTGTCCTTCCCTGTTGCACAATCTCGTATGCTAAATCTTTTCAGAAGCGTTTCTATAAGAGCCAGCATTAACTTTTTCAGCAATTTGAGCTACAGTATCTCGTTTGTTGGATTTGACCACACAGGCCAGCCTTCACCCCCCATGTGCATCAATGAGCCTTGGCCACCCATGACCCTGAAGCTGGTTCATTGCTTTTCCTTCTTTGGACCACTTTTGATACCAACCACTGCAGACTGGTAATGTTCCACAAGAGCTGCAGTTTTGGAGATGCTCTTACCCAGTCGTCTAGTCATCACTATACGGTCCTTGTCAGAGTCGCTCAGATCCTTGCGCCGATTCATTTTTCCTGCTTTTAACAAATCAACTTCGAAGACGAAATGTTCACGTGCTGCCTACTGATAGGTGCCATGATAACAAGATTATCAGTGTAATTTACTTCACCTGTGAGTGGTTAGTAGTTATAATGTTATAGCTGATGGTGTATGTGTGTGTGTATACACATACATAGTGGTGGTCAGTGGATATTGTGTTTTATATGTAAATATAGTTATAGCTTGTGCTAACTGGTTTCCTTCACTATAACAAAGCCCCACTGTCACAGTGCATTGTGTATTAGATGTTAAATCATACACCATATTATGAATATATCATCTTTGTTATTTGTAAAGTAGTGTTTCTTTCTTGGTTTACAAGTCCCTCACTCAGAATAAAACAAGTAATTCACATGGCATCCCCTTGCTGACAGAGCCTGTAGACATACCTCCTTGATGATGATAATGGTGGTATGTCTGAGGTCGCTGGTTCTCTCGTGCTGAGGAAACATGTTGGGTCTTGATATGCATATCTTGGGACTATTTATATCTGCTCCTCAAGAGCTCACCCTCTCCTGCTCAATAACGCCATCTCCTTGTCTCAATCCTGCCCTTATAACAAGGAGAAGTAGTGTGGGCAGAGGGAGCAGGGTTCAAACTCTGTTCCAGAGGTCGATAATCAACTGATTTCTGGAGCACGCAGGTCGAACTATAAGGGCTCTTGGGTATGATGATGACAAGTTGATGACTTTACCTTTACCTTTCACAAGTGAGCTTGTGATTGTCTTAAGTGAGGACTTATTACAGGGCAAGCTGTTAAGCTTTACACTTCAACAAGTTTTCTGTCAAGTGAGTCTTGGTATAGTTTGTTTTTTTATTATATTCATATTGCTGTTTACACTAACTGGCAAAGAGCACAGGTTAAATAACAGATTTGTGTTTTTCCCAGACTGGCACATGAAATGAAGTACCTTGGATACCAATTACAACAACAATTAATTATCATGTCATGAGCAATCAAACGTGGGGGGAAAAAACTAAGAAAGCTATATGAGAAGAGAGAATTAGGTATGCAAATTTTAGACGAGGAGACACACAAAAAATCATTTTCACTGTGAATAAACTCAGCTAAAGTTGAATAAAGTTGAAATAATTTGCCAGAAAATAAAGGGATATTCTGCAGAATATTTTGATGAACTAGTTAGTAATAAATAGGGTGACAGTGGTTCTTCTTTACATAGAGAAAATAGCAATAGAAGACTGAAAAATCGATTAAATGTTCCTTGCATAATTACAATTATTTTAATTACACAGAACATTTAAGTTACACTATATTGTAATAGTACATTCATGTACTTCAAAGCTAATGAAGGTGACAGTACACAATATAATACCGAGAAGACTGATGTAGTGCGGCTGTTCTGATTTTACCTTTACTTTTTCTTTTAATTGTTGGATAAGCTTCCGATCACTCTGTGACTAATCAGGAAGATAGCTGCAAGTCAACTCTGTAGCCCATCAGCGGGCCATACACTAGAGAAGAGGCTTTTTGTAAAAGTGATTGCGAATAGGTCATAAAATGCCATCTTTTTCCCAGTGCATTGCAGTACTATTTCTGCTTTTTGGATAGTCTCTTAAACCAACCGTTCCAATTTGACAATGGCCCCTTAGAAAGTCTGTTTTTTGTTAGCCCTGGCAAAATGTGAACAAAGGTGTATCGCGTAAGTAAACCTAAGATTATTTTTTCACGAGCGTGCATGATATAATTTGTGTTCGTTACTGATTTGGATTGCTCAGGGATGAATCCTATTGCTTGCTGAAACTCTTTTATAGGTTTATAGATGGAGATCCCATAGATCCCCATTCTATGATGTAAAGAATGTTGCCATCAATATGAGTGATGAAAAAAACACAGTTTAACATTTTTATAGAATTAATTATTTGAGATTTAATTGAAGTAAATATATATCATAATGTCAATTACTAATATCCTTTGGTAATACAAAAAAAGATGAATAACAGGTTTAAGATCTCTGATTATATAAAACGTAACTCTCATAACATCACATAATGAAAGCATGTTATTACTAATGACTTGTGAATTTATGTACCTGTCATGAAGCCATCTCTCTCGCAAAATAATATAGAGTGCAAATCTCAGGTTTCTTTATTATCCCCTGTCTATGTGCACTAAACCATTGGGTCATTTTTATAGCAGCAGTTACATTACTCTTTTTACATTTTAAGATCGCTTCAGACTTGACACCCAGAAGAGATTTCCAGACAAAGCAGTAACTTTATCCTAAATGTTTTACAATTGTTTTCTATTAGACCGGATGTTGATTTTTTTTTTAGCTTATTGTAAAAGACAATCAATGTGGGGAACAGAGGATAGTATGACTCGGTGTGACATCACAGAATGAGATTCTTAAAAATTATCTTACCTTCAACAGTGCAATTTTAAATCAGCTCAAATGTTAGTTTCCACAGGACCTGGAGCTTTAAACAATAACAAGGCCTGATATTAGTGTGACACCATACAGCCCCAGGGAGATGTTTTGTTGTGTTTACACAGATCATGTGCAAATTATATGTATGGGTCCTTGGGGTGAAACATTTGGAGAGCAGGGTCAATGCTCCAACTCCAGTGCTGCAACAGACTGGATGTCCAAGGCATGTTTGCAGGATCCAGTCCAGATAAATCTGGACAATTAAAGCACATGGGGTCTCACAATCGTATAGACTGTTGAGGGAAGAGGAAGTTCTTGTGTACTCTTGGGACAAGGAAAGGCACTTAAGAAGAACCCCTGACCAAGAGTGTGGCATAACCTGCCCTGTCTGGGGAGCCTCACTTAGCTGGGTCTGGCTGTGAGGCTAACATTAGTGGATGTTAAGGCTGGTTGATCTGGGCCAGCAGACTATATGTTAGAGAGGACTTCAATTTGGAGCTAGAGGATATTTGTTTTCTGCACCTGTAAATAAAAGTCACTGTTTGCTGGAAATACATTGTTCTTAGCCCTATTGTTCTAGAAGATCATCATCATCATCACTTTACTTTCTCTACGTTCTTTAACTCATACCTTCTACCATTGATTGTACCTCCTTTCTTTAAGAACTTATCGCAGAACCCCATATATTTTCACTCTTTCTTTTAACTAATTTACATATCTTGGTTCCATGCTCACAAACACTCATAGAAAAGATTGAAAAATATATTTACAGATCCCTTACATGAATGTAAGACTAAGGACTGCATGAAGTTTGATGTTTTTATCAGGCGTAAAAGTACAGACTAGAAACGTCAGATGCTTCTTATCTCCTGTCAAATTCTAATTTTCTATGATAGTTTACATCATAAAGCACACTGTGTATAATTACTCAAATATGCCATATAAATGATTCCCTGATGTTCTGGTTAAGTCACAATATTCAGGCACTGTGCTGCGTGGCTGCACCACAGTGAGGATCATGGGCCAGTAGGGGAGACTATCCCTGGAAGATATAAACTCATGGGAGGTTTGTGCTGTTGTAGCTCCCACGTGGCTACTGAGCACCACAAGGTGGATATTCAGGTAAGGCAGACAGGTGGCCACATCTCTTACCCCAACAAATTCTTTGCCTAACCTGGCCCGTTTCTATACCCAATTTCCTGCTGGTCACACTTTCAGCACAGATGTTCGGATTTGGACACCTTAAATTTTGAAGGGTATTCATATTTGACACGGTATTCATACTTGACACGGTATTCATACTTGACACGGTATTCATACTTGACACAGATCTCCCGGGTGTTGGCTCTATGTCTATCTTAAATAGGTAGTTTTCATAAATGAATAAAGTTAATTAATCTTATTTTTTGAATTATCTGGTTAATTCTAAAAAAATTCTGACAAATTCTGGGTATGTTTTAATCATTCCAAAAATCTTTAAGATGCTATGATAAATTCAACTCTTTTACCTTAGTAGGTCTTGGGACAAAATCACATATCTCTTTAGGTTTAAAGGGCTTTGTGCTATTTTGCAGAACAGTTTTAATAAACAAAAGTCATCTATAATCCGATTAGTAAATTGAAGACTTGTTCTATTTTTTGCTAGATGTTGTTAGTTTCTTGCTGTTTTTCTGTATGTACCCTCCTGTATGTATTTTTTTGCTCTTGTAAACATATTCCATACTATTTTGTTTTCTATTTTCACATTAGGTTAGTAGCTATGCTATTCCATGGTTGTTAAAGTAACCATCAAACATTACGATTGAATAGACGTTCCATAGAAAACACATAGTACGGGTAAGTTTAATTGCAGCTTTTTACTTTCAGGTCACATTACCTTTTTTGACACTGATTTTTTGAGAGAAAAATGATCTGAAAGCTCTAGACTGAGTTGAGACAATAAGGCACAATCAGAGACATACCTTAGTAACATGCACTCAATATATTATTCTCCATTGTTCGCCAGTATCACGTTCCGTAAAGTTACAGTTTATCCATCTTTTCTCAGCAGTCAGTCAGACAAGCATAGCTTACTTCATTGTTCTGATCCTTCCTTGTTCGATGTAAGCGATGTCTAAGCCGAAAACCACGCTTGGTTTCTTACCTAGCAGCTGCCTCCTGGTGCTGGGTATATGCGCAATAAACATAAAATAAACTTACTAATAAAAATACTTTATGGCTCTACCAGGGCTAATTTTACATAGGATTTATACATAAAGGACAACCCTCACTAAGACTTCTTATGGATAACTGTTATTGAATCTACATAATGATTTATTCCAGCAGTGGTATACATATGGTGATGTTTCCTATATGGTATTTATGGCTTGCAACTTGTCTTCCGTCTAAAATGTTGCTCACTCCATGAACGCTGTGGACCCCAGACACACACCTAGAACAGTATGTTGCATTATTGTTATGTGATTTGGCTTTCATTTTACCTATCAAAAAATAATACACTTTTTGGCATACGTAAGCCGACTCTTGGGGTATGCCAGGAGTAGGCATATTCAAGGCAGGGGATTTCATTTCTCCTCAACCTCCTAACAGACGGAAAGCTTGCAACAGCAGGGCCCTTTCCTCCTTCTGCATCAATATCTCTTAATGTGTATTAAAGTTTAATTATCAGTATGAATATGTGTGGCCCAATGCATTGCATATACCTTATTCACAAATTGAAGAGAACATAATTATCAGCTGAAACTGTTAAAATGATCGAAGCTTATGCTTTTTAAATCAGTACAATCAGTTTAGATAAATTTGCTTATAACATTTGAGAACTGCTTAGTTTAGGAAAATGTGAGGCAAAAACTGCTTAATTACTTCTTACTTTTCACTTCTCTCCAAGGCAGGGAAAGCCAATCAACTTAGGGGGGGACACTTGCTATTTTTGGGCAAAGCCCACTGGGGTGTCCCACTGTCTCACTATTGAGGGCAGTGGAGATCATTGGCTGATTAAGAAGATCCTATGATCTCTTCGGACGAGCCCACTGGACTGTGAAATTGATCAATATCTTTGCTTTTGCAGCACAGACCACCACAGCAGCTACCATGGGGTCACCTTGCAACGTCATTGTCACAATATGACATCATATCCAGGTATTATGCTTCAAATACTTGTGTGGTGCCTAGATGGACAACGTAGGTGGATAGTCCTACCTCTGCCCTGCCTCTAACGAAAGACACTTAATTTGAAGGGGGAAGGCAAATACGAGATAAGATACGATAAGATAAAATAAGACAAGCATACAAATTGTAGCACATATTTAAAATTAGTATATTTATATAAATAATCAACCACAGTAGAAAAGTTGAAAAAAGTTTACTTGAATATGAACTGTAGGAAATGAGCACATTACTGGTTTACTTTTAAGTGGTTGAAATATACCCCAGTGGGTTGTAGGCTTACAAGGAAGATAAATTTTTAAAATCTCCCGCAATATATCTCTTGTGGTTCCTGTTGAAGCCTAAAGTTAGGTCCAAAACTTGGCAGCGTTACCCATGAGAACACCAAAGCTTTTGTTCACTTACACAGAACAAAAAAAAGCATTTTAAAGGTTCTCAAAAATCAGCCAAGAAGTAATATAAAAGCCTAAGCGGGAAATTTATGAAGTGAAATAGATGTCCTGTCTACATGTAGAACAGGCCAAGCCAGGTTGCAGTTTATAAATCATAGGTTAGGTGAAAGGTAAATTTGGACAAGGAACAAATTCTTATCCTTCCAAAAGCTGTCACAGATCTATTAAAGAAACACAAGAACACATACTTACACACAATAAAATACACACAGTAAAATACTTACACACACAGACACACACTGTAACATACTTACACACACAGTAACATACAAGTACACACAGCAGGACACACATAAAAAAGTATAACTTAATTTTCACCCATTGTGGGCCTTGTTAGTAAAAAACTGCTGTGGGACATATGGTTCCATGTGCTTATGTACTAATCATAGGCTTCCAAACATACATGTCGGTTCAGTCATTGGTCCTGCATCATATTTTAATTACAAGATAATAACACCAGAGGTACTGCAGACACAGTGGACATGATGATAATTATTACATATCAAAATATCTAGGAAACAATGTTTGGGGTATAAAATGGTTTATTTGAGGGTACCAAGCAACCAACAGTATAAAGAATTTTCACCTTGAATGCCTTTTCCTAGAACAACCAGCATAAAATTGCCCTGGACTAAATACAGTTTGGGACAAATATATATTTTTTTGACGGATCCCGCGGGACCCGCATCCCAATCCAGTCCTCTAATTGCAACACTTAAATGGACCGGAAATTGGCTTTGTTTCAAAATGAAAGGAAAATCACTACTTGAGGGTGCCAGTAAAAGTGGATCAGGGCCGTAAGGTCAAAATGCCTCTGACTTTAGGACATACTACAGGTCATCTAGCACATGATCCTTAGGATGCAATAGTAAAAGTGAAATCCCTATCAGATTCAGTACTTTACTACTGCTTTAATTTTACAATGTACTTGTTTTCATGTTAACACCATCATTTCAAAATTACCCTAATTGTCCATTCTAAACACAAAAACATTACAACAAAACTTTTCTTTGGAATGTATCTCAGCAAGGTAACACCAAATTTAGTTTAGTATCGCTTGGACCTAAACACATTACTGCAAAAACCATTTCGAAATCATTTCAATTTGTGTCAACAGACCAAAGTTTTCTTTAATACATTGATGCTTTCTATCCATTAATATAAAGACACCGCTGTCTGCAATTATCTAAGCTTTGTGAAAGATACTATCATAATAACTTATCATTTTGGCTTTTGATACTTACAGCCTATTTGTGCAATAGAGGAGTTAGATAAGGCAGCAAAACATTTTAAGGTTGCAGTGAATATTCATTCTGGAACTTGGCATCTATATAATGATACCATTTTCACGTTGTAGATGGGAGAGAAGAATGCTTTATAATATGATCATACTCATCTCTTTGGCTGATTCTAGCACTGGTAGTGGACAAGTTATATTTAAGAAAACGATGCAAGTTGGGAAACCATTATTCACTTCTATATATCTTTCTGAAGTACAACATCCTCAGTTACACATCAAAGGCTTCTTAATGACCATCCTATCTCAAACATCTAAACTTTTTAACACGGATATTACAAAAGTTCCCTTGGCAAGTTCATCATATCTTAAAGATCTGGCTTTACTACTGTCAAGTGGAAAAAAAGCTTTTCATTAGCCGCTAAAGAATAAAAAATAGCGTGTGTTTTGTGATATTTTTTTAAAGTATGTTTTGTAAGAAGTGGGGAAAAGAGGCAAATAAAAAGAAGTCAAACAGCGGCAGAGTTCAAAAATTGCATATTTGTTTTGAAAGGGACTAAGTCAACATTTATCCATTAATGTCATATGTTCTAGGTTTAAGCAAGCATATGGTTCATATACAATATCTGACATATGCAGCACATGCATATTCTTATACATTAGCCTGCACAGGACTAAAGCCTTTAAAGCAGTAAAACAAACAGCTGTACATTAACAACACCTATTTCTTAAAAGGACGCTCTAGCTATCATATACCCTTTAATGCATACGATGGTTAAGTTAACTACCATACCTTTTTATTGCATCCTCTGTATACAATTGGCATTTTTCTCTGACCCATAGCTCTTCCAAATATATAAATCAAACTATAAGGTGCTGGCTTTTCATTTTTTTTCTATGAAATATTGTTTTACTATCCACAAGTTATTGATATACTTACTTCAGTCACCTGGCAGCACAGGTCAAGCTCAAGAGCCGTTCTATCAAAGGCTGAAGTCAACGGTATGCTAAGAGATTTCCAGGGCTCTTGACCAAAGGGGCTAAGCACTTAAGCACACTCTCTAGCTCATTATAGCTGACCCGATCAATCACATAATTTATGCTCTAAAACATTAAAAAACTTGAAAATTATGAACATGTAAATGCTCAATTTCATTACAAGTGATTAAAAATATAAATATACAGTCTACATCAAAGTCGTAGGCAAGCATCTATATGTTAAAAAAAAGCATTATACCTCCCAAGTGTCCCTGTTTAGGCTGTCCAATTACCTGCGGAACCCAAATCCACAGGGTCCTACGCAGACCTGAAGCGGCCATCAGCCACTACAGGTCAACTATGCGAGCTTAAATACGCAGTGCATATCCAGTCGTCAGCCGAACTTATGTCATCAGACGGGCACTGGAGTGAAGCCCTGGCTACAGCTTTACCCACACCCCCTAAATCATAGTTGCCCCTCTTTGGGCATTTCAAATGTTGGGAGGCATGAAACATGTATTTTGGAATTAATAGGTATATAAGCTAAGCATACCCCTTAACATTTCAGGTGTTCAGATCAGGACACCTGTGTTGGGGCTGCGGCAAAAGGTGGGGAAAGGCAGGGCCGTCCCCAGAAGTGGGCTCCATGGGTCAGTGAGGGGAGATCAGAATGCAATGGGGCAGCTACACGATTACTATTAATTAAGTCAATATTGAAGGGATGATGTGGCCCTCTAGAACATAAACAAATATGTATGTACAGCAGTGGCACCTACTGTGTGTAGTAGTACATATTACATCCATACTAGTATACTTACATACATATTGTTTTTTGTGTATTCCTATGGTTTCAATAGAATGCCCTACTTGTCCTTTGAAAAATATGTCTAATTTGTGTGGGTACATCAAACACAGAAGGGGAATCTTAATTAGACCGACATATGGTAAAAATGGCAAAAAAGCATGGTACTAAATAGTTGTTTTCTTTGAACTCAAAACAAAAAAGGGCGTTTTTCTTTGTCAAATTAATGTATAACTTTCTCAGTAATGTATAAAGGGTATGACAGCATAGTTTATATATCACAATAAACAAACATTCATTACATCATTTTTCATTAGCATTATTCGTAAATCACAGAGTTCAAGTAACTAGGTTCGCATAATTAGAAAGCTTTTGAATGGTAGTCATATGCAGATATATATATAAATATATATATATATATATATATATATATATATATATATAGTAGCAGAAGCAATATTAAACACTCTTCTACAGACACCAGACAAGCCAGAAGCCAGATATATATATATATATATATATATATATATATATATATATATATATATATATATATATCAGAAAAATGAGTTACACCAGGGTTTCAATAACCATATAAAAAATAAAAAAACAGTTTCTGAATTGCTTAAGTGAGAACACAATTATATTTATCTTTATATATGGCCTTGAATTATCTGGAGGAGATATTTCAATACTTAGCCAGAAGATAGTATCCAAACTGATTGACACCGAGTATTATGTGACAATGTATTTGCATGTAAAGATTGCATCCAGAAGGGTTATTTTGTTATGTGTATTTATCTGTCATATAAACACTAATTTAGACACTAATGTCTTCTAGTGCTGTTCATAACCTGTCTGGAACAGGGCTAACATAGGCTATGTGTACTTATTAAAATACCCTGCACCTTGGACAGTACATTGATTTACCCAAATAAAACAACAAATATACTTGATAGAACAAATTACAAAAGCATATAAAGTTTATAAACACAAAGAAAAAGGTGCCCCCCAGTCATCTTAACACTATTTTTGTTATTAGCCCTCGGAGAATTAATGATTGTCACAGAACAAGAAACGCTATTATAAAATCTAGAAAAGGTCTTTCAAACTTATATTAAAAGTAATAAAAATAGTTTGAGTAACATAAACTACTTTTCATTGAACTGTTCTTAAATGAACTGTGGATATAATAAGTTTCTGAACTTTCTGGAATGACAAATTATCTCACAGTTACATGGTTTACAGTATTCTTGTGAAGTATAATTGCTTTTAAAATAAATTAATATCTATTTTTTTCCCTATAAGTTGCGCTAAAATACTCTTAAAGTTCACAACAGAATACAATAGTATATAATGTATAAGTATACTGTACCTGTACGGTATGCGTGTGTATATGTGTATATTATATATATATATTATTATATGTACTGTATATATGTATATATATATATATATATATATATATATATATATATATTCTGTTATGCTCTCCTTTCCTGTGGCTTGCGGTTGGTAATCTTTTAAGTACAGAGACGGAAGCAGCATTTTGTCATGCGCATTCACTTCCCAGGTTTCACCTACTAATGCTCCACTGCTAGATTGGACTCACCTGGCCACGAGGGCAACTACCCCTTGGGCCAGTCCAAAATTCTTCAAACAAGTGGGCTGTCCGACTTGAGTGAGGTTGCTTCACACAATGTTACCTGACCCTGCGGTAAATGTGCGGCAGCTCACACAGTGTACTAGAAACTAAAGAAGAAAAGGCTTTGTGCATGGTGTGATTGATTGAAGAATTTTGGAACAGCTCAGGGACAAAGGCTCCCACCTGCCCCTTGAACCACCCCACTCCTGGTTATTACCCCATTTTCTCGTTTGCCTAAAGAAACAGTGCCTATAAGCAGCTGCTAAACATGTTTGTAATGAACATATGATGGTCTGAAACAAATAATGCAAAATAAAGAAACTATATTCTATAACTGACTTACAATATAATATCCATATGATATCAATTCTGAAAAAAAAGGCTTGGTTTGAAAGTATGTTTGCAAAGGACAATCAAGTAGGCTACTAGTATTTCTTTTGATGTGGTCTATATAATGACCAATTCTTGGAACTTGAGTAATGCCAGAATAATTTACTTTGATAGTAGAAAATTTAAATGTCATCATTAGCTGGGAAATAATTCCTATTTTCGAATGTCACGTTTCAATGGAAACCGCTAGTAGGAATTAACTTTTCTCAGTAAATTTATAGTGACAGATAATAAAATGTACTACATTATTACAAGATAATGTTCCCGTTGTGGTAAAAAGAACTTAGATGTCTTTGTTAAGTTGGTCACTCCAACATAATTAGAAATATTTTCCCTGCTATAAGAGTATGCAAAGGCAACTACCAGGGCCGGACAAAAGAAAACCATTGTCCATAAAATGTTTACTGGTAACAAAAAGGATTTTTAAGTATATTTGTGAGTGCGTCTGTAAATATGTATTTGTTTTATCCCACCTGGACCCCCCCCAAAAATAATTATCCTAAATTAATAGTGAGTTTATATCTTGTCATTGGACTTTACTGATGGAATGTCTCCTATATTTGATTAGTATCTTCATAATATATGCACATAATGTATAAAAGAAAGGATTATGGCAGCTGTAATGAATCAGTGACCAACAGACATGATTTCAAACTAAAAATATAGGTGCATCCCTAGATCAAGTATTTAGATTGGTCCATTTCAAAGAGTAGACATAATCTAAAGTCTTGGCCAAGTGAGGGCTTGCGTTGGACACAAATGGGACAGCATATCAAGAGAATACAATATTATGGAACAAATAAGGTTCTAACAATTGTGAACATTCTCTGTCAAACCATTTGTTTTATTCCCATTGCACTTGTGTGCTGCTCTGCTGTCTGTCCAGCAGAATTACATTTTTGACTTCAGAATCCTTTTGAACGTCTTATATCTCTGCTCTTATCTCTCCTCTACTTATTCTGACTAAGCACTCGCTAAAACCCACCTGTTCAGAGAAACACAGAATATATTCCCACCTTTGAGGGCTCCACGCCATGGTCTTCTCCACATGATGTGAACTATAATCAAATAATACTCGTCCAAGCAGTCCCTAAACTTATGTATCTTTTCTCCTTAACCTCTTAAAAGATTGTAGAATCAAAACAGCAGGGTCTTCGTCTCCTTCTGTAAGACTATGTACATGTTATTGTTAATGTTGTACTCTTCCTATTGTAATAGCAGTACAGAATCTGCTAGCTCTATATAAATAAATGTAATACAAAAATACATTTCCACTGGCTATTTGTCCTAGTGATCATTGGCCACAACAGTGGTTCCAAACCAGCCTTCAAACAGTTTAGCTTTTATAAACCTCCTTTAGGAACGGGTCATTGTGAATCCAGTCCGATTAGTGTGACTCAATCACCGGGTTGGGGACTACTGGCATACACGGCAGTCCTTTTTTTAAGGGGTTATATATACAAACAGCCTGTTATAGGCTAGTATTTTTGGTCAGCCTACTAAGAAAAAGGCTGACAATCCATTACTATCCACCACATATTGCATCCAGAACGATAGCACTATAGTTGTTGGCTGTTTTCATTTGGTCAGGACAGTTTACAGACAGGGACTCGTGTCCCAGTGGCTGTCCAAACAATAGAAATCTTTGTTGGATGTGCATACGCAATGCTTGTTTTGGGTACACCTTGGAGTTCCCAAGGCTGACGGTCCCCCTTGCAGAAGGCAAGAAGGGCTATGACTGTTATAGGGGAAGTTATGGGAAGTATGCAGGGAGAAGGAACCCTACTGCTCTGCCCACCGATTTAAGAAATCAACCTGGAGAACTCGGAGAAGCTGTAGTTTACTCGCAGACACTGGATTAAACCTGGCAAGTTATAATGAATTAGTTTTGCAGTTGCTCTACTTGTCACACTACCTACATGTCACATACTGCATATCTGTCAAGGGAAGAACACTTACAAATAATTTATCGTAAGGACCAATTCCTACAATGACCACTTCAGTAAAAAAGAGATTCAAAATAAGCACAAAATGGGCTACATAAATGAAATGATGTGCACTTCTACGAAATAAGCAACACAGATATTTAAAATAAGTGTTTTGGTAATGATTCACTTGTATTGTGTTTTTTAATGCTAAAAAGCATCTATGTGTTTACTAAAGAGCTAATGGATACACATTAAAAAAAACAGGTAGCAAAATAAGCTTGGAAATTATAGTGCTTCAACATGCCATGAATGAAGTATTGAGCTCTGTGACTACTAAAAGAAAAGGGTTTTTTTCCAAGAAAAAAATCAGCCTATTGATTGTTGTGAGCTGCGGACAGAAACTAAACCGTTATAGCAAAGCAGCATTTAAGAATTTCGAGTTGGGAATCATTACTATGGCAACACTAAGCAGTGTGTGCGAAAAAGCATAATCACTTCTGTGTTTCTCTGGGAACATCCACATTATGATCCGAGTACCTGGCCAGATAAAAAGGGGCCACACGTTTGAGGCCTAGATACCTGGTAACAGTATTTGGACCTTATTAACTATTCAGAGGCTAGCTCAAAAAGCCTGCTGAGACACAGATAATGGAACACTAAAACTTACCGGCTGAGTTGCTGGAGAGAAAGATTTAATTTCCCCAGTCCATGAACTAGCAAATGCAATGCTTAGCCATACTGATCTGACATCATACCCTAATTAATACAAATTAACAAAAGGTATAGATGATGTTAAATATAAGGCATAGAAGATTTGCCATTTGTGGTGGCAGGCTCATATAAAAAATTTAAAAAATCAGGAAAATATAACATGCTTACAGATCAAGCAATGCTCAATTTGTTTAAACTACTGACTCAAGGGTTAAATCTATCAAGAAGAAAATCTCTAGGTCTGATTTTGGGCTCCACACGAAACTAGATAGTAAGGAAATCAGTGCCTGAGCATAGGTGACTCAATCAATAACAGGCACTGACAGTGATATATGATGCAGTCGCCGATACAGATGGATGGTACGTTCTCCTGTTTGGAAATAAAAAGTAATATCCTTTGTCCACTGGACTTTCCGCAAAGAGTACCAACATTTAGCACAATATCGAGCACCATCTGATCCTGTGTTTGATGAACAAATATAAGGGATTATCCTTAAGGTAATATACCTACTGCCCATGATAATGCAAGAGGAGGTAATCATGGTACATAGCAAATGTAACAGGACAGGGTATTTTTACTGCAGTCGCTACATATTGTAAATTAAGTGTGAACAATTTAGTTATTTATCTGCTCATGTGAACATTTCATTACATTTTGGTAGCTTTCACCAGAACACCTAACAGATAACAGAACACCTAATCAGCAATCCCCTTGAAAAAGGAGAACCGAAACGGCGTTGGGGAAGTGGAGGACAATATGGGTAAGGAGCATATTGCTCTTAGGACATTATTCTGATGATCGGAATTCCCTAGATATTTATTGCTGATGTCTGTAGTGCCTTATATACTTGTCAACTTGTCAACTTCATAGTGAGCGCTATTTACCATACATATATTTTTTGATGGTCATAAAATGGATAGGTGCACTCTATATAGAGCAAGATATAATTATACTTGAATAACTTAGCACCTTAATATTTTTACTATGGTTTACATGCACTCGAGACACTTTATGTAACATAACCATATTTCCTCTATATGCTCTGATTATCTTCCTTACAAACCTCTGTTGTCTATATAATTTAATGCTTTGTATGTTTTTTATGTATTAACTTTTTGTAAAATATTCTAATACATTTTCTAACCTCAATTAAGAAATGGACCATATATAATTATTAGTATAGGCAATAGTCAAATATATGTAATTATTGGGCATAAATAAATGATAATTAAGATATATTAATATGTTTCAAGGTTTCCTTGACCTTAAATATAGAATGAAGGATTTGCTGAACATGCAGTCTATAGATAGGATAGTAGCTTGCTAATGCATGGTATAGTTGTAACTCTAAAAGGGCATTACAATATACGTACAGCGACCACCTAAAATAGGGTTTGGGCGTGTAAGACCTAAGTGAACATGTTTGAACACCTAATTAGGTGAAGACCAATAGACTGACATCATTTTCAAATGGTATATAAGCTTGGTGTAAGAGAGGCATGGGAGGAGAGGTAGAGGAGAGATGTACTTGCCATCCACAGACTCTTCTTGTCCCAACACTCCCTCCCTCCATCCTCAGGAATGCATAGGACAGATGCCATCAACTAAATTCCTTTCCAAGGTTTTGTAAGACTTGTTTCGTATTATTTTTGTTATCTTCTTTTTATATTCTTCTTTTATTTTTGTTCGTATTAAATGTTTTACCTTTGTTTGCATCTAAGTGACTCTGCCTATTTTTGACGCACATACATTTATATGTGATCCAATTATTTGAAGTTTGTATTGGCCCTATATATTTTCTTACACTTTTGTACAATAAAATGATATATTTTATATAAGGGCTAGTGTAGAACTCTTGTTTTTTACTACGTATACAAATTTACAGGAGTTTCCCTGTTTTGAGGATTAGATCCTTATACATGCCACAATATTTATAACATTATGTTATTTGTGAAGAGTGTGGTTGGATTCTTTCGTGTTATATTGTAAATTAAGTGTGAACAATTTAGTTATTTATCTGCTCATGTGAACATTTCATTACATTTTGGTAGCTTTCACCAGAACACCTAACAGCATGTGTCATAATGCACAGTTCTGTCCCAAATGACATCATGCACTGCTCACATCGCAAGAGGACTGTGACATTATAACATGCTCTGCTCACATTATTATTATTATTATTATTTATTGTTTTATATAGATCCATCATATTATGTAGTGCTGTAAAAAGGATAGACAGGACATAACAAGTAGTATATAACATAACAATCTGACTTGCTCAGACAAGCTTCCAATCTATGGTTCTTCCCTGGCCCTTTTGGCCACTGTGTGTGAGCAGTTGCTGGCTGTCCTAATAACAGGGTTACTGGATGGGACAGACAGCAGTATGATAGTCAAGCCTGGCACCGTCATATATGAGTGAGGTGTCAGGTCAGTGCTTTCATTCCGCTCTTTGACTATGTTCCAGGAGAACTGCCATCTTTGATGCAACCAGGCCTCTGATCAACAAAACGGTTGGAGTGCATTATAAAGCTTCAGCCCACATTTACATTAATATTAGTTTTGCATTTTCCACGTATAAATACAGAGATGATTTTGACAGCTGAAGGCAAAGTGTGAATATTAATAGAAGTAATTTTAATTAGGTGATACTATAGTTAATTGAATTTGACAAGATAATTACAAGCACAAAAGTTGAGAACAAAAACCAAGTTAGAAATACAGTCTTTACAATTGCCACGACAGTTTGTATGTAAGTACTTACTATTGTTCTAATTTGATGCTCTTTTGCCAGTTTGAGTGAAGACTGGTAGCAGCTTGCGAGGTCCGCTTTGTGAGTCTCATTTAGCTGTCCTCTTGCAATAGGCCCCACGGTGTGTATTACATCTAGGGGGGGAAAATGTGTATAATTTAGATTTAATTGGCAGTAATTGGCATAAAAATACCATATTTATAACTCAACGGGTTTTGTACAGTATGTTAAAGTTTAGTCTGAATATTCTTTAACAATGAAATGATGTTATCTACAGAATCATAGAGGCGAGCCCAACCCCCGGTTCAGCCACGCTTACCTGCAACAGAAGTCCTTCCAAGCATCCATATGGATGCTCATGAGGACCAAAATCCATACCATAGAGGAGGACTTTGAGTTTTCAACCTCATACTCCCAACATGACTTCCTTTTTTATGACCATTCAAAAAAATGACTTTTATTATTAATATTTGCAGAATTATTTCAATATAATCTAATAAAATTAAAACAAGAAGAAATTTGGGTTATTTGTCTCAGGATATTATCAAACTCCAAGGACAATAAATAAAAAGAAAACCGGTAACACAATATAAATTAATATTGTATTTACACAATGGAAACTGATGAGTTGATGCAAATTGCATTGGAGAAAGTTTGAAAAAGGGAAGGAATCATTAGGATGCATTAGCATTTTGGTGGTGACCTGAGTAAGAAAGGGGCAAATCTGAACAATGTTATTGACTACAAGAAATGATGGAGAATGTGAAGTCAATGATAATATGAAGACAATGTGACCAAGATGTAGGAAAGATGGTTGATTTATACGGAACAGCAAGCAGAGTTGGATCCGTAAGCAGTGTAAGTGCTTGCTCCTAAGCTCTTTTGGCAGAGCATGAGGTTAGATACCAGGTCACTGACTCAGAGGCTGAGATGTAATGCAAGCATGTTTTACTTTACTATGAGTGAGGTTGGTAGATAAATGGAATAGGTTCCCACAACAAGTGGTGGAGGCCTATACAGTGAGGAAATTAAACATGGATGGGATAGGCATGAATCTAAGACAAGACCCATGATGTCAATAAGGTTTGAGTGCGTATATCAGAAAGAAATGGGCTGGTCAGATGGGCTAAGTAGTTCTTATCTGCTTTCAAAAATCAGATTTGTGTTTAAAATGAGGTGAGTCAGCATGTCCTATGAGCAGAACCCTGATCTAGCTCTTCTGTGCTCCAGCCTTCCTGTCCATCTCTAAATAATGGAGAAGGTGCTATAAATAATTATATTTTGTTATAATTTTAATAACGTAATATTTTTATAATATTATATATTGATGTATGCATATATGGAGCTGTTTCACATAGGGGGCCTCTTTAAATATCCCTAGATACGTTATGCATCATGTTAAGAGAAGTGAAAGAAAGCTGACGTTTTGTTTTTCCCTTCAGTGATCCCTGTTTCTTTTTATTCAAATACTACATTTGCCTAGAAATAGAGACCTGTCATTCCTCCAACGGCCTCCCCTGTGAATTATATCACCGCAGCCTGACTGCCTAAGGCCTCTCCCACCTGCCATTTCATGTAAAGCTTTGCAGATCCACATTTACAGTGATGGCCAGTGAGTGTGATGGAGTAAGGTGTCCTGTGCAATAGGTGTGATGAGAGTTATGAGAAGAGCTTAAAGATAGCGCCTGTTCTGTGATGTCAGGCTTAACAATGAAATGTTTTCAACAAGAAAACACAACAAACTAGTATGTTAGTTTTTTTTTTAAAAAGAATAAGATTATTTAGGGTGTATTTCATATTAGTACATACTAATATAACAATATAGAAATGTTGAGAAAAATATATCTATGTGGAACAGCACCTTTAAACAAAAAGCTTTACCTCTCATAATGCTGCTAGGAATAAGAATAACTGGCCTAATCATGCTGGCTCCATTGTTAATTGTTTCATTGGATTAATAGCATGAATAATTAATGTTACCTAATTTACAATTATTGCACAATAACAACTTATTTCAGATACTTAAAATGTTAGAGCTTAGCCTTTTAGAGTTTTTGTAAAAAAATAAAAAAAAATTATGATTTTCCCTTTTTACCATATGGAATGAAATGTTCAGTTTCAGTAAGAAAAATAAATCCATGTTTGCGTTTAAATTATTCCCAATTTCAAAATGCATTTTTTTTTTTATTTTGCAGTGGACATGGTGGCATGATTTGGCTGTAAATGTTCACTCTGGAGGAAAAATGTCATCAAGGCTATTTCTAGCCTCTGTGTAAGAAGCTAAGAGCTGCAAAACGAGATTACAGCTTTAGAAATATCTTACACATTTTCTGTTGATAATTCATTGTCTGTTCTTTTACATCACAAAGAAAGATGAAATGAGCAAACCGTTAAATAAAACGTCTCAACTGCTAGAAAATGAACACTAGAATTTCCTCGATAAAATTATATTAGTTTATGCACAGTAGATGTCTAGCTTAATTTATCTTCAATCATTGTCTTTGAAATGGGGTAGATTTGATTTTAATAATGCATTACTTGTGTGAAGCTATATTTGCAGACTGAGGTCCCTGAAGCACCCTTTGTTTTTGTTTTGTTTTTCAAAAATGTACATAGCTAACATATAGACGGTTATGGGGAAAAAATACATTTGGTTATTGGTGTAAGGAATGGCATACTTAATACTATGTTCATTCTATCACTACCTAAAGTATTCTAGTGAAAAGCTTAGAATGGGTGAAGTAAAATTTGTTGTTCTAACCAGCAATATAAACGTGTTGGATAAAACAAACACTTTTTTTGTAGTTTTTCTACCTTTTTCTACCTTACAAATTAAAACTCAACGTGTAATGCTTACCTCCAAGCAATATTTATTATTTAATGATGGGAAGGGGATCTAACAGGTTGAGGACAGAGTGTGTAATCCCTGTATGTTGGTAGGGAAACACACAATTGTTCTTGCATGCTGGCAACCCGATCTAGCAGTAGATCAGCTGCCAGCATGCAGGCACTTTATTTATTTATCAACCTTGATCGGGGATGTTCAATATTAAAACAGAAATGCGGAAGCCTCACACTTCAATGAGAATTCCTCATAAACATGATAAAGAAGGCAGTTCTTCTAATGTTTTGGAAGAGGTTATATAAGGCACATCCCTAGGAAATACCTAGTAAATATTTAAAAAGCCTTTGATTTTTTTTTTAGTTCAAGAACGAAGATTGCATTGACCTAGACGGCAATTACTTTATATTGCTCATGGTCTTGATTAAAACATGTGGGACGCGCAAAATATATGAGCTAGTATAAATGGTTTATAGCTTACAGTAAACGTCACATTGAAAGTGTTAATAAGATAGCGGTCCAAGAATAAATTTGTTTACACATTTCCTTGGTTCACTGAGTTCACATATTCACAAACATAATCACTTCACCTGGCATGCATGATAATTCTCCGTGCTGTCACTCATAATCCGCAAAGAATGAATTTAAAAGTCAGTTGTCAGGCTATTGTCAATTGAATTAGAAAAGAACGCGATATGACAACACAAAGCAGTCCAAAGTTAATTTGTACTTATAAAGCATCATTTAGACAGTAATATAAGCATCCATCAGGGTGAGACTAAATGGTAGCCGGATGGCATAAAATAACCAAATGAAAATATATTTGGATGTCTAAGCATTTTTTTTTTCTGGGCAACATGAGCTTCTCAATTTCAATATTATTTAGTAATTGCATTTCAACAGTCAATCATCCCTACAAGAAGAGCATAATGTACAACGTGTCAATTCTTCTAGCGCGGACTGTGTATTGGGTGGACACTTTGCCCTTCTAGAACTAGAATATTCATGGTATAGTTGGTTCTCCTATTAGGAATGGTATATGTTCCCTGCACTGTGGCAAAATTCTTTAAATAATACATAAAGTAGCAAGAAAAAAAAAAAAAGCATTTGCAAAGTTAACAGACACATTCAACAGTATTGTTCTCATTGAACAAATTATTTGTTGTTGAAATTCCAGCTCCTGGCAACAAAAGAACAAAAAGATCAAATGTATTGTCAACACGCAAGTAAGATTAAAATTGTAACCTTAAACTTAGCAGCGCTAATTAATAGACTACTAAGAACCCATGCTGGGACTTTTATATTAGCTACAAACAGCAGGGTTTGTTTCACTTACATACTAATCGCGTGAATGCAATTAAAAGATATCTAACAAAAAAAAAAACAGAAGGTGGCAATAAAATGTTGACAATAGAAAAAAAAACTTTATTAAAAGTATCATTTCAGTTTTTAGGATGTTTTATGAGCAAAATTTCAACGCATATGAAAAAAATTGCCTTTATCATATCACCCAATAAAAAGAATAACATGGCTGGTACTTAAGTGAAATTGACAACCTTATTATAATATTACTTATGTAATGAAATATACCAAGAAGGGCATCAAATGTTTATTACTGACATGACGAAGCGGGGGTTTCATATGTAGGTAAACCAGCGAGGCTCGCAAACTAACACCAATATATCCGGAACACTTAGAATTAACCACAATGGCATCAAAACAACCGAGCAGGGGTTTTTACGTAAAAGGCTGGCAACAAAAAGGACAGTGTTTCAGATACATGCCATGCCATCTATAAACCATGAAGGTCTGTTTCACAATGGTTGCATATGTAATCTGTTACAGTAGTGATGGTCCTACCTACAACAGACCCAACAACATCTACTACAACAGGTAAGTGGACCATAAGCATGACAATTTGTTCTTTACGGCACTAAAATCTGCAGACTAGATGGGCCAAATGGTTCTTTGGCCATCAAAATAATTTTTTCTGTGAAATTACACAGCAGGGACCAGACAGCGTTTCGGTGTGTCAGCCCTCCCAGTTTTTTATAGCATGGTAATAGGCAACCACCTTGTCATTATTTAAAATATTATTAAATATTTAAAATATTTTATTTTCACTTTTCTGAGGCTGCTTACCAGTCTCTAACTGACCAGCAGCACTCACTATACATGAATGGATCATGACGTCATTGTGGTAGACTTCTGCCTTGGGGAGGGTGAAAGATGGTTACCAAGGACTGCACCAGCAACTTTATTCATGATGTTCTATGCCGTCAATAATGGTTTCTGGCTACATTTGTTCATGACACCATAGAACATCATGAAGGGTTTTAGAGGTTAAGCTGAACTCAGTATGACACTTACACAGAAACATAAAACTTGAGGGCAGTTAAGGACTATTCGGCCAATCTAGTATGCTCATTTTTCCTGATGTAGAAATTTAGATCTTAATCATTCCTTGGTCTTGTCTTAGATTTGGGATGGTGTTATGCCTTTTCCATGCATGTTCAAATTCTCTCACTGTATTAGCCTCTACTATGGTACTTCTGATGGGAGGCTGTTCCATTTATCTACCACCATGTAATATTTAAACTCAGGAGTTTAAGGCTGTATTCTACTGAAACCAACAGGAATTGTGCCTTCTGAAATTGGCAGGCTACTTACACAACCTAATTAATAATGAATATGGAGTCTCATAAGTAACCTAGATTTGGCCTTCTAAAAACTGATGAATTATTGAATTAAATCATCACATTTACCTGGAACAAAACATTTATGAAATTTCTGCTTGATGGTTTAATCATCCACTGACTAAGCGCTATCAAAGCTATCAAAGAGACTTATTTACTACACGAATCAGATAAAATCCAGACAAAGGAAGCCTGTCGAGCTCTGTAAACAAAGAGCGCGATAGCAATATAAATACAATAAAAATGTTAAATGAATATACTTATAAAAGTGAGACATTTCTACTAATTCAGCTATAACTTTATAGTGTATATTGCACTGACGAGCTAGACAAAGCGTTCCGGAAGAACCAAGGTTACTTGGTGATAATGCGTTACGTTTACTGACGGCTTCCTATGAATCGCGCAGAGACTGTATCCGTATTACATTGCTATTACTTCATAAACTATCATCTTCCCACAATGTTCTAAGTTTTATGTTTTTTCTGTTTTTTTTTTTTTACTTATAAAAGGTTTACCTGTTACTTGCGTCTGTCTGTCTATGATTGATAGCCAAGGAATGCCTATACTGCCTATACTGGGTTATGTAACATTTTCTGACTGATTATTCTTATTTGGTAAAACGTATGTCATGCCTCTCTTTTACTTTTAATGTCTGTTATATTTAACACTCTCTCCTACAGCCCTTGCATTCAGTTCAGTTTAGTTAATTAACAAATTGAATGAATATAACATTTTCTACTGAAAGAAGAAGTCAT
This sequence comes from Spea bombifrons, assembly GCF_027358695.1. Lineage (NCBI taxonomy): Eukaryota > Metazoa > Chordata > Amphibia > Anura > Pelobatidae > Spea > Spea bombifrons. The sequence continues at coordinate 18,576,479 of NC_071089.1, read as the reverse complement.
GCTAGAACGATGGAGTATATATATATATATACTTGAAAATGGATTTTACTTGAAAATGGATTTTAGTGGTCTGATTACTATTATGTTAAGGTTACAAATATAACAAACATATCATAATATTAATTGTGAAGAAAGTCCTGGCAAGTCTTCTGCTTAAACAAGCTTAATGATGTACCCTGACTGTATTAGAAAGGTATGGAGAGGAGTCAAAAAAGAGGATTGGGAAATCAGAGAGTTTGCTGGAAGACAGATATAGGTGCAGGAGAAAGTTTTCCTGTTTGAGAAAGAACTAGCTGCTGAGACTATGTTTAAAAAGAGAGCGGTTTCTGTAGGAATACTTGTTTGGGGTATTGATTAGGAGATGTAAGAAGGAAAGAAAAACCAGATGACATCTGATGTAGTTGTACTTTCTATCACAAAAAAGTCTGTAGTGCAAACACAGTCTCCTCTCCTGAATTTATTTCCACAGTCGTGACAGTCATGGTTAAAATCTACTGTCCTGTCTGTGAGAACAACAACCTTTTTCAAATCTTACAAAAACAATCCAAGTAGAAGAATTTTTACGTGGGTAAAATATTAGTTTCACAAATATAACATATAAAAATATGGTGAATTGCACCAGTTAACACACTGCTATGGATACCTGTTTTGACCCAATATTAGGGACTAGGGGAGATTCCTAGGGTCACACAGTCTCGAGTGGATTCCTTCCTATTACACTCCACTGCGATCATATCTAAGACTCACATTTTTTGCTTTTGTTAGACATATGTTCGGGGTCAAGACCAGAAACCTCTGGGTCGTGGGAGCGGGGTCTTGACACGCCCCGCTCCCCGCCCATTTTTTCTTTTAAATGGGGGTGTTTCCCGCTGCCGTCAGTGGGACCGCCCACCGACGTCAGTGTGCAGTCCTGGCCGTGTCCCACAAGGGAAGGCTCCGGGTAGCTGGAGCCCAGAAGTTCCCAGGTATGCATTTGCTGAATGCAAGTGACATAGTGAAAGGTATCTTTAAATACTCACAGTCAAGGTTTCCAAGAACACCAGTACTAGAGACATTTGGTCACTGAATAGAATCTACATGATGAGTAATTAAAGGGTTAATACTTCAAGACTAACAGAGCCAGCTCATTCAGGAAGTTTCCCATCTTATACTCAGTCCTGAAGATTAGACTGAAAGCTTTACTCTCTGTCTTCACGGGCATCACTGGGTTAAAAAAAATCAAGTAATATGGATAATAGAGCAGTTATACCTGGTGCTATATACAAGTGTACCTCACTTAAAGTATTTCTAAACGCTGTTTGTGAATGGGTCGAATCAGTCAGCTGGGAAATTGGATAAATGAAGCAGATAATGAAATCATAACCACACAACATTTAACGTAACTGTTAACATAAGCATTACTGTATGGAATACCAGTGGGTTTGTTTAAAAGACCTCAGCACCTTTTAACATTCTATTATCCCATAATGCCTTAAGTATTTTTAATATCACCAAAAGTCAACTCACTCATTTACACCCTATGTCATTTTTTACTAAACACTGCGGTTATCAGCAGTCTGGAATTGGAACTGGTATCTGCAACCGTACAAAAGTGCATTTATAAGCCAAACTATAGTTATCACAACTGATAAATGTTTGAACAGCCATTATCTCGGTGTATAAATAATAGAGAATCCCACACAGATCCTGCCGCTGTGTCACATTCCTGCCGTATCTTTAATTTCAGCGTAAAATGGAAGTTATATAGAACTTTCCAGTTCTCAAAGTAAAACAAAATGACATAGAAACAATTAACCAGCGTCTGTTGCTTTTCTCACCTATAAATGATGACCTCCTGTGACAGGATAACCAGACCTGACCAAAGAACTTACAATTCAGTGTGCCCGGATGTGCTACTTTTATGAATATACCTCCTACTCTATTTTAAAATGAATTTGCTTCATTTCTGTTTTATAACACATACAGTAGAAAATATTTTGATGAAATATTTAGCCACATACTAAACATGTGCAAATGGGCCAAAAAGAAAAAAAATGTGTAATGGAAATTGGGGGCATTTTAAATTGTAGAGGTATGGTCTTGTTTTTGGTGATATATATGAATTGACAAAATAGGCAAATTTCGTTAAATTTGCAATTCGTAAAAACCTGAATGCACAAGTTTACTAAATACTAGTCAGTGATAACAAACCCACCCCAACAAAATATTTAATTTAGACCAATTAAGCACATTTTGTTCCAACTTTTCTTCTATCAAGCGTGAGACTGCTAGGCCACATTTTATTAGTTATTGCCCTATGCTCCTAATTGAAACAAGTTCCAATATTTCATCACTGTGTATGAATTATTTTTTTCTATATTAGGTAAACTTTATTCAGGTTCTTGAATGCCAAAGGCCTACAGGAGCCGTAATGTCTACAGTCATCCTGGTTTGGGATCCAAACACACACGCAGAAGCCAGAATAGAAATCTGTATTTAACCAGCACTGACAGATGGATGTCAAAAGCAATAATTTTAAGTATAACCGACCAGTAAAAGAATGTAAAGTATATAAAAATAATTTTTTTTAAAGTTTTTTCCCCATGTTAATATGGTGTGAAGATGTTAAAGAGTGGTCTAATAAAATATAGGGGGTTGCAACGGGCCCTTCACTCCAATCAGTCTGTGAGCTTAAGCTCTATTTAAAGGATATTAAAGAAAATGTCTTTCATAATTTTGTTGGGAACACTTAATTGCCATGTGACACAAAAGCCAGCACTGATTGTCATCAAAGAAACTGAAAGGGCTTCCTAAAAGTTACCTGCATGTAACTAAATCTTCGGAGGAAAGAACACTATGTCAGACCTGCCAAGGTGTATTTGCTTAACATACTAGAAAAAAAACAACTGATGTTTTGGTGAAGTAAAAAAGCCCTTTTAAGGCACTTTATAAATATTGATAATTATATTTCCTTAGTAAAAAGACTGTAGTACACATTAAAATACCGAAACAAAAAAGGCAGAATACTCGTAAATTATTATAAGTAAAATTTAATTTTGGGAGCCCCCTACCAGTTTATGTCATACCTGTCCTATTATTCTCAATTTAGTTCTTTATCACTGCAAATCTAGCCTTCATCTGCTTCCTCGCTGACTCTCGGTTGCTTGAAGCTAAAAATGTTCTCCTAATTGAGGCATGTAAGTAAATACGGTACATTCATCGCTTTACTATTTAACAGAAATGTTTCAGCCAGTATAGCTGGTACCAATGTACGTGTCTGAAGACTTTCACAGTAGCCTGTGACAGATCTAAGAAAAGGGTCCTGAGCTTGAAGATAGTATTCACTAGAATTCCAGAAAAAAAGCCATGTGGTAGGAATATAAAATAAAACTGCCATTAATAAGCTGGATACCTAATGTTACCTTTTTAAGTTCATAGCATGAAATGTTTTTTAAAGAAAAGCCAATTAAACAAACATCTGTGCTTGCTGTGGTTGCCTAATCATACTGTTATACTCGGAATAAATTTAACAACCAACAGCCATCACAGAATCTCTTTCATTTTATCCTCTGAGTAAAAAGAGAAATGAATTGAAGTTTTAATGGCGATGAAGTTCTAAAGCAACTTTATAATTCTGATTCTTAGGAACAGAAGGCGTTGTAATGTACCCTTCCTGTGCTAGAGGAGCCTCCACAACTGGAAACCTATTATTCTGAATACTGTTGAAGTTCATATTGAAGAATCCAATGGCATATTAAGGTCAAATATGATTTTAACACTAATGCAATGATTTAAAAGTCATAGTTATCTTTTGTCTTACCCGTATTAATTAATCATGAAAATGTTTGCAAGTTAAAATAATATATCAGTAAATCATCACTTGAATAGTGCAGCAGAATGTTTTTGATGATATATAAATGATAATGCACAAAAAGTCGTGTGAAAAAAAGTACACCCTTTTTGAATTCTATGGTTTTACATATCATTACATAATAACAATCATCTGTTCCTTAGCAGGTCTAAAAATTAGGTAAATACAACCTCAGATGAACAACAACACGTGACATATTACACAGTGTCATGATTTATTCAACATAAATAAAGCCAAAATGGAGAAGCCATGTGTGAAAAAGTACACTCTTACTGCTTCCATAGGAATTAAGATGCTAAGTAGCAGACAGGTGCTGCTAATGAAATGCCCTTGATTAATTGATCATCAGCATGTGTGACCACCTCTATAAAATACGAAGTTTTAGCAGTTTGCTGGTCTGGAGCATTCAGGTATGTGTTAACACGATGTCAAGGAGGAGAGACTTCAGCAATGATCTTAGAGAAGCATTTGTTGCTGTCTATCAATCTCAGAAGGGTTATAAGGCCATTTCCAAACAATTTAAAGTCTATCATTTTAAAGTGAGAAAGATTATTCAAAAGTGGAAAACATTCAAGTTGCCAATCTTCACAGGAGTGGACATCTCAGCAAATTTAGCCCAAGGTCAGACCGTGCAATGCTCAAAGATACTACGAAAAAACAAGAGGTACATTTCAGGCTGTACAGGCCTCAGTTAGGATGTTTAACTTCATGACAGTGCAATAAGAAACAGTCTGATCAAGTATGTTTTGTTTGGAACTGATAAAAGAAAAGAATCAAAAGTGTTGCAATGGCCCAGTCCAGACCTCAACCTGATTGAAATGCTGTGGCAGGACCGTAACAGAGCTGTGCATAAAAAAATGCCTGCAAACCTCAATGAACTGAAGCAAAGTTGTAAAGAAGAGTGGGCCACAATTTCTCCACAACAGTATGAGAGACTGATATATTTAATACAGAAGACGATTACTTCAAGTTATTGCTGCTAATGGTGGTTCTACAAGGTATTGAATCATGAGGTATAATTAGTTTTTCACACATGGTTCTCTATTTTGGCTTTATTTTTGTTGAATAAATCATAATACGGTGAATTATGTTATGTGTTGTTCATCTGAGATTGTATTTACCTAATTTTTAGACCTGCTAAGTAACAAATGATTGTTAATATGTCCAGGGGTTTAACTAGAAACCATGGGGCCCTGGTGCGAAAATTCCCTCAGGGCCACAGCTAGTCTGTGCCATCATTGCCCTCACATAACTGGTCTTTGCCTTCTTTGCTCCCCCCTACTTTCAACATACAACATATGTAAACATACAACCTACACACACTTACTCATACTCACCAACACACACTCCATCTCACCCCACTTACACATCCATGCTCACACACAAAATTATACATCCATGCTCACACACAGACAAGTACACATCCATTCTGACATATATATATCCTTCCCCCGCTTACCTCTCACTGTTTGTGCAGCTTGCCATCTGGCTGCTCACACACTGTGCAAGTAGCCTCGGTTTCACGGCAGGGGTCACATGACCCCAATATGCTCCTGTCTCCCCGTGCCGGTTCAAAATAGTTTAGAGAGGGCCCTTCTGACCTGAATCGGTATGGAGGGGCTCTTTCTAAATAATTTTGAAACGGTATAAGGGGACAGGAATGAAGGGACACAAGTGTCGCATCAAGCCCTCTATAGGCTTGGGCCCCGTCGCAGCTGTGATCCCTGTATTTACGCCAGTGATTATGTCCTGCTATCTAAAACCATACAGTTCAATGAGGGTGTACTTTATTTTTCACAGGACTGTATATTTTTTTTAATAAATGTGTAATTATAATTTGTACTGCTGAAACACTAGTGTACTTTTTACGGGCATATATCCATCATTACTGATGGTAATTAGGAATTAAAGACTTACTTGTTTTTATTAGTGCTAATGGAAAGAAATCCATAAAACCTATAAAGTTGCATGCCCCATAGACTAGAGGCTTTGAAGCAGTCTGTTCTACAATCCATTGGACTGCCATTGGGTTTACTATTTTGGGTTTTTAACATTTCTCGTCGCACAACATATTAACAAAATGTGACTATTGACATGTGAAACATTAGGAAAATAATTTTTTCCTCGGGGTTTACATAAATATAATACAATGTTATTAAAATATAATAATAATAATAATAATAAAAATGTAAAAAATATAGCACACGTCACGAGTCTACAATTTATTTAACAGCCTTGTTCTAGCACAAAAAACTCTGTGGTCATGTTCTCTTTTTGTTATATTAAATCCATCTGCACTATAACTGCCCCAATATGTCATGGATCCAATTTACACAATAAGGATTTAACAAAAGTATCAATTTCTAATCAAGTACAAAAGGTGCTGTTTATTATGAATGTTTAGAGCAAGTGACTTAGAAGAAGAGAGGGGAAAACAAATTAAGCTACCGAAGGTTATTACTATGTATTCAGTTCTACCTGGAAGGCAAAATTTAAATGAGTTTCAGGAAAAGGGCACATCATTATAAACTTTTAATTTCTACAGCCACATTAGGTAGGGACAAAAAAAATATGACAATAGGCCAGGTAGAATGTCAGCACTGATATACGGCAACAATTCTTTATGAGCACATTACAATTCAGAAGAGCTAATAATGAAAAGAAGTGATGCTGAGATGATGAATTGATGCTACGCAATTAGACCTATTAGAATTCACAAGAGTTGACAGGCAATAATCAAACCACTTTCACGCTGCCCACTGCAATTATCTTTGCACTTAAGAATCAACAAAGCACATAATGACTTGCACCCGATTAAAGAATTCATGAGAAATTGAAGTTTAGTTTTTTTTTTCGGCTGGGAATTTTCATTTTTTTTTTTTTTTTTTTTTTTAACTGTACCCAATAATACTGTGAAAACTATTTGGCAAGGTATAACTGTTCACCAAGGGTGCATATTGTACCAAGCAGTAGGAATAAATTGCTGACACGAATCCATAAAATAAGTATTCACGCAGAATAATTAGACGTTTACAGGAACAGAAAGAAAGAGTTGTTTCTAATAAAAGAGAAGACTCTTTAGTTAACACTTTTCGTTTCCTGCCCCCATAAAATTACCTTTTCCTAGAATTTATTTGTATTTCGTCTAGTCATATGTCTTATTTTTAAAAGGAAATTATTTGTCATGGGAAATGCTTGCTGAGAAACACAAAAAAGGGGATTGAGTGCATGAGCTAACAGAATGCTAAGAAAATAAAGGAATCTTTAAACAACTGTAAACTGAAATCCTACTTATATCCACTCTGCAGAAACATTTGCTTCTAACCACTTTGTGATACACTATTTCTGCTTAAGGATTTTATTTTTTTTCTGCCAAAAAACATAAAACCTCTTTAGACGTTCCATGCAGAGTATTTATTTATCACACCCATACAGTACAATGATCATTCTGTCTTAATTATGAGCCGTCCGCAAATAGAGTCCGCATCCCTGTATAATCGTCAAACTTGACAATACAGGGATCATACGTCCTCTGTGAAGTGGAAAACTCTCCTGCCCTCTCCAACACTACACAGGTATGGACACATGACTCATTAATTGATACACCTCGTTTTCTTAAAATTCTGCTTGCGTCTTAATTTTTAAAAGAGCAAGATCAAAACAATTTTTTACATTTTATGACTATTGGCATGAAGGTAACAAAATGTCACGCTGCATCAGCGGTGTACAATTGCAGTCCTTTTAAGGACTCTCCCTCCACTACCTCGCACCAATAACCCTAAGGTCATGCTCGGCACCATACACTGACACACACGCTAACACCATACACACATGCTGCCACCAAATGCCAACACACACATTAATACAGTACACACATAATCTAACACCAAATACTAACACAAACCCTTTTGCTAACACCATACACTAGCACACATACACACTACTTTCAACAGTCATACACACTCGATCTAACACCATGAACTTATATACATACACTGCACGCACACTCTTAGTCTCTCCTCCCGCCATCAGTGCAGCTTGTACGGTTCCCCCTCACCTCAAACGGAACCCAGTCTTTACTGTAGCTTGCACTGTCTTTTGCCAAGCTGCTGCCATCCGACTACTACTAGGTCACATAATGCAAGTCAGCGCCCCCCTGACAGACTGAGCACGAATGGTCATTAGATGGCCATTCCTCTCTACATCTCAAATGGCTAAAGAAAGGCACTTTTGTTTTATGGGGTGTTGGTAGACTAAAAACAAAACTAAAATGGGATATTTGGGTGGTATGGATGGCCAGTAATAATAACAAATGAAGCAAACTGGTGGTTGGGCTAGAGTTCAGGATGTGTGTGTAAAACTCCCATTATCCTCATCCTGCCATATTTACAGCACACAGCAGCTGGATTACTACACGTTGTTTATCCTAGCTTTTTAGCAGAATTTTAAACAGACGTGCGGTGCTTAACATGATATAAAGGTTTGACACAGTAATACAGTTAGTGCTTCTGGCTTAGCCTGGGTTGTAGCAATAAAATCAAAGCAATAACATTCCATATACTATGAGATAGTTAAAAACAACAGCCTTGTAAAACGCAGGCTACAACAAATTTTTTTTCAAAGTTCCTACTAACCATTATGTTTCATACCAATCGTATAAATCTGGAGACCAAATAAAATAATGATCAGTTCTACTTATTTACCGTTTGGAATCGAGGATCCAACAATTTTTTTTTTACGAAACTGTTGGTATTTCATGTTTTTTTCTGTGGGTTTTTTTTTCTGTTTATTGCCGCATTTACAATTGCAAAAACACTTAGAACACAATCTACCTGCCAAAATGCACTTGGGTACAATTAATCAAAGGTTATAGGCTGGCAGCTAAATTTCAACAACAACAATAAAACCTAAAACATTCAATAAACCATGTGAGGTGTATGCGAGCCACAAAGCTGCATTGTCTAGTAACCTATTGCTGCGGCTGTTTTTGCGAGCATATTTCTGGGGAAAGGAGGCCTGCCTGTTATTATAATGCGGTCCATACCTTTATTCCCAATTTTTAACGTCTTATTTCTCAGGATTTAGCAGAACTTATCATACAGGTACCAAAGAAATAATAAATGATAAGGTCCCTCTATTCGTAATGAATAATTGAGGGTATAATAAAATAAAGGGACTTAAGAATTGTAAACCAAACTCTATCTTTATTGAGTATGTATATATAATACAAACAAATAATTTGAATCCAATAAAGCAGAGTATATAAAAATAAGTATAATGCTAATAAATATAATAAGTTGCAACATACCCGTGGGATACAGTCTCTTAGTAAGCGCAGTATTCCACCCCCCCAAACTCGGGATTTCAATGTCTTATATACCCTTTGTCTTAACCAAAAGTTGCCATCGCCACATGGTATGACCTTGACTATGTCACTCAAAGTTGTTTACCACGAATGGACACCTGCAAGACCTTGAATATGTCACTCGGAGTTGTTTACCATGAAACCCACCTGTAAGATCGTGGCACGTGACACGTACTTTATACAAAAACAAAGCACAAAGTGCAAACGGAGACAGTTAACCACTTCATAGCCGCCTGATATCTACTAATATACTTACAACATTATAAATGAAAGGGTGAGTATACTGAATCTTAATAGATAATTATATTACATTAACCATGAAGAAGTTATAATCTATATATTATCATAAGCCTATAACAGTATATGTATCAGCCAGTTAAAAAACAGATTAAGAGGCAGGAATGCTTATTTGGAAGATCCAATTTAAACCATATGACATAAATATGTAAATGTTTTAAAAATAATTCTACTCCATATTATAGTAGATGAGGTTTTACAGTTTCTTACTATTTGTCCAGGTAGTGACTAAAACACACACTATATGCTGACACACAAGCCAACACCAAATACTAACACAAAGTGCTAACACCATACACTAATATACACACACACTATAAAACCATATGCTGGCGCACACTAACATCATACATAAATACATACATTCACTATTCCCTCGACCACCTTACAACAAAATATACACACACTCATCCAACACTATACACTAACACGCACATACACAGTCTCTCCCACCATTAGTGCAGCTTGCCAGCTACCCTCACTCTCTTACATTGGATTGCGCCGTGTCAGAGGGTTATGTGACTTAGCAGGATACCTGAAAAGCTAATGAGAACTGGATTGTTGGATGTTATATCTTTAAGTGTCATATCCAGCAACTTGTAGTGAAGATAACAAGCCAGGGGGGGGGCATATTGGTTAGGGGGCACTAGGTCAGTCCTAGAACAGCACCAAAGGCAAATACACCGCTGCTGTAGAGCCTAATCACCCAAAAGTGGGGGCTGCTCCAATTAAAATCTGTTTTGTGTAAAATACCATCATCATCATAATCATGTTTGTGTGTGCAACTGAGGAACCTCTCTATGTTCTCATGAGTCTTTTTTTTATGATCCTCTTAAAGTGCACATAATATGAACAAACGCCATTCTACTTTTCTTATTGTTTAGAGATAAAATATTTACTAAATTCTAATACCTAAAGCCATGTGCCAAATATTAACCTAGTGTGCTTGTAGCCCTTGTGGACTGTCTGAGTTATTATTGATTTCCTATACACACTCATATATGAACATGGTATACATAAAACTAATTGCATTTCAATAAGCCAAATATTTGTATAATTGTTAAAATGCACGAAGGTCCATGACTGTCAACCTTAGCCAGAAGAATGATATTTTTTACCTTTACATTTGCTGTTGCCTTCCTTAGCACAATGTATAGGTAAAACCTAGGTCTTTGAGCATACCACCGCAAATAAAGACCAATATCAAGTAATCTAATCGGTAAAAATTCAAGCAAATTGAGTATTTAAATTAGACCAAATGGATTTATGGATTGAATAAAAAGTCAGGTAAACTATTCATTATTTAAGCCTGTGCATGTGGCTTGAGTAAAATCACTCGACATAACAATCTTTAAAACAAACATCTTCAAAATTGGACTCGAATCAAACTCAAAATCTTGCATTAAAAATCATTTGTGTTTCTTGTCTTTTTTTCAAAGACACTTATAGATTTGGACAAGTCATATAGAAACCTTGATGAGCTGTCAGGGCAGATTTTCACCAGTCTGTTCCAGCATGTCTTTTGTAAGCCATGAAGCAATGAGGAACCCGTGGCGGATGACGATAACGTGTCAGTTTTCGTAAAGAGGGTCATGTCAGTAATTCAATGTCTATTATCTAGCTATGTGTCCACTGTTGTCTCTTATTGACCTATATATCCTTTAACATATATATAGTTTCGGTATTCTGCCAGATTATATATTAGAAACATATATTTTACTGCTTACTGAATATGTAATACAAGCTATAGCTTGACTGGGGTATAAAACTGGCCCTGGAACTTTAAGGCCAGTGTCTCATAAATCACAGGCATCTAGCCGAACGCTCAAATATTACTTTGGCCACCAAAGAGAATTAGCTGGGGAAAGGTAGGGAGGGGGCACAGCTGGGCATCAGTTCAACAGGCATTAGCCCTATGGCCTATGGCCATTCCAGGCCCTTTATTATCTGATATTAAGGAATATCATAGCCCTCACAACACAATACATAAAAATATATTACAATCTTCTGAAAATATATTGTTTTTACATTTCCTGAAAATGGGGGCTTCGGCGAAGGTTACTTTGTATCAAATTGCTTATTCACAATGTAAGCTTCACATGAAAAGTAATATAATTTAAACATATATTAACTTGTAAATTTTTCTAAGAAAAAACATAAATGCACAGTCTGCATCATACAGCCCTGAAATATGAAACATTTATTTAAAAAAATAAAACACATTTTATTCAACCTGAAACAAAAAAACTATATGTTCATCCAAAAGAGGCAAATAATTATTTTATTCACATTCAAAAATACCCATTTGCACCCCATGCTGTGGCGATTACATGGATCTATTCTATTCAGGCCAAGTTCTGTAACAAGAGAGGAGAGAGAGAGAGAGAGAGAGAGAGGAGAGAGAGACAGAGAAAATAAAGGAGGGATATATGAAAAGTATTGGGCACGCTTGTTGACCCTTGTAACCCGTACTCTATATGATCTTAAACAGGTTCACGGGAATCCACCGGCTAGCGTCAGGATACAGAAGTAAGTAACACAGTGGTACCAAAGGATTTTTTCATTAGATCTACCTTAAATGAAGAGCAGTTGATATAACCAACTGTCCTGCACTGAACTAGGGCTGTTTTACTTGACCCCTGGAAAAAAAACGGTCACCACTTCCCTATTAAAACCTAAAATTAAAAAATATGAGGAGTGGGAAACCCAAGGAAAAATATTTAAAAAAAAGGAAAAATCTTAAATCTAAGGCTTATTTAGAAAAAAAGCAAATTTAAATTGAATATGGCGTAACTTTGTATGTGGTTTATTGAAGTTCTAAAGCACTAAGGCTATAAATCAGGCTCTGCTAGGGCTTACTGTTGTGTAAAATCTAACTAATTTGCTTCATTATTTTTCATTTCACCTGCCCTAGGCTATAGAATGTGACTCGAGATGTCTGAGCAAGATTTAGGAAGGAAATGTGAGGAAGCTTTTGCATGAAAAAATATGTATTCATATCCATAAAGAAGAAATCATTGTGTTTATAATACACAAAACGTGAAAATTCTCTGCACCATAAACAGCATTTGGCTTAATTTATTGGTACTCCCTCTGGCGAGAACAGCGTTTATACTTCTGAATATATTTAGTGTTTCCCATTAAATCAGTAAGGAAATCTTTTTTAAATAGAATGTATGATCAGTGGGATGTCTGTCATACATGCGATCTCTTAACCTGTTCAAATATGGTTTTCATGGCTGTAAAATAAGTAATTATGGCAAGGTATGATTTCCAAACTGTCTTTATAGCTACAACAATGTAGAGCTTACAGAGAAATCTGACTTACTATTTCATACCGAACAGTTTGCAATGAAAATGTTTTTGTTTTTTTTTGTTTTGTTTTTTATAAAAATGTATATTCTGGTTAAAAATGTATGTTGTGGGTAAACATCAAAATTACTAGTGTACATGCATGGCTGGCACCATTCCCGGATATAGCTTGGCACCATTGGGGCTGGTCTGTTTGAATCAGCATGAGGTTGTGATACTGGCTTAAGGCTTGGGGAAGCATAACAAAAGTTATGGTGGGTAAAGGTGATGGAAAACCCTTCCACTTAAAATTAAGGGGGTAGTAGAAGCGTTATTAAACACTCATCTACAGACACCAGTATTAAGCCAATATCACAACCTCATGCTGACGAGTCCCATTAAGGACGAAACAACTGTCCATGAGTGGTGATCTGGCTATTGCACCTCTTACCCGAGTTTTGTCTAAAGGCTGTCTTGTACAGCGGGCAATTACTTTCAAGGGATCCATGTATAAAGTGGATATAGAGTATAGAGGATATAAAGTGGATCGTTGTTGACCTTACCTGCGCCTACCCAGAATCCCTTGTGGTTGTGGCAGCACCATGAGATTTCTGAGGGAAAAAACAGAACTTCTGGCTTGACAGGTGTCTGTAGATGTGTTTAATAATACTTCTACTACCCCCTTAAAAAATATATATATATCTGCAGGGTTCCTATAAATCAGAACTAATTTAAATGTACAAATTAAAAAAGAGGGGGGAAAGACTGAATAAACATTAATAAAGTGGAGCTTCTTGATCCAAGGATAAATCTGATTGGAATTTTTCAATGGGTTTGTTTTTACCTTCTTTTGGATCAAAGATTGGTAGAAAGGTTGAAGTTGATGGACTTAGGTTGAAAAAATACATATACATATATATATATACATATATATATATATATATAAATACATATACATACATACATACACAAAGATCAACGCACACACAGTTTTTTTACTATTTAAAGGTACCTATCTAAGGCATAAATATTGGGAAGTCCGTCACACTATATGGTCACATATTACTTCATTCGGCACTATGTCAAAGTGTGGCGAGTCCAATCTAATTTTCCATGGTTACAATTACATATATGCACACACAAACACAATACACACACATGGATGCTGCAGCAGCTGTAATAGTAGATTGTGTGTTGAGTCATTATTGAAAATGACTACAAACAATAGATATTTATATGAAAAGCCTTCATGAGCCAACAAATGAGAAAGCGGGGAAAGTGGCATTAAATATACACAACTGACATGTATTTATACTCATCCTTGATTGCTTAGATTAAACAAATTGCAATTCTATCGTCTTGCTTAGATCAGACTTGATTATACAGTTAGGTAATTATCATTACTGTCCAACAGGAAACAAAACAAAACATATACTTGAAACCCTTTGAATCTTTTATGTTTCAAATATTTCCATTCAGGATGGAGCTTATATGTACCATTACACATTATACCGTTATACATATAGTGCTGAGCTATTTTTGCTCATTTGTCACAATTAAATGTTTCAGATTATTTAACTACTTTTAATATAAAGACAAAGATAACATGAGTGAACACAAATCGTAGCTTTTAAAAGATCATTTCATTTATAGAAGGTAAAGAGTTAATCATGTGAAGAAGTAATTGCCCCCCTAAACCTAATAACTGGTTGTGCCACCTTTGTCGGCATCAACTGCAATCAAACATTTGCGATAACGGGTCATGAGTCTTTTACATCACTGTGGAGGAATTTTGGTCACTCTTCTTGGCAGAATTGTTTTAATTCAACCACAATGGAGGGTTTTCGAGCATGAACTGTCTTTTTAAGGTCATGCCACGGTGTCTCAATCAGATTCAAGTAAGGACTTTGTCTCGGCCACTCCACTCCTGGTTTTAACAAAACACTAGGTGTAGGTAGGTTTTTAAAGTTTACCATGGAAATGTTGGGGAAAACACAATTCCTGCACACACAAAAAAGACGCAAAATAACGTAGCCTGCTAGAAGTCAGAATTTATGCATAGAGGATTTTGGCCCCAAACTGTAATTATAGAGAGAAAGAGATTAGTATGTTAGGGCTCTTTATCAGATAACGTTTATAAGACGTACTCTTGGGGTGCTTGGCGTGAGCTACCCCAAGTACAACATAGCGGATGCCTGTAATACATACTAGTGTATCCTCTCAATACCCAAACTATAAAACTGCACTAATCTTTTGTTTCTCTTGTAATACTTGATCTACTAGGGGACAATGTAATTAAGTGTCAGCGTTTAGATACATGGCTTGAGAAGCAGCAAGAATAATCCAGGTTGTACGTCACTGATAATTCAGTTTATGGCTGAGTGGTAATGAAATGTCCGATTAGTAGCTGAAAGGTGCTGTATTTTATCACTTCCAATGTTTGACCGTGGTGCACATTTTCTTGTTGTGTGCATTTTCTCTCTTTTAATATTGACCTATTAAAGCGTAATGATACAGTTTCTTTGATATATAACTGAGTTGTGTAACCAAGCGGAAACGAACTGTTCTATGAATTAGATATTCTCCTCATCTCCAAATAAACAAAACCTCCATTGTGTTTGGAATGCTTTAGCAAAGATGCTGCGATTCATTTGAAATAGATGTCTTACTCTGGCAGGTATGCTGTGGGTTTAAATGATATGTTTAAATAAGTTGTTTAATGATAGGACCTCTTATGGCGTGCCTGCCATTTAGGAACATGAGCCGCTGTCTAGCATTCTGAACTGGTAGGAGGCACCATCATAAATTAGTAGCAAGTGCATGGAAGATGTGTTTCTTACAAAAGATAGGGGGACACCTCAATGTCTAAACAATATGCAGAATAAGGTAAATAACACACAATAGTGGGATAAACGGGGGGGGGGGCAGCACATTTTAAAATGTAAAACCAGCAAATTGCTTTGGTCAGTGAAGGTCTTCTAGTGGTAATCTGATAGCAATATGACCTCAAAGACGTTATTGTTGCCACAGGGTACATGGTCTCGCTCTCTCTATCCCTACCGTGCAGAGATACACGGTGGGGAATCTTCTTCTCCCATGGTGGTCACAGGTGACTGCCGCCGGCATGTAGTTCTGAGTATGTGCAAGCTACTTGGCAACGATTTAAATGGGCACCGGCTCCATATTTATTAAAGGGGAACACACGCCTAGATTTAATTGCTGGATGTTCCCTTTCTTCCCCCTTTACATATATATTACCTCACTCTCCTTGCAGCCCTGTCTAATGCAAAAGCTATCTTTAGTCTCTGGGTATTATTCCTTGTTATTGCCTTGTCCTGAGTTGTGCACCATTTCCAGTTCCTTGCCTTGTTTTGACCACAAGTTACCTTATGTTGTACGGTCACCATCTCAAGTCCTGCTCCATTATACCTCACCTTGCCTTGCCTTGACTACAATTCTTCCTTGTTCTTCTATACTATGTTCCTGTGCAATGGTTTGCTCAACAAGTTGCATTGCATATCCTAATCCTGACACCATTTCAAGAGTTCCTTAGAAGTTTAAATATTCTATACATAGCATGACATCTGGTCAAAACAACATACACATGTATGTATCTGAGCATTTCACAAATGAAACTTTGGTGGTATAGAGTTGAATTCCAAAATGGTGACATTCCAAAGATGTTCCATCGATTACAATACTCATCATGGCACTCATTTTATCCAAGCAAAGACTGGTTTATTTTACGACCTATAATATATTTGTAGTTTCTCCACGTCTCTCTATTCTTTCAACTGAAAAGATTCATTTAAACCAAAGCTGTGACCCGGATGAAAACACTGCGCCTGGAAAAGTATATCTTTCATTTCTTCCATTACTGGTAGTTACTACTTTGGTATTCATGTTAAATAACACATCAGTTTCTTTCTTTCGCAGAATGATTCCCTTGTCTTGCACATTGAGATCATATTACTGTTATACAGTACCTGGAAGACCAGCTGCACTGAGGACTGAGCAATGATCCATGAGAGAATAATCTACCAGCCACGAAAGGCTAAAGAAATAGAATGTTTCAGACTTTTCAAAAGACATTAATAGACTGGCTCTTGTGGCTTTTTTTAATACCTTAATAAATCTTTGTCAGTGCTGTGGAAAAGGCTTTTCTTAACTGTTAAGGGACCAAGAGAGAAACCTTTTTCCATTTTTAGACATAATTCTTCAACATTATAAAGAACAAAATTTATTATTATTATTTTTTATTTCCCAGACACAGGAGTAACCAGGTGTCACTGAATATTTTTCTTTCAAGCAGCATTATCCTTAAAGCAACAACTGACTTCTAAAGAAGACACCAAAAGCCTTGCAGTATCGCAACACGGGAGCAAAAGGCTTTAGCTGCCTTTTGCTGTTGTTGGTAGTAAGCGGCAAACGATAAGAGCAATGGTAGTCACTCCTGATTAAACCATTCTGTGCCTGTAACCAGCATAACTTTGGTTGCTTTCAATTGGCTAATTTCCCCCACAGTTTTTTTAAACAGGCTTTTTCTTTTTTCTTCAAAGCAACCTTAGCCGTTACTCCAAGTGCGCTGATTATTTATATATTTGATTACTAATATATCAATAACTTCACCTTTCCTACATTAAATAACTTCTTCGGAATACCCTGGTTGGTGCTTCGGTTGTCCTACTTGCTCCTTTTCACCTGACTTTGGCTTTGAAAAGGAACTTTCCTGACTCCTTGACTTTGTTAGTTGTTCCCTTTTGGACCTGGTCACTGTCCGAAAAACTAGCTACCGATCACTGCCCAAGAACCTCCTCCTGAGATGTCTAGGCTTTGGTGGGAAATTACAGTTTTGGTGTCAGCGGAGTACACAGAGACCCATTGATGGTAATACTTGGTCATAGCATTGGTCATTAGTGCTGGCTTTCATTTAGAGACAAATATTACAACTTAAGTGATTAAGTAAATGTTAATTAGAACAATCTAAAAAGTCCTTAATTAGGAAACAAAAAGGGGGTTACTTTCCTGATAGCTGCTTTCCATCTTCACGTAGGCAGCTTTGCCGGGTCTACTGAGGATGCACAAGCATATACACGTATTAGGTTTTACCACTGGTCTAGCTAGTCAGACTTACACTCCATCAGGTGGATGGAGACAAGCAGCTATGCAACACTCTGGAACACTCTGCAAAGCATAAGAATCGGTGGGGGGGATTATAGTATATATATTTTAATAAAAGTAGAAAAATACAACTTGTTCATTTGAAGCATAGAACTGTAAAAAAAAAAAAAAAGGGAAATTAAGAATATAATAAAACTAAATCTGTCCCTTCAGATTGCATTAAAAAAAAGAATATAATAAAACCACAATATTTGTTATAGAAAACTGAAAACACGATTGTGTCTTTAGCTAAATTCATGATGCCCTCATGAATATATATTGCAGTTCAAATGTTTGGGGTCACATAGCTGTTTTCATTGAAATCTCTAGCTGTGCTAACGTCATTAAGAAGTTTCTACGTTTTCTAATGATCAATTAGCCTTTTGAACTTATCGAACGCAATGTGCCATTGGAACACCGGAGTGATGGGAGTGATAAAGAGACTCAGTACGCCTATGAAGATACTGCATTAAAAATCTGCAGTTTCCAGCTACAACAGTCACTTATAACATTACCAACATGTCTACACTGTATTTCTGATCAATTTGATGTTATTTTTATGGATACAAAGTGACCCCAAACATATATATATACACACACATACAGAGTATATCATCAAAAAGCTCTTATGCAAAGAATTCCCAATTTGTAATACAGAATCATAACTAGGGTGCCTGTGGTAGGTTTGGAGTTCTCATCCTATGCTGACATCACAGAAGGGGGCACAGTGGCATTGATGATGGGCTTGTGCATGCCCATCCTCTGGCACCGGGGGAATCTGGAATTTAGTTATTCCTTATTTGTAGGGGTACTATGAGCTGTTCACAAACTAACTAGTGTTTCTCACAGAGGACAGGAAGACTGGTTCACCTTAATACGTTAAACATGGTTTTGTTTAATTGGTTGTTTCTCCACTACTTCTATTTAATGCCACTGTGCCATTTTAACACAAAACAATAATCTCATCTTAATCTTCTCAAACATGGAGATTGGAGGTGAATTTGGAGAATTAGCAATCTGAAAACAGAGGCCTTCATTGGGGAATGGGTGGGAGGATTAAGCATGCAATATTCTGTTGGATGTTCAATGCACATCGTGTGTTCTGTCACGGTGAGGTTATATATTCTTTCTATGAAAGGCTCCAGGTCTCGAATGAGTCTTGTTTATGGTTTTGACCCACTGAGTGCAAGAGGAACACGTAATGCGATGTTTGTTCATCTGATTGTACAAACGGTAAACAAATTGCCTGCATGTTATAACACAGTAAAGTATGTTGTAATACCAAAACATAAGGTTATGACTTTTCATCTTTACTATCTTAAAATACAAATGCTAGTTTTTTCTTGCTTATGGGAGTTGACATTCTGTGAAACATATTTTATGGATGTCTATGTATTGAGAAAGAAACCAGATGTCTAGTTTGAAATTTCTGCACTTAAAAAAGCATAAAGGTTAAATTAAACCATATTGATACAACAAATGGAAGAAGTAGAATGAGAACAAATCGCTCCAAGGGATTGTGGGTGAAACTAATTTAATGACAAAATTGCAGGAAAATGTCTATATTTGTCCATCCGCCTTGGTCTGTTTTCTTGCACATATTTGTCATTTGGTAATGAAAATTATACAGATATTGTTATCCAATTTACTAAACTGTAATTCTTTGCAGTAATTCCCTTGCTTTGTTATAAACTTTCTTCATCTGTCTAACTTTAAATAACCGGAAATAATGAGCTTAATGTGTGTGGTGACTGAACAATTAAGAAATATCCTGTGTAATTTTGAGTTATATTGCCAAGACAGGAGTACGCTTCACTGTAAGTGCTATTATTGTGATGTTGAATCGCCTAGGAGTAACAACGCCTTAGCTACAAGGAAGGAGACCATGCACACTCACAGAGTGGGTCTGCTAAGTCCTGAAGAGTGTTAAAATGCCTTTGGAAGGAACATCAGCACAAGCACTGTGTGTCAGGAGCTTCATGAAATGGGTTTCTATGACTGAGCAGCTGCACACAAGCCGGAGATTACCATGCGCAATGGTATGCACTTCATCATCTGGAAGTCTGATGGATGAGTCTGGGATTGGCACATGCCAGGAGAACACTACCTACCAGAACGCCCAGTGCCTACAGCAATGTTTGAAGGAGGAAGGATAATGGTCTGGAGCAGGTTTTTTTTCAGGGTTTGGTTCCCTTAGTTCCAGTAAAGGGAAGCATTAATGATACAGCCTACAAAGACATTTTAGACAATTGTATGCTTCCAACTACGTGGCAGTAGTTTGGAGAATGCCCTCACAAATGACCTTGTGGAACACTTTGCCAGAAGAATGGAGGCTGTTATAGCCACAAAGGTGGGGAGCCATCAACTCTATATTAATGACCGTGGTTTTGGAATGGGATGTCCAAAAAGCTCTTACAGGTGTGATGGTCAGGTGTCCATGTACTTTTGGTTACATAGTGTATATCGCATTGTTTAAATTGAATATACATAAGATTGTAAGCTAAACAAGGAAGTCAACATCCCATACATTTTAAAGCTGCTTCATATCACAGATTTGGAATGAAATAACTATAAATAAGTTCACTTTAATTTGTAACCACTAAATAATGAGAGGGACATTTCTTTGCATATCCTGTAAAATATTGAACGTAATAATATATAATTCATCAATATTTTTGAAAAACGTTTTCAGATTGCTTGTACAAAACAAAATCTACTTGACATAAAGTAAAATGTTTTATGGGAAGTATAAATAAGTTGGCAAAAAGTTTTGGTAAATAGCTAACACACACGGAATATTTTCTGTGTTTCGTTAAAGTATAGTTTATCACCGCAAACAAACCCACAAACTTAAAGTGATAAGGTACCTTGATGAAAATAACAGGCTTTCTTTTTCGTGCTAGAAAAGTGTAGGTATTCAATTATAATTATGTGCAGCTATTCATTTCTGAAAAACTAAACGGAATACAAATCAACATCTGACAAAAAACAATCAGTGACAAAACTAATGATACATTATTACCAAATCAGTGCTTTCAGATATTCTGTACATATGCATGATCGTCTAAAAGAACATGTCTAAAAAAGGAGCAGAGAAAAGTCACTAATCAGATCAAGTTGTCATCTGAAGAACTTCAATATTATGTACGAACTGGGTAGCAGGGCATGCCTATTTTTTCTTTGTTCGTATCAATGTAATTATTACCTAAAGAGCCGTAGAAGATGTTGGGTACATATTATGTTGGCTCTAAATAGCACCAACAAATTATGCAGCACTTCTTACAGTCCATACTTTCAAAGAGTGTGACAAAACTAGAATTGACAGATGAACCATTACACTAGGTAAAGATGTTCCTTACAACCTAGCAGAAAAAAAAATAGATTTACGGATACATTAATAAATACATCTAGAACAGATGGTTTCATTCAATATTCAACAAGCTGGGAGCTCATGCAAGTTGGCTAAAAATTTGAATTTGCAGCAGCTATTTGGGATTCATTAACCTGCAGCTAAATTCTAACTAGCATTTTACCCCTTCATCCCAAGGGGATGTAAGGTGACAGGACCTCCTATTAAGGATATTAAAAAGCAAAAAAAAAATACCCCCCTTGCCTCTAAATCCTCTAGATAAAAGGGATAATGTCAATTTAAACACCCTGGGAAACCATCTTGGCATTCAAAGAGTGCAACATATGTGACAATGAGTCAACCTTACCGATTAGGGTCCATCCAGTTATATCCCATTGAAAGAGGCCATCCGAAAATATAATAACAAAAAAAACTATGCAGAAGAAAAAAAATGTTCTGACTGCAAAGTATCCGCTGCACAGGAGTGTGCATATAAACTCGCATGCACCATCAACCCCAAGCAGCAGGAGGATTCATTACACCCTTCATTGATGAGAATGGGGTCTACAGCCCAAGTTAAATAGTTAAAAAGAAATATAAAAAATAAAAGAAAAATCTTTAATTCAATTTCTTGCCACTACCTGGATGATTTAGAAATTTTTTTAAGTATTTTTTATTTATTTTTAACTAGTTTTACCTGCCATCCTACAGGGAAGGGATTGAGGGAGGTTAAGAAGGATTTGTTGGGGACTGTGCCTCTTCAAAACTTTTTAAAGCATTTTCTAAGCATTTTACAGGAGGGCAGGGAGCATGGATGTTTTAGGATTCATGATAAGATGATTATTTTTCTACTAACCCCTTTTCCACCATTATACAGTGGATATAAAAAGTCTACACACCCCTGTTAAAATGCCAGGTTCTTATGATTTTAAAGAATGAGACAAAGATAAATCATGTCAGAACTTTTCCATGTTTAATGTGACCTATAACATGAACAATTCAATTGCAAAACAAGCTGAAATCACAAGAACCTGGCATTTTAACAGGGGTGTGTAGACTTTTTATATCCACTGTATATACATTAGCCATTCATAAGTTATTTTTTTTGTTGTAGCAGAGGCTTGTTTAGCGCCAGCAACTATTCATTCAATCTTCCATTTTGTTACTTCAGTCTTATCTTTTTGTGTTAAATTTGACCTTCGTTAAATATATTGCAATTGTTATTGTGTGTTACTTATAACGTTGAGTGTTTTGTTTTTAGGCAGTTAGTTCAAAAAGGTACATGTTCCTCAGAACAGAGTCTTTCCAAGGGCATTTTACATTAAAATACAATACTGCTTGACTCCTATGGGATAAAAAAATTTAAATAACATTTCTGTTTATTTTCCTTCCCTCACCTATCTAGGGATATCTTATGAGGCACCCTAGTTGGGAAAGCACCTTTAAATATGAAGGTAAGCAAAACTGGACTAAAGCAACTTGACATGAGGACAGAAAAATAAGAGGCAGGAATGTATGCAGCCATAGACAAAACAAAAATGTTGAAATTTCTTTAGCCTCACAATCTTGACACATTCAATAATGACAATAGCATTTCTGCGTGTTAACCTTAATTTTATTCATCATTGACAAGTGCACATTTTTAATGTTTTAAATATAAAGGTTTTTGATATAAGATGCATTACGCATATATAAATGTCTTCAACATTTATATACTTGAGCGGTAAGAAAGGTCATCCCATTATCTCTAGATCTTCACATTCTTCAAGAAAAAATATTTCAAAAGGATTTTTGTAAGAACTTAGAGCAAAGGAGTATGAGTGGAGACATCTGTTAGCATTTCTTTCCTTCTTTTTAAAAATTCCTTGAAATTGTTACCAGGTAGCTCTACTTCCTAGTGAAATGGCCTGGCATATTGTCATTTTTTCAGCCTTTTGTTACAGTCTTGAAGCTCAACCTATTATATATGTAAATGTTGTAAACTTTTCTTATATTATTAACACAAACAGAACTTTATAAATCATAATGATATGATGATTGCGTAAAAACTATCAGTGAGTCACTAAACCTTAAAACTCATATTTTGAGAAAGTTATTTTAAGTTGACTTCACTACAGATGACTACAGATATAAAACATTGTTGTATATCAACAGTATATATATATAGATTCTGCTTGTATTGGGTAAAAACGAGCATTTCCTGACACTTTTGCTTACTGGACATTTATTTAAAAGCTTCTATTGCAAGGTTTGCAACTAAAACTGGTGAAGGGAACGAGGGAAGGGTTTAGAAAAGTTTTGACAAACCTCATGTAAGCCAAATTATGATTCAAATATCTGAAGAAACGGATGTCTGGAATAAACAAAATAAAAGTTTCTACTGCTTTAGCTATTTGGCTATGAAATTCCAGGTTCTAGAATACAAAAATACAGTGAAACCCGAGATATAAACAAGATACGACTTTTATTAATGCCACCTCTGGATAAGTTAATTTTCTAAAATATGGAGCTATTTATCAAAACACTTTCAAGCCTTTCACAGAATCATTTATTTTAAGAATTCTTTGTTTTGTTGAGGCTCCATTAACCAGTCAATGTGTGCCCATAACACCAAGGCAAAATGGGCTAGTTACAGCTCCCCGTATGGGTTGATTTTTATGCATACACCAAAAACATCTTAACACAATTTCTTGAGTTAAACATAGGAGACTATAGGGTCAAAAGTTATAAAACTGGACAATGTGAAGTACATTTTCATTTAAAAAACAAACACGATATACAAAATGCTTAAGAAAGAAGGCACAATCATCTTAAATCAAACCAACTGTGTTCCTCTGTATCTACAAACGTGATTTAATCTTAGTTGTGAAGTTGACAAAATGTTTCTATGAATTACCTTTAACAATTTCAGCTAAAATCAGTTTCCACAAGGAACTTACATAGAGTAGACATAAAAATGACTCATTTATCGTATTAATTTTTTGATGTAAACGAAGCGTTTTATCTTCTCTGCAAATGAAATATATGGATAACACTAGATTAAAAGATGAAATCATTCGTGCTGATCTTTCCCAGCTTTTCCTAAAATAACCAGACTTTTGTTAGTTACATCTGCCTCTGCATACACACAAGTATTCCGGATTTCGAGCCTATGAATTAAATAACATCAACTAGTGGTATTTTCATTTTTTATGTAGCTTAATGCAAACATAATAATATTTTATTATTAATAAAAATATAATAATAATTAAAGCCCAAAGGAACGTTTAGTGCATAATGAAAAAATCAATGTACATACAGCAAATATCCTGTGCAGGGCACTGTATTAATTGGAATATAATTCAAAACAGCATTCTAAAGTATTTTTGGTATGGTATGAAAAGCCTTTGCTAGGGTACACTGGCAGCTTTTTCCTAACTGTATCTTAGGTAGCATTTAAGGAATATATAGTTACCATTATTAGTAATCCTTTTGTTATTATTAACCATCATGCCAGTAGACTATAACATAATACAATTAGAAGAGTAAAAATCATACTAAGCCACAAGCTGGTGCAATAAAAGGAGGAACAAAACTCTTATAAAAAACCCCCAAGCAATTTTTTTTTAAAAGATGATCTCATTTAGATTGAGATATAAATAAATAATGTTCAATGCTTCAAGGGAGCCTCTTCCGTGTTTAACACTTTCATATTTGGGCTTTAATCACTAGAGTCGAGAGCCTTTTTTTCGAAAAACAACACTAGATACACGACACTTTTGTTCCACTGGAAAAAGCAATAACAAGCTAATAGCTTCCCATTAGAATTTCTACCAAAGAAATGAAAAGGCATCCTACATGGTACTGGCGGTGAACTTACAAATGACTCCATTGATGATTTGATATCACAACCACTTTAGATACAAACGTAAGAAGTTAGCGTAAAACCTTGACAGCTTAAATACAGATTTTAATGGCAAAGAGTTATTATCTATTACGATTATAAAATAATTTTTAACAGAACTCTAATTTGGGCTGTATATCATGATAGCAAAAAGTGATGCTTTTAAAGACTCTAGTTTGAGTCTAACATACATTATGGAGAGGAACCTAAAATGTTTGGGTACCAGGCATGGGTCTGGGTTTTCCTTCACATCAGACTGATGGTTGCTGACTGAGGCTTCTTAGTTGAGCAGTGGTCTTCGGTGTACATTTAAATACCACAGACCAGGTTAAAAGGACATTGCTGCTGATCGACTCAGCAACTGGTCAGCTGGCCAGCTTTTCTCAGGAATCCCTCAGAGAGGGTTATGGTTAGAACACCAATGCGTATGGTTACATGGTTGACCTCTAAAGGGTCCATTAGGCCAACAACGTATCTCATACGTGGAGAGCACTGAAATGGTTTAACAGCATCTGTAGATTAAATTCTAGGTACACTATGTAGTGTTCTTTTAATTACTTTTCAGATCAATGACAGCACAAGTGAGGTTTTCGAAGCTTAATGTTAATTAATGTGAAATAAGTGCATCTTAACTTTATTTCTGTGATTCCAAATCTATCCTAATACAACCTTTAATCACACAAACCCATTAAAGAGCTCAATACAGATGGGTAGACTGAGTTACTGATCACTGTTCATTTCCTCGCAGAAGACTGTTAAGTTACTTTGACCTCCTAAGGTTGGAAGAAGGGCTGCCTAACACTTTCTGTGGGTATATAATTAAAATAGGATGCATTACTGAGCCTAGTCCCGTATAAAGCCTTTCATAGATTAGAGTCCGTAAAAATGCAATCAATATGCCTATAAGAGGGATGAAATTTAAAATAAAATGAACAATCCTTGACCGAAGGATGTAGGAGTCTAAATGAGTTTAATAATTTTAATGATCTAATAAACAGATTCAAAGAACTGCAATCAGCTCATAAGAAGGATTTTGCTGAGATGTATTCAGCTTAAGATCTTTGCAGTAATTAAAGACTTCAGAAATATTAGCTGTTAAGAAGCTACAATTGCATTTCAATCAAAACAAAAATCAACTGGCATTATCTAACTTAAGGTTTTACTTTAATCAGTATATACCATGGTTGTATTTTTTACAAACATATATACATATTAGTAAGTGTACAGTTGTTGTGCTCTAACAAATATACTATACAAAACCCAACCCCAGTCAAAGAAATGCTAAAAAAACTATCATGGCAGCCTAGATAAGTGTCTTGTTCACCTAATAGAAATAACACTGTCCTACTGTAGACTAATCATGAATGAGTTTATATATATATATATATATGTATAAATATATACACATATACATATATATATATATACATACATATATATATATATATATATATATATATATATATATATATAACATATGGTTTGAATAGAGTTCATGTTGTGTCTTTGTAGCAGATACTACCAAATCTTGACTTCACTACCCTGGAACTGTCCTGGAAAGACAATGCAATTCTGTATCATATGAATTGCCTCTAAACTGTCAAAAAGATAAACCCCAAGTAGCAAGAGTTGACTTAATCAAGAAAGTAATAGAAAGCCAATACATCCATAAAGTAATAGCCAAAGGGTAAATACGATGCTCTCTTTACATTATATATATATATTTTTTTTTTTTTTAAAAACCCTCACTTTTCCACTAAAGATTTTATAATAAAAAATAAATTAAATGCAATGAAAAGAAATGGAAATTAAGCACTAAAAATAAACTAGAAAGATTAAACCATAAACAAGTTTATGAAGCCTTACAAACACCGTTTGAAGGGATATACTGCAGTTTTATTGATTTATTGTTGACTTACGATGGACAACACAAAAGATTACTTTACTTTGGTTATGCATGGATTCTTGCACTTTTAGTAGAAAAATATATTATCGGGATAAAATATGATAGAAAATGATTTACTGTTACAATAACAGGCAATATCTATTCAACATTGGACAGGTGACTCAACATAGACCATGTATGTAAGTATGTTCTAGGGGTACCTAATAATTCTATGTGGAATACTAATTATTTTCACATTCTCATTCTGTCAAATTATCATGGACAATATAAGTACTTTATGGCTTACTTTACGCTTCCTGTTCAAATTCGGTGGATACTCAAAATCAGAAGGATGTAAAATGTAGCTTTTTTGAGGTAATGCCTAATTATAACGTGGCACAAAGTTGGGTGTGATAGGTTGTTGCCATGTAAAATGAAAATGTTTCTTAAAATTTTAAAGGTGCTGTTCCACATAGACATTTTTCACTAACTGTTCTACATTCTATTATTATTATGTTCTTCTATGGTATACATTTTAAACTTTTCCCTCTTTTCAAATAACATATAATTTTGATGTATTTTGTTGTTGAAAACATTTCTGCGGGGCCTCTTAATCCTGTCTGCCATTCTCTGACATCACAAAAGATGCATTACCTTTAAGGTGTTCTAGTTTAAAAGTATCTCACGCTTTTACACCAATCACACAAAACACCTCACTCAATCACACACTACAACTCACTTCCCATCACTGGCCATCACTGTGTATTAACACATATAGTTGATGCATAGCACAAACCGAGTTCTACATAAAACCTTAACATGATAAACCACGTGTTAACAATGTTTTACCATGACTATATACAATGTTGAGTCTCTTCCACCACCAAGACAAAAACACATCAGTCCAAATTAACACAAACATTCATATAATGAAACATAAATCTTTCTGTTTTCGTATAGATGGTTTAGATAGATCGTATAGATGGTTAAGGTTTTTCCTCAAAAATGTGGCTTAACAATCATGCTTTTGCTATACATCATTCTGTCTAAAATCAGCCTGGCGAATCTCCCATGCATGTCCTCTTATATCACTGCTCACTGCACCTCAATCAACTATATGAATTTGAAATTTTGAGATCAAGAGTCACTAATTAAAATATACACTTAAAAGGGTAGCAAAGCAGGTCGCTATAAATTATTTCTAACTGAAGAATCATTTGGAATTAACAAGGCACATCAAAAAGTTTGAGATTAAAAAAAACTGTATAAAAAACTAAATAGACATCTGTGTAAAGAAAAAGGGTTCATATTTATTAAAGCTGGAAAATAATTGCATAACACATTTTAAATCTTTCTTAGTATTCTGCAATACGTTCTTTGCGAAATAACATATTTGCAGCAAGGTTACTATATATGTATTGTATCATTAACCTAAAGTTCCATGATTAGAAGAGTGAAATGTAATAAAAGATAAATAGATGGCTAATAATTGTCAAGTACTCATGGCCAGATTCCTGTTCTGGTGTTGAGAATAATATAGAACATGGTCACATGATAACCTGAGCCTGTAAAATACATCAATGATGCAATTATGAAAGTATTTCTCACAAACGCTGCAATTAAAATCCAGAACAGTGATCCCATCCAACAAAGGATATTTCTACTGACTTAAGTAGTAGCTGGCTGAAAAGTCTGTAGTGAGACCCAATTAAAGCTCTAACATTCTTGACTTCAACTTGAGGCAGACAGCCAAATGGTGGCATTAAACATGGTTCAAATTATAGTCAGCATTAAAAAAAAAGTCTTTAATGGGATGGATTTTTGTGGGATAGGATCAGTTTGATGAAGTACATTTCACTAGTAATCACAGACTGCCTGTGTCTGTACAGTGTGAACATATTCTTTCCTGGGTTAGTAGTTAAATACCAATGTAAAGTACAGAAGATTAAATACAGACATAGCCTTAATAGTCTTAAAAGTGTGGTAGTTTAATGACATTTAGAGTTTTAGCACATAAATGGGCAGTTATGTATTTATCTTCAGCCCTCCCCCGGGCCCAACCTTACCTATAGGCGTCAAGATGACAGCATATCCAAGAGTCCCACTTTTAAAGGAAGCGCAGTGCAGAAGAAAACTATGGAACTACTCAGCATAGCCCTCCAGTTGGGGAGACCCCTTAACCAGCCCATTTGACTAGCAAAAACCATTCTTACAGATTGTACATCTGTAGTAAAAAGATATGTTTTCCAGTGGTCCTACTAACAGGTTCAGATCCAATCACTCATAGCCAATAAGGCTTAAACACCTTGTAACATACTCCCAACATTTTAGATTGGGAGTATGAACAGAAGAACACTTTAATTTTGGGGTATTAGTGAATACACAAGTGAATGTATAAACGCATCCGCCACTTTGTATACACTAGACTTGTGCAACTCAGATTCATACAAACCTCAATTTTAACAAAATGTGCCAATTTTGTACAAATCTCTGAAAATGAGGAGGGACCCCCAACCGAAACAAATGAAAATGAAGCTAAGAGCTCCAAATTTCTGTTTGAATTTAGGTGGTTCTTTCACTCTCTTTCATTCTCATTCACATTCTCTGACACTCATTCACACTCTCTCTCGTTCTCTCTGAATGTCTCCCTACTTTCTCTGCCGACTTTTTCCGTGTCCGAAATTGTTTTATGAGACTAAGGAAAGACCACTTACTTGTAACTACCTGAAGGAGCACCAGCCATCGGTCTTTTCAAATCGTCTAACAAGGAGAATAAATAGGAAACGCATGCAGGTGAGGCTGCGCCATATAATCTATACGGCTGTTTACAAGCAATGTTAAATCACGCACATAAACTTTTACACAGTCTGCTAGAAGAAAACAGAAAGACAGCTGCTACCTATTTGAGTAATTCTGCATAATTCATATAACTATAGCTCAACTTTATAGGTGTTAATATGAGTTGACTGCAGGGATTTAGTAATATAATGTGCTGGACCATCCTGCAGGATGCATCATTTAATGGGGAACTAATGCGTCTATTTATAATGTCCCCTAGTTGCTCTTCAACCACTGTCCTCCATAGAAGTGGTAACCGCCGTAAAAAGCTTTGCCCATAAGCAACAAACACATTCTTCTTCAAAATCTAATTATTTATACTCCATTGGCTCCGGAGGATATCTATTAAAATTAACTAGCTTGGTAAAAATAAAATCTTAAAAATTGCCAAAAATGTACAGATACTGGTAACAAAAAGGTTAAATACTGAAAACTCACAATGCACAACTTTTAACTATGTTTTATCCAATTTTGCTTAGAACATCTAGCAACATTATGATTCTTTCTTTTCTCTTTTTTTTTGTAGAACATAAAATTGGAGCAGAACTATCTTCCTGTATATACAATCTGTACTTTTTCATCTATGGTAGATAGAACAAGAAATTAAAAAATAGCAGGATACTTATAGTACTTGGCTTCAAGGCATGCAGGCTTCATGTATAAATTGGTCATGTCGTCTAAATGGTATTAACAGAGTGAGGTCACATAGCCGGCATAACCAACACTTTTGAAGACCATTCTCTATCACTCTATATATCATGATGTATATATTATTGTTTTTATTTGTTATGTATTCACACCCACAAGTGGGCCAGGATCCCAGTTTTATTTTAGTACAGTTAATTTGATAAAGGTCACCATATTCAGCCCAAAGTGTTGCTGCTTCATTCGACGATAGTACCCCATGTTCAAAGAGGTCAACACAGTTCTAGACAATACAAAGGCGATACAGCTGAGGCTGGATTCTGGAAGATCACACCATCTTATATCAGCACTACAGCATGGACACTTCTTCATTTGGAAAAATCCAAGTATCATAATACATCACATGACATCTAAGAAAGCCTGACCATTGTTACGCATCTCCATGTATGTATGAAGATAGTTTCTTTTTAGTTTTACAGCAGAATTTAAATAGATGTTCCTACCACTTGCTTTCTGAAAGCTAATACTTTCAAGTTGTTTCCAGTTTTACCAACACATACGTATTATGTTTATGGCTAAAAGCATGATGAAAGAGAATGTTTAGCTGAGCATGTTTATGTTACAAACGAGTTACTTCCCTTATGCACAGGAACCCATTATATTGAAAAACGTTCAAACAGTGATTGATAATTCATGCATGGTTGGCATTGGAGCTATTATGTAAAGTCAGACTGGTAGGCTGATGTTAAACAGCAGTAAAACATATAGATTAGCTTCTCAAATATATATATATATATATATATATATATATATATATATATATGTTATTAACTAGGGGACTAAAACACAGAGGGTGACCACAGGAACAAGATATCAGACTGACAGTATGCAGGATTAAAATGCTTTGTTCCTTCAACACAAATAACTGATGCAGTTGAAGTATTAGATAAGTGTAGAGACCTGTTCTTAAACTCTGAATGCATCAGTCACATTTTGCACCTGCCGTAATACTGCAATGTATAAGTGACCTGTCATGGTGGCCCAAATTATTAAAATCAATCATGCCTCCCTAAAGGTCAATGGTCTTTATGCCACCTGGTCTACCTTGCCATCATTTTCTATTAAATCAACTAGAGAGAGTGCAGATCCAAAGAAAGTGGTTTTTTTTTCTTCATTCTAAATAAGTATGATCTGCTTTATATGCTTAATTCGAAAACATGAAACATTACACAGCTAGTATAGCCAGCACTGCATCCCTGTAAGCTCTGTGATGTACTGGAGGTAACTGAAATATTTAAGCAGTAAAGCAGTAAATGTACACTTAAACTTTAGGGTCCATATATATATACATAGTGGCAAGCCTCATAATGGGCTTTGCTATTTTAAGGAGTTTGGGCTACTACCAGAAACATTTTCTACAAAAAAAAAACTCCAAAGACTGTACAGCCCCAAGGGTACCCAGAGTAACACTGAAGTTATATAATGCTTGGTTCTTTTCTGTGCTCCTTTGATTGGCTGTCTATGTGTTCTCCTTCTGTAAATGTGTTTGGACAGGACTGGATAATGCACACAGAATGAGATTGAATTTTGTCTTAGAACAGCACCTTGCTTAGGTTGCTTACTTTCTGCTGTACACATGTAATTTAAGTCGGAATAGCAGGTCACTTCTTAGATAGGTGTTAAGTATGATCTGATCCAGGCTCCTGTTTAGTAGGGAAACATAGCAACTGATTCACCAATGTCCCCATGTCCAGGAATTAAGCCCTTCCCCACACGGAATGTACATAGGAGTTCTAAGAGGGAGACAAAGGACAGACTCTATAAACAATATGTTTTGACATCCCTGTGCCTTTGACATAATTGTATTAGTCATTCTGCCCCTCCATGATCCAGAGTGTTTCTGTGTGTAGTGCTGCTTGACAACTTCTCCTCTGACTTAATGGCACTCGTATAACAGGTTAGAGTGTCATTATATGAAATAGGAGGCTCACCAACGGCTATCAGAGTAATTGAGTATTACTGCCCCTTTGGAGATTTGGAGAAGTGTCTTCAAGTGATCACAATTTCTCAAGTTGTCGGCTACTGTATAATTGCCAAACTCTACTGCAATGTACAAAGGCGCCTAAGCCACTGTTGCTGGTGCATTACCTGGGAACTCTCTTGGTTACACGCGGAGACTAGAGGTGAAGCACAATGCTAAATCTCCGGGTGGCACGAGCTGTGTTTAAGCACACACCCTCCCCACCCTATTCCCCTCCCACCCTATACAAATGTAATGTGTTTGAAGCTAACCTTGCCTACCCACATGGCCAACCTCCCCCTCATGAAGCCACTACATATGAAGATGGAGGGCTCTGGGTAGCCGGAACCTGTAGGTTCCACGATATGTGCATTAGTGAGTGACTGCATTTTCAAGGTACCATCATGTCTATTCAGTCCAGCTTGTGAAGGCCAATACCGCGTGATCACCCTGAAGCCCCTTGGTGTTGCATTTGTTTGCATTTGTTGCATAGATTGTTGATTAGTACCCCAGGAATTACGTTTGCAGCAGTCATATTTTATCATTCAACCTGATTTCTCAGCATTATACTGCATGAGCGCAAAGACCGAATTGGGCTCAGCTCTGTGTCTTAACTGCAACAGCGATTCACATGGCTCAATGCATAAAGTCACAGTCAACATCATTAACCTTGAGAGGAGTGCCCTCGGCTGACCTCAATGAATTTTCCATGAAGGTGGTAAAGGTCTCCAAATGAATGTTTACAACCCCAGCAATCTACACTGCATGCTTTAACTGGGTCCCTAATTAACCATCACAGTAGCAGCAGGTTATCAGTTCCAAATTGCTTCATACTGCTATTTTAAGTCTGATAAAAATTATTAATAGATGCATTCTGACACTATCTGGGACTCCCCACACTCACTACCGTTCGTTTCCAAATTTGGTTGAATTTGCACTGTTTTTTATTACTGAGACAAAAGCAAAGCAACGCATATACTTTAAGTTTCCGGTCTAATGCTGGTTCCTTTTAAACACCGCACTCTGTATAATGAAAAATAATTATAAGGACATTAGCAGTAAGAGGATAAACTGTAGACCGGCCATGTTAACCAAACTAAGAATAAAACTTACAGACTTTAATGAACATAATCAGTCGGCCAGATCTGGTTGCCTCATTTCATAATGCGTTTAGGAAGCGTGTTTGGAGGATCGTACAGCCAAAGAAAACAAGGTAGGTTACATTCACTGATGATAATGGCTGCTAATTACCGATGAAACTTATAATTATACAAAATCAAAAGTCAATATACACAGTTTTGCTCAGCAGATTTCCTCTGGGAATTACATAGAATGTGGTTTCTAAAAAAAAAACTCGTCTCAATTTTTGTTTTCGGTACGCTCAATCTAAAGATACAACAGAAAATTATACTATATTATAAAGCCAGTTAAAGGGGAAGTAGCATCGGAAAATATATTCACGGTGGGCTCCTAGTCAGTCTCTTTAATTAAAACAGGATGTGAAACGTTAATAGTGAACATTGTTCATCCAAACGTATGGTCATGATGGTCAAGGTTTGCTTCAAAAGACTACTAAGAGACAAGACAGCTTCAGATTTTTCCCAGAGCTCTATTTTTTTTCAGACTTCCGCAACTAAATGAATAGTCTAATTCTAAATTCGTTTTTTTTTTTTTTTATCATCTTCATGTTCCATGACTATTCTATTAAAAATGCTATGGAAGATTTTAAGCCCATCTGCTGTAGGCATCATCGTTTAGAAAGTTATTTTACAGACTATAATGCAGACTGTATATAATAACATAGTTTCATTCTATGTAATTTGTGTACCTCTGCAGCGACAGCGGAATTTTTTTTTTTATCTGCGGACAATTTTAATGCAATTTCATGAGTTATGTTATGACAAAATCTGTATTTTGTAGCCTAGTTTTGTGTTATATTCTGCCCATGTAGTCAGGAACAGATAATGCTAAATAATTGATCAGAGAACATGGGTCACCAAATGCATCTCCTGCAATGCAAAAAGCAGGGGAAGGGGTGGAGAAAGAGAGCAAACGCATATAAGAATCGCCGATACAACCCTCTTAATTTCTTCCTCTTCCCTTGAGTTACAACACGGCTACTTTCTCTTTCCTTGGGAGACTGACGGCTACCCTGTTGAGATTAGCACTAACACTGAGGGCCACAAATAAAAAATGAACGTCTCTTCCCTCCGCAAGGTGGTTCCTGCATGCCACAAGAAGACACGCAGGTGTGATGCTGCACAAGTGGAGAAAAATCTACAATAATTTGTGACACTTCTCTAAAATCGTTAATAATTTGTGACACATCCAATTTTGACAGAATATGCAATGTCAACTGGCATGGTGATTAACCCTTGCAGCAGAACAAGTGTTAGAAGCTCGCTAAAATGGTTAATCCATTGTCGCCCGTGAGACCCAAACGGTTACATTTGCAGAGAAAATAATAAGGATTTGTGAATTTCAAAAGTGAAATTTGTTTATGCTTGAACAATAATCTGTTCTTTCTAGCACTCGGTAATAGGTATTTATCCTCTCGCAGATGTGCAGACATGGCAATTGCTCTCCGCATACTGAAGATCTGGAGTTTCCTGCATTCTTTACGGAATTCGTTCACGGACGAGAAATTCTTTTTTTTTCTTCTTCCCTGCATCAACCTCAAATATTTGATCGTTCTTATCCACTTCTTGAAGAGTGGAAACATGATAATTGTCTGGCTTCCTCCTGACCTCACAAATATTTCTCTAATAAACTAATCCATGTTATTTCAGTTACAAATTACATTACTCTGTAAAATATACATCCATATAAAACAAGGTATCTTGAGTGCAAAGGTTTAAGGTCCTCTACTGCGCTGCTATACAGTAATGATGACTGTGTGACCCTGGGTCTAACCGACTTGTTATAAATATTATCCCTAATTATATGTAAATATTTTTCCGATATACTCTCATATTACCATCTCAATATTTTGTATAGGTCAAGTAGACAACGTATAGAACAATAGTGTAAACATTGTCTTTCTGCCCACTGGGTGAATATACAAAGCCTTACAGCTATATATTGTAGATTACAAAAGTGAGAAAATAAAAAGTTAATTAGAAGAGCTGCTCAAATCAACAAATGTATTATGTGTATATACCAATTGGACATCCACGGAGAAAATAGGAGCACTCGCAGGACTTCATATTAAATTATGGGATATAGTTTAAAAAAAAAAAAAAAGAGCCTTTCAAAGAAGAAAAGAGTTTAGTAACAAAATGGCTATATATATATATATATATATATATATATATATATATATATATATATATATATATTCATGTACGCAATGATCTAACCTTTCTAAATTAATTTAAATGTAAAAGCAAGAGGGACACTAGAAGACGGGTTGTAGAGCACCTTAACATAAACCATCTATGTTATGATCCTCTCTATAACTGTTGTTTGACAAAAGCTGAGAATCAGTGTTTCAGTCGTGGCACATGTTCGGAATAGTGGCACAGTGGAACTTTTTTAAAAACCCTTGAAAAAACAACTGCTGTAAAACAAACACAAAGGGGTCTAGTGAGGACAGCAGTGGTTTCCACTCGTTAGGTTTCTCCAAAGTCAGGTCACGCATTAAATTATACATTATACAGGGCCAGCTCAGCCCTTTTTGCCAAAGAAACTTGCCAACTCTCTCTTTCATGAGTAGACTTTAAAGGGAATTCGATCCACTTACAGATGCTTATCTGAATATCTTATTCACAGCTTGAAAATACGATGGGCTTCTTCCCAAATCAGAACTATTAAACATTCACGTAGAATCAGGTAGTCATTTTTGTAGGTGCTTTCTCATCAAAAAAATATTATAATGTATAAATATCATACTTTTTACAATACATTTTTTCTTTAAATCATACCTATAGTGTAATCAGCCCTTGGTTATCCAAATGCCACGGCGACTCTTTGAAATTAACATTTAGATTTTTTTTATTTTTTTTTAATGGCAGCCCCTACCTCTAAATGGCAAACTTTTTGGTGCAATAAAATGGATGTAGAAATGTTCCATAATGTTTACATGCATATTTTAACTTGTACAAGTTAGCTCTGAATATATGATTAACTATTGCTTAGGTGGAACTTTACCTTTAAGCATCCGAGATAATTAATAGCTCTCTTCCGCCAGACCCAGGCTCAACATGATTCATTGGAATGTCGAACATATCGTTGCACGACACCATTATTTTGTATTTAAAACTAGTTAATCTACTTAATAGTCTGATCATTTGCTTTGTGCCGTCAGTTTGGAAAGCACATGTACATAAACAAACTTATTTATCACCCCTGGGATCAGTAACTGCTAATAAAGACGCCGTTGCTGGCATTTTATATTTGCTTTGATGACAGGCACGTCCTAGATTAACTGACAGTGTTTTGCTTACAACTAAAACTAAAATGGTGTTTTTAACACCAGAGGAGTACTTAAAAGGAATGGCTTGCGATGACAATGGATTTATTCAAGGGAATTTAGACAATAATGGTGTTTTTTTAATGATTTTTCATGTTAGAATAAATGTTTATTTAATAACATTTTATTATGTCTTTATTAAAAAAAACATATAAAAACACATACCAACTGAAGCTAATATGAATTTTATATTGAAAACATGAGACCTCTTGCTTTCATATGTCATCTTTGTAGTTCTGAATCACAGATGATGTAAGACAGAAGAGCTGTGCTCGGCAGCCCTGACATCTAAAGGCAGGCTTCCTGGCATTCTGTTTATAAATAACATATCATGTCTAATGTGCTAACATACCAGACACAGATGGGGTGACGAGGGAGTTAACAATGAGATAAGACAACAGCTCATTTAGAAAAGCATTTGTATTATACACCTAACTGCACACACATGTTGAGATTAAATGTCCTGTGTTAGTTCTGTGAGGCTGTCCATTATCTTTATTTTTAATGATTTAAACTCTAAAGCAGATACCATGGCATTTACATATAAGTGACACACATGTACAGTTGGTTGTATGTGTAAACAGGACTACTGGCCTTTATACACATAGAGATGCACATTCACTCAACATTTTTAGGACAGCCTTGGTGCCACGTGGCCAGAGGCAGACAGGAGAAGGGCCATGGGTGGGATTGTCCACCTACCTAACCAAAGTTCCACCTTGTGCTTCAGAACATCCCAAGGTGGTCATGGAAACGGCTGCAATGGAGGTTTGTGCTGCAATATTTTTTTATGCCCCTGTGCATTTAAGGGAGGGCAGAGGATTCTTACAAATAACCCATGATCCCCACTGCCAGAAAAAGCGGTCCAGTGCCAAGGAAAATGGCACAGTTGGCAGGTACGCAGAAAGGCTTCCGGCATTTACAGTGTAGAGCTTAATTTAGTTGGGCACAGGAATCCGACATAGCACGTCCCGCAATTTATTGAGTTATTTTGCACCTTTTTATTCATAGATATAAAAATAAAATAGAATGAGCCGGGCTCAGCTTCCATAAATGCTCCACTTTACTCGCCGATGAAGCAGTAAGGGTCATCCAAACCCACACAAGCACAT
Source organism: Spea bombifrons (assembly GCF_027358695.1). NCBI lineage: Eukaryota > Metazoa > Chordata > Amphibia > Anura > Pelobatidae > Spea > Spea bombifrons. The sequence continues at coordinate 18,538,313 of NC_071089.1, read as the reverse complement.
GTGAAATCCATAGAAATGTTGCTTGGCAACAACTGGTAGTGTTATTTCAAGAGAATAGTTGAATGCAGCCAGTGACATAAAGTTAAAAAAAATATATTGTTACTCCATGATTAAAAAAATGTTAAATGCCCTTTGACGAGCTTCTTCACCGTGATGTGATATAGTTCTAAGAAACACATACAGATACCCAAAAGATGTTTTTACTTGGTTTGTGTACATGCTTTTTAATGCTCTTATAAAAGCAATGTTTTTAAGTTTGTATCTCAGACTGGATTCCTAAAGCGACAATCACTTTTATTTCCAAGTAACCTTTTTATTTACAGCCATAATTTTGGGTCACAAACAAGAAAAATCTGTTGAAAAGTGCTTTATAAATTTTTCGCTCACAAAATTCACTTTCCAATACTTTTTACAGCATGACCCCAGGAGAACAATTCTAGTTAAAAGTGGTGGAACAGGGGTAATCGCTTGGATTATCTCCCTTTTTTTAAACACACAAATATATATTTTCTAGAGAACTGTCTCCATAATGCAGAACCGGGCAGAGACCTGATGTTTACATCCCCCAAAGAGGCAGAAGCAGTAGTTGGTGGAGGCAGAGGTGGCCTGAGGCTACCCACCCACGTTACCTAAAGGACCACCTTGCAGTGGGTCCCGAAGTGGCCACATGGGAGCTGCAATGGAGGTCTTTGCTAGAGGAGGTCCCCAGCTTCCAGACTGGCCCCAGAATCCCAGTATGTGGGTCTGGGCACACCAGCAAAGGCTACTTGGGATTCCTGATCAAGTAAGAGCCCTAATGCACTCAGATGGTAGCATGAGCACTTGCCTAAAGATTATGATCTATCACAAACTAAGCCTTCTAAGCTCGTTTGAGCAAGGCCCTCCTCACTTTTTGTTTCTGTAAGTCTAAATTGTTATGGACTATGTATTATGCCACTTTTACCCATTGTACAACACTACAGAATATGATGGCACTATATAAATCAAATAATAATACTCCTATGTTTCTTCTCCCTTAATCATAACTATAGTAAGGCACTGTGGAAAAACATTGGGCTTTATAAATATAGTATTATAATAATATATTACAGTATCTTCTATTGTCATGTAAATAGCAATGATTTGCAATAATCACCACCCGAACAATAGCAGCTGATTCTCTGTCTGTATAATTGTGGCGCTTGTTGAAGTGCCTTTTAAATATTATCCAAACATATCCATTTGCCCACTATGGTTCACATATAAAAATACATGTGAATGTATACACTATTTCATTTTCATTCATCCAAATTGCCTATTGCAAACCCAGATCTCCCAAGGATGTGATTTTGTTCTGCTACAGTATCTACATCAACTTCTGTATGTATATATATATATATATATATATATATATATATATATATATACACACACACACACAAACACGCTTGCATTGTCAATTTTCTTTTGTCATCAAACTGACAATTTGACCTTATTATTGAAGGAAAAGCACAAAGCAAGGTTTTTTATATATATACCAGCTCCTATGTGCCATATTTATTGTTTTATATAGCGCCATCATATTCTGCAGTGCTGTACAATGGGTAAACAGGACATGACCAGTAGTATACAGTATAACATAATTATTGGTATTGTAATTAGACTTATAGAAAAAATAGATGGGGAGGGCCCTGCTCAAACAAGCTTACATCTTTAATAATTATCTGTCATCTAAACTTACCTTTTTCAACCTCTTTGATGTTCAGAATATCAGTGTGAAAAAGTAAACTTTTTGGCCAAAATTTTAAAAAAAATGCATTTGAGTATTTTGTAACAGACAATTAAGTGAGAGCTATTTCCCCCCTTTTTATTTTTGGAGAACAGAAATTGTCTCCTATTCCAATGAAAATGTATCTTCTCTGAAACCTTTGTGTTCTATGCCAAACCATTCCAGGGCTGAATAAGCGAAATGGAAGCTGCCCAACAAGAGATTCAGTACTTTGCGGTCTCTAAAATGATGAGGAGGACCTGCATTAATATGCCAATGAACTGACGCAAAACATTAATGGTTTTCCAGTTATACCTTACCGCCTAAAAAAGGTATGGCTATACTACAATTCCGCATAATTTTTTTGGTGTTGATATCAAGAGGGGGAAAAAACACTAAAAATATATTTTTTTTTATTTTCTTTTTTTTCACCTTGGTTTGCATGTCAGACCACATTTTTAATTACTTTGTTTCTTTTTCATGTTCCTAGAAACAGGTACAGTGCCCTAAGGCCAATGATAGATACTGTCTGATACAACATTGCGTATTTTAAACTAGTAAAGTTTTTTTTTTTGTTAAAAAGCTAGTATTTATTAGATTTTTAACCACACATAATACATCTAGAAAACAATACTAAAATATGTTCTAGTACGTGTGATTTACCTGGGGCCTTGCTCTGCTGTTTGCATTGGGTTCCAGTTGCTTGAAATCATTGGGGGTTCTTTCAGTTCTCACCAGAATGAACCTTTTCTATAAGGGCCGCAATGGAGAATACTAGGCGGCCCTGGCACTTTAAGGCTGGCAGCCGCTGGCTGCATGTGACGGGCCAGACGTTATGTTTTATGCTCATGTAGCGTGTGGTGGGACATATCCTGTGCCACCAGTGGCAGATCTGGAGCTGTAGTGTTACTACAGCTCCAGATCTGCCACTGGATCGGTGGATCAGGTGTGTGTGTGGAGTGATGTAGTGTAGAAGCCCACTGAGCATTTGCCTAATGTGCAAAATGGCCAGTCTGAGCCGGTTTTATATGGTCTCTGCCGTTTTTTTTTTCTTTTTTTTTTTTACAAAGTAGAAGTTTTGCAAAGTGCTTTTAAAAAATGCAAAAATATAAGGCAGGGTTTGAAGAAGGGGAAGAAAGCAAAGACATGTTTTATTTAATAACTAGGCATTGATTATACACTGGCTCCAATAATTACACATTTATTATACACATGACATAATTTTCTTAGCAATCAACTCCTGCAGGCTGAACATTAATTTACTGAGCCAAAGAAAAAAAAATTCTTAGAAGAGGGTTAGCTACAAGGTCAATCTTTAGACCTTGATGATGATATGCTTTGTGTTGCATTTAAATTAAAAACATAAACAACAACATTAAAACACAGATAAAAAACAGAGTTTAGCTTTAAAATGATTTGTTTTGTAGTTTAACAAAATAATAATGATAAAAAATGATAAACTGCAAATCTGGAGAAAATTTCTCTATAATTATGGGGTTAATCCCATGTCACCGAAGGACAACTGAATTTTGGTCACTACCAAAAGTTTTTACTAATCGAAATTCTATCTACATAATGTTTTGGTGCTCCTTTTATGGATTTTGACTTCCTTTTGGTGTCTGCGTGTATAGCAGGATAGTGTGAAGTAAGGGATTTACAGGAGAACTGCAACCCTCTCTGTCCAACATTTTTAACAAATCAATCAGTATATATTTATTTAATGCTTAATGCTAAACTTTTTGAAATACTTCATTTTAATTACTTTAATGTACCCTACTCATTATCCCCTGGCACTCTTACCTGGAAGCCAGCTGAAGCTCACTATAATGCATTAATTGCATTAATAAAGATGCCACCAGTGGTGTCCAAGTCCCATATGGAAGCTGCATATTGCTTCAAAGTCAGACTGCTGAAATATATTCAGTAATACCTGAGCATATGAAGTCAGTGGAGGAGAGCATCGGCCCATTTGGCTTGAAGTCCGGCTTGGAGGGGCAATGCCAGAACGATGTAAAGAATGATGATACAGCAGCCTGGGCAACCAGAGGACACCAGTAGGCTTGGGCATCCATAGAAAACATCATGTTTGCCAGTTCATGGCTTCATTAATGAGGATGCCCATGTGAAGTGCAATGCCACAACTATTCATACATTTACTAGTTGCTACTTAGATCTGTTTATTGGTTCTTTTACAAGACTCCCTAGACTATTCATAGGTAGTAATTAAAATCGCTTGTTGAAAATCTGACTGGACATAATGCAGTAGGAATATTATACAGCATAAATGAAATAAAAAAGTGTTGCACGTATTATGCAGGTTATATGGAAAGGGCCCATATATCTAGAGTCTACATACCGCAACAACAACTAAAATACAGATTCAGTCCATAAATATCAACAGATAACTTAAAAAATCCCCATGTACTATGGCCATATGCATGTACAGTCTTAAAGGCAATTCGAACACACCTTTAAAGTTTGAAATATTACATTAGCCTCTTTTATGCCGACATCATTCTTTGTAATGAAAACTGAACAAGCATGACAAACAGGGCCTAATCAATACAATTTTGACTTATCAGACTATTTCAGGGACAATTATGTATTTATTCTTTCTTCTCACATATAAATCCAAACAATTGTTTTTCTGTGACCTTAGGTTTTGAAAGAACCAATAAAACAAGTGATTCTCATCTCAACACCGAAGCCCTTAGTAATCAAATGTACTGTGTTGACAAGAAAGCAGTGTGATTAGAGCTCCAATTCTTCTTGTTGTCTGCACTAACTGTGATTGTCTACCTAAACCATAAAGGTATTGTGTCTGGCCCCGAGATTAATCTGCTGTTTCTGGAACTTCAGGTGGTCTAGCATGGAGTAGATAATCACCTGTCAAGTCTCTGTTTCTGAGTTATTGTTGGCAGAAATCTTATCTTGCAGCCATTAGGTCAATGAACTAACACACACCAGCAAAGACAGTAACATAACCTTGTAGGCCAGATTAGCATTTGTTTATAAAAGACTACAATGTAACACTTCAGAGCAGGAACAGTTAACACTCAAAGAAGCAAAGGCTGCTATTAAACACTGACATTGCCAGATGTCATACTACACATTCACCTCATTATCAATGGGTGCACAACATCAGCGAGACCCTTAAATCAGGTCCCTCGCCACTTTATTGAAGTCATCTGTCTGAAGTTGGGGGAAAGTTTTGGCATCTGATCTCTGGTGACTTAGGTGTGGAGGGGAGCGCTCCCTACATTTTAGCACAGGGTGTATATATACTTCTGCATTGTCCTCAGGTGGGCCGCACATCGATGGAGGCACTGTTGGAGGGACAGACTCACTCCTAACATATCACCAAAACAACCAGATGATATTTGTTAGCTGGTCCCACCTCCGTCTATTAGACCCCCTCTTGTTGCAGGTCACATAGAAGACCATCAAAGAAGGAACCAAAGGGGCAAAATGGAGACACACACATTAAGAATGATTTGAACTTTGTGCAGATCACTCAACTCGCATGTAAGATATTTGTACGCTCACAAGTAAGTCCCTTTATGACTTATAAAGCTCACTAAGCTTGATAAATCACCTTATAAGTTGTGTACTAAAACAAGTTGACCTGCTTTCACTGTGCCAGTTTGATAAATCCGCTACATTATGTTTTTCTACATGTTGCTCGTGTAAGCAGAGCTGTACAAATTGTGCAGATTAAAAAAAAATATGTTCAGGGAACTAGAAGCTTCGACGAATTGGAAACTAGACAAACATCTTTCTGTTTGCTTGCTTATTTAATGTGGTTTTGACTGCAAGTCGAGAAAATTTACAGTTTTTATGAGATGCAAGAATATTTTGCAAGTCTCTGAAGATTTTTGTGTCACTTAAACCATAACAAATACTCCAATGTTATTTGAAGGCAAGAAAAACTAAGCAGAGCTCTTCTTAGGTACAAGTAATGAAACCAACAGCATAGACCTCCATTGATTTTACAGTTCCCGGGGCAAGTCAGGGGGGAATTAGAGGATCTCCCCAACAAGTCCATGATCCCCACTGCAGGGACAGTGAGACAAAACGCAAAGACATCAGTAATATGTTACGTTATTATTGGCGATAACCTGGAATGTGACAATTCCCCTTTAAACAGACCAACAGTCTGTTTGGATTTAATTCCGCTTTATCGCGTATCGTGGCACTCGGAAACTTCCTGCTCTGTGATTGTTTGGCCATATCTGCAAATATAAATAACAAAATAAATTGTGCTCATATTGTTGAAACGAACAAATTAAGCTCGGCTCCTGCATAAACATAATTTGGCAGGGGAAGCATTAAGGAAGCAGATTGATGTGATGACAATGACTAATTTTTATGCAGTGATCTATTTCACCAGATGGACATTCTGAATTATGATCTTACCGATCAAGTAACTAAGCAACATCCCCATTATAACTCTTCATGCTGTTAGAGATTTATTTTATTTATGACATTTAATAATAATAATTCCAACATTAAAATTATTGAGCATATGTGCAAGGCTTTCGACTGTAAGCTTTAGTATGCGGAGACTAGTGCTATTGCACCCCTTGTATAGCATTGTGGAACTGGTGGGTGCACTGAAAATAAAATATAATTAAAAACAGGTATTAAGAGCAAAGTACTAAAAGCAAATGTGCAAAAACAAAAGTGTCACGCTGCACAATCAACAAGGACACAGCATTACCTTTGCTATTTAAGTGCTGTATTTAATCTCGCTCCTATTTGTACATTATTTCCTTGTCAATGGCTACTCCTACTCCTATATATATATATATATACATACAGTACACACATTTTTGTAAGTGAAAATATGTTAAAATTGTGAAATTGCTGCTATTGCGTTATTTCTTTCCTTCCTTCCGGCCATTGTTGTGATTGGCTGTTCAGATCACGTGTTAATATTCCCAGTTATGTAAGGAAATCAAACTAATGCAGAATATCTTTAAATCCAGTGTTGGATTAATGAATTTGTGTGCCTAGAGCTACAGTTTCCACACCAGCATTTCCTACTCTTCTTGTGTGACTATGACATCACTTACTGAAAAGAAAAAAGGTGGACAAGCAAAAAAAAAGAAATGAAGTAGGATCACAATCCATTCGGAAGTGGTCTACGGGCCTAATAAAGAAACGTGGTCCTGTGGTTCTGGAGCTTTAGCTCCCTCAGATGTTAATCTGGCCATGGCCGACAGAACTAGAATGTCTCTCCTCATTCCAATCATATTAAAATAATGTTGGATATAAAATATAATAGTAACTTGAAACACATCTTTTTTTGTCAGACTAAAATATAATGTTTAGTAGACATGCTTGTGAGTTTACAATATAATCATCTACAGGATAGAGGTCAAATAGTTTGAAATCATTTGTATGAGAAAGACATTTGTTCACAGAAATACAAAAAAAAAAAAACATTAATACCACTAAGTACAACAGAGATAAAATGTATATATCACTGGCAGGGAGACATAAAAATATACAAAAATGCTCCAATTTCTTTGGGAGACTTTTTGTTATCTCGTATTCTGTTATAAAGCAGAAGAGAATTGATAAGACATCCACATTTGTAACATGATCAAAAGGAAATACAGTGAGATCGTGCTCAGAAGAGCATTAGTCATCTGTCAGAACTATAAATTAAAATCTAAAAGCTGCCCTTTGTAAAAACAAATGTATTTTTAATATCTCTAAGGAATGCAAGAAAAATTAGGTATGGAACTCGAGAGTAAAAAAACAGCTAACACTGTATAATAAATTACTTTGGTTGCCAAAGACTAAAATGTTAATACTCGGCTTAACCCGTTCTTTCCGTAGGGTGTTTGGTGCCCAAAAACCAGAGCATTTGTAGACTAGGTTTCTATAACCATGACTGTCCTTTTTAATATTTTTTGCACTCATAAAAATTATATATTTTCAGAGGTATAGTCTAAATTCAGTATGAATAATACATAAAAAAAAAAGAAAATATTTTCCTCACATGACTATGCGAACATGCACATGAATGACATGAACAGTCCTAAAGGGACCTCTAGACCTTGATTTACCCAGTTTCCTGGCCGATTCTTCAATTTAAACTTCAGGCCTTCACTTCCTCCTTGACCTGGCCTGTTTATGACCTAGTCTCTGCCTATGCGTGTCAGTTGTTCTGCCTTCTGGTCTGCTCCCTCTGTTCACTGGTTCCAGAGTGAGTCCTGCACTGTGGTTCCAGAGTGAGTCCTGCGCTGTGGTTCCAGAGTGAGTCCTGCGCTGTGGTTCCAGAGTGAGTCCTGCGCTGTGGTTCCAGAGTGAGTCCTGCGCTGTGGTTCCAGAGTGAGTCCTGCGTTGCGGTTCCAGAGTGAGTCCTGCGTTGCGGTTCCAGAGTGAGTCCTGTGCTGTGGTTCCAGAGTCCTGCTCCTCCCCTGTCCGGTCTCCCTTCCTGGATTCCCGCTTACTACGCAGAGCGTGACAGTTACAAAGTACAAACACAATTTAAAATCACAGCCGCAGAAGGTCAGCCATAAACTCACAATGAAGCAAATTATGCTTTTTTAAAGATGATTTTTTTTCTAAAGCCGTAGATCTTACTTTGATCTAGCTCTATGGGGTAGGGAGCTACTTTCCTATTGTATGTATTCATTCATATTGTATACCAATCAAAATGTCTTTAGATTCACTGTACTTATTATATAATGGCACTCACTGTACCACCCCATTTATTATACTCTAACCTTAAAGCGCTTAAGTCAATGTAACACTCAATAAATACAAACATACATATATAAACTGTAAGGTTTCAAGCAGGGCCTTCTTTATGCTAGATAAATGCTATATAAATGGACAGAGAGATAGATGGGTAGCCAGCAAGCCAGCCCAGATGCTACATTATACAACAGAGTGATATATTGCTATCATTAATTCCTATCATGGAGAAACCCCTGTTTTTAGCAGTTGTATTTATTTAATTTTTTCTCCCGATACAAAACAGAGCCTCTTGAAATTAGTAGCTCTGCCAGATAATGAGATCTTAATTGTATGCCAGACTTTATGTACACCATAAAGCAATACCAGAATTTAAAAGGTTGAGGGACAGGGAGGTATTTCAAATAATGCAAGAAATTTTTTTCCCATGTGTAACTACGTGGAAATTGTTCTAGATAGTAGACTTTGCACATAATTCACAAAATGATCCCTATTAAATATCATGGAATTCCACAGCGGTGTAATAAATTGGTTGACACTTTTGATGAAATGCATTTGGTTAAGTCCAAATCAGTATCTGTGTACATTACCAGTAAAGAATGCTTTATGAGATAACATTAGACACTAAGCAAACAGTATGTCAGAACTCATTCTCGTCTATATTCTTCAGTCACATAACTTTTGTTATAACTAGATTCTTAAAAAAAAAAACACACACACATTTGAGTATATTCAGTAGAAAATGCATTTGCTCACAATATTACTAGAAAGTCAGCCATTATATATTTTGCATATTTACCAACTAAAATGATTTTTTTTTATCAAAATCCCCAAAATACAAATTAAGGCAAATAAAAAAATGAATGTAAGATGTTTGTAGTGTTATTAAAACTGCTGCATAAATAATTTGTTTTTACTATGTTTTTTAACCATCAACATAACAAAATAAAACACGCTTATGTCAATATGCACATGTCTAACACATACACACTAGAAACAAAGCATTCTACTACCCAAAGGTTCCAGTTGACTACATTCCTCCAGCAGTAACAAAGACTATCGTCTACCCTTAATTGCGCAGAGTTTTTAAGTTGAACTTTATATCTACACCTATTTGTTTCAGATTTGAGCACCATAATATTAAAGGGGCATTTTTCAAACTCTTCAGGAAAGACTTCTGAAAAACGTTCTTTTAATAAACACTACTGTTCAAAAGTTTGGGGTCACTTTTTCAAGGAGAACAAGGACATTTCTAGCTTTAACATCATTGCTAAAGTGTTTTCTAATGATCAATTAGCCTTTTTTAACCTTAACCTGGATTAGGTGTCATAAAGGGCCTCTGTCCACCTATGAAGATATTCTATAAAAAACCGCTGTTTCCAGCTACAATTGTCATTTACAACATTAAAGTCTACTGTACATTGTATTCATCCACTTGATATTATTTTAATGGACAAAAATGGCTTTTCTTTAAAAAAAAAAACAAACAAACCAAGGACATTTCTAAATGACCCCAAACTTTTAAATGGTAGTGTATATTTAGTAACTTTAAGGAGTGAAGGGGTGAGAAGTGAGGTGAGATTGGGTCACTTAATTACCTAAGCAGATTTAATCAGCTCTGTGGAAGTAAATAAGACTTATTGTGCAAACAACGGTCTCTAAAATAATTACACTGAATAAAAGTGTTATTTTTATCACAAGCTGCAAAGAATAAAATACAACACAGGCATTCAATTAAGACACAAACGTTGCATATTTTATTGTGTTATCATAGCATGAAAACCATATGGTTCACAATGTTAAGGAAAAGGGAACAAACCCCAGTGCCTCTCGGTTTCACAAGGTTATTTGACTCGTCGATCCCCATTCATAGTAACGCAACAAACAGAAGCACTGTGGTTTTACTAATTTGATTTATAGACGTTGCGTAAAAAGAGACATAGTTACAGTTGCCAATTCTCTGCTATAGCAAAGACATTTACAGAATTACTTATTACATATCAAATTTTGGAACAAAAATGTTCATGCCAAAACTGTTGTCGAGGAAGAGCCCCGAGGCCTACTTTAAAAAAAAATCTACAACGGGTTGACATTTTGGAAATCATTCCATTCAGTGATTTGAGACGCACTCTCTTTTAGTCGGCATTCATTATTTAGAATTTAATGTAATATGTTTGACCTTATTAAATATGTTTTGTAATTAAAATTCCTACTTTAAGGAAAGAATAATATTACAGTGTATAACACGCGATGTGAAATGCTATTTAACTAATTAAACACATTACGATAATAGGGACAGACAATGAAGTATACTGATATGATAATACGTTCCACTAGCGCTTTCATTTGAATAATTAACCAATCCCATTACCTCAGTTAAATATTTTAAAGTGAATAAAATTTCGTAATGTTTCAGTGATGTTCTGGCCACGGCTAATATCTAAGCTACAGGATACTTTTCAGATAACACAGTTTTTGGGACATACCCTTTCGAGGCCTGACCTTGAAAATTCCAGCCCTGGCATATTTATCCGAACTGATTACAAAAGCCTTTTTGTTTATTTTATATTGGATTAAAGAAAAAGTATTGAACTGCACCACAAATCTGCATGTTTCCCAGCACCCATAATGTTTTCTAAAATATTGATTTATGATTTAAATCTATTCCACTTTAAGAGAATAGCACTTGGCAATGAGGGGAAGTTTGCCCTTAGTCATGATCAGGGCCAGGCTGGGGAACGAAAGTATCCCTGGCACTTTAAGGCCAGCAGCCACTAAAGGATTTACATGCAGCTACTGGCTGCAAACACACAGCTGCGCGCTACGCATGTATCCAGCCTGCAGATGGAAATTAAAGCAGTGGATCCGCGGTACCGGCAGCAGAAGACGTAAGAGTATTGTGCCGTGTGGCACCAGTCATTTATTATAAATATTTATTTAGCCAGTGGCTTCGTATTCCACCGCACTGTACAATGGGCTTGGTCATGATGTGGTTACAAGTCATGGCAACAATGCCAACACCTCCCCCAAAATTTGTTGAATTGAAACTCACATGACCATTAGCAAGACAAACTATGGTTACGAATTTTCGAAGGTTAAGAACAAACAACTGGGTTCTCCACACATAGTTTAACCATTACTGTTTCACTTTTCTATGGATTACACAGAAAGAAACATAATATCTCACAAAAAGGGATAAAAATATGAACACAAAGTATGGATGAAGGACAAGTAAAGTCATCTTCAGAATGCATTTCTAGCATCACCTTAAGAATTCCACAGACAGATTGCAAGGAAGCCTCTGCTTTTAAAGGGGGTTAAGTTTTAACGCACTGTTTATTTTACAGCTTAATTGGGATGTAAAATAGAAGAGCTCCTTGGATTAGCTGCCTTTGTAAATACTGCCTTTGATTTAATGCCAAGCATCCTGTTTGCTTTCTAATCTACTAAAATTGAAACAACTCCACTTTTACTAAAACACTTCATAAATATGTGAAATTAAAACAGGCTGGTATAATTGATTATACATGGAATATGGCGGAACTTGTGTAAAAAAAATAGGTCTGTATTTAATTTTCCAGGTATAATCTTCACCATATCTTTATTATTAAAGGAAACCTCTGTTGAATTTAGGTCTCAAGATCCTCTCAACATTGTAACAAATTACTACACTCTCAATCTGCAGAGAATTGCTAATCGCTGAACAATATCCGAAAGGCAAGCAATGCTTTATGGATTATTCATAAAAAAGGTTAGTAGTGGGGGTACTATCTAACTTGTGTTACCTTATAATTCATGTGAATCCTGTTTATTTGTTTCCCCATCCATCCTGCTCCTTTGCTTTACAGAAATGTTTTTGATTATATGTTGGGTTTTTTTTACCGTATTTTGAGTCAAATCTTTGTATATTGGAATACGATGTTTTGTTTATCTCTTTGTCCATCACTGGCTTGTGCATTTGGTGTTACCTGCAGGCAATTGGGACATTACCTTGTAGCTCTGAAGCCTCAGTGTTTTTAACAGGTTTTTATATATATATACCAAAGTAAAATGCTTACTTACATATTAGCTCACCCCACGTACCGCCTGGTATTGACCCTGTTACCAACTACATGACTAGCCTGCTCATACCTAGCTCTGAAAAGGAGAAGGGGGTTATCTCCAAGGAATCATATGGAAAAGTTCCCATATACGAGTACAGATACTTTTCACGGGATTTATGAAGGCTCGTTCTGATGCCAATCTGTAAAAATTAAGCAGGGACGTTGTACTAGTTGCTATGCAGATTGTATAAGAATTGTTCCTTATATATTATCCTAATATTGTTTACCAGAAACAGACACACAGTGACCTCACCACTACATCCATAGATAGAGCTTCTGCAGAGAAAGATGCCACGTCCCATTATGAGACCTTGAGGAGTTTCAAGCTCAACAGTCTACATTATGTGTATTTTAAATATGTTAAATATTATTGCTACTATTACAAGAATTAATAATTAAAATAATACTACTTTAAAAATGTATGATGTGTTATAAAAACTCTATTTCTGCTTCATGTAGCAAAAAAAGTTGTACTTTTATTAATCAATCTTCTAACGAATAAAATATAAATAATTATTTACATAATATACAGATAATGGTGTATGTCACCTTAAATCAACTAAATGCAACATTATCGTCTGCAGTGGTGGGCAGTTTTCCAAAAACAGGGTTGGCCAAAGCCCAATTTGTACTGGCCAGCTCACAGAACCGGAGTTCAACGTGGTCATGTAAAACAATATGACGTGACCCTGTGGTATATTATATATATATATATATACATAATAACAAGAAACAACTGAACAACAAGACCCTTCTTGTATAAATACCGTATTTGCTCGATTATAAGACGAACCCCCAAAATCTGAATATTAATTTATGAAAAAAAGAAAAAGCCTGAATATAAGACGTCCCCATAGGAAAAAAGTTTTACCAGTAAATGTTTATTCATGTAAACTATGTGAACAATTTTTTAATAAAAGCTATGATTGAGAAACATATTTTGTTTTTATTTCCTTTTCTTTTTCAACCTGCCCCCCCAGTTATGCACATCTGCCCCCTGGCTTGCCACTCTGCCCCAGAAATGCCTTATACCCCCTATATTCCACTGTGCCCCATGATATGCCTTTTAACCCTCTAAATGCCACTGTGCCCCTTGATATGCCTTTTGACCCACTATGTGCCACTCTACCTCCAGAATTGCCTTATACCCCTATATGCCACTCTGGCATTTAGGGGGTTAAAAGGCGTATTATGGGGCAGAGTGGCATATAGGGAGGTATAAGGCATTTGACGAGGCAGAGTGGGGTATAGAGGGTTAAAAGGTATTTCTGGAGGCAGAGTGGCATTAAGGGGGTTAAAAGGCATTTCACAGAGCACTCTGCCTCCAGAAATGCCTTATGCCCCCCCCCATTTAACACTCCCTCACCCTCCCAAACTTACTCCAAACTCCCCCGGTGCGGTTAGCAGCGGGGGTTGTCTGCGTCCATCACGCAGACCTTCCTCGGCTGTCAGAGGTGGACGCAGACAACCCCCGCTGCTAGCCACACCTCCTCCCGGCTGCAGCGGAAGTTGTGTACGCGAATCGCGTAGAGCTCTACACGCTGCCCGGACTACGCACCGGGGACTCAGAAGTACCGGTAAGTGTGTGTGGGGGGGGGGATCCAGGTCCCCTGCATCGCTGCGGGGAATCTGGATCTTAGTCTCATAGTCAGATCTAGTTGAGGTCCGATTATAAGACGAGGGGTATTTTTTAGAGCATTTGCTCTGGAAAAAACCTTGTCTTATAATCAAGCAAATACTGCTCATTGCAAACAGAAACAGAGAAATTAGTTGACTGGAGAGCCTACATGATTCCACGATGTATTATATAAGTCCATTTCTGTCTCTTCCTGAAAAAATAACTCTTATGCTACGCAATTCTGTAGATCAGACCCACATAACAGGTCATGGCACAGAATGTAATGAATCACCGACAGACGCAGTATTACACGTATTGGTATGAATGACTTATAGATGTAAACACATTCCAAGTTTCATAAGCAACAATACAAGAAATGATGAGTAACTCCTAACTGAGGGCAAATAATAAAAAAAAATGATTTTTAATGTTTCAGTCTTTATAAACATGAAATAAATATTATATGAAGCAGCAGACCTCCACTGATTCCACTTCCTGGGCCAGTCAGGGAAGATCAGAGGATCTTCTCAACAGTCCTGTAGGACATGGGAAAAAAGGGCTGTTTGGAGGTGTAAGAATCACTTTATATAAACAACCTCTTGCATGCTATAATGTAGACTGGGATGACCTCTGGGCAAAGGCTTGCTGCAACTATTTAAGATGAATAAATTTAGGGCTGGGAAGACCACTGCAGGATACAGCCAGATGTTGCGTTAGGAAAGAGTATGATCCAGAGCAAGCTGGAACCAGGACCAGCATAAGTATCATTAACCCAAACCCATCCGCTGTGTTCTCTGCCTTGCCCGCCATTACACATAGTTCTACTTTAAGGGCTGAAAAAATTCCAACGTGGAACCTGTATTCAATTTAACATAATTAAACTTCTCAATTTTTACCCACTGTATTAATTTGCTTTGAATTCAATTGGGATTACTCTGGTAATTTCACTTTAGTAGTAAATGAGAAATACTGTCTGCTGCCATGGTCACAGTTGAAAAATGACAGCTTCGGTGAGGACAGTATATTTTGTGCCCACTGAGGCATTAGAGTAGGTACATTTTACACGTAAGCATTGTACCTTCTTAGGACATTCCTAAAACATAAAATGGACTAAAGAATGAACTAAAGAATGAACATGGATGTATATATCTGTAGCTCTGCAGAAACTTTGCACAAATCCAATGGCCAGACGAAGCATGTGCACTCTCCCTCTCAAACATACTTATTGTGATAATTGGGACTCCATCAAGCTGTTGGGGACTTTATTTGTATACCTTAAGAGTATCCAGCAGTTATAATTTCTACTGCCAATGGTAATGGTGTCCTAACAACCAATAGTCTTAATTTGCCCAAATCACGTAAAACAGGCCACATCTTCTAACCCAGATTTCCCACTAGGCACCCCGGAACGTCCTGGGGCTCATCATCTATAAGATCAGGGATAGCCCCAGATAGTTTACATTGGTATGGGGGGGATCGGACATGTAGTGGGTGCGCCTACACACTGCTTCTGTGATCCAGAAACAGAGACCCAGGGAAGTGGCCCTTCACCCGACTTCCCCAGGCAAATCACAGAAAGTTCCCCCCAGGTATGGGCATGTGTCTTAAGTGTCATATAAGGGGTGCAGCAGAAAATAAAGGAAACTAGAAATTCCATCTAGGAATAATAAGTGAGAAGATTATTCCTAATAATTCCTAATAATTCCAGAATGTATTAGCTATCGTAACTTGCTGTTCTAAATGTTGGAAGTCCCTATGAGGAGGAGTAAGAATTCACTTACAAAGTTTTTTTTCACAGCCTGTGTTTGCTCTTATTAATCTACACCATAATCTCTAGAAATAGTTGACTGGGGGGTTTTCTTTCTAAATTAAACGACGTCTATGAACGCAATTACAAATATGTTCTTCTAAGTCAGCCAGATGAAGTCTATGAAGCAATGATATTTCCTCATTAAAACAGTAATGTGATATTGAACTTTGAAACACTGCCAGATATTTTAATATAGATATTGTATTATATACCCATTATAAAAAGTGATGTGGAAGCTTAGTCATGCTGAACAGGAGAGCCAAAACAGATAATAATTTCTTATATCTCCCAATTAGTAAAGCAGAAAGGTACAGCTAGGCTACAAAAACCTGAAAGGACTTGGAAACAAACACAGCACCCTATGACATCAGTGCCACATATGCCATCATCAGCAACCATTTAATATAAATCTGACATATCCTCACATGCGTGAACCACATGGCCATAGTTCCAAAAAGCAGATGGTGTGAAATCTAATCCTCCACTCCTGGCATGACATCAGTGTTTCTAGAATATACTGTATTCAACTTATTTTAACAACAACTTGAGATGAACATTGTATTGTATTGTAGTTGACGCTATACACACAGAAAAAACATGAATGGGTCAAGTACATAGAAGAAACTTAAAAAAAATGTCAGCCCCGAGCTGGTCATTTAGCAAACCCTTCCAGTTTGTGACCACCAGCTTGATACACACTGACACACACTGCAAATGTATAAAACTGTTTAGTGTGGTCACATTTACATCATTTATCAGTCGCTGAACTTTAAGGCCCAGGAGAGATTATAACACTCAAACCAGCCCTGGTAAACATAAAACTTTACTGGAACATAATTACATTTTTCCTTATTGGCAAATTTCTCGTTTGCACAAAGTGAATGTAGAGGAAATCATTTACATAAAAATCAAACAATTGACCCTATGAGTGTCACAAAGGGTTAGAAGTAAGCAAATTAGACCAACAAAAGGTTACTTTTTAATAGTCATACCTGGCTACTGTAGGTTGCCCTCTTTACTCTCTGGCTGGGGTTAGGGTAGAGTTAGGTTTGGCCCTGTCTACTCTTAACTAAACACTGGTTATCAGCGTCACTCTCTACTACTCCTGTTGGGCCATCCTAAGGAGGTCCCAAGTATGGTGACAGTGACTACTCATATTGTCTTGGCCCAAGAAAGAAAATGTGTTCTAGACAGATTTTATATCAACTTGATGCTACATATACTATAATTTATACTGGGCCACCTGCATATTATACTACTGTTTTAATTCAAACACTCTGAAAGTTTTTAATATAAACAATCAGGCATATGAAATAATATAATTATAGAAATTATGTGAGCTGATCTGACGAGCTAGGTTTAAATAATGGTTTTCTGCTTCAATACTTAACATGAATGCATCTCCTTATTAATTCTGCACAAAAGCACTGCTATGCCTTGGCACTGGATATCATAGCTGCGGAATACGATGACTGGGCCAATAATAAGATATTCTAACCAGTAATTAGCAGAAGTCCTAGGAAACGTCAAGCTACTGTGCAATATTAAATATTTGTGCAATATATGAGCTTTGTAGCCTAGATACATCTGCACCAGGCCTAGACTGGCCAGCTGGGACACCAAGCAGATGCCCTGAGGTCCAGGGCAAATGTACTCAAATTTTACACTTTGGAGTTCTATACTCTAAACCATAGAGATTAAATAAGCAATATACATGCCCAGCTTATCTATATACCATGGTGCAGCCATCTTTACTTCATATGTACCAGATATTAATTGTTATTCCACTCCATTAAATTATCTCCACCTCATGACTATGTTGCCTATTGGTTCAGGCAGCCTTTGTAAGTGTAGAGAGAAGGGACAAATCTTTTGGACAGGACAACAGTCTGAGCTTCTATTTGTGTAAGTTTATACATACTGTGGTAGTGATTAAGACCAAACCTACTGTCACTCTGCTGCACTCTTTATCTGGTTTTATAAAGATCTCCTCTAAACGCGGCCCAGTTGGTCACAGTAATAACGATCGCTTTCAAGTGAAGACTGGCCAATATCTTTGAACACAAGGCTGCATTATAAACATTCTTCACTTACGAGTTCACATGAGTTCGTCATATACGTTAGGATGGCCATCCCGTGAGTTTAAAAAAGGAGAAAAAGGAAATAATTCAATGTAATATTATTTGTAATTCTTCACATCTACGCACCTGAAAAGCATGTACACAACAGAAAGTTTCACCTTTTGTTATCAGATTTCGGGAATGTAAAAGCATCCAAATAGCTCAGTTTCTTATCACATGAGATGCGATCTTTGAATTTTGAAGATAACAAGTTCTAAAAAGCAATTTTACTTTCATCAGTCGCAACTTTGAATGATCAAAGTCTTGCCACATTTGTATTGATAGCCTAGTATAACATAAGAGGCTAGGTACAAAATGAGCCTTCACTTGAAGTTAACCTTTTGTTCTACCTTAAAGAACTTGATTATCTCACAAACTGCGCCACACACCAGGAACTTGACTCTGTTTGAATGCACAACGTGATACAACACAGATCTTTAACATTATGTGACCACACGAACTAGCACATATACACTGTTTACTCCAAAATTAACCAGGAATCCAAGAGTAATTATACTTCAAAAACTTGTGTGAGACCACTATCAATAATGCATGGATTTGTTGGCATACTTTCATTTTAACAGTACTATAAAGCGTATGAGGGAAGGTGGGTATACACAATAGACTGAGAATGCAGAACGGTAAATCTCTCTAAATTAGAATTGCTTTAGTAAATTTCACAGAAAAGAAAAAAAAATACTGAAAAAAAAAAAAGAAATGATCTAAAGTCAAACACTTGCTGGCTTGAAAATTACAAAATTTCACAACAATCAATGGAAGTTTTCCAGTTTCTTTTTTTAATACAATGTATCGTGCTTGTTAATTGCACATAAACAATCGTTAAAATCACCTTATGCTGCCTATATTACATGGGGATCATATCAGACTCTGCCCCCATTACATAAAAGGTTTGTCCTGTCCATGGAAAAACATAACACACAGGACTATAAATAATACAATAAACATTAATATTTTAGAGCTTCTTGATCCAAGGAGAAATCTCATTACCTTTTGTAGTTAAGAAGGGATTTTTCTCCTAAGTGGTAAAATTAGGAAAATAGCTTAATTAGGGGTCCTTTTTGCCTTCTTTTGGATTAAAAGCAGGAAGGATAGGCAGAAAAGGTAAACGCCTATTTATTTATTTGCTCAAATTGCTTGAGACGCCAAGAATCACAGCTGAATTTGGGGGAGACGTTTCTAGGTTTGGTTACTCCCTGCGTGTTCTGCCCACTAACTGCCTTGACCCTGCCCATTAGCAAATAGACATACCCTTACTACAGCTAGCCCCAACTCCCCCCCGACTCCTATATAAAGCAAGAAGACCTTTAGGGCAGCATATGTGGACAGTTCCCAGTTCTCCTGCCCTATTTGCTAGGGACACCATGGAGAAAACAGGTACCATGAAGGCAGCTCTCCTGTAACTCGAACACTCCATTGTATTCAATAACATTTTTATGCTTGCATAAAATAAAAAACATATTGAAATGGTGCATGAAAATGTCTTTTCATTTAGTGCCTGTTTGACAAATCTTACCAGTTTTGTAAAATTATAGGTTGAAAAGGAGCAAATGGCTGGTGGGTCACT
Source organism: Spea bombifrons (assembly GCF_027358695.1). Taxonomy (NCBI): domain Eukaryota; kingdom Metazoa; phylum Chordata; class Amphibia; order Anura; family Pelobatidae; genus Spea; species Spea bombifrons. The sequence goes on along the minus strand of NC_071089.1, from coordinate 18,518,619 downwards.
GACCGACAGCGGTACATATTCCCCGGATCTATGCCCTGCAGCATGCTACGTGAACATAAAAGCCTAGTGTGCTGCCATACATATCCAGCCGTTGGCCACATTTATGTCAATAGGTGGCCATTGGCCTTAAAGTGCCAGGGCTACCTCTCCATCATCATCATCATCCTGTTGCCCACTTAATTCAAATAAGAAAGATTTACTAAAGGCTGTAAATAGAATTCATATTATTGTTGCTTCTGAAAGTCTCAATTTAAATACATTTACTTGCTCCTCCATCAGACACGAACAATGACAACAGAGACACTCCTGTTTATCAACAACCCTGATCGTTCAAGAGACACTACCTAATGTGCTTGGCACACATTTGCTAAGAGCGTTTCAATTTATTTTATAGCTCTACTGTACCATAAATGTGCCCATTTAGTCCCAAGACAGCACTATTACAAAACAATAAACTCTGAGGTTTTAGCAGTGTATTAAATACATCTTGCAGTAGAAGCTTAGATGGTGTATCATAAGGTACTTTTTCAGTGGGAATGCTTACTTGACACAATTTAATAATGTAAATTCACCATCCTAACAATACGTAGGCATTATCATTTGTTACAGGTTTGTTCCCCTTGTATGGGAAATGGACCAGTTCCATCAATCACCACGAAAAGCCTCAGCTTAATCTCTACTTCTAAACAATGTCTGATTCTGTTTTCTGTACCCGTCAATAGATAACTTAAGACTTGTTTAATCTCTTCAAATATAACAAGCTGACGCCTCGTTGGTCATACTTGTTAATGAAAAAAAATAACAAAAACGGTTAAAAAACAAAAAGTAAAGAAAGAACCTATTTGATGTACACATTAGAAGTCATCACTCTAAGATAACCCCTTCATATTCCAGGGATGAGCTCAATATGAAAACCTCAGGTAAAGAAGCAGTGAGTGCCATATGTGCTTACTTTACACGGAGTGAACGTGTCTGCATGGACCTATGGCGCCCCCAACAAGTATACTTTTAACATACCCTTAACCAAAATGATTTTAACATAACTCTAAACCCATAGGGTTTGCATTGTTTCTTGGAACTGCTGTACTTAGCAAAGCTGTTTTTCCTTGACATTCTGAACTGTTCATCCGCAGTCCTACCTGCCCATGACTTGGTTTTACGTGATGAAAGTAATATACCTGCAACCGCAAAACATGCCATATCTGGATCTAGACGGTGGGAAAGCTGGATATCTGGAGGTAAGGAATCACCTGTCTGAGGCTTTCACAGCAATGATAATTGAGACAGCCAGTGCCAAACATCAGCTAAATCCACCCCAAGAATGTTCTTTTCTCTCAGTTTGTATCTTCATGTAGGAAGTGCCCTGTGAATTCAGGACAGCTGTCAGCTCTGGTTCCAAACAGAGCCGATCACAAGCAGCAAGTACTTACACTGTAAACTAAATAATGCCTTAACTACGCTTGCGGCTTTCACATCATATAAAGACAGCAAGAAGCACGAGCTGACAGCATACAAAGTTACCAAAAAAACAACCAAGATTCACTAAGATATTGAATATTTGCAAAACCCAGTATTTTACATTTTTGGGCGACCTTTCCTTGATACTGTGATAAGATTCTTCTCGCGGAAACGCGCTGCGTCTGGGTACGATCACTTTGCCCATCGGTGCTTATGCCTGATGTGACTCGTCCCTGATATCTGGAGGGTTTGGGGAGGCATGAGATCTGCAGCTCCCCACAGCCTTTTTCCGAGCTTCCTCCCCCAATACTCATGTTGTAACAGGTATACATTGCATAGGCTGAACAGAACTCGCTTTCTTGTGTTAACTGTCCAATCAGGCCACTCACGGGGCTTTAAATAATTTATCCAATCAGGTCACCTTAAATTATAGGCCATGCTATACTACTATACCCTATTACTCAATGGCAATATTACCATAACCTTTACTGGCTATCAAATGCCCTGATAATGGCATGAATAATGTAATTTATGTTGCCTTCAGGATGCAATTACATGAAGTCCGACTCTGGAATTCTGATACTGAGTACTTTTTACAGCAGATTTTCAACACATCCCAGAACATTTAATGTTGAAATATAATAATTTAAATATATAAAAAAAACATATTTTTTGCATTTCTTACATGTCCCATTGTAATTGCATTCTGTATAGAGCTCTGCTGTCAGCCAGTCCTGCTTATCTATTACTTGTGAAGTCAGGAACATTTCATTATTTTATATAAGTGCATTCCGAAAATAGCATGAATGAAATGTAACAATTGGATTTTTACATGAAAAGTCATCCTTTTTTGACCATCTTCTTGTGTCTTTTCTCCAAGAAGGTGGATTATAAAATCAATAACCTAGTAGACTAGTAATAAAGATATATTGCTTAATCATTAACTGCCGGTTAATGGCCTCACTGGATAGCCAACACAAGCAACCAACTGAGTACTCTTCAGTCTATGCACTATGCCCCTGCAAATATGTTCATAACTGAATCCACTGACTCTTCTATGGGTATCCACGGCAATTTATTTAGGGTGGGACATATAGAAAGGGGAGGGCAATAAGGTAACCTTTTTTTTGGAAGTTGCCCTTTCCTGCGTGCACTCATTAGCTCTCATCCATACCATTAGCCCAGAAACCTGTTACACAGTCTGCAGTCCAGGATAAGCAGCCTCCATACTTACTGGATGATGTTGCAAACCCTGTTTCATGTAACGTCATCACAATTGGTCTTCTGGGTTCCAAAAAACTTCTAGGCAATGAGGAAAGATGGTTGAGAATGGCAAAGAATCATGGGTAGCCAACTATTATTGTAAATCCAGAACTTCATGGGAATTTCTGATCTAATCAGTGAATCATCTAAAATGGACAACACATTTCAAATGAGTTGTTGCCCACCCTCGCCTGTTACTCAGCAGGTTAAAACTCTTCTATTACTGATACTCAATAACCTTCACATGAACTGGAAAGTTGATGGGGCTTTTGATTCTTTTTTTCCGGTATTTTGTAGTAACTCCCACAGGGCTGTTTACATTAAGAAGTCAAGCAAATGATAATCACCTGGCAAGGATAGCACGCCTGTTCTTTGGCCATATACACAAACAGTATGGAGTGTCGCTGGACCCAGAACTTCCAGTGTATGCTTCTAAATGTGTATGTAATATGAGCATTAACAGACTCCATATTTTCACGGGTGGCCAGTTTTTCTAAGTGGTTTTATTGCTGTCTTTCCCTATGAATCCCATATGGCTGAAGTTGATGCATCACATGCTTTCGCATAAATAGTAACATACTGCAAGGCAATCATTTGAATTGCGTATGCTTCATACATACCCCATAACATCAACATAGCAAACTGCATTGCCAACATGGATATGTATACATGTATAAAAAAGCAAGCTATGTAAAAAAGATTGTGATATGCTATACATATCCTTAATTATAATTCTAACAATACACTAAGATGAAAGCATGATTTATGGTTATCATTGGTTAAGCATAAAGGTCTTAACGTTCCTGTTAATTCAGAGTCAATTTAAAACAAAAGAAAATAGGTCACATATTACTTAGCTGATTCTCTGCATAGAATAAACGTCTTTGCAAATGCCCAGTGGGTCACTGGCCAACAGAGCCCCATGCTCACCTAATCCCGAGCTGCAGTGTGAAGCCACCAGCTGTATGTCCCATGTTACATGAGTATAAAAGCATACTCCTTGCCCACACTTTATTTGGCAGCTGCTGGCCTTAAAGTGCCTATACCTGCAAAGCTGGGTTTTTGTGTTATTCTGTTGATATATATCTGCTATGCTTTTTTCCATACATTATTTATGTATACCTGTAAATACAGAGTTTTTATGTCTTATTCAGTTGAGCTATACCTGCAGTGCTGTTTAAATGTCACGGAAGGCTCAGAAGGAGGGAAGACTGCACTGACTCTCACGGTCTTCCCCTAATCTACGGTCAGTGTGGCAAATAGGGAGTGATTGCATACTAGCGGGCTTGGAATGGGGCCCAAGAAAATGCTTTCTTTTTCAATATAAAATATATTGGCAACAGAGTCTAATATTTATATATGTTGGCAGCAGGGTCCAATATTAATATATATTGGCATATATATTTCAATCAGGGTCTTTACTTCAAAGTACATATTATGCAGTTAAAAATGTCTACATATATATATATAGACACACACACACACATATATATATATATATATATATATATATATATATATATATATATATATATATTATATATAGTATATATGTAGAGTTTTATAATTGCCCCCCTACTTTGGTCCGTGCGCCCCCATGTGCCCCCCTCAATATGAAAGCCGGAGACGCCACTGCTCACTACTTTATCCTTTTTCTCATGCCCTTAAATTTGACAGCAACATTAAAGCATGTTAAGACATACAGGTACATAAAGATTCTGAGTTTGCAACCTACTGCATTACATCATACCTACTATGTAATTCACAAATTGAATAAAATCTTTTATCAGTACCACTGCTGAACAAGCGGCTTCATTTTCTTCATGATGTTTTTTTTTGTATGCAGATTGCTGGCGGTTCAATATCTTTATTATAATCCAAGATATAAGCATTCACTTCAACCAATGTTTTAAAAACAAGTATCCATTATCAAGAAAATAAACTATGCAAGAATGGCCCATAAATTCTATTACCATTCATCGTTCAGACTTGATTGATCTTTACATCTATACAAATTCTTGCATATTTGTATGTCTGATAGGGGATACGTGAATATGCTATTTAGATTTCTCTTCTATGCTCGTTTTGATGTTTGGCTCTGCTTTTTAATTGCACGTCACTACTTTGAAAAGTCATATATAATTGGACAGAGCGATTTGCTTTATAATGATTCAGGTAAGATTAAAGGAAGAATTTACACTGACCCAAATGGAAAATAAGGTCCTTTTTAAAAAGGTTAATTTGTAGAACCATTATGAGCAATGTGTGATCAATTAAGTCTTATTTTCTTCTTTGCTTGACACTAGCACATTCTTGTCTTTTAATTAGTATGCCGTGCACCTGGAGGAAGATACAGTCTGAACACGATCTGCATATTTTAAGCATCTCTAATCTAACTATATCTATATATATCTATATCATACATATATAAATATATCAATATATATATATATATATTTATATATGACACTTCATAGTTATATCGCTGTACTAAAAAAAAAAAAAAAATCATACAAATCATACATCATAATAACTGCCTTTCTTATGAGAGCAGCTGTTGAGTGAAGTGACTTTTCTTACTTCTCTTGTACGAAGAATTCAGCTCTACTTTACTAATCAATCTAAAATTATCTGAAATATCTAAAAATGATTATCCAAAGTAAAAGTTACTTTGTCATTTGACCTGGAGCTTTTTCTCAGGCTTAGACTCTTCACACGACCAGGGCAGCATTTCCCAACTGGCAAACTAGGGATATGCCTAGGTTAGGATAAACTTTAGTATGATAAATGGTACTCCTTCCGGTTTATACCTCTCTAGACTAAACCAAGCCACACACATTGTTTAGCCATTTCCATCTATGCTTCACCCATTTTAAAAGGTGCTGTGTTTAATCACTGATGTCCCATGGATACTAAAATCCTAGCACCATCAAGATACTAAAGTCTGTAGCTTAGTTACACGGAAAAACAGTGATGTCCTTCAACCCACAGCGGCACAATGGATAAACAACATAAGTAGTATATTACATAACAATTTGACTTACAGAAACAAGAGGTGAGGAAGGCCCTGCTCAAACAAGGTTACACTCTAGAGGGAGTTGGGGTGTTTTACACAAGAGGTAAAAGTGCCGCTGTTGGGGATGAACACGCCACACTAGTATAAGTATTACAGGAGAGGGACTAGTAGAGGTGAGCTGAAGGAATATGGGAGGACGTTAATGTGTAAATTTGTCGGTTTCCTTAAAGAGGTGGGTCTTGAGAGATTTTTGGAAGGACTGAAAGCAAAGGAAAAGACATTCTAGAGGATAGAAAAATCTGGCAAGCATGCATAGAAATCAGAGGAGAGGACCGAAGGAGATCATTGGTTCAGTAGAGAGAACGGTTAGTAGTGTATTTAGTGAGGAGATGGAAGTAGGGGAACCACTATGAAGAGCTTTGAAAGTCAAGAGCCTTAGTGGCATCTTGTGTAAGGAAGGGATAAGTGTGCGGGCAATGTTTTTAAGATGGAGACAAAGATTTTTTTTGCCACAGAATGGATGTTTACAACTTGTCTTATACAAACACTGTCCGGGGTTATTTCTAGGAGTAGAGCTAACCAATCCACAGAGCTATGGAACTCTTTGTATAACTGTTTCTCTTCTGAACTTAGCAACGAGCAACGTTTATAGAAGATTGTGTATGAATCAAGTCTAGGCTGATGGCGGAGGTATGACGCAACTTTATTTTGTTAAAGTGGCTATTATTAGGTGTTCTCATTAAAGTGAACAAAAAAATGTTGACATAACAAAAGTAGCAATCTCCCATAAAAAGCTCTGCCAAACTAAACACGTGTGCTATCAAAGCAGATAACATCTGGATGTAAGCAATTTGAATTTATTTCAAATCCCTGTGTAAACAATTTTACTGATATCACCGGGGCTTTTAAAAATTCCTAGACTGGCTAATTGAAACCATCTACTAGAGAAGGTTACCTGCAATTACCAACTCCAGAAAACAAATCTAGGTTCCTCGGCAAACGTACAAAAATATTTTAAAAGTAGCAAAAATAAATGACCCTGATTTATATTTATTAAATCAAACCACATGTCAGCTCTTTTATCTTTGCATTTAAGTACTTATGTCCAAACTGAATCTGATCATAAATGGTCAAAAAATGTATTTTGTTTATTAGGGTCCAGGTATAAACCACTGACTTGTGTATGTGCTAATTTTTTTTTACATTTAAAAATAATATATATTTCACAGCTTGCCATTAGGGAGTGCATTACTAGATCACGAGACGAGGACTGCCATGGCTACTTTTAGTGCAAAGCATAGGGCCTAGTGAGGGGTGAAAACCTTATCTCAAAAGTTTGCACATTTCAACTCGTTAACTCTGTATTATGAACGCCACCATTTCCTGCAAGTAATACTAAGCTGACTCATAGGGGAGCCGGGGGAGTTTAAATGTTCAGTTCCTCTGCAGACTTTTCATAGGTGAACCATGCCTTTATGTTATGGTGGGTAAAGGTGATGTAAAACCCTTCCACTTAAAATTAAAGGGGTAGTAGAAGTATTATTAAACACTCATCTACAGACACCAGACAAGCCAGAAGGCTTGTCTTTCCCTCAGAAATCTCATGGTGCTGCCACAACCACAAGGGATTCTGGGTAGGCTCATGCAAAGAAGGTCAACAATAATCACTATAATATATATATATATAAATGCACACATACATGCATGTACACTGGTGTATGTATATATATTTTGTAAAAACAGTATAATATATATAAATGTATTTATTTTTTGTTTTTCACAACTAACATATTTGGTAGCCCTATCTATTTTCAGTACTTTTCCTACTTTGCTGGTTGTGTAACAAATCTGCTACTGTGCCTGCGCAAAATCAGTGCTTGATGAAAGTAACATGCAAGCACGTATTGTAGGCGGCCTAAAATGAGATTACATAAAATGTAAAAACGTATTGGGTGTATCTGACCAGAAGGGCTTCAGTATGTGTTTTAAAACACAAACGCATGAGCAGTTTTCACTAGGAAGAAATGCAACCATTTGCTATAGATTGGGGCCGTGTACCACAGCGATATTCCCTAGTTGCCCTGCCTAATAGGACTTTTTATAGTATATGTATACTCTGGTGATTTTAAATCTCTCTCACTATTAATCACCAGACTGGATTCGGCAGTAACAAGCGGCCATATAACTATGGCTTTTATCCTCCTCTTTTGTCTACAGGATGCTACAACGAGCATGCTGTCTGATTGCATATGATGAGTTTATCCAGAGCAAAGATATAGCAGATATGAGCACGGTCTGATTTTAACATGCTGTAATGCAAGCAACGGAGTGTCCAAATTCCAGGGTGAAAAAAACATGACTAAACCTAAATCCAACATGTGTTTGGTACTTAGGGGACTGCTCACAGCTCATAAGAGTATCAGCTTGTGAATAAATACACCGTGATGCAAAGCAGATCCCTGAAATACTTTTACTTCCAAGATCTTTAAGTCCTTAATAATATTCTGGATTTTGCATAGTTAAAGCACTTAGTTTGAAATGAATGTATTTTAAAGGTCTGTAGGATAAAAGCAAATGTATCACGTTACAGCAGACTAATTATATACTGCAACAGGCACCCCTCACGTCAGTATATGACATTTATATATTATCATTGTTAATAAAGCACTGACAGTAATCTGAACCATCTGCAAAAACCATTATCAGAGAGTAAGAATAGAAAAGCTGGCTTTGTATCTTTAGTAAAACACAAGAAAAAGAACACATCTAACAGCAAACTGGATTAAGGACAGATATAAACGGAATAATATGACGACTCAGTGGAGCTGTATGTATTTTGTCCTAAATCCAGGCATTTGATGCTCCAGCGTACCATTAAAAACATGGCCGTTCCACTTACTCTGATAAATGTAACATATTTATAACTAAATACAATAAGAGCAGCATCATTCCTGCTTAATATTCTGTATGCTTAAGCCGTAACAATTTAATCAAGTGAAATTTTCCCCATTCACAATTTGTGCCAGTTGCATTGGATCAGTGGAATTATATACATTGGCAAATGCAATTAAATACAACAACAGGGTTGTAGAACTTATTCCATGAGGGCTGCTGTCATAGGAGTTTTTTCCAGGTCTTGCACTCGTGGCCTCTGTATCACTGAGAGAAGTAGAATGCTGGGATATGACATCATACCTCAACACTCAGATTCACTGAGTGACACAAAACTATTTGTTTTAACTATAAGTGAGGGGGAGAGAGATACACAGTAGCACTGCGGGGTCCTCTTCTTGAAAGATCAAGGGTGGCCCTGGCCACTGCTAAGTCGGAGGTTTAATGTTTTTTGTAACCCAATAAATTATAATGTCCCATGCCAAAAGTGAAAGTTAAATTTATTATTATGATTTTACTGGAACAGGACTCACTCTGTTTATGTATAATAATGTTGCTACCCTTTTATCAGAACAGGTTTAAGTAGACTTCCCACAGTTCAGAAAAGACCTTCCATTCCTAGAACATCTAGATAGAACATTTCTGAAATAAAACCATAGTTAGTTTTTCTCTATGATTTTTTTCCTCCAAGATCTGTCTGTGAAGACTATATTGGAATTTTACTGCCCGCCCAAAAGGTAAGTTCTAACATGCATTCTGTTCTTTTTCTCCATTGTTTAAGCAACACTGGCACTTTAAGGGTGCATCTGATTCATAGAACACCAGAACAACCTTGCAATGATCTATAAAAGTACAATTTAGTGGACAGGGCTTTCACATTGCTCAGGATTTGGCCAACACATTTCAGAGCTTATTTAAACTGTGTGTGTCTGTTACTGTATTGTGTTAGGGTGTGTAAGTGCATGTTAGTGTACATTGTTAGCATAAGTGTATGTGATGGAAATAACGTCATATCCTAGCTCGGACTCGGCATGTTGCGCCTGAGAAAGCGTGGCCCTCAGCACCGGCCTAGCGGTAAGCCCAGAGGTGAGGGTGGAGCTGGTGTTGTGTGGCCACAAGGGCCTTCTTTGCACTTGTGCCTTTATCACCACGGGGTCAAATTTCCATTAATGGTCAGTCCAACCCAGCACCAGTACAGGACATAACCCCTGATGGCAGACCTCACGCTCAAGACTATTCTCTGATTCCCAATGAGAAACTGTGCGCATCTTAATGAAGGACCCAAGGTAATAACCATATATTTCAGTAAGTAAGTCAAAAATTCATATGGTTCTTATTAAAATAACTAATCATATGTCATTAAAATGTCTTTATAAAGCTAATATTCTTCAAAATACATCGAAAATATTCTGGTGTCCATAGCACCATTTAAGCACAGCTGCCATGGAAATAGGTTTAGGCTTCATTAAGATTCATCCATTATATTGTAATTGTTAATTTTTGTTTCTATACAAATTTGTTTACAACAGTGGTTGTTCCATAGACAATGTCGGACCAGCAGAAATAAAAACATTGGGGCATTTCCCAGAAATCTGCAAATCAAAAATTGCGTATTTAATGAACTAAAGGTAATTTGTGGTTGATCGGCTCAATTTATGAAAGAAGTATTACCAACTATAAACAAAGGAATACATTTAAGATCACACATAGAATCCCTCTCGGGTGTAGCACTGCATCTGAAAGCGTTAGCATTTTCCCTTGTAGCTTCATGATGGTCTCTTCTTCTTCATTTGGGAAATATCATCACTATCTTCTCCCATTACAGTAGGAGAAAGGCTCATACAATAGATGCTAAGCTTTCACGGTGAGCTCTACATAGTACTTATGACCCTAGTCTATACTCATCTTTATAGGGCTGTCAACAGTCTCCACCAAGAATTAAAAGTAGTGATGAGGAGGCCCAATAAAAGAAAAAGACCTTCATATGGCAGCACATACACAGTCCTTCACTAGGAAGAAAAAGTAACAATGTAGCTTAAAATCATATCATTTATTTATCCAAATAACAGAAATATAGAAACAAATAATCAGCCTATTTTTTAACGTTTCAATTTAAAATAAGTAGGTGTTCCTAATACATATATTACTATCTTGCGAAAGACATTAAATATGTTTATTTTACTAGACAGAATTATAAAATATAGGATTCAGAAAGCTTTTATCCTCATTATCTGTTTCTACCTTTTTATATTTACTTTTACAGGAGCTATGATGTCTGATTTATTTAAGTAAGCCTCCCTGATTACAACAATTTTGTATTCTTACTCTATCAGCCAGGATTTTAAAAAGACTGGATTTACATACAAAAGCAGTGCGTGTCCTATAAATGTTTTATAAACATGAAATGTTATTTTTCTGATGAGATTTTAAGTAAGTGTTGAAACTCCTTTGATGACAGAACACTGGATTTCTTATTCGCCTCCCTAACTATGGACACCAGCTGGAATTGCTTTAGGAACCATCCTGCCAACATTTGACCCCTGCTGGTCTTCTTTGGAAGCTGAAGCCGGTATGGATCAACCACGGATAAGCAATTCTCCACTGAAAGCATGTCAAATTGATGCACTGCTTCCTTCTCTCTTAACAGAGACCAAGGTACCTAAATGGAACTCTATGGGATAAACATCTGCTCACATTAGCACACAAACAAAGCATATTATTACCAGCTTTTCCAAAACAGACGATTATGAGGGGAGCACATACTTTCAACATCTCATATTGAATCATTTAAAGTTAAGGAGATACAGCTACATATATATTTTGTTAACCTGGTCTTCTAATTGTCTATCATTTTACCTATACTAGAATTCCACGAATCCAAAATTATAGTTTCCAAAATTAACTTCAGAAATGCTGCTTGACAGAGCCACTTGAAGATGATTTGTATGTTTCAGAATGACGAGTGACAAATGTGAGAGAAAAAAAGAAAAACGTAACAGATGGTATAAGGGTAACATTAGACTTTTTCTCTTTTCCTGTTTCTAACTATATCGGGACTGATGAACTAATTTGGGGTCATAGTATTAGCACCTTGGGATTTGGGCACCACATTTATTAATAGATGACTTATTTATACGTGTATCGCTCTATATGTGCGCAAAAATGTATTTTGGAGTGCAGTCTGTGAGTCATACTATTAATTATGTTTAATTTCAACAGAAATCTATATTGACCATACAAAGTATAATTATTGTCTCATTATCTCTCACAGATAGTGTCACCATCTGTCTCATTGTCGTCTGTTTTACTGCGTTATTAGTTACCATCTTTTCCAGAATGTACAAAGCGGATTATAAAACGCAAGCAAGGATTTAGGAAAACAACAACTCATAACCTTTTTGGATCACCTTGTTTTCCAAAGAAGCATGTCTGACAACTTAGCTAAACGAGTATTCAAAACAGTCAAAACTCTTATTTGTCCATGTCATTGCTAAAAGACCATTAGAAGATCTAGGTGGATACCCTGACCATCTCAATATTAAGCTATTTTTGGGGGTAGAAGGCTGTTGTCATAGGGGAGACCAGTCTCTCAGAAAACAGCAGCCAGCGCTGCTGACTTTTCGCTGGCTCTATGTAACGGTGCAGGCTCCCAGCACTAAAGGGACACTCCAGCCATTATATGAACCATGCGAAAGCTGACTGCCCCCCTCTAAATGTTTGTGTTTCCCATTTTGCAAATGAACGGGGGGGAATCTGTAGACTATGATTGTATATGCACACCTCTCAATCCCTTACACATTTAAAGAGGGACAAGGGGGTTGTCATTAGAGTCGTGATTATCAATAGTTATTTATGTTAATTATTACGGCATTAGGAACAATACGCTTATTCTACAACCTCAATTTCTGCTATTTGTATAAAGATTATTGTGGCCTTTTCAATTAAGCACTGTTATATACACAAATAGAAAAAAAGAAACTAAAAAGAGACGCGTAACTTTTTAGGCGGCAGAAGTTTGCAAAACAGGGAGAAGATCCGGGCCTGTTCCGATTGTTTTCCGTGAGCTGTTTTAGTAGACCATCATACATAAGTACATGCTGTAAAATGTTATTCAGTTTATACCGATGCATTCTAACGTCAGAGGATACGTTTAAAAATCCAAGTACTTTAGACTGCAGTTAGCGTTCTCCGTTCTCTCCATTAAACAGTATTCTTTAGTGATGTATTGCACATGATAAAGGTATAACTACTGCTTGGCAGGACCTGAACTGCATTACAAGACATCAAGTCTGGTAGGAGATAAATAATAGTGGAATATCATTAGGTCTTTTAAGACACAGCTACATTAAAATGTATTATAAAGCCACCAACCTGCCTGGAAAGCAGCCAGCGGCACGAGTTTGGCAGCTTCACAAAGCAGAAATGTATCTTTTTTCCCCCACTAAACATTTTGTTATACAATGAGACAGCAATTTGACCAAATATCAATTTTCAGGAATGACTATGAAATTTTCTAAAAACGGACTGGCATGTTTCCATTATTCAGGCAATATTCCACAGTGGAGTGTGACTGTCATCAAAGCACTGAACAAGCAACCTTTCTGTGGATTTAAGGTCACTTCATTCTGATTCTTTCATCTTCACACAAGGCTACTATAACAAAAATATTTCTTGCTATTTCTATGGTTTCATTTGTTCTCTTAAAGTGAAATTATACCCACATACCTCCATAGCCCCAAAGGTACCACAAATATAAAAAAAAAAGAATCAAACCATTATTAAGCGTACCCTAATTATAAAGCTCCCTGATGGGAACTCTGCCAAAAGCCTAGAAATACCATCCTGGTTATTAGAGACATAAAAGATTAACAGCAGCTACACCTCATCTGCATTTAAAAAAACATATAGTGTTTTTAAGGAAACTCAGTATTTTAACGCTGTGTAGTTATGTATCACCCCCTCATATATGTACACCAAATTTGTGGTAAAATATCTGTATATCTGCACCGATGGTCCAATGTAGCAAAAGTAAATTTGAGAAAGCCATCAATAGCTGGACTGTTTAGTAAATGTAAGCTAAAGATAATTTCTAAAATCCGAAAAGGTCATATTTGTAGAAAAAAAAATGTAAAACAAGAAAGAGTTGTACCAAAATAAAAAACGTATTCATTTAAAGTTTTTATCATTTTCGTTTGTAAGGTAAAGCCAGTTGCCCATTGGGCAATCGATGGCGGTTATTGCACATTAGTGAAGTTTCATCTAAACCTTTAAAAAGTCCATTGTGTCTGTTTGGTATACGTACAACTTTACAACTTAATATAATAGCATGTCTAAAAAGTTTAGGTTTTTTTAATACACTGTTCTGAAAGAAAAGGAAAAAAAAAAAAGACTACATCATCCTTGCCAAAAAATAAAATAACTATATTACCCCAATAGCTAAATACTGAATGGTTTAAAATAATTCACCTTTGCTTCAAATCCAGCTGAGCGTAAAATTATATTTAGATGCACATCAGGGCTAGTACTGAAAGAAAAACACTGCTAGGAACCAGGGTCATTCTAGTTTAGTGCAGTTTTTCGTCCTTCTAAATTGATTCCCGCTGTTCTTTAATAACTAACATGTGAACAGTTTTACTAGTAACTAATCAACAAATTTCTTAAAAATTAGGCAGATGGTGTCCATTTGAAACAGTGGTATACTAAGAGCTATTCTACACACACCACAGCCCAAAAACATGTATGCAACTGAAATGTAGATATAAGGCTAAATGTGTTTGTAAAACAAATAAAAGAACAATTGGCAAATGATGCACTAGTTTAATAGCTTTAGTGGATTTCCTTGACAAACCTCCAACCAATGTCCAGATCTGCAAGAGTTTGTGTCAATCAAAAGCTAAAGAATGTGTGTCCCATGAGAAAGCCATGAAGCTGTGATTGACAGTGCTACTCTTGAGGTTGGAAGTGGCAGCAGCTCAGATGACTGTGATACACCCTTGCTATTTGTCATGTTTTTTCACAGTCTAAATCAGTTATTATAACTTCCTCCATTTTCAGTCACGACACTGGTTTTATTTTTTTTAAACGCACTTAAAAAGAACCGGGCTGGCCTGGGGGGTGGGGGTCAAATGTCCCCTGGACTGGTGTAGGTTCTACACACAGTGTGAGTCTGACTTGGGTCCATCAGCCTTGGGAAGGAGGAGGTCAGAGGTCTTGGCAATGTGGAAGCTCACATCACTTGAGAGCAAATGAAACAGGGAGTCAGGAGCTAAGTTGGGGGTACTCAGCTTTACTTGCCCCCAGGCCAGCCTTCCCTTGAAAACTCACCACAGCATTTTAGAACACCCTCCAGACTCAAATATCACAAAACATAACACTTAGAAGTTATGCATACACTTAAACAACACAAAGAGGAAGCTGGTCTAAAAAATACCTCATTTGGCTGTGCACCATTGATTTTCCTGGCTTGTTGTTGAGTAGAACTATTATACTTTTGGAAACTTAGAAATAGGCTAACGTGGCCATTTATTCCTGCCCCCAGGGAATACCTTCTTCACACATGGTTGGACACTTCTCTCTCTCCTTACAATCTAGAGCAACAATTATACGACCACTGGGACCAAAAAGCAATCTTTCTATCAGTTCCATAAAGAAACTACAATGCCTACAATGTTACTGTAAAACACTAATCTGGCTATGTTATTTTAATTTATTACATTAGTTTCAGAAGAAACTCCCAAATCACCCAATACTAAGGGTGGCTGATCTTGTCTTGCCAAGCAGCAAACCTGCCAAAGTTTTATGATTCCCTTAATTAATGTATCATTAAAACGATTAATGTTGTATATCACTGAATGATGTGTTAATTATCATTCCAGAAACCTACTGCACTTAGAACCTTTGAGAACTAGAGATGGACAACATCTGTATAGTGCAAGCACATCAATTCAAATGATGCCTTACAAGTATCAGCTTGTACTAAAAGACTGAGTAGGGACAAAACACAATACATTACTGTTTCAAAAACCACAGTAAATGAATCCAAAACTCATTTTAGTTATCACAGTAGCGAATAACACGGTAGACTGGTATGTTCTCCTGTTGCGATAACAGAGCTAATTTGCCACATATCCACGTTGCTTACATCAAACAAACTGTAAAGCACTTTATTCTGCTAAAAAAAAGCAAAGTGTAACATTCAAATAAGAAGTATCAAACACTAATTAGCCCTAACATAAGACCTACTGCATCACATTAACCAAGGTCATTAGGTGCAACCGAGAGATATGAATATTCTGTTAATTCTCAATTTAGTTAAACAGCAAACCAAAGACTCAAAGTAACACATTAAAGCAAGTGAAGAATAATCAATGTGATAAGGTTTGTTAGCAACTTTCAAACTGTAAAGGTGGAAAAACGCAAATTAACTGGTCACTCAACCTAAGAAAACATATATATATATATCGATCAGCCATACGATGATGAGCATTGAAAGGTGAAGTGAATAACACTGATAATCTTGTTATTATGGCACCTGACAGTGGGTGGGATATACTAGGCAGCAAGCAAACATTTAATCCTCAAAGTTGATGTGTTAGAAGCAGGGGAAATGGGCAGAAATAAAGATCTGAGCACACAGAGGTCTCGTGGAGTCAACGCCTCGATGGGCCAGGGCTGTTTCGGTGGCAAAAGGGTGACCTACACAATATTAGGTAGGTGGTCAGAATGTTATTGCTGACCGGTGTATATCTATCTATATACACAGTATGTACACAGAATTCAAAGACGTTAACTTTGCCCATTTGCCTCCGGGACCAGATCTGGAAAGTTCCCAGGTATATGGTGTTTGCTTTCTTATTGACTACCACCCCTTGCCCTGACTACCACCCCCTGCCCTGACGAAGAGTGTGAGACAGCATGGAGGGAGCAGGTCCCTCCACCCCACTGCCAGCCCAGGAGGGTGCCCCCATAGCCAACCAAAGACCAAATGAGCCTCCCCCCAGGCTCTCCAGAATGGTCACAGTGTGTTCTGGGGTGCGTATTCGGTGTTGCTGAATGCCTCGCTATCAAGGCATTTCAGCTACAACATTGAAGTTTAGGATGCGATTGTTGATCGTCTCCTAAACTCTTTTAAAACGGGTGTCCGCCGCCATACAGTGTATGGCGGACCTTGCCCCCCCCGGGGAGGGGCTTTCACATTCTGAGTTTGTTTAATGCCATGATGTGCCTGGCCCGTCATAGGTCGTTAAGGGGTTAAATATTGTGGTGGCTCCTAAATGTTTTGGGGCTGTTTTTTAGCCAGAGGACCAGGACATTTTACTAGGATACAGGGCATCATGGACTCTATGAAATATCAACAGATATTAAATGAACACCTGACTGAATCTGCCAGAAAACTTGAAATAGACCATTCGGTGTATGGTGGTGTATCTTTAATGTTTTGGGACAGTTTTTCTGCCAGAGGACCAGGACATTTTGTTAGGATACAGGGCATCATGCTCAAATATCATCATGCACAAATATCATCATGCAGTATTGACTAAAAGGGTGCCAATAACAGTTCCATACATATATTGAACTTTTTTTTTTTTTTTTTTGGATAAAACGGTGTTGTGTTTGCAATTGTTTGATATCCATTACAGCAGAGTTCTTTGTGTATTTTTGGAAGAAAACATCAAAAGGTTTAACAATAAAGACAATTTTTACAGCCTTCTTTTCTCATATTTACAAAGGATGCCAATATTGGTGGAGGGCACTGATGGTCTATTTAAAAAATGTATCCAATGAATTGACCAAATCAAGGTTTCCTAATGTACTCAGAACCTGACATTGATAATTTTGTAGCTGATGATACACAAAGGGATGGATTTGAAGCTCACTATGAAACTCACTTAATTCTTGATAAATATACTGGGTTTTTTGTAGTGGAATTAACCAGTTTTTAAGAGTTAGAAAGTGGACAGAAGAGGGTAAAGTCTGGGCAGGGAGAAGTATGATCGAAAAATGCACTCCTGTCAGAAGATTGAAGCCAAGCTCAGAGAAAATAGTGGTTCCCAGCTTTGACAAAGCACAGATAAAACTTTGTCTACTCAAAAACACATTTTCATCCAGCTCCCCTTGCAGTATGTTACCTCTCCAGGATGCATGCACTGTATGGAGAGTGACCATTTTCAATCACTGTTGGTTACATCCAATTGTAAGGCAATTGTTTTTCTATACAGAAGTGAGCAAGCCCAGGGTGCTGTAGTCCACTTGGTGCAGAACTGGGACTGGATCGCCCTCTTGGTATATATGATGTCATATCCCGATGATTGCAGAGAAGGTGGCTCGATGGTCGCCTGGACTCCTGTTTCCTCCATGTCCCTGCCAATTGTGTGTCAGATTCCTCCATCTGCCACTATCCTGAACCTGGCCCTGCACACAGACTCCTACCAGACCTGGTACCCACAGGCCCAGCCCATTACAAAAACCTTCTGAGGGCACTCGCCCTAGTGGATCTGTCGCTATAAAATCTTTGTGGAGGGCTCCACTGGAAAAGCTAGCCTTAAACACTACACCAGTCATCCCACCTGTAGAAACATTTGCCTCTCCGACTTGTAAACCTGGGGATTCATTTGCTTACACAAAGCAACTGGAGTCCTTGTCACACCTAATTAACTGTCCTGGTTAGTTTTCCCATTAGGGACGGAAGTCTAACACAATTACATGGCCACAAAGTGGCACAGCAATACAGCAGCACCAAAGAGTCTAATTCACTGTGACATTAGCATCCCTTCTGATATCACCACACATGCCACATAATCAGATGCCTTGAGGGGGCCCATTAGTATGCCATGTTTGGTATATGACTGTGATTGCTCTTACAACTTTAGAATTATATTCCTTTTCATATGTTGAAATACAACCAATTCTCACCCTGTCATAATCATTACTCCCTGGATGGCTTCATTACATTTACCGAGATGTCACAGGCACTGGCTTGTCACCATCTGCCACATGAAATACACATCAGTGATAATTTCTTCTAGGTCACACTATAAAGGCTTCTAAGAATCACCTGAAGAGTGCACATTCATGCAAAACGATAAAGTAATGTTCTATTGCAGATGCCTAAAGTAACATTTCGAAGACCTTATTTTGGAGCGGATTGATATGGCTGAAAATGTTTGTGTGGTTTTATTTTGGAAAAATTATTGTGATGAATAAAATGATTCTGCGCTATTCCTACACAGAATGTAAAAATTAACAGTAGCATACAATCACCTGCTCGTTTCTCAACAGTATCAACATGGAAGTGACAATAAACTTACCTTAAGGCTTAATAGAGATTCAGGTAACATTTCAAGAGTCTAACTGAGAAAATAATTCTAAATCTAGTGTCTCCTGAAAATAGGGAAATTTAGATGATGTATCTAAGACCTGAATGCTAAGGGTGTTTGAGACCTCTACTAGGCTCTCAGAGCCAGGCATTAAAGAGGAATGGTCACCAACTCAAGTAAAGGACCTAACAAGGTGTTGTGATGAATATTGTGCGCTGGTTCTCCGAGAACACCACTGATTTCACCATTCTTCACCTCTGATTATATTCATGAAACGTTTCATTGCTATAAAACTAATATTTGTGATTAAATGTGTTTAGTGGAAAAGGACAAACAGTATTAAGTAGACATTTGTATTACTGATTACTGGTCATTTCCAGTCTTTATATTATTTGAAAGGCATCAGATCAGTGTCAAAACCATGGAGCATGTTGGCAATCCATCATACACACTTTACTTGCAGCAAAGGAAAAGATCAAAATAAGTAGTCAGTGACCTCAAACATAGGCGGTGTTATGTTTCAAGAAGAATGCGATCAATCATTCAGCCATTTATCATGCCACAGTTTTGACAAAATGCTTTCCTAGAGTTGCTTGTGTCATGAATGTTATTTTTTTCACAATAAGGAAGCTGACACGCTGTGAGCATATATATATAAAAAAAAGGAAAGAAAAGACCCCACTCCCAACATTACAGGAGTTGGAACTAAATATAAGAGCAAATGAATAAAACTTAACTTTTCACTAAAGAGTAAAAAGAAGGAAGTGCCAAAAAAGAAATGTATTGTCTATATAACACTAGTCTGATAATGTACTAATCAAACGAGGCAGAATACAGCAATAGTGTAACTATTAAAACTTAGGCAGAGGAGAAGCATATAGTGGGAATAGCGGATTGTGCTAGCTAAAAGTAGATAGCAGTAATGGGAATCAATAGAGTCAAAAGCTCACTAGCAAGGTAATGAAGCTATGAAGACTCCTGCGTTGGGTAACTAACAGGCCTCCACAATTCTCCCTTAAGTCTAAGGGTAAATTATATTTTAAAAACAAAAATTACATATATTTTAACCTCAGCCAATATAATTATAAAACTCGCATTTTCATTGAATGCCACCCTTAAATATCAGTGATAATGAATCTGGTCATTAATAATGCATGTTTATATTTTAGACAAAAGAAGTATGTTTCTGATGACCTTCCTGTTTTTGGTTGGTTCTTGCTGGAGTCATTTATATATAACACATCAGCCGATCCTGTAGCATACAAAATCATATAATTTGTGATTTTAAATGCCCAAAGGTGATCATTTTGTATTGGCTCCGGCCTTGCGTGCGCTTCCACCTGTATTATGCAAACAAAGAGAAACCGACGTCCTTCAACTGTTAATTCTACTAGGATGTCCCTTGAAGAAACTCGATCAACAACTTGGCACAATCATTGCTGCATCTACCTTTTTATAGCCTGTCATTGTCTGGAGGCTGCTTACAAAACTAAAGCACAAAGGTACAATTCCTTCCTCTGGGGACATCATATAACATCTTAATATACTGTTATATAAAACATACTACTTTCTTATACAAACAGATGTTATGTAAGATGTAAGGTATAAAATTTGAATATTTTTGGTGGCATGCATGTATTGCGAATGCAGCATTCAGCTTTTGCGATCAAGGGCATATACCGGTATATATACCTTTACATTTGTGGTGAGCGCTTGCCACCCCATTCACAGCTTATATATAATCATTTTTATTGTGTTATGAAATACACTGACGCGATCACCAGTGATATTTTGGCATTCGCACTCTGCTGGCTTTTATCCAACACTGCATTAACGTGACCTTGCCATCAGAATCACCCTTCTGGAACCAGCAATGCTGAGAAGGCTTTTAAGCAAGTGGACAAATAGCCACTATATGATAACCAAAGGTGAAGCAGAAGCACCAGATTAGCAACGAAGACTGCGCATTTGTAAGAAGGTTTCCTATCACACAATAAAATCACCCATTTTAAATTGCGTTTCCTTTCTTCTGGATATTTTTCTTTTTCATGAGCACAAACACTATTTATTTTTCTGCTTTGATAGGCATTGATAAAAAAAAATGACGGTGTCATGGAAGAGGTGGCAATAAATACCTACACACTTAGTAAAGTGAACAAGGAGGCTATAAATCCACCAAACTACTCGGGGCTTCAATTCAATGTAAATTCCCAAAGCCGCACATAATAGAAGAACAGCCACTTCCAGTTTATTTAAGATATTGCGTTTGCAATCCACTTGTGATTTAAGTCACTGCATAAAGATCTAAACTGGCATTGCTTGAAAAATACACAACCTGTAAACTACAAAAATGTAAAACAATTATCTTGCTACAAATGTCAGTGCCATAGCTTGTCGAACGATGCAAGTCATTTTTTTCTTTTTCCATATAACGCGTGCAATCGTTCGTGTACGGATAGAAAGGCTAGAAGAACTTCCCGATACTCATCTGTAAGTAGAAAAATGATGCAAAGCATCAAATCAGATGCTACAAAATAAATAGCATTGTCACTCGGAATACCAGCTTCAATTATGTAACAAAAAAAACTAGAGCAAGGGTGATTAATCATCCTGCTTCCCAAGCAGCCCACAAAAGCAACGGCCTTTACTGCACTTATCACTGTGGTGGTTACGTTGCCTCCCATGTGATCTAAAACAATTAGGATCTCACCGAACAGTGGGACGATTGATCACCCAATACTGGATCTCTCTGGTTCTAGTTAGAGCTTGGCTCCTTATGTGTTCGCGATATCAAATTGTGGATACACATGCCAATACCATCCCTATACACGCAGTTTGTATCTGGCAGGCTCCTGAATAATATTAGCACTTCAAGTTTAACCAAATATCATTAGACTAAAAAAAAAATAAATATAGAGGAAATAAGGACAAGATTTATTCTGACTATTTTCAGTTGAATTTTCAGTTTTAAGCGCAAGAAAGAAGAATATGTCTTTACAACAGATTTTAACCTCTAGAATATTTAATCCCCACATTTTATGGTACTAGTAGTATAAATATATGCCAAAGGACATGTTTTAACTAAGGTTTTCTAGTTTACAAGAGCAGAAAATCATCATATAGTATTAGTGAATGAAGCAAAGCATGCTGATAATGCTTGTTGTAAGACATCTAATATGTGGAACGACAGAGATATACAAATAAGGCAGACATCACTTCAACTCTTAAATCTGTTACTTTTCTTGTTTTATTACTTAAGTTGTAATGAAAAGGAAAATGACTGAATCGTTAAATGTTCAAATCATTAGCTACATCATCGTTACCTGCGTGGGCTGTTCGCATTTACTTTTATATTTAAAACCTATCCGTGGAAGTGTGTTAGCTATCTTTTTCCTTGTTGTCTTCTAAAAGCGATATAAAGTATAATAGCGGATACGAATATTGTTAATACTGCGTTGTAGGTGTGTGCACGTCAGACGGGAGGCAGTTACCTAACGGGGTTCAGATGGCTGCTCCCATGCATTACACGTTAATTCATGCACACTCCATTACATAGGTTTACTATTAACTGCTTTAAACGAGGTGTACAAGACCCTTCAGGGCACCTGTGAAATTGCAGATCTACACCTTGGTGGTGGTACCAGAGTTCAATCTTGAGCCCAGGCACAAGCGAAAATGCATCGAAAGCCTCACTGTTTGCCCAACTGATGGCTGGGAGAAAAAGAATAGAGGCCTTTTCCCTTATTTCTGTGATATTAAAGAAATAAAGCTAACTATATTTTAAATGTCACAAAATCTGCTTTAAGAAGAAAAAACCCCAATGTTTTTTTTTTTGTTTTTTTTTAATCTAGCATGCCTTTAATAAACCAAATCTATATTTCCAAAGGCTCTGGTCACACAGAAAATGTTCTGTGAGCGACAGACTTAAAAGACATCCTGACAAATTGCTACGTTATACTCTACACTTAACTCCACAGCATCGACAGGCCTTAAAAAACTGAGATCTCTCTCACCTTTCCTTTCGAAATCACAGATATTTTCTACACATCAGCAATCATACAATTAAAATGACTCACTGCCTTGCAACCTACACCTCTGGTGCTTTTGACTTTTCTTAAACAGCCACTTGAAAAACGCAGTTGTTCTCTAGCCTCTAATGGCTTATTTGGTAGCAGAAGACAATCCTGCCTTTTCCTTTTTTTCTTTCCTATGGGCTGAACATTTGATAGGAACAGTCAGGAAAAAATATGTTACAGAACAGTCACATTCTAGTAAAGTCCTTTACATCTCAAGATCACATAGCATTTTTTTTTTTTTATCAGGAGTTAGGGGAGTGCTGGTACCTTTTGGCACGTGGGCCAGGTAAAGCCAAGTGGCCCCACCAGCCTCTTGTCTCCCCTGATAATTCACGCATTAGGACACATATATTACACACACACACACAAACACCCACTTACACACTTATTCCTATTTACTAACACACACTTGCACGTTCATGCTAACATACACTTACATTGGCATTCATGCTAACACACACAGACATTTGTTCTTACACACTTACATGTACACACTCATTCTCACACACATGTAACATACACACATTCATTCTAACACACTTACACAGACATTCATTCTCACATACACAACACATACATTCATGCCAACACACACACATTCATGCTAACATACAAATACTTACGCATACACATTCATTCTCACTCACATTAATGCTCTCACATAGTTATACACAGACATTCTCACATACATACACATTCATTCTCACACATAAATACATTTAAAACTATTAATATGAAGGTGGAAAAGTAGGTTTTGATTTATTGGGGTATTTGTCCCAAGCTGAGAATAGTATGGTTGAACGTACAATGCACATTTCATTACTTGTGAGTTTCCATGAATACATGGTAGACAAGGGTGCCATCAGGTGATTTTCAAGCTATGTGTATCAATTCACATCTGTTAAGTTATCAGATCCAGTCAAATTGTGATTCTTGTGATTGTCTCACTTCAGCCCCTCTTGTTATTTTGGTTGTTTTAGCTTTCACAAATAGATACAGAAAAGGCAATCCCAAATAAAACACTATTTGTAATAATTGTGGGTGGTAAAAATGTTTTTAAAACAACTAGTCTGTGGTTGTCCAGATGTCATTAGGTTGGATGCAGATCAAGGGTTTTGTATGCCCCCCCCTACATTCACTGCATTGCATAATTAAAGTATTGTTATCCAGCTCCCTACCCGATGCCTCCCTACAGAATAAGACCCCCCACAATACAAAAATTGGGAGAACATATCAAAATCTACATTCAGAGGAATGCTCTGATTACCTAATTTGCATTAACTGTTAACTGCTTATTTGGTTAGAGTAGATTAAAAATAAAACATGCATGGACGAAATACATAGCCAGCATTGGCTAAACAGATTTTTTTTAAACCCCTTTATAATTGGTGTTATAATGATTAATTGGGGCAGTCAGAAATCTGTAGGTATGCTCATTATTGCACAGCATGGTGTCCTGATGAACTTTGTTGTTGACCATTCAAAAGAAGTCTGGACGAATTACATTAAATTGTACACTAGGCTGGAATGTGTCCTTGCCATAACTACTTAATGCAGCCACTGTGTTCTTCGTAGAGTTAAAAAAAAAAGTAATTTTAAAATCTTATACATATATTTTAGATTACACTGCATGGAAATTGGTTTATTATCCAAGATGTTCTACAAAGCAAGATAGAGTGCTTTAAATCAATGTCTAAAATCAGAACTGCTCCATACAAGTTACGATATATATCAGCAGTGTGGAGAGTAAGAGCCCTTGGAATCTAAATTCCAATCTTATGAAAAGAGTCAATGCAGCAGACAGGTGTATGCACCCCCACATCACAATAATATTATATTGTCCATACACACACACGCCATATTTTTAGAATACAAGCAACATCTAAAGAATAACTTAGATGGCAAGGTTTAGGAAAACGAGTCTACCAATTTTTATGTCATGT
The DNA here is from genome assembly GCF_027358695.1 of Spea bombifrons. Taxonomy (NCBI): domain Eukaryota; kingdom Metazoa; phylum Chordata; class Amphibia; order Anura; family Pelobatidae; genus Spea; species Spea bombifrons. The sequence goes on along the minus strand of NC_071089.1, from coordinate 18,493,655 downwards.
TTTTACCCAGTAATAAAATACATTTTAAGAAAAAATAGTCACTGCAATTTTTCTGACCCCTTAACCCACCAATAAAACCCATCTGAACCAATTAACAACAAGCAAAGGAGAAATTAGTGTGGAGGCATAATCATTTAGCTATGGAGACATTAAAAGGTCCTTGTTTTGGGTTTCTGGCCCATACACATTGCTTATTTTTAACCGATAAAACCACTGCATATATTTACAGAATTGTAAACTGTAAGAGTTGAAAAAAGTGACATATTCACCTTAATTCCAACACACAGCTACTACCATGTTTTCTCTTGTCCATATTAATCTTATCTATAGGAACAAATTCATTCATGCACTGTATATTCTTTGCATCAGAGAACCGCATTCAAAGGCTGCGGAGATGCTTCGTAATCCAAATACCACAGTTCGGGAAACAATGATTTCGATAACAGGTTATAGTCTCGGAAGGTTCAATCACTACTGTCCATAGCTTAATCATTTAGTTTCATTTTTTTTTTAAAGTAAGAATTATACGACTCTGTCCAGTTATATCAAAAGGGCACCTGTAATGTTTATGATCTAGACTTAATCAGATAAGTACAAATGACATTTTTGCCTTCAGAAATAATCAGATTATACTACGCTTCCCCCTTTATGGTGTGCAAATTAATGTTACAAAGCATCATTTTGTGGTTTGTTGATAAAGAACACGCATTAAAGTAAATGACTGTATGGGATTCAATGCTTTTAATTCTAGACCAAGTCTGCATTATCATTCTGCATACAAGAGTTTCCTATGGGAGCAATTTTTCTATGCAGACTCTTTTTAAGATCTTTCCAGACAAAAACATTGTACATTTGACATGTTACATAATTTGAAATTATTCTAGCCTTGGTGCCCGAATAATTATAATTTTAATAAAGACAGGAGGCGAGTATTTTGCATATCTTCCTTTACTCTCACCAACAGCAGCAAAGAAAGAGTTAATAACACAAGTGAAAACAACCAATAGAAACAGTACATAGGTGGTATATAAACTCCTTAACTATCTTCCTCTTCCTCTTTCGTCCGCTGTGAACCGGAACTGAAGAACGCAGCAAACCATCTAGCAACGTAAAACCGAACCCAACACTCAGAACAGAGGCTCGAACTGGAACCAAAGTCAAGAGCAAGGCGACAATGCACTCCAACTGGGAAACAGAACCGCTATGACAAGGAGATGGTATCAAGCTGAAACAAAGAGAGAGAGACATAACAGAACCAAATTCTTCCCAAACATGGTAAAACACAGTAGAACGAGGATCACTGACAGTCATCACAAATCATCAAATGCAACGGAGCAGACAAAACCCCAAGAAAACACAAAACGAATTCAAACCAGGCTTACTTACCCAGAGTGTACACCTAACCATCGGGAGGGTAGGGAGGGAAAATACTCGCCTCCTGTCTTTATTAAAATTATAATTATTCGGGCACCAAGGCTAGAATAATTTCAAATTTTAAGGCAAGACAGGAGGCTTCGTATTTTGCATTTTTAACGCCGGAAACCAACGCCATTGCCCCTGAAGAAACCAGGCGGAAATATGCCCGAAAGGTGGCGGCACGGGACCAATCCGCCGCTCGCAGAAAAGCCACTAAAGCTCCACCAGCCCGAAGGCCACAGGAGGCCGCAGCCCCCCTGACGGAAAGAGCACCGATGCTCCTGTAGGAGAAGAAAAACAGCCTTGAAAGGTTTCACAAAGGAGAGGAGTTGAGATGTCAAAACCGGACGTATCGACTTCGTGCGTGACAGATAAGTCCTGACACACCCGGCGACACATTTTTGGGTCGTCTAGAAAAAAGGGATAGGATACAGACGAGAACAACTCAGGGGAGAATAGAGACAGCATGAGCATCCAAAGCGCTAACATCTGAAACCCTACGAAAGCATAAGAGACACAACAGAAGGGTAAGTTTCGCCGACAACTGTTGGAGGGAGAGTGAATCGTTGTCTGGCCAACCCGAATGGAAAACTAACACGACAGCTACTTCCCACAGAGAACCGTAGCGCGGCGCCGAAGGACGGGATAAATGAATACCACGCAAAAGGTGGCAGACTAAGGGAGCCAAGGGGATCCATGTGCCGTCCCAAACTCCAAGGAGCCCAGCCTCGCCAAGCTGTCCGGTATGACATACCGGTACCTGGAGCCCAAGATTTGCGGAGCAAGGACTGAGCCGCCTCCAATAGGCCCGAGACCGCTCGGGGTCCCCTGAAATCGTCCATACGACCAGGAGGAGATGTCTTTCCAGGATGAGCGCATGAACCTGGACCTCCGGGCCCGTCAGGGGATAGTACAGAGATGGGATCTACAGAGGATCCTGGGCAGATAACTGCAGCAGGGCTGGAAACCACGGCTGAGCATGCCACGGGGGGGGTCACCAGAACCAAAGGCCCCCCGTCCCAACACAGGTGATGGATGACCCTCGAAATGACCGTCTGGGGATTCGTCCTGGATACAAATAGGTCCAGGTGCAAGACCCGACCGAGAAGTCTCCAGTCGCTCGCATCCCGCCAGTGTCTGGAGAACCCGTCCGCCAAGAGAACCTCGGCACCCGGGAGGTATCCTGCCGGCAAAGTATGTTGCACGCAAGGCAAAAGTCGAAAACATCCTTTGTTACCTCTGAGGTACTTGGACCGAGAACCCCCTAAGCGGTTGATATATCGAACCGCCGACATGCTGTCTAAGAAGCCTAAGAAGAGAAAGCGGCTTGGGACTAGTTCGGATTTGAGAGAATGGACTAGAAACCCGAGTTGGTGAAGGGTCTGCACCACGAAATCGGTCTGGGCGAGCAGGGTCTCCCGGCAGCCAGAGAAGAGTAGAATGTCGTCTAGATAGACTATACACCTGATACCCCTGGACCTGAAGAGAGCCATGACCGGCTTCAGGAGCATTGTAAGGCACCAAGGGGCTGAACTTAGGCCAAAGGGAAGGGCCTTTAACTGCCATACCTGCCTGCCCCAGCGAAACTGAAGAAATCACCCGGAATCTGGGTGAATTGGGACGGAGAGAAAGCGTCCGAGAGGTCTAACCATGTAAAGCAATCGCCTTCCAACCTAAGGTCTCCGAAGAGACGGATCCCTTCCATTTTGAAGCGGCGAGAAACAAAGCATTGAGAGCCCGTAAATTGATCACTGGGCGGAAGTCCCCGGTGCATTAGCGTAGTAGGAAAAAGGAGCTGAGGAAACCGATTGATCCTTTTGCCCGCTGGATAGCCCCCTTGTCGCGGAAGGTGCGGAGTTCTGCTACCACTAAGGCCTGATCGGTAATGCCCTCTGAGATGTGGGCGGTCAGCGTACTTGAAAGGGGGGAAGAGCTGAAAAACTATCTGGAAAACCTGTACCGTTAGGGGGATCCAAGGGTCTGACGAAATCCACACCCAGTCGTGGAAAAAGATGATATATGGCCCGCAACCCCGAGGAAGGGAACGAAGGACAAGAAGCATTCGGACTTACCGAAAACGGAGCGTCCCCTGGGAAAACCAGAAGCGCCTCTACCGTCTCCGCGTGGGTTGAAGGCCCTCTGTTGGAACGGAGTCCTGTAGGACCTCTGGTTCTGAGGGAAGTACCAGGAGCCTTGGGATGAACAGCTGGCGGCCCGGCGGTCGACCAGCCCTCCCAGAAAAACAAAGGTCAGTCTGAAAGACCTTCCTCATTGACAGTTTGGCCTTATTCCATGATGTCATCACGGATACGTGGCGGTTTAATTCCTTGACAAATGTGTCTCCAAACAGTAAGTGGCTGCACCTAGGTCTTTAGGGCCCAATTCCGCCAACCTGGGACCCTGGGATCATCTAGGTGGGGCTCATCCACCAAATACTCACGGACGAAGCGTGAGTCAAAATCTCTGGGCAAGACCAGATTTGCTGAAGCCTCTGATACACTAGATGAATCCGCGTGCCATACGTCCACTATAGATAATGGGTCATGCAAAGGAGTGTCAAGGGGTTTTGGGCGTTTGGCAGGTACCTTACCCTTGCCGACTGAAACACTACTGCCCGTCCAAGGCCGTTTGGAGCCGGACGCCTCTCCTTCAAAGTTCTCGGATTCTGACTCCGATGGTATTGCCTCTGGTCTGGAGGGAGCAGGAGGCTGCCCTTGGGGCAAATTGGTAGACATTTTAGAGAAAAAGGATTCAACTGAGTTAGAAGACTTTGCCCCTAACCAGGCCATAAAGGCATCCTGGGATGGAACAGTATCCTGAGACATTATGTCTGTATAAGGTAGGTGATGAGAACAGAGGCTCAGCCTGTATATTGTGCAAGGCCACTGGGACTCAGCCCGTATATTGTGCAAGGCCACTGGGACTCAGCCCGTATATTGTGCAAGGCCACTGGGACTCAGCCCGTATATTGTGCACGGCCACTGGGACTCAGCCCGTATATTGTGCACGGCCACTGGGACTCAGCCCGTATATTGTGCACGGCCACCGGGACTCAGCCCGTATATTGTGCACGGCCACCGGGACTCAGCCCGTATATTGTGCACGGCCACCGGGACTCAGCCCGCATATTGTGCACGGCCACCGGGACTCAGCCCGCATATTGTGCACGGCCACCGGGACTCAGCCCGCATATTGTGCACGGCCACCGGGACTCAGCCCGCATATTGTGCACGGCCACCGGGACTCAGCCCGCATATTGTGCACGGCCACCGGGACTCAGCCCGCATATTGTGCACGGCCACCGGGACTCAGCCCGCATATTGTGCACGGCCACCGGGACTCAGCCCGCATATTGTGCACGGCCACCGGGACTCAGCCCGCATATTGTGCACGGCCACCGGGACTCAGCCCGCATATTGTGCACGGCCACCGGGACTCAGCCCGTATATTGTGCACGGCCACCGGGACTCAGCCCGTATATTGTGCAAGGCCACCGGGACTCAGCCCGTATATTGTGCAAGGCCACCGGGACTCAGCCCGTATATTGTGCAAGGCCACTGGGACTCAGCCCGTATATTGTGCAAGGCCACTGGGACTCAGCCCGTATATTGTGCAAGGCCACTGGGACTCAGCCCGTATATTGTGCAAGGCCACAGGGACTCAGCCCGTATATTGTGCAAGGCCACAGGGACTCAGCCCGTATATTGTGCAAGGCCACAGGGACTCAGCCCGTATATTGTGCAAGGCCACAGGGACTCAGCCCGTATATTGTGCAAGGCCACAGGGACTCAGCCCGTATATTGTGCAAGGCCACGGGGACACAGCCTGTATATAATGTGCAAGGCCACGGGGACACAGCCTGTATATAATGTGCAAGGCCACAGGGACACAGCCTGTATATAATGTGCAAGGCCACAGCCTGTATATAATGTGCAAGGCCACAGGGACACAGCCTGTATATAATGTGCAAGGCCACAGGGACACAGCCTGTATATAATGTGCAAGGCCACAGCCTGTATAAAATGTGCAAGGCCACAGGGACTCAACCTGTATATAATGTGCAAAACCACATGCACTCAGCCAGTATATAATGTGCAGAACCACATGGACTGAGCCTGTATATAATGTGCAGAACCACATTGACTCACCCTGTATATAATGTGCAGAACCACATTGACTCAGCCTGTATATAATGTGCAGAACCACATGGACTCAGCCTGTATATAAATGTACAGAACCACATGGACTCAGCCTGTATATAATGTGCAGAACCACATGGACTCAGCCTGTATATAAATGTGCAGAACCACATGGACTCAGCCTCTATATAATGTGCAGAACCACATGAACTCAGCCTGTATATAATGTGCAGAACCACATGAACTCAGCCTGTATATATAATGTGCAAAACCACATGGACTCAGCCTGTATATAATGTGCAAAACCACATGGACTCAGCCTGTATATGATGTGCAAAACCACATGGACTCAGCCTGTATATAATGTGCAAAACCACATGGACTCAGCCTGTATATAATGTGCAAAACCACATGGACTCAGCCTGGGAGATGCAATTCCAGAAAATTCCCAACGAATATTGAAAGTAATGCAGGGCTCACCCTGTAACCACTCCAGTGAGGCACAGATAAGAAGGAGCCATTTAGAGTAATGCCAGCTATATGTGGTTCAAAATCACTTCCACACACATCATAACTGTAATGATCCAGAAAATAACTGAAGAAACTAGCGACCAAAACTCACAAAAAGGGGTCCCAGATAGGGAAAAGAGAAGGGAAAAATCCCTCTCAAGATGCACAGATGCAAAGAAACAATGAATATAAATAATGAAAGACAAGTAAAAAATATACATACAAACATATATTTATATCAGAAACCTATACTGTATATAAATGTGCATACCCACCTAATTATCTAGAATTAGGTGAAAAAAGCAATATGTAATGAATAATAAACAGATATTATTCAATAAATCAGCAATAAATGTAGGTAGGAAGAGGACTGACCTGCAGCTTTGGTGAGCAGCAAAGAAAGAGGAAGAGGAAGATAGTTAAGGAGTTTATATACCACCTATGTACTGTTTCTATTGGTTGTTTTCACTTGTGTTATTAACTCTTTCTTTGCTGCTGTTGGTGAGAGTAAAGGAAGATATGCAAAATACGAAGCCTCCTGTCTTGCCTTAAAATTTTTCATGTTTATAGAAGGGAACACACTGACAGATTGTTAGAATACTTTCCTTCACTGCAAAATCAATGACTGAATTTAAAAACCCTGAATTACTATAAAGGGGAAAAAAAAAACTTGTAATAAAAATATAAGTGCCAATCATAAAGAATAAGGATATGTTATTTCTGGCAAAGGTTGGTTATGTCAAGCAATATCTACCTATTAGGTTCCTTTTTATCTGAAATGAGAATAGTTAGCCTAACTGCAACTTTGCCTATAAATCTCAATGTGTCTGAAAGAAAAACCTCATGGACCAAGTAACGACAACACTCATGGTGCTATAGAAGCAAAACAGATCCCTGCACCAGGATGATTTTAAAAACTTGCACTTGTATTTTTTGTAAGTGTCGACAGCATATATTGGACTGCTCAGGGTTCCACCCGGCGTCTCAGGGTTAACCAAGCTTCCATGGGTCAACCTAGCTTCCATGGGTCATTTTTTTCCCAGACAGGGGAGAGATGTTATCCATGTTCACTGCCAGCCCACTTCCTCTCCTACTCCAGCTGCCAGGACTACCCCTGCCCTATGTAAAGCTAGCATGACTGGCCACGCCACCCAGATTGTTAGCCGGAGCACATTGTGAAGTCACTCCCTCAGTAAAGCTCTAAGTAGCTTCCCCGTGGGTTTCCATGGCCAAGCAGCTGCATGCCAGCCTCACATTGCCAAGTACGATGCCAAGCGTCGGATCCAGTGGTGTAAAGCATGCTGCCACTGTACTTAGGAGCAATGGAAATGTGTTCTGTGGAGGATAGAATCACACTTCTCTGGCAGTTTGATGGGTGAGTCTGGGTTTGATGGATGCCAGGAGAAGGTTAACTGCATTGTGCCAACTGTAATGTTTTGTGGAGCAGGGATAATGGTAGTGGGCTGTTTTTCATGGGTTAAACTAGGCTCATTGCTTCCAATGGGAATTGTAATGCTCCAGCATACAGAGACATTTTGGACAATGCTATGCTTCCAACTTTGTGGGAACAGTTTGAGGAACGCCCTTTTTTATTCCCGCATGACTAGGCCCCAGTGCACAAACTACATATTAATGTCTGTGTATTTAGAATGCAATGTCATAAAAGTCCCTGTTGGTGTAACGGTCAGGTGTCTCAATACTTTTGGCTACATAGTGTGAAGGATAAATACTTAACTCAGATCACTGTATGTGTATTTACATGTACTCCTACATAAGGATAAGCCGACATAAGCAATTGGAAATATTCATGTAAGTTGACTGATTTCTTCAGCTTGAAAAAGTTCTTTGGCACATTAGAAAACGTCTCTGTTGCCTCCAAAAGAGGTGCACATAAAAAAGTGGCTTCTGAAAGACAGACAAGCTAAGTTAGATAAGAGAAATGCTTTGAAACAGATGATTTGTCTCAAGAGACTCTCGGAACAATGGCAGGAAAGACCCTTTCAATGCGATGTGAGGTAAGGCAGCTCAAATCCATTATAATGAAACAAGTTGCTGTCAGGACAGTTTTGAAATAAAAAGAAAGGACGTTCACTGCTTTCAACGTAATATTCTTCACAAAAAAAAATTGCTTCATGAAATCAGAAAAATCCAGCAAATGAAGCACATAGTTTAATACACAATGACAGATAGAGGGTTAACATGTTTAAATGTAGGGAATTAATTAGTGTAAGAGAAGCAGTAATTCTTTTCTATCATGAGAATCGTAACATTTAAACTGCACAATAAATGGCAAGGTGATACTTTTCAGAGGACAGATATGTATACCTTGTATGAAAACTACTTTTCAGGTAAATATATAGGTGAACAAGACAATGACTATTGTCACAGCTTTCAAATTAATTTATTATAACCGCCTATTACGTGTGCTTTTTGTTTGATAATCAGTGTAAATAAATAGAACATAATTAAATATGTTTTTAAAAGAATTTGGCACAACTATAATTATGTAATCAATTTCTGTCCTGAAGCTTTCTCCCTCACTCCGAACCTACAAAGGCTGCCTGAACCAATCAACAACATTAAGGAAGCTAACAATAGCAGAAAAATAATTTGTTGGCAGCAATAATCATGCAGATTCTGAGAATAAGAAGTTAAGATTGCTGCTCCGATGATATACACATGGAGTGGGTTTTAATAAATAGGTATTTATTTTAGTATGTGAATACCATTACATATGTTTATTGTATAGAACAGTGATTCAAGATGTTTTAATGTAGGTGGCTAGTACCCAAGAAGAAGGTATAAGGAGAAGGTAAAATTAAAGGAAAAAGCTAAAACAGAACAACTACGTAATTCTACAACAACCCTGAGTATAGAGGAGAAAACTGCCAGGTTAACAAAATATATATATTTTTTTAGATATTTAAGTGAAAGGGGACACAAACAAATAATAGACACATTCTAGATTGTAAGCTTGTTTAAGCAGGGTCCTCCTTACATCAATATTTTAATGTGTGACCTCCTATTTACTCATTGTACAGTTCTGCAGACAATGATGGCTCTATTTAAATCAATAATGATAATATCAATAAAAATATTAATTAAAGAAAAATCAAGAATAGTTTTATTAATGAAGATAACGATTTAGCTAACTGCCTGCAACAACTTGAGGTAAGATCCCTGGACTGTCAGACAAAGAAATGTACCCCTCAGGACCAAAATGGAGTTTTTTACCCTCCAACCGGTTCCCCCTCAGGTTGTGTCTTTGAGTTTGAATGGCCGTGTGGCTTGCCGATGATCTACCTGGGCCTTCTGGATACGCGCAGCTCTTCTATGTACTACTGCCTTCAACAGGCTTTCATTCAGACAGCCTCCTCTGTCTGTAGCCTTAAGCCTTATGGTCACAGTCTCAGCCTTCTGCCCTCTCGTCCCTTTCCAAGAACTGGTCCCAAGTCTTAAATGGCAGATGGTGCCAAAGAAAGTTAACACTGAGACAGACTGCCATTTGCCACCACAGACTCAAGTGTCCACTAGCCAGATGCAGGGTTCAGAACATCCTAGTGTCCATGCACTGAGACTCCAGCTTGACCCAGCAGCTGCAGTCATGACAATGCCAATATCACTGCAACCATAAGATCGACAGATGGTCTGAACTCCTCCAGAAGACTTCACAACTACGAGCAGGAAACCTAATATGCTTCATTTCTACAAAGTCATAACTCGTTAAACACAATATAATACTTTAGTATACATCTAATTAGGATATGCATAGACATTTCACGAGCTGATTATGGAATGTAAACAACATAAGAGTACAGATAAAGATAGCAGATATACATATTCAGAAAATGTAATACTAGAAAAGGAACTTTTATCCACCTGTTCCACGACTTCTCATGCAGAATGTTTAAATAGAACGGAATGACTGTTATGTCTGGTATAGCTACAAAAGTAATTTAAATCCCATTTCACATAGTTTTGTAATGGAGATGAGCTGTAACACATGTGAAATGTTGTTATTATGGACCTGATTGGCTATAGTTTTTTTTAAGATACGTTTAGAAAAACACTACTGCTCAGAAGCTTCTTTGCTATATGCACCACTATTTCTCCCTGTTCATTATACGATGAACTTCTTTATCTGAAAATTGGTGGTTTCTGCCTTCATACATTGCTCAGTGGAGACAATTACTGTATTTCTACCTTATTGGTGGATTTTATGACTGTATACTTTGTAATTATCTCTGTTTTTTTATTACTGTGCAACTTGCTGAAAAAGCCAATTTCAGCTTCAATTCAAACAACCTTTGCTTCTTCTGTGAATTGTAATATTATTATTACATGATATGATTATTCCCACTGGTAGTAGTGTGTGTGTGTATAAATGTATGTATGTATATACACACATTAGAATAGATTCTATTGATATTGTTATTAAGCCAAAATGTTTCACAAAGGGTAGCAAAAAACATTTTGACACGCTACAGCCATTAGTGCTTTGTACTTACAGCTTTATAGAGCTTCCGTATTAAAATAAATTATTAATGGCTTTGTCCAACACTAAAACAAAACACATTTAATCCTTTGACCGCTTAGAGAACCTTCAATGTTCTGAAAGCCATCTCGGCTATGGAAGTGATTAGACTTTCCTTAACCTGGGTCTACCACCAATCTTATTTTAATTAAACAATTCCGCTAAAGTATAACACGCCAAACTCCTTTGAAGCTTTTAAATTAAATGTAAAATATCTAGGGCATCGAAATATTTTTCTTTTTTCATCATATCTATTATGTCTCCATTTTTTCCAAAGACAGGAGTAATTTATTCCAGGCAGTTTTGATTAGTATGTGTACTGTTCATCAGTTTGTTAAATTGTATCGCTTCTCTCCAGTAGGCAGAATTCAAGAAAGTTCTTTTCAATTTTAAATGTTAAAGTAGATTAGTTTTAGTGAAGAGGGGACTTGTTTCCCACTGTCTCATTTTCAAAAATGGTAAGTTAAAGCACAAACCTTGTAGGCTGAATAAATTTGATTCTGCAGCAGTCCATTCAGACCCCAGTGTGTGTGCGAGAAAAGCACTTCTATTGATTTAAAGGATTTTTTTATTTTATTTATGGAAGTATCATAAAGGTTTTTTATTATTTTTTGGTGAGAGGGGTTCTAGTCACGGGCAAGTATTTAGTTCCTAGCTTCATACACACTGATTTATTTGGTCTTATGCTATTTTGTAATTGGATCAACCACTTTCAGCAACTGGGCACTCAATTAAATAATCCTTTTAACAACTATACTTTTTAAAAAATGCAGGAACAAAAACATATGGATCAGTATGATGCAGCTATTGAGCTGCAGCTTCTCTTGAAGGTATGTTTGTTAATATAGGTTAAAAATATATGTTAAGTGCTGTCACAGGATCATCTGTGGCAAGGTTGTAAGAGGTCTGCTGGGTAGGCACCTTCCCTATTGGTTGCTACAGCCACACCCCTGCATATCCATATATGGTAGGGAGGGTAGCTCCCCTTTTGATTGGTCCCTAAGTTAATGGGACATGGGCTGCCCCTGACCACACCTCCTGCACTGTGATTGGTTGCTACCTGTTCTAGCCCTTTCCTGATTGGTGCCAGTTAAAGTGTTTACGTTACTGTATTTATGTATTGGTCACCCTGTTCTTATCAAGATGGTCTCATGTATAAAGTTGGTGTTTGGTGTACAATAAAAGAGATTCTTACTTGTTCAAGCCTAAGACCGTGTCTGTTATTTGGGGACAAGTCTTGGTTACTGATTATGTCTCCAATGAGATTAAAGAACAGTTTAAAAGTAAATTCAGTTTAATCACCCCAAAATACGTAAAGAACATCATAGAGTCTGAGTCCGTATTATTTACTCTATTTTACAGAGATTGTCACAGGGTTAACGTTTTCTTAATGCTATATAGTCATCATAAAACTAAAGTCTTATAGTTTAAATCAATAAACATGAAAGACAAATTATACATTTGGGTAAAAATTTAATGATTGGTGATGCTGAGGCAGTGCAAAAAAACCCCGTCATGTTATAAAAATTGGCACTGAATGGGTTAAACTATCTCTATTATATTGCATACGGATTGTAACATGTAACTAAGAACCTTTATTCATTAAAATTGGCACTGAATGGGTTAAACTACCTCTATTATATTGCATAGGGATTGTAACATGTAACTAAGAACATTTACTCATTAAACTTTGAGCCTGTATGTAAGTTGCAGTGAACAAAAACATGTAATTTCACTGACATGTAGTTATGCGTTTCTTTTTAAAAATGGGGCTGCTTCACTGATTTAAGTAATAATTATGCAGGGCTAGCTCAGCCATTTTGCCGGGGAAAGGTGGCACCCAACTCTCATAATAATATATACGGTGTGGTTAAGGTGGTGAGTTTAACTGTTTCTACGCCGATGGAAGCAGAATAACGGGAGTTTTAATGTGACAGTGGTTTGTGGCTTCCTGTTCATATAACATTTTATTTTGGTATGGCTACTCACCAGAAGGTGACATCATTTCCGGGCCACGCAGTGTGGGAGCTAAGGGCCACAGTATTTACAGTACGTAGATGTGGCCTGTGGCTCCCTCACTGTGCTATATGGCCAGGAACAAGAGGGCCATTTTTGCCTAATTCCTTTAGCGCCTCAAGTGCTTAATCTGGCCTTGATTATGTGTAATCATTACGGTGCTAAACTGAATGACATAAAGCAGTTTCGGCCAACTGTTACCATCATTTGATCAGACGTGAATTGCAGCTGGAAATAAAATGACCCTGTGTAAGAGCTGTCCAAGATCTAGTCATCCGTGAGGTTGTGAATTCCTCGTTAAGCTGCACAATGCTGGGACATCCCTGCCATCTAAAAATCCTTTCAGGAGAGATCAAAAAGTAGCAAGTATTCACGGTCCAGGAAGAGACACATATCTATCTTACATGTTCAACTTAACTTTGAAGTGTTTTATTTAACAAGAAATAACCCCAAACTCCAAAAACAAGCAAAGGTTGAAATGTGTCTTTTTCTCATTTTGTGCCCTGAAGAAATAAGTACATTTTATGCTTACTGTGTCACTGAACCCTAGACCAAGAGATATTTTCTCAGCGCTCTTTGATTATCTAAGACAGGCCAGTTATGGCCAAAAGAGTGACAGCGGTTAAAATCAGACACATGTATACTCTGCATTCATAAGTTAAGTTTTATTCTACAAATTGCAGTACAGAGTTTCCTACACACACAAATGGGAATTGTCAAGATGATGATTTATCCGTCAGACAGCGAAAATGTTCTACGAGGTCCCAATCTACTAGTTACTGAATTTCTGCCCCCTTGGGTCAATGCGTGAACTGATCTGACCTTTATTTCTACCGCAAATTCCAAAGACAGAATCATTTGATTTCACCTACCAAGTTTATATTTGGTTTCCTTTACAATATTTTACTTTCATGCGCTGCATGCACTGATTTTAATAACCTTAAATTGCTCTTTTTAACTATTTACCCAAAGTTTTAGTTTTAAATGTGTCACAAATTGGCAAAACAAAGGAGAAGGAGGATCGGTTAAATATAACTGTTTTTATATATTAACTTAATGTAGCGGATTTCTATGTGAGACATTATGGAGGGAGCCAAAGCCACGTCATTTCCAGCTTGATGCCCCACTTGTGTCCTTTTCCTCCAAGAGTACCATCTTGCCAGAAGAGGGAAAACAGAGTTTAATTCTCATTCCCTGCCACAAGAGGAGAACAAATTGAAAGAGTATTGCCTCTCTTTTATCCTTCTATACTAGTGGTAGATGCCTTTGGAGGAACATTTAAAAACGCTGTTTCTTTTACGTATGTTGTATAAAAAGCCCTTACATATTAAATAAAATTAACAAATAATTATCATAGCAAACTGCAGTAAAGAAAAGAATACAGGGTCTTAGTTCCCCAAGAAACCATTCAACTAAATAAATATATATATATATACATATATATATATATATACCAACAATGTCCTAAAGCTATAAACACAATAAGGTCATGGAGTTAGCATTGTTACATAGTGAGATATTTATCACAGTAAAATTGGAGCGGTCCTGCTTAGTACATTTGGAGTAATTATATCTCATAATAATCTTTAACGGAGACAAGTCTAAAGCGATATCGCACCTTATTTCAGAATACGATATATTACTCTAAATTGTTCTTGTTATTTTTTTAATGGCATCCTATGCAAGGATTGCTATGCAATTATTTATCTCCAAGTCAATGTCTCTATACACTAAACCAAGCCGGACGTGACGGTAAATCGGGCTATAGATAAAATACATTCTTCTTCTAAATGTTTTACTTGATAGTTATCTATAGGACACAAAGTCACGTAATAAGTATCTGCAAAGCCACATCTTTAACCTTTAGAAAGTAGCCCTCTCTGGCCATTACCTTTGGGAGGCAGCATGGTTAGACCAAGCACTCTGGTTATACACGTGTGTGTCAAACTGTAGCACATTACCATTATAAGTGATTTTTATTGAAATGTAAATAGAAAAGGCTGGTTTTAGGGATATGTGATTGAAACCTGTCTTCAGTTCACATCACTGCCTTATGTTTCAAAGTGACATGCTCATCTTGTCTTACAAAGCAAAAACTCATAATGAGGTTTAGCACCCCAGAGCCTCTCCAATTCTCAAAGTAATATTCCAAAACAGCTCGAGTGAAGAACAATAATACGTAGCTCTGTATCCAGCCCATTGCAATAGAATTAGGAGCCAGATCTGCGATAATAGTAGTCATAATTCATGGGATATTTTCTTGCAACCAGGAAGCTGCACGGAACCTAAATGCACGAGGCATGTTTCTGCATTGGAACACGCACCCCAAACATCTTGGGGGTTGGTGTCAATGCTAATAACGTTGTATGCAGAGAACACTCTGATGTTTAACATGATTTAAGAAAAAAATCATCTGGATGAAAAAAAGCATCTAGATGCCTGTAAATTAATTAGCTTGACAGCTATTATAAGCACTGTTTGTACAGGTAATCAGACTCAAAATTGCCCTCTTTGGGGTGATTCCCAGATGGCGAGAGGTTCTGATTATGAGGCCATTCAAGTGAAAAATACAAAGTACACTAAATAACATAACTGATTAGACAAGTTATACAGATTTCAGTAAAGACATGCTGTTGTTAATTTACAAAGAAATCATTTCAACCGGATTGCTTTGAGGTAACGAGATGGGAGATATCAGAGGGAATTGCTGCAGGCATAGGTAAGAATGGAAATGCATAATAAATAGAATTTAAGACCTTCAAATTGGCTATTCTTTATACAGCAGGACTGCCATCCAAAAACTGGATCAATGGCAAACTATACAGCATTGCTATTGGCAACATTTTGCAAGAATCACTTTGCATTTAAAGAGCCAGTAAAGTTTGCAAATTCTTATTTTGCAAAGACAAAAGTAATTTTAGGCATGTCTCTGATAATCTGGAGAAGCAAGGGGACACACTGCTCAGTCACATAGTGGTCCAGAAATCATGTCCTTTGCCATCTTTAGTACTTTCAAACGCCTGCATTACCAGCATACCCTGTTACTGACTGTTCGGATATCACGATCGTCATAGTCTTGACTCAGGTCCCCACAGTCTGGTGGTCCTCCAGTGAAAAGGCATAGAGCCTGTTTTGCAGCAAAGCCAACGGGAACAGGACATTATATCCCCACAAGAAAATGAAAGTCATACGGAAAATTTTACCTTGCTGCAACACCTTGCCATTTTTAATATTTATAATTACTTTTTTATTTATTAAGCTCCAAAAAATTACGCAGCGTTGTCAAGTTGAATTGGGCCAGTTAACACATACATAGGGGTAAGTGGTTTCAGGATGCACAAGAGGACATATAAATATAATGAATGGGGGAAGGGTTAGTGCTTGTCTCAAGATGGTGGCTAGCAGAGGGTTTGTGGCTTTACAGGGAAGCTACAAGAGGGAAAGAGAGGGATGAATATGAAAGAAAAAAAAAAAAAAAAAAAAAGTAAGGTTAAAAATTGGAAGAGCTTCCTGATGTCCTCCGGCGCGCTTGTTGGTGGATCGCGTGCCCTTACTGCGTTTGAGAAACTGTGTCTGGCGGACAGGGTGCCTCCGCACCTTCTTTCTGCCCTCTATGCCATCCAGATTGCGCCGGCGATTCACACTAAGCCCTATTATTTCAGTCTTTGGGAGGGGGACCTCGGGATCTCCCTTTCCCTTGAGGAATGGGAGCGGTCGCTTTTGATTGCTCACAAGGGAACCGTCTCTAGCAGAGTGCAGGAAACTCTCTTTAAACTTGTGACCCGATGGTATAAAGTTCCCGTTGACCTCCATAGGTTTCTTCCCCAAATTCCCCCAACGTGCTGGCGATGCCACAACTCCCTAGGCTCCCTCTACCACATCTGGTGGTCATGTTCAGTGGTACAGCCTTTCTGGGATACGGTTTCCTCGGTCATCCGCAATGTGTCGGACCCGTCCTTTGTAGCCACCCCGGCCTCGGTGCTGCTGCACCATACCACTGTCCCGTACAAATCTTACAAGGGTTCCCTTACATTTCACTTAATTAATGCGGCTCTCACTACCCTTCCCAGATTCTGGAAGTCTGCCTGCCCTCCCTCTGTGTCTGCCTGGTTTCGCCAGGTTGAATTCATATATCACATGGAGACCCTTACGGGGGCTGCAAGGGGCCAGGAACACTCGGTTGGGCTCATATGGTTTCCCTGGCGTGCATATGTCTCCTCTCTGTCTGCCGGACCTGACTCCATGGTGCCTTGAGCCTTTGTCTGCCTCTCTTGCAAGTGTGAGGTTTTCATTACCAGCCCGGACTTTCTTTCTTCTTCTTCTTTTGTTTTGTTTTCCTTTTTATGTTCATCATATTCGAGCTATACGCGCGACTACGCGTTTTGTATCTGCTCCTGTTATACCTGGATCTAAGCATTGCCTGGTTTTTGTGGCCGGGTTCATTCCTACCCTCCATTTGTGTGAATATACCAGGTACTTTTGTTATTCTGGTTAATGTTATTGTTCTTGGTGACAACCCGCTCTTACTCACTGTTTATGGACTGCGACCGTCTTTGTAGCACTTATGTTTGATGGTTTCTTACGCCACATTATGCGTATGTCGGAAGTCTCGCACTCTCATGCATGTTTGGGCATGGATTGCTCTGTGCCTTGTCGTTTACCCTATTTTATGTATACTCTGACTGTATAATGCTGTTATTGTGATTTTGTGCTATGATGTTTCCTCTTTTACAATAAACGGTGAATTGAAAAAAAAAAAAAAAAAAAAAAAAAAAAAAAAAAAAATTGGAAGAGCTATGTCTGTAGGAGACCAGAGAGGGGGGATCAGGAAAAAAGGAATGTGCATTTGGGGGGGGAATAAACATTTGTCCACAAATTACATATTTGATACATAATAAAATATGAATTAATACATTTGCTTGTAGATTTGCCAAAGTAGTCCAAATGAGGTTGAATACCTTCTTAAATCTTGCAAGGGGTCTCACTCGAGATGATAGCTAGCGAGGGGCTTGTGTTATAGGGAAGTTACTCACTTTTATGTAATAATTACCGATTACCGACTGTCAGGGTATCTGTGTGGTCAAATCTTGACGGTAGTGATAATAACTTGACTGAAATCTGTACATCTTCATAGTGAAGGTAGAGAAACAGATTTAACACGTGGATATGCACTGAGATATATTTATTTTACTAGTTTACTAGGTAAGTGCCTAGAACGTAGATCTCAGAGGTGAAGGGCTGCTCTTATTTATTCATATTTTATAAATCTAGTAAATAATTATTGTATATAAAGCTAGAGATTATCATTATAGTTTGTTAAGGTATTGAACCACATTTGTTAAAATAATTGTTACATACACTACCGTTCAAAACTTTGAGGTCACTTAGAAATGCAATTTAGTCTTAAAAAAACACTGACTGGATCAGAAATACAGCGCATACATTGATAATGTTGTAAATGACTATTGTAGCTGGAAACTGCTGGTTTTTAATGGAATATCTTCAGAGGCCCCTTATCAGTAAGCATCACCCCTGTGTTCCAACGGCATGTTCGCTAATCCAGGTTTAACTTTAAAAGGCTAATTGATCAGTAGAAAATCCTGTTGCAATTGTGTTGGCACAGATGGTAATTTCCTTGTATTCCGTGAAAGTGACCCCAAAATTTTGAACGGTAGTGTATTTAACAATAGGTCTGGTTATTTTTTATGACATACATTATAGATGCTTTTCTTTACTGGTACATTATATAAGCTATAATCATATATCCATGGCAACACTTTCTGTAGATACATTTTACATGGTAAGCACTGTTACCTTTACTAAAGAAGCTTCAGAAGCAGAGAGATTAAACAGCAATTTAACTTTCTAATTCAGTCTTTGATTGTAACGAACACACTGGCTCATCACAGTCTTCAGTGCTGATGTGAAGTGATTGTCTTTTTCTTTTGACCGTTTGAAAAATGAGATGGAATAGTAAAACATGCAGAACAATCAAAATACTGGTACTGTACATACACAGAAGCAAGACCTTCCAAACAATTAAATGTCTCATTAGCAATTAATTACATATCAAACCAGAGATTAAAAACAAAAGTGAGTCAGTCTTTGTACCTAAAAAAAACAGCATTAAAATACAATACATACACATAGCCAGTCATTGAAATCACACAATACCTCCCTACACACAACAGCGTCCACCACTTGTCAGCTTGCAACTTTTTTGTCACACTTTCGGGGGCATACTGCAAATGTCACACCTATGACGGAGCACCGGCGTCACATGAGCTTCTGGTGCTCCATCATAGAAACCCCGACGGAAGTACCGGGTAGCAGTAGAGGTTGTCTGGGCGCATCGCGCATACGTTCACCGGCTGCCCCACTTGACACCACTAGACGGAGGACAAGATTGAAGATGCATTGGTCTGGGGGGCAGAGTGGCACATAAGGGGTACGCAGAGTGGCATATAGGAGGCGTATAAGGCATATCTGGGGGCAGAGTGGCACATAGGAGGCGTATAAGGCATATCTGGGGGGCAGATGTGCATAACTTGCGGGCAGGTTGGCAAATAAAACAAAATAAACATATGCATTTTTCTCTATGAAAAAATAGTTGACATGAATCAATATTTACTAGTAAAACTTTTTCCTATAGGGTAGTCTTATATTCAGACTGTTTCTTTTTTTCCTAAATTAATATGCAAATTTTGGGGGGGTCATCTTATAATCAGGGTCATCTTATAATCGGTATATATACGGTATACGATTGCTATAAGGCTGGGTTATCTGCATTAAATGTGCTTCAGGTTTATATCTGGCCACAACCAATAAAGGCTTTTACTTCTGTTAACTCAAAGCTATACCAGTTTCCCTTCTCCTGGAAGATTATTCTACATATCTACTTCTAAGTGAATAAATATGGTTGCCAAAGATATCCAAGTAATGAATGTTAATCTGGAAAGAGCTAATAATAATAATGATATAACAATATGTAAAAGTTCATAGTGGCGGGACGTGGCAACCAAATTGCAGCGAGAAATCAATATTTTGAAGAAATGTCATATTTTTTAATCATATTTTGTTTAGTATTTGGGAGCACAAAGCTTCTTTCATGACAGCGTCTGACAGTAACATTGAGATACCCTGCATTACCTTGTCTGTAAAACAGTAAAAACGTACAAAAAAAACCCCACTAATAACACACACATAGGTTTATTCCTCCTCGCTCTATTATTTTTATCTGTATTGATTGGGTCAAGTGTGGCCATATTAACTGCTGCAATAGGCCAAACATAAACCAGTAAATCCCACTAGGAAAGAAAGAAGTTATTTCACTTCTCGAGCATAAAATGGTAAAATGAAAATAGTTTTTGCACGAGTGTTTTTATGGCAGTTTTATACCAAACCTTTACAACATATTGAATAATCCCTATACCATATTGTAACATAATACTGTTGTGCAGCATAACAACATACTAGAATAACAATGTATAATTGAATTAAATAAAAAATAATAGTTTACAGGCAGTTTCCAGTATTTTGTTTGTCTCCCATTATGCAATTTTATGCTTTTTTTCCTTCACATATTTTTTTCTATTCTAATAGGACTTAACTAAAGTCAAAGAGCAAATGAATAAAGCACTAAAGAGAATATAAGGTAAAACACGCACTAATAACACTCTTGAACATAATGATGGTTCTTCAGCAAGAACTGGAAAATGACCAAACGGACAGAAATAATTAAAATTAATTAATTAATTAAGGTTGGTTCTTTGAAAGCAGTGGGCTTGTTGTGGCTTAATAGCTTAGGTGGCATTGAATATTGATACCCACATGCTGGGGACATTTGTTTACAATTTTGGACTGTCACATGGAGGCACGCAGCTGTGTTATGCAGCAGGGAGGTTATGTGACCCCGCGGTGGAATAAGGCTAAACAATGTGCAAATAGCCAAAGAGTAAGGTGCCAGCGAGATAAGGCAAGAGGGAGCCCGTATGCATAAGTGTATGTTAACATGAATGTGTAAGTGCTTGTGTGCTAGCATGGATGTGTATGTGTAAAGGTTTCTGTGTTAGCATGAATGTGTAAGTGCTTGTGTATTAATCTGGATGTGTGTTAGTTTGAATATATATAAGTGTGTGAGCATGAATGTGTATGTGTAAGTGGTGTAGCACGAGTATATAAGTGTGTGTTAGTATGTGTACTGTAGCCTGCACACAGGGGTTATTCTGAAAATACTGTTGCACTTTGTAGTATGTGGCTAGGTGCCAGGAGTGAGACAGTTCTTGTGAACACAAAATCTAAATTACATAATGTGTTGTAGATACATTGATTCTCAGATGTGACAATGTAAAGACCAATTGAAGGTGTAGTTGCAAGAAGCTCTGTCACATGTGGTTCTACCCAGTCTAGAATGATATGCAAACTATTCAAAAAGTTTATAAGCACAGTAAGAAAATACACGGTGGGCTTGAGCGCAATTTAAGAGGTCCTCACAGCGTATACATGTAGTATATTCTCATTGTGCTAGCTTATATCAATTAACAAGCATTATTCTTATCGCTGATGACCTTTAAACTCCCTAAGACATGCTTACCTGACTACAGAAGAATTACTGGGGATAACAGCATATTCCAGAGACAGAAAAAAATATTCTTATAAATAAATAAGTCTTATAACTTACTGAAACAATGGAGCTAGAAAGCCACCTAACACCAACGCCCTTAACTATCTGATCTTAATGGTTATTACTTGCTGCATTTTTAGTTAAATTTAAATATTTATTGCTGCTTTTTATGATCACATATGCCTCAGTAAAGCCCATGATAAAAATGCAGTGATTTATTATTTTTCTTTGCTTTTCAATCTAAGTGCATTTCAACATAACTTTCCATCTGTACATTTACTACCAATGCTGCTAGGACAACGTATGGACAAAAATGTACCTTCTATAAGTGTCACCAAGTCATATGTGACGACAGGTGAGCTTTAAAGTGCAATAGATTTAGGCTATGAAATCTAATATTCCTGATAAATAACTTGTAACTATGTATTTACGTTTTTTTTATTTGTCTTTTTATGTGGTGTTTTATAGTTTTCATGTGTAAGAATGACCAAAGTCCCAATTACTTGCTACAAAAACAAATCATCAGATTGCTTTCACATTAACATCCTGACTGCTTCGCAAAATCCAGCATCGGTTTCCTATTACAGGAAAACATTAGGGCGATCTAATATTTTCTCTGGTGAAATTGGTCACTAAGATGAATTGTCTTTTTGCTTTTTTATAGTTTGGCCCATGTGGCTCTGGAATTGCTGCAATAAATTTCCTTCGGCTAATCCTTGCCAAAAGCAACATGCATTGAACATTTTGTGGTATTCGTGAACGAGAACAATTCACAGGGCCAAAACGGTGTAAATGTTTAAAGCAGAGCAGGAATCTGTAAACATGTTAAAGTTATATATAGGAGCAGAGGGGAACTAACTCAACCAAAAAAACTCTTTCGTTTATTTCTGTTAGAGTGTGAGGAAAATAGCATTTACTTCCTGTGAACTTATACTAAACATGGTTGTAGGAACCAGGGGAGAAACGGAGAACTCATTCATTCCACTCCCATAAATCAGGTACAGCACTGACTGTTTAGCACGGAGTTGTCTTTGAGGGCTAACTTTCACACACAGACCTGGAAAACAAACTTGAGGGACAAAAATGTGAGATGAGGCTTTGCTAATGAAGATGTCTTTGTGCATCCTTGTCAAAGAGTGTGAACTCTTTTATCAACATTAACCTTGGCAACAAGGATTCTGCCACCACTAAACCATCCAACTTCCAATGTGCCATCCAATGTATACAGAGCCAGCTCATGGCTTCTTGCCGGAGAAACTTGCCATTGTTGGCCCTTCATTATGCATAGTGAAGTGAAAGAGCTGAACCCACAACTCCATTCTCAACTCCCCTGCCAGCTCTCCTTTTAGTGAATAAACCCCTCTGTTTATTCTTTATTCTTCCAAATTGCTTTGCGTACCCCTGAAGCAGTAATCCAAGTTGAGGAGGATTTCATTGGCCAACATTTGTTATGAAAATACAGCCAAGGGATGTAAGCATTTGACAGATCTGTGCAATAGGCAGTAGTAATACAAAAGTCACTTCGGTGTTTGCAACAACAAATTTCTGTTGCATACAGGTTTACAAAACAGACTGAATGTAGCTCAGGGTTGCACATCTCCGGCCCTCGAGGGCTGAATTTGTTTGTATATTCCAGGTTGAATCTAGACGTCTTTTTTTTTTTTCAGGCAAGGTTACATATAATTTATGGCCCATTTGAAGCCCTCGAGGACTGGGTTTGTGCAACCCTGGAATATACCATATAGTCTTATCAGTTCAGTCATGATATGTACATGTTTCCAGCTTATACAGTCAATTACAACAAAGTTGGGAGGGGGGCAAGTAATAAGATATATGGCCACTGATAGTAAAGCCTTATTGAGTTAACTCCTACAGACATCACAAAGCAATAGTAGCCAGAAGCACGCTGAGAAAAGCATTCAATGAGATGATTTGATATGCAGCCAGTACTACGTAGGAAGTATAAATATCTAGATTTTCAAGAACAAAAGGCTTTGGAAGTTTAAAAACCAAAGCATTGGTCTATGCTGATAATTCCATGTTTATAATCAATGCTAGGAACAAAGGAATGTTAGGACTGGGGTGCATCGATTTTAGAGCAAATGGTTGGGGTTTTTTTTGCCATAAGCAACACAAATTCTTGAAAAACAAAATTAGCTGCTGGAGATTGGTCAGTATATTCATTTCCAGCTATGGAAAGCATCTTGATTACAAAGTAAAATGGGTTATTAAATACATTACCCCATGCTATCTGTTTTGGAAGTTGAATACACAATGCTTTACTCTAACAATAACAATCCAACTAATATTCATGAATAATACAAAGAAAATAAAGTTTACTACAGTCTCGCTAAGATAAAATAATTCATCATTCAAAACCAAAAGCCCGTGTATTTATAAATACCGAAGATAAAAGGGATTTGGCACTAAAAAAGTATAAATTATGTCAAATAAACATAAACTCCTATGTAACCGTTATAAATATGTAACAGCATTGCTTTTGTCTGATTTTATTTGCAGTTTTTAGGTGTCATTTTATAATGAAAATTCAAATTATTCGAATTGTATATATAACTGTTGCCTGTGCTTTAACTCATTTGTTCATATTTAGAATTAAAGTAGAAACTATATAATTTGAACATAACTGTGTAGGCAAAAAAAAATACACAACAAATATTTTACAGAATAAAGGATCATGTAGGAAGAAAATATTTCTAAAAACAGTATAAATGCCCTAAATGGAAAGTTATACAGACTGTAAATTGTTATGACATAAAATGGCTTTTCTATCAAATTTGTTATGTTTGGAATAGTGGATTTTCTGTTTTACGCTGAGTTCGTATTTCATACGGTACAATGAAATGTTGGGCAAGAAAAATGATAGGAAATGCTGAAGAAGCAGAACATAGAGGATTAGTGATATATAGTAGTTTGGTTTATTTTATATAAAGTAAGCAACATCTATCACTTGTGGAGATATGAATTCCAAATACCAACACGCCTAACCAGCTTCTGGTTAAGCATGATGAACTTTCTATAAAAGGAGCAATAGTTACTTAAAGATTAGTAAAAGTCAAGGTACATATAATATCCCCAACAATCTCAAAACGGTCCACTTAAAATATATAACGAAGGTTTTCAAGCCTTTTACAGAGGCTTGAAAACCTTCATTATATTTTTTCATTGTAAATGCATCATAAAACAATGTCCTGCAGCACATACACACAAAATGTGTCATATTAAAGTTTAAGCTAGAGTTGAAATATATAATTTGCCAAACTGATAATTGTTTTATGCAATAAATGCAATTTAAGTGAAAAACCTTATTACAAAGTCATTACTGTCAGGGGAAGGCTGGTGATAGTTTGACACATGTCCATCCGGCTGCTCTAATTTAAAGCTTTTCCATGTTTTTTTGTGTTAAACTTGATAATGTTCCATTATCGAAGATGATAGCTCTGGTGGAAAATATTAAAGGTAGTGCAATCACCATAGTAACCAATTAAATGTTAAGCTGATTGTTTTTACCACTTTACGCCAGACATCAAAAGGCAGTGGCAGAGAAAATATCATGAGAACTATAAAAAAAAATACATATAATTAGAGTGAAATGAGAGGCAATCCTAAAGCAGTTGTTCTCGATTTGGCCAGAGCAAATTACATTGAAAGTGCTTGACACCACAGCCACTGGCAAATGTACAGAGGCAGAAGGCTAAAGATCCCTGGCCACCGGTCATGCCCAGCAAGAGACGTCCGCAAACCCCTTCTTGAGGACGTGTTTGTAAAACATGGAAATGAGAGGGTGGGGGAGCAAAAGCATCACCTTAAACGTTCTATTGCTGTAGCCTCCACCATTGTTCTTTAGTGCAGATATTCTGAATATTCCTTACAAACGCTCAAGTGCTTTAATTATCTCAGGTAGCTTCTCCTATGCCCAGCACTAGAAACTGCACATGTAGACAAAGACCGATGTCACAACGTCCTTCGGTAGCAAAGGCTGAACGTACATTGACACAAACTGAGTGGAGCCACATTGTGATCTCACACATGGCAAGTTGCCCTGATAATGTGAACCCAAAACTTTGAAAAGATGCTGCTGTTAAAAGGTTAAAGTTAATACCATTTACTTTTATATAAAGTTATCGAAACAGTCAATTTACTATGGCCCAGTTTACTTTGTGAAGCATGAAAATTAAAGTACACTTTAATTATAGAGAGCGGTGAAGTATGGTTACCCTAAGTAGCCCGTGCCAGTAGACAGACATTAGGCTGTGGGAAGCATACTTTGCATCAATTAAGAAATAGTAAATCATTAATCCTGGCTGCCAGTGTCCAGGTTTACACAGTGGGCTTGCGCCTCCTGTAGTTCCTTGCATATGTTTTCGAGAAGAAATCCTTCCGATACGGCCATAGAAGCTCACAATTCACTGATTAATCTATTTCATTTGACGTATAAAGGGATGATATGTGTGGTCAAATCTGCAGAACTATGTGTGTGTGTATGTCTGTATGTATGTGTGTGTGTGTGTGTCTATGTATGTATGTATGTATGTATGTATGTATGTATGTGTGTGTGTGTGTGTGTGTGTGTGTGTGTGTAAATGTATTTTAAGTAAAACCAGCCATATAAACACTCATCCTTTATTACCCATAGTGCTGGCTACACATGACAATGATATGGTACAGCAAAAAAAAAAGTTGTTGTTTCCATGCAAGTTCAGGACTGTTAGCAGATATGTAGGAGAAAAGGTTTAGAATGGTTACTGGTGGTGGAATTCCCCCCCCCCCCCCGATATGTAACATGTAGTTTTTAGAGTACTGATTGCAAGCAGAAACATAATATACTATATATCATACTATATATCGTGTAGATCTTGATTGTTAGGCTGTGTCTTTCTATTATGAGATAACATAAATACGATGATATATAGGGTCTTCAATAACCCAGTGGCTCTGTCACTTTGACAGATCTATCTAAAGCTGTTATCTAAAATTCAAGGTTTGTGAGTAAATCCCAAAAGAAGAAGTTTGCCAAGAACATACAGTGAATAAAATAAAATGAGAATTTTGCTTAGAAAAAGGAAAATATTTTTATAGACTCCCATTAAAGGGGTGTTAACACAATAATACACAGTAAATTGCAGTTGAGAGGGATTAATAGAATTGGTATAAAGGAACAGAAATATCCAAAAATAAATACATGCCTATTCCATTAAATAGGAATGGCCTGTGGCTTGTGCTTTTTTCTGTGCCTAACAATAGGCCAGCGATAACAATGGGAGGAATAATCTCGTTTGAAAAAAATTAAGATACGATACACCTTTCCCCACATTCTACATATTATTATGTTTCTTTTATATGGCTTCAACAATTTATGCAGTGCTTCCTACAGCACATTCCAGGTGTGTAACAAAACTAGGACTCACAATGACAAACTCATCCATAAAGACCACCCTATTCTCAAACTTACAATCTAGAAGAAATGGGCATCCCTGGGAACTTCCCAGATCAGGCTCCTCGGAGCACCCCCTTTCCAGGGAAGCAGCTTAGCGAGGGGATGAGGATAGACATCCATATTGCTAGTGTTAGCCATCCGAAGGGTGGAGCTACCCTCCGATAGCTTAAAACTGTATGGAAGCGGTAGGAGAATAGGGCGTGGAGTGGGCGTGTCTGAACACCACTCCCACTCTCCGGAGTGGCACATGGTGACCCAGAGACTCAGTGACACACTGCTTCACCTTGAGACTCCGGGTGAGACCCAGAAAATTCCCAAGAAAAGAGGATGGGGCATAAGGTAAGAGAAAGAGGGAAGCATAGGGCCATAGATGAAGGGGAGGTTCTCATACTGTATATCCTGCACACACAGTTACATTGATTTATTTAGTGGATAGAACTGCATAATGTTGGATCTAGCAAAAGTGTCAAATCTGTATGTTTTAGACAGATCATGCCTTTTCATTCGCTTGTATCAGAACTCTGCAAAAAGCATTAGACACTATGCCACCGTTAAAAGTTCAGATGTATTGCGAAAAGGGTGTTCTTTTCCAAAACCGAGCCTGGTATTTTTATTCTAGTTTCTTTGAAGCATGTGAAGATAAAATTAGTCGCAACTGGATTCTCTGATATATGGCTCACACCAACTACAATGATATCCCCAGGGCTCATTCATTTTCTAACCTTTACAGCTAGCAGGCTGAAAAGGCAGCAGTTCACCTTAGGTTAGACTACATTTTAAAGCCTGGGTCTCTGGGGTGGCAGATATCCTATTAATTCACTGCGGCACATTAACGCAGCGGAATTCTTCTTCTATGAAATGTAAAATTATTTAAATCCAAGTAATTATAATATATGGGCTAAACCTAAAAAATCTCTCTTTTTAAACAGTTTGTGCGTAGTCATTTTATTGCACTGATTAAATAACAGAAGCAGAAAGATGCAATAATCTGTCGGGTTTTTTTTTAGTTTTTTTAAGTATGCTCGATTTGCATTACAAACATTATTATAAGTTTTTAACACATCATTTCATGTGCTGCACTGATCCGACGCTGGTCTGTATCAACAAACCTTACCTCAAAGGCAAGAGGGAAATGTGATCAAAAATCACTTCAATTACTTTCTAAGTCCTATTTAATTTCTCTCTTAGGATACATTTTTTTGCCTGTAGCATAGTCTGAAATTCTGTTTTATTTGGGGTGGGTTGAAGAAGGGGGAACTGGTATTCCCCAAAGATTTTGTTGAATAAATATGTATGATCTTCATTTACATAGACTTTTCGCTATATTTTGTCTATATTTGTCCCCGTAAAATGTAAAAAAAAAACTCATCAAACTTCTCTTTGGTTATAGAAATAAAAGTTCTAGCATTCTGCAAACCATCCCCAGAGTCTCCTTTTCTGTAAACAGTATACGAAGAGGTATGCTAAACATTTGCTAGATTATTCTAAGAGAACAATATGGGCTTTAGTTGATTTAATAGAATGAAATACCTGCCCAAGAATTAATCTTTTTGCAATCAAACAAAAAACCGTGGTGGGTTTTGAGTATGTTCCAATACAATCTAATTCCCTAACTAGTGAATATTTAAATTCATTTTTTTCCATGAATCATAACATCTATTGGGATACCTCTGCCCAAGAAAGAGATGAAATATTATAATAATGCTCATCTGCGGACCCAGAGGTGAAATTAATCACACAGTTATATTTTTTTACATGTGCCAAAGAAGTCAAATGTGAACAAATGTCGTAAATTGTACACAAGTGAAATGGCAACTGGTTTTGATATGTAATCGGAGGTACAGTCTCCAGTGTGAAATAATATCGATTACACCAAACTCTGGACACTATCCAGAACTTTCCCCACCAGGGGAAAAGCATTCATCCATTCTCATCTCCAGCTTACTCCCTGTCACCTCTCTCTCCCAAACACAAAGAAGCACACAAACCCACAAAGAAGCAACTATCCCTAACCCTATGTGTGGCCAAACGCACACCTTCACAAAGCAACTCCCTCAACAGGAGAGCTCTGGGTAGCCAACCCTGGGAAGCTCCCAGGTATGGATTACACACAGTGTATATACTTCTAAATGTAAAATAAATACCATAGGGTTAGTAACAGTCGTATTCGACAGAGGGAATTGAAAATACTTGTTTTTCCGGAAAAGAATGACATCCCCGAAGAATGGTTTGGCATGGCAGTCATAATGTTTGTGGAATATGCATCTGGAGCCTCCAGCCCACATAGTTTGTCCTTTATCTCTCCTCGGATAATCTATTATTTTAGAAAAACCTATTAGCCCAGGCACAACTTACAGGGTGGTGTTATAGTGGGTCAGAAAAGAGGGAACATGTTTAAATCTTAAAAAAAATACATTGTGCAGTCAATAGTTTTTTTTTCCATTTTCTTTTTGAGATGCTGCACTTCAAAAGCAAATTTGCTGACACAGCTAAAGTTTCATCATGACAGTGATGGATACTTTAATTTCAGAGTTATTCTACTCTTGACCCTTTCGTATGGCATTTCTTGCTAACAAACCAGCACAGAGGAAATGCCTGTGCTTGTTGGAATCCAGAATGTCCAAATCTGAATTACATGTTATATTGAGCTTTAAACATCACTGAGCGTTTTAGTCTTAGTTTCTCGGTTTGAAGGGCTGTTGTTGTACAGGGTACAACTTCATGACTCATGCTTTATCTTTCATCTAAAGTCAGCCCAAAAGGATTGACTATTCACCTGAGCATATCAAATTAACTTTATTTCTTCCTGCCAATATTATGAATTGTGAGAGATTAATTTTCTAGGGGTTTAGTATTCTAAGTCATTTTCTTACGGATGATTTGCTTACATTGAGCAACTAAACCCAGCGCACAAGACAGATACATGTGTGAGTAATTTAAGAAAACAGCAGGAATCGTTACAGTGTTTCTGGTTACAAAGGTTTTTTAGCACGTGTTTTTGTAAGATGACCTGCATGCTTTTCTCGCTTCTCAAAAACAGAGTTAGCTGTAGTTCAATAACAGGGCAGGTAATTTCTTAAAGAACCATTTCAGTCCCATTTTCATGTTAAATGCATATCGGAGTCCATTTTGTAAGCATTTCCCTGCATCTCACTTCACACAAATCTGTATAGGCTTTGCTTAGATATAAAATTAGACTTGTGTCTTATTTAACATACCTGTATTGAATGCGGAAAGCATACTTTAGTATGCTCTTTGCTTATTATGTATGTATATATATATATATATATATATATATATATATATTCAAGTTATTCAGCCAACTGGTAATAGGGATCATGAGTTTCTAACAAGTTATTTGGAACCTGGGACAACAATTAGAAGATGACAGTATATCTGTGAATAGATATTATTGTCACCAGGGCATAAGCAGGAAAATAAGTGGGTCTGGTACTTTAAGGCCAGCAGTTGCTAAATAAAGTATGGGGGGCCATTAGCTGGATAAGCACGTGTATCCAGCCCACGGCCACACATTATAGTGTCAGATCTGTTCAGTGAGCACAGTCAAGGCAAGGTACCCGCGCCATCTGGCAAAGGCATACTGGTTTGGCAGATGGCCAGTCCAGGCCTGATTGTCACCATAGAAACAATCTTCTTTCTGTCTACATGATAAGTAAAGGGAAAGGCTGCAGTGAGGAGATTTTATGGCTATCCTATGGTCACATTAACAAAATTGGTGCTATAAATAGAACCCGTTAATGGTGGTTATCAAAACAGATCATGTTTGACAACCTTATCGAGACAATATGAAATTACAAAGCAGCCCGCGGCCTCCCGGTGCCCTGCTCAACTGGTTATCAAAATTCCTCCACTGACGTTCATATTCCATTCGCCTTCAATCACTCACAGTACAAATCTGTCTGTGTAATTTAAAGGCCAATGCAAATAGAAGGATGTCATTGTCACTCTTATGTTCAATTATTTTCCCATTCAAAACTCCAAAAGACAAACAGACATTGTGTATTTGGTAAAAAGTTTGTAATGTGTCATGAGGAAGGTAGAAATGGTTTAAGTAACAATATATTGCAAAAGAACCAGGGTAAATTGTTTGGGCACACAATGAACACAGGTCTAGAATAAGAGTTGCGTCTCAAGTAAAACTACCACGGTCTTTCTATCACTTTAGTGTCCCCACATATATTAATATGTTAAATTGAAGAAGCGTTCCCTGTAGTTTGGTGCACATGCCAGATGTTTAGTTTGACTTTATGGAGAAGCCAACCCAAAACACTGTTTCACTAATAATGGCATTAACCATATTTCTTACATGCGCCATGAACAATCAGGAGGCTCACAGGCAGTGAAGTCTACTCACAAAGGTCTACGATGTGTCAAAAATGACTGAATGAAAAAGGAGCACCATGTCTAATGACTAAAGTGAACTTGAGCACCATCTGTTATGCAGTCCACTCAACTGTCAACTCACAGCAAGATTTTATGAAAGCATAGAAACTTGTTTGTTTACAGAACTTTTAGTTGCATTGAGTCCAAAAGGTTTCAATTCACAAAATAAACTCAACTCGTAATGTTGAGGCCAACTCACCCAGAACTCTTTCAACAAGGCTAACTCGACTGGCAAACTGACGGACCAATCATTGACTCAGCTGGGAGATTTGATGACCACTTCATCAGTAATCATGTGCAAATTGGTGGATGTCAAAATCAGTTTGATGGCAGTTCAACCCAATGTGACTGGAAATCTTGTATTTCAAGCTTGGCAGCTCTCAACTCACCACTGTTTTTTGTGAACAGAAGAATTGCTGTTCGAGCTGACTGTTGAGGGGTCTCAAATTAAGTCAGGCTACCTGAAAGCTTGACATTTCGAACATTGGTAAACTGTCTTGACTGCCCTCCTTGCTCACTACGCCCCTGATCAAAACCTATAGCAAATTCATTTGTGGGCTGTAACCCAATATCAGAACAGAAAATGACAATTCCAAATAGTGCTTGCCGGTTCTTCTATTGTTTCATTATGTGGAACGTGAAATGGCCAAATGTACATTGGGTTTTCACAAAGTTGCAACATGTACAGAGTTTAACAACTGTAAAGCAAAATGTATCTGCTTCACTGATTAAGGCGCCGTGCACCTGGTGCCAATTATAATACCTTTTTGTTACTTTTTGGTCAGTGACACATATTCCAAATACATTCATACAGATGTTTCTTGCATATCCAATTACAGATCGACTGCTGTGATGCCATGAAAAGTGCTCTAGTCTTCTCTCCTTTCCATTACCCTGCAGACCTACATCTGAATTCAATTGATGTCATAATATATTTATAGTTTGTGTCAGTGTTGTTTTTTTATTGTTATCTTACTCTTGCATCTTGTTTATGTCTGAACACTCTCTAATTGATATTTGTGTGTGTGTGTGTGTGTGCGAGCGCATAAAAGATCAACAATCCTCTCCCTTTTGCTCTCACATATTAGATAGTCTAGTGCACAAAAGCCTTATATGTATATTTTTTGTTTACACGTTTAACCCTTAGTTCATCCCTCGAGCAGAAAAATCAGTAAACCTATAGCTGTATGGTGGTAAAATAAAAAATAAAACAAATGGATGAAAAATTTACTAGAATTCCACACACAGCACACAACAATCAAACCAGAATCGATAGTGAGAAACACAGCACAGAAGATCTAAATGACTTTTGACCTAAATAATGAAAAAGTCATACTTGCACGTTTCAAATTATAAGAAACATTTTCTTAACCACTTCCTTATGTTTTCTCTTCTTACACATACACTTTACTTGAGTTTGCAATTATTATGATCACTGACAAATGTTGAAAGGTAACTATTAGCTTTCAATCAACATGTAATATATTTTAAATTATGAAGTAGTAAACCGGAGGGAAAATAATCACAGAAGGAAAGACGGAGAAAGTGGATATTTTAAGAAAATAAGCTTCGTTGCCGTGTATCACACAAATACTTATCCCATTATTCAAAGTGACGTTTTATGGAGTACTGAAATTAGTAGATCTTGCAACAGTATACTGCATGAGAATTCTGGTATAAAAAAGCACATTATAATTAAATAAATTACCAAGGGCAGGGCAGCTTGCTGTAAACATATGCCACTATATTCACTGGAGGTCAGGGGGGTTTAGGGAGACTATACCAGAGGCCTTAAATAAGGAAGATCAAGAATATTTGATATAACGTGCATACCAGGGATCTTCCCAGGTTTGGTCAGCTGGAACGGTCCTTTTTTATGGTAGCGGCTTAGTGAGGAGCCGGGAACAGTCATCTGTAGAGGTGGGGCTAGCTGGGCTAGGAGCAGGGCTAGGGCCAGGCTGCCTAAGTAGCCTGAACGAAAGAGGGGGATTGATTGGGAGTGGGCATCACCAAACACAGCTCCTGTGCCCACCGAACAAGACACAGAGAAGCAGCGCTTTATACCTAGACACCGGATAAAACCAGGAGAGCTCCCACGTGTGGTAATGCGTGTGCATAGGATATGGTTTTATGGGCTGTATAAGTGGGGTGTAATATTTGTATATATATATCTGGCCTGGATAATCCTGCTATGAAAGATTTTGATATCTAGTAGCACCTATCTTGCAGGTTACACACCCATCACCCAAGAGGAAGAGAAGACCACTGGGCCAAGATAGCCAATTCCCAGATTTACCCCAGACATATGTGAGCCCAGTAGAGGGTATACATGACTTATATATTTTTGGTGGCATTATGCAGAAAAGGGAGTGTATAAATAAATTGACCTTTTGGTATAACTATGTAAAAAAAAATAAACCAAAAAATGTCAAGACAATGAAACATTTCTGTCTTTTCTCAAGTGATCACTGATGTTAACTTAGCAAGCATAATATTATGGTTTAGTTTAAATTAAGATAATATTCGTTCTCTTAAGTAACACCTACAAGAGGTTAAAACCTGGACAGTGTGAAGCATCACCAATACTTCACTGAATACAATACTTCAATGAAATGCTGATATTCTATGTCAAACGAGTGACGTAGAAGAGTTTCTCGCTAGTTAAAAACATAGAAAATATCCAGTTACAGCCAACCAGCCACTACTCGCTCAGCCATTGAGTATGGTGCATTCACACAGAGTTTAAGGGCCCCGATAACCACTTTTGTTCCTACTGTAAAGCCCTTAATCAGTCCTTGGTCTTTAGATTTAGGACATCCATATGCCTATGCCATGTCTATTCACTTTGTGTCAATATTCTTAAACGGCGCATTCATAAAGTTTTTTTTACTACTACCCTCTTTAACGGCGTGGACTGGCCTCTCACAAAACATAGTCACTGCTATTATTAATGAATCACATCAGTATAAAGTATGTCAGAGCTTATGCTTTCCACTACCGAGGCAGAATATATATTCTCAATAAACCGACAGCCCTTTTTTCTTTTACCTAAAATAGTCACATTTCATTCTCCCCATGTACATCTTAAATTATAAGGTACAAATGTTCATGCTAAGTTATATTTTTCCCAACAGTATATTTCCATAAAGAAGCAGAACCTACAACAAAATCCTGCTTTATATCACTCAGGCTTCATTCCCACCCCCCAGCCCCCCTTAATCATGTTAATGGAAAATAGTAAAGACCTTTTTTCATTATGGCAAGTCGAGCTGGAATACTTCAAAAATAAAAGACAGGTCTTGAGATATTTATGACAAAGTTTAAATAGTTTCTAAAAAAAATGGCTTCCCAATAGAAGGTCAGGAAGTAACCGAGCTATATTTCTACAGTACACGTAACGTTCTGTTCTGGAATATTTTAGGCTTTCTAGCAGATGTCATAGACCCAGAAGTGGATTGTGGTATGTTACAGTGTTGTTATTCGGCACAGTGCTGTTTCCTTTTTATAATTTAGGAAGATACTTTATAATGGTAACATTGTAACATATGCAGACCTTCAGGCACTCTGCTATCGTTGTTAAGAACATATAATCATCAAAAGCTTCTCCAAAATCAAATATTTGGTGCAATTCATAAATGTTAATAAAAGAATATTCACACTGACAGAATATAAGCATATTATTGTTGCCGACCTATTCTACATCATATACCTACAATTGAGAAATGCAGTTTGATAGGATGTAGAATGCATGTAGTATTCAAACAAAAACATGCATTGATAAGTTTTTGTTATTGAAACTCTAAAAACTTTTAAATCGTCTCTGTCACCATGCTTGAATATAATTAGTGCTTTTTTTGTATATGGCACAGCTCCTTTTGGGTCTGTCAGGCTTTACTCATAAATGATCGTTCTGTAGCATGTAGATTTTACAAATGTTCAGGTTTGAATGGTTGATATGCGGCCAGTTATTTATCTTTGGAGGTGCTAGAGGTCACCCCTTTACAGCCACTGTCCTTACTGCGAAGCCTCAGGATATGGTGTTACATCCTGGGGCTCTGCTAGTAAGGATGAACAGCGTGCTATAGAGGTAGCCTCTATAGCACGCTGTTCATCCTTACTAGCAGAGCTACCAGCATTTCAGGTGTTCAAGTTGAGGTACCTGTTTTGGGGCATCCCGAAAGAGGTGTGGAGGGGTGAACCCGGACCAATGGGCCAAGACGTAGGTGTGATCAGCCCCAGGAGACATGACCACCCCGGTCACCATACTCAAATAGCCACCTCACAACACAGACCTTATTTATTTTTTACCTCCCTGGGGTGCCCGAGAACCATGACTGTCCTGTGAAAATCAGAACTCTTAGTACTCAATGTAAAAGGGCTGGTCGGGTACATATGCCTTGTAACTGGCCGATAAAGCAGGTTCAAACACCAACGGGTTTAGTCTTCCCTTTGACTCCAGATCCAAGCCAGACAATATTTGTCTTTACTATGGCTGGTTCAATATAGCACAACGTGCAGCTTAATCATTTTCTCATACAATCAATTTTATTACTATAACACAGAACTGCATGTACAATGATCCACACGCCTCAACCAAGAAGAAAGGGCTAAATGGAGACGTATCTTTAGGGCAAATTAGTCAAGTAAGGCTCACGTTATCTGATCTTAAAGTGCTTGCCCTGGACTCTGCATCAGTGTACCATTAAAATCTATGACCTTGCACAGTTTCCATAGTTCTGCTCAGATGAGTGCTATGGGGAGAGGCACTACTTCTCTAACAACTCCAGCAACTATCACAAAGTGTTTCAACATTCCCATACTGCTTCGGGAAAACTTTTTTCTCTTTTAACTTGATCGCTTTTGGGATAGAACATTATCAATATCTTTTCAGGATAGGTATGATGCAAAAGGACTTCAGAGACCATTCCCTTTGGTATCGCTATGGAATTAAAAGGTTAATGATATCAGATTTCTCAAAGGGTGCAGTTTTGCACTTAATGTTAGAATTCTAGCTCCAAACCAAAAATGTACCTCTCGGTTAACATAATCTTCATCTTAGTCCTGCTTGGCTGAAAAAAAGGGGGAGAAAGCAAAAATGAAAACTTGTGATCGCTTTTACTAACAGCCAATGCTCCTTTTAGAAGTTGTTACAACAGACGGTGGCCAGCGATTAAAAACTGCTTAAAAATAACGTGGGTAAATACAAATGTGACCTCATTGGGTCACATGTCAAACAGTTTAAAGCTAAAATCAAAGAGCATTCAAAAAATATTTCACAAAGTGATATAGGTCAGCAGTCACTACTTCTATTTAAAATATCACAATTTAAATGCAAATCTTGGCCTTTTGGCATAACCTTTAAAGAGTCATTTCTTAGGAATGCAAAAAGCAAAAGTACTTTTTCTGTATTAATATCTATGAACTTGCTCCCTTGGGTGTCAATCCGACAATTGACTATAATTGTTTTATGCAAGTATTGTTGGAAAACAAAAGACACGAAGTTGTATTAAAGGAAGAATTGGAAGAAGTGGGCCACTTTGAATTGGCAAGCATTAGTCAAACGATACATGGATTTCTGTTTCCTTTACATGTTACATAGTACCAGTGTAGGTGGGAAAATCATTCCAAACTCTAAAAACAAAAAAAAAGTTTGATTCTAAGTAATTTATGCAAAAAAGGATGTGCATAAATATTTGCATATACATGCAAATACACAGTTGTATCATCTAATAAAAAATGTTTGCTTGCATAGCTGCTCATTTGTCAATTTTGAATCATGAGCATAATTAAAGTCTTTAATGTCACGGTCTGCCCAGGCTGCGGAGCTGCATATCTGTCCTGCTGTAGTTTCTCTGCTTTGCTTTGATCCATTCCTGGATTTCCTTTTGCTTTGTTCTATTTTCCATTCCTTGCTTCTGCTCCGGCTCTTTGCTTCAGCTCTGCTTCCTTTATTAAGTGTGCCCCACCTGTGTGTTCTGTTTGTCTCAGTCTGCAGTCTTCAGTCTAAGGTATGTCTCAGTGCTGTGTGTGGTTTGTTTTGTATCTTTGTCAGCAGGGATTAGCGTTAGGACCCACCGTCATTGGAGTACTTTGGCGTAGTGGTGGGCTAAGCATACTATGGCCATATCATGTGACTGAATCTCCAATAGTTATCTTGTAGTCCTAGGCTAGTTTCTGTATTCATGTTTGTCTGCCTCTTATGTACCTTTGCCCTTCTTCCTTGAATCATCTGAGGATTCCGGTTCCTCTCTCCTTTCCCCATGTCCCTGTTAATATGTCCTATCCTTGCTTATAGGAGAAGCGTCCGAGGGTTCCGGCTCCTCACTCCTTCCCCTGTGTTCCTTGCCTTCTTCCTTGTCCTTTGTTGTGCCCTGTACCATGTATGTCTTGTCAGGTTATGTTTATTCCTTGTCTTGTGCCTGTTTATACTTTACGCTATTCATGTCATGTTTCTAGCCACTTCTCATGTATATCCTATATCATGTTTCTTGCCTGGTCTCCCTTTCCTTTGCTGTGTTATGTGTCTGCT
Organism: Spea bombifrons; assembly: GCF_027358695.1. Classification (NCBI taxonomy): domain Eukaryota; kingdom Metazoa; phylum Chordata; class Amphibia; order Anura; family Pelobatidae; genus Spea; species Spea bombifrons. Next base: position 18,456,029 of record NC_071089.1, on the reverse strand, counting down.
ACATTAACCCTTTGCCTAGCTTTCATTCTCCCAGCCTGCAGCATCCTGCTCATGATCCGTGTGCTATGCTTCATGCCTGCTCCAGGGTGCCTGCAGGATTCGTTTTGTTCTGGACTCCATCTGCTGCCATATCAGGGCGCTGGTGTTTGGCTGCACTTCCTAGGTGCTCATCGCCTGGGTGAGTGTGGTCACCCTGCACCAGACTCCACTGCTGCATCGTGACTCCTGCAAACAACCATCGGGCGCGCTGGGTCCTTCCAGCCATCAGCTTGGACCCAGTCCGTGACACATGGCCGCAGGTAAAAGGCCAGGAGTTCGCGGAGTGGAGTTTGCAGCGTCTGCCCTTCCAGTGGGCCTCCGTACCTGTCTGCAGCATTCCAGCCCGGCCAGAGGGCTATCTATCATACACCCCACCAAACGGGGTTTTCTGTCGTATACACCCCATCAAACGGGGTTTTCTGTCGTGTACACCCCATCAAAAGGGGTTTCCTCCTAAGCTCGCCCCTTCCGGTGGGCTTCCTCCTAAGCTCGCCCCTTCCGGTGGGCTTCCTGACTTGTGAGCCCTTTCCGTAGGGCTTCCTACCGAGCGTGCCCTTTCCGTAGGGTTTCCTGATGTGTGAGCCCTTTCCATAGGGCTTCCTACCGAGCGTGCCCTTTCCGTAGGGTTTCCTGATGTGTGAGCCCTTTCCATAGGGCTTCCTACCGAGCGTGCCCTTTCCGTAGGGTTTCCTGATGTGTGAGCCCTTTCCATAGGGCTTCCTACCGAGCGTGCCCTTTCCGTAGGGTTTCCTGATGTGTGAGCCCTTTCCGTAGGGCTTCCTACCGAGCGTGCCCTTTCCGTAGGGTTTCCTGATGTGTGAGCCCTTTCCGTAGGGCTTCCTACCGAGCGTGCCCTTTCCAGAGGGTTTCCTGCCAAGCTTGCCCTTTCCAGAGGGCTTCCTACCAAGCTTGCCCTTTCCAGAGGGCTTCCTACCGAGCGTGCCCTTTCCAGAGGGTTTCCTACCAAGCTTGCCCTTTCCAGAGGGCTTCCTACCAAGCTTGCCCTTTCCAGAGGGCTTCCTACCGAGCGTGCCCTTTCCAGAGGGCTTCCTGCCAAGCTTGCCCCTTCCGGTGGGCTTCCTGTCATGTTCCGGAGTTGCGGCCAGCGACCCACTATGGACTCCCAGTATGAGTGCCTGCATCCGGGCTACCTTGGTCGAGTATTCTCCAAGTGGGCAACCTGCCGTGTACCCTGAAAGAGGGTTTCCGGAGTTGCGGCCAACGACCCACTATGGACTCCCAGTATGAGTGCCTGCATCCGGGCTACCCTGGTCGAGTATTCTCCAAGTGGGCAACCTGCCGTGTACCCTGAAAGAGGGTTTCCTGAGTTGCGGCCAGCGCCCCACTATGGACTCCCAGTATGAGTGCCTGCATCTGGGCTACCTTGGTCGAGTATTCTCCAAGTGGGCAACCTGCCGTGTGCCCTGCAAGTGGGCAACCTGTTGTCTGAACCTGAACCCGTGCCTGTGCCTGAACCGTGCCTGTGCCTGAACCTGTACCAGTCGTGTCTGCCCAGCAAGTGGGTTCCTGCCGTGTCTGCCTTGTCAAGTGGCTTATCTACCTTGCCTTCGTCTGGCTCTAAATGTCAGCTAGAGACTACTTCCTCAATCCTGTACAGTCATTCTGATTCCTGTTTTTGGAGGAGATTTGTCTACTAGCGGCAGTGCTGGTCATCGAAGGACTCCTACGTTTTTCGGACTCTGTATGCTGGTTCCTGGGTTGACTTGTTTCCTCCGTTCTCCCGTCAGGGAGCGGGCCTTCCTTCTATTGCTGTTTCTGTTCGCGTCCAGAGGCCGCTCTTTTCGGAGGGGGATACTGTCACGGTCTGCCCAGGCTGCGGAGCTGCATATCTGTCCTGCTGTAGTTTCTCTGCTTTGCTTTGATCCATTCCTGGATTTCCTTTTGCTTTGTTCTATTTTCCATTCCTTGCTTCTGCTCCGGCTCTTTGCTTCAGCTCTGCTTCCTTTATTAAGTGTGCCCCACCTGTGTGTTCTGTTTGTCTCAGTCTGCAGTCTTCAGTCTAAGGTATGTCTCAGTGCTGTGTGTGGTTTGTTTTGTATCTTTGTCAGCAGGGATTAGCGTTAGGACCCACCGTCATTGGAGTACTTTGGCGTAGTGGTGGGCTAAGCATACTATGGCCATATCATGTGACTGAATCTCCAATAGTTATCTTGTAGTCCTAGGCTAGTTTCTGTATTCATGTTTGTCTGCCTCTTATGTACCTTTGCCCTTCTTCCTTGAATCATCTGAGGATTCCGGTTCCTCTCTCCTTTCCCCATGTCCCTGTTAATATGTCCTATCCTTGCTTATAGGAGAAGCGTCCGAGGGTTCCGGCTCCTCACTCCTTCCCCTGTGTTCCTTGCCTTCTTCCTTGTCCTTTGTTGTGCCCTGTACCATGTATGTCTTGTCAGGTTATGTTTATTCCTTGTCTTGTGCCTGTTTATACTTTACGCTATTCATGTCATGTTTCTAGCCACTTCTCATGTATATCCTATATCATGTTTCTTGCCTGGTCTCCCTTTCCTTTGCTGTGTTATGTGTCTGCTACATTAACCCTTTGCCTAGCTTTCATTCTCCCAGCCTGCAGCATCCTGCTCATGATCCGTGTGCTATGCTTCATGCCTGCTCCAGGGTGCCTGCAGGATTCGTTTTGTTCTGGACTCCATCTGCTGCCATATCAGGGCGCTGGTGTTTGGCTGCACTTCCTAGGTGCTCATCGCCTGGGTGAGTGTGGTCACCCTGCACCAGACTCCACTGCTGCATCGTGACTCCTGCAAACAACCATCGGGCGCGCTGGGTCCTTCCAGCCATCAGCTTGGACCCAGTCCGTGACATTTAAAAATCCATATGCTGTTTGTTCTTGTTGCTGGGGTACTAAAAATGATTATTTTGAGTAATTAGAGCTCTTAATGGATGAATAGCACATACTGTGTCTGAGAGTTGACAAGTTATTCACCATATGTAAAACGGGATTAATATATACATCTCAGCTGTCAACATGATGCTGACTTAATAAATGTTATGGCTGTATTTAATCAGAAACTATAATAATGCACTAATAGACTGATGGCAGGGAGAAGCCTCATGAGTGTTCCTATTAAGGACGCAAATCCCTCTTTGCTCCACATTGTCCCTCTTTTCTAAATGCATACAACCGTAAAAGTTATAATGATGTGCACAGAAACAGTAGGTTTATATGTTAACTGTGTTAGCAAAACTTATTTTAAATGCCTTGGTTATGTAAAGACCTTATATAATGTAATATCACATAATGTGACTAGGATGGGAACCCCGAAGGAAGAAAACATGGGATTGTTGCTTATGATTACTGTAGAGGGAGAATAGTAGATGATGGTTACTAGTTCAGGGCTTTTGAGTTGTAGTAGATAAAGTCCCCCTGGTCCATATCATTTTTAATGTCAGTAGGTCATGGACACCGAGTGGGTATCTTTGCATGACTGCATTGCAAAAAAATAGCAGAAACCCACAAAGTATACTGCATATAAATGATTAAGGGAAATAATATTATGACATGTGTATTTCATAAGTATTTAGATAAATCATACAAAACGTTTAACTAGAATACATAATAACATTCTACGTTAATCCTGAGAATTAACCAAATCTTAACAAACCCAGTGGAAGTATGTTCTACTAATTCCTGTGATCATCCTAAAACCAAAATGTAAACTGATGTTCATCTTTCATGATTTTTTATAGTAAACGCCTGCTTACTGATCCTTACTATTTTGCTGTACAGGGCAGTCACTGACCCAGCTTCCCTTCCCATATACCAAATGAAGCAAAGAAATGGAGCTTCATCACTTCTAGTTGAACGACTTCCCAGCAGTACATAATAGACAGGTATGTGGAGTCTTGAGTAATTGGAGGAAGTTTCCTTTTCTTCCTTTTAAAAAAAAAAAACTCTTGGTAAAAGGTCAAGATTCCAAGTATTTTACACTAAGGCAATCATATAAGGCAATTTATCAGAAAAGATTTTAGGAAAGCACTTTAATAGAATGTGAATTCCATAAATACCGATTTTGAGGTTTGATAATTGCAGCTTCAAAATATTATTATTATGCTTTTCTGGGATTCATGACATTTTGTCTTTCGTGAAGTTAATTCGCTCATGGAAACAATGTTTATGAGTAGTGAACAAAAGTAAATACTTTGTTAATCAGGCACACTTAGTGCATGTCAACAACAGATCCGGGTCCTTAGGGACTGAGCCCCCAAGGTTCTATGGCCATATGCTCTTATATTAGCTGCATTCACCATATAGCAGACTCTTCAAGAACTTCTAAAATAGTGTGTCATCATGAGTGATGGGCAAGCTGCTCATGGTGGTGGGGCTACTCTTAAGTGGGCATTGAGTAAGAGTGGAAGTAGACAGTAAGTAAATGTGGCCAAATTCCATTCATCTGCTCAGAGAAAGCAGAAAATGAGCTGGAATATTCCCAGGCATGGTCAGCAGTCACCAGATTTATATCACTAAGTAGACTATATCATGATGTATATTATAATATAGTCCATAGAAAAGGTACTGGTGAAATGACCTGTGGAGTGTGAAGTCTATTAAACAGTAGTGGATGTTCAACTGCACTTCACATTTACTAAATTAACACACTTGGCAGGATTATAGTAATAATCACAAGGGCCTTCTGCTCGGGGCAGAAGATAACTTCTTGGGTTCCAAAATGTTACAATGCCCTGTGGAGCTTTTATCAAGAGCCTCTGAGTCCAGTGAACTATCAAAGAAATTGTATATTCCTTTTTGTTGTGTGGTGTATAATTATCTATATTGTAAATAGACTCCATAGTTAAATAAGGTTTACTTGCTATATTCAGGAAACAGTTGCTCGTACATGCAGACATTGTAGGAACACCTGTTTCAAGCTCTAAGAAACTTCCTTGTATGGAATACTTTACTGAAAAGTAAGCTAAAACTTGAAAGAAGTCTGAGTAATCACAAAGCTTGGCATAGGAGGGATGCTGGAAATTAACTGGTCCATCATAGCGAAAACGCTTTCTAAATCAATTTTAAGGCTGACTGCCTGAATTCTCTAAGGTCCTGTTATAGAAACCTGAACGAGACTTAAAAAAACAAACAAAAAACAAACAAACCAGTAATGCAGACACAATGGCAAATATTTACAACCCAGATTTTATTTTCTGATCAAAATATATATGTGGAGTGGCCGCTCACTGTGAGCCATAAGGGGTTAAGGGCACTATCTGTAACCTCTGTGTAATTATTGAGGGAGAGAGAGGGTTTGTAATTCTGATCTTATGTCCATATTCAGGACTAATTACTCTAGCACTGTAGCTTCTGTGATTTGCATATTGCTGCTTTATAATCTTGCTACATAATTATACTTACGCTCATTTTCCAATGAATCACCCAGGAGCATAGAAATGAAAAGGGAACGTAACCTTTGCATCCGATGTGCTCATGCAAATCAGGCACACGCAGCAATTCAAGGGTTCAAGACAATAATTGGAATATATTTATACAGCAATGTCTTGTCATTTATTCTTGGTATCAACAGAGCAAAGACATTCCCATAGTCTACTTGGTCCAATATGCAAAACATATGAACTCTAAAGTAATGCAACAGACTATTCCGTCACTCCTGCAATGCTTTCACAATATGTCAATGCGAGGGTATTATCAAAGTCCAATTGCTGGAGATATAGGTTTATTGAACTGCAAATGTGATCCTTGGGTTTGGATGCATTAGGAAACAATATTGGTTTTAGTTAAATACAAAATATGTATGTGGGGTATTCCTGTAACCAGAGGATGTTACCGAACAGAAATTGGGTCGTTGCTCAGCAGTAGCACCTAAGTTAAATTGCATTTTTTTTAATTTTAGTATAGGTTTTTTATTTACATATTATCACCAATAAATGATATGTTTTGTGTGTTTCTATAGTTTCAAAAGAAAGCCCTGCTGTCTAATTCGTGTGGGTGCATCTAATATGAAAAAGGAGTATCTCAAATAAACCAACAAATGGTAAAAACGGCAAAAAAAAAGCTCTGTTCGTGAAGCGAAAACCCTAGTTTCATCTCTCAACGTCACTACAGCACACATTACAGATCTCTTAGTACGTGCACTGGAGAAAGCAGAATTTGCTAGTGATATTATTTTGAATACAGAACAATAGCAATGTCAGTGTATATTATTCATGTTGCGTTAACTGAAAAAAATGCAGTGGGAAAATAGCAGTCAAATTGTGTGACATTTCACACTATAATATCAAGACAATTAAGAGATATTTAATGAAGCATCATGAGTTTCAAGACCACACTAAAAATTAATACTTATTTTGGCTTTGAAACAAAAAAGTACAAAGCTCATTTTAGATGTTTTAGCAGTCGGAATTTTTTTTTTTTTTTTTTTTTTTTTTAACTAAAATGTGAAACTACAGGAAGGTTCTGCTAGGGCAATAATTTAAGATGTCAACAAACTCTGTAGTCAGGGCCGGACTGCAGATTAAAGGTGGCCCTGGCACTTTAAGGCCAGCAGCTTTGGAATGATGTAGGCATGGCTACACTGTGATATTATCATGACATCAGGACCAGAGGCTGCACACTGCAGGACCCGATGCGCCGCTGGAGCAGCTTTAAGGTTAAGTATGTGGTGCTATTGCCCAGCAGCCCACCGGGCATTGGCCCAGTTTGCAAAATGGCCAGTCTGAGTCTGCCTGCAGTTTTTTGAGAACTGAGAGCTTCAGAACCTGCTACTGGGTCAGAGACAACTACTGTCTGCTTTGTCCCTTCCCTTTATTTATGCTGCTGCCATTCGTGTAAAACACTGGTGGCTCCAAAGTTCACCTTTTATCTATAGGCTTTAAAGTAACTCTGGCCAAATTGGACTAGAGAACAAAAATGGTTGCAATGTGAATTCTCATAAGGGAGGTAAGAAAAAAAACTATTTTATGTGTTTAGAATTATGTCTAGAATTCTGTTTGCCATCTTTATGTCAATTTAACACATACTGGTAACCATAAAAGGTCCAAGGACCAGTCAGTTATTCTCATGGACAGCCAGTCACATCCACAGTCCATAGTGAAGAGAGCAGAGGCAGAATGGAGACGGCTAGGTAAGAGGAGGGAAGGAGAGACGGACAGGAAACTTTGTTGTTATGAAGATAATTTTTTTAAATAATTTATGAAAGAGAAGGGACAGCTGGGGGCTGCGGGACAGTATAATGTATGGTTGCAGTGTTATTCTTGGTATATAGCATGGTTTCCTCTGATAATATTTATGCTGGCTCTGGAGACATTATGTTTTGTTCAAGAACATTTACTAAAGTGTATGACAGTGTCTCCTGTACACCTGGACTCACAGTATTTTCATAGCATCTCAGATTTCTAGACCTGGAAGTAGACGAGTGCCCAGCTGGGAATATCAGCGGGAAAAATTGTATTTTTTATAGATTTTTATACCGTCATCATATTCCATAGATTTACAGAAACAAAGGTAAGGGTGGACGGACCTGATAAAACAAGCTTAGAAGTCAATATAAACAAGAGAAAACAACACTTTGGATCGTATAGTCTGGCGGAAACCAACTGCAATAAGTCTTTATTTAAAGTTACAAAAGTGGTTTTAACCCTAAAAAGTAAGTGATATGGAGTAACTTTACTTGACCACATGGGTGACTTTGAATTCCACTAAAGCTGCATTGGCTGTGCAGCCACAACATTACGGAGGAACGTTCCAGCATAAGGACTATGTCAGATGTTGGGTTTCAGATCTGTAGTGGTATAGCACGTTGCTTTGGGGACACACTTCAGATAAAGTGATCTGTTCTTTCACACCAAAATTGTCTACTAAAATATAGAAAAACTGTTACAAGTCATTGCGTTACCTCTACAACTCTGAATTACCGATACAGGTTTACGTCTACGGCACAAAAAGTGACCTATAATAAGGAATAATTATTCAAACTGCTTATTAATTCTTTCTTTGAAGAAGCCTGTGATGAACTGACCTTCGCGGCGTTAGAGATGAAAACCAGCTGGGAAGCTTGATATGCAGGGGCCTGTCTGACTGTAACATAATCAGGCTGCAGACATGCAAATGATGCGCCTTCTGAAGGGGGGTCTGATTTATCTTGAGGGGACAGCTGCCACACCTGTACACATGTGCAAGAACATCTGATTTAAATGCCACGGGAGAATGACATGAGGCAAGCCACGGACACATCAGCGCAAGCACAGGGGAAGGGAAAATTAACTCTTTCCAAGACACAGGTAGCATTCAGGATGAGGTGGTTGTGGTGGGAACTATTCCATGAATAACTGTGTCCCTTTATTCTAGACATATAGGAATCCCAGTCGGTACTTTCATACGCAGACCTGCAGCATGCACAAATCATACGCGGCTTGTGGAAAAACAGCAAACAATAAGCCTGGGAGCTGACACAGGGTAACATTCACAGGCAAGCCTAAAGCCACTGATGCCTAGGTGCAAGATCTTCTCTGGCACCCCTTAAATTGGTTGTTGACTTAAGTATTAACCCCTTGGTTACTAAGGATATATTGTTCCTGAAAGCCTGGGGGGGTGCCATTTTTACCATATACTTACTATACTTAAACATGATCCTCCCTTTTCATTTTTGTGTACCCTAAATATATATATATATATATATATATATATATATATTAGTTTTTAAGTGCATATAGTGCTTTGTTTTAATACGCATCGTCCAACAAATTGTGCATCACATTATATAATGGCAGAAATGTAGAAAAAAAGGGAAAAAATGTTCTTTCCCCATTATTATACCATGTTTGAAATACTAAATAATGAAAATAACTGAAATTTAATATCTCCAAGAAAAGCCTGAGCCCTCTTGGTAAATGTATCAAATGTACGCACAGAGTCCATAAGTGACAGCACACAATATATGGCAGAGGAGGCGCATAACTGAGTTAAACACCATCAACTGTACGTACCACAACTTAGGGGAGGTCTTTTAGCATGTTTACATTGACAGCATCGTCATCATCATCAAGCAGTAGCCTACAAAGTAGAGGCATTTATTTATATACATTTTTGTTCTTTTGCTCCTATTCAATCAGAGCTTTGCATTTAGTGTAAGCCCAAGGCTTCCATACTTACGAAAAGTCTTGCTTTTACATGTAATTGGGTGTGAATTCTCGAGCTGGGTACCTGAGTGATGGCTCCCACAGACTGCTTTGAGTGTGATATCCTTATCGAGTTTTCCAGCATTTTTTATATATATATATATAACATACGATGAAGGATTTAAAGCTGATTATATTCATGACAGCACAGTGCGTCATGAAGGGTGGAAGGGGGTTAATCCTATACGCACTAATACCCACACAAGCCTTGCCTGTCCCTAGCTGTTCAAGCCAATATATATACACACACGCTCATTAATGGCTGGACTAGATAAGTACATTTTTTATCAGTTAGGACTCAACTCCCATGGGGCACATTTAAAAACACATAAGAAAGCTACCCTTACTACCCATTCTCTCTTTCTTATGCAACAGCATTAAAATTGTAGGCTTTTTAATAAAAAAAAATCCTGAAGGAAAATTAACATGACTTTTCAATACTTTTGACATTTATTAGTCGGAATAGACCAAGCTTCCGTCAGCAGTCTCCGATAAAGTACAAAATACTGCCTAAAGCTAAATTCCTTTTACTAAAGTGATTCTCAGTAGAGTTAATTGGAAAATAACTAAACTGTTTTTTTTATTATTATTTCTTTTTATACAATTTTGAAAAGTATCATGGCCACTGTACATATGCCAGATATACCACCAGGTGGCTCCTAATTATCAGGTATGGGTCAGCTGGTCCTCCTGGTTTTCTAAATCAATAGAGTGTGTATGTATGTGTGTGTTACATTGTGCTGGTTTTATTGCTATAGGAATCAGGTTCAAAGCAATGCAAAGTTATTTATTATTTTCCTAAGACCATGAAATGATCTAATATGACAGTAAGATAGCAATTTAATATTCTAGGTCCTCTTCTGACGAGCGTCAAGCTAAATAATTTGATGCACCAATAGCCCATATGTTGATAAAATGCAGCTCCTACAATGCTAAGCCAGTCATGTGCCAAGTGGGAGTTGTAATTCAGCTGCATCTAGAGAGATACAGACTGCCTACCCCAGGGACAAGTTATCAGTGTCACCATAAACTTATGTCTGAGAGAAGGAGGGAAATCTACTGACACGACTGGCTGATTTTCCATTTTGCGCTGTGATAAGATCGGTACTGTCAGTGTCACCGAAATGGAAGAAAGGGAAATTAATACAGCATGCACAAGTCAGCATGAATGTGACCTGGCTGCCATATGGAGAGAAACCGGGTCCAGGAAGTTAAAGAGAAACATAAAAAGAGGACTGTGTCCAGATGCTTACTCAGAATCTTTGGATACACATTGTAAATGACACGTTCAATCAATAATTGTTTTATATTGCAGAAATTTCCCCAGTTGGGAATTTCAATGAGCTTGGGAAAGAAAGCAGTCCAATTTAGGATGTGCTGAGCCAGACACAAGGACAACAGACTCCCCTTACAAGAAGATGACCTGCTGAACGCAATTCTATCTGAGAAAACTTTCAATCACAGCCAGGAAAAGATTAGGCATTTATGCTTTGAAGAATCAGAGCAGCGTTTACAAATCATATAACACTTTAAGTGTTAACTATTGAAATTTCTGCTTCATAAAACTATAATCTCTTCATGCACAAGAACGAAAGAAAGATAGACGCTGAAGAAAATAGCCTGTTTTCATTCTCTACAGCTTCTTTCAGGATACCTACTGTTATGGCATTACTATTTTATTTACTTTTTATTTATCTTTACTTATTAACTTTAAGTACTGCTATATAGCCAGATAGGGACTCTCAAAAGAGTAGAATATAGAATGTTTATTTTTGATTCTCAATGTTAACATGTATGGTGGATACGTGGAAAATAGTTTCACGTTTAATATGAGCAAATGGTAACATGAAATCTTTTACTCGGACGGACACTAAAGACACACGGAAAATCATAATTTCTCTGGACCGTGGTAAGTTTTTCAATAAAAGGATTTCAGCTATTTAAACTAGACCTTTCCATCTAAGAAAGGCTTACAATGGTTACAGATAAATTATATCGCTACTGATAACAGCTGTCTGGGAAATGGGTTATAAATAAATCCTAATGGTAATAGCAATATAACCGATTGGTACAGATCTCAGAGCTTCTAAAAATGGCTAACACTGGTCTGTAAGTAGCAAATCTTGTAAAAGATTTATTTCATAAGTTTCCATGACAATATTGACCCGTGATCACAACAAAAGGCCAATACAGGATTACACACATGATGTGACAGAAACACTAGCTGACTTGGGGTCACAGGGTAACATACACTGAACACGCTGACACATAGAACAGTATAGAAATTGTGTGTAACAATATAAGTAGAAGCTCGTATGTCACATGAAACATGAAAACCGTTACCACTTAGGAACATGCAGCTTCAGAGGTGTAGTTATGTCGCAGGACAGCTCCTCAGGACTGTTTAGACTATGCAGTACTGTAGCAAGGCAGAAAAGCCTCTACACCATGCAGTGCCCGGCACTCGTCAAGAACAGAGGCAGAAAATCCTCAGAGCAAAAAACAAGGAAAAAAGGACATATGGACAATCTTACCATCATCTATGGTACATCAGCTGGTACCTGACTTGGGTAGTTCATACCCCCCAACATTTCCGGTGACTAAATCGGGAAACCTGCATTGGGAATGTGACAAGAGGCAGAGAGGGGCTTCAGAGTGTTGCTAGGCTTATCCCACATAGATAAGTCCATACGGACACTTTAAGAGATATACAACAAAATCAGGACCACAAGTGTAGTATCTCTTAATCTTACTTTGTTAGGGATGGTATAGTGATGCAAAGAATACCCAGTGATGAAATTATTACAACATGAACTACTTAATCAAGGAAAGGCACCCACCTACGTATAGATAGGGAAACGTATTGTGCCACTCTGGATATCCGCATCACTCTGCGTTAAAGGCACCCCTCAATGTTCACTAGTTGCACAAAAGTATTTAGCTATTATATATACAGTATACACACATGTATTAAAGAGTAACTGAAACTCTTAATAGTTCTTAATCGCTTGCAATAGGTATCCAAAGTTGTTTGGGGTAAATACTAGCTGAAAATTGTCCATATATTTTAACCGAAGCCATGACTTTTTTGGGGGGAGATGGGTATGATAAACAAGAATAGAGAAGTCCTTAACATATCAGTCTAACTCTAACTTTGCTTTTCTGTACAAGTGCCTTTCATGTCTCCAGTGATCTGGTATAAAGCAACATGTGGCTATTTTACGTGCACAAATTCCACAGAAATTTTCAGATAATTATTTCCCAGGCCAGGTCCCAATTGCTGTGTAAATCATAGACATAAATAATAATGGCAGAAAAGAACCAATTCATCGAGTTACTTTGTGAATCAGATTATACTTATTATTTAGGAAAGCTTGACGCACATCCTAAGCGTTTCTTTAATGCATTTACTATTTTTGCCAGTTCCACAGGAGGCCTATTTCATGTATACCCCTCAGAATAGTACATTTTTCTCACATTACTCTTGAATCTTCCATCCTCTATCTTTAAATCAAGCCTGTTTGTTCTTCTTTTTTATTCTCCTTTTATACTTTATTTAAAGTAATGAATGTTTCTTTTATGCCTCCCTTCTCTCTGCTAACAGTGACAGGAGAATGAAGGGAGGAAAAAGAAGGAGCTACACAGGTTGGTGACAACAGATTAGAACAATGAGAATGATTTTTCAAACCTCTTAATAGTCTCAGTTTCTGGTGGGATGTTATCAGGTGCTATGTGTTAGCTTGCGGTACACAGAACAGAGTATTGGGGAGCTTTCCCCCATGGCAGTTCATCTGAAACCTCCACATCCGATTACAAACTTAATGTAGCGATATATCGAATGTGTGTTTCCAAAAGTTATAGAACACCTTTGATGACAAAAATTATACCATAAAGAACAAAGAACTGGGTCAAAAATTATGGGTCTGAGGGCCATCGGCCTACAGGTGGTAATGTAGAGACACCTCCCATCCTTTTCAATGGTGTTTTACACACAATCTGCCATGGGATCCCCAATGTATTGTCACAAGTGAATTAGAAATTTGGATAGTTCAAAATGTATTCTTTATGTAAAGCAGACCTCTAGTGTAAGGATATACTTTAAAAAGACAGGGAAACACTCCAAGCATTTGTGGTTTGACAATAAAAAAAGGAAATGCTGTAAAAATCGAGAATTCTGTATATCACATGTCAGCCAGAAAATCGCACAAAGAAAAATTCCCCTTAATGCTTAAAAGCTTGGGTTCCTTTGCTGATTAAGCGATGAAAGAATCACAAGATATCTTGTAAAGCAATTATTTCACTGCGAAGCAGTTCTTTTTCCTTTCATACAAATGATCATTAGGGGAACCATATTCAACTAACTTTAATCCACCACACCTTCTTGCACCCCCTGTTTTCCGTCAGTTTTAGTTTTTGCTTTGCTTTCTTTAATGGCTGGACGAGGAGGGGGCATTTCTGTAATCAATAAACACTCCATTCACTGCTCATTAAAGCACTATATTTCATGTCATTCTCAAATGCCTGGAGAGGTCATGGAGCAAGGCTTTGTTCATTAATACATTTTGTTCTCAAGAAGTCTGTTTTCCTGTCTCAGAGAGCCCTGATAAATTGCAGCTTTTGCTGGTTGCTTGAGCAGAACCCACGATCATAATTTATATTTTGCTAATTTATATCAGAAAACAAAAAAAAAACTTGTATGCAAATAACCGTGATTTTGAAAAATGCAACTTAAAGGAATACTGTTAGTGTACGGCTAATACGTCAAAATAAGTAACATTACTATAACTGAAATATTTTACCATATAACCTAATCAATGAACAATAATGCTAGAGGTAACGCTAGAATCACATGTCATACACATGCAAAATGTCCTTTAACTGTTCTATGATTGGCTAAGCTGAAGACCTATGGAATGTTTTATCTGCTGCTGTGTGATACCAAACTCTGTAGTTTACATTATTTTAGTTTTATGGCAATCAATAAGGAGAAAAAATCACAAACGTAGCTATAACTAGGGCATTAGGTTACGTGGGCAGGCTCAGAGGTCCGTCTCCATGTTGACGTCACAACCACTTCTGGAAGTGGGTGCAGGGGCATCGCTCCTGAGCAGTTCAAATGTGCCTCTCGTCTTGCCCCACCTTGAGCAGCTGCTCCTCTTGCCCTACGGAAGATATGGCCCTGTTGAGATGCATTCTGTGTATCCTCAGAAACAACACGAATTTCCCACAGTTTAGCAATGACCACCTTTCTACATGTTTCAAGTCCTGCATATCAATGTGCCGGATTGGATTTCTTAATATATATTAGAGTCTTAAGGCAAAGGTGATACGTATAACCAGGGCAACAACAGAAACATATAGACTTATATAAGCTTTTGGGAAGTACTCTTCTTGTTTACTGGTTTTTTGTTTTTTTTTCTTTTCAAATAATGTGTGCTTTAAACATGACCTGATACCCTAACCTGAGGCCTTTTGCTAGGAGCTTAGAATTTATGTGTATGCAAAACTGTATAACTAACAACAAAAACCTACCTATTTTCAAGATTTTTTATTTACATCGAAGATGACGAACCATCATCAATGTAAACGTGGCCAAACAATGAGATATCTGAAAACATTAAGCATAAAATCTGAATTAGAAATGCACCATACAAATATTTCTGGCCGTATTTTTAGTCATAGCTTGGATTCCGGCACTCATCTTAAAGAGATTATCCCTTCTTAGCACACTCAGGGATACTTGACTTTAGAGAGGTTAAGCATCTATCACCTGGAGATAGATTTATCAGAGATAAGTACATTCTTTCGTAAAAGAATGCTTTTTTTTTTTTTTTAACATAGTAACAAACTTTTTGACCCAAGGAGCCCCTGGTTTTGAAAATACTCAGTGATAGTTTCAAAATGCCTAAAGGAATGTATACTTAGTTACAAAAACCACTAAAAGTAGCCTATAGAGTAGCCCAATTTTGACAGTAGAAGACAGGTGGCCAACACGCGTGCATCCCGCCCTCTCTTAGGTTTAACTACAAACCATCCACATACCAGCTTTATCTGGTAGTTCCAAAGCATCATGGGAGTTGTAGTTGAATAACAGTTGTTGGTCACATGACAGCTGTGTACACAGTGGCAGTAACATACTCCTGTGTTCTAGCCCTCATTTGTCTGATACATTAGAGAAAGGATTTATCACGGAATATATTTGAGCAGACTGACCAAATTATTTCAGTTGATTGTCTATAAATGACATGTTGCCCCGCAGGGGTTTGTAAATCAAAATCAAAACACACACCTTTCACAAGACAAGGTCAGATACATAAACAGCGCTATAAAAATCAGGAACAAATTTACATTCAGATGTATGAATCAGACCATTTACCCATACAGTTACACCACTTAATGCAGGACTGAAAAATCTGCCATTATAACCTAAAAAGAAGACATAGAACATAAAATGTGTTTATTTGCATGTACATTATTACAAATCTGTATTGGCAAAAACTGCGGATTAGTCAATTGTATTTATGGTATAATAGACTGAACCGTAATCCGGAGGTTTTATGTTGCGTTCACAATGGCTCTTGTCAACTAGTCACTCAATGTACATTTTCTTCTATATTGTGTTGATTGAACTGGGTGTTTTAACAGTATTTTAAAGTAGGCAGCAACTAGAACAGTTAGGAAGAGTCAATGATGCTTTATCATAGCCGAATCCATCAGCTGGCTGGAGCTGTGAAAATGTATATCTGACATACTCCAAGGGACGCTCCAGCCATTGTATATACTTTAATGCATGTGATGGCAGAGAGGTCCATTTAAAATTATGCATGGGGATTCTGTTGACTCCTTCCATATAAATTTAGCCCTTTGCCTGTCCCCCCAGGTATTTCCCGTGCAGGAGAAATGTTCAGCACATGATATACTTACTTCTAGCTGCTCCAGTGTGGGGTTCTACTGATACCTCATTAATTCAAAAGAGAGCATTTTCCTGCCACTGGATGATAATAAGTGTCGAGAATAATGGGATCATGGAGAGTTGGGAAGCTGCAGCAATAATAGCTTTCCCCACGGTAAGTACGTTTTGATTTTCTTTTTTTTTACTTTGACTAATGCATATATTGTTAATGTATTATTTGTTTACAGGCTCCCTGGGCTCTCTGTGTATATATTGTGTATATATTGCGTTCATGTCATAGTTTACACATTCCGGCTTGTACAATTCTCACAAAAATAGATATGATGCAACTAGTAGCAAATCCCTTTTGCTCGGTAGATGAATTGCAAATTCAGATACGATGGAGGTGGAAAAAGCAGACCCTTATGCCTCCTACAAAGATGGTGTTCCAGGGAAATGCCACAGTCAAGATAAATACTGTATAAGAGTAGAAACATAGAAAATGACAGCAGGTAACAACCAATCGGACCACCTAGTCTGCCCATTTTCCATAATGTAAGATTCAGACCCTAATCAGTCCTTGGTCTTGTCTAAGATTCAGTATAGCTGAATGCCTGGTTAAATGCATGGTTACATTCCTTTATTGTATTACCCTCTACCACTTCTGATAGGGGACTGTTTCATTTATCTTCCACCTTCTGTTTAATCATTACGGACAGAGAGAATCTGAACAGTATTTTCATGAACATATATATCTATATATAGATATATCTATCTATATATATATATATAGATATAGAGAGAGAGATTATATAATCAGTTTTTTGTATAAATAGAACGTCATACAGAAAAGCTCTAAATGCTTTACATGGCAGTTGATATGTTTTGTTTCACTCGTTTGCTAGTAGTAGTTAGCAGGCAGCGGCATCGGATTGTTTGAGTCATTAGATATTGTGACTTGCATCGATTGACTTGCTCCAGTCAGATTTCTGCTTTTGTCAGGTGATTTGTCATACATATTATACCATTTTACTTTGCTTCTATTTTTACATCTGTGCATAGAGGATTTAATGAAACGAATTGTTTAAAAGGACAGTGCTGTGGGTACCGTTATAACCTGTAGCACCTTCAGCAGCTTGTCTTGTTTGCTGCGCATTAAATTAAATGTCACATTCCTGTTAGCGTTACTCATTTTTAAGATATTTCCTCTGAATTGTTGGGATGTGCAGGGATATGTTAAACTCATTTTGATAACAGACACATTTTGTGTTTTTCCTACCAGGGGGAAGAATGCGTTATCCACAGATCCTATCTGCTTCCTGGAAGATATCTGCTCTGCTTATAATTTTATTGCTGCCGTTGTTATTAAATCAACATGTTTGAATCACAAGCCATGTGCCATTAATCTCTCCCCCCCCCCCCGTCGCTGCACCCTTCTGATCTTTGTAAGACTCAAGTGTGTGGTCCTAGCATAATCGATATTGAACTTTTAAGTAAATACATGGAGGTCGGTGAGGTCACTACAGATTCTCAGAGTTATGAGATGACTGGTGGGAAGAAAAGTGCTACTGGGACCTTTAAAATATAAATTCACTTTCAAAGCACACAAAAATTCTTAATATTTTTTTCTGCTATCGCTGGTGTCTGTGACCAGATGGAGGCAAATGTTCCCTGAACAGTTTCAGATCTAAATGTCATAATTCTGTCAATGACTTATTTTGGTCCTACTAGATGAGGTTATGATGAGATGACGCCAATCCTGAATATCATATTAGATTTGTACAAAGTAAATTAGACAGGGCTGGATAGGCTGGTGTAGGTTTGGAAGAGGTCTTTTTCTTTTGTGTTGGGCACGAGTGTTGATGATCGTTAGGATTTAGCTACGGTCACAGCCTTGCTGTAATGGTGATTTACTTTATGAGAAACGTTATGAGTTAACTTTTATCAAAACCCTGTAGCACTGTTATTTCTATGGTAAGGTGAGCACCTTTGGTGAAATGTCAGAGTAAAAATGATAGACCTTTTTATGTTCATACTACAAAATTCAACAAAAAAATGATGGATGACATTAATCTATTGATCTGTTGAGAAGCACAGGAAAAGTCGATGTTTTAAAGAACCGCATTGTGCACATCAGTTGTCATAGCAGCAACTTTTCCTATATTGTGCTCATACTTTTGACATGGTTTTGACGAAATATATTTTACATTCACTCATTATTATTATTATACAAAGTACTCAGCAGTTTAAGCTATAGGGGAAAATTACAAGGGAACCTAACTTAAGCCATAGTTCTGTCACCCTTACCCTGATAAATACAACTGCGTACCCTCCAGATGGGTGAAGAGGAAGAAGAAGAGCTGGCATTATGCCTGCCCAGAGCCTGATTGGATATCAACCCATCTCTGAATTCTAGTGACAAATAACCATCAGGCAGAGACTTTGGTTGTATACAGCGTGGGTTAATTCTGTCATCACCGGAATATTGTCAAGAAATGTTTAACATGGATTAAAAAAAAAAACGCTAATGTGGTGTCCACGCAACACGTTCATGCGATAACATACAAGTGCTGGTATTTTAAGAATTAATTCTGCTCTCTGATCTATTCAGAATAACACTACAAAAATCTATTGCAGTAGTGGCATCGAAACTCAATTTTCATCATAAACTGATAATTGGAAAGTGCTTGCTGCTAAGGGTGTTTTTTCAAGCATAAAGGAACTAATTAGCAGGATAGAATCTTGTAAACAGTGCTACAATTAAATGGGAAGAATGGAGACGTTTCAGACTTTTTGGTTATACAATGTGTTTATTCTGTAGTTTTTTCCTGTAAGCTCCTAGTCAGAACATGACAGCTGTCTCCAGTTTCTGCAATGGCACTGTAAGTCTATAAAGAGAAAATGCAATTATCAATCTACTTTAATTCCTAACTGCTAAAATGAGATTTCCATGGTTATATTATGGTTTACAATTTAAAATTAGCAGTGCATAGCTTTAATACTGGCAAAGTTAGCAAAGCAATTCTATAAAACTGAATACATTAAAGTCGCTGTCACAGATTGTTGAGAAAATGCAAAAAAAAAAAAAAGAATGTCTACCTGGCATCTGCCATTTTTTTTTCCACGGACACAGAACTTGTGTAAAGTGCTGTCACCTGCAGTACACGGCATGTATAAACTCAAGGGAATGAATTACTAAATCATACACGTCAGAAATGGCAATAAAACCAAGAAAAGAGCTGTGTAAATTGTTGGCTATATAAATAAAAGATAATAATAATAATAAAAAGAGGTGCTGTTCTCATAATCCACATGTCTGTACAGTGAAGGAGGGGTATCCTTAGAGTTCTGCTAGCTGACTATGTGGTGCATGGCAAAACCCAATACTCGCTGATCAGTGTTGCCTCCGTCTTACACTTAACTCTAAAGCGGGGGCAGACGGCCTCAGTTCTAGCTGCTGTTGACTAAAATATCAATCATGCGTCACAAGCATATAGGCAAGAATCAACTGAGATGTGGTCTACAGCAGCTAGAATGTCTGACATTCGCTTCCCACGCTCAGTGAAAAGGTCAAATCGGCTACAAATGCAACAGGGTCACCTAATATGTGCCTTCTACGATCATATTGTTAATTGCTCCACTGTATCGCTCCGTATATGTACTTTTTAGCTAGATGCTTATCTAGGGATATAAGAGGTGTGAATGAAATCTGCCGAGAGTGTATTAAGCAACAAAGAGAGCCCAACAGCAAGTAGTAGTGGTTGAGAGTCTGCGGGGTATTTGCGTTGCAATGTTTGCATTAAGATTGAGATTCCCTCAAAATCCGACAGCTCTGTTTAAGGGGACTGTTACCTTTGTGACCTTCTTCACAAAATACACCGCCGCATGCTACAAGATAACTGTTTTAGAAATCCCCGGCTCTCAATGTATTAATTTCCAAGTCATTGGAGTCTCATATTCACAAAACAGGTTAAACAAAAAGACCCTGTAACATCATATAGAGGATCTCCCAAACCTGGAAGCATTTGGGGCATGCATGTACTCCATTTGGCACATAGATTATACCCAGTTATACAAGTCTAGTGAAATCATTGAGATCACATGCAAAATGCTTATAGAATATTCAATATGTTTGTCTAGAATAGAGGCTGGTGCAGCAAAGACCTTCAATGACATCTCCCACGTTGCAACAATCTGACGCTAGGCACCTTAAGTTGGTTCTTCAGGTAAGGTGGACTCTGCTCACACCCTGGGCCTTTCCACCTCATTCCACCCCTTACCCCCAACATAGATTTCCCATTTTGGAGTTTTTTATTTGGATGCCTTATGCTCATCCTAAGCAGTTATGTATTACTTGGCGTTATTGCCCCTGAAGCACATTATACCCTTGTGGTATGAAAGTGCTTTATACATCCCGAACGAACTGAAACGACTAGATGTGCTATACTGTATTTTCAGCTTTTTTAATTTCGCTGCATGTTGTTCTTCGAGACGCTGGCTTTCATGGGCAAACTTAATGAAGCATCTTTTTTATGCGTTGATATAAAACATCAATTTGCAAATAAAAATTTCATTTTTTACGTGATCTCCAGCTATTTCTCTCTTGGCGATTTGCGACCATAAAAATATATGTATTTTCTAGCTTAAATAAATAAATAACTTTTTAACAGATATTACTGCTATTTTCCAGGATTTAGCCACATAATAGATTCATGCTAACTGCCTGCTCTTAAAAGATTCCCCGTGGGAATAGCTACATGTAACACTGAAGGCAGTTAAATACTGCTAATATTCCGGTACCTGTTATATTGACTAACCCTGCTTATCATTCCTAGAAACAGCTGCTACCTGGAATTTAACAGTTTAGGAAAATTGGAAATAAAATACAAATTACTTAAGCCGTTTAGATTGTAATTTAAATGCATATCTGAGAATAGATTTGTGCTAACACACATATTATATACATACATTATATACACATACATTATATATATATTTATATATATCTATATATAAAGTATATATATATATATATATATATATATATATATATATATATACTTTATATATAGATATATATATATTTATATATATATATAT
The DNA here is from genome assembly GCF_027358695.1 of Spea bombifrons. Lineage (NCBI taxonomy): Eukaryota > Metazoa > Chordata > Amphibia > Anura > Pelobatidae > Spea > Spea bombifrons. The sequence goes on along the minus strand of NC_071089.1, from coordinate 18,434,836 downwards.
AAAGTATATATATATCTATACTTTTTATATATATATATATATATATATATATATATATATAGGTATATATACACATACATACATATAAATATAAACAGAATAATAGTTAATTATTTGGAGCGGTAAGGGAACACGTCTGCGCTTCAACACTTTCAGTTTAATATTCTTTAATATTTCTGTATGCAATACCCAAAATGCGGTATTAACATACCTGGGAACTCTCTGGGTTTTGCCCAAAGACTCCGGGTGAAGAATTGCTTCTAGCCCACATATGTGGCTACCCCCACCCCCATTTGCAGGTAACCCCCGAAGCTCTGGATGACCAGATCCTGAAAGTTCCCAAGTATAGATATTAACCCTTCTTTTTATAAAGCCCACATTTTCATTCACGGCACGCAGAGTTTGGTAAAGTCTGGAAGTTTGGTGGTGGATATCTCTCAAGTCCTACTCATTTACACCTGGCAAGGATTTAACCATTTAGGTAAAGTTGACTAGATGATAGGATTAAAGTGTAGAATCAAAGGCTGACAAAGAAAACGTTCTGTATAATAGTGGTAAACAAGGCACAATTGGCGCCCAGAGGAAAAGTCACCCAGAGTACAACTGCAGGACATACAGCTCTGAGCCAGTCCCATGGAGACGACTACCGTGCACCCACCGCCACTACTATGCCTGGTGGTACAGAGGACAGACTGGGCCTCTGGTGTGCGACTCAACATACATGGCCTTTACATCCCAGAATAAAAAGTTTTGCAACAAAAAAATAATAAAGCTGCAGAACAGCCACATGCTTATTCACTTATACTTCTATATATTACAGATCGAGATACAAACAAGGGGTCTTAATGTGCTTAACTGCACATGGCCGGCTGTCACTAGTCATCCATTTATTAACATTCTCATTACCACTTACTATATAAATTAAAGAAGTTGGAAAATAAACAATGCATAAAAACTGCATAGAAAAAGCAAAGTTTTGAAAAGTAAAAACTAAATATCTTCACATCCCACAGTACCAGTTAATTTATAGTTATGCCTTCTTTTCTATAAGAAAAAGAAACTGTAAATAATATGAAACAGGCATCCATAATAGGATGAGATCTGATTATATACTTAGTAAAATGAGAAAATTTACCTTAAGCAAAAAAAATCTTCATATTGAATGCCAAGAAAAAGACTAATCTTTTCATCCTAGATAATTAGCCTTGTCCGCTAAAACAACTTAAATACGCGTCAAAGTTGAGTATATCCCAAGTTAGCAATTATTAGTACAGGTGGAAAGAGGTTTAGAAATCTTCATTACCAAATTCCTTCTGAATACGTGGATTACAAAGTGGTACTTTTGAGAATATAGAAGATTAAGAGCTGGAAATGAACGGCTTTATTGTCAAAATGTGACAGATCGGGCTTCAACGCAGTTTGTCACCACAGATATTTAATATCCTTCAGTACTGATGCAATTTCTATGAAATATTAGGAGGTTTGAAACCATGTGGACTAATTAACAGGTATGAACACCATTTTTTTTTTTTTAACTATATACCTAGTTAGAAATTTAAGAACATTCTGTCAGAAGTGTTACCTACTAGAATACTAAATGGCTGTCCAACTTTGTTGGTGTGGAGGGTTGGATTTCATCACATCAAAAAGCTGGGGGGCAGACCCACGGATCCTAGCAGTGGCGGAACTACCGGGGTCGCGACTGCGACCGGGCCCTGGAGTTCTGCCAGTCAGGGGGGCCCAAGGGGTGCCGAGCGGTTGCTGAAAACGACCGCTCGGCAACTCTTGGGCCCCCCTGACTGACAGAAATCCAGGATGCCTCTGCTCCCCGCCGCTGCCGCCGTCACCGCCGCCTGCCTCAGCGCTGCCCAGAGTGCAGTGTTGGGAGCGTGAGGCGTTTGTCTCGGGTGCCGGCACTTCACACTGAGCGCCGGCATATGACGACAAATGCCTCACGCTCCCAACACGGGAGTTGACGGTAAGTGACCTACAAAGGGGGGGTAGGGAGGGAGTGGGTAGAACGTGAGAAGGGGGGTAGGAAGGGAGAGGGTAGATCGTAAGAAGGGGGGTTAGGGAGGGAGAGGGTAGATCGTGAGAAGGGGGGTTAGGGAGGGAGAGAGGAGATTGTGAGAAGGGAGTAGGGAGGGAGAGGGGAGACTGTGAGAAGGGGGTAGGGAGGGAGAGGGGAGACTGTGAGAAGGGGGGGTAGGGAGGGAGAAGGGAGACTGTGAGAAGGGGGGTAGGGAGGGAGAGGGGAGACTGTGAGAAGGGGGTAGGGAGGGAGAGGGGAGACTGTGAGAAGGGGGGTTAGGGAGGGAGAGGGGAGACTGTGAGAAGGGGGGTTAGGGAGGGAGAGGGTAGTTCGTGAGAAGGGGGGTTAGGGAGGGAGAGGGGAGATTGTGAGAAAGGGATAGATGGGTTGGGGGCGGGAGGGTGGGGGGGCCCTTAACAGATTCTCGCACCGGGGCCCTGAGGTTTCTAGTTACGCCCCTGGATCCTATTATACAATAATGCGCACATACACACACTTGCTTTGCCACGATATTACAACAGGGTCACGTAATTGTGTTATGTGATCCCGCTGCACTCCCAACACTAAACATTTGAAGCATTTTGGACTGACAAATGAGTGCATGGCAGGCCACCAGCTGATCGCCATGTATATACTCATACTCGTAAGAAATTCACCTTGTGCATACTGATACGGATAACGTTATTATTATTATATATAGCGCCATCGTATTCTACAGCGCTGTACAGAAAAATGTATTTATTTTAACATTAGTGGCTTAGAAAAGTTTTGTATGCTGTTTTAATTGTAATATTTTACAGGTGCCCACCATGTGTAACTGTACAAGTTGGTACATGTTCGCTTCTGCATCTTGTTATAAATATAACTAGTGAAGCGAGCTCTAACTTTACCTGAAAGGTAAAATGGGCTTAATGCAAAGTTCTTCATAGTATTAACATAGTTAGTAATCTGTAAAATAAATTTAGTCCCCGAATATATTTCTTTAATTTTACTTTATGACCAATTGCTCCATTGGAACATGTCAGAGCTACATTTTTACATTTCATATGCATTAACATTCAGCCTCAAACTAGGTAACCTCGTTTTACCATCCATGACAGAATGTCAGTATGAGTAGCAGAGAAAAAAGTGTTATCACTCTAAAGCTTCAAGGAGAGCACAGTAAGATAATGGCGGAGGGAAATATTTCTTCCATTAACCCCATGACCCTTTCACTTAATGGCTTCTTGTTCTGAATGGATCAACAAACAGGACTCTATCTGAGTTCCCAAACCAGACGTAACCCTAGGAGTAAGGTCTTAGCAATTACATGAAAAAGTTTCCTAGTGCCAAAGCTTCTTGATATCTAATACATTTAATCTAACAGTCAGTCAGTCTGCAGCTTACATCTGAATTTTTTCCCCCTCAAATTCCTTTCCAAAAGCAATGGGATTGTAAGTGTGATACTACGTGGGGGGCACGCTCCGATAGATGCGAAATACTTCTATGAGAGGGAGAAAAAATGGTCACCAGATTCTCTGATAAATACAAAAGACACAAGAAAATGTGCCAACACAGCATGTTAGTTTCAATTGAGGAAACGGTGAAAATATTTCACAAAGACAATTTAAAATTGACTATAAATGTAACAGTTAAAACATACTGGTGCAGAAGGAGAAGCGGGTCCTGCTCTTAAGGGGGAAACAAGACCGTAGGGAACTGCTTAAGTGAGGATGACTGGATTGTAGTGAGGGTGATATGGAGAACTCAGAGATCTTGCAGGTTGGAATGATGGATGGTTTCTTTAGGATGCTTGTTGAGGGCATTTGCAGCAAAAGTATTCATACTAAAAAACTTTGAACAAAGTGACAAAGATATGGCATGTGTGTTATAATGCACTCAAAAATGGACCTGTGTGAACGAGTTCATCTGTAAAACTATTTTACTTCCATAACTTCTAAAAACATAAGCGAACAGAACCCGAATGGTGCAGAATCTTCAAGAGTAATCTATAAATACAGATCCAGAACTCTTAGAATAAATAGTATATATAAATAGTATATTTATAAAATATAAAAAAAAAACCTGGCTCATTCCATACAAGCCCGTATATTTAAGCCCGTATATTTAAGCCCGTCTTTAGGCCTCCCTTCCCAAATGTTTTCAGCTTAAAAATCTACTGTTTTGTTCTTAGATTTCGGGCTGTATTGCCCTCCCTAAGAGGAATTAATTCTATCTATCCCTCTAATGAGAACGTTACCTTGATTGAAATGTTAGGATGAGTTATAATGTAGCATTTTAATATTCTAATATTCCTTCTTTCAGTTCTGTTTCATACAATAAATATATGACTGATGTTTTCTTAAGGGCTGGTTATTATTAATGCTGTTGGATAAATTCAGAAGTATTTACACCTGACGAAGTTATGGAGTACAAAGAACCGGGTAGGGTGCAGAAGAAAGCAATCACTGTGTATGATTGTAAGTGGTAGTCTCTTTGGATTCTCTACTGATGAACAGAAGGCAGCGTCCATTGATCCAAGAAGCCCTAGAGTAGTGCCCCAGTTTTTAAGGTGTTTTATCCGACTGGTCTAAGTGCCTCGTTTGAATGGAAGTGTATAAATAAAGCATGTGGATTAGCTTTACCTACAGGTCTATGATCTATATTCTTTCTTCTCTTCCTCCATACATCTTTGGAAAGTTTGTGGAAACATCATCGTTTTGTCTATTCGTGGAATTTCCTTCATTTTTCTCAATAGTTTTTTCCCTTCTTCATTTAAGGAAAGTATATTTATCATTATATATTTCTTATATATTATAAAATGCAAAATAAAGTAAAGGAGCTGAAACGGCTAAATACTACAGTTAGTGAATAAACCTCAAATGGACCAATGAATGGCTACACAGACAGCATTTGTGATCTTGGGAAGTACAATTTATATTGGGATGTCCATACTTAATTTAACATACCTCAACACATTATGAATCTATACATTAAATGAAGTTTCTTAATTTATTATAATCAACAGGAATGCGGCTCCTACATGACAAGGCTAGATAAATAATAATCTCTCTTGTTCAACATATAAAAAATGAATGAACATCTGACACCTTGGCATCATTATGGATTAATATGCACACTAAATGATGGTGTGGCAGCACCAAGATGAATTGTAGTTCCTGGTGTGTGGCTTCCATTTCAAGATCAATAAGACCTACTGGGAACAGACCATTGATTGAGTTGTTCTCATTAGGGGATCCATGTATCAGCTTAGAAGGCAAAAACAAAACAAAGGCTTGAATTAACGTTAAGCAGAGGATTTGTAATGTGATGATATGAAATGATGTTAATGCCACCTCAAGGATTAAAAATACCACTGTTTGGGATGTCAACAAGGATGTTAGCACAACAGGAATCCCAAATATTCTTCATGTAATTAAAAAAAAAAAGGCGTACTGATGAGAATTTATCTTTAATTAATTCTAAAGTGCGGCATTTTTTCGATTGAAAATAGAATAGTTATTTTATTAATTTATTCTTCAAAAGCAGTAAACAAATTGGGGGAAAACACGTTCAATGGCAAAAAGAGAATTAATCAAAATAAGTCAAATTGTAATTGCTGTTCTTAAATATAAATGAGATGGCATCACTATAAAAATATATATTCAGGAACAGTGGTAATTGTGTTTATTTTCTTCTTATTTTAACATTCATGCTAGAAGGAGCATCACAAAAAAATATATTTCCAGAACCCCCTGCTGGGAGCCAGAAGCAAAGTCTTTCAGGCATCTAAGAAACATGAAAGGTGATTCTAAACAAAAAAGCGAGGTGTCAAATGTTCTGTTATTACCAACCATTATTGCAAAGTTGCTAAAACATTACAACAATATAAAAAGTCATATTTGATCAATTTAGCAATGTAATCATTCACTATGTCATTATGAAAACAGCATTTTGATTGGTGATAAGGAGGCCCCCATGGTCTCCTATCCAGCCAGTGACAGGTACACAGGGCTCCTTTCAAGACTGAATAAGTTTGGCAGATACAGAGCAACAATAAGAATAAAGTCTCACTGGACTTCAGGTAACACGTTTTCTAAATTGAGATTAAATAGTCTTAAAAAATAAGAACTTCCAGTGGCAGAAAAACACTGAGGGTGATGAAGCTCATCCATCACACCATTGTTATTTCTACAATGAGAAATATTTTTTTACAAACCAAATATAACCTGAGCTAGCACACTTACAAAGTTTTACCTCAGTGTGGTAGGATATATAAGCCCCGACAATAGGCTTCTTTCTCATCATCTAGAAAAAGGTTAGCACATTTTATGTTGTTCCCAGGGGCATGTAGCTGCCTCAGAGGCCCACATGCTGCGTGGCACCAATGTGATGCAGCTGAGCGGAAATTATGTTTTTTCAACCATGTATCTTAATAGTTTTGTGGCGGGTTAATGACATGGTCGATTTTGACATTCGTGTTTTCAGTGCCACTGTTATACATCATAATATGTCTCAAGAGGTACCTGTGATGGCAAAATGTATGTGAAAGAGGTGAGCCACCTTCAGGTATGTGACAGATGTGCTCTAATACCCAGCTATTTCAGGTATCCTTGAATCTACAATTCCCATGGAACATATTAAGATGAATGTATATCCATAACACGCTATCTGGAGATCAGGAAGGAAACCAGAGCACTCTTGTGGTTAACCTTAGTAGACCATTGAGATAAATGGAGACTTGGTAAGAGAGCATGATCCATACATAGATCAACTAGTAGGGAGTCAACACAAAAAAAAATCATTGTCACCATGCAATGCACTTCGCATAGAGTAATCACGAATTAACACTGCTTTTTGGCAAATCTTTCTGCATCAAAACAGGGGCATTGCCTTCAGCTTCCATTTAGCACATTTCTGCCCCAAGGCAAATCAGATGAGTTAACCCATGAGACAAGCATTAAGCATTACAAATGTAAAAGACAATTTTAATTAGAACTTTCCGGGTTTACATGTTCCATTCTAGCCAAGAGACGGGTTAAATAAGAAAAAAAAAACAACAAAAAAAACAGTAATGTTAATTTATTTTACCTAATGGAGCCATTACTGAGTTGCGGAATGCATTACGTATCCACAATTCCAAGCTCTTAAAACAACAAGCATCAATTCAGCCCATAGCAGCTGTGTTTTGTGTACAGAGCCGAGGAGAAGGGATAATGCTGTTGTTTTTGGGCCAATTACACATCAAATGCATGGGGCCTACTCAAGCAATATAAAACATGGAGCTACATTAAGTTCACGGACGCTCACCGAAACTGACAATATATTGACGGGAACCGCTCTCAAATTAAGTTTCGCCAGTCCAAAATTTAATTTCATTCAGCAAAACAGAGATGTTTTCCTTGTTAGTAGAAAGGTACACAAAGTACTTGTTATAACCTTTCCACTTTTCCTTCCCTTTATTGGTTTACAATTTTTTTTTAGAAATGTAATCTTTTTATAAATAAAAAAAGGAGCACAGCTACCTTGGAACTTTAGGTTATTATAGCTGGTTAGAAAAATAGGTTGTATATTTATTGAAATGATAAAAGGAACAAAAACATTAAGCATACAAATAACACCAAATTTGATTATTTTGCTCTTCTAATCACATACATGCAGGGCTAATCACAGTCAGAAAAGATAGGGGTAAGAAGGCAAAACCAGGCATTAAGTAGTACAAATAAATTCCCCTGTCACTACCCACAGAACGAACGTCTGTCCCGAGACCTGGCAATCAGTTGATATGACAAGAACCTCTAGGACAAGTTTCTAGGTATACCAAACTTAGATTTTGTTTTAATTCTGCTTTATTACAATTCTGTTCTCTCTTGTGATGTTCATCTTCCTTCTGGTGGATGTTAGAACAGGATTAGTGTACTTAGTTTTAATGTAACAGGCATTTTGTTCTGTTTTCTTTTTCTCTGAAAATTCTATAATTTATGCAGGCATTTTTTCAGTCTTGCAACTGCCAAGACGCCTCAGAAAACCATATGAGTTTGCAAAATCTTTTCATTGTGCCTCCTGTTTCCAGTATTACAAAAAGAACTGGAAAATTCAGTATAGTTTTTGTACATGTATCCTTATGTCTTACATACATTGAACTCAAGTAGTACAGGCAGATACTTATCCATCATGCAAAACCATCAGGGAGGCATCTGATTGGCCCCACGTTTATTCTGCAGCATGAGAACAACAACAAACATACAGCAAACGTCATAAAGAATAATATTCAGCATAAAGAATAAGGACAAGGAGTCCTGGATGTGGAGTCTGTCTGGGATTACATGAAGAGAGAGAAGCAACTGATGCTACCTAGTTAGTTTTCCAAGGTGTTTGTAACAACCTGCCATGCCAGGGAGCATGATCCAATGATTAACTATGTGAATATTATTAATTTATTATGGAAAACCTCAATATTTAACCTGTCTGCTCTAGCTAAGTTTGATTCGACATTGCGAGAGTCAATTTAGCGTGGAAGAAGTGAGTGGTACGTAAGTGGGACTTTTAATCATTATTCTCCGGACTAGCGCAGAGAGTGATTTTTCAACCTTCTTACCTTACAAAAACTCTGTGCAAGTGTGCCTAGAAGAACTGATGCAGCTCCAAAGGCAAACGTTGCTCACACCAAATATTGATTTGATGTCTATTTTTGAAAGCATTCTTACTTTACAGAATTTTTCTAAGTCAGACCAACTTTTCCCCTGTAGTTACTGTGGCCGGAAGCATTGGTTTCATCAGCCACCAGCGAGCCTGCAATAAACGTGGGGAACTTGCTTAAACCTTCGCTCGCAAAGCCAAGAACCTTATGTAAATTCTACATATACTTCTTTGTGCCTGTGGTGGGCAGAGTAATTCCTTACAGAAAATACCACACAACAGCAGCAGAGGGGATTTATATGCCCAATTGTCTTAACGTATCGTCAAGCCTATTGCTATTTGTTTCCCCTGCACCCATTAACCTTTACTCTTACAGGTAATACAATCACATGATAGGAAGCATGTGCAGATTTACATAAGGGAAAAAGTAAAAGCGGGAAAGTAACTGATTGGCTGCTTCAAGTGGCCAGTCAGTGGCAATACTTAATAGATCATGGATGAGGAGGTTGGCTGCAGCTTCTACTCCTGCAGAAATCCCCACATACACATTTGCACTCCTGCGCATGATTCCAATGAATGCGCTTTCCTGCAACTGCATTAAGAGGATTGCAGCTTCTACCTTGGGTAGGCGCTTTACTTTTTTACATGTTAAAATACTCACTCTGTAAAGTGCAAGGAACAGAGGGAGTATAGGATTCCATTTCTGCTCCTGATACCCCTCTTTTCTAGTACCTCCCTGCTTTCCACAGCCCTACAACAATAAGTAACTCATCGACACATCATGGACATTGATGAAATTGTTAAAATAAAATACATTATTCTTCTAAAAGCTTTATTCAACTCTATCTCTTGGAATCTATGTAAACCAAGAGAAACGTAAGAAGCAATCAATAAAACAATAAAGTAGAAGCACACACAAAATATTTGAGGCATGATCATGGAAGCATTATTAAGATTATGTCGCAATGATTACCTATAATTGAGATGCTAAGAAAATGCAATCGTGGTATCAGTCAAACTTAGTTTGTATGGTGGTGTCAATATCAAGTTTCACTTCTTTCAGAAGCCGGCTTTTTAAACACATAGGATGGGTAAAAAGTGATATAAAATCTTTGCCAATTGCTGGCTTCAGATTACATTGCAGCCGTGAGCATGTAGCACATCACTGCTGACTTGGTCAAGTCTGATAATCATGGGTACTTTTACACTTCAAAGTGGTGTTTCTGCAGCATTAGACACAAATCTCCAATGTCAATCTATAGTTGCTCATCCAACCACTTCAGCTTAGAAATTCTTTCCACTTTCATCTTTATTATTGAAAAATCATTTCTGGATGGCAAGTGATATGTAGTCGTTTAGCACGCAAGCTGCTAATAAACTAAAAAGGGAGGCGTTTTATACGAAAAAAGGGAAAAACATTATTACCTTCTGATTTAGTAGGGGAATATACCGCTGACATTGATACCGCACAATACAAATCAAAGGGAAAATCACAGGAGGGTTAATCTAATTATATAAAATGGTGAAACAGGAGATTTGTGACTCAATTTAAGAAAGACAGAGAAAGAAGTGATTTTTTGAGCATTCTTTTGGATAATAAAAAAAAAATTCTATAACATGCCCAAGGAGAATATTTACTAGAACAAGAGAGGCTTACGCGATATGGCTGACTATGTAAACTCAGGAAGGGCTTCCAATCTGCTTATATACACACAGCCACATTTAAAAACCACTCCATCAAGTTCCATTAGACAAAGGTTCATTCTTGTGTTTGAGGCGTCATAAAAGAGAGTTTTATTTTATCCACTTATAAGTGAGCTATAATGCGTTATCTAAAACCTTAGGAATTTAACTGTTTTAGCTCCAGAGGTTGGAAATTGTCACACAGGGTAGGTACATTTAAGGAGCACAATAATATGGTTCCCTGAATATACTTAGGAAATACAGACCAAAAATCAATGCTCCGGAGAAAGGAAGTTTGTTTCTCATTTAGTTATTCTCATTATAACAATATTTTTATGTGAAATTAGAGATGTTTTTGAAGAGCTACCAGATAAGAAGGATATGTTAAATATGGATATTCTATTTCCGACCAATGATTCTACACAATAGGTCACCAACCATAAATTGGAAAGTTCAAGAGCTAGTATGAAAATGTGGAAACAATTCTGTATGCTTATTGTGGGTCAAAAAGATCGCCAGTCAGTGAGAACATCTGTCCAGATGTGCAAGGACTTCGGCAAAACTTTAAGAACAAAGGTCAGCTGCCAAAAGTTAAAGACCATGCTCTACAGGCATTTGCATCTGTCTTCTGACCCACTGCCCTTCCCCATAGCTACAAACTTTATTTAATCAGGGTCTGCCTTGGTGGAGATGGGGCAGCCCTGAAAGCTGAGAAATAAGAGTGAATAAAGTGAAACAAAAATGGACTTTGGAGCCCCATCAAGTGGAAAGTTCTTGTTCTGATTCTTCTGGCATTATAGTACATGGTCAAGGTGTGAGATGGTCTCCTAGGATGACCAATAAACTCATGCGAGCCAAGAGCATTAGTCATTTCTAGGTAGTAGTGAAGAACTTAAGATGTTCTCAGGAAAGCCTCCTTCTTGCATACTGGTGATGCGTATATGGTTACAATTTGCTTTGAGGCAGCCATGGTAACCACTAACTGAAGGTGTTTGGATTGTTTTTATGTAATTTTATCATTATTCAGTCCAGATTTACAGATAATGTTTGCCGTTTAACTTTTTTTACTTGAGTCCACAATTCGATTTCTAACTTTATTATTGTTAACTGACATCTGAAAATGCGACGCTGGGGATGGGGTATGTGATGCATGGTGTTATCCTCTGCTCAATTATTTTCTGAATTTATTATACACCCCTTTAGGAAATAAACATTAAGAAATATTAATGAACAAGAGAAAATAAAATCCCACTACACTAAGAATTAATTAGAGAAAATCATTAATCCTGCCTGTCAGCTGCTCTCAAGAGCTGGACTTAGGAGACTGATTTAGAGTTTTGGGCAATTCAAATATTACTTTATAAATAAACTATGTATGAGGGTTCTTATCTCTATCTCTATGGTTCAACCAAAGCTCCCATCATTCTTCAGTCAATGGCTAAGTGTTACACACTCAAGGAACATGAATTGTATTTAGACTTTTAAGGGGATTAAGAGTTTTATTTAAATATTTTCTTTATACTTTAAAAATGAGCTTCATCAGGTTTGTATGATTTCTACAATGTTTTCAACGGTTGCATATTTGCTCTGTGACTTAAGATCGTTATCTGAACACACGGAATGTTTTATTCATGCCGGAGTTTGTAGGTGAGTTTGTGACAGACCTGGAGTTTCAATGTTTTATACATTAAAAAGGACCAAGCCTGTTACGTTTCTCATCAGAAATGCTTTAGAATATAATAATGCTTTATAAATAATAAATAATAATAATAATACTATTTTGTGACACATAGGTTGTTGCTGGGGCAGACTTTTTTTTTTGTTTTAATATCTTTGATATAATGCATTTTACAGTGCACACCATTATCTCATTTAAGGGAAAGCCAAATGTTTAAGTTTAAACAGCAACTCCCACTTTAAGAACTTCCACCAAAACGGGGTATCATTTATAAACCACCAACAATATGGTCAGCATTCCTTATAGTACGTACATTCAAAGGTTATGACAAAACTAGACTTAAGCGACCATTATATTACCATTATATTCGGTAAAGAGGGCCCTGCTTGCACGCTTACCATCTCAAAGATGATGTGCCATAAATGCCTTTAGAATACCTAAATTATGAGAGGGAACATCCGACTCATGGAGTTCTATAGAGAGTAGAGTATGACCTCTAGATTCCCCATGGTTGCCTACAATGGTGACCTCCAGTTTTACAGATAAAATATATTAAAGATCAGTTTTTGTTAATGTGTCACTCTACTGCTATATTAAAACACTGTATTAACTTTCAATGAAATATATTTATTTATTCTGTACGACTTTCCCTTAAGCTAGAAATGAAGCATTCTTGCACAAAGACCTCGATGAAGCATTGAACTATTCTGATCTGTACAAAAACACAGATGAAAGAGGCTTATAAAGCGTGGAACTATAACATGTCTTTTGTGAATATAAGGGTTTGTTTCTGTTATGGTTGACAATTCACGTAAGAGCTAACACAAAAACAGTAGTGAACAGGTATACAAAACATATCAGACATCATGGGGGAAAAAAGGAAAAAATACAAAGGTCAATTTCTGGCCAAGAGCAAGATAATTAGTGTGAAGTCGGTTTGCCAGGTTTAAGCAGTGTAGTGCGAAAACATTCATTATTTCTCTTTATGTCAAGCAGTTTCAGCAAAACAATTACATTTTCACTCTTATTCACGCTCTTCTTAAATTGTGTGCTGTATTCGCCACATTTATACAACAATAACTACTGCATCTTTGTACAAAGTACATGCCGCCTTTCCTTCTGCAATCAATCCAAACTACAGTAACTGTAATTATCAGTCTCAAGATACGTCTCTGCTCCCGTTCTCTTGCCGGATCCTCATTAAATCAGGAAACACTTTCAAGGTTCCCTTAATTTCGTTCAAGGTTGTAATCTTTTTTTTTTTTTGCTCATTTTAGTATCTGTGCAGCACATTCTCATGACCCTTTATCCTTTTATGCATTTGGAATCACACTCCTGACCCTGCTTATTATAAGTGACATTTTCCCTGAACAGGTTTTACTCAACGCCCCTTTTTTGTTATGGTTTTTTTTCTTTTTTCCTAGATACACTGTATATTCCATTTAATTTCTTAAGATTTCAGATAAATGTGTGTCTTAAGTAGCTAGACGTCATAATGAGAGAATATTGGCTCTTGCACATATAAATGAGCATGCCTGGACTGGCCATCTGGCAAATGCCCTTTTCAAACATATCTTGTCCTGTTTTTTTTTTTTTGTTTGCAAAATTCCCCCCAATAATTTCCACCTTTGCTGCCCCCCACAGCTATTTTATGGGCAGGATATATGTTAGGCCGAACACATTAACTTGCACATACTGGCTGGCTTGGTGAACACTGCACAGGTCTAATGAGATCCCCGTGCGTATGTGCAGAAAGTGATCGCATTAACTTTAATGGGTGCTCTGTCCTGCACTGATGGGCTGCGTCAAAAATTGGCCAAATGAAGAAGAAGAAGAAGACAAAGCTCAACATCTTCAAGGCTACATTTTTGGTTATTCTCATGTCCATAATCCACAATTCTTGACATTTCCATCACAGTTCAGAATTCATAAGTCTACCCAACAGACAAAGTTCTCTGCCTTGGTGATTCTAGGTAGAAGCAGCATTTTTTTTTTTTTTTTTTTTTGAAACTAAAAGGGCACTGCAAAGACTAAAAATATGTTGCAAAGATTATAAAAGCTGCTTTATGAGCCATAAGACAAGGGTTTGTATTATTCTCTAATATTAATGTGTTTGTTGATGAGTCTCTTTATGTTCACCACAAAGGACAGTAACAATGCAACTTTTTAAATTGAAAACGCAAGCAAACCTTCTCTTATATAAATCCCTTCCTCGCTGCTGCTTACACCATGAGGGCCACTCATGCCTTTGCACAGTAAACCCTTTTTAAGGTACTTGAGCCACAATTTCATAGCATGTTTAGGAATTAGTACCGTGTACAATTCTTTATTAGTGACACTTGGTGTAAAATTAAACATAGAAGCTCTTACTGCATGGATACAGAGTGCCATTTAATGAGAATTCACATCTGTAGCTACGCCATTAAAAAGACATAAAAGCTCTCATGCTTTTGAACAGTATCACTTTGTGAATATTCTAAGCCACACTAAGCAAAATTAAGTTGGCAAATTCCCATACGCTGTCACGATTTTAACATAAGAAAAAGTAGCCTGAATTTTAGCATAAAACTAAACTGACTTGCCCTTAACAATTAAAAAAAGTACCAACACTGCTAGAAAAAAAACAAATCCTACAAAATAAAGTATAAATAAAAACAATTTAAATAGTGATATGTAGATGTGTATGAACAGAATCGCACACAGTCTTCACACACAGAGTCTCTGGCAATTGTGAATAAGGTCTCTAAGTTCTAGATTACATTTGTACTGTTTAATGTCATTGTACATGACAACTTTTGTTGCATTCGATCTGTACAAATGTATAAAAATGCAGCCATTTTAATTAATTATAATATTGCATTTGATGTATCTGTTCTATTTAAGAAGATGGTAAAACCATCCTAACAGATTTAGTAAATGAACCCAGTAAACAAATAACAGGACTTGCATGCATGGGGCGAGTGAACACGCATGCTGTGTAATACTTGGTGATGTGGTTAATAGTGAAAAATTTTAACTTATTTTACACTTGTGTACCTACTCAGTCCTTTGACTTTCATGGGAAATTCCAGCAGATAGATACTATCTATCCAATACCTGTGGTACTAGGTGATATTTTCATCTGCGGGGGCACCTGTGCGTTCATTTAATGTTGTTTTTAACATTTTTCACTATTAGTAATTGTACCTTTTATTAGGTTTGTGCTTTCAGATCTGATTTAAATTCTCTTGGTTTGCTCATTTCAGCTGATTCACTTAGGAAGCTGTTTTATTAATGCTACTACTTCTTAGTGCAGGCAGGTTCCATCCTGCTTACAATGAAGGAGAATACGAAATTAACAGGAATATAAAAGTATCACTATACAAGATGAACAATAACATGGCCACACAAGACATAGCAGCACAGAAGGAGAAGAGAGTCCTGTTCTCACAAGATCACAGTCTATTAGATTATAAACTTACAAGAACAGGGTCCTTTTTGGCAGTAATTCCACCGTTTCCAATGGCTGTGATAAGTATAAGCTGGTTTTAGTTGGTGGTGCCATAAATATTTTTTGTGTATTTTAGTTTTTTAATAAATTTAGCTGTTTAATTTTTGCTAATAGGAAATGAACTCAGTAAATGCCCAATAAGCCAATGGCATGTAAGCCAGGAAAACATTATCATAGAAGAACATTCTGCTATTTCTAAAATCATTTGGCACATGACTTGTTATAGAACTTTTTGGGGGCATGGAATGTTATACATAAAGACACTGTTGTCTGTATTGAAGACATGTCGATGTCTAGCCCAAGCTAGTTAACCATTGATTTCAAGGTGTTATCTCTGCAGCTCGCTCACCACTGTTAATGTGTTAATCGAATGATTCATGTCCACTTATCTACGTGAATCTGTATATGGCCCATGCCGTTTTCCTGCCTACATAAAAAGTACAATTCTTCAACAAAGTCGCTCCTTGGTCGTGTTACTATTGTTAGTAATTCTTTTGCTGACCAACAATTTGCTAGACGGAGGGGGCACTGACATCAAGATATAGCAGAAAATAAAAGCAAAAGTCCTCTTCTTTAAATAAACAGGTATTTTGGTGGTACTTTGATATAGTAGTAAGATATTGATGCTGGATTGATTTTTACCACTATGATTATTATTATTTTATTTATATCCCACCATCATATTCTGCAGCGCTGTACAATAAGCTACTGTTATACTGTGCAACCAAGCCTGTGCCTTGACATTTACATTCCTATGTATTAAAAAAAAGTCTCTGCATATGTTATTAGCAATGTAGAATGTTCAACTAAAAAGATTGCTTTTCATTTTCTGCTATTTAAATTTCATACAAAACGTCACAGAAGAATCATGTATAATATATTACAGACTTATTTGAAAGAGGTCCGTCAGATCAAACATGCATATTCTCAATTGTAATAAGTACTGAGGAGGTTGGCTGGCCTATTGCAATAAAAACATCTTCCAAAATCAATTTGGTATAGTGTGTGTCTGATTTGGAGGTGAAATGAAACATTTTTACATATTTTTACATTAAGCTAAACTAAATCCAGTAGATACAATGACCCTTTTTATGATTTTGTCTATAGGGTATTTAGACTACATTCTAAAAAATTCAAATCATATTGGCTGGAGATATCACAGAGTTTAATTATTTATAATTAGAACATGTCCTGGGTCATAGGATACATGTCCAGAGAAAGGCATGATGGATGAACACAAGCATGACTGTGTTATACTGTATTATTTGAGCTACATGGTACATACAGTGGCAGCTATAAGTTCTACCGCCCATTGCAAAATCCACAATAGAAATCTTTCTTACTGGTAGCAAAATATCAATTCCTTCAGTGGGTACATTGGTTCATCATGGCTTGCATTGACATGATACTACCCTTGAAAGTGATATTTTTAGACAAGAACCAGAAAATAATGTACTTAATTACCAATTCAACAAGATTACCATGAATATAAAACAAGGTCCTTCCCATCCATATCCAAATATTTACTAAACAGAGCAGGGAAGGGTACCTGGGATACTGACAATTTCATAGGAAAAGCCAATGATAACTCTTTAACTCGCCTCGCTGCTTTTCTGAGATTGCATCTTGGATGGCATCCTACTATCTAAAGCCCAACATCTCCAAGGCTAAGATTTTGGTTATTTCCACATTCATTATCCACAATTCTTGACATCTCTATCAAAGTTGAGAATTCCTCAGTCTACCCAGCGGACCAAGTTATCTGCCTCTGTGTCAAACTTGACTCTGCTCTTTCAATTGCCAATCATATTCAGTCAGTTGAGATCAAGAGATGCAGAATATGATGGTGTTTTATAAATAATAATAATAATCCATTCCCTTGTGATATCCCATCTGGATTTTTGCAGTTCTCCACTAATCTGCCACCTCCTCTCCTACCTTTTACTGCTCCAATCCCTTTTTAAGGCTAATTTTCTTATTTTGTCGCTTTATCTGCTGCCCCACTGTGCCAGTCACTCGATCGGGTTCCCATACCTTGAGAATCACCCTCAATACAATAAAAAAAATCATCCTCAACCAAGCAGTCTTTCATTCTCCCTCAACCTCCTAATACATCATAACCATGAAAGAGCATGGCACACATCTCCTTATGTACCAAAATGTCTCAATGTGTGTTAATGTTATTGTCAAACTGTGTATTGTCAGTTTTAATGTTATTGTTCATTTTTACTGCCCCTAATGTAATCTGCCGCTGCTCTATAAATACATGCAATGCAATGTAAAGTCAGTCTTGCAAGATTATATTTCCAGCCACCAAAGTTCTATCGGCTTTTAGCTTGAGAAGTAGAATGCATCCTAACTAATTCACAAACTTTAATTTCTGACAGCTTTTCTGGCTTGAAATAATTATCATGTGACTTTTATTGAACAGATCTTGTTAACCAGCGAGTCAGCACCTGAAGTGCCGTGTCAATAATGAAGTTGCTTTCAAACGATCAATACTATCTCATCAGTACTCTGAATATTATATATGTGATTTTCTTGCTAGAAAATTATCCTGCTCTATTTGGATCTCAACGTTTCTATCTAAGAGGCACATATTTTCCTTATTTATAATGTGGTTACATATAGATTTTCATAAAATAAGCTAAAATACAAACAAAGGCTTCACAAGTAATTTACATTTTTATGCCATAAAAGCGGCATTACAGATCAATACATTCACGCTGTACAAGCTTATTACACTATCATGAAAATGGATCACATTAAATAGCATTAAACTCTATTAAAGTTGAAGAAACCCCTACATACACATAAATCTCAAGTATGGATTTTGAAGTAGATTTCACAGGCATTGGCATTTAACTCTAATGTGCAGAAATTATATATATATTATATATATAACCATAAAAAATATGGGAGAGAAATCAGTTTGTTTTTGGCCCACTCCTTTCAGGGGGTTTTTTAGATCCGGAAACAAACTTTGTTGTCTGACTCCCACATTCATTCACTCTCTCACACTCTCTCACAATTCTGCTTCTTCTTTAGCATCCGCTTCATCTTCTTGTTCTTCTCTGTGGACATATTCTCCCAGTGAACTTCTGCAATCTCTCCAATCGGGGAGCAACAACATTTGTGTGAAGGTTTATGGGAGGTTATCTTCGGGCAAAATGGCGGCATTTTTGTGGAAGTTTACTGGGAGGTCACGTCCACAGAGATGCGGATGAAGGAAGCAGAATGGAGACAGAAGAGAGAAGAACAAGATGATGCTAGACACAGAAGCAGAAGGGGTTGGCGAAGGAGCTAAAGTTCAACATTTGAATGAAAATTCTGAGCTTTCTGCTTCTTTTAGTTAATTTCATGGGGGGAGTCTTGCCTCATTTTTGATTCATACGAATTTAAGAAATATGCACATTTTGCTACATTTGTACAAATACGAATACACAAGTTTAATACATATAGCTATATATATATATCAAATTAGCTTCCATGAAAAAGGAGGAACAATCTAATTAAAAATAACATTTTGCAAATAATACAAATTAATACGTATATTGGAATGATAAAATATTAATGTGTTTGTAAACGGACTGTGAAGTCGCAGGTTCACTTTAAAACTGGTTTAGGCGTTTATTATCAAAGACCCGCAAACTCTAATACTTAATTAAGTACATAGAATTGAAGCAGGCTCTTGTTGGCACGGAAACGATGCTGGGCCCAGTCCGGGGCAGTCTTGTCAGAACTAGAATGAATGGTACATATCGGAAACACATGCAGGCAACTAAATGTTCATTCAATTTCGAAAGTATTTGCTCGTATTGATCAAGTATGAAAAATAACTGAATATACTGTGCACGCTAAAACAGAGACAGGCTGTAGTGATGGATTAATGTAGTTTCCTGTATCAAATCTAATAAACCACCTGCTATTCAAAGAAATGGCTGTACAAACAACTTTATTAATCTACAATCAAAGCATCGACGACCATTCAGCTTGGAGGCCTTTGAAACCAGGCACAGACTGAAACGCCACATAAATCACACATAGGGAGCGCATTGAAGTAGGGTCACTCCTCACTATCATACATCATGATGAAAAATGTCAAAGAAAAGAAAAAAAAACCTTCTCCAAGGTCTTACGTTCCATACCAGTAGTCCCGGTTTTCTCCGTTATGTTTTTCTTCGCCCAAAGGCTGGCAGTTACATATACTTAACCTCTAGAAAAATATACATTTCTTTTAAATGTACGTGTAACGTTATCCAAACCCATGCAAACATTAATTATAAGTATAATGGATACACAAATGTAGGGCTAGTGGGATTTCATAAGTAACAAATGCGTGCCTTGTACTGTGATAACTCATGTTTAAAAAAGAAAAGACTAATGGGGATCGCTTTTCTATACTAGAATTGGAACGCAGTATAAGCGCAGTGCAAAACTTTGCATGAGCCTTCAATGTTGAAGTCACTTGGTATATTCGTCTGATCTTCAAGATCTCAACTTTCTTAAAGTGGATCTGTCACTTTCTAAATCCTATGTCATGTTCTTTTTACAGTCCCATGCACTACCTAAACCAGTGTAACTGTAAAAATGAAAACAATCAATATACATAATAACCATATGTGCGTATATGTGAAATATATATTCCATTTTTCTGCATGGCTATTCCCCTCATTAACCTTTCTCCGACCTGTTATTGATTGGTCAAGACTACTTTTATAGGGATTAGGGACCAGGGGAGGGCTTGCACCTTCTGATCCGGGGGGGGGGGTCAGGTCAAGTGTCCCCACCGGAAAAAACAGACACACATATTTACACACACTTGCACAAACACATATTTACACAAATATACACAATACACAATATACACACATAATTACACATATGCACTTATGCTAACACCCACACTCATGTTAACACATTTACACACACACATACAGTGTAACGTACATACTCGCTCCTTCCTCAACTCCCTCATCGTTTCTCTCGCTCTTTCCCTCCCTGCCTACCCCATATAGCTTCCCAGAGGGTTCTTTCTAGCTGCTTGCAATCGCCCCCTGCCCTCCAGGCCAGCCCGCCCCTGAAAGGGACATAACAAGAAATTGATTGGATCTGGGACGCACAACTCCCGTCCTCTAGGGTCGGAAACAGGCCATGAAACACAAGTAATTTAATGAATTTTTAATTGAAAAAACTGAGCTAAAAATAGATTTAACATGGTTAAAAACAGGTGGAATATAAGCATGAATATGCATTAGAAAATGTTTGTAACCGCAGTTTTATACTGTTTTTAGAGTAAAAATAAATCTATGAGTTTGATACCCTAATATTTTAGATAATGATGTTCCAGATTTCTACGGGATTACTGCTTACGTACGTCAAACACAAAAAGTGCTCTAAAAGCAGCCTTGCTACTTACTGTGTGACAACAAATAGCCCTTGTTGAATTGCAGTTAGATAAACCTCTTCTGTATCTCCAAATACTATTCCGTGGTAAAGCATTTAAGGAAAATAAAATGTTCTGAAGCTTTTAATAAAATAAAGATTCCGATTTCCCTTTATGAGTTATTTTCTGAGTATCATCCCAAGAGCCCTATTTTGGAGCTACGCTGCGACAGAGTAAAGCCCTAAAACCACAGGAGTTTTTCAAGTGCAGAGCAGAGTTCATATTTTGTGCTGACATATTAATACACTGATCATAGAATACTGCAAATAGCTCGTATTTAAATAAAATCTCCCCTTGCACCTCCCCTTTCTTAATAGGAGATCTTTAACCCTTTCGGAATGGAGAAAGTGTTTGTGCATATGGTTTGAACTGCGCCTTTCAGCTATAAATGTATTCATTTTAGTCTGTAAAAATATGAAAAGATGAATAGAAATGCACCCCAGAGTCACCTAGTACATAAAGGGTTACTCTTGCCGAGTGCCGGCTCTGCCCGCTCGGGATCTCCAGAACTTCATATTATTATGCTATTCTTGCCGAGTTGGGCATTACAAGCAGTTTTCTTTATGAAATGATCGTTCACGCTAGTAGCCCTTTTTAGTCGCTGTATTCCCATTGTGACGACAATTCTAAAAGTCTGTACTTTTTTCCCCTCTTCTTTTCCACAGTTCAATCCCTTTTCAAAAATGAAGCCGAGGGTTTCAGAAAGCTTTGCAATCACCTCTGGCTTTAGGTCTTTACCTTGCTTAATCTCCAACATGACACTTTCTTATCCAAAGGCAATGGACTTAATGCAGAGAAATCAAACGGCATCACCAAAATGGCAAAATTGTAGCCGCTGTATGTGAAAAGCATAAAAACAACTATTTGATGATTTCAGAATACCAATATCAGCAATAAGGAAAAACAAGGACAAAGCCTAACAAGATGACGAAGCCCTGGCCTATGCTTCTGTTTAGTACTTACTTTTGCTTGCATCATTTTATTCAATCATACACACACACACATATACAACTTTTTTATTCCAGTAAACACGGTAGAAATATGAATCTCAATCTGTTTTTCTATTGCCTCAGTTACATTATTTTATATAGTAACATATACATACACATTTACACATACATACACACATACACCGATCAGTATACATTATATATACTCACAATTTCATACACACATGTATACAAACACATATACACCAGGTTAATCAGGTTCACATGGTGGAAATTTGAATTTATATACATACGTAATATATACTGTACAGTGTACATACATGTAACTATTTATATACTTACACCGATCAGCCATAACATTATGAACACTGACAGGTGAAGTGAATAACACTGATAATCTTGTTAACATGGCACCTGTCAGTGGGGGGTATAGTAGGCAGCAATGAACATTTTGTCCTTGCAGTTGATGTGTTATAAGCAGGAAAAATGCATAAGGATCTGAGCGACTTGGCCAAGGGCCAAATTGTGATGGCTAGATGACTGGATCAGGGAATCTCCAAAACTGCAGCTCTTGTGAGATGTTCCCAGTCTGCAGTGGTCAGTACCAAAATCAAAAGTGGTCCAAGGAAGGAAAATCGGTGAACCGGAGACAGGGTCATGGGCAGCCAGGACTCATTGATGCACGTGGGGCTCGAAAAAGTTAATGCTGGTTCTGATAGACAGGTGTCAGAACACACGGTGCATCACACTTTGCTGCATATGGGGCTGCGTAGCTGCAGACCAGTCAGGGTGCCCATCCTGACCCCTGTCCGCTGCTGAAAACCCCTACAATAGGCATGTAAGAATAAGAACCGGACCACAGAGTAACGGAAGAAGGTGGTCTGGTCTGATGAACCACATTTTCCTTTACATCACGTGGATGTCCAGATGCATGTGCTTACCTGGAGAACACATGGCACCAGGTAAGATGGTCATAATGTTATGACTGATAAATTTACAAATTTACATTTACATATATTCACATATACTAACACTTATACATGTATACATTTATGTATTTATGTATACATTTTTTACATTCGCATTACCTGCTTTCTCTAAAATGCAAGGATTGTTTTATCTTAGGAAAACTGAGACCCCTGTAAAAATGGAGGTTATATTTCAGTTAATTTCCTGTCCTGATATTGCCCTCCCCTCCAGAACAAAATAGCTACGACCTTGGAGTCTCCACACCTTGAACTCCATGGGCTTGTCCTGGAGTCTCCTGATGAGAAGTTGCTTACATTCCTTTTTCTCCAGGCTGGGGAGCAGCGCTTATCTATGCTTACGCTCCCTCCTACTTTCAGCTTTTTGAAGGCAATCTGGGGCTAGCTCCAGGTAGCCTACCCTGAAGTTCTTCCTTCTGGGAAAAATAACTATTTGGGGAAGAATAACCATGCAAATCCACACAATAGGAAGTCAGGCTGTCTGTGCCCTTGGCATACACACAAACCGGGCTCCCATAATATACAAATAAAGAGGGTTACTGTACATATATGCTGTAAGTTTTAGCAAGGATTTTAAGGTAATACACTATTTTCTAAACAGCTGTTTGTGCCTTTTCCAATGATTGTTGCATCTGTGCCACAAGCAAACACGGCTAATATGTTTACCTTCATCTTCTATCTTGCATTGCGAACTAATAACACAGTGAGATGTAACACATTAAAAGTGCAACGGCTATCAAAAGCTCGTTAGCAGTCATCCAAGTAAATGACTGTTAATCTAAGTCAATGAGCCATCAATCAGGGATAATTGTTTATCCATGCTACTCAATGTACCTCATTTTCGTTCATATTAAAATTCTTCTTCTGTATGACATCAATACTGAGCAAGCTCAAGTCATCAGTATATTGATACATATAGGCTCCTGTCATCAGCTATAACACAGACAGTATATGGTAAAGAGCTGTGAAAGAATGATGCTGGCACAAGGCATTTCATTCATTAAACATTTTGTTTTTCTTCAGTTTCCAATTACACATATATATTAAGAAGAACTTATTCACTATTGGAGATAATTGTAAATTAACATGTTTGTTTTTTTCCTGACACCATACTTTTTGATGTACGCAACTGAAACCATCTGATATACATTAGCAAAATGAGCCTAATTAACTGTGTGACTGTTCACAGTGAAATATACATTAATGAAAGTAAATAAACCAAACACAAGGGTATGCTTTCTTTTTGCTCAAAAAATGAGATGTCATTCCCATCAGCTTAATTGGAGGGCCTCGTGGTAGAGATGGGTGAACCAGACCCACACACTATTCGCAGAGCACATGCACATACCCCAACACTGCCCCCACTTCAGAATCATGACATACATGATAGAATGTGAGCAAGAACGTTAGCCAGTGTGCCCCCTGATGATCCGGGCAGTCCAGGGAGGCCCACTCAGTGTTACTATGCATTTGACATGTATTTTTTTTTTTAGAAGAAACTCATTGTGCTAAATGATCACTTAATTTAAATATGACCAATCACATTGACACTCACTTAATGGCATTTTTCCCCAATCCTAAACTATGTTCACATACCTGTTTTTTTAACATACAATGTATTCCTGCATTTCTGACAGCCTTATTTTAACACAAATAAATAAAAGGTAAATCATTCCCCCCCCTGTTTCTGCCAAAGACACATGACAGAAAGAAGGATGAGTTGGGAGGTTTATACTCTGCCATACATATTTACATGTACTGTATGCTCTACTAAGAAGTTCCTTTAATTCAAAAAGATGTAAAGCAGATGATATAATTACCTGGGAAGCTCCCAGTATTGGCTACCTGCAGCTCTCCCTCTTCTGGGGAGTGGCTTCATAGTAAGGCAAGGCTACCCAGATGGATTTTAGTAGGTGGGAAGTGGGCAGGGTAGATGAGAAACTGGCATGGACTAGGCATGCCCAGCACAGAGAATGAAGAAACTGACCCAGAGACCTGAGGAAGCAGGGCTTCTCCTGGAGACTTCAGGGTAAACCCAGAGAGTTTCCAGGTATGTTCTCGCCCTGTAAATTTTTAGAAAAATTATATATATATATATGCTGTATAGATATAATTTAATGTATTTAACTGATCAGCTTTGTTAAATTTCCTTGTTATGTTATTCTGAAATCCTGGTTTATATCCCACACTAGAGAACTGGCTTTAGACAGCACTAAAGTAGAACTAGTTTATGGAAAAAGTATATAAATACATGCTTCTTTCATGATTTCCAATACTTCCAACTGTATCCTGTATGTTATACACATTTGGCTTCTTGAGGTTAAGCAGAAGTTCCTTACATTCTAAAACATCTTGCAGTATTCTGGTACATGAATCCATAGCATTGTAAATTTTAATCTCTCCAGTTGTTATTGTATCAAACATTCTTTAGCAACAATGTGGAGATAGGAGGAATTTGTTTAAACGTATTCCTATTTTGCTCTGGCTAAACTCACTGCCAGAACCATCAATAAGTTTAATTACAGGTCCGCTAAATCCCAATTTATATCACCGTTCAAACTGTCAAAATTGTCAGATTACAGTACTTTATTTTAGGGTAAACCTGACATTCTCTGATGTTTAGAAAAGTAAAGCAAATCCATGAGATACAAGCGCTTTCCATTCAAGAGAGAACATTAGAGATTTCAATTTTTTTTTTTTTACATAAAGTCTCACTTCAGTGAGAGGTCCGAGACGCTTTCATTCAGAACATCTAAAAAGGTACATGAACCATTAGCCATACTAGTAAATATATTATGACTGCAATATAATTAATAATTACAGAAACCATTAGCGGCAAATACTGTTGCACTGGAATCCCCTGTCCACCAAGAAACCTAAAGGTACCTTTTGTTATGCAGGTCTGCAGGGTCTCCTGGGTATTCTGGTCCGTTTCTCCTTCGCCGGCCAGGGGGAGCTGGGTTTGGCCATGTCTACCCTCGCCCACTTCTAACCTACTGTCTGCTCACTTCTCTTCTTCTCCCCACTCATTAAATGCTGTCTGAAGCTAGACCCACCGTAAGCTTAGCTTGAAGCTTGCCCCTTCATAAAGCTACCTTACTTGAAGAAAACTCAAGGTAGCATGTTTTGGAAAGCTCCCAGGTATACTGATACAGCCTTGCTAGTATGATACATCTAAATTGTGAGTAAATTATCTTCATCTAAACATGTGTATAACTATATCAATACATTATATATATAATAAATATGTAATAGCTATTTATATTAAGAAATATGGAACCACTCCAATTATTTGCATATTGTTCACGGGTTCTAAACTTCCAAACCATTATGTATTTACCCAAAATACCTGAAATGCAATACACAGCAATAACAATTTAGGAAATAATAGGTCTTATGGCAAAAGGCCATTGGAAAAATGCCATGTTGTTTCCAGTGCATTGCATATTTGGGACTGTCCCATGAAAAGGGACGTATTTCTGTGGACAACAGGACAATAGTGGAAGACAGCAGAACCAAAAGGAAAATATTAAATATATGGAAATCTTAGATCCTAATACTCATTTTACATTAACAATAATTTGAGGATGATACCTTTAAAAAATAATGCCTCTATACCATAGTTAAAACTTTTTTTATGAATTTCACAAAGTGGCACAAACTGATGGTGGCATTGTGAAACCTGGACTTGATAGATTTGAATTGCCACCTTTAAGAAAAGTATTGTTCAGAAGATGATCACGTTTTAACACATTTAAAT
Source organism: Spea bombifrons (assembly GCF_027358695.1). Classification (NCBI taxonomy): domain Eukaryota; kingdom Metazoa; phylum Chordata; class Amphibia; order Anura; family Pelobatidae; genus Spea; species Spea bombifrons. Next base: position 18,408,193 of record NC_071089.1, on the reverse strand, counting down.
CTGTTCTTTTAACGCTATGCCTTGACCACATTCCATTGGCTATACTGTAAGCTCTACAGATGGTTTCTGCTAAATTAATAGCATCTTGTTACTGTGACGATGGTTAACTTACATTTCATCATTACTCTCGATATTAATAGTCTGTCTCAACTTGGCATTGGTCTATTACAAGCTCCTTGCCAAGTTTCAGCTAAATCCGATTATGCATCCTGTAAAGTATATACAGTATTCGAAAATTCACCTCCATGTACTTTTCCTGACACAGTACAATTTGGGGTTAATAATGCTAATATAATTCAAGCTGAAGTGATTTTGGCATTAGGGAGCTATATCGTCTCATCAGATGTTCTGCTCTTTCTAAACTGTCAGACTATACATTAATCTGAGACAAACGGGTCATTAGCTCACATACAAAAGAGATCTGAAAGACAATAAATATGCAATAATTCAAAGAAAAATTAATATTATTTTAAAGTATTAGCTATGTGTTAACAAGTAAAACATTACTACTTTTACTGTGGAATAAATAATGAGACTGTATCAAAAAGTATTATTTACATTACATGCATTTCTTTCTAACCCGCAGAACTAATGCAAACATTAAAAAGAGATTCAGAGCCCATCGAGAACTATCGCAATCAAAGCATCCAAGAACGGTTGCGTAACCACACAGCAGGGGTACGTTTTTAAATATCTTGATGCACCTTACTGGCGCTGAGAAGTGCTAATTGTACTTTTCACCAGTCAAGGGCACTTTTATTAAACAGACGCATCCGAACAGAACTCAGCTTGACAAAGGTGAAGCCACAACTGCCATCCCATTCTGTTCAAACAGCAAATATTTAAATGTATGCTAGGTCTTAAACCAATGCTCATGTCTAAGTTTAGAATTTAAAGAAGTGGTTCACAAACCTGTCCTAAAGATCCACCACCACAACCCATTGAGCTCATTGTGCCTCTCACTTATTGCTTCATTAAAACAAATCGAATATCCTTTTATTAGTTGCCTGATCTCTCTACTTTCATGTCTCATCAACACAATCCACTGAGAAGAGGGATACAAGATTAATTAATGGAAGAAAGAGCTATAGGATAAAATAAAGCTACAACAAGAACCATGCATGCAGCAGACCTCCCACCAAGACACAAAGCAGCATGCAGTGTATCTCTCATATCTTACCCTGATTATTCTGTTTGCTCTAATTAAAGCTCACAGCTACAATAACAGTCATGGCTATGTAGGTTATCCTCCACTTAATTAACAAGTATATACCCGTGAGTCCAAATGTTTGCACACTCTATAACAGAGTTGCACAACTCCAGAACCCAAAGGCCACAAACAGGTGACAACACTTGGTGTATCTTGTCTGAAAATAAGTAGTATAATCCATTGAGATGTCAATGCTATAGTTGGGATATCCAAATATTGTAGGTGGCCCTCAAGGACTGGAGGTGTGTACCCTCACTCTAGAATTTATGTGTGTTCACGAAGGGGGGGCTAGAGGAAAATAACTACAACATTTCATTCATAACCTTTTTACTGGTGTCAATATATGATCCTCAAAAGAGGACCATGTTCAATGCTATGGGCAGTAAGTCACTTACTGTCATTAATGTCCTTAAATTCCTTGGGTGTGCAATGGCTGGCCTCTTGCTAAATGCTCTGGTACTGCTGTCTCCATGGCAGTGTGAACCGTCTGTGAAAGGGGGCATTTGTACTCCATTTCATTCTTTCCATTCAACTAATCTTAGGGCCAGATGTGGAGCCCTGCTGTATTTGTGAAGGCGTTAGACATATATCTAGCCCTGAACATTTGATGATTTTTATTTCATCTTTCCCTGCTGGAAAAAACATCTATTCTCCTGTGGAATGGAACATTCTGCTTTTTATGTAGCTATGGTCAATATACACGAATATATTGGGAGTTACGTGCTGGTGATGGAATTACAGTATGAAAGTTGGGCTTGCAGAGGACATAATCAACAGGATGTATCCATTACAGTTGCTAAAAGTACCAGATTTTCCAACCGACCTTTAGGTTAGCAGAGCAAGGAAAATCTGATGGAATCAATTAGAATATTTCAGAATTAAGGTCAGGGGAAGTCTATTACTCACAAATAAGGAAAGGTGATGACGGTGGGGACGGGAATACATAAGGATTTTGAAACATTTCTCAGTACCCCCAGTGATTTCCTCACACCAGCACTGATGGCCATGGATAGATTTACAGTTAAGAGGAAAAGGACACCTGCGTAGCCTTGGATGTGAGTAATGTCACATTGTGCTGAATGAGAACATACAGATTTCATTCATCCAACCTTTATTCAAAGTTGTAACACACACTAAACTAAGCACTTGAGTGGTGTTCAAAAGGGAGTGGAATGCAGAAATGAGCTAAGTTTCACGTATGAGATTTGTCATTGTTTAAATCTTCTATTTTTCTTCACAAATCAAAATAACAAATACAAAAAAAGAGACCTTATCTGTGTACCTTCTCTACTTTCACACAATTTGAACAACAAGGAAAATAAAAAAACAGGCATTAAAAAACCCTAGGAGCTCATTTTGTGCTGAGACATGCAGCTCTTCGAGGGATCCCGTTACCCGTAACTGCTCATAAGTGAGTGATGAGTCTGTACATGCGTGATGAGTCTGTACATGAGTGATGAGTCTGTACATGAGCGATGACATGTTCCGCCAGACTGGATTGCTAGTGGAAATCATGCCTGCCATCCTGGGTAATTATCGGGAGGGCTCCCTCTTCTGGTGAGGTGGTTTCACCACCTCCCTGCCTGGAGAAAGGAGAAGCTATCTCGGAGACTCGGGAAATCAGGGCTTCAACCAGAGACTTTGTTGGCGGTTCCCATGTATGCAGTATTATGGTGATAAAATACAGCACATGTACAGTGGTGTTCTTACGCAGTGTGAGAGGGGCTGTATTTTCAACAGTTTTTAATATTTTAATATTTAAGATAATACATTATATAGGTTCTACATAACCATTACCAAGAAGGCAATAAACACAGCATATACGCAACATAAAGCAGAGCCATAAATATACCCAGTGATTTATAAATAAAATTACAGTTATGCATGTTTACATATATATATATACAGTTTTAAAAATGAATGGACAAGGGTTTTTTTGTAGCCCTATTATCAGCCTTTGGTGCGAGGAAGGACTATATGAGAAAGGTTAATAAACCGCTACAGTATGAGGCACAGGCAGTAAAAGAACCAGGTGGGAGGTAATGGTACAGATCGGATGTTTCAAGTTGAAACATCTAACATTACAGGAACTGCAACTTCCATCAACAAGCCGAGTCTGCGGATGTGCAGGTCCCAAGGTGCACGGCTTCAGCTGGGCTCCTCCGGGAAAGCCCAGTTGTCTGTTATCAAAATGTATTACTTTGTTTAGGAGCAGAAAACAAGAGTGATATTAGATTGCAGTATCTGATGAACATTACTATCATGCCTTCCCACTCTCTAAAAAGGGGAAAAATCTATTAAGAAAATAAAAAAAACACGACTTGACATTATAAATAATTCTTCTAGTTTATTTCCCCAACATTTAAATTGTCAGCTAGAGTGTTAAGTTACATATCTACAGCGTTCTTGGCTGATAGCTGACCCCTTTCCTGGCTGCTAATGGAATTCTTAATGAGCAGTGCTGAACCATCTGCTGTTACACATCTGCCTACAATACAAAGCGAAACGATGATATTTTTAAGAAGGTGTGAAAAAGAAGACAAGAATTTGACACGAAACACCACAATGCAATAAGGTAACCTGTTATTGGCAAAAAGATAAAGATCTGTGTCCCTTTCATCCCTTCGTGCTTTTCTGCTGAAAGGAATCCAAAAGGGCAACAAAGAATAAAAGGGGGAAAGGATGAAAACTTCCATAGAATAAAGCAGGACATAACACGCATGTTTTCTTATCACTAAAGCGTGTGAAGCCTCCACATGACCCACAGTTCATAGGAATAGACCCTCTCATCACAGATCGTCTGTCCACACCGATGATGAGTGAATTCGCAGTTCTAAGATGCTGAGATTCTTATTTGAACTCTGCTGGGGCAAATCTTAGATTTTGGGTGGTAAATAAGGGTACAAAAACAAATGCTGATTTTGTGTCTCATGCATCAGATAAGTTCATATATATATTTTTTTAAACTTGTGCTTTGCTTCTTCGTATGCCCAAATCTCTCTGTAACTGAGTGAAATGGCCCAAAACAAAACAAGCTTACATAATGCAGATTTTCAAGAAGTCCTTAAAATGTACTATGACAGTATCAGATTAAAGTGACATAAAAGAGCATTTACTTATCTACTAGTGAGCAGGGGTTTCGGGAAACTGCGATTATATGTGGTGTGGGGCAGAGTTTTTCTACATCTATCCTTAAGTAACACAAATAATAGAGGATTTCTGGCTCTTCGATAGCGTGGGGAGTTACTAAAAACAGATAATGCTGGTTACTGTTGTTGAGTATGCTGCACGAGATCACTAAGGAGAGAAGATATTCACTCTACAACGTACCTGGGCAATTATGGACATAAGTAAAAATCGCAGAATGAAAAATTCTAGTCCAGAGCAGAGATCTGTGTCGCTGGCTGCACAAATCTGGTTTATTCTGCTTGAAGATTTGCTTTTTTGTCTCATATTCAAACTAAGACCCTCAAGGGTGGAAAGGAAATGTATGCATTTTTTTTATTAGAGTACTAAGTTCTTTCCACAGATGCATACTCTATCTCTCCGCCACTGAGTGCACTTGAACATGCTTTCAATGTCCGTACAAGGTCAGTAGTGTCCGTGACAAAGCTTGTGGACGTTATTGGCCCCTGTGGGTGTCTAATGAAATGTCTAACACAAAGCCTTTGCCTGCCATCCTCATTTGGAAGGGTTCAGTGCTCCTTTGGTCTGAATGCCTTTTATGACTGCACAATAGGAAAAATCTGTAGACAGGAGAAAAACCTTTCATGGTTTAGCCTTGGGTTTGCCATTGGTGGTCTAGAAAGCTAGTATTGATCCTGCTGCTTTAGTGAATGTTAATGCACATGTCACACACGCTGCTCTGAAATCGTACACCCAAATCTGTCTGCACATCCGTCCGAAGCTGAACAATGCGAAACCCAACTCATGTATGTTACTAGCTCACTTCTCCTATACTTTGAGCCAACACACATGAAAGAAATGTGTCTGTACTTGACATCTTGTTTCTGTCTAGTATTTCTGATCCGGTCGAGTAATGCATATCCTTAGTCTACTGAATGAAAGGTACAGGCTGTGCTATGATAAATGAGGTCTAGTTTGCATTTAACTATTTTACTGGGTCAGCACAATAAAATATGGCTGTTTGTACATGTGCTACTTCCCCAAACAATGTACCCCAACTTCAAATTACTACAACAGTGATACATGGGTAAAATACACACTTTTGGGGATATACCAAGTACTTACGCATAGGCGACAACCATTCAATTGTTGCAATGTTTTAAAACACTCTCGTTCCCACCTGTACACCAATCACTTTATTTTGCATTTTTGATAAAGAAAATTACACTCCTGACCGTCTTGCCACGTTGATTACTTTGGAAAAAGGCATCATGCATGGCAGCAAGGTCTTTCATCCATCCTTGCCTTATACATTTGCATTAGCAGCTATCTAGTCATCCAACTATCTTACCATACAATGCAAAATATTACAATTTCTACAATATTTACAGCAAAAGAAACTTGATCTGGCTGAGATATAGGAAGAAAGTTACAAACATTCTTTCTTTTAATTTATTTTTGCTATTCTGTCGTCCATCTTATGGGCAAAAAAGTTTCTGTACTAAATCTGGAAACAACAATTGTAAGAAAGACGGATTGCACAACAACCGTAATGAGATACATATAAACTGGGATGAATTTCACAATGAAGGTGCACATATCAAGATGCTGCCAATTTATGCATAAAACCAGTCACACCATCAATGACTTATATAGTCTAAAGCACAGTACATTGATTTTTGGCGTTGTTCAGGCTCGTAAACCTTCCATGTCTTCTTTTTTATTATTGTGTCAATCACAAAAAATTGGATAGGGATTAAGTAAAAAAAATGTAGCCTCATGTCCGTTGTACTCAATTCCCCCTCCCTGGAAAAAGAAGACGTTGACCCAGATACCTGGGAAAGCAGGGCTTCACCCGGAGACTCCGAGCAGAATAGTTTAGGGAATGATGATTTAATTCAACTACAAACTGTAATAGGTAAAACATACTGAAATGATAGCATTAGCTCAAACATGTATAATACAAGTTAATATAGGAAAATAATATGTTACACAATGGTTTTTGTATGCTAAAAATAATAATCATATGATGTTTTGGCTACACTTACAAAATGAATAATTGATAATACTTTGAAGACCTGAGATGTTTCTGCCTGGATACTAAAACAGTTTAAAAACAAAACAAAAAACTACTTTGAATAACTTGGCCACGTTCCAGTCTGCTCTACATTTTACTTTGTCTACAAGTGTGTCTGAAAGCAGAACATATCGCTATTATAATTGTAATCATTATTAATATTTGAGTGTGCCAGCAACAAAAAGTCAATAATTGCTTTCCTTTGCACTCATCTGAGCAGCTCTTCAGCGCAGGCAGCTGCGCATGAATCCGGTCTTGACCCAACTTATTAGAATGCATGGAATTACCATGCATGTATAATGGACAGTTGGATCTAATTAAATCTGCCCAGCTTCTTGCCCGTTGTATTAATGGGGGGTACACAAAGCAGAGCTTCCAGAACGGCTCTTACAATAGATGAGTCCTAAAAACATGCATTTAAATCTAATGTAGCAGCAGTAATTACATCTCAGGAAGGCCATTTCTTAGTGAACCTTAAAACATTTTGATAGCACACATTTTCAAATCCTAGTTTAACCCCTTAAACCCAGAAAAGAAAGCAGCAGTTTAACTATCCTTCTCGGAAGGCAAAATACTTCTTAGAAGGATCTTGGGCTTCAGACAACACATCTAGATATGTTGAGATGTGGGGGGGGGGCGATATACATGATTCTGGTGTAAAGTTTTAAAAGTGGCCTTATTGTTATAGCAACCATTGGAATGCGTAAGGTTATTCCAGCATATCTGGAAACTGGCCCAGAGTCTCCGGCTAAAGTCCTGCTTCCTTGGATCTACAAGACAGTTTCTTCTTTCTACAGGCAGGTAATGTGTGTAGCCACAGTAAACTTTGTGTACCCCTCGCTCACTTCTTCTGCTCCTCGCCCAGTTCCCGTCCACTAAAGGCATTTTAGGGATAGCTTCATCAATACACAATGCCCCTGTCCCAGAAGAGACATGGCTCCATGTACATCCTTTGAGTAGAGTTTAAAACTGTATGTTACCTACCCTGAGAAGTTCCTGGGTATGGTGATAAAGATTTCTTATATGTAGCCCTAGTAGGGTCTATATTATTGGTTCATCATAATATAAGCACAAGTGGGGCCCTCTACCTATTTCCAGAAAGGGTTTTTAATGGTGCATGCACAAAAATAAAGTATTCATAAAAGTAATAAAAACTATAATTTAATGTCTTGAATTGTGTCCTTAAAGTTATTTATCTGTAAGAATCATTAATACAACATACAGTTTTAAACTCTACTCGAATGATGTAATAAAGTTAAACAATAAATGTGTAGGAATTTAATACACTCAGGGCCAAGGCGGCACCATTTTCGAGTGAACCTGAAAATGCAGTAATGTCTATAACTTAACAAAGCGTATTATCAGGATCTGGTGCCGAGTGTATGAGTCTGACATACTATGTACTCCATCAAAAATGAACTTTGGACATTTGATTTAATGACAAGTGAAAAAGATGAGATCATGTTTTTGATCCAAGCTCCTGCTGGAAAACATTACATATCAGAGCATTAACGGCACAGTGTTAACTGCAGACTAGAATAGTATAATATTAACCTGGGTTTGCTTGAGAGAATCTTTTTTTATCATAGCTAAGTGTCTGCCCTGTCGCCTTTAATCCTCATTAGCAACCCCACACTAATGATTTCTTACCTAGACAGACTTAAATCCTGATTACATTGATTCTAATGAACTTCCTTATCAGGTAATTGATTGTCTTATATTATTTTCAAGAGATCTCTCTTTTTCCCATGCCTGCTTAGATATACAAGGTGAAGGGGCAGATGATCACTTGGTTGGAACGTGGGATGATGTTTAACCTTCGTGTCCAGGGGAATAACGTATAATTACAGACTAGAGTTAAACTGAGAACTATGCTAATACAGTTTGTATTCATTCTATAAATCATATCTGATAAGGGTACACAGATCAGGACATTTAAAAGTAAATCCACAAATGTAATTTTATTCAACATGGTTTCTTACATTTAGGAACATAATATATACAAATAAAATGCAAGCAATGAAACCAAACTACTACCTTACTTACTAAAAAATTAGGAATACCTACTAATATGCTATATTTTCAGAAAATATTTGCCGACGTTACATAGTGTTATATAGGGGCATTTACATTTGCCATAGGTAGAAATAGGTAAAATTCCCTAGCGGCTGACCATCATTCTGCAAACTGTTGAAAGTTAAGTCCCCAACGAAGACCAAACTTTTAAGACCAAGTTGGAAATTATTTTCAAACTGAGTAGCTGAAGGCAGAGTGTGAAACTGCAGATGAGGTCCCATTAACCATACTCAAGGAAGGGCTAACGTTGGCCCTTTATTAAATATAAAGTATGTTCGGGCCAACATGACCTTCAGTGAACCGCCTGCCATTCACATATCATTCAAGCAACAGAGACTTTGAAATCTTTGGCCTGAAATCTTATAAGCCTGAGCATTTTTTGTTGGCTATCCAATGGCAGCCATTATAAATTGGCAATACCAGTACGTTTAAAATGCATTCCAGAGAGTTATACCTGCATCTATTAACGAATAGCGTCTAATTTTGTGATCATTTTCTAGTATTACCAGTAAAAAAAAAACACTAGAAATGTTTATAGGTTACATTTAACAATCACTCACGTTTTAAAAGGCAGAAAACGATATCTTATTTCAAACATCTGTTTCACGCAGGCCATGAAATGCACAGCTATGGACTTCAACTCCTCGTAAGTGCCTTTATGCATTTTTCATTTCATAGCACGGATCTTCACTTTGATGTGTGGCAACCCATTAACTTGTGCACTGATTCTGTCTGCATGTGCCCTCTCATGAATCTTACCAGTAACAACAATAAATTAGAAGGAGACAGTTTTTCATGTCACTACTTCAATAGGTATGCGTTTTTCTGCTGGGAAAAAAAACCGTCAAAAAAGCAGATTTTCTTTTTTCACATGGCCATCCTCAGTAGCCATTTTATAAAAGTTTTTTTTGCGTTGTCTGAACTTCCAAAAAATACTTTGCTCCAATCTAGAATGTATACCTTCCAACAGTCCTGGTTGTCATGGGACAGTCCCGGTTTTCAGAACCCGTCCCTGCTTTTGCAGGCAGTGAGGAGCATGGACCAATTGGGGAGAACCTCTGACTTCACTGACCAATGTAGGTTGCCGCACAGAACTCGGGTGCAGCTTTCACAATGACTTTTCACAACACTAACAACAAGAGGCTATTCTGGTACGGTGGGTGGGGGGCCATGCCTCCCACTCAGCCTGCTTCCAGGGAAAGTCCTTCTCACAAGGCTGGAATTGCCCCTCCTGCATTTTGCCACATGCCCAGTACAGGGGTCCCGATTTGGACGCCTAAAATATTGGGGTATGACGACTTGATTTTACGGTACCTGTCATTAATGAAAGAACTGATTATAATTAGGCAATTTAGTATTGAAAGAGCCTGTAACTGGATGTCAACACTGTAATGCAATACTCTCAAAAGAAGCAAAAACCTAGTGCACCTTTTAAATGTTCCTACAGATATCTCTCAAAAGGGAGTGGAGTTACTGAATGTACCTTATGTGTTGATTAGGGTCCTTTCACATTGTGGTTATTGATTTATATAGCACCACCATACTCCACAGCACTGTACAATGGGTAAACAGGTCTTAACAAGTAGTGCTTAATATAACAATCTAGATATACAGAGGCAAAGGTGAAGAGGTCTCTGCTTACAAATACCCTTCCCTGGATCCTCCAACATCAATACTCCCACGTGACAGCACCTCCCGACACGCTCAGCATTCCTCTAAACTAGGCTCTCCAAAGAAACCATTCACCCATGTATATCATTAACCTGTGTGCCCCCCCCCCCAGTGCCGCTCTCCCCCCACCAAACCAAAGATCCCACATCGACAGCATGGTCCTCATGCAGGCCTTAATAACTTAGTTTATTTTATTTTAACAAATGAAATAACAGATTCCAATGTGGTCTGTTTTCTTTTGTTTCCTAGACAGATAACTTAATGAGCTAGTAATATGTTACTATGTTAGAACACATATGTTCCTGAAACAGTGTTAATCTATTGCAACACACAAAAAAATGTACTTAACTCTCTCATCCTCCCTCTAGACAAAAAATAAATAGCATAACATTGGTATGTTGTAATAATTTTACCTATATTCCTTGAAATATTATTATAATTATTAAGGGGGTGGTAGAAGCAGTATTATCCACTTTATACATGGATCCCTTGAAAGTAATTGCCCGCTGTACAATACAGCCTTTAGACAAAACTCGGGAAGAGGTGCAATAGCCAGATAGCCACTCATGGACAGCTGTTTCGTCCTTAATGGGACTCGTCAGCTTGGGGTTGTGATATTGGCTTAATACTTGAGGTTTGGGGGAGCATGAGAAATACCAATAACACAAGTTATGGTGGGTAAAGGTGATGGAAAACCCTTCCACTTAAAATAAGGGGGAAGAAGAAGCATTATTAAACACTAATCTACAGACACCAGTGGAAATAGAGGCAAAAGGATCATTGTTGACCTTATTTGCATGTGCCTACCCAGAATCCCTTGTGGTTGTGGCAGCATCATGAGATTTTTGAGGGAAAAACAAGCCTTCTGGCTTGTCTGGTGTCTGTAGATGAGTGTTTAATAATACTTCTACTACCCCTTAATTTTAAGTGGAAGGGTTTTCCATCACCTTTGCCCCCCACAACTTATATTATTATAATTATTAAAGTGTGCACTAGTCTGTTTCCACATGAATTGTCTGTCTGTTTATACACACACGCACACCTATGTATAGGTTCATTCTTAATTTTAATAACATTTAATATGGAAAATCTTTCAACAAAGAGGGTTTAAAGAAAAATAGTTACAACCATCGCAATAAATAGATAACTAATGGCAGGGGTTTTAAAAGTTCTGCTTGTCACCTAGCAGCTTCTACTTTTTATTTCAAAGAAACACAAGAAGCATTCTATTCATTGCTAATGGAAACTCTAATAGCACACACAGTCTGAGATGCATTTTACATTGATTCGTGTACTCTGTTTCTTTGTAGTAAATTCAATCACATTTCCGATTTCATTTGATATCAAATGAAGCGACGTGTTTAATAATCTGCATTTTTAATGTGTGCAATTAAAGATTGTATCGCACACATTTTGTTTGGGAATGTGTATTGAAAGAGACCATTATCTCATTTGAATTATGAATAAGAAAATACTGATTTTGTTTCCAATGCGGCACCAGCTTCTGTGAGTCTTACTGATTAGATCAAAGTAAAACGTGCAAATGTATTTTTCTTTAAGTAAGTTCTAGATGTGTTATGCTGAAGCTTTAGAAATGTGTCTTGGGCACAGATGTACAATGTGTGTTTCTTTTGGTAAGGAGTTAGAATAAAGATTTCACAGGTTATTTTGGTTGCTGTGTGGTCTTTAGGTGGAAATTTTACACTGGTAATTCAGAAATGTTACCATTAAAAAACATTCTAAAGTTGTTATTGTGGGATTGTCCATTTGCTTCATATATTTTGTTTGTCTGTTAATTTTATCTATATTGACTGTTATGTTCTAGAACACCGAATAATCACTGATTGTATTTGGTGGTTCACAACAGTGAGTTTGGTTCACGGTCTAGTTAAAATGTACATGTAAAACAGCACTTGCTAGCAAATATGTCTTCTGTCAAATACTTTACTTGGACACATCTTCATCTGTGACTGACCACAAGCCATTGTTACTCTCATTGAGGAGCCACTTCCAATAATGTATTTGATACTTTCTTATGATTATTGTTTAATCAAGTAGAGCCTTTGATCAGTGATGGAGTTACGGGGGTCACTGTCATTGGCGTGGTGTCATATCCTGGTGCTCCCTGTTAGTTTAAAAGATGCTATGGAAGTCTAATAAAAGTGGGCTAAATTTGGGGTATAATAATAATAGATCCCTGAATGCTCCCCCCACCAGCCCATTATGAGCTGTGGCACACCAAGGAGGGTGGGATTTGTTTTATTTAAAATGTTTTGTATTATAGTTGGGTAGCTTTTGCATAACTATTCCAGGGCCTTAATCTCGCCTTGAGAAACATGTCTTATTGTACAGCAGGCTCATACTAACAAAAATAGTATTTAGAACAACAATACCTTTTTTTCTCAGAAAAGGTCCTTGGGATCAACTTGTTCTTCAAACAGTCTACAGACACTTAAAGAATTTCTGCCATTAGGAATTTTAGCTTTAATGTTTTAAGAGGCTCTTGGATGTTTGCAGCCACTGCTTCAAGAACAAATGTTATCTACCCAGTACTTCTATCCTGTGTGCTTACATGAACTGAAAACACTACAGTCTGCAGACAATAATATGATATAACGATATCCCAATGTCCTTGATGGCTGCCTCTCCGACATATTCTGACCTCTCGATGCATAGAATGCAGAAATGCTGTGCTGACCACTTTGTTGCGTCTCTTATATTTTGCACCAACAGTAATCGTGTGACTTAATTCCACTGACTGTCGTGTATCATGGCATACCTTTAGTAATCATGGGCCAAAGTTCCAACAATCTGTAGAAATATATCTGTTTCAAGGGTGATTGCTTCAAAAGAGCTAAAGAGGCACTTATGTTAAAACGTACACTCAAAATACCACTTAAAGCACATAAGTACATGATCCTATCCCTCTGGCATTTAAATGTTTTTTTTTTTTTTAAATCTTAGCTCAATCCCGGCTGTTGCTTGTGGCAGTGGTTACTAAAGCAGTCCTTAAGACATACTAACAGGGCAGGATTTACTAATTATCACATTCTATCCCAATAGAGAGAATTATAAAATACTGTTGGTGTTTTCAATTGCTGTTCTGTGTGACAAGGTATGTATGAAATTAATAATCCATGAAACCCCAAAATTGGGTACTATGGTCATGGAATGACTTTGCTGTCCCTCAACTGTTACTCTTGCATGGAATGCTCCTTCTTTAAGCCACCACTGCTATTGACAAACACAGAATTGTAATCTAAGACATGGAATCAAAATATGAAACTATTCTATGGAAATCAGGCATGGAAAACCCATGGTTCTCCAACTGTGCTGTACAGACCACAAATGGTCCCAGTGATTTTTAACATGGTCCTCACAGTTTAAAACGTTGCCTATACACATCCTAGACGACCATTGGAAATGTGTTTGCGCTGCTTTACCTTTATTATTTGTTGTTTACCGAGATTTAATGTTTTTGATACTTTGAATAGATGTACTTCTTGAAGATGTATGTTACCCATTTCAGTTATAATATAATGCAATTTAAAGTACCTCGTAGAAAATATGGCATTATTTCATATAAATTGTAAAATAAACTGTATGCCCCCCCTTGGGTTTTCTTTTACGAATGACCCAAACAATAAAATAAAGAATGATGAATACTTTCCCAAAGAACCAATAGTTTCTCTTCCTACTCAGGTATGCAATACAGCAATGGAATTGTTAAACAGCTAATGAAGGCAAATGTCTTTATACGTCCTTCTCCTGTGCTTAGAGCATAACACTTCTAAGAATGAAAATTTCCGATTTTGTATCTTTATAAAATGTTCCAACAGGGGTCACTAATTATTTACTACACAAAGTGTTAAGACAGCAAAGAGAATTTACAGTCATGACTGCGAACACTGCTTAAGTAAACTCACTGGAGAGTAGATAGGACTTTTTTTGTTGCGCAAAGTGAACATGGCTTTTGAAGTTTCATTAAAAACTTTACCCATTAGGTAAAGAAAAGGACTACTTGAAATACAGGGAAAGTGGATTTCAAAAGAGAAAACACATAATTATAGCATGCGTAGCTTAAAATTATGGATTTCAGAATTATGGCCAGCAACAAAAAAAAGCCACTTGCAATTCCATTTTCAGTTTCAAGTATGAACATCTTGGAGCTTCACGACAAACAAAGGGAACAGTGTTAAAATTGGAATTTTGTATAATAGGAAAGTTCTCTATATGAACGGACAAACTAAATGTAGATACTTTCCTAAAAAGTCTTATATATGTTCATGTTCTAATGAATGTTAGGTGATGTTTTGTTTTATTATGTGTTGAACACTTCACAAAAGAATATTTATATTGAAAATGTAATAAAGATTATAAAAAAAATGGAATTTTGTGGTAAAATGATAAAAGGAAAACAATCAGAATGAAGAGTGTCAGTTGCTATGGTGATCACATGGTGATTTACACCAGAAAAACATAATCTCTTGCCATTCTGCAGCAGCCCAAGTTTCTGCTGTTCCTCAAAAGAGATTATAGATAAAACAGATCTCCTAATGGAGATTATTTTAATTCTGTTACTTTCTGGTAGAGAATAATTTAATAGAAATGGAAATAAAGATAACTTAAAGGAGAAGAGCATAAAGGAGAAAAAGTGTATCTTAAAAGATTTTATTGAGAAAAGAAGTTGAAATCAGTCCCTCCCATGGGTAAAGTGGAATAAAACACATTTATAAGTAGGTGAGCTTTTTAATTGCATCTCCTCACATTCACTACACATTATAGAAGGCCAACTCCAAGAAATGTCACCTGCAATCAGGTCCAAAAGGGTAAAAATATGTAAGTAGTTGAGTGTGTTTACTACAGCCAGGTAGATAATATGGAACCATACATAAGAATAGGTGTACCTCAACGGTAACATTGTATAGTCATTCTTATGATGGCAACCAAGGTCATACAACATGCAATGGAATTTTGGGTCATAACCATACATTGGAACCTCCCAGGGTAGGACTTTAACTTCTTCTGGTGAATGACTATATGAAGAGGTGAGGCTAACCACACACAGGGATACAGCTAGCCTCAGACAGCTTTTAGTGGGAGGGAACTGGGCCAGGAGCAAAGAAAGGCAAGTGGGGGCAATAGGCAGGGTATGGATGCAGGCCTGCCCAGAGAAAGAAGAAACTGACCTAGACACCTCAGGAAGCAGGTCTTCGCCTGGAGACCATGGGTCAAACCAGTCCAAAGAGGAGCCCTAAAAACACCATAAAAAGCATTCACACTCAAATCCCGGGGTGCTGCTAAAATGGTCAACATATTCAAGCAAAGCAAGAGATCAGCACACATTCAGCAAATACTATTTAAAGGCACTTAGGCATAAATATTGGAGATTCCGTCACAGTATATGGCTCTATATTGCTTAGCCCACCACTATGTCAAAGCACCCCAATTTTAAGCGAGTCCTACCTAATTTTTCATGGCTCTATTGCTTACAAAGGAGTTGATTTACTGCTTTGAGTGTTTTACTCACTGAGACTCTCATACAATTTAAAGCCTTCTTTGGAGACCATTAATGAGGCATCTGTGTGTTATGATGAAGTTAGTGTGGTTAAAAAACAATAGGTCTCTTACCCTTTTATGCAATGCATATACAAACCCCCAAAATCAGCAGCCGTTTTACAATCCCCTACCGCCAAGCATGCATCGTACCACTTACTTTACAAAAAAAATCTACCATCCAGGCATGAAAGATTATTACCCGAACCATGATGTGTTCTGAATCAGTTCTCCATAACCATGTCCTACATGGTTGCTTCAGAGATAATAAAATAACACCAGCCATAAATAATATTCTTTCTACTTCACTTCTTTTAGGAGTAAAGGTCAGATATACTGTCACTTTCATTTGTTTTCCTTTTCTGAAAAAAAGAATAATGTGAGCTCATCCAAAACAAAGATTTCATGACAAATAGCGAACAGATGTTTCAAGAGTCCTTTATTTCTCTCCTATAGGATTCTGGCATCAGTTTGGCAACACCTAAAGCTAAACTGTACTTGGAAACAAAGTTTGCATTTGGCTAAGCAAACGTAATAAAAAATTCTAAAGGTATCATTCCTTTCCTGCCTGCACTAAGAATCTATTTTGAAATTTTAGTAGTCGCCATAACACTAATGACTTTGTCCACCCTAACAACATGAATGCTTGTTGTAAACAGTGACCGTTGTTCCCACCTGTGCATTGTGGTCACCCCACTGTGGGAAAGAGGTTGCAGGAAGAAGCCATCTCCAAAACCCAAATGTAGGGGGGAAAAAAACTTTAGATAAAAAGAAAATGAGCAACAATATTTTTATTTACTAAAAAATCCTAACACCTGAATGAGGTGCTATTTATTTAAAATCAAGAAGAGTCTTCCTTTCTTTGTAAAGTGTTCCATGAAGCATACTGTATATCAAATTAAACATGTTTATACCCATCTGTGTGTCAAACACTTGTCATTGAGTTTAAAGCCTTTAAGGCAAGCTTCACACATGAGTGACGTCTCTGTCTAATAAACACTGTCAGAAACAGAAGCAAAATACTTCAGCAATTAAAACAAAAAGCTAACTTCGCTTCCATGATTGTTTTATGATTCAAAAGGTGTAGTAAGATAAGGAAAACTGTGAGAATGAAACAGTAGGCATGCTATGAATATTGAGTTTCCCTTCATCAGTCCTGGACTAACTTCCCTCAGCAACGCAAGTTTCTGGATCTCATCAGATGACTAAAGTTTCAACAATTATTGTTTTCTTTTCAGACTTATATTAAATGATGTTAATTAAAAGCATAAACATTAAAGTAAATAAAATGCTGCCCTAAAGTTTGGCATAGACCATCTCCAAACATATTTCCATCCTGCAGCTGAGTTCATCAGCACCTAGCAATGCACCATACCAGCCATAGACACAAACAGGGGTGGGCTGCCCCTCAAGCCTGTCCAAAATTCATCAATTCACACAAAGACAGGAACTCCCAGGGGTCACGTAAAGCAATGTTACATGACCCCACGAAGTTACCCACTCTACAAGGATGAAAGAATTTCGGACAAGCCCGGGTGGTAAAAGCGAGGCTGCCTCCATGGTGTGTGCAAGGAGCTAAAAAGAACGCTTTGGCAAAGTAAAGGGGTAAAGAGCTAAGGGAGTGAGTGAGGGAGGGAGTGAGAGGGTAAAGGGGAATTGGGTCACTTGGCTTTACCTAGCATCCCCCCTAACCAGAGGTTGGCAGCCCTCCACTGGGCACAAAGAGGCTGGTAGCAAGAAAAATGAGAAGGCCCAAGCACCTATACATCATATTTCTATGTAAAAAAAAAAAAACCCCACACTTATTAAGCATGATTTAGTGCATATGAGGAGAAACGGAAAAACCCGGCAATTAGAAATACATGAGGGCTGTTGTTAAGAACTGATAATGTATATCACTGGTTACTTTGGAACAATCCACTGTACATATGTGAATTTGCTTTCTGGTTGAATGGTGTTGTTAGTATGTTTTGTTGTAAGGACTAAGGGGACCACGCACAGCTAAAAATTCCAATTCTTGCTACCCAAGGGAAATTACCAAGGTTGTTTTCGAGGCATTTTTGTAGTCACTGGATGATCATCCAATTATTTAGAAATTCTATTCTATATTCTTTGATTATGAACATCATCAGCCTCTTGAAGTCATCATCGAAGGTAAAACATCATGGCTGATGATATTAGAATGATTAGCTGAGTACCTTGCTGATTACTTCACAAGCATAAACAACATAATTGTTTCAAGCTGCAAATCGAAATATACTTATTTGTGACTTAAAGTCTTGTCATTTTAACATTTTGTGTGTATATCTCAGTTTGTTTGTGGGCTGCACACGTGGTGTTACATCATCTGTGACCTCACAATGATTCCAGTCTTGTTTAGACAGAGGTAATCACTTAAGCAAGAGGTTCCAATCTATGCTTTTTTTTCAATGGAAAAATAAAGTATTTTGGTTCCGTTAGACTACATGGATTTACGTAAACATTTTTCACTAAATTCTTGACTTCTTGAGGAGAGTCTGTTTTGTAGGCTTCCATGCTGTTTGGTCGCTGCTGGCTCTCAAGCAGAATTATGGTACATGTGTCAGTACAGACCGCAGGGTGTCTATGAATACAATCATTCTTGACACGTATGATGGAGGCTGGTAGATCAGCTCCTATTGAAGTACTGTGCAAAGCTTCTGAATTAAAGTGAAGTCCATTATTGGCATCGCATTGCCATTAAAAATGGATTCACGATTTATTTAACTAACCTTTTCAGTTCAATAAGAGGCATATATCCTGTAGGAAGTTGCAGTAATTTCTGATAACTTGTATGCCGAGAGGAAATATCCTGTGGCTGTTCTCGTTTATGTTCTCCATTATAATTTTGCTCTAAGTGCTTTACCTCATTATCGGTGTAATACACATTGATCACTGCGATTTAAGTAGAAAAAATGGCTACTTAGCAGTTCATGCAAACATGAAAAAGTGTGAGCATTGATTGTTCCCTTCAATGTAACTGTATACAAACGAAAGACATCTGTTCACAAAAAAAGAAACCAATATCAAAGTAAAATGGTCATTTTTCATGTCACATACCAGGCTGTCAGGCAGCATTCAGACTAATAAAAAGCTATAGAGGGAAAGAATAAAGCAGTTTGTTACATAGGCCGCTTTGTATTTGGAATAGACTGTAAAATTATTTTTATGGTCAGCTCTGAGGGGTTTGTTTTTTTTATTAAGCTTCCTGTTTCTTCCATGCAGCGAGGCCGGCAGCGGAAAGCTTCCTGCTGAAAGGCATGTTAGGCCGAACTCCACAACTGAACTGCTCTCCCACCGTCCACTATGATTCAAATGTCTTAATGAAGAATACAATCTCTGAAACAAGTGTGAACCCTGCCATGTGCTCCAAGCTAATAATGTATTTAAACACATGTACAGCCTTAACCCCCCCCCCCATTAGAAAATAGCCCATTAACACTTAGTGGCTGTTATTTTGCATGCACCATAGAACATTAGGGTGTCAGAGCAAAAAAAGTTATACCCCACGAGCAGCCATATTACCCAGTGACAAATTCAGTACAGATGCGGCCCTGAGCCTGACTTATGACGGTATTTCCTCCACTTCTGCTATTCTCATTGCTGTGAGACAGAATATGACATCATATCGTGATGCTCCATCTCTTAGAGACGATTAGCACCAGGTAAAGTGCTATGGAGCTCGCACCAATTCGGTACAGTCCTTCATGGTGTAAATGGGTCAGTTGGGGGAGATCCGAGATCTACCTTGTAACCGGCCTATTGAGCAGCGGCTGAGGGTTCCTGCAGCTCTAGACCTAGGCCAGAATATCTCATCGGAGACATAAAGAAAGTGGCTAGCTGGCATATGAAGAAATGTGTCCCTGTCCATAGCTGTGAATAAATGGACAATTTGATTTCACAGTGAATATGGTAATGTCGTAAATGCAGCCTATTATATTTCATAAACCAGAAAAAAAAACCATTTCCTTTTATTTGAACAACTAAAGATTATTGACTACTACACTGCTTTAATAAATCTGATAAGATTTATCAAGAGTAATCCAGGAATCATATCCACATGTTTGTTCTGGCAAGCTAGTTACAAAATCATCCATAATTTAAAGATCATTATTCCTAAATTAATGAAAATTAATATTTAAAACAAAATGCATCTGTTACACTCTGATTCCCAAGCGGTGCGCTGTGCTTATTAAACAATATCATTGTAATATTTTTTTTTTCTCCGGCAGTAAATCTAAGGTCTAAATTGCATTTTTCATGACATTCCATAACCAACATAGAGCTTGTATTCTCCCGGTAGCACGGAAAATAGTGTTCTGTTTTGTTCATTATTTAAAGACCCAGTGGAATTTAGAAATGCCTGCTCTTGTAAAAACGCATACTATATGTGTCGGTACATATGCATGTATATGTATCAATACATCTTCCTGGAGAATTTCCCCAAGTTTATAGTGCTCGCTCAGAGGTCATATATTACGGCAACGCTTCTAGGGGAATAATTGAATGGGTTCCTTCTAGGGAGCGGTAACCACAGGTACATATTTCATGTGTAATAATGCCTTTGTTCGAGCAATACAATAAACTATACCGTTTGAGAAGTCTTTATGACTTTATTTTACTGAGCCTCGCTTGCATTTTTATAGGTTTTATCATGCGCCTGGGGCACCGGCAGTTGCGCGTATTCCAGTGAAGTTCAGCCAAGACTTGGACAATAAGCCAAAATGTGTATTGCTGCAATGGAGAAAAGCAAAAGAAAAAAAAGAGGGGGGGGGTAAAATATTTCACTAAATTAAGATGCTTATCTCTGATTTTTTCAAGTGAAATCAGTCCCTGAAAACATTACAAGAACCACTAAACTACGAGGTCAAGCTCTTTGATGGGCTGGCAAGTTCATGGAGATAACGCTTACAAGGCAGCAGTTTATATTTGTGTTCACAGTACTAAAATATTAAAAAGCAAAGTATTTGAGTAAATCTTTAAAAATCTGTTTAAAACAAATGCAATTCCCTTGAGCAGTTCTGCAATTACTCTTTAAAAGGCAGCTCCCACAAAAACAATATTACTAGTTCAGATAATACGTTTTGTGCAATTTTCTTTTCTCTTTTTTTTTTGCACATAATAAAAAGTTTCAGGCAACTGAATTTTTTTTTTTTTTTAGTTCTGTTATTTTAACCCAATCTACTAGACAAACCACCTGCCTCCTCATCATACTGACCGGTTGAAAAACAATAGTCTAAGTGCATAGTAGCAAGTGCATGCATCCAAAATAGGTGTAAGTGTGTGTGTGTGTGTATTTTCCTCCTCAGTATCTTTATACCACGTTCTTGCTAGCACTTACATATATCTTTACATGAGAATGCTAAAAACAGCTGTCACTGAATTAGCTGGTGTCTTTTGGCCATGTGCATCAGACCATAAGAACCAAATACAATAAAGTATTTTTTTAATGGTTGAAAGTGGAGGATTTTATTTGCTTCAGTGATAGGATTACAGGAGTCACGATCTTGCACCTGCACTATTTGTGCTGCAAGTCCATGTGTGACAGAGGACACAGCGGGAGGTAAGCCGTACAGTAGCCACGTAAAACAGGAATGAAAGGGTGTACTCGCTAAACGCAATGCTTGCTCTAATTAAAAGCAACGTCCTACTCCAGACTCACACAAAGCTGGTCTACATCCATTGCTGTTAATAGGTTAACATAACAAAACCTGCTTGTGACAAACTGTGAGAACCTCATTTAAATTCCCATCTGGGGAGATGTTTAGATCATCATTGTTCAATCTATCAGTCTGGTGTATGGCATTTGTCATCACTTCACAAGGAACCCCTTCCAGCCTCGTCCTCTGGTTTCATACAGCTGTTAAAGAATTTCCAAACAGTTGCTTAGGCATTCCAGTTCTTTATAACAACGAATAACTTGCACAATAATAGACAAGGTACCAATTCAACAGCACATTCAAAACATACTAGAAATGACACAGATGGTTACAGCTTAGGGTGAATTTTTCTCATTTAAATGAGGTTGGTCACATTTTACAGCTAGATATAAAATACCCTAATTGTGTATCTGTGCGTTATATCATATGTATGTGATGGTTGCATTTACATTTTCCCAAGTCCCTTAATGCTATACGGTTAAGGCGGCCCTGGTGGTTTCAGTATTGCCTTTGTCTGTGCAGATTACACTCTCTGCCATTCCATGCATTGCTCGAAACTCCAATCCTTACTTTGGATCCTTAACGATGTGCTACTAGAACTCTTTGATGCCCCATTTTCACGTTCCATAAAAATTAAAGGCATTTAAACGACGCTGCATAGCTCCGTATCTCCACTTTTATTTACAAATACTCGAAGCTTTCTCTTTGTCATGCCCATGACTTGAGCCTCCCTTCAACTGCTATCCCTTCTTCTCACTATAGTTTCCAGGCTTTTACCCATGCTATACTTATTCTCTGGATCTCCTAACCCTTTTCTATAAAACTTGTCCAATCTTACTTATTCTAACTTTAAAAGCTTCCTAAAAACCCACATGTTCAGAGAAGCGTACAATCTATCCTCATACCCACAACATGACCTGATCTCTACATGACCTTCATTCCAATCAAATAATTGTCAACCCTCTCGTTCCCCCCTCAGTGTCCTAAGAGATTGCAATCTCACATGAACAAGGCTATGTTCCTTTTCTGTACCCGTTTACCTTAACAAATGTTTATATTATTAAAAAAATGTTATATTGTCTATTTTAAAGTTATTGTTAATTTTCATTCGTCCGTATCAAAATGGGAAGAAGGCAAACGCTCTGGAATCTGCTGGTGCTTTAAATAAACAGAGTTAAATAGTTTATTCCTATGTAATAGTAGGTCACATCTATAAACAGAAGTTAGGATTCAAGTTAGGTAACTTGAGCTAAAGCTGCTTAGTGTAGTTTAGAATATGATTCCTAAGGAAAGTGTCTATGAAGGGTTACAACCGCTCCAAAAGTAACCTCTTTCTCCCAGGGGGGTGGTCGACATGTTGGAAGAGGCCCCAGCTGCCTTCCCTATTCAGTTCTTGAGCTGGTGTTCAGACCACAAGTCAAAGCAAACCAGACCGAAGTCCACTGAAGCGTGGCAGGTGAGTCCAATGTTCAGTGAGACAGCTCTAATGAAACCTAAACACGATAGGGAATTAATACGGACCTAAAAGAAACCTAAAAGGCTCATTTTCACAGGAGTCAGTTGCAATAATGCATCACAAGTAGTTGATGTTGATGTGTCGGCCGAGGAATCATAACTTTGTATCGACTTAAGGAATTACATTATCGTATGGACAATTTGTCTTACCCGTGATGAGTTTTTATTATTTGAGGGTATAGACTACCAAGATCTTTGCTTCTTCTATGTGCTGCAAGTGATGCCACCACACTACACTCCTTATTAGAAAATCAAACATCTAAAATATATAAAGTGTAAACATCTTACAGATTAAACAGGCCCGGTCTGTGGTTAGAAATCTCCTATTTTTCCTGTGTACCACTATTAGGCGGTAATCGTTTTAGGAATATACCGTATTTGCTCGATTATAAGACGACCCTGATTATAAGACGACCCCCCAAAATCTAAATATTAATTTAGGAAAAAAACAAAAAGCCTGAATATAAGACTACCCTATAGGAAAAAAAAAGTTTTACTAGTAAATATTAATTCATGTAAACAATATTTTCATATTTAATAAAAGCTATGATTGAGAAAAATATATATTTTTTTATTTCCTTTTATTTGCCAACCTGCCCCCCCAGTTATGCACATCTGCCCCCAGGGTTGCCACTCTGCCCCCAGAAATGCCTTATACCCTCTATATGCCACTCTGCCTCCAGAAATGTCTTATACCCTCCTATATGCCACTCTGCCCCATGATATGCCTTTTAATCCCCTATATGCCAGAGTGGCATATAGGGGGTTAAAAGGCATATCATGGGGCAGAGTGGCATATAGGGGGTTAAAAGGCATTTCTGGAGGTATATATATATATATATATATATATATATATATATCTGCTAACAGCAATCACACTCCTATCAAGCCAAGGCAGCCAGTACATGCTGAAACCTGAGGATGATAGGGGTGTGAGTACAGCCTCCCTATGCCATGCTACCACCACCACCACCCTTACACATCCATACTAACACACACTCATTCACAAACATTTAAATACTCATTCATTCCATTAATCACACATACTTCACACATTAATCACAAAAACCCTCCCCCACCCCCTTACCTGAACTGAAGATCTCCCACTCGAAGACTTCTGCAGGGGCCCGGCTGTGCATGCAACTTCTCTGGCCCCGCCCCCAGAGGAAGGAGGGGGGAGGCAGAGTTATGTGACACGCTGCTAGCTTCTTGTTCTCCTGCTGCTCGTGATCAAAGCCCGGTAAGTAGCATGGCCCCAGCAGACATTCTGAGGTCTGATTAGAAGACGACCTCGATTATAAGACGAGGGGTATTTTTCAGAGCATTTGCTCTGAAAAAAACCTCGTCTTATAATCGAGCAAATACGGTATGTGGAATATGATAAATGTAACGGTACCTAAGTGAAGCCACTGGCACATGGCACAGAATGCCAGATTCTGTATGCGTTAAATAACACTGTTTTTACTACTGATGGAAACATTTTCAGGACAAAGTGCCACAAAACGCAGGACCAAATGCTGCTGCTGGCGACTAGATTTTTTTAGAATATTATATATTGAAGTGTATAGAAATACCTTTCTCCTGGTTCCTAAGATAATGAAGTTGGCTACTACATTACACACAGACCCATGATTTATGATGCCACTAATACAGAGAGTGGGGTGAGACATACCGGTACTGACAAGATGCAGGAAGAGTCTACAGAGATGAAAAATACAATTCTCATCACAAAAAGTAGTTTATGATATTACTTCCTGTATAGTTCCTATGACACTTTATAGTTTCAATATAACAAATTATTTATAGCGGATCTCACAAGCAATGCCAGTGTCCAGACCTATAAAACATTCCAGTATATTGAGATGCGTCAGCAGCAGTTATGAAAGGTTTGCATAGAGCAGGCATGTCCAAACTTTTTTCGAAGAGTGCCAGATTTGATGAAGTGAACATGTGCGAGGGCCGACCATTTTGCCTGACATTTTCTGAACCATTAAAATTAAATGTAAATTAACTATTTTATGCAAAGTTTATTGAAAACGGCATACCACATCTATCCCTTTCTATCTCCCCTCCCTACCCCCCTTCTCACAATCTCCCCTCTCCCTCCCTACCCCCCCTTCTCACAATCTCCCCTCTCCCTCCCTACCCCCCTTCTCACAATCTCCCCTCTCCCTCCTTACCCCCTTCTCACAATCTCCCCTCTCCCTCCCTACCCCCCCTTCTCACAATCTCCCCTCTCCCTCCCTACCCCCTTCTCACAATCTCCCCTCTCCCTCCCCCCTTCTCACAATCTCCCCTCTTCCTCCCTACCCCTCCTTCTCACACACTCCCCTCTTCCTCCCTACTCCTCCTTCTCACAATCTACCCTCTCCCTCCCTACCCCCCTTCTAACGATCTACCCTCTCCCCCCCTTCTTACGATCTACCCACTCCCTCCCCCTCTTCTCACGATCTTCCCACTCCCTCCCCCCCTTCTCACGATCTTCCCACTCCCTCCCCCCCTTCTCACGATCTACCCACTCCCTCCCTACTCCCCTTTGTAGGTCACTTACCATCAACTCCTGTGTGTCCCGCCGCCGCTGCTGCTGCCGCCGCCGCCTGCCTCTGCGCTGCCCAGAGTGCAGTGTTGGAAGCGTGAGGCGTTTGTCTCGGGTGCCGGCGCTTCACGCTGAGCGCCGGCACCCGAGACAAACGCCTCACGCTTCCAACACTGCACTCTGGGCAGCGCAGAGGCAGGCGGCGGCAGGCGGCGGCGGCGGCGAGCAGAGGAGTCAGTGGCGGAACTACCGGGGTCGCGACTGCGACCGGGCCCTGGAGTTCTGCCAGTCAGGGCCCCAAGGGGTGCCGAGCGGTTGCTAAAAACGACCGCTCGGCACCTCTTGGGCCCCCCTGACTGACAGAAATCCAGGGCCCGGTCGCAGTCGCGACCCCGGTAGTTCCGCCACTGCCTACAATTTCTTCATCAGATGCCCTTGTGGCTGTGTGTGCCGGCGCAGGGAGAAGGAAAGCCCAAATCTAGCGACGTCCGAGATCGCAAGATTTGGGGCTTTCCTTCTCCCTGCGCCGGCACACACAGCCAGAAGGGCATCTGATGAAGAAATTGTGTAGGGGAGGGTTAGATTTCAACCCTCGTCTACAGTCAAACATGAACCCTTTTTAAAGTTACTGTAGACGAGGGTTGAAATCTAACCCTCCCCTACACAATTTCTTTATCATATGCCCTTGTGGCTGTGTGTGCCGGCGCAGGGAGAAGGAAAGCCCAGATCTCGCGCTTTCCTTCTCCCTGCGCCGGCTGATGACGCCAAGTCCCATGGCTCACCTGGGGGGCCGTATCAGTCCGGAACGCGGGCCGCAATTGGCCCGCGGGCCGGACTTTGGACATGCCTGGCATAGAGAGTTTCCAGTTGAGATATCGTCAGGTATAATATAACCACTTCTCTGTGACGCTTAATTAGTACAGTACCCGATGTGTAATGTATCGGCAACAGAACATACAACACTAAAAAGTGTTCTCTGACAACCTGAAATGACCTCTAATGCAGTCGGCTACTCTTCACACGGAACCACAACTATTTTTATGATATCTTAAAAAATATTTAGTCATTTTCTTTGTTATGAAATAATGCAGGGCCATTTTATACATTGGATAAGACTGTCTCTTATATAAATATATAAAATCCACGTAGGTAAAAAAAGGTTGTTAAAAGCCTTTGGCTCCCTCTTGCCATCTCCATATGCAACCATTGATGTACCTTGCATAAGAAGAAGGTGGCATTTGTACGATGGCTGGGTCCGTTTTCTGAGTGAACAAGTTTCCTTTTACTTCCCTGGTGGAGTGTGTGTGGTAGACAGGGCTGAGCACATTACCTGCCAAATGTGTTTTATTACTGTATTACTGAGCTATTTGGATGGGTTTGACCCTTGGAGTAAAAGATTCCAGTCCTCCCCTGATACCTGGCATCTGATGTATTAGTGACACGGCCAACACGGTTCTCATCCACTCCGGAAGTACCTTAAAACATGTATTAAGTTGAAAATGTATATATATTTATAGTTATATGTATATGTATATATATAAATCTGAAATAAATATTTAGTTTTTCCTACATTACTCATCTTCTCATCAACTTGACATCACACAGTGATCTGTAAGAATAATATAGAAAGCAATACATTTTTATGAAAACCCTATCTGTCCTGCATGAACAGGTTTCGTCCGGCACAGTAACATTACATTTTGAAGTTCTTATGATGGACTCCATTCCAGACTCTAATAGATCATACAGCGCTGTGAAAAAGCATTTGCCCCCCCTCTTTCCTGATTTCTATATGAAGTGTGAGTTTATTTAAAATGCAGCCCAGCATATTGAAATCAATGTAAACTATACGCTGAAGCATATAAAAACACGTCCATATATATCATAAATACACAAAGCGTAATAAGATATATAAGAAATACATAAGAACTATTTCTCAAAATCAATTCTACCCCAAACACGATGCAATATATCTAAGGCTCAAATCTTAGGGGAAAGTTGAAAGGTTCACAACAAATTGCACAGTTCCAGCTCTGCACTTAACCGTTTGGTGGCCAACATCTTCAGTTCATAAAGCCATTTCATTTCTAATTTTCCCATTCACCTCTTCAATGTTTTTTTATATTTATCAATCACTGGTTGTGCCAGACATGGTGGCAAGGTATATATTACCCCTTCGGTCTTTCAGCTCAGCTCGACTGAGATAACGGGATATTTTGGTTATTTAAAAGTGCTGTTCCACCTAAGTGTGTTTAACTAAGTTTAGTATTATAAAAAAAGTAATAATAATCCCAGGGAATTGCCTTTACAGAAATACAAAAAACTCTGATAGGCGGTTGCCACAGAAACCACAACAGCGTCTTAAAAGATTCCATGCTTTTTTGTGTGATTAAACGTTAAGAAGAATTAATTGCCGATCTACTGAGTTGGACAACAGGATAGACAGAGCCCTGTGTGGGCTTTTGCAGCGAGTGGGGAGGAGCGCCTCGGATGTCTTCCAAACGGTGCAAGGAGGTGTAAAATTAATAGAGGTCTGAGCGGCAACCATAACAGCTCCTACGTGGCCACCTTAAGATGCTCTCTAGCTCGGCGCTGCAAGGTGGCACTTCGGGTAAGAAGGGCAGGTGACCACCCACTTCTTGGACAACTGAAGTGTTGGGGCTATTATTAAATGTGTTTAATATACAGAACTGTAGGTGGTCTATGCAAAAGCTACAGGCAAACTCAACTATATTTTGTTCCACTGAAAAAGTCTGTAAAGCGGAGTATTTACATACACAAAAAATATTTTATGACAGCATCCCTTTAATAAAGACAACATCCAATGCACTGGTGAACAGCAATGTCATATAATTTATTCCTTAAAAAAGATTGTAAATATAAATCATCCCTTATTTGTGATCTCACCACTAGACGATCCTAGTAAATTATTTATTTTGCTTTGTTTGAGATTCATTACTCGATTGAAACCACATGCACATTTTGAAACAAGTGGCTAAAGCCCTCTCGTTAAAAGGTTCCTACGATAATTATTTGTTTTCTGCGGCTTGCATCAGACAGGAACACCATACATCCATCAAAAATACTACCGTTCTGTGATAAATAAATCATACGGCAGCATCCATTATTGCGCATGTATTAACGAGAAGCTGCATGCGAAACCCAAGTGTATAGTCAAGTGCTAAACAGACACACATGCACAAAGCGCAAGACATATGGAATGGATCTTGTGTTTTATTTGTGTATATTGATCTCTTTCTCTAAAACGCAGCTTTTCCCTAGTGTTTTATCAATGTAAAGAAAGAGTATGTAGCTCAACATACCCCGGGACTCTGCAGCGTCCTAGCGAGGGGGTTGAATAAGATTTTAATTAGCCCTGCCATGAACTCAAGGGGAAGTCATCTGTCAAAGTCTAAGCTAATTTGTTCTATTGGAATAAACAATATAACTATGCAGTATGTCACTCACTTATGTAAAGCTATTACTTAACGCTGTCATCAGTGTCCCCACTTGGGACAGAGAATTGCACTTTCTTGCTCTTTTGCTACACTAGTTGAAGGCTGCACCTGTGCATTGGTTGAAAAACAGGTGGTGCTGTCTTGGTGTCTTTAGAGAACAAAGAATTGAAGGTTTTAGTGATATCTGTACACCTCTTTCCATTGAGGAACCAACCCCTCTTTGGATTTAGTGGTGCTGATTCAGTGATCAACTTAGAACAGGCTGGTCTGCCAATCATGTTCTGGGTATCAAGTCCACTTCAGGATAACACAAGACACAGGTTTTTGGGTCTAGTCGGTGGCATCTTGCAAACAATTTGGAATTCCTCCCAGACCAGCTGAATCATTCGGAATTTGGAAGCCACTAATAATTTAATGCTTGCCACATTACTTCAGAATGGCTTGGCAATTAGATGCCCAGTATGTTTAAGCACATGGGACAGGCCAAGCACAGAAGTATTTCTGTTCTCGGACAGATTGGGAGGAAAGGATTCATGGCACTTCTACGCACTATTTTCTCCAAAAAATACAGTGGACAAGAGCCACAAAACCACTCAATTGTTCCCTTTAGCAACACGAGGCAAACTCATGAAATGTTGAAACTATTAGCTGCATTAACATCTTCACTGCAATTGTTTGAGGTATAAGCCATGTAATCTAGTTGAAAAATCCCTCCTATGTTAAACTGTGGTGGAATACAACTAATCACAATAATAAAGCCTTCAGCTGGCTGAGGCTAATGTGAGCTGCAGGAAGACATCTGTTATATTCTGCTGTTGCGATTCATTAGTATCTAAAAGAACAAACTAGTTGGTACATATATACGCTGCCTCTACCTATCTCAGTACAGATATCACCCATCAGAGTAAACCTTACATTCCAGGACCCCAAGGAAAAATGGCCACCTACGCCCCACTCCATTGTGCATCATCTGTAATGTCAATGTGTTCTGATCCACCCTAACAGGGGATGAAAAGGATGTGGAGGAATATGGTGGTGATGTTTTGGGGTTTATGAATATAGTGGTTGGGGGATAATGATTGGGGGATTGGAATTAATTATGATATGGGTGAGTATGATGGTCAGGGACAGCTCTACACTAATACATACATACACACACACACACACACACACAGCCACTCTAACACCATACCCTTACTATAGGGATATATAATTATAAATTTATTACATATATTAAAACATTGCGGTGATATCAGACACATATGTTTTGTTTTTGGTGGTGTTTTTGTGAGTGGGGGGGTCTCAGGGTGAGCCATTTCTTAAAGTTCTCAGGTATGGTAAAAAGTACACACACCCCTTAATTATTCTGAGTACTTTTGTCAAACACACAAATACATATAAGTAGGCAAATAACCACATCGTAATTTGTATTTATATCCATAGTGACAAAGATAACAATAGCCACACAAATGATATACCAATTAATTTAATGCACAAGGTTTGCACAAGGAATAGACATATTTATTGGGCCAATACAAAAAAATAGACTCACACAACCACTGAGGTCTCCAAAACTTTTTTATGTTGGTCCTATGTCACTTTTGCTGTAAGACTCCACGGCTCATGAAGCAAGCAAAAATTTGAATTTTCCACTCATGTGGGCAAATTAAGTAGAAAGGCATTCTACTGACCACCCTGAAGATCATGACATCCTGACTGATTAGATTTAAAACCTGCGTGTAACCCCACACTGTTTTGAAGAAAGCATGCTTAAACTTTTCTGCTCTTGCATTTCTTTTTCACTGATGATAATGAAGTTAAGAGCCCGTGCCAAAATGCACAACTCAGCTATTCAAGCAGCACAATTATCATAATAAGTATGAAACTAATAAAACTACAAAAAAGTGAACAGACCGTGACATAACTACTGAGTTTTAGAAAGCTCAAAGTCGTCTTTAAGGCTGCATCTGTTTTTTTTTATGTCACAGAAGATTTGGTTACATTTAGTCTTCAGAGTTTTAGATGCCCAGGATAACTATCATGCCAAGGCTCTTATGTGTCTATTTACATCTTTGTGCAATTTAAGTAAGCTTTTGGACCATATTCTCACCTGTGAGTACCGTGAAATGACAGTCTTCAATAATTTACCTGGTTTACATCTACTTTGGAGGTCTTGTTTTCTCTTCATTCCTTCTGACCCCTATAGTTATACTGTTGATCATGCCCTGTCAGAGACACAGAATTGCACCACCAAAATAAAACCTAATATAAAGTTCATTAGTTTTGTTTTGGGTACACTTGAGTGACTCCAGAAAGCAGATAATACATTAATCTTTCACACAACAAAAAGTGTTTTCAGTACAATTAAGGTGTGACAAGGGGCGGATAGGGCAAACTGGCACAGAAGATGGACAGGACCACCAGCCGCCTTACCTGAAAAGCCACCTCATGCCAACCAGCTTCAAAGTGTCACAAAGAAGCCAAGTGGGAGCTCCGTTTTACTGCTCACTGGGCCCATCAGTGGAGATCAGAGTCCCATGATAGTTGGGACAGTGCCCAATAATGCATGCATTCGATTGGCTCCAGATTAATATCGTGAAACAGTAGATATTTCATACACACTTGCCCCTTTAACCACCCAGTCTGGGGCCAGCCAAAGCCATATGGCATACCTAACACGAGCTGGAATACTCTTGTGCAGGGGTAATTGCTGATTCA
Source organism: Spea bombifrons (assembly GCF_027358695.1). Classification (NCBI taxonomy): domain Eukaryota; kingdom Metazoa; phylum Chordata; class Amphibia; order Anura; family Pelobatidae; genus Spea; species Spea bombifrons. The sequence continues at coordinate 18,376,572 of NC_071089.1, read as the reverse complement.
CTGATCCTTAAACACTGCTGCGTATGCATATTTGGCTGTTTATTAAAGTTCCCCAAAGTTATTCCTCAGGCCTCACCAACAGCGCAGGAGTCCACTGCGTCCTCACATGAGCACAAGTTTATTAATTAGCATCTCTGTTATTCTGACAGATCCACCTGTTCTAATGGAAAAGCCACCTGCACTTATGTGTACACATCCTGAAAACTCTCTTTGCAAGACCGGAGCATAGTTAAAATATAATATAAGTGTAGTGAAAATATACAGCGCGTTAAGGTTTACTAAAGATGACACTTTTATTGGCTAACTGACTGCAAGCTTTCAAGACTATCTAGCTTTTTTCCCAGCATTTGAAGCAGAAATTATTCATACATTGTGCTGTGGTATTTGCCCCCTCCCCAATGTCTTCTATTTGTCACATTTAAATGTTTCAGATCATCCAATTACCGGCACGCGATGTACCTTACCGGTGATTGGCTGGTTGTTGTATACAAAGCCTGCTTGGATTGGGTGGGTCAGCTCTCCCTGCCTGCCCAGCCCTCCTTGTCTCCAAGACATGTGATAGAGAGCGCTCAGATCAGGTTACAGACTGCTTTGGCCACATTCCAAAAGTGCCGTACCTTTATTAGTGCTGTCCCTCGCCGAGATCTTCCAAAAAAGACTTCTGATGAGAAAAACACGCCTCTTTCACCCGTCTGGCCTGCCCTTCTATCCTATTACCTCCTTCTCTGCCTCTCAGATCTCGCTCCTGAGGACTGCAGTGAAGCGGCGCAGGGAATAAGGCCCTGCACTAATTTACGGACAACATATATGGCTTATCATATCAACATGTTGCCACCTCCTGTCCTCAAGATCCCCCGCAGCACTGCAGGGGACCTCGATCTTCTCCTCCGGCAGTGATGCGCGCCGACAACCTCTGCTGCTGCCGGCACTTCCGCCGAGGCTTCTATGATGGAGTGCTGGTGTCACATGACCTTCCGGTGCTCCACCACAGAAGCCCTGGCGGAAGTGCCGGCTGCAGCAGTGGAGGTTGTCTGTGTGCATCGCACAGACCTTCACCGGCTGCCCCACTACACACCAAGGAATCTAAAGCATGGGGAGAAGTCTAGGGATGCACCGGTAAGTCGGGGGAGGGTAAGAGTGGCATATAGGGGGTTAAAATGAATATCAGGGAGGCAGAGTGGCATATATGGGGTTCAAAGGAATATCAGGGAGGCAGAGTGGCATATATGAGGTTAAAAGGAATATCAGGGAGGCAGAGTGGAATATAGGGGTTAAAAGGAACATCAGGGAGGCATAGTGGCATATTGGGGATATAAGGCATTTCTGCGGGCAGAGTGGGATATAAGGGGGTATAAGGCATTTCTGGGGGGGCAGATGTGCATAACTGGGGGCAGGTTGGCAAATAAAAGGAAATAAAAACAAAATGCAATATTTATCAATCATAGTTTTTATTAAATATGAAAAAATTGTTTACATGTAAAGTTATATTTACTAATAAAACTTTTTTTTTACTACTTATAGGGTAGTCTTATATTCAGGCTTTTTCTTTTTTTCCTAAATTAATATTCAAATTTGGGGGGGGGGATCTTATAATCGAGCAAATGCAGTATTTATTGTTGTTTATAGCGCCATCAAATTCCGTAGCACTGTACAGTGGGTACACAGGGCATAACAAGTAGTATAAAACATAACAATTTGACTTACAGAAACAAAAGGCGAGGCAGGCCCTGCTTACACGAGCTTACAATCTAGATATATATATATATAATTCTTGTTCATATAAGGCAGGAGAGGATTTCAGGCCAGTATTGCTTGGCTAGTTGATACAGCTGCATCTCATAATTAGAAGGGAGGTGGTTAAATACGCTGCCTGCTCAGGTAGAGAGATATTGTTCTCTGACGTGAGGGAATAAACATCTTAAACCCGTGGTTGGTGAATGATGATTTGTATCTTGGCAAGCGGCGAGCCACCTAGGTATAGTCAGTAGAAAACTATTGTTTAGCAACGCTCAGCAGGGCAATGATTTTGTTTCGTTTATTTCGATGCTGAATATTTTTGCAACATGAAAACCAATTAAACAGGCCGAGCCTCGTGTGTATGAAGTGTCACTGCACCCTAGAGGACTGTGTGTTTAAAGTTATTTGGGACAAAAGGTGCAGCTTGCGTAAAGCAATTGCAAAAGAGTTTTCTAATGATTGATTAGTCTTTACTATTATTATTATCTTTTATTTATAAAGCGCCAACAATTTACGCAGCGTTTACTACAATACATATATACAAGGGGTATGACAAGACGAGAATTGACAGACTAAGACAAACCGATACATTAGGTGGAGAGAGCCCGGCTCGCAAGCTTACAATCTTTTAAACTTAAACTTGGATCAGCGAACACAACGTGCCATTGGAACACATGAGTGATGGGAGGGATGAAGAGCCTCTGTACACCTGAAGATATTCCATTAAAAATCTTAAAAATCATCAGTTTCCAGCTACAACAGTCATTTATAACATTATCAATGCCTAATATAATGGACAAAACTTGTTTTTCTTTTAAAAAAAAAAACAAAACAAGAGCATTTCTAAGTGACCCCAAACTTATGAACCGTGGTGTGGATAGATAGATAGATAGATAGATAGATAGATAGATAGATAGATAGATAGATCGATCGATAGATAGATAGATAGATAGATAGACAGACAGACAGATAGATAGGTGTGTGTGTTTTGTGAATCCATTTCTACATCTTTAATATCAAAAATGACAAGGCAAAAAGTAAGATTGTTCTGCTACACACTTTAGAAAGCTGGAAGTACTCCTGAGATCATAGCGTAAAACTTGCCGGTACTTGCAGTTTTGTAAGCCAAGCTGATTGTTCCAATGCAAAGCCAGATTGAAGGTATTACACGGACGAGAAGACTAAGCAGAAGACAGACATGGAGAGACAGACAGCATCAGTCTGACATGATTTAACTAGCAAACAAAACCGGTATTGTTATCAGAATGTTTACCTAGATTTGGAGAATTAAATATGTCTACTGCTTTTTTATGGAAAATAGGTTGCAGCATGTACAGAATACCAATCAATAAAAACAACAGGAAAAAATGAAACCTTGATTGTATTGACTATTACTTTGGAAAACATAACACAGCTTGACATTTTTGTTCTGTGAGGTCTCGCATATTCCCCAGTACTCAGATAGGGTTTATAAACCCCAACAGCAGCTTACAGGTCAGTAGAGGATTTCAACTCACTAACTTCACTTTATACTATGGAGTGCAAACACAATTGAGCCGACACTACACGATACATAGCTAATGTCAGGTGATTTCTTAAAAGCGATCTCACTGATCAGTCGTTCTCCCTTGACTGGCCCACTAGATGTGAAATAGATTGAGGTTTATGCTTTTGCAGCACAGACTTCAATCACAACTCCCATACAGTCTCCTCGCAATGCACTGAAACTGTTCTCCTTTAATGCGTCACAATTATATACTTATAGGGATTGAAATTCACTTGCGAACCACGATTCACGATGGAGATATTATGACTCCAACGTTGTGCATGAAGTGTTAAACAAAAACTTCATGGGAACGTCAATCTCAGGAGTCCAACTCGAGTTAAACAGTCTGAAACCAAATAAGTGTCAAGCTTCACTTGAGATAATCTAGAAATCAAATGAATACTTTCCACAATGACCTTATCAGAGACATCTTCATGTTGTATTTTCAGTAAATGCTTCAGAATTACCATCGCATAGGATAAGTAAATCCATGTACATTGTAATAATCATGATTTGTAACCCAGGGACCACTTGTTGGCCCCTATCCACCAACCACCTACCCCCTGGGAAATTAATCTCTTTTTCCCCGCTATTCTTGGTGGCTCTTTCTTGTCCATGATGGAAGGTGTTACAGCAGAGGGCTATTACGGCAGGGCAAAAAACTGCTTGTTACTATATGAATTGAAGCCTGTAAAGCGTTAAGAAACTAAAGATCCGTGTGTCCTAGTTCCAGCAAAACAAACATTAGCACTGGCTTATTTAGGTTTAATGATTTATTTTCTGGCCAACTTGGAAATATTACCCGTCACATATTTCTTGAGAGCTGCAGGAAATAGAAAATGTTGGCCTTAGACATGACATCAATAAAAAAAAATGTCAACTATACAAAAGCATCAGAAAATGAAAAACTCCTTGTACCTTCAATACACAATATGCTACCAAATCAATAATGACTCTTCAAACATACTTTTATTGATAGATGTTAAAAATAAAGTAAGAAGCCAGTGATTAAAGTTAGTAAAGATTAAAGTATAGAGCATATGAAATAACAAGGCATGAGCCAAAATGGCATTCCATGGCAAATCCATGCATTTGTATCAATGTATTGACATTGGAAAAAATTCTTAGCCCAGCCATGACCAAAATGGCACTGGGTGGTAACAGCCTTTTAGGCAGGTCAAACAATACGTAATGCCCTACTGCTGCATGGGTGTACCCGAGACAAGTCCCGATTTGTGTAGTAACCTCCTGCTATGGCTAAAGGTTGCTTGGTCTCCTGACGGTGTATGATCTTTGAGTAGAAGAAGCCCCCAGCTCAATTTCCCCCACCTGTGTCTAGCTAAGCATACATAAAGCCCTGCTCCCACCCCAACACATTCCCAATGGCAAACTAACCTACCCTTGTTGTACCTGAGCATAGTGGGAAAAAATATCAGTCTGGCAGACATCTAATAATAGATGAGATTTAATACAAAGTGTAACAATGACATACTATAGCTGTTATTTCCTAATCCCGTTTTCTGCATAGTGCACACACACAAAAACATTCAGAGCAAAAGTATGAGAAACAGTTCTCTATATTGGCTTAATGATACATGAGCCGGCCAGTTGGTGCTTTTGTTGTTGCTTCCTCCAAACTGAATTCCTTAAATAAATATACAGGTGACTCACTTGATGAGGACATCCTAGGAAGCCGCCGTCCCCGAACGAAAGATTTTAATAGCGGCTGGTTATAATCACCTGCTGAGAATCACAAAGTAAAACCTCCGGTCTTCTGGGAGCTGTGCACTCATCGAAGCAGCTTTATCTGTGACCCCTATGTTTACGTCACTCCGCTGAAAGCAACCACACTGATTACTTTGATCTCATCTAAGGTAATAATGCTGTTGCATACAGTAAGACATGCAGGATTCAGATGTTCCCGAGCCTGGCAGTGTCTTCACTATGCTGGAGATTGCCGGAACGATGTATAAATCTATCACAAGTGCACATTAAGCGCCATTCACAAAGTCATCCTTGACACATGACATAGAAACGGAATTACCAGCTTTAATACATCCCACTGTACAGGGCTGCAGAATACGATAGGGCTATATAAAACAATAAATAATGCATAGAAACATAGAATTTAATGACAGATAAGAACCATTTGGCCCATCTAGTCTGCCTGTTCTTACTGCTATATGGACTCAAACCCTAATCAGTCATTGGTCTTGTCTTATATAGCTCCATGCCTATATTGTGCATGTTTACATTTTCTCATCTGCCACTGTTGTTCCGCTTATCTACCACACGCTCAGGAAAGTCAACCTTCCTAACATTACACTGAGACCTCTGACCTTCTAGTTTTGGATTATGACCTCTTGTTCTAACTTTTGTTCTCCTTTGAAACAAACTTCCCTTTGTTAAACCCTTTAGGTATTCAAATGTTTCTATTACACCTCCTGTCATTTCTCCTACAAGCTATAGTATACAATAAATATCATATATCGCAATACATAATTCAGTTGCAGACAGGATGCAGCAACGGTGGGTGATCTTGCACATTTTAGCCCACAGACCAGCTCTTTTAGAAATATAGAAATCTATAGTAGCAGCATGTGGTGCCAATAATTACATTTAAAAAAAGGTACTGGGAAAATATCTCCTAGTGGAATCACCGTAGACATAAAAGTATCCACACTAAAACCCCTAAACTAACTGATAAACAATGACTTACTGTTATCCTCAGTTACGGTGAAATAAAAAATAAAATAAAAAATTCTAAATGTCATTTAGAAGTAATAAAGATCTATGGCATTTGTGCAGAAGCTAAACTAAATTAAACATTTCTACAACTGAAACCACACAATACACAAACCTTTTCACACCAGTGCTCTCATTTTCAACAGACTATTATACTTTTCCTTCTACCCAAAATGATGTGAGGCTCTGGAGAATTGAGAATGGAGAATGTTTCGGCTTCTTTTGACACATACCAATAAATAAATTTCCCTTCGGTTCTACATGGCCACTCGCATTCTTTGTGGAAAAAAACAAGTTGTTAAGCTTTACTGGTTCACATAAAAATTCTTGTATAATCTTCGACACAGACATCGATATTCCCCCTCTATTTTTATAAGTGAGTACGACTGCTGGTTGTTAGGCTCTGTGGTGATTATTCACAGGGCTACACCTGTTCCAACAGAAAAGGTCCTCTCCATTTTGGAAACATGTGTCCTGTGTTGTGCAAGAGGACTTTTCGCAACGGGCAGACAGTAATCTCATTAATGATATGAGCTTTTTGAGTGTCCTACTAAGATATACCACTAGACTGATAGATAGATGTCTAAGAGGAGCTCTGGGCAGCCAATGTTTCCAGGTATGCTGAGCATTACATGATGCGACACAGAGGTTGAAAACTCTTAGCTGAAGAATGATGTGTACAAACGTTTAGGGAAAAAGATCCCCACACGCTGCTTCTCCGGGTCAACAGCCGAATCCTCAAGGTCGCAGGAGCAGGGTCTTAACACACCCCACTGCCCACCCATTTCCCCTTTAAATGGGGAAAAATTGTGTTTTCTGAGAATGCCCCCAACGTCAGCAGGATCGCCCACCGCAGTCAGCGGGCAGTACTGGCCACATCCCGCAAGAGTAGGGTCTGGGTAGCCAGAGCCCAAAATTTCCCAGGTATGGTAACAAGTGATAATGTGGAATTATTGGCGGTTAGTAAGCCCTAGTACAATGGACAAAATGATTGGGATGTTGCCATAACAGGATACATGTTATACTGAAAGGATACAGATGGCAGAAAAGTATGAGTGGTTGCCCTTTATGTAAGAAATAGATGAATCTTAGGTTAATCTTATACAGCGATAAAGAGAACCTAACGACGATTTGGGTAACTTAGAATTTGCTAACAAAGTGGTTGTTTGCATCGGTGTGATATATAGATGCCAATGAAAGGTTAGTTTATAATTATGGGGGACTTTAGTCTGCCTGATGTAGATTTACGGGACCTGATGGGATACACACAAGTTATTAAAAGAGCCCCGGAATGTCCTAGAAAAATACATGAGCAGACTTATTCAACAAGTAACTCTCTAAGCAGGAGTAGTTCCAGGAGACTGGAAGTTGGCAATTGTAGTACGGCTTCGCAGGGAAGACTCAGCCAATTACAGGCCAATAAGTCTTACAGCAGTAGTTGGGAAATTAATGGAAACCATGCTAAAGGACAGGATTGTTAACTATATGCATGTAAAAAGAAACAGTACAGGTTTACTGGAAGGAGGTCATTCTTTTTGACTGGGTAACTAAGATAATAGACCAAGGAGGTCCTGAGCTCTATAGCGAGAGGTATTAGTAGCAGGAAGGGTGAGGTGGTTCTGCCACTTTACAGATCTTTGGTCAAGCATCACCTAGAGTATCAGGTACAGTTCTGGAGACCCTCATCTCTAGAAGTCAGGAAAGACTAAGTGATCTTAATATGTATATGGAGGAAAGAAGATAGATGGAAGACATAATAGAAACAGTTAAATACTTAAAGGGATTTAACAAAGTACAGGAGGGAAGCGTCATAATCTAAAACTAGAGGGTCAGAGGCATATATGTAATGTAAGGAAGTTCCACTTTACCAAGAGAGTGGTAGATGAATGGAACAGTCTTCCAACAGATGTGGTTGAGGCTAATACACTGAGGAAGTTTAAACATGGATGGCATAGACATAAAGATAACCTGACTATGAGACCAGACGAAGGACTGATTGGAGTTTGAGTCCTTACATCGGGGACAGACTAGATAGGCCGAATGGGTCTTATATGCTGTCAAATTTTATGTTTCTATGTATGGTTATATTAATAAGATGAATACACACAAAAAGCACTATGCAAAACAAAAGAGATGCAGCTAAATATAGAGCTTAGTGATATCCCTTCTAACTTCTCTAAACACCTGTATCCAACTCTCTCTTAAGCATAAAATCGTAAGTTATAAACGTTGGATAACCAAAAGCGACACATTATCTGTCCCAATCATGAAGTCATCTTTTCTAAACTACCACCTGTAATGGGTCTACTTCCTTTTCAATATGTGTACTCTTCAGTTGTTTTACACTAACTGGTGATCTTTATAGTAACTGCACAAAAAATAAGCCATATACATAATTAATTCAACAATTCCAACAGAGTTAACAGAGCTTTACTCTCACCGAGGTTGTATAAAAGTTTAAATATTTCCCTTGAAATGCAGCTTAACTGGGGTATTTTACGAGACTCTAGGGAATATCTGTACACAAGGGGGCAAATTAAACTTTCATGATGTTTACAACTTATGAGCCAGATTCATCACATGCCAAGAATCATTATATCTGCACACTAACAACCTTGGATCCTCTTAACATATGCATATATATATATACACATCCATACACACACATATACATCCATACACAACACAGGTATGACATATATGAGCTTATGGCATGCTTCAGCCAAACACAGTTACATGGGTTTATAAGTATACAGAACTGATAAAACCAGGGTTTGTGAAAATTACGGATCTCTTTAAAGTTTGTATTGTCTGCTTGGGTCATAGCGTATGGCTATCCTGAATATAAGACCAAATATTGATTAAGGTTTGAGACTTTACCTAGATGGGCTGAACGGTTCTTATGTGCCATAAAGTTCTATGTCTCTTTTTTTCCTATCTCACTTGGCTTAGCCTTTGTCTCAACTACTAGCCCTGTCTCTGGCTATTAAACGTCCGTATCCCAGACCAATATCCCAACCCTAGCCTGATATGTTAGGTCTACCTTGATATGTAATGTAATACAAATACAGTTCTTTCCAAAAAATTCAACCAATTCTTCAACTGCATTTTTTTGTTCATTCGTCACTCTTTTACCACTCCCATCTTTACATATAAGAAGCGTGTGCCTGATATTTCCAGCTACCTTTATTGGGTTTGCTCTGCACATACGTAAGACTTTTTGTATTTGTGTAAGGCTGTATGATTAAAGAGGCCTGGCATTTGGGGTGCCTCTACTAACTGCTATGTTCTAAGCAGATATTGTCTGATTTTATGGATTTAAACCACCGTTATTCTCTGATTTAGACATACCCCCAAAATCATAAGGAACAGTTATTGTTACCATAAAATGAGCATCTAACCCAAGTGCAAAACTATAATTCAACCAACAAATCATTTTTGACTGGTATGAGCATCCCTGCCATGGCTAATTAGCCACAGTGCACTCTTTAGAACACCCCACCTTTTCCTGTTTTCAAACGAGTTTGCTGCACATATAATGCAATCAAGCAAAAGAGCGTAAAGTCTTCCATTTGGCGTATATTTTTTTTAATGCTAACAAGGGATCTGGTGCGTTGGCACCATGTTGGTGTAGACTGAGGATGACATAGAATTATTTTACCAGCGCCACTTACAGCTGAGCTGCCAGGGACGGTGATCGTTGAGTTAACAGCGCTACCAACCATCATCATCATTTAGCATTTATTTACACAAGAGAGCCTTTATGTCTTATACAAATATGAATAGTATTACTTTATATAAAATGTGCTGCATGCAAGAGCTTTTTATCTTGTTGCTGCATGTCTTACTTTAACCCCTTCCGTACCAAGGGTTTTAGTACTCCAAATACCACAATATTTTTGTGCCACTTTTCCTATGTGGGTTTAAGATCCCCCCCTTTTCTGCGTTTGATGTACCCACTCAATCGTACACACAACAATATGTGAGTGCTAATATGTAAATAAGACACACAAATCTTATTTATTTATATATTTGTAACATCAGGTGCCCCAATGTACAATGACCCAATTTATGTTCGGTAACATCCCTGGATTACAGACATCCCTTACATGGTACCTTATAGGGTAGTGTTTTTAATACTTCTGGTTTAAGAAGATTAGGGGTAGTGAATGGGGTGGGGAGGGGGTTATACTTTTTACATGTAGTGCTAGGGCAATCGGATGTAGTTTTTCTTCTTTTAAATATAGTCTCCTCCTTTATAGTGTTTATTCCCTGTATATATTTAAATGTTTCTATCATATCCCCCTGTTGCATCTTTCTTTCAGCCTATACATGTAAAGATCCTTTAACCTTTTCTTATAAGTTTTATCGTGCAATCCATAAACCAGTTTAGTAGTCCTTCTCTGAACTCTCTCCAATATCTATATCCAGGGGAGTACCTAGAGCAGGGGCGTCCAACGTGCGGCCCTCCAGCTGCTGCAGGACTACATCTCCCGTACTCCTCAGCCAGCCCCTTAGCTGAAAGAGCATTATGGGAGATGTAGTCCTGCAGCAGCTGGAGGGCCGCACATTGGATGCCCCTGACCTAGAGTATTTGGCACCCAGGGCGGATCCTGTATGTGGAACCCCCCCCCCAAAATCAACTGGGAAAAACTAGAAATCTGAAAACATAATTTATACCTACATTAAATAAGGTTAAATATAAACACTTACTGAACAGATATAGTACAGTATAATTCCTATCACTATATACTGAGCTAGACATTGATGGTGGTACAGCATAACTCACATCACTAGATACTGAGTCAGACACTGACAGTAGCGCAGCATAACCTCTATTACTATACACTAAGCCAGACATTGACATAGTAGGCATCTTCTCCTTTAGCATCCTGCCAGTGCCACCTCTGCCCTTGAAACAGCCTGCCTGTGCCAACTCTGCACCAGAAACAGCCTGCCTGTGCCAACTCTGACCCAGAAACAGCCAACCTGTGCCATCTGTGCTTACTGCTGTGGCGCTCACACCCAAGTTCCTGCTTCCCCTGCGCGGGAAAAGTGTTTCCTCACAGTGTGTGAGCTCCAAAGTGGTAAGCTGCGGGCTTGTGTTAGGTGGCTGTCAGGCCCACCGGGCACCCCCATGACGACTGGTACCCGAGGCGGACCCCTCCCTGCCCCCTTTAGGTACGCTACTGCCTATATCCTTCTGGAGATACGATCTCCACTACAGTACTGTGTACAATACTCCAAGTGAGGTCTCACCAGTGATTTTTTTCATTTTTATTCTTTTACTTATTTATTTTTACTTTTTCCCTTTGTGAGAAGAGAGAGAAATGTTGTTTCTTAATCTCTTCCCTGTGACCCCCCTGCACTGATTACACCGTGATCAGCGAGCAAGTCTCCATTGGCAATGCATTTGATCAGCCTGCAAGCGGGGGAACTGAATGATATCCCAGCAGGGTCTACTGACCTTGTAGGGAATATTCTGTCCTCCAGCTGTCATCGTGCAATTGGGCATTCCTTATGTGAGGGTGTACCATTGCTTGTGCCATGCTCTGAAATAGGTCTCTGCCTTCTGCTGACAGGGGGAGTCCAGGCTGTCAAAACTCTGAATGTCCTAATCGGCTTTATAGCACAGTTTATTATGACATACTGTACGTCTGTACGGCACAGAAAGGGGTTAACTGATGTCTCAACCTATCATATTCGTTATAATAGCTTTAAATTACACAAAACCAAAGTAAAAAAACACCCTAAATTTTATACATGTTTATTAAGCAAAGCATTTAAGTGGACTCATTTCTAAAAGGGCTGCTCGTGTAATTTATATCCTGAATTTCTTTTACGGCTAAGAAATTTTAATAAACCTACAGCTTTTTTTTTTGGTCAAACTAATTGCAATCAAATAAAATCATACCATTACATTAATCATATGGCAGTCTCCGAGTCTGATAAATTAGGTTTAATTACTATCATGGCACATCATTGTCATGAAATATTCAATCAATGTTAACGAGGCAGAAAATATTTTGCCCTGCTCTGTAAATATCCAAATGTAATACATCCCCCTATCAACAAAAGGTTAATGAACCCTCCATACATTGACCCGTTTTTACAAGGTTTAATAAATCAATGGGAGACAACAGCAAAGTTATAGAACCTACAATTAAAGCAATTACAATTTAGAACAACTAGAATAAGAGTGCACTGTCTCCTTATCTACCACAAACCAACCATAAAACATCAGAGGACCTGCAGCTCAGTAACTGCCCTTTAACTAAAACTCCCACCATCCTCATCCAGTCATTGACTATTTACAGATGTTCTTTTCCCACAACAGTGGGACTTATTCTCAAAAACCAAAGAGAACTATAGTAATAAAAAGTGTGAAGTATAACAGAGATGCTTGAGATGCTAAAATGTTTTTTTTTCTACCATCACCCTACCCCCAAAAAGTTTTTTTTTAAACTGTAAAGAAAAATGTAGATGCAGGACTGACCAATCACAATAATAATATTAACCAATTAGCAATAATAATACAAATTTGTATCAGTGAATAGATGCATATTATTATAATTTTTTTATTTACATAGCAAAATCATATTCTGTAGCGCTGTACAATGAGTAAACAAGACATGACAAGTAGCACATAACATAACAATTAGACTTACAGAAACATGTGAGTAGGGCCCTGCTTACAATCAGTATTATCTTTTATTTATACAGCGCCAACAATCAAGCCATACTGTTCTGGTAACAATGCAAAAAAATAATAAATAACTAATTTTTTTAAAAAGTCCCTTAGTCTTATCACTGCAAGTGAAATATTATAAATAAATAAAAACTATCCCCAAAGCCGATAGTATCAAACAATGCTGTTAATATAGGGTAATATGTAAGGTAAAGGATGGAGGTGGCCCCCTTGAACAGAAAAAACATGTAGGTAGGGTATGACTGTAATTAGGAGATGTTGCTGAACATACATTGGGCCATTGTTCAGCTGTGGCACCGACAGCTGAAAATACTACGATTGGGCCATGGGAATTGCTGGTTATGTTGGGTGGGGCTTAAAACATATGTCCAATCATATCTCTAGATTGTAAGCTTGTGAGCCGGACCCTTTCTACTTAATGTATCGGTTTGTCTTAGTGTGTCCATTCTCGTCTTGTCACACCCCTTGAATATATATATTGTATTAAGTGCTGCGTAAGTTGTTGGTGCTTTATAAATAAAAGATAATAGTAATAATAACTTTGCACTTACAATAGTTGACCTTACCATTAAGACCTGCCCGGAGACACTGACATTCCCACACATGCCTTTTATATATAAAAAAACAATGTTATTTTTCAGCTATTGAGCACCTAAACCCTAAGTTAAAAATATTTTTTAATCATATTACATTTTGCTCCCTTCGTATTTCCTCAGGCAATGCTTAACAATTGCCTATAGTCATGTGACAAAACCAATAGAGTACCGATAGTCTTTGTTGTCATAGGAACTGAAAAAACATTTGTGTCGTTTTTATGTGATTAAACCTACCGAAGTAAGAATAAAAAGACAATCATGTATAGTTTCCTTTTTTACGACGTTAAAACACTCAGATAACACACATATATTTATATATTTCACCCCATTTAAGTATAAAATACCAACATGAACTATTTGATACCCAATGCACAATTATTGATACAAATCTTGTTGACTTAACCCCAGTAATGAAACAGACATAGCAGATTTGTCAAGTAATCCAGCCGTGCCCACAAACAAATATTGATCACATATCCAACACACTTTCTTTTTCCTAACAGAAGGCGTTTGTTTTTTCTTTTTGGTTTCTAATTTCGAAGAGATCAGACAATGCTTCGCTTTGCATATGGGTATTCAAATGTAACTGGAATTTTTATCAGTCCACTTAAGAATAGCAAATACGTTCCGGCACTTACAATTGCATTCTGCTGGCTCTTACTGAAAGCTAAAATGTGACAGATGCCTTCACAGTAATTGCCAATCAGCCTTTGCACAGCAGCTGAAAACACAATATATCACTTTGATCTCCTTGGGTATGAAAGTATTCACTACCCACAAATCTGCATTACGAAAAAGGGAAAATGCATTTCTTTTAACAACTGCTTCCATAGAAGACAGATATAATAAAGTGAATACTGTTCATATTCATTCCCACAATGCCAGCGTCCTATAAACTATATATAAGGTATCGACTCATAGTACATTCTAAAAATGACACAGATAGCCGATGGACAATGTAGTTTAAAGGGGAACTTCCACCATACATTTATCCCTATTATCCAAAGGTTGTGAGGAAGATATTATCATTCTCATAAATAGAAACTTGATAACTTTTCCTGTTTTTCAAACAAATACCTACCCATGATCCTCTATTTCAGAAGCTGGCTTTGATCTGGAAGTCTGGAGATCAGGATCCAATTCTGGATGTGATGCCATAGGGCAAAAAGGACTAGTGTGCAGGGGCTCATAAACTCTCCGGGGGGCATTTACTGCTGCCCCTTCCCCCAATTAATATGTTCCAATGATCTAGAACTCGTCTGTGAGTCCGACTGCAGATGAGTGAGGGGAAAATATGCTGCTCTCAATGCCGCTATGGCAGGAATCTCCATTGGATCTGACAGCCTGCATACAATGTGTGACCAGAAGTGATATCTTCCAGTTATCATTCCTCTCTTGACAAATGCTGGCACCATCAAGGATATCAAATTATGTAGAAACTCAATGTCTATCAACTAAAAGGCAGTTACATAAACAGTAAGATAGACACCAATATTGTACTGGCCCTTGCAGCAGTTGACTGACATTGAACATTGTTGCTAAGTGTATAACTTTGCATTAAAACTCACCCACCACATGGCTGTCCTGTCCTCCAATTTGACCAAATCCCCTCGCAGGGAAGTAACATCTAGCTCAGATTGTATTACCTTACCTAATCTTGCATTACCTTCAAGCACTGATACATGGCTTTCAATGCTCACTGCAAGAGACTGTTCTATTAACAGCTCTCTGAACTTTAAGTCATTTTTCAATCCAGTTGCAAACAATGTTGCCTAAGCCATCTCTTCCAATTTGTGCAGTTATATTTTATGTGGAATTGAACCAAATGTGTTTGCGAAATCCTATTTACAGGCAACATGTTACTAAACAGATCCCTTTAGGGTGAAACCTCCACCAAATACCGCTGAAACACATCCATGAGGACATGTGAAATCAGTAATTCAGCTATTTTTGTAATACTTGACCTATTGCCATTTGTATTCAATTTGCAGGGACACCGTGTGATCGCTCTCTTAAAAGTGCCATATTGGAAGGCAGCATTCCTTTACCAAGATGGCGGTGCCCTTTCTGCAAACTGATGAGCTCCCCCTTGCTGGCTGATCACAGGCACTGCAGTCAGCAATACAGGGCAATGGAGTCCTCTAGATATAAAAAAATGAACCGTAGGAAAATGTTTAATTGCAAATTTTGGCCTTTTCACACACTTACCTGAAAGTAAACTACAATAAAAGATGTTTTCATAATAAGTACAGTCTGTCCGATGTGTGCATTAGTCTACTACAATGTCACCATGACCAACGACCATTGGATATTTCAGTATATTGTTCATATGTATATCAGAAAAAGGAAATTAATGTTAAAAATTGCTGTTTACTCACATTTTGCCGGCAGTTCATAACCGCATGTAATTTTCGCTTCACCAGTTCTGCAACCATGTAAAGTACGACACTCTGCAAACAGACATGGCCCCGAAGCGCGATGTATACAGCCATCCACTGCAAAGGTAGGGAAAAAATTAATTTGGGGAGTTCAAGGTTATAGTATCCAGTAACTAAGTATTGCCATACTGTGCACTTAATGGCACAATAGAAAAGCATAGAAAAGCATAATGTGTACATAATAACCAAGTATTGTTATCTTTAGCTAGCCTTCCAAACTAGGGCAGACATACATGTATTACAATGTCGAATAAGAAAAATGAAGTTTGCATTTCATGGATATAATTGCCTGTATAATTGCATGCTTCCAGTCTTATACACAAATTACATGACAGAGAACCTTTTAAAGATTTAATCACATAACACATAATAAGAATGATCTGGAAGCAACAATCAGGCTGCAAATGAATAAAGGCCATAGGTCATTAAAATAAAAGTCTTGAACTGCATGAATATGGTTTTATTAAATGTCAGGGTCTTATCATATTTTAGTTTTTATATTTTTATATACATTTTTAAATTTCTAAATGCCCAAATTGTTGACTATTTCCACATGAGAAATATTATACAAATATTAACGATTTGAATTTATAAATTATCTCCAAGGAATTTGTCGCTGTGAGGTTATGGTCTCAGACACATTAGGGTTTAAATACAACGTTTTCAACATTACTGAGTGATTTGCAATGTTCTTGACTGTACTTAAAGAAATGTCAAAATGACCCTTGAGGACTGTGTGACACCTCGTATTCTATACCAAAGCCATTATTTGTTATTGAACGGAAATGATTTATCCTCCTCTTGGTCAGACTAGGAAGGAGTCTTACAACCCATGCCTCCTCTGAAGTCACAATACAGAGACCGGGTGTCTTAATACACTGACCCTAAACTATCTGCATCAAAAATACCCTCAGCAATTAGGCATGATGGCTTCCTCGATAGAAGCCTTGCCCTATACAATAATATGAAAAAGAAATACCGTATTTGCTCGATTATAAGACGACCCCCCAAAATCTGAATATTAATTTAGGAAAAAAAGAAAAAGCCTGATTATAAGACGACTCTATAGGAAAAAAGTTTTACTAGTAAATAAATAATAATTCATGTAAACTATTTGTTTGTTTTTAATTTCCTTTTATTTACCAACCTGCCCTCCAGTTATGCACATCTGCCCCCAGGCATGCCTTATACCCTCCTATATGCCACTCTGTCCCATGATATGCCTTTTAATCCCCTATATGCCACTCTGGCATATAGGGGGTTAAAAGGCATATCATGGGACAGAGTGGCATATAGGGGGACACTTACATACTCAGACACTACCCACCCAGACACTTACCTACCCACCCAGACACTTACCTACCCACTGAGACACTTACACTTCCCTACCCACCCAGACACTTACCTACCCACTGAGACACTTACACTTCCCTACCCACCCAGACACTTACACTTACCTACCCACCCAGACACTTACCTACCCACCCAGACACTTACACTTACCTACCCACCCAGACACTTACACTTACCTACCCACCCAGACACTTAACTACCCACTCAGGCACTTCACTCACCGTGATGCCTCAGCAGGCGCTTGCTGCAGCTCCCGCGGGATTACAGCATGACGCTGTGTGACCCCGCTAGGCCCCGCCTCCTCCAGAAAATTGAAGAGGTCTGTGCAGGGACAGCGCAGTACCGCCGGGTTCCGGTCTTCTGGAGGAATCTCCCCAACCGGCTCTGCTTCCCCACAGTGGGCAGGCTATCCCGGGAAGGTATGCGCTTATGCAACCTCGGCTGCTGCCGGCACTTTCGCCGGCGCTCGGTGATAGACGCCGGCAGCAGCTGAGGTTACCATACAGGAGGATCCAGGTCCCCTGCAGCGATGCGGGGGATCTGGATCTTAGTCTAATAGTCAGACCTCATTTGAGGTCTGATTAGAAGACGACCCCGATTACAAGACGAGGGTTATTTTTCAGAGCATTTGCTCTGAAAAAAACCTCGTCTTATAATCGAGCAAATACGGTACATTACAATGTAAATTATTATTCATAGGAGCTACCGGTAACCAGTACTGCTATTCCTGCCCTGTAAAGACAACCCCATTCAGTCCCTGCCAGTCTCAACTCTTATGAATGTCTAGATAGACCAGGTATGTTCCATTAAGGCTAGGATGCATATCTACTGCTGGTAATCCCCCCAATAATATTACATATAAGAGGGTTAAGGAAATTGGTAAAAAAAATACATCAAACTGCTGTTCTATAATTTCCTACAAATAAATTATGGATAGCTTGTTCTTTGAAATGTTGTGTTTAAGTGAAGATGACAACCCAGCTTATGTAAATAGAGTAAGTAAAGCGTCGTAACCCAACACTCATATATCTGAACAGATGGTTGCCTTCCTGAGACTAATTCCAAGAATTTGAACTAAAAATCAGTAGGTTACATCACAACTAACCAAGGCATAAAAGGCTGCATACTTTTAAGAGTAGTTGCAACTAACGTATTATCCTTTAATTACTGAAAGTTGAAAAGCAAAGTCTATGGAATAACATGGAGCAACATGAGTCGCAACAAGAAAAGTGCCACCATTTTGGTTTTTGTCGTGATGTCCTTCAGTGGGTTTAGATAATGAACAGAATATACACATTCTTCCCCAGCATTCTATTGATAATAAATATTAATGATGCGGACGCCTGTTTGGTTTAAATGTGGTTTAAGGTCTTTATGCTACGATAACTTGGCCTTTTGTGAAATCAGTCAACTAACAGAGGAGAAAGGAATAGCATTAGGAGAAACGATGAAGTAATTTGGAGCTGGAAGTGAAAAATCGAAATTGAAAACAGGTGGGAAAAGCTAGAGAAGAGATGTGTTCTGCGATACAGCAGAAACGTAGAGAGGCAGGAAAGGGTGTTTAAGGAGAGGTACAGAAGCAGAAGAACGGTAGCGTAAAAGACACAGTAATAGCCAACTAAATGCAAATCAAAACATAAAACAAGCCAACGTCTAAGATTTTTGTAAGAAAAAATGTACAATATGGCAGTATTGGCTGACTTTGCAATGTAAAGGACACTATGGTAGACTATGATGGACCTCAGAATTAGAGAAGACCATCTTCTTCACAATAAACACAAACGGTACTCCTTGTAAATACATACAACTGTGTTACACTGTACAGAGCCTAAAGCATAATCAGTCCCATATAGACAGAAAATTAGAGGAAATCAGTCCAGGCAGAATTGTTCTCCGCGCATTTATATATCTGATCTACTGCATGTTTTAAATATTACTTCCATGTTTTTTATGTGGTGTATAACCTGGTATAAATCACCATTAATGCTATGTTTTTGTACCATATTAACCCAACAAACTATTCTGGGACAAAATTACAAGAACAGAGGACTCAAAAGTTCCAAAGAAATATCTCACAAATTAAATGACATTGCTAATCAGATGCTGCCCAGCAATTATAGACATCAAAGTCATTTAAACCCCCCCTTCATGATATTGAAGACGCAAAGTACTGCATGTTTAAAACAAAGCCCACTAGATTAAGTTAAATATGTGTAGTTTTAGGTCATTAACTGATAAATGTGCAATTGCAATTATTCATGTTTGATGCCATGCCAAACATGCCAGGATTGGAAAGAGTTAGGGTGGCAGCATGTTCTTCTTCATAGCGCACAGGACGGACATTACTGAATACTCGTATTTTTTGTAATTTTATATGTTCTAACAGAGAACAGGTCAGCTTCAGTATTTGTTTGAGGAGGGGCTGTATCTATGTGCTAAATAAACCTATGGAATAAGTTTTACATATTAAAGGTTCTGTTCCACTTCAAGGAAACATTGACTGAGCTTTCTAATTTGTTAAAACCTTAGCATTTCCTCTTAAGGTTTAATCACATAAAAACATAAATACAAAACACCATTTATATATACCGTGGGGAAACCTGTTCTCAGGATCTGCATGATTATTTCATCACATTAAAGGTGACGAGAGAGGAAGAAACATACATTCTGGATGCCATGTTACGTTGGTTTTGCAATCTTATGCATAAAACAACGTAATTCATTGAAGAACAAAAATAGAAGCTTCACGTATTTTCAGGGTTTAGTAAATAAATGCGTTTCAACAAAACTACATCACTCGGGGTCTGTTTTAAGTATGGAGAATATGGAAAGCCACAAATCATTGTTCTAATTAAGCATAGAAACCTTCTCAGATTAGAAAACATTCGGCCAAAAAAGCGATCTGAAGCGGTTAAAATGTTGTACACGAGTGACTTGTAGAAAATGTTACCTGCTAACCCCAGCAGAAGGCTAACAATATGCTGATTACCTGTCATCTCAATCGGTTCCTGGACTGGGGCGGCCGCCATAACTACATTATAATTATCTGTATGAATATAAACGTATTACATAACCCAATCATTCTAAACATGCAAGATGGATACAGAACTAGCATTTTTCCCTGTAATCATCCTTTATGCATATGTATAGACAATTGACAATTCCCATTTGCAGTGACTCGGTTATATGTCATAGTCTGATCATC
Organism: Spea bombifrons; assembly: GCF_027358695.1. NCBI lineage: Eukaryota > Metazoa > Chordata > Amphibia > Anura > Pelobatidae > Spea > Spea bombifrons. Next base: position 18,356,243 of record NC_071089.1, on the reverse strand, counting down.
TTGATGAAGGCCAGATGCCTGTTTAACAAGTTTTGAGACAGACCAAGGACATGTGTAAGAAAGGCCATATTCACTTATACAACAAATGTTTGGTAAGTGAAGCTGACATCCCTGTGCATTATGAATTCTGTCTCTGGTATTCTAATGGAACAGTCACATACTAAACAGTACTTTCCATTTACATATGTATATACTTGGTAATATATACAAATTAAGAAAGGTGTGCGTTGGTTTCGATGTTTAGACATGGTGAGCGACAAGCGAGACGTTCTTTAAAATGAACAGTGAAGCATTTTTTTCATGACTGTTCCTTTCTATGGGATCTATAAGACCCAATCTCCCTATACCCTGCAGAGCGTTTCTGCTGCCCTTCCCAGGGGCAAAGCAGGAGACCACAAAACCCAGCAGTGACTGGTTATCTGAATGATGAAACATGTCTTAGGGAACAAAAGGCAACAGAATGGCAACACAGAGGATAATAATAATAATGATAATAATAATAATAATAATAATGTCCATTTAAGCACTTACATTGCTAACTAGGAAATTCCATGTTCAACATTCAGAACATATATTATATTTCAAATAGGAGCTTAGCTTTAACATGCGTGAGCTGCAGCCATGTTGTAATTTAATAGCTTTTCTGCCAGTAATACCGCTATAACCTCATATTGTTTGATTTTCAAAGACTGTAATCCAGTTAGAGGGTTGAAATTGGACTTGGTTCATCTTTTTAAAGTGCATGTTATGGAAAACAGACAGACAATAACACTGTTATTCATGTCTTCCCAAATAATGCCTGATATTACAACCTTCGAAGCACCCTTTGTCGGTTTGCTGGACTATTTGTCGAAGGAAAGAACCACTAAGGATGAAAAATGGGGTGTAAGAATGAAGGCACCAACACTGCAGAAAAAAAAGGTATCAAAATCCCAAGGAAGCCAAACTCACACAAACAAAATGTATCTGATCCTAACCTACTTCTCAGTATATGTAAGTCAGTGGCAGTGTGCAGAGAAACGGGGGCAAACTGCCTGTTGGTGGCTAATGTCCACCAGTGCCATTTGCGGAGACTTCTTTCCCTTTACAACCATACCTGGGAACTTGTGGGCTCCGGCTTCCCAGACTGATGTCAATGGGTGTTCCCCCTGACGTCGCGAGAAACACCTCCATTTAAAGGGGAAATGGGCAGGGAGTGGTCGCCCGCGACCCGGAGGATGCGGTGCTTCTCCTGGAGTTCTCTGGGCCAAACTCGGAGAGTTTCAAATCTGAGCAGGTTTCAGAAGGAATAAAATCTGTTCGTTTATGTCAGCCATGTGTTGTTCAGTCTTCTCAGGTGTCAATATATACTTATTGTGATCCACTTGGAAAGTACACGTTGGGGTCAAGTGGGTACATGTTTTATGGGTTATGTGGGTTGAAATAGAAGATATTAACCCACAGGGTTAAGAAAGCTAGGGAGCTAAGGTGTTGGGCACATGGTAAATAATATTTTGCACTAAATTAGTTCTCCCAGCACAAATAAACTTGACATTACTTGAGACAACATTAAAAATCTACCTACATGCACATCATCATATTATAATCCTAATATTCGATATGGTATCATTCATGTTAACTGCATTATTATTATTGTTGTTGTTATTATTATTTTATTATTATTAGCAGGCACTCAAATAACATGTTTCCTGCATCAGTTCTAAGCATGTCTGGAAACCTTCTAAATGACCTGACTCTGACACTCTAGAAATGTTAACCTTTTAACAGAACATGATGAAGATTCTATGTAGTAACCAAATGGCTCTAATATCAGTCCTCATGGAAACCTTGACTTGTCATTAATTCAAGATACACCTGAGTCATCCAGGTATGGGTATAAGACATGTATAAAACGTTGTTAAGACATACTAGGATACGATAGATCACCAAAGGAAGTTATTGCAAATAACATACATTTTAGAATGCCAGCTTTGAATGCCTAGGCTCAGGGAATGCCAGAAACCGACTCCATATGTGGTGGCGTTCCATTAGTTCTATATAGCAATCGCTACACACAATCGCCATAAAACCATTCCAGTTGTGCAGTCTGGCCTGGTTTAAGTGTATCCGTAAGGCCTCTATTAAAGAGGAAAGCCTTCCTAGCCATAGATAAAATTGAATCAAAAGCAGAGAATGGTTACAATATTTTTGAATATTATATAGGGACATAAAACGGGTAGCATATAAGATAAAATATGTTTTACAAGTTCAGGCCTGACAATCCATACCATTTTCTACAGCTTTGTTGCTTTCCTCATACAATGTTTATTCAATATAATACTTGTTTACACAAATACAATACAGCGGAAAGACAAAATTATTTTAAAGGCAAATAAGATCACTTGATGCCGTATATACAAGAGGATCTAGACTAAGTAGATACGCAGAGCCTCAGTAGCATTGTTCAGATGATTATACCTTAATTTCACATTAAAGCTGATGTCAATAGACATTTAGATTTTTTTAATGCTATAAAGAAATAGTCTGCAGCTGTTTGTTTTTTCTCGTGTTTTTTCCGGAGTACTCGTGTCACAATGGAGAATGCAGATAAAAAGTGCTTTAGACTTCAGAAAGCCCTCAAGCCAAAATTATATCAGCAGATGTCAACTGCCAGGCTTGTGTTAGAATGTGGTTTAAAGCAGCAGATTAGCTCCTCTGCTAAATATGTTAACAAGACTTCAGCACTCGGACCGCCAAGACGTTAAATCGCAAAAGCCTGATTGAAAGAATGACAGGTTCAGACCACAGAACCCGTGTACTTTTCAACTGTGTTTATAGATCAGCTTACCAATATAAAAACAAGTGAAACACAGTTTCGGGAAGAAAATGCACCACTAGCCTTTAAAACCACGTCTACATATATAACCAAATGGATCTGCAAAACATGAAATTCTATCACAAAAACGACTGGGGAAACCAACCTGAAATATGAAGTTCTTGCTAAAAAAAAAAAAAAAAAAAAAAAGGCATAAGTGAATGAATGGTTTCCTTCTGTAATATTAAAAGCTCTCCGTTTTTTAAGTCCAATGTTTCTATTGGACCAAAATAAAAACATAAGACACATATAAACCTGATGCTCTTCCGTTTCTGCCAGTAAATACACTAAAGGATCCATTCATTAAAGAGTAAAGTGCTCTTTGTATTACTTTAAACTCCAATGCTTACGCCATTACTTTGAGAGTGACCGGAAATCATTGTGTGTGAACTTCCAAAAGGATGTCTACAGACACACCCGATTAACAGGAAGCAGTCCCTGCTCAGATTCTAAAGAGGAAGTGCATTGTTCAATATTATGGAACAGACCATTTAAGGCAGGGGGGAGCCTATTCTCCTTAGTCTTGCATTATCTTTTACTTATATAGCACCAACAATTTACGTAGCGCTTCTTACAGAACGTATGTTCAATGGGTATGACAAGACTAGAATTGACAGGCTAAGACAAACAGATACATTTGAGATAGGGTCCGGCTCGTAAGCTTACAATCTAAAGAAAAGCATAAATTATGGAGAAAGGGGAGAGATAATGTGGGGCATGGCTCTAGCCTTTACCAACCCAGTGGTCTGCAATGGCACCAAAAGCCATTCCGGGGCTTCCTTCAATCTGATAAACAAATCCACAATGCTTATATATTCCAAGGATTTTCCCTCAGTATTACAGGAATATAAATCACTTAAAGGTAGAAAAGGGTATAGTTAATAAAAACTATATTTAATCAGATAAAGATTCCTACTTCATGTTCCACCAAACTGAGTTATAAGCAATGGTGTATTCTGACCTACTGCATTAGGTCCAGTGGGCAATCTGGCTCCCTAGTCTGCTCTATAGGCCAGTTGCAAGAAAGAGTTTGCATCTCCCCATCTAGTCCTTTTACACTGTGGTGGTCTCTGTCTATATATCACAACCTCCATAGCATGCCATATCTTTCACACATCTTTCTGAGCACAGCGTTGGGATATAAATGGACTGAGACTAGTCTGGGGGTCACACCAGAAATAAAGGACTTCAATTCATGTTATTGGCAGTAGTGCCTATAGCAGCTGACATGCTAGTTTACCTTGCCCTGCTGATACACACCTCATTAAATGGGAACAATTATAAGACTGGTAAAGTGTGACGCAATCTCGCACAGCCCTGTGATACCTAAACAAATATGTCAAGTTGTTAGTTTGCGGATCGCTTGCTAATGTTATACAGCTGTGCCTGGAAATATGGTTATTGCATTATTCATAATACAGATAATTGATATCCATGGTGGAGAAGCAGAGGAAATTAATAAAATAATACGCTCTTATCAATCTGTGCTCGAGCATATATACAGCTCAAAAGGTTAACAACTCGATGATAGAATTTCATTCCTCTTATACCCTCTTGAAAGCATTTAATCTCTATTTCACCTTAAAGCTGCAGTGTCAGCTTTTTAGCCTCTTGGTAAACAAGACGATTGTAGTAGTTCCAGAAAAAAGGTCTTAAATCTCTAAAAAGGGGCAGAGGGTTAAGGCGCTTCGTGACAATGGGATAGTTACACTTAAAATAGCCCGAAGCCTTCTAGGTGTTTATAGTCTAACTAGCCCATTGTCATGAATGCGTCAGAAGCAGTCTGTCCAAAGACAGAGGGCTGCGCAGCACTTCTTAGATGACCACGGTGAAAGAATCTTATGCCATTAAAATAAATTAAATACAAATAATTAAAATAAACCTACAACTCTTAATTGCCTCTCAATTTGCGTTCTCAACAGTGCTATGTGACACATGCTTGTAGTGTATAAAGGGTTAATTATCGACAAGGCTCTAGTCATGAGTATTGCCCCCCTAACCAGACGCTTTATTCAATCCAATTAATTCAGCTCATAGAGAAGGCTAACAATTCGTTTTTGGGTTTTTTAATAGGTCACTGCTAGTTGTGGATGCTTATATTTCTGTCAAGGATCCATTAATTAGGGTTTTTTTTCTTACTTCTTTTGGATCAAGAATAGGAAGGTTAGGTAGAAGGGTTGAACTTGATAGACTTAGGTCTTTTTTGCGACCTTATGAACTATGTAACTATATGGTTTGGCTACTTTGTTGTGGATCACGCAGTAATCTTCTCTCTCAAAAAAGGATAATTATATTGTGCAAGGCGCGCCATGTTGGTACGCAAAGACTTTCAATATGAAAGCAGGGATTTGTCTCTTAGCTAAAGATTTAACTGGTGGTATCCTTCATGTTTACAAAGTTAGCTATATCACACATTGACGTAGGATAACTTCAAACAACAATGCAAAGTACAACACATTTCATGTTAATAAAAATATGTTTTTTTATATCACATTTTACCCCCATAAGCTGCTTACTATCAGTCCCTGACTTTCGTTCATCTTGCAGAAATAGACAATTTCATTAGAATACTGCAAATGAACATTATTACAAATGTTCCTTTGTCTACAAAATTCTCATGATGCAATATGCTGCTGTAAGCAGACATGGTCCTCATCTGCACATCTTGTTCAACTGCTGGCATTGTCTGAACTTGTAGATGTCAAACTCTGCATTCTTTTTCTTTATAGCTCCCGTTGTAAGACTTAGACCTTAATCACTCCTTGGTCTTGTCTTAGATTCTTGATAGCTTTATGCCTTTCCCATGCATGTTTAAATTCCCTAACTGTATTAGCCCTCTACCACGTCTGCTGGGAGGCTGCTGTCACTTACCTACCACCCTCTCTGTAAAGTAAATCTTTCTTATATTACATCTAAATGGTAACATAAAGAGCCTCAAGAGCCTCCTTTTCTAACATCAAGTAATGGCTTTTCCACAAGGCTCATATGTGCCATTATAAATTTACTTAGAAAAAAAAACACATAATATTATTAAATGTTTCCTTTAGCCCATTGGCTGTGACTGGATTCCAAGGGCGTATATGTTATTTAACTACCAAACCATATGAAAACGTTTTGCTGAAGAATACCACCACTTTTGCTATATATAAGTAAGAGACTTTAAGTATAATATAAGTAAACCTTGTGTCTTTTATTGTTTAGTCTAAAGAATGTTTTCACACAGTGGCAAGGTCTTCAGTGGATTAATTTTAATACTATATTTAATAATATAGAATTATATTAAAGATTCCTGAAATTCCCAAACCCTTTAAAGACATTTACTAGTATTCAAGGAAAAATTGCTGAGCTCTATTCTTTAAGAAAAAAATAAAATTGTTCCAAAAACTAATACGGCATCCGCTCGATTTCATGAAATTCCTGGACAAAAACTTCAATCCATTAAAAAAAGCCCTTGAACAATGTTCTTGAAAAGATCTGCAGCCCTGATAACGTAACTCAAAGGATTATTTGTCTCCTTCTATTTACATTATGAGTATGTAAAAAGAAACAGAATCATTTTGCATTAAATAAAACGACTATTTTTTTTTTTTTTAAACAAACAGATTTCAAAACCTTTCTTGTGCCTAGCCACGATGGAAGCACCAAAAAAAAACATCCAAAAAAGAAAGAGTTGTATTTTATAGTTATGTAGTAGAAAATATAAGAAGAAAGAATAGGGCTTTTATTTGAAACCATAGGAAAAAGCATGCAAAAACAGTATGTAAAGAAAAACTATACTAAAATATATATTACATTACATTTACATTACATTTATTTATAAAGCGCAAGCTTTATATATATAGAGAGAGAGAATTTTTCTTAGAATTCTTTCTTCACAGTAGGTTCCACTGATGAACAATGATCCAATTTATGTTCGACAACATCCCCTGATTGCAGACATACCCCATATACATATTTTGTTTTAATGTTCTAGAGGGCCACATCCATCCCCTACATAGTACCATATAGGGTAGTATTTTTAATTATTCTGGGTTAATGGGTTATAATTTTGACATGTAAGGCAATGGGATGAAAAGGCTTTTTATTTATGTTTTATTTATTTATTTACACGGTTGGTAGCACAATATGGATAGAGATTACTTAAGGGGTGAGGTTACACTGAGCTCATTGTATTGTTTATTTTTTATTTTATTTTTCATAATTGTTTATATTTCATTTGTAGGTTATGGGAGAAATGTTGCTTCTCGCTCTCTTCCCTCTTATTTCCCCTCCACTGAGCACATTGTGATCAGCAAGCAAGGCTACCTAGACTTGCATTGCTGGTCGCAATGTGAGCGATCAGCCAGCAGGGGAAGGAATCTGAGATCTCAACAAGGTATCAGTGACGTCTATCATAAGGGAATGGCTGATTGAAATGTATCTTTTTTCCTTCGCTCTCACCATAAGCACAAGTGACAAAAGTCATAAAAATGCAGAGTTTCAGAAATAAACCGGATCAGCTAATTATTCATAATGTGAAATGTCTAAAGATAAATAAATGAGAAAAAGGTAATCCAACATCACCTATAATTCCTGTTTTTTTTGTCACTCAAAAGATTACAAAGCATTGTACTTCATTGTAGATTATTGTTAACCAGAGCAGCACGCACACAATTTGCCTACGAGCAGATCAAAATTATTTATTGCACAATGATTGACTCTTAAAGACACGACCATCACAAATGGCAATATCTAGCACATAAAGGAGGGGTTCAGGGAACGCAGTCCTTCAATCAATGTAATAATGTAGAACACGGGCAAAAAAAAAACACAATCTATATTTCCACTACTCAAAAAATTGCAATTTATAGCTGAAAATAAATGTTGTAGCCTGCGATGGACAGCTGCTTAAACCGACATGTCAGCAATGAGGGAACAGAAATGCAAACTGTGCTGAAACCTCGCTGCAGGACACAAAATCCAAGGCAAGCTGCATTAGCAAAATCTGCCTGCAAATCATTACTACAGCTATTAATATTAATAATGCAGTATTTAGAAGAAACAGGGTTAAATGAAGCATGTGGTGATGTCCCTTAGTACCTGCACAAAATTCATCGAGGTAGATGGTTTCAAAACTAAAAACTTAAACTTAAAAATAAATATCTATCCATAGTAAAGGCTTACTGCCTCGAGTTGCCTTTGTCAATCTGTATCCACTTGTATTAATGTCCTTCTAGGAATTCATAGTTGGCTATTTTACGTTTCACCATGACACACTGATATTTTATTCTTGGCAAATTACCGCTCAACATTTTTACCCGGCAAAAAAACAAAAAAACAAAGCGTCATTTTGAAAAAGAAACTCTAAAACAACAATCATCAGCCCCCTGACAATTGTCTAAAGCCCTAATATGAAAGAGATACTCATTTCCTGCTCTCTCACAAAGACCAGGTGTTTGCGGGCCAATAAAAAGCAAAGAAAAGGTTATTCTGACACATTTGCTAAGTGCGTTGAATTAACTATAGGGTTCAGGTAACAAAGGGTAGAGTTTTAGCTCCCAAGCAAGTATCTAAAACAGCATCTTGTCAAAAGGCATCTGGTTGCTTTTAGATTAAAGCCACTTGGTTAACACGCATGGGTGCTTTCTCAATAGGCCTGCTGGAAACTCTTAAAAAAACAGAAAAGCGGTAAACAACAATCACAACATGGCTATGGTTTAGCAATGATAGTTGTGGGTTTTATCTCCTTCTCTCTATGGTGTCTACCTGTGTATGAAAAAAATAACAATTTTGCCTATGCATTTTCTGGCAAAATGGCAAGTACAATATATAGGTGACAATTCACTCTCTATAAAGTCATAATTATTATGCATATGTTAACGTAAGTACGTTAAAGTTACCTGTGTTTAAGAATGATTTCTATACTAATAATGGTAGCACCAACTACAATTCTAAATTCGTTGTAGAATAAGTGCTCCGCTCCAGAATCTGATCCTAAGGATCCAGCAATTTACACGGAGACCATAGGATTGGAGAAAAACTCTTAAACCTTGCGTTACGATACTCGGTGTTCCAGGTATGCGAGAGCTCATGGTAAGTTTACTGAACCAATGAGATGATGATCACTTACATTTTAGCAAATGTTGAAACACGATGCCGATCATCCATTGGTGGACTATAAAGAGACTTGATATCTATTATGGTTAGAATGTATTAATTAAAATAGTATCATCAAGTTGTGTAGTGCATCTACACACCAAAGAAATGTGTTGACTATGACTGATTTGGATTCCTATGGCAAAAACAGCAACAAGTCTAACTGTGATAAATTCATATGATAAATAAAACAATTTCTATAAAAACATGAGAATAAAAAAACAAAATTTCTCAGTATTGTGAACTATAACTCGATTATAAGACGAGGTTTTTTTCAGAGCAAATGCTCTGAAAAATACCCCTCGTCTTCTAATCGGGGTCGTATTCTAATCAGACCTCAAATAGAGGTCTGATTAGGAGACTAAGATCCAGATCCCCCGCACCGCTGCAGGGGACCTGGATCCTCCTGTCTCACCCGACCCCCCCCCCCATACACACACTTACCGGTGCTTCCTGCTTTGTTGCCGGGGCAGCGGGTTGACGTCTACGCGATGCGCGTAGACAACGTCCGCTGCAGCCGGAAGGAGGTGTGGCTAGCAGCGGGGGTTGTCTGCGTCCGTCGCATAGACCTTCCCCGACTGTCAGAGTCGGGGAAAGTATACGCGACGGACGCATACAAACCCCCGCTGCTAGCCACACCTCCTTCCGGCTGCAGCAGAAGGCGACGTCAACCCGCTGCCCCGGCTGGAAGCACCGGTAAGAGAGGGGGGAGAGCGGGGGAAGGGGGGTGAGAGAGAGAGGGGGGGAGAGAGAGAGGGGGTGTGAGAGAGAGAGAGAGAGAGAGAGAGGAGAGAGAGAGAGAGAGAGAGAGAGAGAGAGAGAGAGTGTTAGTTAAATGGGGTTATAGGGTGTGTGTGTGTTAAATGGGGGCATAGGGCATTTCTGGAGTGGCGTTAAGGGGGCATTTAATAGAGCACTCTGCCTCCTGAAATGCCTTATACCTCCCTATATGCCACTCTGCCCCATAATATGCCTTTTAACCCCCTAAATGGCAGAGTGGCATATAGGGGTATAAGGCATTTCTGGAGGCAGAGTGCTCTATACAATGCCTTTTAACTCCCTTAATGCCACTCTGCCTCCTGAAATGCCTTATACCTCCCTATGTGCCACTCTGCCCCATAATATGCATTTTAACCCCCTAAATGCCAGAATGGGATATAGGGGTATAAGGCATTTCTGGAGGCAGAGTGGCACATAGGGGGTCAAAAGGCATACCATGGGGCACAGTGGCATATAGAGGGTTAAGAGGCATATCATGGGCCACAGTGCCATATTGGAGTGGCAAGCCTGGGGGCAGATGTGCGTAACTGGGGGACAGTTTGGAAAATACAAGAAATAAAAACAAAAGAAATCTTTTTCTCAATCATAGCTTTTATTAAAAAAAAGAGTTTACATGAATTAACATTTACTGGTAAAACTTTTTTCCTTTGGGGTCGTCTTATATTCAGGCTTTTTCTTTTTTTCCTAAGTTAATATTCAGATTTTGGGGGGTCGTCTTATAATCAGGGTCGTCTTATAATCGAGCAAATACGGTAATTTAAAAATGTAACTTCTTTTTATCCCTCCCCTATGTGTTCTAGGTAAGCAAACACTTTGTAGCGTTACAAAGATGTGCTACCTGAGCATGTCTACCTTAAGTGTCATTTGAAGCCATCAAACTGATGACCCCAGTGATATCTTTTCTCTTGTCTTGGAGGAACCAGACACTTAAATGCTCACAATCTCAGGACTGCAGCAAGTAATCTAATGCAGCGATTCTGGTCTCTCCTTAGGGCAAGCCTGATCAGGGAACACACTCCTTACAACTCAATGAAACACAGTTTGGGAACTCAATACATTCCAGTAATTGTCTCTGGTGAAATCCAACCTCGGCCAAAGTTAATGAACTACAGGTGTGAATCCTATGTCATCTTATCTGCCTTGCGGGCATGTAACACTTTCTCAGACACTTGGCCTCCAAGAGCGCCACGGTTAATTTACCATAACAACTATCAATATTTCATGTGCTTGTGTGATCTCGGCAGCAGGGATGGGGGAGAAGTAGCCTGGAGAGCTGGAGAGTGATGATACTTTGCATTGCAATCAACCAGACAATTTGCTTTTTCCTATCTCTTTCTTCATCTCTGCTTGGAAAGAGCAGGCTGGAAATAGCTTGGTCCGACAAGGGCTTCAGCTAGACTTACACTTTCTGTCAATTACCCGAGGGCGCAACACTGACAGGAAGATATGTGTCCATTAAAACTGGAGATAGAGGGAACAATATCAAGATGTAAATAATAAAATTGGGTACCGGTGACCCAGCTGTGTCATCAAAAACCACCGAATGAACTTATTTTCCATTCCAAGTATGAAAATATGTTTAGAATTCAGATGATTAATCCTTATATAGTTATTTAGAATATAGACATTGCTCATGTAGAGTCCCTTTTTTCCGTACGCAATTTTAAAATGTTTCATTTATTACCTAAAAATAAAAAGAAATTTGGGTCCATCCACAACTCTCACAATTATGCGAATCATTACAAAATTAATATTAAGTAAATCTAGTCATTGATCATTATTATTGTATTATTATAGATTATTAAAATTGTTGTATAGGACATTGAAACAAAATATTGCTTACTTTGAGATCTTAATACATTACCTTATTTTGTTAACTCTGAGATGTCTTGCTATGTTATAAGGTGCAGACAGACAATAATTGGTCCTTTCATCGGGTGAGCATAGCCTGGAAGCCGTAGATGGCTTAGTCCCCCCCATTAGTCTCAAAGCATTATTCTGCTACAAGAATATTGTGACTTTTCATTACAGTGAAGGGGAGTAGAAAATACAAAGTAGGCTTAAGGGCAACAGAATATTTAGGGAGTTAGCGGTGATAAGTGACATGGGGACTTATTTGACATTAAGGTCGCAAGGGATCCTGTGTGCCTATAAGGCTTTTAGATTCACAGTTGTTAAATAAAGCAAATGTGAATAGTTAGTGTACTGATACTGAATGCCCTATAGATATAGCCACACAAAAGTCAACAGAGGGTAACCCTGGTGATTTATCTCTATCACTCATGATTGTTTACCTTTTTATCAAGAAAAATGACCATTGTTACAGATTTATGACATTTATAGTAGGGCAAGTTTGCCTTCACAAGAGAGAAGTAGAGGGAGCCATTTGGCCAGGCTAGACTGGACCTCCACTTTGGGAAGAATTTTGAACTGGCCTGGAGAGATGGGACAGCAGTGGGGTCACGCAGTGCTATCTTAGGTGACAGGGGTAAAAGTGTATGTTTATGAGAGTGAGTATAAGTGTGTGTGTGTGTGAGAGAGAGGGTGTGTGTGTGTAAGCATGAATGTGTATGTGTAAGTGTTTGAGCAGTAATATGAATGTGTAAGTGTTTCTGAGCACCAATGTGTATGTGTAAGTGTTTCTGAGCACGAATGTGTGTTAGCATGAATGTGTTGAAGGTGTTTGTGCGTTAGCATGAATAAGTATTTATAAGTGTGTGTGAGAGCAATACTGTGCAGCTGTTTGCTGGATACGTGCGGTGCCCGCTGTATGTGTAGAAAAATATAATAATGTGCAGCCACGTGCACTCAGGCAACGGTGGTACTTATTTCGGTTGCTGGCCTTAAAGAGCCAAGGCTGCTTGGTCATCTATCCCCATATTGTCACAGAATTTAAGTATCGCAGTTCATCATGTCATATTATACAACATTTCATTTTTCCAGCTATGCATTAAGTACACATCTGTCTGCAAAGATTAGCTGAATTCTTCCATTTACTATATATCTTTTGTGACAATTGCTAAGTAAATGATTAATGCTAATTGTGGTTGCAAAGTGAGCTCTAAGGAATAAGACAACATTACAAACACCTAGGGAACATGTGAATATTGTTGTTTAATATTTAAAAAAATGGCCCATTACCATTATATTAAGTAATATAGTTCCCTTTCATCCCCAAAGACACTGATAAAAAAAATACAAATGTTATTGTACATAACATTTTTAGATAATGTGCTTATTTTTCTTCAGCGTCTATTATCAAAGATTTTCGGTCAATAGAACCCTAACCTAATCATTTTAATGGAGCGTGCTAATGCAGGGGGACAATACCAGTAATATGCAGCTGCTTTAATTCTCTAAAGAGGAGACACAGCTAAAAGGATGCAACCTGATTAGGCTTGTGCCATGGTATAACATTATTGCACTCCTAAGTGGTTATTTAAAATGTACACAGCTCGTCCTCATTCAAACAGTATGCTGGGTATGTTATTAGGGCAATGTACTAGGCTAATAGTGCAGATGGAATATACAATCTTTTACCACAGGGCAGCCACTGCGCATGCATAGTGGAACCCTGCAGCAAGCAAAGAGTCAAAATAATATAAGGGCAAGCTGGGAGGAAAGGAGAGGTAAGGAGCATTTAATCAGGAAGCTAGGTCCTCCTACAATAAATATGAAATAGAAATCAATATTATATAAATCATAGAGATCGGGCTTCACTATATTTTGTAATATTTTTGTCTCTGTATTTTTTATTTTCTTAGGAACCAAAATAAGGGTGGCAAATTATTCTACTAATTATTGGTAATTAAGAAAGAGCCTTTAAGAGGACTGTCAAAGGAACAAAATAAATTGTCTAACAGCACCATAATCAAAGGAAAGGTTGGCTGTATATTCAAGTCATAAAGGGCCCTTGGGGAAGCCGGAAAAAGTGGAATTTGTGAGACTCTGGGAACAGTCCTTAATGTGTGTCTTTGACTTCATATTTCAGTCCCCTCTAGATAAATAATAGCTAAAAGGTTAGAGTTCGACTCCAGATGAATAATGGGTTAAAGGTTAGAGTTCCCCCTAAAAGAATAATGGTTCAGGTTTAGAGTTCCATCTATAAAACATATGCATTTAGAGTTACGTTCCCATCTAGAAGAAAAAACGTCTGTCCAAGAAACGCATTTATTAGAACTACTGATTACCGACCAACAAAATCTTTCCCCCTAATACTTTTAAAGCAAAGTTTGGGGAAGAGTCTGCACAAAAGCAAACAGTCACAAAGATAACGAACGAAGACATCCATAACTAAAAGTGTAAACTATTAAGTAACATATGCGAAGGTAAAACGGCACGTAGGCACATAGAATGAAAAAAGTTATTGTAGTCTTGAGGATTTTCTAAGAAGAGGTTAACATTTTCCAAACGCCACAGCCTCAGCTTGTTTAGAGAGTTATGAGGTATGTTCATTGTGTTACTAGAAATGCAAGTACGTTCATGTAATTTGAAAAACATGATATATATCCGTCTCCTGATGTTTAGGTAACTGATTTCCTTTATGGGAACTCTATAGTGAACGTAATACTTTTTGTAACAAAATGCGGCATTAGCAACATCATTCCTAGTACAGATAATTACAGACTAAATTCTAGGAATGATTAAGTCATTCATTGTTAAAAGTAATAAAAATGCCTCATTCAGCATTTTTGATGGGAACACTTAATTGTCAGTTGACTCAAAGGCAGGCACTGATAGGCTGTTGAAAAAAAGTCTTAAAGGACTTTTTGCAAAGTGATTGAAGTTTCTGATAGCATAAGATAGCAGAAAATGACAGAACCGCTAGAGGGTGTGTGCATATATTTATTTGCCCGATTATAGCCTGCATCCTTAAAGTTTGGTGCTATTTTAAAGAAAATTTTATTTTTAAAGAAAAAATATGCATGAGTGGAACAGTAAAACAGTATTTTACCTAATGAACAGGCCCCGGGAAGTGCCGGCAGAAGCGGGGGGTTGGCTGCATCGCACAGACGCCCACTGGCTGCCAGAGAGGTGGATCCAGGTGCCCTGCAGCGCTGCGGGGGATCTGGACCCTAACCCTGCTGCTTACCTGCAGCAGGGCAAAATGAAAAGGAAAAAAAACACCTGCCCGGCATCTCCTCTCCATTCTCTAAGGGGCCTTAAGGTGTTGTTAATCTGTTTATATAGTAGGAACACCCCAAAAACAAGTGTGTGTAGATGACCTAATAGGATGGCCCAGAAAAAAACCCACAAATGCATCATAGAGGAATGTGCAATATCAGTAAGGTATTAGTTGTCTTTTGGCTCAGAAATGGTTATGATTTACACCTTTATCTGGAATCTATTTCAATATATGTGTTAATACCGACTGATACAACCGGAGAGACAGACCTGGTGGGAACGAAAACAGAAGACCACAGGCACCAGGAATTAACATTGTAGGAGGTCTCGTATGCAAGAAAAAAAGACAAAGCGAAATAAAATTAAAAAGCAATGTATATATCACAGCGGAAAGAGCAGGACGCCCGTGGCACGTGAAGAGCTCTTCAGCTCTTACGAAATTATGTCAACCGAACAAACGGGCTGAACAAACAGTGAGGCGGCAAGTTCAATATTAGCTTGAGTTAAATGATCCTGTTGCATATAGACACAGGACCTGCCTAACTTCCTCGATTCTGTCTAGTAAGTCTAGTGACATGGGCAGCTTAGCAGACAATTTTATTTTCATACATTTAATGCTGTAAGTATAAAAAGACGGAATCTGACGGCAGACAAGAACCGTTCTGCCCATCGAGTCTGTCCGTTTTCCCTACTGTACAGACTCAGACCTTAATCAGTCCTCAGTCTCTTCTTCTTGGTAGCCATATGCATGTTTACATTAGTAGGTTTCACAGCTACACAGCCTGCATTTTGCATATTTTGGAATACTGGATGTACGTGAGAATATAAAACTCTACTTTTCTACTCTAGATGCATAGCTCAACCTCCCTACAGCTATACCAAACGAGCAAGGCCATCCAACCTAATTTCAGTTTGATTCTGTTTAAATTTGTATTATGCTGGTTTTCATATGATTCATCTACACAACAAATTGCTCTGTGCTTTTGGTTACAAATAAATGATTCTAACAAAAAGGATGGGGAAAAGACTAATTTTTTGCTCTATTTTTCTTGTACATTTATAATGAAAATACACATTTGCATATTGCAAACTCTACATTTTTAATAGCTGAACTATTTACAAAAATGTTTACTTCTAGTGACTTTAGGCAGTTTGCATTATATGAAGAATTAAAGATAATAACATCTATTACAAAAATAGTGTGTGATGGGACTCAGAGAATGGATTCCAAATAAATGTCAATAAAATAAGTAATTAATCATGATATGCTAGACTTCCCAGTCCTGGTTGGTCACAATGCAGAGGGAAATTTCACAATCAAACTTGGCAGGTAGACAGACATGAAAGAAAAGGTGAGATGGACAAACCAAGAAGTGTTTGAATGAGGTGGGGTTTCAACGTCATGTGACTATAGCCAGGACTAAGATATCCCGCAGAAAATACGAATAGAGATTTTTTTTCCTGTTGCAGAATTGCTTGCATGGTGTAGACAAGCGCAGCTGAGCTGGCACAGCCTCCACAGTATAAATGGGCAGATGGAAGAGATCACAGGTAACCCATGTAACCGGCCCATTGTGCAGCAGCACACTGTGGGCCTGATTACCCAAAGAGGCGATCTGCCCCAGGCTTTATAGGAGGAGGACTGCCCCCCCACACACACACTCGACTTGCTGCCCTAGGTCAGGATACGTCACTGGTGAAGACATCCAGAAGAAACGGTAATATGCAATCTTTAGCAGAGTAGGTAGAACACCTGAAGACACGACACGCCAAGATGATGGCTGACAATTCTCCTGGTTCAAGTCATCTTTTTAATGACCAGTGAACAATCAGAGACTTCCACCATAACAAGAGCCTTCATCATAACGATCTGGTTTTTGCTGACATAATAAAAGTGGCCTGGAACTTTTTGCTTAAAATAATGTTAGCTGTCAGTATATACAAGTTTTACATGAGTCAGTAAGTCCCACACTTTAATAAATAATGTGTTTTCTGGTTTAAAATATCCCCACATAATTGGAGTTATAGTTTTATACCCATTGTTAATCTATAAATACCGTTAAGTTTGATATCAAAAGAAAAGTCAAAATTATTATAATACACATAAAATTTGCTCTTAAATAGAGAGAATATTCCACTGCTTCCACAAGGTTTTTATATGAAAATATGACTAAAAATAGTAAGAGATGATTAAACTGCTTTCTGAGGTTTTACAGAGAACAGCGTGGGCAACAAAACAAAACCAGCAAACCTTAAAGATCTTCAACTCTACTTGGATTCAGATAAAATGATAATGTTTGCCAGCCTCTACATAGGGAAAGGGGCCTTGTTAAATCTAAAAGGAAAAGTTATACCTCCTCTTTGGTTTCTATAAATGATTTTGCATGCTAAAGCGAGGTCAGACCTTGAAAAGCTCCGAATTGAGTTAATAGAGTACAGATGGGCAGGTGAGAATATCGGGAAGAATGTCTAGGACATGTCTATCCCGAGGGCTTTCCTATATCCGCAAATCCTCCCGTCTTTCAGCGCCGCAGAGATTTTCACTGGTTATATGCTAGAAAAAGAAAGCTTTTATACTAACACTGATAAAAGGAGTCAACTTGTTATTTAGAACACAGGGCTACCGCCTTAGGCTAACTGGAAGCCTGCATGAAAAACTAAACTGGCTCTTGGAAAAGATATAAGTATTGTTATTTTACAGAAAAGCTAGAGTCACGTTATTATTATTATTATTATTATTATTATTTTTACTACTGTACATGATATATAAAGGACAGCCATATCTATTATTGCCCAGCTTTTTATGTTTTGTTCTCCATGTATCTTTGTATAGCATTTGTTCAGAAAATACCAAACTAAGGGTCTAATCCACATCCCTTTGTCGAGAGTTATTGGATCGTGTTCTACGAATCTGCAAATTTCTACAAGGTACTGATAAAGAATCAGTCCTTGGTCTCATTTTGGATTCAGGATAGCCATAGCCATTATCCCATGTGTGTGTTTAACTTCACTTCACTGTGTTAACATCTACCACCCCTGTTAGGAGGATTTTTCCATTTACCTACTACTCTCTTACTTCTAAGCCTTGGACTCTCTACTTTTAGACCATGACCTCCTTTTCTAACATTTCTACTTCCTTCTTGTACTTTTCCGTTTAAGCATTTAAATGTTTTTAGCACATCTTCTCTGCCTAGATTTATGAACGGGACTTTGGAAACCATGTATGCTCGAATCCTCCATGTTAAAAGTATATATTGGTATTCACATTTAAATGTTTAAACAGATACATTCAAACAGCCCTTAATTCAAATGGATGCCAGTAGACGTTTCTATATTTTATTAAATACAATCTATTCACTGCTTGCTTGTAATGCCTGTTCAATTATGAAAATTAATAAACATTGTAATTATGTGTGTGCACTGTGATTTAGCAGCCCTTAGTCTAGCATTTCTGAACGCATCTGTGTTAGAATATTGTCTATTTTTCACAAGCATTGGAGGTGCACAAGTGGAGCAAGCAATGCTTGGATAGAATGAGTTTCAAGGCTTTAGAATCTTTCGATAAATGTGATCAATGGCCATGGACCACAGTATTTCTTCGAGCGTTAATGTTTAGCTGGCAAGTCATCATGTACCAAGAATTATAAAGGATGTGTAAAGATTAAATGGATCTCTTAAATAGAAGCAAACATTGTAATAGTTAAGTTCAAATATAGCTCATATCTGTTGAATTATTCAATGCCAAAAGACACATATAGATAGCGTATAAATAGTGTATAGATATCCTGTGCACCCATTGTACAGCGCTGTGGAATATGATGGTGCTTTATAAATTAATAAATAAAAATAACATAATTCGCTTCTCAGATCTGGAATAATCTGGAGATTGAAAAGGAGTCTTTGGCCCTTCTTCATCTATCTATGTTCATATGTCCAGGAATGTATTGTAGTGATACAAAGTGCATATTTCAGATGGACCATTATTAGTTTCTGGAACTAGACACCATTTGGTTTGCCACAAACTTGTGTCCTCTTGGCTCAAAAGTATGAGGTCCTTGGCAGGCAGCAGCGTGGATCTGCTTTTTCAGGGACCCACAAACGCCATGTGCTCCATAACACAATGACAAGAGTAATCAGTCCAGAATGACTGCAATAGATCAAGTTGTAGGTCTTATGAAACACGAGCACTATACAATCACCAACAAGCTTTCAGAAATAGGTACGCATTATCTCTGTGCTCAATCCCAATTTGGGCAGCAGCAATGGCATGAAATGTATCCATATTTAATAAACAAAAGAAGTACAAATTACCAGCACTCCAATCCAAACCTTGGATAAACATGAGAATTAATAAAATATTTGGCCGTAACACATAAGCTGATCTGTCGTGTCAATGCCACCCATGGGAGCCGAGTTCACTTACGCACTTAAATCTAGTTTAGTTACATGATATTTTTCATATTAAAGACCGCTGATATTTAACGACTCCTGTCAAAGTCATTTAAAGGAACAGATCCATACAGATCTTTAATTTCCTGTTAAGCATTGATGGTAAACCTGTAAAACGTGGGGTATTTTGATGTAGCGGTCGGCTATTCAATATATGACCGTATAGTGTGACGGAATCCCCAATATTTATGCCTTAGACAGGTGTTGTTTTGAATGGGTCTTGCTTTGTTTTGTGCACTTAATGATCATTATTATTCTAGCAGCAACCTTTTTAGGTTGTGTGATCCTCTATGTTTGAATATTTTTTGTTATTGTGCACAGTTATAGGTTCTGATCAAACCTTAGGGTTAACCCATTAATGCTGTCCAGAGGAGGCTTTACATTGCTTGAGAGTCTCGGTTGGGTTAAAAGGCGGTGCAGTCCCACTGATTCAGCTCCTTGGTAAGCAATATAGCCATGAAAAACTACATAGGACTCACAAAAAACTTAGGCACTAAGAAATATATGGATATATAGTGTGCTGGAATATTCATGCCTTAGATAGGTGTGTTTTGAATGGCATTAGAGGTATCCAGGGTATATTTAATACTTTACTAAATACTAAGGTCTCGTTAAAGGGAACGTTACTTGAAAATGTAATGACTGGTCATCTCTGGTCGCAATAATTACCCTTCGATCTATGTCATGGCTAAATCTGCAAAATGGAAAAAGAACTTGAGCACTTGACCCAGCTTCACACATTAAAATATCCAATATTTTTTAATTTGTTTTCTTTTTTCAGTTTGGTTGCGAGACTGACATTTCTTCGTGTTAACAGATGGTGTTTGTGAGAAATACGCCTTCAGCACAATAAAAGCAACCAACAACCTAAACTGCAGAGAGACACGGCAAAGCAACAGAGGTCCAAAGAACACAGGCATCTCCTCTGCATGTATTAAGAGATGCAGCATGACCTGGGTACACCACCGGTAACTGCGGACAAAAACTGATAAATACCACTTGGTAGCTTAATGCTGAAGAGACCCATTCCGTTTATGGCAAAATTCCTTGCGAATGTTTGCAAGAAACTTAATTAAAACCATTACTTATTAGAAACAGTTTGATGGCAGATAAACATTTTCCCCTCTGTAAAAATTTTAACTTTATTCTTGGTCTTGTCTTCAAGCCATATGTCTGTACCATGCATGTTTAATTTACCACACTGTATTAACCCCTACCACATATTCTAGAAGGCTGTTCCACTCATCCTCCCTCTCAGTAAAGTAAAACTTACATCCAAGCCGTTGACCCTTTGGTTTTAGGACTATGATCACTTGTCCTAATGTTAGTTGGTACTTTAACATGCATTCAATAACCCGTAAGGGGAAGTAAACGAAAATAAAATAAAAGCACAGCCTCCACCGCTGTCTGATTTTCATTATTATAATAAATGGGAGCACTTTCTGCGCATGTATGAGGTTTCTCATTTTATTCCACATCTCTAGCTTTGTAGATGGGGTGTGGGCATATAGCACAATGCATGGATTGATATCCATAAATACCTATATGAATTTCTGCATGCATTTGCAAGGAAAAGAAAAAAATAATTTAATGTGACACTACAATATGCATTATGCAAAATGATGGCTGAAGTGCCCTTTTAAACTGTTCATGACATCATTTTTTAACTGAGGACTTCAGTGATGAACTATTTTCATTCCTGGGAATGCTCCAGGTTTGACCCGGAGCCTCCTGGTGAAGTTCTGCTTCCTCAAATCAGGAGGTCAGTTCCTTCTTTCTTCAGAGAGGGAAGTGGTGTTTGATCACGCCCACTTCCCTCCCACTCGCCGCCCACTGAAGGCTGTCAGTGACTAGCCCTACCAATGAAAGTTTCCTTATTGAAAAGGTCAGCATAATATGTGCATACATTATGTCTACAAAAAGAGCTCTTTCCGTTGTCAGTCGTTGACATGTGATGTTATGATCATTAAGGTATTTCTCGGACCCACTTGCATGTTTCATGTGCAGCCCGATATTCTATTTAAATACTTTCTTAATCGACTTAACTGAATTTACATTCCAAACACAAGTGATTCTAGCCCCAATTGTCTTGAAGCAATTTGTTGTGGACTGAGCAGGCAATATACTGTAGTGGAGGATACTATTAAGCCCCCCATGTCCCCAAAACAAGCTGGGTTACTCTAGCCTTTGTAGGGGATCCCATTCTAGTGCTAGGAAAGCATGCAAGGTTTACAAATGTAAAGCTCATCATGCCCGTATTAATCGATGCAGAATATAGCCGGTCATGAAGCATGTGCCTTGGCTCAGGTACACACACTCACTATAGAATTATCTGACACTTAAAAAAAAGTCTACTGAGTGATTAAATTGTCAGGCGTGTGAGTAATACAGCTCTTTGTAATGTGTGGAGCCACACTTTGTTTGCTAATCCTTGGAGATTGCCAGCGTTTATAGCTTCCAGCTGGGCGTGCAGACACCTGTACCTGCCTTCCTGTCTTGTTGAACATACATGAACATCAGCATATAGGATGTGAGGTCATATAGCTTTGGGTATTACCGGTGAGACAGCTGCACTGCTTAGCACCCCACCTGTGTATGCTTCCACTTTAACAATCAGGTGCTCGGTACAGAAATTTGGTTCTATATAGTGACACAGATTAAGTCGCACATCAAGTTGCCATCACAATGGGTACATACATAAAGGAAAACCCCAAAGTGAACTGTATATAAGCGGGATACATAACAAATCACACACATACATAAAGGGAACGCATACATCAATCTGAGAAAATGTACATAGAGAAACACTAAGAGCAGGAGCATTTTGAGGACAATAAAGCCACGCAGAGATAACCACCAGTCCTAATCGGCACCATCGTGCAATCACATCTTCTCAAATGTTCTAAGATGTTCAGACTATCCACATCCAGTGATGTACTTATCTTTGGTGTTGCTCTAGACCTGACCCAGTGCTGCCCCTTTCACAACACCCTTGCTCACTGCCATGCCCTGGAATATTAGATCCTAGTGCTTCATGTCCTAAAGGCACACAACCCTTTAGACCCAAAGTTATTAAAATAGCTTTAAGGTGTCCTGGCAAAACCAGGAGTATTTCCAAAAAAATGGAAGTTGGCAACTGAAGTACCATTTCGCAAAAAAGGTAGCAGGAAAGTTTACTCCAAGGGGATCTTGTCAAACTTACTTAATTTTTTTATGACTGGTAACTAAGATGAAAGTCCCGGGAGGAGCAGTTGATGTCGTTTAACTAGATTCCATTAAGGCATTCACCACTGTCCCCCATAGAAAACATATAAATGGATTGCAGTCATTGGGGATGGATATAAAAATAGTTAAATGGATAAGGCAATGGTTGAGTGACAGGAGGCAGGAGGTTGTAGTTAATGGTGTATATTCAGAAGGACTTGATAGTAGTGGAGTGCCTCAGGGATTAGCATTATGGTCTGTACCTTTTAATATTTTTATTAGTGATATTACAGAAGGCCTTTATGGTAAGGTATGAATTTTTGCTGATGATACAAAGTTCTGCAACAGGGACGTTCCAGGTGGAACAAGTCAAATGATTTAAGTGAATTAGAAGAATTACAGAGTGCAGCAGCTACAGTTTAATGTTGATAAATGTAAATTGATGCTCTTGGGACATAAAAATTTAAGGTAAGCAGGCAATGCAATGAATTGCCGGGAAAAGCAAGGTGCTGGGTTGCATAGGGAGAGGCATTAGTAGCAGGAAGAGGGGGGTGGTTCTGCCACTATACAGATCTCTGGTCAAGCATCACCTAGAGTACAGTCCTAGAGATGTCATCTCCAGAAGGATATCGACACACTGGAGAGAAAAGAGAGCTACAAAAAGTGGTTTTACAGGATAAAAAGGAAAGACTTAAAGATCTTGTATAGCTTGGAAAAAAAGATGAGAAAGGGGGGTAACAGAAACATTTAAATACATAAAGAGGGAAGCTTATTTGAAAGGAGGAACAATCTTAAAACAAGAAGTCATAGTCTACAAGTAGAGCGTCAGAGGTTTAGATGCAATATAAAAAAATTCTGCTTTACTGAGAGAGTAGTAGATAAATGGTCTCCTGGTATAAGTGGTGGAGGCCAATACAGTAAGGGAATTTAATCATGTATGGGACATAAAGCTCACTATGGGACCAGACAAAGGACTGATAGGGGTTGAATCCCTTACATCAGGAAAATTGGCAGACTAGATGGCCGAATGTTTTCTTTTTTATCTGCTGTCAAATTCTATGTTTCTAAGTTAATCCTTATGCTTCTCAAACAAGTCTATAAATTAACCTGTTACCAGCTGGCTTGTGACAAAGCTCATACAAAGCCGTCTGCCACATTATTATGTTATTCTCTTATGTTATTATGTAGTTTGTCTCTGATGAGTGCCTAATATACCATATGTGCTATGTAAATGGCACCTAACTACATAATGAGCTTTTATACACTCATTATGCAGAAATGTATACATGTATTTATATTGCACTGTGTATACACTGCCTCACAGAAGCAAACAGAACACAAATAAAAAGGGAATTACAGTAAGTGTTGAGGATCAAATAAAACTAGGTAGGTGGCCCCATTTTAGGATGTCTTTCTGTCTAATTGGGTATTAGGCTTGCAGAGACAAATAAGAAGGCAATAAGAACTGGAATCTGAAGCTCTAATCCCATCGCTAAATAAGCATTAAATGCGCGGAGGCTGTGTATTATAGCAGTGTCAAGAACTCAGCTAAAGAATTCAGTGGACAAATCCTTCTGCAGGATGAGGTGGAATTCGGTTTAGTAGCAGGAGAAAAAGGCAAAGACCGGATTATGCGGAAAGAGCAATACCGAAGGGGCTGCTTCATAATGAATATCCAGGCAACTTACTCGGAAATACATTAGACTATTAACTGATTTGGGAATTAATGGGAAAACATAAACGAGTATGAGCAGGTTTAGAGATAGAAGAAAGATTGTACTCCAATTTTTAAAAAAAACACAATATTAGCAAAGGAAGACAGACGCCATTGCCCTATCTTCACAAACATAAGGAATTTATTAAAATGTCCATCCATAGAAACAAGGAATGGTTCGGGGCTAGTAGGCCAGATTGCAAACTCCATTTAAGTGGTCAGATTTGAGGGACTACGTCATCATTTATAAGGAGGAACAAAACAGTACGTCACAAGGAAATAGAAGCAAATGATTCAATATGCATGAGGATTTATAATGAGTCAAATAAAACACCCGGGGTTATAGGTGCCCGAGGACTTTGTCTTTTAAAACAGGTCCGGTGAAAAATGCCAAAACGTCATGCAAATTTTTATTTAAGGGGACATCATAATATCCCCGACACCCCTGCTTTTATTCCGTGAGTAACCCTCTGTGAGTACGTTAATATAGATTCTTCTAAAACATAAAACACTTACTTTTTTCCTCCATGACCAAAAACTTTCCTCCACTGTCAATCAGTGGCAGGAATGCTCCAATTTACTTCACTGGAAGTACTGTACAGCTTCAGCAGCCAATCAGTGGCAGGAAAGTGCACCTACTGAAATCAGTGGGAACACGTTACACATGAGGGGCGGGGAAAGAGGCAAATGCATATAGAGGGATTCCGCATGACCACATGTTGAAGTGCATATGATGGCTGGATGTCCCTTTAGGTACGGATGTGTAGCTTGGTTATCACTTCCTCAATTAGAGAAAACAACAATCTTATACAAGAATATTATGACTTTCAGCACACATTTCTAAGAAAAACTATAAATTATATTCAGCAATGATTTTATTTGTATCATATTGATGGAATTAACTATGGGGTTTTTCTCCCCAATAACAATGACAAACAACTGATGTATTAAAAACAGATCAAAAGCTACATACAAACACGTAAAAACAAGATCTGTAATTATGGAGGAAAAATCATAGAAAGTTCTCAGTTCAAGTGTTTTTATGTTTCTCACTCTTAGCGGGACATTTTTATCATAAATAGCCTAATTAACACTAAGTAATGCTGCTTAATTCTGTGTCAGCTAGCCTTGAGAGTCTGTTAAATTGATGCTTCTTCCAAACGTGGTTCATTCATTATCTGTTTGCATTTCGGAGATGGTACAGACACTTTGCCTCATATTAGCCAGTCCTGCCTTGCTGCCTTCTTGCAAATCAATTTGAGAAACAAGGTATTAATTAATTAATCTTTGTGCAATAGTGAGCAATTCCGGCATTTTTAAATTGGTACATTAAAATAATAATTACAGGATGTGGTATTACGTGCTGCGTGATGGGATTGCTATTCCAACGGAGATATATGGTACTGTCATTTATATTAACTGTTTCTTTAAAAACACATGAAATGAAAAATTAATCTCGGTCATATAATAAATATTTATATTACAGAGTATCTTAAATATAGTGTTTTCCCATTAAATTTGTTTTGTTCTTCAATCACTACGCCATCTTTCTATAACAAAATGTTGGGAGAAAATAAGCAAAAAAATGCAATTCAACTTCTAGGCATCCATATTGCCTTAGTTAAGTTGCATTGCGTGTTAATAGATTTTTGTGGTTCAGTAATCTGTTTCTTCAGGAGACAACTTGCCAATATGAAAATATGTAAATTAGCCTTAATTGCTGACCTGTTTTAGTAAAAGAATTCTCTGTGTGACAAAATACTTAGCATTTTCATTTGCACGTTATAAATTCTGAATTAGCATAGGAGGAGAAACAATTAATTGAAATTAAAAAAAATACTCTCAGGATAAATGAAAGGCTGGCACAGTAATGATGCAACGGGTTACAGGCAAGACAGCTATTAAAGCCGATCTGTTACTTCTGTATGAAAATATACATCATACATTCTTTGGAAGTTCCCATATAAGTGATGCTATAACATATAATACACACTGGGTTTGACCCAGAGCCTCCGAGTAAAGCCCTGCTACCCCGGGTCAGTTTCTTCTTTCACTCCATGTTGCTTCACGCTCCTTGGTACAGGAGTGTCTGGAGCTCAGTTCTCGTAAAGCCCTGTGGATCCCCTGAAGCACCGCAGTAGCCCAAGCAGCAGTTTGAATCATACTTATTCATTAGATGGCTAACCCCTCAAAAACTGTTTGACTTCATTGGTAAATATAATAGAGGGATTTGTTGTTGTGTTGACATGGATATCCCTCTTTTCTTGCCTCTTTTTCTTCTGTCTTGGTCTGCTTCTCTCCGCTATCAGCTCTGATGACCAGGTCTTCCAGACCGCTTTCACATAAGAACGGAGACTTCAAGTACCGTGTCAACAGCCTCTCCCCTGTTTCTTCGATTGGGGGAGAGTGTGTGCACGGACGCACTGCCCTTTTGAGGAAGCATTCTGGGAGGCCTGGTCAACGGAGCTGATACTAGGAAGAAGTGGACAAAGACAGAAGAACAAGTAGAGGCAAGAGAAGAAGCGGAGTTGGGTGAAAGGAGACATGGATGTGGAAGTAGTTGGAGGAGAAGGTAGGAAGACTTTGCCTCCCTCACACTATTCAGAGTGCCCGGTAGTGCCCAGTGCACCCCCCTAGGTGTGACATCCACATATGCATTCATAAATTCAGCCTGCTCCCTGTTCCCATCGTTGCAAAGAAAATCCCGCTTTGCATATCTTACTCATGACAGCATTGTCACCAAAGGGTTGATTACCGGCTGTGCCAGTAAAATACCGGCCGGGTGGCAACCTTAAAACCTACAGATTTTCACCGAAAAATTTATGTAGAGGAAAATTATCCAATTCTTATATCAGCTCCAAGAGCACATCATGCAAGAAAATTATGTCTGATGTATGATCCATGCTGAAAGATAAAAGTCTAAACATCCCCCATAGTCCCACATCTATTATACAGATCACAGCGTGGTAACAGCATTCATTTGTGCAGATCTTTGCTGGCAGTAAATGGAGTGCGTTGGAGGAGAATGTTTTCTATCTGTGAGTCAGTTTACCGAGCCATTCAATCTTCTACAAACATTTTGTAAAACAAAAGCTGATGTCAGCTTCAAGTAAAAACAGACGTAAAAGGTAAAATCATCAATGAACTTCTATTCTCCCTAGATGCAATACACGTTTCTCATTAGATCACTATTGGTGCAAGGTTTTAAGAAAAAGACCCACATTAACCACTTACTGTACACAGCAAATACACAAAGTGTGCAATGTATTGTTTTTTTCATTTAAATATGGAAAATAAACAAGAGTACCGAGATGGAGACTGGGCAGGTCATGAATTTAGCCGGGGGGAGAGAAATACTTTGGCATCGCTATGGTAAAGGGCAGCGTGTAGGACTCGAATATTATCACATTTGTGCATATATGTATAACAAAGCGAAAGGTATAGAGGGTGCTATAGTCTTAAAGGGCCTCCCAATAAGCCACCAACTAATACATTCAAAATATGATAAAGAGAAGGCAGCACACAAATAATGCTATAGAGGTATATTATTATAGAAATATATTCCAAGACATTGGTGTATATATACACATCACGAATCATAAATTACAATATATATTCACCATCATGAATAAACTTATGCAAAAAATCAAATAGCAACAAATAAATACAATGAAATTAGGCTTTACTCATGAGAACTTACTCAATGTTTCAGCATAGTTGCCTTTATCATGGGTAAATAAGATCTACTTTACTACTATCATCGAATAATATACTTCTGTAATATACCTCTATAGCATTATTCGTACTCTGCCTTCTCTTTATTGTTCTTTACATGTATATATTTATAATATCACGAAAAATGACATTTAACCGTCTGTTAAGATTTACCACATCCACATAGGCGGGTTTAAGTAGTATACAAAATGTTGGGTATTAAGAAGACTGTACCAAACAATTTAGAAAATTGGAAAATAAACAGAATTCCAGTTTAAATAATCTTCACATAATAGAGTCACAAATGTACAGCTGTGTTGAGTCTAGGGGAACTCAATAGTAATTACAAGCCCAGCTAGTTTCTTCCATAACTATTGTGAGACCCCAATACAATCCACCATACATGAGAGCTTTCTAAACCTAACCATGTTATAAGAAGACCACATTAGAAACTACAGAGCACGGTGGGAAATATTCATAATAGGTACCAATGGCATTCAGCTTTTTGGCACTGGGACCACTGGGCAATTACCTATTTAAACATGGAAACAGAATTTGGAACCCGTCTAGTCTGCCCTAGAAGGCAGAGTCAGCTATTAATCAAAAGTTATAAGGCAAGGCATATTTTAACTATGTCATATGTCATAAATGTCACTTTTCATGAAAAGAAAGCCTAGCACCCAATCGGCTATACCTTGCTGGCACAACTTGACCAGCCTAAATACCCACTAACTATACCTCTCTGCCAGACTCAGCTAAGCCATCCCAGACAAAACAGGCAGGTCCAAGCAGGCAATGCCACACTTGGCTCAGGGATCTTCAGCGCCTCTCCTCGCAATGGGAGAACACAGGAACTCCTCAACAAATCCCCTCCCCATTCTCCATGATTGTGAGGCTTCAGAGGTTTCAATGCCCAGCACCCAGCACCTTCAGGCTTCATACAAATCCCAGACTAGATCCTGTGGATTTTCAGCCTCTTACAAAAATTGGCGTTCAAGCATTAGCCCACTCTGTTCTCCAAATGCCCCACCCCAGGGACCCATACTCTATAACTCATCCGGGCACAAAGTTTACAAGAGACATCTCCTTGGGGCTTTAAGGTATCCCAGTATACAGTATATACACGGCAAGCATTCTTTATAAATAATCTTCCCTTTTTTAGTATACAGCAAGCTAATTAAAAATTCTGTGATTCTAATCAGTAATACAACAATCTAGAAACCAAATGTTGCTCAAGAGACAGAGACAAAACATTTCAAACAAGTAAAAGCATAGGATATTTTTTCATTGCCACAATATAGATTTTCCTTCTTAAATTCAATGTTCCAACTTTGGATCAGAACATATGTTGTTTGTTTTCTTTTTTATAATGACACGGTACAGTACTAATAATCACATTTCGAACCAATCATCTTATTTTTTTTTTCCTAATAAATGCTCTGTTGGGTAACACATGCTACCAGACATGATTAATACGTATCCCGTCAACACAACTTCTGCCAAAATCTTACAAAAATCACTTTGTAAGTTAAAAGCGAGCATAAGGTGAATGGAATATAAAAATATTTAAAAAAAAACATAAGAAAACGCATTGTGTACACTGTGCAAATAATGGATTATAGTCTGGAGAGCTTTTGAAATGGCAGTTTCTCCTTTTATAGATTACAATACAATTTTCTAGGCAACTAATTTCACTAAAGAGGATAATGGCTCGAGCTAAAGGCTAATCAGCTGCCAATCATAATTCGTAGGAGCACAGAATTTAAAATATGCATTGAATTTATAACGAGTCGCGTGAATGCTTATGGCCTTCAACATATCAAAGCAAGAGAAAGAAAATGCTAAGTGAAGGAAACATTATTATTTAGCACCTGGAACAAACAGAGCTCTACCTGTAATTGATTTCTCTCGCTCTTAAGCGCTTTACACAGAAAGGCCGCCCCACTGAGGGTGCAGAATTAGGAGTTCTGTAAACTCGGACTAACGGGATAAACACAGTTCCAGTTAAAATGTACTGGAGTGCAGTATGATTTTCTAAACCAGGCAAGTCTGGTCACCTCAGTCCGGTCACTCAGAGCTGTTCAGTCCTCCACTCCCCGCCTGTGATGTTGTGCAAACAGGTCTGCAACACAAGGGTGGTCATGGACAATGACGTTCTTCAAGTGTTATTCCCGAGAATAGCCCATAAAAAACACCTTCCTGACTATGCCAAAGACATGATATATCTTGACTGACTTAAAGGTTAAGGAATACTGCAAAACAGACCCTTTTTGTATATATTTTATAGGCCCTATAACACAGAATTACATAAACTTTTAGTAGCTCAGAGGTCCTTTCTTGTGAGAGTCGTGGTTTTAACTCTCTCACGTCACTATTTAATATGAAGGAAAAACGGGTTTCCCTAAGCTAGGCTGAATTGGCCCTGTATAATGCATAATACAATGGGTGAAGACATTCGATAAATCTCACTTATTTCGCTATGCATTATAGAGGGCCAGCCAAGCTCTTCTTACAGCAGAAGACTGGAGCTGGACCTTCATAATGTCTAGTGAAGTCAAGGGCCAAACACAACTCTCTCTTTAGTAAATACATCCCTTTATAATTGCTTAGGTTTGTCATTGTAGGTAAAACCCATTGTACAGTGCTACAGAATCTGTTAGTGCTACATAAAGGATAACAACAATAAGAACCATAAATAATAATATGATCTCCTTTAAAATTACCCATAGATTCTTTCCGTAATCGCCCCATGGGAGCCCAGATGCAGACCTATGAAGATATCATGGACTGATCAAATTGTCTGTCTGGATTTCATTTGCGAAATAAATAAACAAAATGGACGTAACTGGGTCATTTCCCACTGAGCAAGAATTTAATACTCTATATACAAGGGATCCAGGGTTTATTATTTTACAAATGTTTAGAATATAGTAGGAGCTTTACATACAAATGCTTTCTTGTATTATTTTTGGAAACAGCCCTGCAGGCTTTATTATTTTACAATTGTTTAGAATATTATAGGGCTCTTTTCATACAAATTCTTCCGTGTATGATTTCCAGAGACATTACTGCAATGTTTTTCTGCTTCCATGTCAATTTAAAGGGATTTAGTGCTGATTTTTTAGATGAAGATATATTTCGGCAGGAGTGATTTACAACCTAGCCAAGCTGACACATTTGTTTGATTGACACTGCTGAAAATAAAAGCTGATACATTGACACTAACAAATGAATCCTTAAAATGCCTGCTTTACTTAGCGTAAGAGGAAAAAGTACATTTTTTCATCCTTTTGATGAGCTGCCCTTTTTTACACGTTACCTATTTTACAATACAGATAATTCTTTTCAGATATTATTGTCAAGAATACGAGAAACACTTTCTAATTCCATAGTCAGCGCTGTCATAAATAATTACATTTTTGGAAGGCAACACAAAAGATTACAATATAATTGTGATGCTTCTGCTTCTAGGGTTTATTAAAGGTTGGAGTGTTTGGTACTGATATTATGGAATAAACAACAATACAAGCTAGATACTGAGAAGGCAGTGCAAGGAACCGTGATAGGAAAGACACATTATAATATTATGGACATTTATTTTCCACTTGGCGTACCAACAGCTGACAAAAAGATGGTATCGGACCACCGAGCTAAAGTCTCTACTGTTTATGGCCAAAAAAGAAGACATATTTACAGAAGGATTTGAAATGCACATGGCTGAAGTAGGTCACTAAATCTTTTTTTGTGTGTGTTGTTGTCGTGAATTACTACAGCTCGGAGTTGGCTTGAGGTTATTCATCTTTTAATATAAAAGGAGGTTATATTACAGCCAAGAAAAGAGAAAGGCCTGATCTTCTTAAAAGGTGATTTAACATCTAAAAGAAAAGGGACGTCAATAGTTCCGAGAATTAGAACTTTGTTTTGCAAGAATGTAGTGTAGATTTCGAGGATATCGATCAATATCATTAATAAACACAATTCAGTATTATGTCTTGATCCAGGATATCAACGTTATTGTAAGTTTTTAATCAGAAGTGTCGCAAGAAGAGCTGATTCTTTGGGGAACAGATTATCTACTAAAAAGAAGGGGATTTCTAAAACCTAGCTTAATATAAATATGTTTATATCATCTGTAACGGGAATAACATTAACAATTGCTGATTTTTTTCAAAATGTGAATGATGTTATGAATCTGCCTGTCAATGTTGTAATGCACAATATGTAGGATGTGCAATACGTCCAATAAAAGAGAGAAGTTGAGAATATCCAACACTTTTTCGTAATTATCTCTTTGAAGTATCAAGCTATAGAAAAATGAAATGACCGCCACGGAAGGCTGCTTTCATTAGAACATTATGTAAACGGGAGGTGTTTGGGATTTTTTCTTTGCAGACTCGTTTCCCAAAAGGAATAAATACCAGCCATGGTGTTATTTTTTTCATACATAAGACAGGAAAACCCTAATTTGGTACAGCCTTTAGAGTATTAATTAATTTGTTCTGTTATCAGTTTTATTCTATTTCATCATTATACATTGAAAGAGAGAGAAACCGTTTTCAATTTTCTTATTGAAGCAATGGATGTAAAATAGAGTTTCTTGCTTGTTCTTGTTTAAGTCTAGTAACATCACTGACAATTTTTGATACATTTTCTAGTGTAATTTAGTCACTTTTACAAAGTATTGAAACAATCTAGTTGTTTCTGTTTGCGTAGTTTATGTTTGTATGTTAGTAACTTACCATGCAAATTAGATGGCCTACATTTGAATGATGACAATGAATAGGGTGCATTCCCTATGATTGTACACCTGTGTTTAATTAAATAAATTAAGTGTTAACACTTTATATGTGCCGTAAGACACTATCATTGTATCATTGTTGTTTATTTCGTTGTGCGTGTCTGCATTTTATCTATAAAAGCACCACTTTGCTCTTATACTGGAATCATGTGGCTTAACAAGCCACGTCTGGGGTTAGGCTAGGTCCCAACTCAATTTAGGCCGCACATCTGGCTGGCTCACCGACCTCTGTGAATTATTAGTACAGTAAAGTATATAGTACCTGAATATTTTAAAATAGTATGAACATTCATTTTATATCCATATTCCAGCTTAAATAAATGTATTTGTACTGATTGACCAATATAACCAATTCATATTCATGGGCTTATTTCTTTTGTTTGACATTTTTTTTGGGGGGGGTAGAATGTGAAAACCTGTAGTTTAGATGGGGAAACCGCTCTTTTACAAGGATTAAGAAAAATTGCCACTTCAGGACAACATTACATGGCAGTGGAATATGGCCCTTAAAGGGACAATCCTGCCTTCATATGCACATGATAGCTAAATGGCTCATTTATGTGCTGTTGCTCTTGCAAATGCATAGGAGGATTCAGCTGTGCACACGATCTCCATCCCTAGCAGCAAACAATGAGGGCAGGAGTCTACGCTTTTCATTTGGATAGTGCTGTTCTTCTAGGTCAGGTAAGAAGGTTTTTTTTCCTTTTGAAAATGCATATTAAAGTATTTACAGAGTCTACAATCTCAGATCTCTACAAAAAAGGACAAATTAAAGCCTGAAGTCCGTCATGCCCCTTGAGCCATCAGGCTATTTTCGATACCTACAGCTAAGAAATAATGCTTTATCCAATAAAATCAAAGAGGCTTCCCAGAACTCCTGAGCTTGGTTCGAATACCGATGCCTTTCATCTCCCCCACATGAAGGGACTGATCAAGTCTACTTTGAATTGGTCTCAACCAGATCCGGACCGACTTTCCCTTACATTACTTCTAGGGAGGGAGACAACGACAACCTATTAAAAATGAAGAATGGAATAACATCTGGGAAATTACATTAACTACACCATCTAAACTACCTCATATGAAACTGCTATCATCAGCAGCCTGCTTTACCGGCCCGCAGAGCTCTGGCCAAAGTCTGGGACCAAAAGACAGTATGTTCCCTGACTACAGTACAAGCTTTGCTTGTGGAGACATGGACTAGTTCATCTGTTTTCAGAGGATCTTTGAGCCATCCACTTCCCTAGATAATAGAGATATAACTTAATCTGCTTTACATAAGATTTACCCGGAACCATACTCTTTCTCTGCCTTTTTCTACCCTCCACCCACCTTTTCTAGTCCTTTTCTCCCTTCACTATCCCCTCAACCACCGACTAGATTGTAAGCTCGCAAGAGCAGGGCCCTCTTCTCCTTTGGACCAGTTTGTTATTGTATGTGTTTCTAAATTGTTCAGCGCTGCGGAATCTGGCGGCGCTTTATAAATAAATGTAATGTAATGTAATTAGTTATTTTAATATATTCTGCCTGAACTGATATCGACACTATTTTCTCTGTTATAATGTATTTTTTTTTACCAATCTCTGTACTATTTTTATTTCATTTCTTTGCATTGTTATTAAGGCAAAATAGAACATTTTAAAATGAATGAGGACAATCTGTAATATATCTATTATAAAATCTATGCTACGAGGGACTTCAGGTATATGTAATTAGTTACACTATAAAAGTTTATATTTTAATTATATTTTTTCAAAGCGGTATCTGAAAAATGATGTCACTTCTGCCTAAGAGGCATTTACATAAATACTATCACATTAATTATACGATTTAACTCTGCAGACATTTGTTAACATTTTATAAACTTCTGCAAAATTTACATTTAATAGTTTACATTACATCTGCTTTTTTAATTTAATACTGTAGACAACACAATTGTAGGTAGCAGCTGTTCATACATGTAGCAGCTATACACTTCACTCTCTGTGATTTAATATACCCCAGTTTTGTTTTTTCTCCACGCTTCACTGCATTTTCCAATATCTGTTGAGAGTAACCTCTAGTACACTTTCATTATTCATTATCTTGGATGATGTATATGTATGTATCAAGTAGCTCAGAACTAAAAGAGTTAATAAAGAATTTTTCAAAGGAATATTACTCACCTACAAAATAAAGTAATGGTAATTACTTTGAATTATTGCCCCCCTATTCTATGCAGCCCACTTCTGATGATGCCAGTCCTCTCCTGCTTGTATAATCTCATAAAGTATTGTTTCTATTAAGCAAATGACATGAACTTAACTAACTAACGTTCCTTATTTGTATAAAACCCCACTACGTGCACTGAAAATAAGTTGAAGCTTTATCCAGTATGTGAGTTGCAGATGTGTTTGGTTCTTTTAGTGTGTCTGGGTATGTTAGTGTATGTCTGTGTGTGTGTTAGTGTGTGTGTCTGTGTGCATGTGTATCAGTCAGTGTCTGGTTGTGTTAGTGTGACTGTGTTAATGTGGGTGTCTGAATGTGTGTGTCTTAGTCAGAGTGTCTAGACATGTTATTTTAAGAGTGTGTGTTAGTGTTGAATGTCTAATTGTGTTAGTGTGAGTGTTTAGATGTGTGTGTTACTGCCTTAGTATCAGTGTGTGGTTCATGTTAATGTTGAGTGTCTGCTAGTGTGAGTGCCCTTCCTGGCTCTGGATCACCCCCCTAAGTATGATTATACTTTTACTAAACACAACTAAGTCAGACATGGGATTCTGATTTGCGGTTATCACCAATTCTGCTGTGCAAAACACTGCACAATTATTATTATTATTATAATTGTAGCACGGTGACAAATAAAACCCAAATGCTATTAACTATATACAAGGGAGAGAAATAGTAATAAGTGGGCTGTCTGGAGACCACCATGCTCTCACCGTCATTTCCCATCACATGCTGCTTTAAACATGAATTATTACCGCGATGAAGACTATTTTAAATTGAAAACCTATAGTGCCGCATATGACCAGAGGCGGCTTCTGATGAAGACCAACTCCAGTTACATCCCGCCTCTCCCGTCTTCCCAAGCTTTACTATATCATTTCTTGTTTGAGTATGGCCGTACCGTGATGCATTCGTTCTTTGAACATGAACCTGATGCCTGCAGTTGTTTCTCTTTTTATACAATGCGACCATTCTTAATATAACTATCAGTTTGATAACCTTAAACAAATAAAGCAAGGCCATAACCGTAAACTCGGAGCACCAGTAAGATAAAAACATGCGTCATAATTTCTAATAAATGAATGCACCACAAATAACACAAACTTTGTATTGATTCTATGCCTCGCACACTCTGTGCGGGCCAAAATAAAACATGAAAAATAGAATCAGGATGCCCATGTGCGTTCTCACGTTTGTGATCTTGGTTTG
The DNA here is from genome assembly GCF_027358695.1 of Spea bombifrons. Lineage (NCBI taxonomy): Eukaryota > Metazoa > Chordata > Amphibia > Anura > Pelobatidae > Spea > Spea bombifrons. Next base: position 18,320,057 of record NC_071089.1, on the reverse strand, counting down.
TTTCTAAAAACCTATACATGCACAGTATGCCACCTTTAAGTTGATACTTTAAACAGTTTGCTTACCTGTAGGATTCTAGATTCATTAGAAGTAGTGCACTTCGGGCAATAAACGCTCTGAGACTACCTTTTAAACTTGCATTCTGATCTAAGTTTACAGGCAAAAGTTATAAACAAAATTGGAGTGGCATAAGTACCAATTAAAAAAACAAACACTGACTTTTTAATTTATATTAAAATCCAGCCCCACTACACAGAGCAATAAAGTTGCTTTTAGCCCTACTGCTGAGAATTAAATACTTGATAAATGAAGACTGGGATAATTTGAGTTTAGTGTGTTTCCACTTAGTGATTAAACATCTGTCTACATAATTTACACCTAAAAAAAATACACAGACAAAGTACAACAGCCAACAAATGTAGCCAGTGCGTTTAGGGTGACTATAAACCAAATTATACAAATCTACACTAATTATATAAAAAAAAATCTGCAGCATTTCACACGCCATTAAATCTAGTTGAAGGCTTATAAATGGACTGAGGTAGATGGCTTTGCTTAGCCAATTTGGTAATTAGAAAATACTGTCTTTAGAAAGTTAAAACAAAGTTTCTCCATAATTTCTTTGTTTAAGGTTGGAACAAATAGCAATTAGTATTTATCCCTGTTACTTCAGATACTGTTGTAACCATTCACCATGTCACACAGGGGCTGTTTTGTTATGAAACCACAACTTTTAAAGTGGTTTAGGGGTAATTAGAGAGTTCGGGGTTACATCAGGAACCTCCAGTCTATACACATTGCTACAAGTCCCTCTTCATTTGACGTTTTAAACACTGTATAATTTTTTTTTTTTAGCACTGCCAAGAAGAAATATACCCTCATAAAAAGAAACATAGATGACAACAATGAATTAAGCAATAATAATAATAATATTTATTAATATTATACAATAATAATAACTGCTCCAAAAGCACATTTGTACATAAAGTTACTTTTCTGGAACCACCTCAGTGTATAGTGTCTTCCTTTACCATTCGCCAGAGTTTTTCATTCTCTACTCAGTACAGTTTGGAGGCCAAGTTCTTCCAGACCATTGACCCAGAGGAGCTAAACACAAAGTCACTAGAAGCTTCCTTGTAAAGCAGGTGAGCTCACCTACAGCCAGATTAGATGTTTCCGTTGTTTTAGCTTCCACTTTCTTTCCGTGCTACTTGATAGAGCAGGGATTGATTTTACCTGGTTGATGCACCACTCTATGAGCCCAAAATAATGGATTACAAATGGGCCATTCAGTAGGAGAAGGAGGCTAAAGCATATTAGAGGGCTGTATCAGCTTATTTAGAATGGGGTGTGTGGGAATTCGATATTTTCAATCTATAATACACTTGGCTTTATCCTATGTAGTTCAACCTAAACTGATGGGCTTTATTCACTATTCAAGATAGAGTTTGCAAGAGAGTTCTGGGTATGACTCCCTATTCATTATAAAGGGCCAACACTGGCAGGTTTCTCCAGCAACAGAGGCTGAATTGGCCCTGTATAATGTATAGATCAATGGACAAGAAGACCTTGAAAAAACAATCTCACCGATTTAACTATACATTATACAGGATCAACCAAGCACTGTTGGACCTTCATAATGTATAGTGAAGTAAGGGAGCTGAGACTATAAACCTTTTGTCAATTCTTCCTTTAGTGAGTAGACCCCAGTGAGTTGCTTTACCTCTTTTTCTTTCCGGCAACATGACAACTTTAATCATCCCTTTAAATATAGCACAGAACTATACCATGAAGCTACTTTTAGTAAAATAATAATAATAATAATAAAAAATTAAAATAAATAAATTGTTTTGGCCCCATTGTGTCAGTGATTCAGTAGAACAAAATTTGGAAACTAGTTTTAAAATTTTAAATTAGTTGTGAAAGCTTTTTGATTAGTTGATAATCAAATCTCTATTTCAGATGCAGGCAATCAAGTTTTCTAAAAACGGGAGTTTATTTCTTAAGCAAATGCCACAGCTGCACTAAACACATAATGGATGAATTTGATCTAGCAGCGAGTAATTTGATTAAGGATGGACTGCTGTTTTAAAATATTAGATTTACATTCATTTACCTATGTTTGCACAGTTCACATTACCCAGAACTACAACAAACCGACGCCTGGACAAGAGGCCCTTTCATTAAATGATTCTACTCTTTATAAACATGATCCTGCAATGTAGATTTTGTAATTAACTTGCACATAATCAGTTATAAAAAGCACAGTGATGCTGAAGAAACTGATCTGTGCCAGGTATCTCCTGCCCTGTGTTCACTGTGTGTGTGTGACTGCCATTCATTCATGTGTGTTACTTACTGCTACAGGGACTCAAGTCTACCTGGCACTAAACAAACCATTACTTGGATGACAAGAAAAAAAGCAAATCGTATACAAGCTTTACATACTATTCACTGTCATTGTAGCTTTTATAATTTTCTTTAACTAGTAAATGGAGTTGTAGATACAACCAGACCATCAGATGTATAACAGATTAATAGAACGGAGGACATCATAACAGCAACCTCTCTCTTATAATAGCGCTACACAATCTGGTGGCGCTATATAAATAAAATGCAATACTGGTAATAATAATGTCCACGCTTGATTAGACAAAACTGGAAGACATCAGAGTCATGGAAGTAACAATACTTAAATACTGTACCAATCTATGCTAGGGGGATGATGGTGAACAAGGATGGACACATTGAAGCGCAAGAGCTTCTCTGTACGACGCTCGTAATAAGCTGACTGCTGGACAGATATGGCTGGTATTAAAGAGGTTGCATATCCTTACTGGCGCACTCACTGCTATTAAGTGAAACGATTAAACAGTGATGGTATGGTTAATTCCTGAACTAAAGTCCTAATCAATACGCTGTGATAATGACATGTAGTAATAATAATTGATAAAAGGCAAGTTGGGTTCTTGCCATTGGATCAGCTACTGGATGACTGAACACTTATAGTCGTGCTAAAAGTTAGTCACTTAGTCAGTCACGCTAAAAGTTAATAAACAAGGATGCACAGCAGAAATAATAGCTGAATTAGTATTAGAACAACCCCAGGAACCTGGTGGAGTGTGTGTGGCAAGAAATGCTTTCACAGGCACTACTCAGAACTAAAACTAATTGTCAAGGCTGTAGAAGAGAGAGCTCTTGGACTCTTACAAAATGCGTAACTGTTTTGCTGATATTTACAGTAGCCGGCAGCCTTTATGCAACTTGGAGTTTGGTATTTTTGGGTATCAGTAAATGATCAGGAAATGGTGCCCACAGAAGAGGAACCAAGCCTAGACTGTGACTTCATTTTGTTACTAAGGGCACTCTGTTGAATAAATGCAAAAGCCAGCTCACCTCCCTATATATTCATCTGCATGGATCCGCACGGACTTGATGCGTGGAATGAACACAAAAAAAGACCAAAAGGATCGATCCAGCACTTGAAAAAAAACTTCCAGCTTTATTTATTTTACTAAATGATTAAAAAGCATAATTCACACCTAAGTGCATCTAGTGCACAGGAAACCCCAAATCTGACGCGTTTCAAGCGGCACCCCGCTCTTTATCACAGATGACTAAGGGCACTCTGTCCCTGCACGCTGACTCACTGCGAGCAAAGACCAGTAAGAAATACTGGGTGGAGTGGGATTCAGAACCCTATTATTCTACCATACATACGGTATTATTATGTATTAGTGATGTTAAAATGAAACCCATCACTTCCAAGCTGCAGTCCACATAGCAATAGAATTTTGATGCGACTTTGTTGTTGTACAGGACAGTTTGATGACTTATATAAGGCATCGTTTCCAGCAAGAAAACAGGAAGATGTTTATAAACCCTTATTACAGCAAACGGGGCAATTACAGGTATATTTCCTGACATTTGCATTCTACAAGAGGGGTCTCTTTAGGTTTCTTTTCTGACACCAAAAGTATCTTTACAGGCTTGTGAAATGTGGTTACACAGTCACTGACAATCAACATGAAAGTAAGAAGTACCGGGAAAACGAATATCTTGTGAGATCTGCTAAAATAAAGAGCAAATATGAGCCTATAACGTGGGGACACAGCTACAGCTTCCAGTTCTTACTTAAAGACAATAAAAGCCAATAAATATACTTTGCGTATAAAAAGACACCAGCCATCGTAACTTAGTATTCACACGATCTGCATGATAATTCCATCTTGTAATGTTGCTTATTGCTGTTGATTGGTTAAAGCAGCCTTTTCCAGGGTGGGATGAAGACAGTGGAGATTATTTCCAGACCAAAAAATCAATAGACATGCCATTTATACACAGATTTCATTATGAATGGTTTAAATTACCCAATTTACTTTTAGACTAAATTTATGCTAAAAAATAATAAGTTTATTTGAAAAATAAAAACTGTGAGATAAAGGTAGTTGAATAATTGTGTTATGCATTGTGAAAATAATGGTTTCTTTTTAAGACACTCAGGAGTTAATGTGGTCAGAACTGGAAAAGTACTTTTGGTTTAAGGTTCTGTGTTAGTATGAGTGTCCGGGTGTGTGTGTTAGTGTGAATGGCTATGTGCATGTGCGAACACTGGGTATGCTAGTGTGTGTATGTGTGCAAGTCTGTTAATGTGTCTGGTTGTGAGTGTCTGTATGTTAGTATGTTAGTGTGAGTGCCCTTCCTGAGATCAGGCTCTGGACCTACCCCTGACATTGGGTAGGATTCATGGTTTTACACTATTAGCTAATACATTTCTATTCACAGTGCATCATAGAGACATTGCATTTGGCTAGGAAAGGCTAAGGGGAACCTACAATTCATAGGTCCTAAGACTCAGAGTCATCCTCAAACCTCCTACTGCAAACAGATCACCTAGAGAACATAGAAGGATACCTAATTAAATCATTTGAATACGCCTCTTCTAGCATTCTAGCTTTTTTTTTTTTTTTTTTTTAAATGCTTTCACTTTAATTTTCCACCAACACATGACGCATTCAAGTTCTGAGCAGCTATGCCTATTTTCTCTGACTGATAAAGTATCTGATTTGAAAAGACAGTGGTGCACATACTAACGTTTGGGAGCTAGTGTCTTAAGTGCTGAAAATCAATTAAACTATGGGGATTTAAGTACCCAAGTGACACATTTAATTATTTAATAACTTCTTAAGTTATGTAACCCACTTCCCAAGAATTATGTGAAAATAAGTAACTCATTATGCCTCACTATATTGAAATTCAATGAAAGGAACATAAAAAGATGAAGCTAGCTTTGAAGTTTATGTATGGTAATGCAGAAGACTGCAATAATTAAAGATATAAATAACAATAGTCAAAAAACGGCTACAGTTAGTATATAAATGCAATAAATGCTAACAATTTGTAAACTCATTTCTTGATAGATGGCTGAAGCCAAACTCTGGGCATGTTATTGTGCATTACCAATGTCTATCACATATAGGTAGTTAGATAACAAAAGGTATATGAAAGAAGTAAATGTGTTTGTTTTTCTTAAATCACTATAAAGGTTTTGTCTCCATCCATACTGTTTTATCTCTAGAAAGCAGAGATCTTTGGCTAATAATGTTCCTGATTTTTTTCTGAAGTTGTTCCTTCTGCTCTTGTGGCGTTCCTGTTCAGGTATACATTGTTTATTTTAATGTAGCGGTGAAAGGAAAATATAAAATACATGTTCTTTTTTTGGAAGCAGAGCAGCTAATAGAAGTAAGCCATGTTACCTTAACCAAACACGTTGTCCTTCACCATAGCAAATTTATGGCAAGGTCAGACAGTGCTGTCTCCAGACCAGTCTGTTACAAGGGGATAGAGCCCTCTCGGGTGCCCACAGATGTACTTTTATGACCACTGAATGTAATTATACCAAGAAAGAGGTTGAAAGGTTAAAGAGACCATTTAATGTCCAAGACAGCCTCACCGAACAAGAATGCACATCAAAAGACTTAAAAAAACAAAACTAAAATATATATTCTTTATCAGTAGGCCGACAATTCTCACCACTGATTGGCTGCTTAAAGCTGTCAATCAATGGTAGAAAAGTGCTCCCAATCAAATGGAAGCGCTTGCTACACATGCACACGGGCCAGTGCTGGAACTGACTGGTGGCAAGTACACATCTCCAACACACGCATATGGAGGCTTCGGCATGGGGGACAAAACAAATTTAAAGGGACCTCTAAGCTGTCATGTGCATACCGTGGCTTAAGTATGCCTTTAAGGAATATAATACAATTTGTAATCTGTTTTAACATAATTATTACTGTTCTATTTTGCTTATATTGTATCAAAATATTCTGCATATGCGTGCAGCGGGATATACAGACAATAACATTTAAGCAAAGCAAAGAAAATAAATCCGCAATCTATGATTAAATATCTTAAAACCTATTGAACCGTTAAAGAGAAGCAATTTTCATGCTCTGCTTACGAAACTAAAGAATTTTCCAGAGCGCTGTTTTGTGAACTTATAAAACCGGCGTATAGCGGTACTACGCAGACAAACTTTCTCACTCGCTAGTGAAGCCGCTGACTGATATCCGCTCAGCCACAACTTGACAGGCATTAAACATATGTATATATTAAATATACATAAAACCCAATAAACGTATTTCAAGCATCAGAAAGTTTGGCTGATTTTACATTTATGATGTTTACATTTATTTATGGAGTACGTGTGCTTGAGCCAGAAACCTGTGGTGTGCCGTAAAGAATGCGAGGATGTTCTTTCTTAAATGAGTTTTCAGAAAGGGTCAAGCTGGAGGACAGACACTATTTAGTTACAGTAGCCATTCAATACAACAGTTTATTGCTTTCTGTATTTTCTTTGAAACAAGACCCGTGGGGATGCCATTTGCTTTCTGTTAGAAGAATCATTATGGGAGTAAGTTGTCCTGAAGGAATCCAGATTTTGACACTATATGTCGCCATGGTAAATCATTCGAATTTTCTTCCAGGACTGGATAAACAAATGTAACTCTGATGGTTGTGAATTCAATACTGTGACTAATGGAGGCTTTTCACTGATCTTTAATCGGCAAAGTAAAGAATACAAAATCTATAACTATTAAAACAGAACAAAATCGGCTGCAATGCTCCATGTAGGGCACAAGCGAAAATATTTTATTACATTTTAACTACAACTTCATTTAGAGGCTTAGAGCAAATTTTGGGTATGACAACATACTCTATTTCTACTCCATTTCACATTTTATATTTTCTCATATGTCCACCAAAACACAAAGACATTTAGGGCCGTATATTGTTTTGAATGCAATGGATCAAACGTTTTCTTGTGTGCTTTCAAAAGAGAATAATCATCTATACATCTAATCTCGAGGCACCAATAGACACATAAAGGGAAAAATGACTGCTTAAAGTCTCTACTTTGGGAAAAATAAGAAGACACCATATTTTATACTTTATTGTCTTGTCTTCTGTTGGGTTTAACATGGAGATAATATAGCAAGAGTGGAATTAAGTGTTACAGATGAAGAATTCACAAATGAAAGCAAGTGTCATGTTTATGTTGATTGCTCTAAAATGAACACATTGTCACATAATTGTTTATTTTCTTGTTAACAAATACGGCTGCTGCGCGTTTCAAGAAATCACCAAAGAAGAAATCAGGTACCAGTGTCAGTTCTGAAGTGTGCTACATGTAGGAGGCCAAAAGTAGCGTGGAAATTGCCCCTTCTTAAACAGTGCCTCGGGATATACGATTTCCACACGTTTTTGGGGAAATGATTTGCAGTGGGTCCCAGTCCAGCAAAAAAAGGGATCGCTCACTCCACCAATGTAGGAAAGTTTGCAAAAAAGTATTAGCAGTCCCACTAATGACCCAATTCAAAAACAATTCAGTGCCAACCAGCTTCAAACATCTTCACCTATAGGTCATGACATATTTTAAGTCAATTTCAACATCTTCAGTAGCTATCGTGCTGTTATGTCAAGATTCCTTTATTTAACCCTTTCATTCTCCCTGGGACTAATTAGTTCTTCACTCTATGGCCATCCTAATTTTTTCATTTGAACACACAATCCTTGGCACACACTAACACCTCACACTCCCAAAATAAAACGATGCTGTCACAGTTAAAATCAAGTTAAAATAAAACTCATTACCATACAGTCATATTTGTACTTAAGATTTATTCCGCTTTTGTGCTTTGCTCAAGGATTTTCTCAGGGCTGATTTGTTTTACCACCAGAAACCTGTTAATTAAACTAGTTACACTCCAGAAATGAAGTTGTTAATTATATATATATTTTTTTAATTCTTTCCATTTCGCTATACACTTCATTCACACTGCATATAAACAACATCTAATTAGTGATCTTCTCGTGTGCTGTACATGAACAGGGACAAAAAAAAATATTTTCAAAAAATATTGAAAAGTGTCTTAACAGATGGTAACGCTACATACAACCTCAACCTTACGAGGAATTATTGTAGAAAAACATTACTGTGATATTAGGTAAATTATAACTCTTGGCCTACACAGAGGCGGTTGGCAGTTGTGTTGCAGTGTTGATTTTGCATGGTTGATTATTGTTTATCGGCCCATGGCCCACAGTTTCAGATCTCTGGTTTTAATTAATAGAATGAGAGTGTCTACATATCATTGTATACCATTAATATTGGACACAGCTACAGCAGAACTATCTTATACGTGCCATGGAATCATAATCCACAAAATATGCTTTTTACATTTCTGGTTGGATTCGGATTTTTATCGTATTACGAAGTGTAAATATCCATGTGATTACAGCTATTCCTCTCTAGCTAATTTACCATGTCTTTATATAACATACCTTTATTGGGCCAGAACCTAAATCTTTTAATTTCCAACTTACTTGGTTCCAAGTATCTTTCTACCTTAGGCTAGTTAGCCAACACATGAGCGGACCCTCTAGAAAACCCTCAATCAGTTACCACAAATCTTTCATACAGTAAAGAAATACGTCCCCGCACTCATAGATTCTGTGTATTCCCAGTGCCAGTTCTAAATAAATTATAAATGCCTGCTATGCACTTACTGTAAAATATTTCCAAACTGGTTGAACATTTAGGATTCTTTGTTAAATATATTTAACATTTACATGATATAAATTATAATTATATAGTCATAACATAGTATTACATCAATAACTGGGATATATATATATATATATATATATATATATATATATATATAAAATATCCCAGTTATTGATGTAATACTATGTTATGACTATATAATTATAATTTATATATAGATAATATATATAGATATATATAGATATATATATATATATATATATATATATATATATATATATAGATATATATATATATATATATATATATATATATATATATATATATATATATATATATATATATATATATATATAGTCTGGAGCATTCAGGTGTTTGTTAACACAATGTCAAGGAGAAGACATCAGCAATTGTTGAGGGAAGCAATTGTTGTTCACCATCAATCTGGGAAGGGTTATAAGGCCATTTCCAAACAATTTAAAGTCCATTCTACAGTGAGAAACGTTATTCAAAGGTGGAAAACATTCAAGACAGTTGCCAATCTTCCCAGGAGTGGACATCCCAACAAATTTTCCCCAAAGGAAGACCATGCAATGCTCAGAGGAAAAAACCCAAGACAGTTAGCGTGTTACATGTTAAAGTTCCTGACACTTCTTTTAGAAAAAGACTAAACAAGTATGGTTTGTTTGGAAGAGTTGCCAAGAGAAAGCTTCTTCTCACTAAAAAGAACACTGGGAAGTGAAAACAAGAAATGCATTTTTCTCAAAGTTTTTTTATTCTGCTGTTTGTTTTTAACATCTAGTTTGTTCATTAAATTATTTTAAATAAACGAAAAATTTAGATCTATTTTTTTATCCGATTAATTGAAAAATGAATCGGCCAACTAATCGATTATGAAAATAATCAGTACTTGCAGCCCTAAAACAAACGCCTGCATACCTCAATAAACTGAAGCAATGATAAAGAGACTGATAAAGCCATACAGAAAACAATTACTTCAAATCATTGCCTTTTAAAGGTGGTTCTACAAACTATTGAATCATAAGGTGTACTTAGTTTTTCCATACAAAGCTTCTCCATTTTGGCTTTATTTTTGTTGAATAAATCATGACACAGTGTAATATGTCATGTGGTGTTGTTCATCTGAGGTTGTATTTGCCTACCTGCTAAGAAACAGATTATTATGTCCTGCAATGCACAACCATAGAATTTAAAGAGGTGCACTTTCTTTTTCACATGACTATATATATGTATATATATATATATACGGTATATATATATATATACGGTATATATATATATATACGGTATATATATATTTGTGTGTGAGAGTTGGGAGTTCACATAACCTTGACATATTCTAAAACTGTTATCTTTAAAAGTCAGGTGCATATTTTGCAGCCCAAGGCAGAATTGTAAGGGGGAAATTGCCTGTTATCAAGAAGGAGAGTTAGAACCTATGAAATGAATATGTAGAAGATTAATGATCACTTTACAGAAACAGCCAGAAGAAAAAAAAAGATCATCGTTAAAGGGTCAGTGAAATGCTGAAGAAAGAAGATATTTTTTTTTTTTCAATTTGCACGAAGCTGTGCAATACCTAATATGAAAATGCACACTTTGTAAGGGCATTTCCACACTGTCTTGATCATTTCACATGAATATCACAAAGGACTAACTAAGTTGGTTGGATTTGAAAGGAATAGAAAGAATAGTTTTACCTTAACTAATGATTACTTTCATGGCTGCACAACTTCGTTGTCAGATACTCCTAGACTGTTTTGCAGTTAAACCCATATTCATTTCAATCTTTGGGTCTCAATTCTATTTCAGATGGTCAAATTTTTATTGGCTCACTGTAAAGAATATCACACTTTCTAAACAACATTTACTCATTTATTTGGGCATGCGTGGCATAAACCATGTGTCTGGAGCTATTTTAGTAAGAAAAGTGGACGGGTTACATTGTCCTATGACCCCTGGCAATCTTCTTCTATGGCTGGCAATGCGGTGGGTGTAGATGTCTCAGAGTACATGAGCACAGGAGTTCAGGATAACTCCAAAAAATAGAGGATAACATAAGGCAGTTGTCCCAGGCCCCTCAAACGCACCTGTGACCATTGGCAACTGCTGGGGAGAAAAAAATTACTGAAAATGGTTTAAATTTCTGCTTTTTCTTGCAGTGACTGGTAGTCAGTGACGGTCACTTGGTTACTGGAAAGCCCACATGAACTCCCTATCAGCTGCTGTCTATCCCCAGTCACTTCCTTGGCACCACTAACATGTATGGCGGGCTAGGATAGTGCTGGGTAAACATGCTCCTTACAAATGTGATCAGTAATTCTACACTGTTGTTTCAGACACTACTTCACAGAGCATATGAATTGATGTATTCATCTTCGTCTTTATCACAGTGCAAAAAGGCAGCTGCGGAGTTCAAACATTTTCAATGGCCCATAACCCAGTTGTCTCTTTTCTCACTGATCGTCTTTCAATGCCCCAGCAGACCCCTGTGTGTGTCAGGGAGTGATCATAAGAGATAGATAGGTAGAAGAGAGAAGAGTAGATGTACCAGGTGTCTGTCTCAGAGCAGACTGCGTTAAGGGACATGTCTAAATGTAGGTGAGTGAGGATAGTGAGAGAGGGCAATGTATTTATTATAGATGCATGGTAATTTCCTGATTTGGTATTGCAATTGTAACATAATTAACAGAAATGCTTAATTAGATCAATTGGTAATTACGTGAAATAACTTTTCTGTTTTTTTTGGGGGGGGGGGTTGTTGGAAACATGACTACTCTGAATGCAGTTAGTTATGTGCCTTATTATTTAGAACCAAAGACATAGACACACGCAACGCATACTGTGTTTGCAGCCTTCCCCTAAATAACCAACTTGGGGGCTCTGCACAACTGGCAGCCCCCTTACAAATAATTATTTAAGTGGCAGATGCCACACACATTCTCTGTTAAGTTGTCAATTAAGTGTTTGCCCACACCAGAAATATTGAGCGTAAAGATGGGTAACCAAGATGTCCATACCCTAAAGTCCACGTGCGTTTTCTTAGGAGAACCGGAAAAAGATAAATGCGGGTAAGTGAATATACTGATAATTTTATAACATTAATGATGCAGCAGCAGAACCTACAACAATTCATGATGGCACTTATACAGGATGGACCTCGAAATCAACAATCGTACCACAGTGATGATTTGATGATGGATCTGATAAAACTCTGGTCCGCCCAACGGACAAAGAGTGCATATTAAAGTACTTTCCAAATACAGACATTATTTTAGTGTAAAAAAAAGACATTCCTGATGAAAACGATCGTCAGAGCTGCGGTATACCAGACTATCCGCCCTCCATGTTTGGCACCAGTTATGGCTGCTTGAATGCTTAGAGATTACTTCCTTTCACATCAAATAACCTTAAAAAGTCTGTAGGCATCTAAAATTACTTTGGCTTCTGTGACCGAAGCAAAAGTTCGGTTACATTTACTGTTTCAGAAAATATGGTTCATCTACAGAAATACACCCTCAGTCGCATCTAGAATAATCTAGAATAGCCCAGCCTCCATACCGTAAATAGTCCGGTCGGGGAGAACATCTCCCTTGTAACCAGCCCATTGTGCAGCGGGACCTATATTTTTATATATAAATCCATATATAATTTTTTTTTTTTTTTTTAAAAAACAATAGTTTTTGTGACATTTCATTAAGATCTACATTCCACCTATGGGCTATAATCCGTTACTTTAGGAGTAGTTTAGGTGCATTATTATTATTATTATTGTATAAGTATTGAAGTGACAGAGGAAGCAGAAGTCTACTTGAAAAGCGACCGGTGCTTGTATCACCCTTACATCATTCATAACCCTTTATCATTACTGTGGTTAACCGTTTTCTGCTCTTGATCCCTCTGTCATTTAAAAGATGTGAAGATATTTAGAAGTTTTAATCAATCATGTGTCCCCATGACTAATTATTTTCTGGTGTTTTGGTTGAAGTTGTAGTATTATTATAAACATAGACTAATAAGTCATCCAAGCTAAGCAGCAGGAATACGGTCACCCATTTAAATGCAATGACAAATCCCCCTGATTTTTTAAAATGAGGATACTTACACAAATGACATGCTAGAGAGCAGAATGCACTCTAATGCACCTAGTAATGAAGATGGGTTTATTTTTATGGGTAGCATTGATTTTCTGTTACTTTATATTATCATTTATAATTTTCTGTATTGAGTCTTGTTAGCATACTTTTTATCTTGATATTTCATTCTTTATAGATTGACAGGCTTAATTTATATGTTTCAGGGTATAATATGGTTAATCATTCCATAATTTATATGGATCCGCCATTTCTAATGCAATTAGTGTGCATTAATTAAAATGTGCTGGCTCTCACAATTATATGAGAGAGACAGAACGGAGGTAAGGAAAAAAGGAAAGAAAAAGAGAATAAAGACTGTTGAAGCTGGCCCAGGCAGCTCCAACTGTTTCAGGGGCACCACAGGGTGTGAAATGTTAAAGGGTTAACAGTGGTTCTACTATATACTGATATGTTTGATACTATTACATATTGATTTATTATAGTGCCATTGTTCTTCAGCGCTGTACAATGGGTATGGTACTTTTTTTTTTTTACCTTGTGCGTCTTCTAAGCTAGTTCGTCACCGCAGCCTCCTCCGATTTATAGTGTGCAGAAAGATGAGCTGCCCAAACTATTCTTGTAAGTTATTACTGTACATCAAAGAATGAGTCCTGGTTTCTCCTGTTCCATGTTTGGAAAATAAATTACACAGAGACTCGATTACCCACCGCAAGGTTGCACGGCTTAGTTGGATGCTCTGCTCCTGTTTTATGGCCTTGTTCCATCCCTTTCTAGACGAGTAGATAGGTAATATTTGAGGGCTTGGAATATAATCCAAAAGTGAGGATAAAAAATACATATAAATATTAAGTTCTATATTACATAAATATAGCAGGCAGCCTCGCCGTAAAATATGTGTAAAAGTCCTCTAAGCCATTCATAGAGTGTACCGCAAGTGATACATTTAAGTATCAGCTGCCCCAAGGCACACATATGATCAATATTAATGTATATATTAATAAACAGCTATGTATGTATGTATGGGATAGATAAGAAGCGACATTTAAAAAACCCTAAACTAGGTAAAGAAATATCAGCGCTGGGAGCATCTTTTTGCTTTGCCAGTGAATATATATATGTTTTAAGGTGTTTATTGATTCAACGTGTTTATGAAGGCCACCTCAGTCCTTCTTGCAGTAGAAAATTGTCCAGTTTTGTTCCTCATAAAGCATAAGGCGTTTGCCACAAATAAATGTTTAAAATCATATTAAATATCAAGGTTTAATGGGAAAAATAACTAAATAAATATAGAGGAAGTGAACCTACTTACAAATTAATGAATTTATCCCGCTTAATACAATAGACAGGTGAAAAACATTTTGGGGATTTATTCACTTAACAGCCAGCCGTAGACAAGTTAACATGAGAAAAGACATTACATTATATTAACTTGCTACTAATACTAACCCTGGGGGGCTTTCTATTGCAAACTGGGCTTTGTCCGCCTGTATACTACATGACTAAATAATTTGGGTTAAGTGAAAAACCCGTCTGCGTGGGATTAAGAGGAAGGAATATAGATTGCGACAAGCTTCATTACAAAAGGGGATTTGCGTATTGACGAGCCAGTCTAGCCTTGTGATCTTTGGATCTCCCTACAAAGAGTTATAATATGACTTATTAGCCAATTGATTGTTGTGCCACGGTTAATTCATATTTTAAATGGTTTTCTTACTGCCTTTTTATATACATTACCACCTTGCTGAGGATAGCTGTGTTAATCCAATTATATAAATGTATATAATTTATAAAAGCACTGTATTGCTTTAAACATAATAAAGAGAATGTGATAATCTTGAAGGCTCATCCTAAAAACAAAATGTTAGTCTAATAAAACAGTTGTTACACGCACTCCAATGGTTACCTTTTTACACATAAACATTATTACAATTTCTAGGGTTTTTTGTCTTCAGCTGCTTTCTTTACCTGCCATTTATTATTCTTATCACAATCAATTATTGTAGCACCAACCACTCAAAGTGACAAACCAACACATTAACTAAATAAGGCCCTGATTATGATTAGGAGCTTACAGTCTGACCACTAGATTCTAGAATGTCAAGGAGTGATATATATTATATATGTTATATAGCGCTATGGAATCTACTGGCACTATAGCAATAAATATAATATAATGCCAAGCAGAGCATAGTCCTTGGTACCTGATATAATGATTATTTAATAATTGATTATTTTTGGGGGGTTTGCCAGTGTAAATTTTGATAAACGTGGTATAAGGTATTATTCCAAATCAAATGCCAAGGGATTTTATTTTTACATATATTTTTTTTACATTTTAACAAATAAAGCCAGGATAAAACAAACAAAAGAACGGTGCTGTGTTACCGAGCAAAATTCCAAAAAGAACCACCTCTCAGGAGATACTTAATTACGAGCGAAGTAACCTTGGTGCTCTGGAGATCAATCTTGAGGATTGTTTGATCTTTGATGCTTCCCAATTCAAACCATGCACAATAAAGGAAAAAAAAACTGTTTAGAAAGTCAATACCGGGCATATAAAATGCTGCCTCCACATAAAAAGTGTACCAGTTTTTGCAGTCTGTCAGTGAAATGTTTTCTTTGCAAGGGAGACGGAGAAAAAGAATACTTCATGGGCTGGGAGGTTATAAATCACCAGCGGTTCCTTTATTGGGAAGAAATTACAGAAAACAGCTGCAGCTCTGACAATGCGTATGCCAAATGTAAGCCAATATTGCTTTTCAAGTGTGACACGTTTTACCTAAATGTTCAATCATGCTATACAACATTGTAATAAGAAGAGAAAAAAAAACCCCTGCCACATGTTCAGCTCGCAAGCCAAGGGGCAAATTAATTTATCATGGCATGTTTTATTAAACCAGCGGATTGCTGAAAAATGTTTTAATATGTTTCCTACTTTATTTGGGGAAAATACGAGAAAGAACCAACCGAGTCAATCTTGACATAAGTGCTTGTGGAATTGAAGTTCTTTGGAAACTTCATGTAGAATGTCTTAATGGGGCAACACAGAGACGGTGCGGTAAATGGGACCAGGCCTGTACTGGCCATCTGGCACACCGGGCAAATACTGTAGTGTGCGGCCACCGGCTGGATATGCCTGGCCACACGTGAGCATAAAAATGTGACGTGCGGACTGTCACATCCAGGCTGCTTACGTCATTTGGCGACCTCTGCCTTCAAGTGCCAGGGCCACGTTTTTACCCCTAGTCCGGCCCTGGATGTAGAGCACATCCCTGTGGAAACCAGCGTGATCAACCTCCCAGCTTCGTACCAGCTTTGGTTTAAAATACCTTAAAGGAAAACCTTGCACCTTAAGCAGCGAACACATGGTGTATCATAGTTAAGGCGGTAAATCTTGTAAGTACGCCCAAGACTGCATGGGGTAAGCATTATTACGCTAGATTCAGATTAATTTGAGGATCCGTAATTTACAAATCGATATCCTCCTCTTTCTCCCACGTTCCAAATATGGCAGAAATTGACACCTGATTTGCCCACGGGAACGGCCACAGACAGGTAGTATGGATTCCTTACTACCTAACACTCCCATCACCCATTAATAAGCTGTATGTCAGCTTCATACAAAGGCCCCTTTTCTATCACCATTCAATAATTTTCAAAACAAAGCTGCAGAATTTTAAGAAGCATTTTATTGAACGATCGAAATCAAAATTCCTAAAATCAACTACCAGCGCAGTTTCTTCTCTGTTACGCTTAAGATCATCACAAGGAAGAAAAAATATCTTTAAATCCACGTTTCTAATACTGAATACAAACCTCCACTAGTCAGACTGTTTGTTTCAGGTTAATAGGAGCCGTGCTCATATATTTGTCTAGGCTTACTCTGTTTCAATTTGCTGGCTTTTTGGATGTAAAGTGATGTAATTTCATTAAGCAATATTTGCTGTATATTCTTGTTTAATGGGCCAATGGTAGCAAATACTCACTTGATGATAGATTTCCAAGTCATCTTGCTTGCTGTGATTCCATTCATCTCCACACAGTTTCCATTAACAGCCTGATCCACCTCCAGCCAAAATAATTTTAATATTCATTAGAGCTCAAAACATCCCATGTATTCTTTTTTCATGCCAAGCTCTGCGAGCTTTATGGATAGGACATCTGCAACCGAGCTACAGATATTGATATGTTTTAAATAGAAACATTTTCATTCAAAATCAAGCCGTTTATCTGGGATCGTTAATATAGTACGGGTCGCATCTGAGCGTGATGTATAATGACAAACAGGGACAGGAATAGCAACAATTAGCTTCTGCGTGTTTTAAAGATATTTCGTGCAGATAAATATTTTTTATTAAAATAAATTTAATAGGGGTTGGGTTAAGAAATTTAGCTTTAGTAAACCACAGCTAAAATCCAACATGTTAGTTTAGGCTGACCACTAGACACGAGCCATTGCCTTCAGCCTTGCTGTTGATCGAGAAGATGGCATAAGCCCTACTTTGAAGTGATTCCCAATAATGCTTTAAAAAAGGAGTAAAAAGTTCTTCTGGATCCCAAAATGACAGTTTGATTCACACCGGAAAGCTATAATTAATTGTGTCCTTATTAACCCCTATATCACTGTATATTCTTATTTGTAAAAAGAATTGTCTTGTCCATCTCTGAAGACATCAATGAAATCTGATGACCTCTGGAGGAGAGGATCCCACATCTTTATTATTCTCACTGTAAGGAACCATTTTTGCTACTTTAGGTGAAAATCCCTTTGTAAAGTCTGAACGGGAGATTATTCCTTCATACAATCCTATCACTGAACAGGTCGCCAACGAGCGCTTTATTTGTATAAAGTGAACAAATCCTTTCCACAATGACTTTTTATCCAATGTAAACATATGTGGTGAATATTTTTATATTTTGAAATGTATTCAATATATTATATATTTGTAGACATCTATCTAATCAAAGATTTCAGCGAATACATTTTACTGTCACATCAATGTACCAACATACTATTTATATACAAAATGTTGTGACATTTAGGGCTGAATGGGCCCCAGAAAAAGAGGGAGATCATGAGACTAAAGAGAGACAGAGGGATTTGGGTCCCAAAGAGGGGCAGAAACATTTAGCTCCGAAGTAAGGAGACGTACGAGTATGTACATATACTGACACTTAGGTGGGGTTGAGAGATCTTATAAACTGCAAGAGGAAAGTATAGAAGAAGAAATGTCAAAAGAAGAGGTCATACTCTAGAACCAGATGGCCAGGGGTTTAGATGTAATGCAATTAAGTTTCACTTTACTGAGATGGTGGTAGATCAATGGACCAGTCTCCCAGCAGAAGTGGTAGAGGGTAATACAGAAGGAGAATCATGAATGGGATAGGCATGTGGCTAATCTGAATCTAAAAAAAGACCTAGGACTAATCTGAGTTTCTACATCAGGACAAATGAGCAAACGGGTTCTTATCTGCTGAAAATTCTTTTCTAGCTCCTTGCAGATAGCGCACGCACACCCTTATACATTGAAGACGCCAGAAGATTTTTAGTCTTTTGCATTTAGATTTGGTTTACATGTTTGGGACCGAAACACTCTATGCAAAGAACACAGTGTTGTGTTCATTATTTCATTCCTTAACACAAAACTGATTGAAGTTCCCTCTCCCCCATACAACGTCTGCTTTAGAGATCCTTAAATCCCAAAGCTGCCTGTGTTACATTTAACATATTGTGATCAATCACTAAGCTGGCTAATGTTTTCTGACAGTTAATAAGCCAATGTGTCCAAACAAAGAGCGTTTCCTCTAACTAGATACATCCAAAGAAAGGTGAACTTTAACACTTTGTTCTGACAACTCATTAAGACAAATTAGCAAACAGTTTAGCTTGCTCTCTGCTCTTCCACTAACGCGATGAAGATTTGCAGTGACCCAAGACTTTAACAATACGCGTCGTGCTAAAGGCTGCTTTTGGGAGACTAAAAGAGACATTTACATGTATTGTGTGTGACCAGTCGGCAAGAGAGCGCAAATTGCCTTGCCACGGATTTGGGGCCTTTGTGATGTTTGAATATAATTAAACATAAAACCTAAAGGAATACCTTTGGGTTTTGACCCTCATCGGACTTAGCCTTTTCGGTATAATAACCCCTTTGGCACAGAAGGTTCAACGGGGGTAACTCACAGAGTGTATGAGAGATGCTCAGATTCACAGATTTGACATGTAGACCGTAGTATAATATATGAGTTTAAGACTCGCAGTCAGTGGATCATTCTGTGATAATTTATTCTTATACTGGTTGGAAATATACGTAAACTGTGGCCATTGCCCTTACCCACAGTCATGCCTTTCAAGCTTCTCTCTACTACTCTCCATAACACATAATTCCACTAGAATGTACAAACTTCTTTGAGCAAATCAAGCAATCTTTGCTATCGTTTAACTTCATGATGACATGGGACTGAAAACAGTGTAGCAGTGATAGCTTATCTGCTGACTAGTTGGATCTCCTTCTTCACCTATTATATCTTGTACATTTTTTGGTTCTTTTTCATTTCATAGACTCCTACCACAATCTAAATCTAAAACAGAACTTTCAACCACAGCTAACATTCCTGAAGTCAGTAAATCACATCATCCTCCCAAATGCACTGTATGGTGGTAGCCTTCCCCCCTTTATCGCCCAACTCAAGACACTAATCAAGTCCTGCTGCCTTCACCTTCAAGACATCTCCAAATTCCAACATATTCTCACGCAACAATCACACTAAAACTGTATTCATCTCCCTTATATTGTCAGATCTGCCTCACTTACAAAGTTATGGGTCTTCCTCTCCAAAGAAATTCCTTTCCCGAGTCTGCTAACAGTAAATAATTCCTCTCAGTCGGCTTCTATACCTGTACTTGGGGGTATTTAATGTATTTATTTATATATCTCACCATAAGCATAAGGAATCTGCAGCTTGCATTGGCCAGTCCTGCACTGATGAGATCTAACAAGACTGAAACCACAGTATTCACTAAGTAAATAGGCAGAACTGTGATTTAGACAATTCTAGTCCCTAGCCAAGCTCAAATCCAAATAGAATGGTTAGGGAATCAAAAAGTGATATACCTTGTACCCTTATGGGCATGCGTCCACCTACAAGTATGTGTGTCTGTGTATATACAGTATCCGGTGGCAAGAAAAAGTAAGTGAACCCTTTGGAATTTCCTGTTTTCTGCATTAATTGTTCATGATATGTGATCTGATCTACTTCTAAGTCACAAGTATAGACAAATACAATGTGCTTAAGCCAATAACACACAAACAATAACCTTTTATGTTTTTATTGAACACATACATTAAACGTTCACAGTGCTGGGGGTAAAAGTAAGTGAACCGTTGGATTTAATAACTGGTCAACCCTCCTTTGGCAGCAATAACCTAAAACAAGCTCTTCCGGTAGCTGCAGATCCAATCTGCCCAACATATTCCTGGGATGTCTGGTGTGAACGGCTCTCTTGAGGTCATTCCATTCTCTAATAAGTTCTGGGCTCTGACTTGGCCGCTCCAGAAGGCAGATTCTGTAGCAGATTTACTTTGATGTTTACGGTCATTGTCCTGCTACATTTACACAACTCCTACTGAGCTTCAACTTGCAGCCTGTAGCCTGTTCAACCCCATATATCACTACATATCAACAATACATTAAACTATTATACAATCAGTGCTAAAATATAGAACATTAGAAAACACAAAGGGTACGGGATTGCTGATATCGATAGGAAAAAATGCCTAAAGCCAAGAAAATAATATCACCTTTCAAGAAGGAAAATGCGTGTGTTTGTGTGTATATGTTCTTCGTCCAAACACCTACGAAATGCATGTAACTCTGTGTCTTTTACTCAATCACATCTATGGTCTCTTTCCGACATTTCTCCTTATATCTTCACTTCGGAGAAATATAGATTCATATATTTTCTTTCAACTTTTCTTATGTTTTCTTTTATAGTTTGTGTTATATCGACAGGAAATGTATAATGTATAATCTTGAGTGCAGCCTTCATATGCACCGAGACAATCAATAAAGAAATGGGCCCATTACAAAAAAATTTAATAAATGGTAAAGAAGACTAAAGGTCCAGAATTTAAACTCTCTGATACGTCAATGTGTCTTTTCTTTTATTATTTTCAAGAGAGACCGTTTAAAAGAAAGGAACGTGTGTGGGGGGGGGGGGGTCACAAAATGTGTACACTTATACCCAACCTTGTCAACTTTCAGCAACAGTAAAAATGATGTAACCGGTTACTTTCAGGAGAAATTACATGAATTCATTGTTTGACAGGAAAAAAGCTATTTATTATGCAGTTTGTTATCAGATCATGTTAAACCTCTTAAAAGGCAGTCCCAACACAAGCAATTAAAAGTAATTGTTTTCACCTTGGATGAACCAGCGGCAGCACTGTTGAATACTGAGGAAAAAAACTGTGTGGGTAAACAAAAAACTATAAATCGAGGAAAAACATTTAATTTGTAATATTTATTCTGTTGTATTATAAAAAAAAATGATAAACTTTATGGGACATTTCCATTTGCTACAGGAGATAAGATATTCCATTAGCAGTTGGTTGGAATCATTGCATATCTACTATGATCGGGAAGAATATTGTCAAAAAATAGGCAATTTGATTATAGTCCCACTATATGAATGAATTGGGTGGGGGACACAGTCTAGTTGAGATATTTCATGTGCGAGTGGTCGGATCTCCACTCTATTACTCATACATTATATGAGTAATAAGTATATCTGACCAAGCATACACGGAGGACTTCCAGGTGGCACAAGCTGTCCTGCTTACCCATTGTACAGAGATGCGGAATATAATGGCGCTATGTATATAAATCAAATAATATTAGTAATGATTTTAAAGATTCTAGAATATACAATAATTCCATTAAAAGCAACGGGCCATCGGAGAGTTCAAACTACCCAAGTGAATTACATGATTAAAGGTGTGATTGGGCAATAAATCAATTCTTTCCCCATCATGTGCACCTGTGCATGTCTATCTTCCAATTCATTTCAATTGTCTCACTAAGTGAGTAATGACTGCAGACTAATTGAATGCCTTTAGTTGTTGTTCTACAGTTAGATAGCCATCGCCATCAAGGAAAGGCGGGTGAGGAATACGTCACTTGTTCCTGCTCGCTCTTTGTTTAGTTAGAAGGGAATATTGGCCAGCTGAGAGCTGTAAGGCAACACATTTAACACTCCGCAAGAGCTTGATTGACACACTGTAGGATTTGGTCATACAAGGCAAACATTTCAGCTTATTAAATTAGATCTACTGGTTAAATTATAGTGCAACCCGTATATTTTAAAAGGGGGGGCATTGATGCAATCACATGCCACATGGCGAGATTACCTTTAAAAGCACAGATTTCACCTTCCTGAAAATGACATTGGGTAACTTTTTATTTATAGAGCACCATTAGCTATAGTACAAAATTACCAATAACATAATAGCTGGCAGCATAGAAAAATTTACATTAACATGGACATGCTTTACGAAACACTGGCGCAGAAAAAAAGCCCTGCCTATATGTTTTTTTGTTTTAAAGATTTTTTAACATATGCCCCAAACTATTGCAAATATAAACGCTGAGTTTAGGTAACGTATTTTATGGGTTTGTTTAGTGATTTATTTTAGTACACCAGCCCTTTCTTACAGCAAAGTGTATAAGAAGTATACCTTGATGGCACATTTACATAACTGGGAATACTCTGGATTTCTCCCGGAGACTCCAGGTGAACCTCCGGTCATGGCGGGTTGATAAGCCTTCCTGCCCTGTTCCCCTCCTATCTACATTTAATGTGTCTGAAATTTCCCAGGTGTGCACATTTGTTAATTGCTGGACTCATCTAGAGTGTAAGGATGCACATGAGGTCCAAAACACTGATGCGAAAGAGAATTTTGAGCTGTTGCATTGCATCCAAGCCCACAACCAGAAATCTTGTTGCTGATTGGATCGCTGCATTGCTTCCTATGATTACACCACTACTTCTATAAATAACACCCTGTTTGCTTTACACATAACCAACAAAATGAAAGCAGAAATGCCCGTTTAACACTGGTATTGATCTGCAATCATCATGCGAAGCCAAGGTGTCAAACTAGGTCATCAAGGGCTATATTCTTATATATAAGGAGGAACATTTTGCCATGTGACCGCAAGAGATGACTGGGACCTTCCTCTTTCCAAGCCGAGAGCATTTCCCAAATGGTGTTGAGAAGACAGCATAACTCCCAAAAAACATTAGCACGAAACGGTCAAAGTTTCATCGGCTACTTTGAAACTCCTGCATTCTAAAATACAAAGGATCCAAACTTAATTATGGTTTTAAAGGACTTTTTTCCTTTCTGTGGTGCTTATAAAAAGTTTTCAATGAAGTCAGGCAATATCCGTTGCTGAGGCATTGTGTGTTGACACTGAAATTATATCTGTTCTGAAGGGTTTAGCGGATACACTGGAGATATTTATTTAGTCGAGGAAAGTCTTCCAAGAAGGTTCACAATACCGTTTCTTCCAAATTCCCTTTGCTGCCTTTGATGTTTCAATAGAATCACCAGAAGACAGTGGAACAAAAGTGGTCAGCTAACAAACAAAAAAAAAAAAGATGTCTCGCAGGGAGATTGTACGTTAAAGAGGATGATATCTAATCATCCGGTGACCTGAGTATATTTTTTACTTTGTGAAAATAAAAATAATATGCATTTTCAGCTAAACTATCCAGAAAGAACATTTTTTTTCCATTTAATTGAAAAGGGTCGACTGCAGTTTAATAGCTTTTCTTGGTCAGGCAGATCTGTTATCTAGAACATTACATTCTGTTCCATGGCTCAGAAGTTTAAAAGTTGTTAATAATACATTCCTGCCTTTGATTTAAAATTGTTTTCCAGAATAGTCTGAAAAATAAGGGCTTTCAAACCCTTCCCCCTAAAGTTCTTCAATACTGCCTTCTGTTTACTGTACCACACGTTAAAGGGACAGTTTAATGTCCCAGGCAGGCTTTCCAAAGAGGAATGAATGCATGTTAAAACTTTAAAAAATATATAAATATATAAAAAAAAACTATGGAGAAGCTGTAGCTTCAGAGCTGCACAAGAACACATTCTCAGTCAATCAGAATGCTCTCCCATTGAAATTTTGGAGCACTTTCAGAGCACAGGGAGCCAGCACTACTGGAGGCAAGTAAAGAAAGTCACATATGTATATACATGTTTGGGGATGACAGGCAAGTTATAATGGTGCAGTACTCCCTAACTGTGCCGGCTTCTTAATATACGCTACAATGATGCCTTCGTTTTGTGAATAGATTAAATTAAGTGAATTACTTGTACATTACCACAACAGATTGTGTTTAGTTGGTTTTTAGAAATGTATGTACATCACAAGGAAAGACGGAAACATTTCAAACAGAGTCTGTAGTTATTTACAAGGGTACCTGGAATGGAAGTCAGGTCCCTAAACCTTAATTGGTCTGGCCTTTGGGTTTAAAAGTGATACCGGATGCATCCCAATTGCTACAGACCTGGGGTTCCAAAACCATAACAAGGAATTAGCAGCATTCTTGGCAACTAATCGTCTCCGAAGAAACTCTCACGTTTGATAACATTTGGTGACTATGCGACATGTCATATGTTATCGTTCAGTAACAACCAGTGCAGGGTTAGTGAGCTATGCCAACAAGAGCTAACTGGGATATAGCCAAGGAAATTGTTCATTTGGGAAGATAAACTGTAAAATCACAAAGTAATGACACTAACTGCTCAGCTCGCAGTTGAACAGAATAGAAAATATGTTTGGATTTATAAAAATGTGGGAAGACTGCAGAGGTGGCAGCTGAAATGTGCCATTAGCCAACGGAATGCAGAATATATTATCTGTGTACAGGGAGGGTACAGACGATAAACATATTTATCATACACCGTTGAGGAAGTTTCAAAGTTCTTCCCACTTTTTTATGACCCGCTGGTATGAGAGAGCACATGAGAAGGCAAGCTAACAAATGGAAAACTGCAGTGAAACAAAGAGTCTACAAGTAATACCAGCAGAGCAATTTAATGAAAGGAGGAAAACCTGTCACGGAGGTCAAAGGTGTGTTGGGCTCTCTGGCTCCATTGGCACGGTCCTGCGTGCTCCATATGCAGAAGGGCTGTGCGCGGGAGAAACGGAGCATGTAGCTCAGTGTCTGATAGAGGAAGAGACCATCGCTAAACCACCAAGCGCTAAATATTTATAATAAAATACATGCTGCAAAAGCCCAGCAACACTTCCACTTCATGTAATGCTCAGTCCATAATCACAAACTGATTACTGTGCATGATTAGACCACATGATAGCTTTTCATAATGTAATGTCACAGCTAGGAGGAAGACTGCAGACATTTAAAGAAACATATAAACATTTACACTAACCAGTGGCGTAACATAAAATGCTGGAGGGCTCTGTAAGCTCTGTTAAGGGGAGTCTTCACCATGTAGGCATAAACCAAGAGGGGATCATGGGCAAGCCATGATACTTACACATGTCCAGTAAACCATAGTATCAATCGAGGTCTGTGCCTTCGCGCTCACGTGTTTGCCTCGTGACCATTTGAAGCAGAATATCAGGATATCGCAAGGTGGCTTCTCTTTGTAGCAAAATAAAATTTGATAGAGGGTGTTCTGTCTGCCATTTAGTTGCTATGATAGTCTCACACTTCTAGGGTTTACCCTGTTAAATGAAAAGAACTCTCAAATGTTACGATGAACCGGCTGGGCTGTAGCTGCATGTGATGTCATAACGAAATGAGATTTAACCATGTATATGGTCATCAAAAATCACCACCGCGCTCCGCAGAGCATTTTCATGCTACGCACTCTGGAGACACTGTCCGGTTACATGGTCTAGTAAACCTGCTGAGCAAGCTAACGCGCTAATGCCTTAAAAGACTTATAATGACTCTGAGGATATGTGATCATTATTATTTATCGATGTATATACAGTACATAAGCAAGTAGCACATCTGATTCGGGCTCACAGATAAAAGGTTAGGTCGTAAGGTGTGTAAGGCTTCCCCCTTTTACAAATAATAACGAGACAGAGGAGTCTCCATTGTACCTGCCCCTGGTGACACTCGGGACTTTATTACAAAGGGGACTATTGCAATCTCTTTATTTCTGTCTCTGGTTATTGGAGACGAAAGCAGAAGACAAAACTATGGGAAAAACGCTTAAATCAAGATCTTAACCACAGATAACTCTGTACTGATTGCTGTCTGTTTAATCGTGTGTAAAACACTGCAGACAGCAAGAAAGCAAGCGGCGCAGGGGAAATTAGAGAAGAAAATCTACCTGTTTAGCTAAATTGATTTAGGGGAATAGAAGCTCGTGCCATGAGTACAATTGCCTTGGTACTAGACGGTTTCACTACTGCCAAAAACGTGCCCCCATTTTTATGTCTCTTGCTTTTATTGTTTGTACTTATTGAAGATGTTTGCATCAATTTCTAGGAAGGAAGTCATAGGACGAAATGTTGCTTTTAGTGTTACATAAAGTCACATAGTAGTACAAATTTTGCGTTCAATAAAATAAATATTTTCTTTCCAATAAATAAATGTATTTGTTGCAGCTAACTGGGAGCTTGAAATCAAATGCTTATTGCCTTATGGTACAGCTTAACGTGACTTTCTGAATGATATTCAGTTATATCGTATTTAATCTTTAAGGCATATGTTTTCACAATCCGCTCTGACAACGCATTGGTCTATATCTGCTCTGCTACTACTCCTCCTATAGAAAAAAATATATTTTTATAATACATTTTCATTATATTGAAGACCTATGTGTGCTTGTCTTAAAGGGACACTCCATATGCAGTGTAAGTAACCCATTTAAAGACATGCGTGATCCCTCTTGCAAATACACGAAGGGATTCTGTAGTACATCCCCTATTCATTTTTCTCTTTGACCATACTCTAGCTACTTGGCTAATAGCCGCCACCACCGAATGGGTTGCAAGCCTAACTTCTCAACAGAACTCCTTTCCCCTCCAAAAAGTCTGAATGATTTGGGTTAGGTGGGTCATCACTAATAATGTCACCAGAGGACAATGTTTTGCATTGCCTAATACCAGTGTTCCTCATTGCTTATTTAAAACAAAAACAAAAAAACATCAAATTGGGTCCAAAGATTTGGTTTTGGTTTATGGAATAACGTGTCAAATTTTATATACTAAAAAAAAAATGTTTGTAGTCATATAACATACAGATTTCTCAGACAGTCTGCTGTTGTAATTAAAGTTTAAACAAAGTACATACATTTCTAGAAACACTGACAGAATCTGACTGCTGAATTGTTTCTGGAATTCTCATCACTCATATAGTTCAAAAGACAGGTCATGCTCAGAAACGTGAGCCACAGAGTTAAGGTATGACCCTGTGATAATCTATGGAGTAATCCATATTATAATTTGTATAAAATGGATCCAAGTCCTAATGTCCCAGAGGGACCATCTGACTTCCAGAAGTGTATGCCGTAAAGCAATCAGCACAGTTTGTGTGTGAGGGGGAGTATCGGCAATGGCACTCTCCATGTCTGCAAATAAAATCAATGTGTCAAAAACATACATTTCTTTAGTTATATATATTTTTCTACGAGAAATGAATCATTTATATCCACATTCCTCCAGACGCTCAACGCACGTACTGCTTTAAGTCAACACAGTGTTGTAGATCTTATTGAAATTACTTCTCATATGAATTTCAGCTTTAATAAAACAGAGGCACTAAGCCACTACCGTAAAAATGGCAATTATGTCATTTTTAATCCAAGCATTTCTTTGATTTCCATTTATCTTCAAGTATACTCTGAAATGACATTTGAAAAGGAGGATTGTCACCAGATGGTGCCTGCTCATCATGAAAAGATTCAGCCAGTAAGTATCTTCTCACTAATTTCCCTAAGGACCGCAAACTTCTAAATACAATAAGATAATGGTTCTGCAGCCACCGAACATTGTATGTCTCTTATGGCCCATCCACTAACCCCCAACCTCTTCTCAACAGGAGAAAATAGCTGTAAAAAGACAGTAATAATAAAAGGTAACCCTTTCACAGACACAGAATGTCCTCAATTTGTTAGCAAAAAAAGGCAAAAATAATGAGTTTTCATCTTTGTGACACATTGTAACAGAGCAGCACGCAAAGCATTCTGTCTGATAAGGGCAAGCTGAAAGCAATGGCTTCCCTGCAAGGAAACACAAGGGGAATTAGAAAGGCAACAGAGTAACACCGTGTCATACCTCCCAACTATTATACCTGATGGAGGACAGTCCTGATTTACCGGCATTGGCTTTTCTTAGCAGTGATTATGGGTTGTGTGGGGTGAGAATTTGGCCCACTGCGCTTTGAAATTAATCAGTGCCTGCGCTTCTGCAGCACAAACTCGATTCACAGCACACATGCTGCCACTTGGCAGTCTATAGAAGTTGAGCGGCAAGATCATCACATCATGTCTCAATGAATCCAACTATATACAAAGTCGGCCATATTTAATATTAGAGTAGTGGTCCGTGATGCAATCACTGGTGGTCTAGTTGGAGGGAACACTATTTATCCGCCTTTCTACTTTGCATCAAAGGCTCAATAGAAAAGCAGAGAGCTGCTAGGTTTATATGGACAAAGCTCATTCCTTAAAATAATTGCGCATAGGCAATTGGAGTGCTATTCTCAAAAGCAAGAAATCCTCACTGTCTCTCACTGCATCCCAAATGTTGATTAAACAGTCCTAGAAGTGATGCAACACGGTCACTGAAGAGGTGAAGCGGTGGCTTTTTGCATGTCACTCATCCATGCTGGACTTCTGGATATCATCAAGTAAACCCAGGCCATTGCGATAGGTCCGCAAGCATGGATGTTAGGAGACACTAAGAAACAGTTTTGTGATACACAATCTCATCTCAACTTCTAAAATAAATACATATTCAATTATTGTTGTAACAAGTAAAGGTGCACAAGCACTAACCATATTGGGCACACTGCTAATTTTAGTGGGTAGCAGCTTAAATTGAAAAAAATGAACATTCAATAATAACACAGGTAATACATGGCTTTCAGTGCTAGATTCAATTGCCCTTTTATCTCAGATCCTCCAGAAGTTGTATATGTATATATATATATATATATATATATATATATATATATATATATATATACACAACTAAAACCAATCAACCAATGTAGACACATCCAGTTGTTATGACTGCACGGTTTAGAGGTGTTATGACAATCATGGGATGGCAATGCATTAAAAAATTGAGATTTGAACCTTTATCGCCTAACTAAAATATCCATTATTTCTCTACTTCGTACAGTACAATGGTCTTAGTTTCCCTTTCACAGTAATATTACAAATATGCGAATCCAATAATGATTTAATAACTGTGAAACTCAATACAGTAATTGTGATGTTTCACAATGTTTGAGCTATAACAGTAATTTGAACATGTAGCCAAAAAGACTGGGGCATTCAGGAATCGGTTTATAAGGGCTATAATATTATGACAGCAAACGTTGACAGAACAAAACATTATTTTTATTGGTTGTCCATCTATGACAAGATACTCTTACTAAGACTGCTGAGCAGCTACTGGCAACAAAGTCTCCCATTTGGGAGAACTGATGCTATCGCTCTGATATTAATAAATGATTAAACTCATGATCTCCTGTCATCAATCATGGAACAGCCAAAGGCTAAAATAATCATAGGAGTTGAAGTTCATCCACAGATGAACAGAATATGTGATAGAATGGCTTGGAATAAATAAAAGTCTACATCAGTACAACAGAAGGTATGTCCAGTTTGGGAATTTCAGAAAATACCCTGAGTAATAAAGGTCAACGCAGGGTCAGAGAAAAGCGGCCATTTTCGGCAACCCAGACACCGGTGCCCACCTGCCTCTGATCCAAGTTGTTTACTTAGGTTTATGTCACAGTGAATCCATGGAAATACAGCTGTCCCTTGGATCAAACACATGACAACACACCCACAATCCTGATCCGAAGTCCCATTAGCTGCTCAGTATTTCATCTGCAGCATTGCTATCCCCACTGGAATTTAAATAGGAAAGGTTAAAGAAATGTTTTAATGTATGTTAAAGTCAATTTTATATATCATATGTTTTAATGTCATTATTAACGTGCACTCTGCCGTGTTGTAGTGGCGCTATGGAATCTGCTGGCACACCATGATACAAAGCAATGTAATAGAATGTAATAGAAGCATACAATAAGAACTATTCGGCCCATTTTCCCTGGTGTAGAAACTTAAACATTAATCAGTCTTTGGTCTAGCCATATGCCTATCTCATCCAAATTCCATCACTATTTTAGTCTCTACCACTTCTGCTGGCAGGCTGTCCCACTTATCCACCAGTAAGGTAAAACTTACTTATTCCCTCTTACTCTCTATTTCTTTCCTTTCAGGTCATTTGAGATCTTTCTTGTACTTTGTTAAATTCCTTTATGCATTTAAATGGTTCCATGATGCCTCCTCTTGTCTTTCCTCCAAGCTATACATATTGAGAGCATAAAGTCTTTCCAGATAATTTTATCCATGTTAATGTTAGCATAACTATTCCTTTAAATAAAAAAACAACGTGTTCTTCTCATACAGCCTTGCGTCTGTGCTGCTGAAGACACAGCTGCCATCGTCAGCCTTTCATTCACACTGATGTGTGGGCAGCATGAACGGTGAGAGTACGTATCAATCCCGGCCTCCACACTAGTGTGACTAATGCAGGCGCCACCAAGGAGCAATATAGCTCTGCACAAGTGTCTCCTGGACCAAAGTACATGATAGAGTCAGTCTCCTGTGTATTCAATCATAGTATCATGCTATGTCTTTCTTTTTCTAACTGATGATGAAATTGGCCAGTGGATAAATTGTTTGGAACAAACGCAGTCTTGCCTCTTCAAGACACATTTTATATTTATATATACAGTGGCAAGAAAAAGTAAGCAGACCCTGAACAAACCAGCATTTCTGTATATGTTTGTCTTAAAATATCATTTTAGTTACAATAATGAACAAACACACAACGTATTGTATTGTTCTGATCTATATTGAATACAAGGTTGTCGTATCAATGAAACAGGATTGGAGATGGGTTCTAGAGCTACTTTGACATATAAAACTAAATAAAACACTCAAACATTTTGAGTCCATCAGTCCACAGTTAAACAAATTGTTTATAAATGAAGACGATTTAGTACTATGGCTGTTCTCACCAGAAGAGGGCACCCAGCCAAGATGACTCCAAGAGCATAACGCAGAATGCTCAATGAGGCCAAAGACAACCCTAGAGTAACAGCTAAAGTCTTGAAGGAATCATTGGAACTGGTTACCATCTCTGTTCACCATAGTCCACCATGAGTCTACCATGAGAGAAACATTGAACTGTCCTATAATGGACACCATGGAGGAAGCCACTGCTCTCTAATTTAACATCGCTGTTCACCTGAAGTTTGCCAAAGAACACTTTAACACTCAGTTTGGGAACACACAGCACTACGTATGGCATAAAAAAGGCACCACTTACCAACATGAAAACTTGCGGGGACAATGAATTTGCAAGTGTGTATCAAGGTATCATACAGGATAATATGAGGGTGGATGTCCGCCAGCTGAAGCACAGTAGAAGTTGTGTTATTGTAGCAGGGCAATGACCATAAACATCAAAAAGTAAATCTACTACAGAATGACTTAAAAAAACTAAATCTGCTTTTTGGAGTCGCCCAATCAGAGTCCAGATCCTAACCCTTTAGAAATGATGTGGAATGACCTCAGGAGGTCACACCAAACATCCTAGAAATATGGCTGAGCTTAAGCAGTTCTGTGAGGAAGAACGTTCCTTCTGAACGTTACGAAGCTACCGGAAGCGCTTGTTTGTGGTTATTGCTGCCATAGAAAATCCAAGAATCCACTTATTTTTCCACCAGCACTGTAAATGTTTAATGTATGTGTGTTCAATAAAGACATAAAAGATTATCAATGTGTGTTATTAGCTTAAGAACATTGTGTTTGTCGATACGATTACTACTAAAAACCAGGTAATTCTTGCCAATGTATGTACGTGTGTGTATGTGTATATACACACACACATATTATATATATATATATATATATATATATACACACACACACACACACACACACACACACACACACACACACACACACACTTGGGGTCCGTACTTGGCTTTGTTCTATTAATGCAGCTCCATAGTCCATTTTCTGTTGCAAGCTTAATTGCCAACATGTCAGTGTTTCTTTGTAGGAGGATGAATTGGAAAGCTCAGTGTCCGCTCTTTGCATGCTTCATGTTGGCCTCAGGTGGGATTAGGGAGAGCGGTGGAATGTCTGGCTCCCAGTGACCCCCGAAGACCTGAAAGCATCAGACGATGGGATGCACATTGCCCCACACTGTCACTTCTTTGTCAGATGATGATGCCAATTAAAAAGGTAGTGCCTCTTAGCAAGCGGATGGAAAAAAATAGCTGCAATGTATTTCCATTTTATCCCCTTCACTGATATCGGAGACATATGCTGTCATTTGTAGTTATGTATAAAAACACATGAGTAGGTCATCTTTTGTCGTTACAACATACATGATTATTTCATATTTTACAGATAAACAAACAAGTTACAGGCAATTTATCCCTAATCAAATGTTAATTAACGGTTGAGTTTTTGCGTTATTCCTGCTAAGAAGGATCACCTAACAGCTCACCATCCTTATCACCAGAGCAGGAATTAGGTAATTATAGTATTAATTCTGGCCTCAGAGCTTCCATGTTTTGTGTGCTGCTGCAGTATTATGCATCCGGTTTATGTTACTTTGTCCCTTGTATTTAACCTGCCCTATCATATACATCTACCTAGTTTCTACCTGCTACAGGTAAGCACCCTGGTTCTGTTTCCATGGCTTTAGTTTTGGTGTTCTGTTTAGTTTAAGACCAGCGACTTGCCTGATGTGAAGTACCTGATGCGGCAGGGTTATAGTCATATGATTAAATAAATCTTCACATATTTGCACTAGGGTCATGTCCTAAAGCTAGCCTGTATGCTGAATCTGCGCCAGGCCTGAACACGGATCCTGGAAGCATGGCCTGCACTTATTCTTGTTTCTATACGAGACTACTACTACTGCGACCCCTCTACTTACTGGACTCCCACAACAACAGACTCTCTGTGGCTCAGGTGGCTACCCCCACATTGCTGCCATTACTAGACTTAGTAAAATGTAACTATTGGTAAAGACCAAAAGTATAATGCACGCATAGCTGGGAACTTCAACCAGGAAGCCTTTAGTGTCAGTAAGAGGGCCGTAGGCAGGAATAGATAAACACTGCTCCCCTGTCTAGAGAAAGAAGGAACTCCTTTGGTGACCAAGGGAAGCATAGTGAATATAAGGCACTGGCTAGTGGTGAGCACTATCACAAATCACTACTGATGGCTACGACAATAGGATTTATCATGCCACATACTTTTTATAAAACCTAAGGTCACATTTTTAAGCTTTGTATTAGGAAACTATTGGATTTTGGCCGTCACTGTCTAACTTTAATGGTGTAACTGAAAGAAACAAAATTAACTTCCTGCTGCCTTTAGGTGAGATTTTCAACCTAAAGACAATGCTACATAACTACAAGGCCCGTAGCCAATGTAATATTTAATAAAGTATTTAATTTTAGGAGGCTTATTGCTGACACAGCTGATTCATAGTGATTATGTACTACCCCACGGCACTCGTGACAACTACAATGTGTAAAAAAGTACTGTTGTCATCAGTCTTCACCAATATGTTTAATTTAGGTGCAAGCTCTCTGTAGCTAGACCTCCTTACCTGCTAATACCCCCAATATATGCATTCCATATTATTTCCATGTATGTGGAAACTGACTTTATACAAAAATAAAGCTTTATTTATTTCATGGCTGGATTCACTTTAATAATTTTCGCAATACAAGTAAAATAGAACTATGTTATACAATAATGTGCAGAGCTTCATTGTTACCAGAACCATACCTAGAAACTCTCTAGGTTCTGAAGCAATGTGACCGTGAAATACGGAGAAAAAAAAGCTACTTTTTCTATACGGCTCAATGATACTGCAGAAGTTAAAATGCGGACAGATCTCTTGAGTGAAATACAATCTAAATGTAGATTTACCAAAAGAACAAACATCCACACACGAGATCCTTCTCTACCTGGTTTGTTAATCAACACCCTAAAATATTTGGGACCACCAACAGTGCATGTAAATGACTTTAGTCATAGAACAGCCAACCCTACAAAACATTTCCTGTCTATATCGAAATACAGGAAGCGCAGAGTGCCAAAGACACGAGTTTTAGAAACTAACGCAAAGTGATTTGGAATGTGAAAGAAGTAATCAGACTGGCGTGTGCAGACAACCAATACGTGCAGCCGCACTCCTTAATTTTCCAGTATTTATTTTTCTTTAAGCTGAGCCGTCTTAGACATTTACATTCTAATGTATCCTATAGCTGGTGCTTGGGGTAAATTAGAATTTTTGATCATTAGTCAATATGTTTAAGCCCATTTTGATCTACCAATTAGGACACAAATATAAATGTTCATTAAAAAGCTATTTTCTTAGATTTAATATAACATTTTCTAAAATCCAAGAAAAAAAAATGTTGTTTTTCTAAGATAATATTGTCTGAACGCATTTTATCAAAAGTATTGGTTTGGGATCTCTTGGAATTAAGAACTAATCCTTGAATGGTATAACAAACAAAATGAGTCTCCCCTCTTTTGGTTTTGAGCACCATAACCCATTCACTTATCCCTTTCCATTAAGTCCCTGACCTCACTTTATTGTAAAAGGCCAACCTTGGCCAGTTGGCCCTACGACGTATTGCACAGTCATATCGGTGAGGGGAATGTAATGTATTAGGCAGTGCTAAACCAGAAGGCTCGTAGGAGCCACTCCGCAAGGTTAAGCCTTTATTATCCATAGCGAATGATGTAAAATGATGTCATCTGCAAATAAATCGCTAAGAGCCCATTTAGATGTGAAGTGTGAGGAATGGGGGACCTTACATGGTTCATAGAAGTCATCTCAGTGCTATGACAAGACATTGAATCTGGCAACTTTATTGGCAAATTGGTCATCCATTCATTTTCATGATATTTTTATATGGATTCATGAAAACAGCTATTGTTTGGTGTTTTCAAGTATTACACAGTAATGCAGTATATCATTTCCTATTTTTCTTGTTTAGTGAATAGCTGGACAAAAAACAAACCCACAAATGCATTATCCATTAGTGAAAAAAAACCCGCGCTGTATTGATAATGTGATCATATTACGTTCATGTAAAAGTTCTAGTTTATACAATGCAGCATTTCACACTTTGTTTCCATATTCCGCGTATCCTTCCTGCTAATGGATAGGATAGTGTTTTCCTCCAGATGTCCAAATAAAGCATCCTCTCCCAATTATTTCTTTTTTTACTGGGAGACTCCCAGGACCTGAGCTCTCACTCACTACAGGGGGTCTGATAGAGGAGGAAAGAGGAAAACAAAAAAAAGCCTGCAAAATACATTAGTGCCCAGCAGTGAATGCTCTGACAGCTGTCCTGACATAGTAAAACATAAAACAAACAAGAAAAAAAATCCAATCACATGGTTTATAATCCATAAATGTACAACCATGCAAGTATTCATTAAGATAAAAAAAAACTGAACTAAAAGGGGTCTTTCAAAGCACCCGTCAATAATAAGCATAATAAGTCTTGTAACGCACATTAGAGTGGTTTGAAAATTTTACATGCGGCCGCCGTGCCTAATGGTGCTGGGGTATTGATAAATGCCGGGAATGCTATTTAACCCGAAATAAATATTACACACAAGTCAGCACTTTTCTTTAGAGATCTGAGAAGTGATTATGTTGCCTGTTTTTGATAGGAAGTCACAACAAATACATGCCCCGTCATTTGCATTTTTGCTGCGTCTTTCTCATTCTTTCAAATGCACAGCTTTCCATGTACGACATAAAAAGACAAAGCAGCATATGTTTGATTCATTTCAAAATACAAAGAAATGTTCTGTTAATAAACAGCTTGGCCTCCAGGTTTCTTCATCTGAAACATAATCATTAACCAGTAGTCTACAGCAAGCCCTCTGAAAAGCTTCACTATTCTGTACAAAAGGAGACTTAAGTCCCCAAAGACCAACTCTTAAAGATATGGTGTGTTGGCATATTTTGTTGCTAGTGTTTGATCTATATTTTATTAGTGGGTTTTTAAGTTGGTTCAATAGGGACCATGTTCTTTGATGCTCTTTACAACGTGGGCTGCAAGAGAACAGCAAACAATTCAGTCTTGTACAGGGGACTTTGAATGTAACGATTATATGAAAGGCAATGGCCAGAAGGAGTCGGAAACCCAAATTTATTGGCTTTAAAAGAAACATGAGACAAGAAGAACAGCACTGACTGTTTCCAATTCAGATACATTCTGCACTTGGAGCTTAGCTGTTACAATATTGGTTAGAAATGTCCTCTTGGTCAGAGATTATAAGGAAAAGAAGCATATTTGGTATTCATAAAGACAATGGATAGAGCCATCTATAAAAGGTGGAGTCTCTAGTTGAATGTGATATATTTTATTGGGAAAATAAGATCTAGATGTAGAAAATAAGATGTAGAGTCTTATACGCTTTCATGGCTTCAGAGAACTCTTCTTCAGGTGGAAGATGACAATGAGACCTCTCAGGTTCCTGGAAGTTTATCACTCTAAATCTTTTTCTATGTTAGCACCAATTGTCGTGTTGTGGGAAGCATTATGTATACTCTTACACGGTATTACAGACTATATTTATCGATACGTAGTGTCAGCAGTTAACATGTATATCGATAATTTACTTACCCAGACTTGCCCTTGGGTCCTTAGCAATTATAATTACTGATCACCCAGGAGCTCGTGTGTTCCAGACACAGGAACTTTACAAGGCCCACATACCACAGAAAAATGGAATAGATGATTCTCCACCCCATCAGATGGTACAAGCCTCCAAAGCAAGTGTCTACAGCATATGAAACGTTACCTTCAACAATTTTAAAGATATATATATCAAAGTTGTGCTTCACTTTAGAGAGTCGACTGATTCGTTTGTAGACGGTGGCACTGAAATATATTTTAAAACTGGACAGGTAAGCCAATAATGTTCAATATTAAAACTTTGAAAATCTTTTTTTTTTTTTTTATTATTATAAAATAATTTCATCCCTTTCATATTGTTACAAATTGTTACACGTAGGCTAAATCTTTAAATCTCCAGCTACTAGCCTGGAGTACATAGTATCAACAATGAAATACAGGAAAATATATCCCATTTACATACCAATACGTTATCAATTCTTGGAAAAGGTAAAGGAATGCTGGCTGGGAGGAGACACCATTTAAAAGTATGTGAGGTTTTAGGTGTTAATAGCACAAATAAACTGGCCCCTCAATTAGCTGATTTATTAAAAAACAGTGGGAATCAGTAGCTCTCCAAAGATGTCGTTTGTGAGGAATAAGCTGTAAAAGATTGTGAGTTGTTAACCATTATCACCACACCGCAGGAAAAGCGTATTATTTGAGGTTAAGCACCAAGCTTTTAAATACCTAAGAGGAACAGATAATACTTAACAACCGTCAGACCCCGTCCCTCGGTGTCTCTCTACTTATAAAATGCCACTCAGCCCTTAAAAACCCATTCATAGAGAGAAATATGCTTATTTAATTGGATAAAGAACTGTCACAGCTAGAGTTGCTAATCTGTCCTGCAAAAAAATGAATTGGAGTGCTTGAGAGAACTATGTGAAAAGTGCTCATTCATTCTTCCAAATATGTGTCGAAATTATATGATATGGCTTCTGCAAAACCATATTATACTCTTCCTTTACTCCACTTAAAGGTGTATTCACCAAAGAGGGACATACTAGATTGCTAGACAACACAAAC
Organism: Spea bombifrons; assembly: GCF_027358695.1. Lineage (NCBI taxonomy): Eukaryota > Metazoa > Chordata > Amphibia > Anura > Pelobatidae > Spea > Spea bombifrons. Next base: position 18,281,800 of record NC_071089.1, on the reverse strand, counting down.
CAAAGAAAATACAGATATACACAAATCTACCAGGTGGAGTACGACAAAAACACTACCCCCTCCTGCCAGTGGTATAGAGGACTCCTTGTAATGTACGTATCCTATTTCAGATCGTATTTGTTTTGTCGCAAAACAAATTGTCAAGTGTAAAAAAATGGTGCTTAACAATTGACTGATTTCAGTTATTTAAACAAGGTGCCCATTTTGCCTAAAAATAAGCCAGCGATATGATAACAAACACCATGCTAACATCTGTACCAAATAATTACAGACATCTTTAGCAACATGCCTCTTTAGCATGGCTGGTTCTAGACCAAATAACACCTCAGGCAAGAAGTCTCTCCATGCCCCCCCTCATACAAGCCATGTCTATTTTAATTTTAAAGAATGCCTAAGAACATCTGTGGTGTTCCTGAGACTTATAACCAGAGAGTAAGTGCAGCGCAGTTGGTGCCATCATGATTCCAGCCTCCCTTCTTTGAATGACCTCAAAGTATATTATAACCTGTTGTATTTGGCAGTTGCTTACTGAGAGCTAGATGTTTTAATGTTAGTAATATATACATTACATTTATTTATAAAGCGCCGGCAGATTCCATAGCGCTGTTACATTCAGTAGAACAAATTTCACATACAATAACAAACTGGTGCAAAGGAGAGGAGGGCCCTGCTCTTGCGAGCTTACAATCTAGTCGGTGGTTGAGGAGGAAGTGAGACAATAGGAGAAGACCGCTTGGATGGGGATGAGTTGATCTAGTTCCGATGATGTGTTGAAGTTGCTTTCTGCAGTGGTACTTGGTATGTCGTTTCCCTCCAGTTTAACTCCAGTGTAACTCTTAACTGCCCACTTATGAAGAGTCCACGTGGAATGAGGCCACAACAGCTACATTTCCAAGCAAGGAATTTATAGGGCTGCCTCACAAGTGGTCAGATAAGGTGATTGCATACAGGAGGCAGATGTTTCACACCTTGGCTAACAAATGCAATTAAGCTAGACTAAAGGGCACCATATTTAACCCTTTGAGAGCAGCAGGGTATGGAGATATGCAGGATAAAGACATACCGGGTAGAAAACAGGGGTAACAGCAGGAGATAAGGGGTTCAAGTGAAATATATTATGGTCATACCGGGTGGAAAACAGGGGTAACAGCAGGAGATGGGGGGTTTAAGTGAAATATGTTATGGTCATAACTGTAAGAGAAGGAGATATGGCAGACATTAGTGATGCGAGAAGAGTAGTTTGATGAGAGCATGAAGACCTGGGATGGATGTCTGGATAATCCAGTGTAACTCTTAACTATCCACTTTTGAGGAGGCCACTTGGGAAGAGGCCACAGCAGCTACATTTCCAAACAAGCTTGTTTCCAAGTGAGGCATGAATAGAACGCTAATCTCCCATAGTGGACCGCAGAAGAACAGGGGCAACCAGCAAGATGAGTCCAGTCTCCTTAACTGTGCAAAGTTGCCCTGTGATTGGCCAATCATTGGTCCCATTGACCACCACAAGGAAATACATGGAAAGGATGGTACTAAGGAATAGGACAAATGTGTCCGATAGCTAAAAATATTGTAGTTAATTTTCTTAAGATTTTACATGGAACAGTATATAATTTCCTCTACAAGAAGTAGCCTGCAGGAGAGGTGCAGGACTTTTAAAATAAAAAAATGCTTATTTAACTGCAAGGCTCGCTAAATGTTGGTTTGTGTATCCTATATTTAGTGGGTGTGAACTACTTTTACACCCAGTGTCTCTGGAATTATAATGACTAAAGTGAAACCAGCTAATAAGGAGTCTCATACTTTCCAACATCCCAAATGACCAGAAAGGAATTGTTTTCTCTTAAGACACGGTGATTAAGTATGGCTAGAAGGCCGGGCTTTACCAAACTTTTCATATAGCTTCAGGACCTATTGATAGTTATTTGTGTAGCTAAATAAGGCATTTAGAAACATGTTTTTTTCTGTGACTTTTAGGGCAGTAGAACACTGAAATACACTCAAACCCAGTAAACATTCTGAGCTCATAGAAGACAAGGGACATCAGGGAAGGAAAGAGGGCCAGGTAGATGTAGGTCCTAAAGTGGGATCTCCCATCAAGAGAAGTATGTTGTCAACTATGTATTACAGGACTCATTGGGATGCAGGTCCCATGGGATCTGTCAAAAAACTTGGGATGCGGGCGGTTTTTCAGGTGTTGCAGGCGGGAGCGGGCGGTCAGACAATGTACCTGCGGGTCCCGGTAATCCCGCGCACTCCCGCAAGGCTGCCTTTGTGTTGCTCTCTCACAGTGTTTCTTCTCTTGTTCAGCCCACGAACCCAGCGGAGTTACGTGATCTGACGTAAACTCACGTCGGGAAATCTGCAGATCAGGTAAGGGGGTTAGCAGGATTGGACACATATGTTGCGGGAGTTGAACACACACATTGCGGGAGCGGGCGGTAACGGTCACAAAATTAGTGGGATTAAAAAAGCAGCCCCGCGCAGTAGATATACATCTACTATGTATATGTCAATTTCTGAACAATTCAGTTACTTGTTCCTTCCTAGTAGGGTAAAGGATGTCAGACGAAGTAAGTGGAATGTTATAGTTCATAGAAACATATAATCCCACAGCAGATAACAACCTTTAGGCGCATCAAGTCTGGCCCTTTTACTGCTACAAAAACTTCACTGATTCTAACTTGTTTAGACTTGGGACAAAATTTTCAGATTGATGGATTTATGTCATTCCTAACATCCCAATCATTTCACCATATGTCATTCATTTTAATTGTGTAGATTTGCATAGCGTGACTAATTAGCCTGAATCATTTACAATGTCTTAGCCTATACAAAATATTTTAGGTCTTTAAAAAAACAAAAGCTACTTAATTCCTTTCTGTAAAGTTTATTGTATTGCAGAAAAATCATGCTTTTAGAAGGGGTATTTACATGTTTCAACTACTGTTTCTCTCTGCCAATGTATAACTGCGTTTATGGTTTCTTGACCCCAATCAAAAATTTGCAACACTGTGCAACAAGAGGTCAGCAAGGAAGTTTAACCCCTTAATGAGGGCACTAGTAGATGCCAGTATTTTAAACAAATTATATATTGTTGAGGACAAGAAGGCTTTGTTAGAGTGAGGTGATTCGCATGTGACATCAGTGATGATGTCACCAGAAAGGGAATGTTACTACAGAAGTTGGGGCATTTAAATTTCCTGAATGTGACAGCACTTGTTTTGAGGACTGTCACATTTGATCACTCAGCTTGGGGCCATACATTTTAGTCTACTGATGCTTAAAGCGTCAGGGTGTAGTATAAAATCCTCCAGCATTAACTACAGAATTTTTTGATGTAGTACAGCGCTTAAAGCCATCATAATAATGACATATTCTCGATCTCTGCTTGTCCAACATCCATCATTAACCACAAATATACAGGGCATCTGCAACAAAAGCAGCAAATATATTATGCACTACGAGCGCTTTGGAGGTTAGCCTCTGAGTTTCTACAGATACAATGCTTTCTCCCTGTGCCCAACTTATGATTTAGTGACCAGTGATAAGAAAGAATAGACTGTGTGTGATGCTTCATCCATCCAGAAGGCAGGGGGGAAAGACAGGATCTTCAGCTCCTCTTGCTAGTGGCGTTAAAAAAATATCCTCTACTCCATAGTGAAGAGGCCAGTGAGATGTTTGAACCTTCCATAGGTGTTGTGGCAAATGCCAGGGCAGGTTGGACTGGCCTTCCTCCAGAAATGGACATCAGAGAACCAACAGAAAGTGGGAACCCTCTGATTATCTAGGTTGGGTTGATTGGTGGCAGCTAAGAGCAATGAGTAGCTCCTAGAAACAGTCCTAGATGAAGCCATCCTACCATGCAAGTTCATCTTTGGGGTAAAATGCTGGAAGTACGAGAGACGTTTGTTAAATATCAGGATTGAGGAATGTGTACATTATTCTCCCTCAGTGGCACAGCTCTATAATACAGCTGCAATACATGTAAACATACCTATAACTAACTTACAAAACCACAATCCTTTGCGGATTCCGACAAACCTTTACAAATGTACCTAATGCCTGCAGTGTGCCTCGAGACATAAATAACAGCATAAAAAGGCATCAACAAATGTATGCTTTTCACCACAAAATCCACACGGGAACAGGTTCTTAACTTTGACAGAATGAGAAAATACTGCTTATTTGTTGTTCACTTAGCTTACACTATAATAACAAAGTTCCCAAATCCCACATGTAATAGGTTACTTTACACATAAACGCTATTGTTGAATAAAACAATTATATCAGTATCAGCCGGTGGGAAGCTGACTTCTGAACTTAGCAAAACAAAGAAGTCCACATAATTGTGTGTATGCTCTCTGCAAACAGTGTCCTAGGAGACAAAGAGATTAAAGTGTTAAGACAAATAATTTAATCAGCAGAACTGCTGGCTGTTTATTCAATTTAAAAGAAAAAAAACTGTTCATGGCAGACAACCTCCAGGTTGCTTACATGAAGAAGATATCTGAAAACTAGAACTGAATTCAATATTGAATAATATTGGAAGGCATCTGCACCTTCGGAGGTAATACGGTGGTCCACACATTGTGCAGTCTACAGGTTAGCAAAGCATAGATAAATTCTGCTTCTAGAGCTGGAGGCCTGCCTGGTGGTCAGTCTGGTCCTTATGGGCCCATGTATACTTCTCAAGTGTCCCTGTTAAGGAGAAACAGTCCCTCCTTAGAAACCAAATCCCTCTGTCCTTTTCTCATCCCCTGGTGAGGGAATTTAAATGTGCAGGGATAGGCATACAGCAATCCTGAATCTAAGGCAAGGTGAAGGACCAATTCATGTTTGTGTCTTTATAGACTAAATAAAATATTGCAGAATAGATGGGCCCAATGGTTCTTATTTGCCGTCAAATTCTAGGCTTCTATGTCCTCCTCTAGGAGCTCAGACTGTTTCCTGGGTATCACGGAGTATCATTGTGTTCTGGAGCCCTAAAAGTCACATCACAAAGTGTATGGAAATAGCAGAAAACGTGTTTAGGTATTAAATTGTGGAAACAAAATCCATTACAATATTCTAAGAGCATTAGTTACAAAAATATAAAACTATTAAGTCACAAAGCCTAATCCCACTATACATATCTCTAATCACACAACCCTAAAACAAGTGTGTTGTAAAAGCAATTGGGGTTATCTACAAAAAGACTGGTACACAGTTTAAAAATGCCTTAAAATTATCATAATAACCGAAAAAAAAATTCCCTGAGACTAAATGATTTTGTTGGTTGCTATGGTGATAAGAACACTTTTAAAACTTTGCACGTATTTCATACTTAAACCCAATGATTTGTAATGTTAAAAATATTAACTATCCACATCTCTGTTTCAATAAATCACAAATATGAATAACCCCACAGCACTGTGGAATTAATGTAAGAAAACAGTAATAATTGCTGCACTGCTCAGCCCTCTTGACTGTGATTGAGGGCTGTACTCCTTATAACCGTACAACAAAGCAGAAAACCCAATAGAAGGAGGGGAAGACGCAGCGAGACACGTGGCATCTGCACATAGCAAGGCATGATAAACGGTTATAAAGACTCATTACAACAAATTAACGGTCCCAAACTGCGGGCCACAAGCGTCACAGACGGTGAGGCAAGCATGATGGATGTGATGAAGAGGATGGTTACATAGTAGTTCCTTAGAACTCATGCAGATTCAAGACTAATTGTTCACTGGAAATATTTTAATTGCTTATTTCATTAAAGCCAATCATTACGTCAAAATAATTTGCTGAAAGCCAGAGGGCTTGTAAAAAGCATCGTGCTGCACCCCCCCTTAGAACTCAACAGACTATTAAACTTACAATCGGGAAAAAGTGACACATGTAACTGTGTACGTGGACTATACAACATATCTCCAGTCTCCTAATCACCCGCAGTATTTAAGAGGCATGTGCTGATCAGATGGTGTTTGGGTGACACACCAAAGGCTGCTTTCAAAAGTAAATATTTTTTATTTAATGTCTGAAAGAGATATTCTGGCAGATAATATTTTAATTGCAATTTCATATTCCTAGAATTAAAAAAAAAGCCATAAAGTTGAAACTATGCCAAAAACGCATAAACAGACCCAATTTAACTTGTGTTTTATGTATGAGAGTTTAGGCAGCACTTTATTAAGCATCATAATAACAGAAATAAAATTCAAACTAAGATTAAAATTATACTCATCGTATCTCTGCCTTTTGGTTAAGATGAAGTGAATACCTGTGACAGAAGAAAAAATTGATCCTTAAGGCAAAGCAGGTTTCATGAAGGATGGGGTGTCTGTTGGAGCCCCTGTTATGATCCGTCGGGGCACTCATCACGTGTTTTGTGGTTGTGCGGGGCACTGTTTGCAACAAATAATTGGTTTGGTAAGAGACCCCAAAAGGCACTTGGACCCTTCAAACCTGCACCTTTTATTTTTTGTGTCAGTTAAGTATGCCCAAGCCTAATGGTAAAAAAAGGTATCCCTTCATCTACCAGCCATATGATTGGGCCTATAAGGCACTGAAAGACACATGCTCCATAAGCAGAAGATTAGAAGATCAGGCCCTTCCTTGACTTCGGTCAGGGAGGGAAGGGATGCATATCCCTTGTGAGGAGTGCACCACCAGAAGATGAAGGGCTTGGTTTCCACTTTGACCCAACCTCTTGGAGCAACGTGTTTACTTTCTTTACATCACATCAGGTAATAATAGTAATAATAGCTGGAGGTTATGGATACATTGAAGGCTGTATGGAATACAGCGCTCATATAAATGTTCAAGAGTTATTACATGTTTCTGAGAATAGATATACCCTTTTCCCACCAATAAAATATATCACATAGGTATTAACTTCTTAACGTATATCAGATGCAACTACCATCAACATTTAGCATGGATTGATCTTTCCATAAGAACGGAATCCAACCAGAATGAGTAGGGGGTTTGCTGTGGATGAGCAAAGGAGAACTGAGACAAGACCGGGTTACCACTAAACTTCTCCCTCCTATGTATACCCTTTTTGGCCACAATGTTGGGAGTATGGAGCACTGATTTCAGACATGCACAATAATATATTTATAACGCACAGCCATTTAGACTAAAAAAAAAAAGGGTAGTTAAGTGGTTTACAGTGCCCTCAACTAGCTAGAAATTACTAATTCAACTCAGTTCCCAGACTTTAAAATGGGTCTGGTGTACATGGCACTGTTTGGCTTAATTTCTTGTATAAATTCTATACGTGGTACACCAGTCGCTGCTGTTTGTGTAATGATCTCACTCTGCTTGCAAGAAGTATTTCCAGACTGTACAGCGCTATGAAATAAATTGGATATTTATAAAGAATGGCTGATAATTGGTCCAGTAAAATGTACTATTATTTGTCCACAAGCTATCTGTCTTTTCATATGAATCATTGCTAATAGGATTATCCGACACAGTAATATACTTCCAACGATATAATATGGTTTTCTAAAATATAACAAGATTATGGGGGGTTTTAACAAAGAATTATGCAGCCGGCAGCTAGACTGCTTGACTCTATCTATTTACGCAACTAAGTAAACAAAAGTGTTTGGTGGTTTTGTCTTAATACAAACACCGATATTGGTTATTTCTAATTCATTCGCTTTCGTACTAGGCATATGGCTGGCAGAATAAAGTGCCACTTTGGAAGGCTGGTTCATTCAAAGGTGGTAAAATAGGTCAGACCATGCTTTTTTTTACGTATACTCTGGATCGGTTGCGGCAAATATTTCTCAAATATGCTGCAGCAGTTTTGATCCTCCTAAACATGCTAATTAGCTGAATTAGCACAAGCCAGAATAAACCCACATAGCCCAGCAGCGTCAACACAGTAATTATGAACAGTTGGACAACAAATAGTGTCTATTATTTAAAACCCGCCATCAGCGTGTAAGCTCCTCTCTGTTCTACAATAACACTTTGGACTACAGACGCCAAACCAACAAACAGATGTGCAGTCTAAATAATTGGCATCAGAAACTGCACTAAAATGTGTATATCTATTCAGGTCAAAATGAACAAATATAATTGGGTTTTTAGAAGAACTGGTAGTACCGAGTCTTCTCTTTATTGCTCTGTTATCACAGCGGTTCACCTTCTATTTGCATAATGCCATCCACAAACAGAATTAAAATGCAAAAAAACAAAACAATAAAGAACGACAACTCTGTTAATAGTTTTTATGTTGTGCAATACTAAATTGTTCTAATGTTACAGGAGAGATCTGCTGTGTTTTCTTACCAAGTACTGTATCTTAACAAATAGCCGCAATTTATACCTGGTATTTACATTTACGAGCCTTAAATAGTACGCTTTAGAGGTAAAAAGAAGTACTGTTATGATTTGCCATTTGCAATAATGTTCTTAAGGATGTGAATTAATAAAATTGTACAACATAAAGGTGATATAAAAATGCATATAAATGCCAAATAAATATTGTACGCTGCAAAAGCGTGCTGTGTATTACTATACGCTCCCGGCTCCTAATAATCAGGTAGCGGAATATTGGATCACCGCTGGAAGAAGTAGAATGCGAGGAATCAGCGGCTGTCCTGAAAATACACAATTTAAAGCTTACTAACTATCAAAGAACATTTCAATTCCAGAGTCAATTTGTTCCACCACAGTCATAACTCTATCACTCAGCCTAATGTCCAATATATCGCCTGAAGAAATACTGTATGTAGTGTTTTTCTCAGGCATGTAAGGGACTAATCAGCGAAATTAAATAGATTAGAAATTGGGTAGGTTGCTTTAAATCTCACTGAAATATTCTAATTTAGATTAACCTGTTATTTTTTAATAACGTTTATAAAATTGTTCACCTTTAATAACTTATGTCGTTATAGAAAATCCATGCAGGTCAAATCCTACACTTTTCTATAGACAAATACACGTCAGCTCAATTTTACTGACACTTACAATGGATATAAAAAGTCTACACACCCCTGTTGAAATGCCAGGTTCTTATGATTTAAAAGAATGAGACAAAGATAAATCATGTCAAAACTTTTTCCACCTTTAATGTGACCTATAACATGAACAATTCAATTGCAAAACAAGCTGAAATCTTTGAGGGGAAAAAACAAAAAACTCACAATAACCTGGTTGCATAAGTGTGCACACCTTCTTATAACTGGGGCTGTGGCTGTGTTCAGAATTAACCAATCACATTCAGACTCATGTAAAATAGAAGTCATTACACACCTGCCATCATTTAAAGTGACTCACAAATAAAGTTCAGCTGTTCTAGTAGGATTTACCTGACATTTGCTTAGTTGCATCTCAGAGCGAAGGCCATGGTCTGCAGAGAGCTTCCAAAGCATCAGGGGGATCTCATTGTTGAAAGATATCAGTCAGGAGAAGGGTACAAAATAATTTCCAAAGCATTAGATATACCATGGAACACAGTGAAGACAGTCATCATCAAGTGGAGAAAATATGGCACAACAGAGACATTACCAAGAACTGGACGTCCTTCCAAAAGTGATGAAAAAGACGAGAAGAAAACTGGTCAGGGAGCCTTACAAGAGGCCTACTGCAACATTAAAGGAACCGCAGGAATTTCTGGCAAGCACTGGCTGTGTGCTACATGTGACAACAATCTCCCGTATTCTTCATATGAATGGGCTACGGGGTTGGGTGGCGAGACGGAAGCCTTTTCTTACAAAGAAAAACATCCAAGCCCGGCTGAAGTTTGCAAACTAACATCAATTCCCCCAAAAGCACGTGGGAAAATGTGTTATGGTCTGATGAAACCAAGGTTGAACTTTTTGGCCATAATTCCAAAAGGTATGTTTGGCGCAAAAACACTGCACATCACCCAAAGAACACCATACCCACAGTGAAGCATGGCGGTGGCAGCATCATGCTTTGGGGCTGTTTTTCTTCAGCTGGAACCGGGGCCTTAGTCAGGGTGCAGGGAATTATGAACACATAATTTTGGCACAAAACCATCAGGCGTCCGTTAGGAAGCTGAAGATGAAGTTCACCTTTCAGCATGACTACGACCCAAAGCACACATCTAAATCCACAAAAGCATGGCTTCACCCGCAGAAGATTAACGTTTTGGAATGGCCCAGCCAGAGCCCAGACCTGAATTTAACTGAACATCTGTGGGGTGATCTGAAGAGGGCTGTGTACAGGAGATGTCCTCGCAGATTTAGAGTGCTTTTGCAAAGAAGAGTGGGCAAATATTGCCACGTCAAGATGTGCCAAGTATTAGTTTAAGGGTGTGCACACTTATGCAACCAGGTTATTGTGAGTTTTTTGTTTAGTTTTTTCCCCCTCAAAGATTTCAGTTTGTTTTGCAATTGAATTGTTCACGTTATAGGTCACATCAAAGGGGGAAGAAGTCCTGACATGATTTTTCTTTGTCTCATTCTTTATCATCACAAGAACCTGGCATAGTGTAGACTTTTTAGACTGTAAGTGCTATGTCTGTGGTGAGCATTATGGGTATCATAATGGTGTTTGTTGTCCCGTAGGCCGGGGCACACACACACACACTGGGTTTAAGCTTAGCCCAAAGTGATAGCTAGCAAATTTGTAAAATCTTCCTACACAATACCGCTGGTAATTCTGATGTCTTTGAGTGGCTTCCTGTTAAGGACACGCTATTCTCCAAAGGCCTCATACATGATTGCAAAGAGAGAACATGTTTGTAAAAAAATATGCATTTTAACTTCCATTGCATTTTAGGCTCATCCAATGATTATTAAGCTCTTTTTATAGTCATCTTATGGTTGCCCAAAACACAACCTCAGATATGACAGCCAGGCCAACAAGCAAACGTCTATGGGAAGCACAGATGACCTCTCCAGCTCTTGACTGCTGGGGCACCAGAGGCCCCATTTAGAAAACTGTAACAAAGAGAGTTTGGAAAACAACCTCTGGATTTTTTTTTTAAGTACATCACAGTATCCCTGTGAATAAAACATTTTGTTGTAAGAGCATTCAAGTCATTTAATTAATGAAATCACAGGATATTTCTGATCCACCCTACAGATATCATCCTTGCTTTGAATAAAATTAAAATATATTGTTCTTTCAAAGCAAAGTGTACATTTGTTTCTACCTTTCCTGGATAGCATTAATCACTTGATGATAACATTTCCAATCTGCTCATAAGAAAACACATCTCTGAGACATGTAACTGTGACCTTGCCTGCCTCTTGCAGGAATTCTTGATTATGGTACAGCAGGAGAGCCGTACTAGTTTCAGCTGACAATCTTTTGGGGGGTTTTCTATTCTCATCACAGAATCTAATGATAATACAATTGGAACATTTGGCGGCCTGGAAGCAAAATGTGATATGCTAGTTTTCAGGCCATTGTTCAGTACTTTGCAACACAGAGCAGGTTAAATCAGATCATTGAATAAAGCATCCAAAAGGCAACAAGTTTCATTAACATACAAATTATGAGAGAAGGAGAGAGAGAGAGAGAGAGAGAGATAGAGGGGGAAAGGTGAGAGAAGGAGGGAATTGCCATGCTTGCATTTACTGACAGGTTTTAACATTAGTTTGGTTTTATTTATTTTTTTAAGCAATTTATTTTTCAGCTGCTTAAACTGTCACATTTACACAAACTATAATATCTGAACAGCTATAACTCGAATGACAACAAAAGTGCTTATGTGCAAACAAAGCACTGACTATACTGAGTTGCAGCAAAATTGATACTTGTTACGACTGGGATAACCTTCAACGGCTTCCTCTATACATTGTTTAGAGTAGGGCTCTCTAATAGGAAGCGGCATTCTGAGTATCACTATTTTACCATACAAGGTTGCAAATCAAACTCCTATGATAGTCATTCAACAGCTTAAAGGGGCTTTGTAAATACTTTAATATGTATTCTTTACCTGAGTTCACACTCCACATTTTGTGGAGTCTCGTTAGACTCCACAGGAACCCCCAGGACCCCCTCGTGCAAAAAAGTTCTGGAGCTAGGGGTTAGTTGGTATGTAAATGCGCTACTCCAACGAAAAATGCATCGCATGCAATGAGATGAGGTGGAAAAGGAGAGCAAATGCATGAATCCTTCTGTGCTTTTTGGATGCAAAAAAACAAATGTAAAAGTATGCATTCAATTTCATGAGATGCCTGGAGTGTCCCTTTAACAGGAAAAATACACTGGAGATCAGGTAACTTTTGGGGAGTTTGATAAAAGCAGCTGTACTTGTTATAATGAAGCAATAAGGATGGTTCAAACACCACATGAGCAAAATGCTAAGAATGAAAATAGTGCTCAATATATAGTAAGACCTCCCTAGAGCACAACAGGGATCACACCCTTGCGAAGGCTTTGTTAGCCAAAATGTAGCAAGGTAGCTTGGGTCTCATTAGCTTATTAAACAAAAAAGGGTATATATACAATGACCATATAACCATTGTGTGATATACTGTTTCCAGTGTGCTCCGGATATCTATATTAGAGCAACAGTTATTACAGGTAGGCCTTTTCAAATACGTTTTGGAACCAAAATGATATTGGTCCATTCCTTTTGGTCCATAGCTTCATTTATATGTACACTCATTTCTAAACAGGAACAATTTTATAAGAGCAATACTTCTTATTATAGTGTCACTTGCCACCATCACAGACTTACCTCCACCCCCTCCGAGAAGACTTGAGTTTGCTGAAATGAAAGAAAGAAAACACATTGTAAGTTTTCTGCTAAAACTGACAAAACATATATAAAGACACAGTAAAGCAATATGAAGTGAGCAGACCGCACATGAAGTGGTTCATTTACTAAACAATAGTTATAGTTAACTATCTTCCTTCACATTTCATTATTAAGGAATAATGCTGTAAGGTTCTACCTACAAGAAGGGCTGAGCTGGCCCTTTATTGAATGTAACCCAAAGTATGCACATTAATGGGGGCAATTGGTGGCAACATAATAAAGGGACTCCATCACCAAAAAAAAATCCTACACTGTAAGAACAGGGTATAGAAAAGCATTGTTTTTCTAAATATTATTGTAGTAAGACTATAAAACAAAATATATAATGTCAGGTGGGGACAAAGGTAAATTGCTGATCTGTGATATCACATGAGGCATCATAATAATTACTCTCCATTGGCCCCTCATGTGACATCATCATTATCAGGAAGAGTTCACACAAAACACAAACGCAATTTCCTCCTGCTCTATACATGCGTTTCTTGAGACCCTAGATAATATATTTGCCTATCCCTGGCTGGGATTAGATATTTCAGTTCATGAACTAGTTAAACAATCAGAACATTTTTCTTTAATACCATTTAAAATATTATCACAGCCTATGCACCAGTAGTTCCATGCTACACATCTGATTATGAAGCTTAAAGTATTTCATTAAAATGCTGTCAAGATATAACATTTTCACAGTACAGTGTTTTTTCTGAAAATCTCACATTATCTAAATACCATCCCAATGTGTTCTTTGAAGACATTTAGAACTGAATGAGACACAAAGACCTGGGTATTAAGAGACAGAACAGATCTGAAGCTTTTTCCCTCTTAGATAATTAAATCTAAGATTGTAGAATGTAAAATAAATCTACTGTACTATGTGTATACAGTATATATATATATTTATATTATGTATATATATATATATATATTTATGTTTGTGTATGTGTAACCATTTAAAAAAGCACAATTATGTGATGATATGATAAATAGTAACTAAATAATGCTTGAGGTCATTTTGAACAAACGTCACTCTATGAAACACTAAATTCATTCTCAACCCTGACAGATAAGATATGAGGCACAATGGGGTTTATTCACTAAAGAGTTTTTGCTCCCTCACTTGACTATTTATTTTAAAAGGGAAAACGTTGGCGTAGTTCAATGGGTGGGGAGCCTTTGAAGAAATCACGCTAATTTAACTATACAGTACACAGGGCCAGCCAAGCTCTTTGTGGAGCAGAAGCTCACTAGGGTTAGCTCTTCACAATTCATGGTTAAAACCACAAGTTGGAAATGGGAACAGGAGAGGGGGGCAAATGGACATGGGGGTGCTAAGGAGATTCAGAAAATATGAGATAAGATATCCAACTAGATATAGAGAGGTACAGAAAAGCATAAATGTGGTCTAAAAAGATGAGAGGGCTACCTGAAATGGCTGGGGTATTGGCACTAATAGGGGCATCAGAAACTTGGGGCATGAGAAAGTTGGTTGGGCTAAGCACCTTCTCTCACCGACTATGTAAATATGGCTACAACTTGCTTTAGCGTCAGACGACTGTAGGTTCTAATTTTGCAGAAACTCTGCATATTAATCTCTGTTCCCATGTAGCAAGAAAGCGAGTAAATAATGTATTAACTATGACAAAACAAGTCTAGAGGTGAAGCAAGGGCAGAAAAAGGAGTCAGACGTATCACAGGCCAGGGATCGGCTGAAATGTATTTAATACATTGGGATAGTTGAATATTTTTATGTTTATGGTTGAGGACCAACCACAATGAGCTGGTCCTGCGTAATAAAAAGATTTATTACCAATAAAAAAAAAGTTCTGCTTCCTTGTAGGCTCCTTTCCTTTAAAGAAGATAGCTTAGGTCCAACTGTGAGGGGCAACAGTAAGTTTTCTATGTCAAATGTAGTCATAATTGGCGATGCCCACGTGTAAAATGACTTAATGCTGCAGAAGAGTTTTAGTGTAGTAATTACAGCCCATTTCTCTAACATATTCTGTCAGGCGCCACCATAGCAGGCCTGCCTGAAAACAGAGCAATAAACATTTTAATGGCGGAAATGATTAATAAGAAAACACAATCAATGTGACGGCGGTAAAATAAAAGAGGAAGTATTTGTCGATACTATAGACAGATATCAGTTCATCAATAAAACATCAGAATGAAGAGACATTGAACTGAGTAATTTATGAAGCTGGTTGCGGCATCCTCTCATACAAGCTTCGTGAGATGTCCTTACATGTCACTGGAAGAAACATATCAGCGAGAGCCAGCATTTACGCAAGAACGAGGCTGTTTCTGCGAGGTTTGTTCATCTTAACATAATTATGTTTTATGAATAAGACAGCAATAAATGAACCAGAGCAATCACAATCTATTAGAAATGCATTATTGATACATTATTTCCTTACAAGGCAGTGGAAATCGAGTTACGAAGCTACGCTGGCAGGTTTACAGCTGTCAGTGCGGAATCGGTATGAAATCACCCGTATCTGGAGGCTTGAGGGTATCATAACACAAAAATGCAATCACACGTTATTTAAAAATGAAAAAATAGTCCATTCCTTCAAGTGTAACAGCCTGGTTGGGAAGTGAACAAAACATGCTGCACGCCATCTCATATGTTAGAATATTCCACTAACCTGATTCCCCAGAATTGCGCAATCATTATAAGGTGTAGGATCTTATCTCATGCGCAGAGTTCCACTCATGCATTAACCAGTTGCAGGTAACACGTTTGGGGTTGCATTATGATTCCCTATAGTAATGTGCCATATAACTAACAAAGGAAGAAGACATCATTGTAACCTTCCTAGTCCATGTACCGCACATCAAGAAGTGATGTTGATATATTGATGCCTTATTATTTCACTTTGAGTCATATCAGAGGCTCCAATACACAAATGACTTGTTGCTACCGCAAGCCTTCTGTTTTGTCTCTGATGTGTGCTAAAATGCAATCCCAATACACACATACAACCCTTCAAACACCACCAATGGCCAGTCCAGAAGCCAGTAAAGATTATTTTTCTACTCAGAGGTTCTCCTTTTAAAAAGTCCTGTATTAAATTTAAAAAAAAGGAATCAAAGACAAATGCAACCAACCGATCCCTTTGTTAAATGAAAATGGGTGCACACCAAAGCAAACGCTTATCACAAAAAGCTGGTGTTGTATAGTATAACATAAAAAATTTACTCACTCTCTCTCTCACTCTCTCTCTATATATATATATATATATATATATATATACGGAAAATATACAACGGTTAGTGATTTTTTTTTCTTTTTCACAAGAGGTCAAATTTGAAAAAGACAAAAACACACACTACATGTTTCTTGATTTTTTTGCCATCATGTATTTTCAATTATAAATATACTTTTGAAGTGGACAAACACAGCAAAACCCAGATGTGCGTTGTCCATTTGTTGAGCTATTGAGGAAGATTTATGAATATGGTGTCCAGGCCTAGAAGTTGTTGAATATTCACTAGTAGTGACTGCACCATCCTAGCCTTGTAGAATGGCCAAAGTCTAAGACGAACAAGCCCATACAAACCATGTGATTAGTAATATGAATATTACAATGAATTATATTATGTTACAATATTATACAATATTCCAAACTCCCCTATAGCTCACTAAAATGCAGAGATTTGGTGATAACCAAGTCCCTACTCTGAAAAAGATTAGTAGGGGCTGAAGTTGAGGAACACCGGTGTTTTCCTCTGCTGTATGTGCTCCTCCGCAACAATGATGACCAAGCCTGAAACTTTCACCTAAACTACCCTGAGGCATAGGGCAGCAACCCCTCATAATTACATCCGCACCCCATACCACAGAGAACAAGCTTTCAGTACACACTCACTTATATCAGAACAGAATCTTTAAATTCAACTGTTTATACAATTACTTGTCTCCTCGCCACCCCAGAGGTTGTAAACTTACTTTATACCATTAAATATAATTCACACGAGAGAGAAAGAGGGACTTGCCATTGAACTGTACTCTTTTCTGCCCAGTTTAAAGCGTACTAAGCGTTTTTTCTCTCTTTTTTTGTGTAGTACATTCTAATTTAGATGTTTTTCTTGCCTGTGCTGATTCTGCTTACATCGGATTGTATCTAACTGCTTGTAAGACTATATGGCTGAGTGCGCCTGTAGTATCTCAACAGGTCATCAGCTGCCAGGAGTGAGACTGATCAATAAGTATCTTCTCAGGGTCTAGGCTGATTTGTCGAACGCCTAGTATCCTTAGGCTCAATGCAGGTTGTGAAATTTAACACATTCTGTGCAGTGTGGATGCATTTAGCTGCTAAACAGATTTTGTAAGATAAATGGTTTGTAAAAATTCTTATCTGCCCAAATCTAAATACCGTTAGAGCACAGGGCTTTCTATTGAAATTGTTTTGCTATGACATCATATGCCAGGACATGATGTAAGCCAGTATTAGTGATGTATTTATAGGGAACGCTATACCACTATAAATGGGCTGATTTCAACCAAAGGCATAGACAGGTCCTTCCATGCATGTTTTACATCATTCTCTATGATGCATAAGTGGAAATTACACCCCAAGATTGAAGATAGTCTGCCTGCACCCTACTTGCATCATCTTAAGAAAAGATTTATGAACCTGAAGACTAACGTTAATATCCTCGTTTTAAAACATATGATAAGGCAAGATGACAGCACAACACATGATTTAAAAAAAAAATTATAGTTAAAATTAGGAAACACAATACTAATGCATAGTACACAGGTATGAAAATTTAGATTGGCCAAAATATAGAAAGTTACAGTTCCCCCTTAAGATGACCACCATTTTTGACGTGGTGTGAGCAGCACATTAAGTCATGTTCAAAGAAAATAACCATTTTAAGCAAATATAAAAAATATACACTGCTCACTAATCCAGCATTATAGATTCCGGGCACTTAATACATACCCCCTCAATATCTCAGGTCCCCAACACCTTCACTCGCAGGGCTAGAAGTGGGACAGGGACAGAGTTTAGCAAATAAGCCTCTATTACATGTCCAGCCACCTTGCAATGTACTGAAGCAGAATTCGGGGATATGACATCATATTGTGGTGGTTTAATTTTTACATTGCAAGGTGGTCACATTGGAGCTGTTTTTGAGTACGTGCCGCATAAGACACTGATGAGCGTCAAAGCTCAGTGGGTGGTCACGGACCGATGTTCTCATCTCCCTAATCAGCCTATGATCCCTATTGCCTGCAAAAGTGGTACAGCAGGCCAGTTGTGCCTAAAATAATTGTTACCATCCCAAGCAAAATTGGACGCTTAGGAGGTATGTTTAATACAATGATCATAATACAAAAGGAAAAAGGGATCAAAGTGTAGCTATTTGCAAACAAATCTATCCTACATGGAGGGGAGAGAAGGTTGTGAAGGTAGAAATGATGCGGTATTAGGTTATAATAAGATAAAAAAGTGTTTTTCAAAAGTGTGATTCATGCATAAGCAAATTTCTCTGCAAATTAAAATGTTTGTTTGGGATTAGACAATAGAGTCTCATTCCCATACAGTTCCCCTGCCATTCGTAATCCAGTACTTCATAAAAAATAAAGGTTGTGAAAACGGAAGTCATTAAACGTAAGAAGGAACATTCTCTCTGCATGTTCATTCGCCACATAAAGAAGGAAGCAATCTATCTACACAAAATAGGCACTGAAGCAATGCCTCGCTCAAACTATCTTCTGCATCCGAGAACATCTTGTGCTAACTTGTATATAACCTTGAAATAAAAAAAAAACATCTTCCAGTGATATTATTCATGTAGTTTTTCTTGTGGACTCTATTGTTGACAGTCATATATCATTCTTAGTGCACTAAAATTTTGAAATGTCCATTCTTCAAGTTTAGTGGCAAAATAAAAACAGATGCCAACCAGCGAGTTAGCAGTAAAGTACCTTGCTAACCTAATGAGCTGCGATTCCAGAGAGAGCCGACAATGGATGTTGTGTATGAAGCACCCAGTTTTACCTACGGGATAAGGGACCTGGGCAGATATAGACATGTATACGTGCAAAGAACAACGGCCCAATGCAGCCTGCCATGGGTAAGCAGTTACTGTATTTCAGTGTCGACATGCGAGGGGTCCCCAGCATGCGTACTGCACCTGGGCCAAGTCAGATAAGTGTCCCTTGTAATTTAAGTACGGATGATTGACTTTCACGACTTGCAGTCATCTGTGCCTGTCAACGGACTTAAACACAACAGGGTGCAAGATGCTGAGAGATCCAACTGTCTTCGTTTGTCAAGTCCAGAATAATTTTAACAGTGCTGGGCACCCAATATAGGTGAAATTATAGGTTTTAGAATTAAAACTCAATCATTATCTACTATGCCAGCAGGAAGTCAAAATGGGTGCGAGCTAAATTACTTTGTAACAATATGTATGGCAACTGTAAAGTTATAGTGGTAGAAAAGGGTCCCCCTCAGCATTTACCTTGCAGAGGGGTCTCCTCCATTGTGATCCAGTCCAGGGCAAAACTCGCCAAAACCTCTATTCTTAGCACATGATATATATATATATATATATTCTCTGCAAATAAAATCTTAAACAGTTTTGTGTGATAAACATAACATATTTTAAATATTATCCTAAACAACAGGTTTGATTAACAATCAAATAATACACAATTATTCTTTAAGGAAGGGCTTCGGGACAAGTACTGCATCAAAATTTGATAAAAAAAATCTGCAGTTAATTGACAGACATGCCAGATGCCCGTATCATTAAGGAAAGCAATTACCTGTTTCAGGATGCTGATATTACAATATAAAGGCAAATCCAGCACACTGTCAGTGACTCACAGATGCTTTAAGGGAAGCAGGAGAATGCTGCAAAGTCTGTACTGGGAATTAAACCATAATCACAGTTTAACAATGAAAGGAGCTGATGCTTTATTGGTCTCCCAAGACCTTGGTTCCCTGTAAACATTTCACTGTATTTATCATCATCGAGTATTGTGGGATTTGGGTTTTATTGAACACCTGTTTTACGTTCTATTCATCCGAGAATTAAAGTGTCCATTTATGATGCTTTCTTTTTGTGGATATATATATATATATATATATATATAACAATTCTCTTGTATCTAGTTTGATATTCTGATGGGCTATGCTAGAAATATATACAAAATGACCCCACTTATTTGGCAACAATGGGGTTGTCATGATGTGACAAGGGCCAGGACTGGCCCTGAGTTCACCTTGTCAACCTGTGCGAGCAGATCCAAACTCATCTGCCGGACAACAGAAGTCCTGACACGTGTCCACACGGTTGTAATATTTTACATTTTTTCCCACTGTAATTTCTCTGCACAGAGTTCCCACTGTCCTTACCTCCCACTCATGACCCTTTCACTCCATTCTCACCTCCTCGTCAGGTGTCCTTATTGCCAGCTGTAATATGGTTGACCCAACATCACACAGAAAGCTGTCTGAGGACCTAGATGTGGTTGCAATTAGATACCAGCTGCCCCCCCACACACACACCTCAAGACCCTTAACTTTATGGTTAAAGGCTAAGATCTGAGCAGGGCCCTCCTTATCTTTTGTTTCTTTAAGTCTAATTATTATGTTATGTAATACATGTTATTCTATGTTAACCCATTGTACAGGTCTGCAAAATATGATGGCACTATATAAAACATAAAAAATAATAATAATAATAATAATAATAAGTTGAAACTCTTAGCGATGCATTGAATGTACTCCCGGAATCTGATGCCTACGGTATAACAGTAGGTGGCCCATGTATAAAGCCCTTGACCCGTGTGCAAGGAGCAATACATCCCTTAAGTAATAGAAATATTAAAAACATATTGAAATACAGTCATTGCTGTTCTGTACATGTGACAGCAGACTTGCAGGGAATGTCTGGTGGCCAATATCACATGTCCAGGGTAGTTATCTGCCAAGTGTTGTTAATTGATTTACTGTGGGTCACAAATCCATTTATGAGATTACCCTCCCAATACATTATGTGTGACGTACGGCCGAGCTGAGCAATACCAAGTTACTGGCCCAACATATTCACACAAAGTAAAAGGAAAACTTTTTTGCAGATAGTTTTGTGGATGTCATTGAAAAATAAAAAATACATTACAAGGTTTCATTCCATAATACTACAAAATGGGCAAAAAGTGCTGTACCGGTATACATCTAGCTTTTACAGTACCTTGTCAGGAAATACACTAAAACAACTGATGATAATAGCCTGTAGCAGAGAACCGTCTGATGTGGCATCTTATTAAATATTTTAGGCTATAGTAAAGAGACAATAAGTCATACTACCCAACTGTTCACAACGGCGTGAGAATTCACCGAAAACTCTGGACATGAAGAAAGGCAGGTTTTTTGAGCAATGTCAGTAACCAAAAAAATATATATAAAATATTCCATACATCAAGTGGTATTGCTTTCATCTCTGATTCTTTAAAACTCTTCAGAAGTATTCAAAAGGCTTGCAAAACAAAAGATGTCACTTTCCTCAAAGCATGAGGTTTGATACAAGGCTTATAAAGTTCCTGTATAGGTTTGGAAACGCACATGAACAAAACCATCCAGAATAATACCCATTCAGAGTAAAAATAAAATACAAAAACTTTTTTCCAAGGTCCATTTTAATCATTTAGAGACATAAGCAATTTTAATATAACATATTAAAGGACTAATTTGTTATCCTTACATATTAAAAGAAACCCATACACATTAGTTGCAAGCGAGAGCCTCAATGACCTCAAAAGGCCCATTTACACTATGGAGACTGTGCCAGGCTATGATGTCATATCCCTGCGCTCCATGTCTTACAGGCATGCAGCACCTTTTAATACAATTAAGATGACAGCTGTGGAGGTGAGGCCATGGGCAATGCGGCACTGATGGTATCAAAAACTCACCCTTTAAATATACCATGGGCCATCTCATTGTACTGCTATAAGACGATTATTCCTACACACACGTTTCGGACTGGTAGACGGTAACTTGTGTAAGCAGCCTTACGTACACTTGGATGACAAGATGTACAGGACAGTAAATGTAACATAGTTTGTCCACATATATCAGCTTCTCAAAGTTAAAACATCACTTTACTAAATTAAGTTATCCTAGTTATACTAAAAGTTGTGAACATGTTAGAGACAGTTTAAGGATATAAAGCTGTATAAATATTAAATATATATATAAATTCCCAAGTACTTAAAGCAAACCTTTTCTATCTGTCTGTATCTACTTATGAATAAGTGGAGATTTTCATTTCACTGCAACACTTTCTTCCAAGAGAAAAACGCAGAATAAATTAATTTGGGGAATAATCCCAGTAAAGTAAGGATTTAGGAAGGTAACCTATCCACTTTGAATGTGAATGGCCCATTCATATTGTAATTAGAAGGGATCTATTACAGCCTTTGCCTAGTTTTTGACTCATATCTACCCGCCTTCAAGTAATTAATAACAGGTAAATCACTTGCAATGCGGTCTTGAATAACCAGGATTAGGGGGTACTCCTAGTGCTTCCCGTACTTTGATGATATTACATGCTTTTTGGAGATTATCATAACCAGTAGCAGCTCATTTCAAGACTGGGCACCATAAAAAAAGATCTACTTGAGCTGCCAGCTGTGACTTATCTCAACGTGTGGATGCAGTATATAGTTATGAACTTGTATTAGAACTAGAACCAGCCAGAAAAAATAAAAACACCAAAAATAGGCAGTATTGAAATATTTACAAATAATGTCTATTTTAGTTTTCTTTTTAATGAGGAATGTTCTCCGTTTCACGTGTCCCATTTTGCATCAGACCATCACCGTAACATACGAAACTGCTTTCACTATTTGTACATTTACTGATCAGGTTACTTTAAATAAGGATTTATTTGTATGTAAGATGAGCAACGAGATGTTTCTAAATGTATATCCGGATAAAACAATGTATCAGTGTCATAAAGTCACATAGCTTGTAAAGAGGTAGATGCAGATTCACTTTCATACTGTACTAGATAGACATGGTTTTCACTTCCATTATTCTTCCAGCACTCGCTTCAGACATGGAGATGGCTTGAGGCTGCAGCAAATTCTCAAGAACTTTTCAGATCCTGTAAGAAATCTGTAGACCTGCTGGTATTCAGCGGGAAGCAAATGTCTGGAGGTTATCTTTCCACTCAAGAACCGTACAGAAGAAAGAAAAAAGTTGGAGGAAAATCTGAAAATAGGGGCTATATGGCAGTATCTGCCCCGCGGGAGACATCTGGTTTGATTGTTTGCTAAATTTATCTTGTCATGCTCTGAGCTAAGCTTATCAGAGGCCAAGTAAGCTTGAAGATTCTATTGTAATCCAGTTTTGAAACTGCATCTACCCAGGAGCTTGCTAGAGGAGTGATTTCTGGCATTGTTTCCTTTTTTATGTTTGATGGAATGAAATTGATTTTGATACAAATGTGACTTTTCCTGCAGAAATGGGTTGCTTTGTGGAATGCATTTAAAACATACATCCCCCTTACTGAGATGTAATATAGTTACATTAAACGATCACTCACGCGTTCACCTTTTCCTACGTTTGTAAAACCAGTTTTGAAAAGATGTATCGGTGTCACACAAGATTAAAAGGTAAAGTTTTTGCTTTTGTATTAACTGTTGAAAATTGGTAAAATGTATATGTGGCAAGGTTTAGTAAGACAATGGCCATATTTCAAGTAGCAAAGACAAAAAAAAACAAAATCAGACTATTTTATAGGCAGTTTGGGGTCTTGAAGTAAGGGTAAAGAGTCTTTGTATAAAGTTAAGAGAGAGGGGAGACGTGATCGTGATTTAATCGAAACAAGAGGTCATAGTCTAAAACTATTGGCAAGAGGTTAATTCTAAGGAAATTTTACTTGGTGGTAGATAAGTGCTGGAGCCTCTCATCAGACATGGTAGAGGATAATACAGAGAAGGCAATGTAAACATGCAGGGAACAGACATAAAGCTATCCTCAATGTAATACAAGACAGAGGACTGAGTCTTATCTGCTCTCAAATTCTATGTTTCTTTAGTCATTGGTGATATCCATAATTTGGCCAACATAGAATGCTATGTAGTTGCATAAGCTCCCAGGACCACAGAGGTCTCTCTTCTAGACAGAAGTGCCTCTGGGGTACTGCAAGGTTATGTGACTTTACATGTTGACCCAACAGAATGTGATGCTTCTTTTGGACCATTCTGGCTGTATACATATGGCTGTGTTTTTCTTATTGAAGCAAGGTAACAAATTATGATGTCTACTCACTAAATCAGGCATTTTCACAAAAAAAAGATAATGAAGGCCCTCCACTAAGAATAGTAAGTGGCACATGCATTATTCATAGAGCAAAGACTTTTCTTGAAACCTATCTTACGGTCTTTATTATACATTATACAGGGCCAGCTAAATTTTTTTTTTCAGAAGCTCACTAGGATTGGCTCTAAGGAATAGTAAAGGTGTAAAGTGAAAATATTTAACCCAAGTGCGAGTTGTAAATGTAATGAATACACCTTTGTACAGTTGGGTTGTCTGGGATTTAACACATTTCTGACAGTCTGACAACGTGTACAAACTAAATAATTACCAGAGATTTCCAGGAGTAATATATTCAACTACAGTACCACTCGTGACCAGACAGATATTATAAACAAATATTTATCAAGACCCTTGCTAAAAGACCCCAGGTGGAACCAAACAATGGGGCTTTATGTGTATACCACGATGCTTTAAGTTTATGTTATATACAAAATTCCTGGTATGTGTGTGTATATATATATATATATATATATATATATATAATATATAATATATACATATATATATGTATATTATATATATATATATATATATATATATATACACACACACATATATACAGAGAGAGAGTGTAAGACAGTGTGATAACAGTGGGAATACAAAATGTTATTTAAAGTTAATATTTCATAATAATTAACAGATAAGAAATACCTGACAATGGATAGTATGAGGAAGTACAATTGTAACTCAAAGAAGCATAAAATGACAAATGCAAAATGTTTAAAATGGGCAGAGCAAGATTAAACATCTAGTGGGATAACTTTAAAGTAGATTTCCCACCTAAAAGAAACTTTAATCACTTAGCACAGGCAATGGTCCATATACTATAATTCATTCAATGGACTCTTTTTAAAGGTGCTGCTCCACTTAGAGAAGAACAACCACATGAACTTCACCAGATATTATTCTTTCCTCTGAAATGTAAAGCACATAACATTACAATCTTTTAAGAATATTTTCTATGGCAAATGCCGTTCCTGGCACAAAATTACTAAAGAGGCAAAATTTTACTTGATTGAAGAAGTATTTCCGGGGAAGAGTTGGGACATTTATCAGTGGGAATGGTGATTCTAATGCTGTGTTAAGTTGTATTAAAGGTGGAATAGTGTTCTTGGGTAGAGAAGATGGTATTTCTGGAAGCACCCATCTTTTTTGACTACCTCTTTTTCTGATCTTTTTTAAACCTCAACTATTCAAACTATTCAAAACTATTTCAATGTAATAGGTTAAACCCCATTAATATTGCCCACACAAATGTATTATATGATTTATTGATAAGTGTTACCTTCTTTAAGCTGGTGATTGGCCTACTAGGAAAGATATACAGCCGTTACCATAATACACATATGTTCAAAAAGACAAACCTTTTCTTTCTAAGGATAAATCTCCTTTCAATGGATTGTTACCTTTACAGTGTTTACAGGGTAAGCGCAGAACATAAAATATAACCTGTATATTTTGCCAGTGGAATGAGAGTAATGTGTAGCTTAAGGGAAAAAAACGATTGGCTCTACTACACAGAGCTTTGCAATGATTGGAAAAAAAAGCAAAAGCTCTAAATCCAAAAATCTGGGCTAGCTATCCTATAATTATATGGAGAAACAGTCCTAGAGCAAGGCTATGATGTGGATTGTTTTTGTACTTTTTGAGTAAAAGAAAAAGTGCCCCAAGTACTGCCTGTGTCTTAACTGTGTTTCAACTAGACAGCTGGCATTCTTCCATAAATGTGGATATTCTATTCCATTACACAAAAAAACCACAGTAGAGGTGGCGGCCAGAGAATGTCTTTTGTACATAAGAATGTCTTACCATTTTTTTTATTACTAGTATCAGGCTGAAAATGAGTTTTCAAAAATATTGTTGTAGTTTCAGGCATTCACATATTTGTAGTTCCGTTATGGTTGCCCAAACTACTACACAAGCACCTTGATTCTGTATAGGACTGCTTGTGGTTCGGTCTAAGTCATCTGCCCAGACATTGTGACTAATGAAAGTCTATTAGCATTACCATAAATCAGCTCAGGAAGGAAAGTCACCCAAAAATATCAAGACTCCGGGTCTGCAGGTATAGGTTGTTGATTGAAACAAAATGAAACATAAACGGGTATTGGTAATGTTAAGCTATATTACTGAATACTACATTGGACTTATGCTGAATGGGGCTTCCCTTTAAGAAAAAAATTGTTGCTTAACTTAATCCTTAAGGGAAAAAGTTTGGCTGCATTCTTGTGGTTATGACACATTTTTGTTAACATGGATTCAGACAAGCTGAATTGCGATCGTTCTGATGAATGATATTTAATATACGGTTGAAAGGAACTGAGGTTAAACGAGCACACAAACATATACCGTGTATATATATATATATATATATATATATATATATATATATATATACATATATATATATATCTACCACAAATGACTGGATACTACTGTCAGTTTTTAGGATTTAACCCTGAGCGAAACCAAATACATCTTTTTTTCTTCTTCCCCTGTCCACAGAACTTCTTGTTCAATCTCTGCAGGGCTATAAAGACAAAGTACAGGAATTATCCATTAGAAGAGGTATATCAATCAAAGCCAGACTAAGGACACACTGGGTTTGGGGCTGAAATATTATAATGGTGCTAGGATACTTACTTTATTAAAGAGAAATATACCATTCAGAGTCTTGATATCTTTAACCTTTAAATGTCATATAAATGGCAATGGAATGACACTCGCAAGCAGTAAACCATTTTCCTTGCTAGGTTTTATTATAAAATGTTTTAAAAAAAAATCACTGGTGGAAGTTCATTTATGCTGCCTGTGTGACATGACTGCCCCAGGCACATCTCTGTCGTCCTCCCACCTTCCCATGTATAACTCATTACACGCGGTACCAAGAAATCTCACGCTTTCTTGTCTACACTGCCAGGTGGAACGAAGACCGAACGCTCCGTTTTAGTACTCTGAATGTCCTCTAAGGGGTTTGCAATCAGTTTTGTGCACATTAAGGTATTATTTAAAATGAGCAGCCATGAAGCCATTAAAGTCCTTGTGTTCCTTTCTGGCCTAGTGACATTTGTGTCCTGTGAAAAAGTTAGGACCATCTGGTTACTTGACTCCGCTTCATGTGCTTTTAACAAAACAAGCAGAAAGGTCAAACTGGTAGAGTGAGTGAGTGTGTTGGGCCAAGGATTTGCTCTAGATTTCCCCACAGTTGAAGCTCCCACTAAACTAGCAGCTTGCAGTAAATAGTTTATGCAGCTCTATAATGTGGTGACCATGTCCTCATTTTCAGTGGACTGTCCTCTAAGCCTTCTGTCCCTGAAATGTCTTCTTTAGCCTAAATGTTAATCATATTTCAAAAGTACATAGATCTACCATAATCAAATAAAATCCCCACCATTTATCTTATTGGCCATAACCTCAAGCTATATATCAGTTTTACAAATTCTTATGAAATAATGATATTTACACATAGTTTGTCAATGTTCTGATTAGGTAAAAGTGACATCAACTATGTTGCATCCACAGGTCTACATTCTGTCCTGTGGCTACTTATATAATTACATTACAAAACGCTCATGTATGTGCTCAGCTTAGCTCATTGCCTTTCTGTCTGCTCAGGCATTCAAAGCCCCAGTGACAGTTTAATTCACCAGTCTATTCCATAATAAACATTTTTTATATTATTTGCCAGCGTTATCAGAGCCATTAAATAGTTGCTGTCCTAAGCAGTAAAAGAGAAGAACAAATTTTGCAGTAAGAAAACATTTAAATGGCTCGGGTACGTTCCAAAATCTCTATTCAGTAATGTTTTAGTGTTACGAAACGTGTTTAGATAGGTGTGCTACAGCAATTTTTCTTTATCGACTTGTCTTCAGCCAGTGTAAAGAAATCCACCATTCCAGGCCAGCATTATATTAAGTGTATACAAAAGAGAGGGATTTAACTGTAATATAAAATGCAACTGTATAGTATGTTACCTGCTAGAGAAAAAAGTGACCAAGAAAATAAATTTTAAAAAAAATGTTGAAATGTGTAACAGGAGGTCAATTTCTAGAGCAGTGATAACACTGACTGTCTTTTTAAATACCTTTAAGAGGGCAAAGAAGTTCAAACAGGAGAGAAACTGGAGTGTATACAATAGGATTAGCTCCACAGAGGATATTTCAGCCAGGAAATTAAAAAGAGCACAAAGAGGCTTTGAAAAAAGTGCAGGGTAACTATAGAATGAAACCAACCAACCCCAAAATAGGACTTTCAAAGAAGCTCTTTACACACCAGGAGCTGGTCTATAATGGAAGGAAATACAATTAGTTTGGTTCAATGAGAGTCACCAAAGTTGGTCAACAGCTCACCACTGGGACGTTCTTCACATAAAGCAAACATCACTTATAGATGGGATTTAAAAACTCAGCTTTCTAAATTTCCAGAGCCAAGAAGTGGTATGTCGTCCCATGAAGATGTTGCCAGGTTTTATTGCTGTTATTTACAGCATGTGTTTGCAGATGAGAGACAGAAGTTGTTGTAGCACTTGTCCGCAATTAACAGTCTGGATGGATTTGGATCTCTGGAGATAAAGGAGACTGTCTGCTCTCTGTCAGAAATGAAGCCTAGCACTACCTTGCTGATTGAACTTACTGTGTATTGCAGGGAAAACTGTTTGTCTTTCTATAGAGAGGGAAAGATAAAGGCAAATTATGGACCACTGAGGGTTGTAACGTGAATTGATTTATTAGCAAAACAGTGTTCAGTTCAAAGAACAAGCCCATAAAAGTCTTCTAAATGTGCCACCATTAGCCTACTGTTGGCACAAAGTTTGGGAGCTTTATGAGTGTTAGCTAAGCAATCTCTAGATGACAAATCCCATATGTTTGGGCTACTGGTCCCGACCAATCCAAAAGCAAATACCTTCCTTTATTTTTACATTTTTGAAGGTTAAACTATATTGTATTATCTAACAGACACAATTAGACACAATTAGTGTTAAAAGGATAGGAGGCAGGCAGAGAGTAGGCGTGTATAAATGGGGAGTGGGTGGGACCTGGGCATAAAGTGGGCGTGACCAAACACTGCTCCCCTGCCAGAGATTAAGCAAACTAGCCTGGAGCCCCAGGGAAGCACCAGGAGACTCAGAATCAAACCAGGCCACTTCTCTTAACCCCTCAAAGTTGTTTTCCAAGAGTTTTATAACACAAGTATAAACTATCCCCTTTTTGAAAATAAAAACGGATTTATTTAAACATGGTAAATTAATTTTCAGCAATAAACATATGTTGACTCACAATGTGCCAATGTTTTAGAACGATATAGTTTAAGAAAAATATTTCAAGATTTCATATGAATATAGGGGAAATAAAAGAAGGCAGATTGATACTGGAAGACTGTATACAAATCGGGGGGATTTTTTTTTTTTTAGAAAGTACAAAATTAAGTTTTTAAATTGCTGTCCAAATAGTGAATTTAATAAAGCCGGATTGAAACCTTTAAACGGATCATTGACAACATAACGGTTGACAGAAAACACTCCACTTAGAGCTGTTGAAAAACAAATGAATTCAAGATTAATCTGTTAGTCACTTATGGTTGTCATCGAAGCTAAAGTTGTGAACACAACAAGTGTCTGGGCAATTCATTTTAACAATGAATGAAATTGCCTATAACATGTCATGGTAAACAGACTGAAGATTTACTTTTGTTTCATAGACAATGAGCCAGAATACTAGCTTTTCATAATTATATACCCCAGACAAAACTAATAATAATAAAAATGTTGTACACCATAAATCATTGTCACGGGCGGAATTCATACATGTATGACGTACTATTCTCTCTAGGTCCTCAGGAAGAAAATGTTTCGCCAAAATCATTATACTAGCTTTAGTTGTCTTTAGTCGGCTTGTAAAGCAATCATTTTTAATTGGGGTTTGACACATATATAATGCTAAAGTCTTACGTCCCTGCACTATGGTAAACGACACAATGGCTGGTTCTTTAATCCATCTGGTGCTTCATTTTGATGTATAGAAGCCTTTAAAATACCAAAATAAGCTCAGTTACAAAACAGCAGACATAGTGATATTTGGGATCTGTAGGAGTTATCCAAAGACCGTCTGATCGAAGGTCATCAATCTTCAGTTGGTAAAAAATGTTTAGGCAGCACATAACTAAAGCAAATGCTAGAAAACAAATAACTGAATTTACAGAACAAACCCATTATATGCACACACTTAAGTGTTAGACCGACCCCTAGTCTGTGTAACGGAAAGGATTTTGTATGCTGCTGCCAGTACTAGAAGGTATATAGAAAGATCAGTCTTAATGCAATGTAGGGAAAGAAGCAGACTCAACATGATCATTCAGTCGGTTGCTATGGTAATTGCACATAGTTTACCAATTTGCACGAGAAAAACTTTTGATGTTCTTTCTTTATACTCAGCATTATATAATATGGTGAATTCTAGCCTGGGAGGTCTAATTTTCAACTGCTGAAACTGATGGGCCCAGGGCCGGCCCTACAATGGAGCCGAGTGGGGCAATTGCTTTTTTTTTTAAGCGGAGGGGCGCCGAGTGGTTTTTGCTTACCCGCTCGGCGCCCCTCTCTCTCCTCTGCGAGCCCTCTAGCTCGGTCTCGGTGCCGGCTTGTAATGCTGTGCACCAGAAGTGACGTCAATTTCCGGCACTCAGCATTACAAGCCGGCACCGTGGCAGAGCAGGGAGACTCGCCGCAGGACTGTTTAAAGGTAAGTACAAAGGGCAGGTAAGGGTAGATAATAGGGAGGGTAGATAATGGCGTCAAGGAAGTTTAAAATGCGCTCCCCCCGGCGTCGGGGGGGCATTTTAAACTTCGCCCCAGGCGCATTAAGTCTTGGGCCGGCACTGGATGGGCCACACAGTGTACCTTCATGTTGACACTTTTCAGTCAGCTCGCAACATACCTGGGGACATCCCCGGGCGAGCTACCTGGAGGGCCAACACAAGAGGCCGGGTCTAGTCACGTCAGGGAAGTGGTTAGCCACAAGAAGCGTGGGGTTAGTCACAAACAAGGCAGGGCAATCTCCAGATGGCATTAAATAGGTTGAAAGTGGGAGGAGAAACAGGCAGGGAGTGGGCGTGGCTATAATGCTTTCGTGACCCGGAGAAATAGGACCCGGAGAAGCAGTGCTTCTACTCTAGATTCTGGTCTAGAGTTCCCAGGTATGGCCAGGAGTGACATTGTTGGTGAAAAGTTTCAGCTATATGGAAACAGGGCCTAAACATGTCTAACCATGGTTCTCACTAAAAGAAACAAGTTCTTGAGTATGTTATTTAAGTGCAAAGTTTTATAAGTGGTTTAATCCCCATAGCAACCAAAGGAATGAGTGACCGAACCAACCAAAAATGCTAAACAAAATTTGTGCGGCTTCTTAAAGCAACATTTACAAGTCTTGTAGAACCCATTGTACAGAGCTGTGTAATATGATACATAACATAAAACAAACAATAATAGCTACCGGGCCAGTTAAGATGCACCATTCTAACTATGGCTAAACTACAACTCCCATCATCCTCCAGGGCAGTGCTCCTCAACCCTCTCCTCAAGGCCCACCTAACAGTCCAGGATTTAGGTATTACTCAGGTGTGTCCAATGTGATTACGGTGTTTTTGTTTTTTAAATTTGCAACACCTTAGACACACCTGAGTAATACCTGAATCCTGGACTGTTAGGTGTGCCTTGAGGAGAGGGTTGAGGAGCACTGCTATAGCGTACTGCAAGTTGTCCCTTCTCCAGAGGGGCATTTGCCTACCCCTGGGTTATCTGGTTAGTTAGAATCCATTATTATAGCTTTTTTGTCAGAAAGGGTACGGTCATCCTTGTGCTACCGTTCACCAACTTCAACTTTCTCCCTCCGTTTCAGCTTTTACCAATCAGTAATTTTTTGTGTGTGATATATCTGGATATATTTTACATTGCTGCTTCTAAATCTTATGAGAAATTATGTACTGAAGTGCATTTTGCTAAGTTATTACTTGACAAACATTTTTCTAAATATGTCAGACTGAAGTGTAGAGAACGATGAAACTCGATTATGAAACTCATTTCGCCAAATTACAATTTGAAAGGCATTACAAAAATCTCTACCATTTAAAGGCAATTACATTCGACTCTCATGTTACCAGAAGTCAACACTAGATTCAAATCTCAAGTGGTTAACCCACAATGAGAATTACAGGGTATAAAATTTGTTACTTAAGAACATTGACTTTTCACTGTTCCTGATGTTCTACGTGAGTACCTTTTCAGAGGCATAGGTAGAAAGAAACTCTAGATAACAGGAACGTTCTGTACAATTGCCACAATTCCTTCAGGTTAGTCATCTGATTACATGGATTCCAATCTTTCCATACCTAACCCCCCTGTCATTGTTGTGCTTTGCAGTACCTATGAAACCCTAAACCTTGCTTTACTTCACAAGAATGCAAAAACTCCGCACTTTTTAAGAATTGGCATGTTATCAGGAAATCAAAACACAAGTATGAATAGCTTATATACTATTACGGAGATCAGGAGGGGTTTTTTTTGTACAAACAATAAGCAATGCTCTTATAAAAGATTATCTTTATTGTTATATAGAATTACGATACATTTTCAGGAAAAATATCAGTTCCTGTAATGCTCAAAGCAGTGAGGTCGAGTTGATCGAAATCCTATCAGATTGAATAGCATGTATCATCTCCATCGCCCTTACATTATCATTCTGTAAAGGTTATTTTGAAAAGTCAACACAACGGATGTGAAAGACAAAGCCAGCTTTAACACTACTGGGTTTTTCAGAAGACCTCTTCTTGATAGTCTCCTTTATACAGATTAGAAGCATTTAGAGCATAGAAGTCAACCGGGATCGTTAAACGGTTTATTGTTTTCTATTCTTTATCTTCTTCTGTGTATATGTTGCTCAGAAGGCTGTAGGAGGTAGTTATTTATAAAGGTGATAAGGACTGGACTGTGATGTAAAATCAGCACTTTAAGTCCAGTTGCCCAGAGATCATAAGCAAATGCCCGTCTGCTGGATAAATGCCACCCCTTGAGAGGCCTTCATGGTCAGTTTGAGAGGTTATTGGCCCAGCGTGCCCTGAGGATACAGATGATGTGACCCTCTCACTGAAGCAAGTTAGAACAGTTAATCTCTTTTTGGAGACATTTCTTGAATGCACCAATTTAACTATGCAAATCCAATTAGACTTTCTTGTAGAACAAAAGATTATTTCAACCAGGTATCCCCTGCCTTTTCTGAATATGGGTATCCAAGGGCACGTCTTAAAGTTTCCATGAAAATGTCCCTTCTTGGTGGCAGCTGATCGGTAGCCCTACAGGATGAGAAGAAAGAACGCAATTTGGGCAACTTTTTTACTCTGAGGAGACATATCGCTCCCTTTTAAACTAAAAAGCACTAAAACATTTTTTTTCTCCAATGAATGTAAAAAAATTACGTGCAAAAACTTAAGCTTTTGGTAACATTTATAATTATTCTTAGATATGCTAAGGCGTTCCATAATAGGTTAACGTACCCACCCATGAAATCAATGATGCCATCTGAGAAAAAATGCTGGAACACTGTAGTGAAACGTGACACACAGAAGACATACTTGTACAGCAAAGATAGGCAAGGGCTTTACCCTGAGAAAACATGTGTCATCTGCGCTGTCAGACTATAGGAGGTCTTGAGGGAAAATCAGGGCTGCCCTGGAGCAGAACTATGTGACTTATTGATTGGAAAACAGTTGTAGGTGGGAAAATTCCTCGTGGCTTGTACTCAGTGAATGGCAACCTGCAAATTACATTTGCTCTACAAGATGTGGTTGAGCCTGTGAAGATAATGCTCTCTCTGGGTGGGCTGATTGTCCTTTTACCTGAGTGTAATGTACAGTAACCTACGTGTGCAAATTATTTTTCCAGGGGCCATTTATACCACGTATGGCCCTCAGTTAAAAAATAAATCACTCTCCCTGTCTGACCGCA
Organism: Spea bombifrons; assembly: GCF_027358695.1. Classification (NCBI taxonomy): domain Eukaryota; kingdom Metazoa; phylum Chordata; class Amphibia; order Anura; family Pelobatidae; genus Spea; species Spea bombifrons. Next base: position 18,247,719 of record NC_071089.1, on the reverse strand, counting down.
AAAGGGTTGCATAATACTGTAGGTAAAACCCATACATTTCACCAGCTCTGGAACGGTTAAACCATGCTTTATTTAAAGCTACACCATGCACTGCTCGGCCCCCAAGACTAGTACGTTAAAAGTATTTTTTAATTACCATAGCACAATAATAGAGTGCCAATATATACCATATACCAATGGTAGGTGCTAAGCATTTTCAACCTAAAAAAACAAATAATGGTGATTTCAACACCTTTCAAGGACCGCCTGCTAAATTGGCAACGTTAATAAGGTTCTATCTAGTATTTGCGTTTTCTATCTATAACGTTTCTTCTAATCTGTTGAAAATTACTTCCTCTGCCACCTAATTATGCCTGCCACAAGAAAATGTTTCTATGCAAATTGTGCCATGTTTTTAATTGCTTGCGATGAATATAAAATACAGAAGCAATGAGTTTTATTACTGTTACAAAACAGAACGCGTGACCTGTAATTTGCAAAGGCCAAAAACAAACAAAAACAAGTTTTTTCCTTTTTTTTTAATAATACAGTACAGCATGCAAGAATATCAAGCCTCTTGTGATTTAGAACATTTTAACCCAGTAGCAACTTTGGCCACGTAGCACTACATAAAATATTTTGAATAAAGGAAGCTGAAATGAAAATATATTTAAAGTCACGGCCACCTTTACTCTCAACAAGAAATGTTAATATTCCGAAGATGTTGATGTTAATAAACTATACATGATCAACATATATAACATTTTCTGGGGAAAAAGGTCAATAAGCTAATTTCTGGGATCCTGACACTAATCTCCTCTTTCCTCACTCAATCAAAATTATTTAACCACTTAATAACTAAGAGTAGTATCACTCTCCTGTTTTGCCCCAGAATTTTGAGACATAACAGTTAATTGTTTTAGAAGTTTTAGTTATCATCCAGGTGGGCTGGTGGTGGGGACAGTCTACAGCTCCATGAACCTCATCTGTCTTGCCATCCTTATTACCTACCCAGCTACTGACTTCAACCTCACCTACCTAGCACAACACAATATCCTTATCTCAAAAGCATAGTTAATACAGGTTGCTTTGTTTCTGGCTACAAATGGTCTATGCAAAGTATATGTCCACATGTAGAGCCTGGTCTTTTCTACAACTTTGTGCAAAGCAACTAGCATATGAATGTGTAAGATCCATTGAAAAATGCTAAATGGCTAAATATTGCTGGGTTATTAGAAGGGTGTATTCTTGGTTTTTTATTTGGAATTTAGGTAAAGTTATAGACTTTTATAGGTCGATATGTAACTCAATGCACTGTGAAATCTTAGTCTTCACCTAGCCTCCAGCAAATGAACCAAAATGCCAAGAAGATATATAAAGGAGCTCTCTGTTCCATCAGTGGGATGTGACATCAATAATAAATGAGTCATTAGTAAAGAAAAAGTTTCAAAGGGAACCATGCAGACTTCACAAGTTAGGGTAAGTCAGTGATGTCAGCAGGATCACTCCTGGTTGTTGGTCAGACTCCTTTCAGGGACAACCTGGTAAGGAGATCAGTTGAAGGACAGAGATTGAAGGGCCATCAAAATGCACAGGGGGCCACCAGTAGTGTCATAAACCCATAACGCAAAAGACAGCAAATGAGGATCAAAGGGTCACATAAGAGACATGCAATCAAGCAGGGGGACACATAGACCAGGCCAGCCCTCCTTCCGACTTAAGCATAGCTCAGTGGGATGTTAACATATTTTTAGTAACATACTTCAAGACGTTTAGTAAATGTAATACTATTTAAAACAGGCATCCAATCATTAAGATACTGCATGCATGTTTTTTAATCTATGTATAAAGTGTACTATATTGTAGCTGCAAAAGTTACTGCAGCACTGTGTGAGTTACAGTATTCCCCCCAACCGTCACATTTATTCCGACCTTCAGGATTTCCAGGCACTGTCCTGTTTTAGGGGAAGTAGGGATCATCTCAACCTCTCTAAACACCCTAGGGAGCGCTTGGAAACTCCTATGTCAGCACCCAGCTAATCACCTCGCCGTGAACGGAAGCTAAGCACCACGGGGTGGCTGAGCAGGTACGGTCGGATAGTCCTAGCCCACCACTAACCATACCCCTGATCCAGCCTCCCGTCCTCCAACAAAGGTGTCCCGGAGGTATAGTATAAATCATTACCAGTTTTTAAATATAGTCATACACAGAGTAATTTTAATAAAAAGAAAATTCAATACATAATTCAATACCGACATTTCTGTGATTTGCATGTTTTAGATAATGTGTCTGTCTCTAATGCATTATTGATAAACCAGTGTCAGCCCTGAATATGTGACAATTTCCAGAACCATACTCACACAAAAAAAAAAGATAAGCTTATTATAAATTCAAACAACAATTATACTGTTTCAAATAAACAACACTGCAAGAGAGTAATATCCTAATTATCTGCAGCAAAAAGAGATAACACTGTCTTGTATATTTCTATTATGCCAAAAATAAAATATTAATGATTTGGAAGACCGCTGAGTATGATGGAGTATCAGGAGACATTTGCGCTTAAGAAAAAGTTTTAGAAATGTTTAAAATGTATCCTATATACCTCTGTGTGAAGTGCTGCTCACATGAGCGAATCGAGATTGTAAACCAGATGTTTGTTACTATGAATCATACAAAGAAGGATTTGTATGAATTATCGACTACTGAAAACGGTGATTACTTATGGGTCTTAAATGTATTTTAGAAGGATTTCTGAAACACAAGAATCCCGAAAAGAAAGAATTTTTTATATTTCATTGAAGTATAACACGTTCCACGGTAGGATTTCTTCATTACAAACAGACAATAGTACTATCCAATCTACAGCGAATACATTGTATTTCCCACATTGCTTGGTTGATAAATCAAACTAGAATATACACCTCCGACTCACTGGATCTTCTTCCGCATTGCTACTAGCCAGAGAGGGACGGGGAAGTAAAATGAGATTAATGGAAGTGGCTGATAAGCGACATATCCTGCTGGACACACATAGGTTCACGCTATTACTATAAGGTACCTGGGAGGTGAGATTTTACACTAAATGAAACAGGACCCCTTTAAGCATAACATTGTTACATCTATACATGATGATAATGTCATGGGTAAGTTTCTGCCATATCCTACATAATATTTTGGTAAGGTAGCTACATGTACTAATTACCGTATTTATCGGCGTATAACACGCACTTTTTTAACAAAAATTTGAAGCTGAAATCCTACCTGCGTGTTATACGCCGATAAATCCTAGAGCCAGTGGCGGAACTACCGGGGTCGCAACTGCGACCGGGCCCTGGAGTTCTGCCAGTCAGGGGGGGCCCAAGGGGTGCCGAGCGGTTGCTGAAGACGACCGCTCGGCAACTCTCGGGCCCCCCTGACTGACAGAAATCCAGGACTCCTCTGCTGGCGGCCGCCGCCGCCTGCCTCAGCCTCAGCCGCCTGCCTCAGCCTCAGCCGCCGCCGCCCGCCGCCTGCCTCAGCCTCCGCCGCCGCCTGCCGCCTGTCGCCTGCCTCAGCCTCCGCCGCCGCCTGCCTCAGCCTCCGCCGCCGCCTGCCTCAGCCTCCGCCTGCCGCCTGCCTCAGCCTCCGCCTGCCGCCTGCCTCAGCCTCCGCCGCCGCCTGCCGCCTGCCTCAGCCTCCGCCGCCTGCCTCAGCCTCCGCCGCTGCCTGCCGCCTGCCTCAGCCTCCGCCGCCTGCCTCAGCGCTTCAACTCTTGTGTTGGAAGCGTGAGGCGTTTGTCTCGGGTGCCAGCGCTCAGCAGTGAAGCGCCGGCACCCGAGACAAACGCCTCACGCTTCCAACACAGGAGTTGAAGGTAAGTGACCGGGATGGGGTTAGGGAGAGAGAGGGGAGATCCTGAGAAGGGGGGTTAGGGTGTGTGTGTCTGAGTGTGTGTGTGTCTTACTGTGTGTGTGTCTTACTGTGTGTGTGTGTGGTTTCCCAGATAGCAGTGATTCTGATGAAGTTTTTTTTGTTTTTCCCACATTGCTTGGTTGATAAATCAAACTAGAATATACACCTCCGACTCACTGGATCTTCTTCCGCATTGCTACTAGCCAGAGAGGGACGGGGAAGTAAAATGAGATTAATGGAAGTGGCTGATAAGCGACATATCCTGCTGGACACACATAGGTTCACGCTATTACTATAAGGTACCTGGGAGGTGAGATTTTACACTAAATGAAACAGGACCCCTTTAAGCATAACATTGTTACATCTATACATGATGATAATGTCATGGGTAAGTTTCTGCCATATCCTACATAATATTTTGGTAAGGTAGCTACATGTACTAATTACCGTATTTATCGGCGTATAAATAAGATAGCAGTGATTCTGATGAAGTTTTTTTTGTTCAGTTTTTTTGTTCAAAAATGGGGGTGCGTGTTATACACCAGTGCGTGTTATACGCCGATAAATACGGTATATGGCTGCGGGGGGGGGGCAAACCAGTACAGACAAAAATAGCTAGATTCCAAAGGGTATTACTTTTTTTTTATTTTGGCATTTTGCCGATAATGCCCTTTTCGGCCACCGATATATTGGTGCATCCCTAATATATATATATATATATATATTATATATATACACACACACACACACACACATACATACACACACACACATATATATATATATATATATATATATATATATATATATATACACACACTTAAAACACACTTCTCAGTGAACAGAGTAGAGTTAATTTTATTAGTATAGTTTCTTAAATTATAGTATTTATTAATTTTATCTTTATAGTCTGATTTATCATATGGCCTCTTTCTCATTACTATATAATCCAGGAAAGGCTTGCCATTTTTTTATTTTTTTTTTTACAATCTTTTGGCAAATGCATCAGCCATAAACATGTAAAATGCTAACAAATTAATTGGTTTAAAAAAAAAAGGTATGAAAAGCGGAGAAATAAATCCCAAAAGTACACAAAGAATTAGTAGAAAACAATCTTTAACTAGAACCAGCAAACAAAACAAAAAACGAGAAAGGAACAATTTAACTCTTACATCTGTCAAAATAGAAAAATGCATAAATTAAACAATTACCAATACTACTTTTTCATCCAAGAATACAATTAGCATTAGACGTCTAGGCGCTAATGAGGTACAGTATGTTTTACATACTACATTAACTTCTTTCTCTTTATTAAGGACTGTACACAGGAATGTGTAAACTTTAGCCATCCATTATACCAAGTAGCCCAACAAGTTTTTGGAATTTTGCCTTGATTTACATTTACAAGCTAATGCTTGCCTGTCCCTAAGTAGCAGAGAAAGGCAAACAACCTCAAGGGATGCTGAAGAAGTCCAGTATTTTCACCTTAGGAACTGCATTCCATCAAAGGTTCTCTGAACAGAGCTTTTCAAGTGATCGCCCTGCCATTAAGTGCTCATTACAATTTACCCACGGAAAGAAGCGACAGAACAATAGAAACCTGTGGAGCAGAATGCAAGGATTTGTTCTCAGAAACATGCAGTATTTTACAATCATTTAAATACACACACACGAAGATTTATAATGAATGAAAACCCACAGAATACATGTTGGCCATAAACATTGTAATGAGCACACAATATATACTTTAATATGTATTAATGATACTGGTAATTTGTTCAGTACATTGGAACCGATAAGGTGTGTTGGTCCATATAATAGACCAATAAAATAGACAGGCCAATAGAAGTTTTAATGACTAGAAAGAAATATTGATTGCTCAGATGTACTAAAACGGGAGAAAACACGGAAATGATCAGTAGAGAGGTGTGGTAGATCAATAAGATGTCTTGATAGGATTGATAAGATGGTGGAATGAATGAAACAGAAGGATCGTTATAATTGACGGAAAAATCAGGGATTGTTTAGCTGGTAATCCTCAAACCGACACAATCAGCATCTCAGCTGGGATTAAAAATAGGATCTATAGACTTTACTGTATATCTTTAATGCTATAGGGTTTCTCCCTCAATCCTTTGATATTAAAATATTAATTGCAATGGGGTAACTACAGGGGTCTAAGAAAGGCTGATGTGATAATGGAGCCCGAAGAGGTCTGGCACATCATGCCCCGCAGCCTTTGTTCCTGCTGGCACGGCACAGTATGTGGGTGCAGAGAACACACCTCATGTGAAGTTGGTAAATCTTGACCCCACCACACTTGTACCAGTGCATATAAATCAACGCGAGTGCTAGGTTCTGTTTATCCGCAGATATCAAGAGTGAAAAAGTACACAACCAACTGCAGCCTGAATAATCCTGAAATGATATACTTTCTGATTAAACAGAAAGGTCAGATGTCCCCAGGTATCTAGGCTGCTGGAATTCAGAACGCTGCCCAGGCTTCCAAAAAAAAAAATAAAATAAAAAAAGTCCATGGATCCAAAAGCCATCACCCCAATTTGTACAGATTCCTATAATAACATAAAAAATCAAATTGTTATGATTAAAAAAACAAAAAACAATTGTTGTCTTTGGTGTTCATAAGTTAAAGGGTCAGACTCGTGCCTGCTAGGGCAGTATGTTATAGTCAGTTTAGGAGTAACAGGTTGTCTTGTCTGTGCATTCTGCATGACTTCAACCATTGTTGCACTTCTCAAGGTCTTTAAAAATAAATTCACTTCCTTAATGTTACGCCAACTATTAGCTGCAACGGCTTTTAATCTGTGTTCCCCTCTCTTCGTGAACTGATGCTCTTGCTTGTCATCTTGGATGTTTTGTAAAAGATCAGTCACTCTGAACATTGCTGCCGCTGGGTGTTCTTTTTATTTAAAATCCTCTGATCTCTTGTGTGTAACTAAACAGAAAAGAACCCCAGTAGCTGTAATGCTCCGAGGACTCGATGTTATATGCAAGTGAACAACAAAGCATGTCTACACGTCTGTTACATACATCGGTCAGCAAAGATCAGAGCTGCATGTTGCACTAGATATATATCCATTTACTGAAATAGGCTGCTCATATGTCTTGTTTATTTGCAAACACAAATTGCATTTTGAATGAATCTTTAAAATGTTACAGTTTTACTATTCTATTTGATTCATCAAAATTACTTGTGTTGCTGTATTTTGTAAAAACATCCATGCATGGGTCGGATCTACAAAAAAAAAAAACAAAAAAAAAAAACAAAAAAAAAAAAAAACATGACCTGATAATGTGAAAGGAAAGGGTAACTGGAAGTTAAAAGGTTCATATTCAGAAGTCAGGCAAGTTTGAAAGGATATGTTTTTGCCATGTGTTTTGCCACCGATTCTGGGTTATTTTTTTTCTTTTTTACAATATAATGAGCTTATTGAACAAACTTCACTCTGCATTAAAAGCACAAGAATTGCTGAGATTTAATAATAATAAGAATATTATAAGAATAATATATATATATGGTTATATTTAGGCAATCTCACGGAAATAGATCTGCATTCTACAGAGCCAAACTAGGTGTGTAACGTGTTTTATCCCACCTACAACCAGTCCCATATTAATCATCCAGGCACAATCCTTCTTCTGAGCATGGGAATATGATGTCAGCATGACTCTGGGTCAGTTGGAAGTAAACTATACAGGCTGTGCTGATTTGTCACGGTCTTCCATTGAGTTAATGGGCGACTTGGGGAGATCAGTAACTGACCCATTTAGCAAAGGCACTATATGAAGCCTGACTATCCATTAGGGCAATTGGCTTCTTGTTATGCAGCATAGAGGCTGAATATGCTTCTGCTCATAACTTATGATGTAGTAATTAAGTCGCCACACAGCTAGAGTACCTTGCAAGTAGATGAGACCGATGGACACCCACCTTAGAACCAGTTACAAAATGTGCATTTTGCCCCATTACAACAGAGGGGTTCATCCTACTGCGGCCATGAGTATCCTTACAAAGATAGGTTGAGTTATATTACTGACCTTTAAAATAACAGCCCCAAAATACTATGTTGCAGGACGGCGCTGAACATTTTTGAGAAGGCACCCTAATTTATCACTAGACTTCAATTACTTTAAGGCCAGCTCTTCAGTTAAGTTGTAAAGGGGGAATTAAAATGTTATAGTCATTTATACATAGCTGAAGATTTATCCGTCTATGATATATTAATAAAACTGACATTATCATATTGGGAATTTCTGTAATTCTATTACATCCTCCCAGCACGCCCAGTACAGTGTTTTTATGAATCGTACATTATTCCTGATTTGTCTTTCACACCTCTGATGAAAGCAGTGGGGTGGACGGAATAAAGCATCCACTTATATTCTGCCATTCTATTACTTGAATTCAAAACGTATAATTACTGTGAAAACTGGTGATTTAGTTTCAAGGAGGCTCCTGCACATTTATAATAAGTTTTGAAATAGCAAGAGCTTTGGTATCTCTTTTCATAAAGCGAATCAGGTCTGAAAGTACCAAGATCTTCAACCCTAAAGCAAAACTTTGTTTAATACCTGTATGGCTTTAACTCTGAAGAACCATTTGCTATTACAGGAGTGGTAAGTTATATATTCCTGTTGAACGGTTACATAAACAGGCTTTGTGTCTTGTCTGATCTGTATGCATCGCAAAGTATTTAAAGAGAACATTGAGAAGGTTAACCTACATGTCACAATGAGTTCAATCACTCAATGTAATAAATGTGTAGCTGGCATTAACAGGAGCCTGGTCGGGCACATCACTCTGTCTTTGACTAGAACATGTACCTCAATTGCAAGATTGCATTATTTTTCATCTATAACTACTAAAAAATTCTGATTTCTCTCTTTCACTCATATAAGCCCATAATGTTCTACTAGGGGACACTTTGCTAGTGCTTTGGATAATTTATGTGACTTTGGTGCTCATGTCCTTCAAGATCCCTTCTCTGAAATGACTTCCTTCAATATATGTGTCTCTTTGGTAAATCCATACTTCTAGATAATTGTTTACCCATGACATTTCAGATACATGGAACTTTGGTGAATGAATTTACCTTCAGAATAGACTTTGTTCCAACAGGACCATGTTCACCATATTGCAGTAAATATATACATATCCTTCTTCATCTGCTGCTCCACAGATTTCTTATATCTTCCAGAACTAAATCTAAACATTGACCTACAGAGTCCTCAACAACTCTTATCGCGAAATGCACTCCTAATATCCCTCTCTGTTCCTACATGACTGGTGTCGCTCTCAAAAGACTCACCAAAATCCGATCTATAGAGATATGCATATAACCGACCCCCTCATAACCTCAACCTGCAATCTATGGAAACCATTCGTCCATCCCACCTGCAAAATATAAACACCCTTATTACAATCAATTTATCCTTACCCCAAAACTTCCTCTGCTACTGACCTATTTTCCCCTCAACCACCAAATAACCAAAAACCACGCTGTAAGCTTGTAAGAGCAATGCCCTCTTCTCTTCTGTACTAATATATCTCTTAATGAAACTTAGTGCTACTGTCAATTTTTAGTTGTCTTTGTTAAATATGTTCACTCCCCTCTATTGTAACAGCTCTGCTGAATCTGCTAGTGCTATAAGAATGATCTGATGCTCAAGTCTTGGTGCAGATACTACCGCACATCTTCAGAGGCCTAGTAGAGTCCATGCCTCGACGGGTAAGGGCTGTTTTGGTGACAAAAGAGGACCTACAAAATATTAGGCAGGAGGTCTTAATGTCATGGCTGATCGGCGTATATATATATGTATTAGACTTGTGCAAATGGACTAAGAGAGGTGCATAGACGTGTTACTTAGCAAATCTGTCTTCATTATTCTGGCCTCTTGATGAACTTCTACAAAAGCGGGTGAGAGAGTGAGAGTGAGCTAACCAAAAACATTCAAACAAAAATTCAGAGCTCATTGCTTAGTTTGTTTCATTAGGGGCCCCTCCTCATTTTCAGAGAGATTCATACAAACTGACCAAACTGGCAGATTACATTAAAATTTAAATTTGTACGAATCTGAAAGAACAACAAATTGTTATTATGTCCTAATATGTAAAACCACGTAATTCAGAGAGTATGTACTTTCTTTTTCACTCAACTGACTGTAACAAAGTATTTAAGAAATGTAAAATTGACTAACATTGACACATATTGGTACAGACATATCACTACAGAAGGACAGGAATGTTCTGCTCTTACACGCTTACAAACTGTTGGCTGACAATACTAAAAATGTAAATGTATTTTAAAAAAACCAAACAAAAAACAATATATTCTATGAAATATTTTCTACAAAATATATCACCCTATCAATACATAAAGCTGAATTTATTTTTATGTTTTTTGCCCCTTCTGATTGCTCTGAATGTAACTATAATATCTCAGCGGGGAAACGTGAAATGTGTCAGAAAAAGGATTTTGTTTACAGTAGAAGTTAAGAAAAAATATATCCAAGTATTTTGCCCTTGTTAGTCTTGGCTAAACTACAGTATTAAAGGATTTGCATGATAGCCCCACTTATTTTAGCAACTTAGAACAATGCGCTTATTGGAAACCATTAAAACATTTAATCAGCGCCTCCCTGAAATAGAGTTTAATCCCAGACGTGCTTTATCATTACAGACGAGAGGTACATGAATGCAACAGCTGTTCTAGAGATCAGCTTTAATCCCAGAACATGCCCTTGTCTGCTTCGCCAACCAGTAATGGGTTAAAGAAACCGTACAAATGGATTTCCTTTTCATCCAATGTAATAAGTCATCAAGTAATGCACTAGTTGGAGAAACTGTTGTCCTCTGGGCACCTCTGATCATGTCAGCAATTTCTAGTATTGCTGACTAGTAACTTTTCCTGGTTTTTACAAAGAAGTGATTTTCTGAGAAGAGAATGGTTAAGCCAGACAATGTTTCCATTCAAATGAAAACTAAGGTGTCATTTGCACTTGCAAGCAATGTCTTCGCTAGCAGAGCTGATTCATCCAAGACTCCCAGCTTTTTTTTTTTTATTTTTGCTGGTGGGTGGCAGGCTATTAATTGTAATTACTGCAGTACATTCATTGGAAGTAAGAAACCCGCAGACCTAAACTCCACGCATAAGCAAAATGAAGGGGAAAAAAAATAAAAAAGGCAACATCATTACTTTTGTAAGACTTCTAGGATATCATTAAAGCAACCTGAGCTTTTATTTTTACAACTATGTAAATATCTCACGCAATTACAACACATTCTCATGTTGTTTCAAACAGCAATATTGTGTATTCTTCATCTGAGTCTTATCCAGGGCTCTTAAACACTCTTGTGTTAAAAGCAGACATCGCGTCAAAGGAGGGGACTATTCATAACCATTGACAATGGTAAATTACCAGCTATAAAATAAACTGGATCATAAATGACAGCAATGCTTTTGTCCAAAATCTACTCTACTTACACTGGAATTAGTTAATTACTACCTGATTTCAAAACATTGAGTGCTAAAAAAAATGACTTTTGATTGTTGATACTACAAAAAAGGAGACCTTTATATACACAAGCAAATTTCCACATTCCAGTAGAAACAGAGACGTACATTCCAGAAGTTTAGGTGAAACTCAAGTAGGAACATAGTATACTAATAATGTACTGTATATCAAGCTTACAGACTAGGACACGCAAAAAAAATACTTTTTTTTTTTTTTTTTTTTTTTTTTTTTTTACAGATTTAGAGGAAAAAAAGGAAATTAAAATTGTGCATAAATTAACCATAAAGTAAATCTTAACAGACGGCAGATGTGTCCAATTAGAGTAAAAATGAGTGTTCTGTAACTATATATATATATATATATATATATATATATATATATATATATATATATATTAGTTCAACATGACAGTCGCTGTGCTTATTATAACAAGCAGAGAAAAGGCACAGATATACCCCTACCAGAACCAGATGTGTAAATATACCTAGAGTTTAACACGGTATATGGTATTACTAAAAGTTGGGTACCATCTAGAATGTTTTGTTCATGGGATTTCTCTAGTACGCAATGTTCACTAAGGTCGATACATTACAATGAAAGGTTCTTACATTTTATTTTCTCCTTATATAATATAATGGTGAGATACCTTTGTGTGACTGGTCCATGTCAAGCATTAATGCTTTCACCTATTTTGAAACATACCCTTACCTCCTTTTAGACCGTTAGCTCATAAAAAACTACAGAATATCAAATCTGAACTAAAACATACTTTTTATTTTTAAAATACATATGTAATCTTTAGTAACAGTAAAGGCTGTAGATTAAATGGCTGAGACATGATTGTTTGTTAAAAGAAAATTGGTGAAAGCCCAGTTCCTACAATGAACCACAAGAAAAAAAGAAAAGAAATCATAGCCTAACATAAGGATATTTTTAAGTTGAGGATTTGCATCTGCATACCCCTCTTATGTGAGCCAACAGCTGTGAAAGGAAATGTGTTGCCAGAATGTGGAAAAGGACTGATTACGGCAAATTATGGAAGATATGGAAAAGTACCCGTGTTTACAATGTTCTTTGTTCAATCTGAACAATATTAATAATGCATTTCCTGTATTCAGTAGTGGATGCAACCATATACTGTATGCTCATATAGCACCCCATTACTATAGAAGAGGGGAGGCCAAATTGTTATATCTAAGAGCCACATACAATAGACTTAAGAGCTGCAAGACATGCACATTTTGTTATAAAAATGATAAATATTAAGAAATACATGTCCATAATATTACTTCATAAGTAGTGTAGAAAGTTTATAAATGACATATATTAGCTATCTAGGTGAGATAGCTCATGTGCCTGACGTCCATCTGCTGAGCCGTCATGCTGGGAAGTGAACAGATCTGGAGACGCAGTAAGAGCGCACCTATGACACGCTGTGGGGGTTTTAATGGCCTGAGCTGCAGCTTCTGCGCACCCGAGTGTGATCCTCAGTTTGATCACATATACATACCAAATATTTTTAAAGTATATTTACTGATAGAAAAGGTCTCGTGAGTTCTTGGTTATAAAATCCAGCTGAAATGTTGTCAAAGATGTACAAATTAGTTCTGCTGGGGAATTGATTTGTAAGGATTGCATGATGAATCTATGTCACAAACATCATTACAGAGCACACACTGTCATTCTCTCACTCACTCCCAGTCACTCCCTTACACTCTCTCACACTCCCTTAAACTCTCTCACACTATCTCATACTCTTACTAATGCTCTCACACTCCCACGCACACACTCACTTCCTCTCATTTCTGCACCTCTCTTTCTCTGTGAATCCGTCTGCGTTATCCTCGCTTCTTAGAGTACTTACGCAAAAGGGTGTAGCTGATACCGAGGAGAAACATACAAAGAAAGAGAGGTGCAGAAATGCTTATTCTTCTCTGTGAATCCATCTACAATTTTTTTTTGCTTCTGAGAGTAATTCTACAAAAAAACAAAGCCACAGCGAGTGCCTCATGGACAGCCTCTCCCCCATTCCTCCAATTAAGGGAAAGGTTGTGGATGGAGACTCCGTCCACTGATACTGGGGGAGCTCTGCCTGAGTGAGCCGACATGAACTTATGTCGTTCCAACCAACGTATTTCCGCAAGCCGCTAATTACACGTGAAAAAGCCGCATGCAGCTTGTGGGCCTTGGTTTGGCCACCCTTGGTCTAGAAGAATCTAGTTAGGGTAAAACCTATGTAAAGGTGTAATAGATAGTAGCCACTCATACCTGCACTAAATATCACTAAATGGCATGGGGGAGGATTTGGGTACCAAACACGCAAGGTACAATTCTGTACATCAGATGCTAAGAACACAAGGGTCATTACTGATGTTGAGGTGACCATTAATCTATCAATAGAAGGAAGGGTCCAATACAGGAACAGATTTCCAATAAAGTTATATTATTATAAAGTTATAATATTGTTGTTTAAAACATATTGTAGGATAACGTATTCCTATTTTTTAATCACTTACGGTAGATTTTTGCTTCAGTCCTTATAAAATTTGGCACTACCCCTGATGGTCCTACCATTGACTTTAAGTACATAATACACATTTTGATTAAAACAAGTGGGGGGGCACCATAGTCTTTTCATTCACATTGTAAAAGTAAAAAAAAACAGGCGGTACAGAAACCTCAATAGATTTGAAAAGGAATTTTATTCTTAGGAAAGTTATTGTCATTAAATAAATAAATGATATATCCGCCTGCAGGTCTTTAATGTTTCCTGTTTCTGTAGGAAATGGAGAGATACTGGTTCACTTCCTCCCAGTATAAAGGGCATGAACTTCCTGTTCAGGGAACTTCCTGTTACAAACCTTTAGTTGACCATATTCAAGGGTGGTGCTATCATACAAGCAAATTAAGCAACTGCTTATGGCCTCCCTTGGTATAAGGGCCAAGAAGAGGATGTAGAGGATTGAGGCTCAGAACCAATGATAAAAATGTATCACTTTAATGTGTCTTGTTCCTTTGTTTATCTATAATTATCCATTTTCATGAATTGCACTCAAGGGGCATGTTTTTTGATATTTAATGCCCCTAAAAACCTAGAGCCACACATATTAAATCTAATAACTGAATCCAGCCATTCTAACCTATTATGCTGAAGCAGCCAAGACCGGCTGGTAGGGCTAGAGCTAAGATGAGCACCAGTTGTGATACAACTCGTAGCATTGAGTGCATGACTATGACATGCCAGGAACCCAGAAAAGCAAAGTAACAGATGTTGTGATTTCCTGGAAAACGTCAGATCTAGTTAAAGTAAATAAATAAACAAAATTCAAGCTGAGCTGAAAAATATTAAAAGGTCAAACTTAAGACAATAAGTAGTATATATGACAGATTCACTGCGAACTTTAACCAATATGTAAAATATACAAAACAATTATACTAATTTCCAAACAAACATATATTTCGTATCATTAGAATTATAGGCTTTATGTCATATAAAGTTAAGCAAAACACATTGCATGCTACAGTGCTTGACAAGGATGGTTATGGAGCATTTTTCCCTAGTCTGAGAATTTCTCGATTCTGTAACATGCTCTACAAGCTGTTAAGTCTAACTTCAGCCAATTATTGCTGAAAAGAACCAATCAGCCCTTTTTTTGTGTTGCATTCTCGAACATCATCATGACAAATGAACCCTGGGAGCCCGCATCTTTCTTGTGTGATAACCATATCTTTATTATTTGCACGTGATACAAAATGTCATGTTTGGAATGCCAGAGGAATGTCTGAATGTGAAAGGATGAGTGTTCCAGGCCAGTTGTGACCAGTAGAACACAGGAACTAGACAAAGGGAGAGGTCATTTCAGGATCAATGTGCTAACAGATCTGAACTGGAAGCAAAGCAATCTGCATTTAATATCTGTTCATAGTTGGTACGAGCAGTTTATCATGCCGAGCTTGAACAGCAAAACTAAAAAACTGTTTTATGTATGTCCCTATAAATTTTGTATAAATAAAAGAACTCTGCTCAATCCCAATTGCTTAGTAAGCAAAGGTAGAACTATGGGAAGCTTTCATTTATCTTTCAAATAAACAAAACCTAAAGATGAGATGAAAAACGTGATCCACTGTGCTTGTTGTGCTATGCAATTAAAAAAGTAACACCTTTCCCCCACTGCAGTCTCTTCACTGTAAACACTTGTTTATGGTGTGCTTATTAGCTTATATTTTATCTGATGTGTTGAATATCAATCAGAAGGGTAATATAAATAATGTAAATGCAATCAAAATGCAAAGCACACATTTAAATGACTACAATACATATACATTTAAGCATGATATAAGGATAATATCAAATATTATTATAAAAATCTTTATTGGAAAAATCGCAGCATTTTTCTAGCCATCTGAGAAATGATTCAGTTGATACGCCCTACTGATATTATTCCCCTTCTTCAGACTCCCCAGCACCTTTCCCAGAGTCTCTGCTCCTCTCCTCTTTCTGCAGCTTACCGACACCTTCACTACTGTTTGTCCAATGGTTTAACCATCTCTCATCTGTAGAGTTTTAGGACTCTGAGTAACAGTTAAAATACTGTTTTTTCCATTAGAGGTGGTCGATACAGGCAATGACATGGCACAAACAAGCTGGGGTCAGGCCAAAGGCTCATCTCATCAATCCATGCACAAGCTGAGTCGGGTTAACCACAAATCTATGGAAACTTGTTTGTCCCCAAGACCTATAAATGCTGAGTGAGAGGAGGAGTTTAAGCTGGCTTTGTTCTAACTCACACTCTTCCCAACGTGCCAGGTCAGGCCACGCTAGGTGTTGTGCTAATGCCAGCTCACCCAAGCTATAGTTTCCACGTACTATCTGCCATTAGCTACATCATTTTTTTATGCAATTTCACGTTTGTGAGGGATAATCAGACGATAACACGGCTGGGGTCACATAGCACAATGTTACGTCACCCCACCTGCCTGCACATGGTGCAGCAATTTTTTAAAAAAGCTTCCAATAAGGGGAGTGAGTATGTGTGTATGTACGTATGTATGTTAGGGCGAGTGTGCATGTGTAAGGGTGTATGCATTAGCATGAGTGTGTGTGAGTGTGTATTAAGGGGAGTGTGTGTTAACATGAATGTGTTAGCATGCGCGTGTGATAGTGAGTGTGTTAGCATAAATGTACAAGTGCATGTTAGTGTTTGAGTGTGCGTAATTGTGTGTGCCAGTGCATGTATTAGTTAATAGGAGGTCAAGCATTTATGGTTTTGTCATCTAAATTTCTGGTAAATCTACTAGATATAAAAAAAAAAAAAAAAGCTATATGTATCCTTGACGAAGTTAACAAGGCTTCTCCACAGTTAATTACAAAATCTGCACACGCGGTAACGTGTAATGCAATTTTGGCGTACAATCTGAGTTACGAGTCATGTTTATTATTTAATACAATTAATAATTCATTTATTTAATGAATATCAATAAGTATATCCAAATAACTCAAGTAACGTGGGACAACAGACCGATTTGATGCAGGAAATCAGGAGAAAATAAAAATTAAACAAAAATAAGATGTGTAGACAAGGTTTCTATACACCTTCACGTCATTATTATTTATTGTTTTATATAAAGTAATCATATTCTGCAGTGCTGTGCAATGGGATAACAATGCAAGTGTCACTTAATGATTTGTGTTGTGTGAGATTTATACAAGAAGCCTAATATTATCCGGTGAATTACATTTACATAAAGGTCATTTCGCTTTCTCGTCAACTCCTCTATTCAGTGTAGGAAACAATAAGTGTTCTCAGGATTCTCAGTCCTAAGATGAAGCTCTGATATCAGGATTTCCCCATAATCACCAAAGCCTGTCACACTGGTGAGGTGAACCAAGATCACAGAGAAGCTGGCACTTCAGATCTGCCCACACCTCTTAGCTGAACCCGTGTTTACTTGGGGGTAAGATTAGGGATGTCTTTGACTCCAGGATCTCCAAGGACCAGTACAAAAGTTTCTTAAATTAACATTTTAACTTATACCTTACTTCACAACCTAACACTTGCTTATAACAGAATTACAACATGCCTATGAAACATTCTCGGCTTTTTGGCACACGGCTTACAACTAATCAAACCATGTAAAAAAAAAGTCTGCCGTTGTTAATCCATGTGACCTGTGAGCTAAGAACTTAAAATGTAACTATGGTGACCAGGATCTGACCTCCCCAAACTAAGAGCTCTTTAAGGTTTTCTCTGCTGTATTTGCGGTCACATTGTTAGCGTGTACAATGAACTCCAGAAGACATGTGACAGTTTTCCAGGATTAAGGTCAAGAGATCAATTGCCCCAAACCGTCCTATAAGTAGAGCAACTTAAAATAATTTCTTTCACTGCTTCTCTTATTACCTACCGAGCTGTGTTTAGACATGTGCAGTCAATGACCGTAATCATTATTCATTCTCAATTAAATCAGTATTAACACTCTTATCGATGATTGATTACTGTTGATTTATGCAAGACTAAAATGCTTTTATACCATCATGGGTGAAGAATCACACCCAAAATGCTTGACATGGGTATTAATAACTAAATGGAGGGTATAGCAAGGAAATGCACTGAAAAGAAAAGAATTCAGGAGAGTTTTACACGGAAAGTTGAATAAGCATTTCTGTTAGATCAGCTTTTTTTTTTAACTATTTAAACAACTTATATAGAAAAGGAAACTTTGTGTGTTCAGGTTTACTGATTCTACAGACATCTACGGTTATTATGCCCATTTGCTTACAGAATTGTCAATTAGTTCCATAGTTCTGTTAAGGTACAACATAATACATACTTATATTATGATACAGAGCCAAAGACAAGCTTTTTATCAAGGCAAAACTCTGAGCACTTCCAGAGCAAAGTGGAAAAATTGTGGAAAAATGTAATTATGTCACACTATGTAATGCTAAGGATCATTACAGGGCAAAACTGTTCACTATGACAAGTCAAGGTGCTAAAACAATGTAACATAATTTCACTTTTTCAATTCCTTACCAGATGGCATTCTATCTGTTCAATGATTCAGGAAGATTCTTTTGGTATCTTTTAAAATTCTGACCGTCTTGGCCAGGAATTTTTAAGACTTGCTTTTCATTCACTGAATTCAGATTTTTTTTTTACTATAATAAGTGACCACAGCATCCAATTAAGATAAAAAAAAAAATGTAATTCTATATTCGGCTATAAGCGGCCCATTTTTAATTTTCATGATATCACAGAATTTATTTGAATTCATTGCGGAAAAGAGGCATTTGGACTATCTAGTCTGTATATACACTTATCAGCCATAACATTATGACACCTGCCTAACACTCTATAGTTATCCCTTTTGCCGCCCAAACAGCCCTGACCCGTTGCGGCATTGGACCTCAGAAGATGTGCTGTAGTACCTGGCACTAAGACGTTAGCAGCACATCCTTTAAGTCCTGTAAGTTGCGGCATTCTGGTGCCCTGTGTTCTCCAGTAAGCGACGCACCCAGCAATCCACGTGATGTAAAAGACCATTGTAGGCGCTTTCGGCAGTTGACAGGGGTCAGCATGCGCATCCTGACTGGTCTGCGGCTACGCAGCCCCATACACAGCAAACTGTGACACTCTGTGCGTTCTGACACCTTTCTACAAGAACCAGCATTAACCTTTTCAGCAATGTGAGCTCCATTATTTTCACCACACAGGCCAGTCTTCGCCCCCACGTGCATCGATGAGCCTTGGCCGCCCATGAGCATGTCGCTGCTTCACTGCAGACCGGGAACCCCACAAGAGCTGCCGTTTTGGAGATGCTCTGACCCGGTCGTCTAGCCATGACAGTTTGGCCCTTGTCAGAGTCGCTCAGATCCTTATGCTGCCCATTTTTCCTGCTTCTAACACATCAACTTTGAGTACGAAATGTTCACCCGCTGCCTAATATATCCCACCCACTGACAGGTGCCATGATAACAAGATTATCAGTGTTGTATCATGTCAGTGTAGCCTTATACCTATCACATGAATGCTTCCCTCTCTGTATTAAAACATTTAAAACCCCTGCTTGAAGTTATTTACCCCATTAACACTATGAAGAAGACAAAACAATGTGGCAACTCGTGTCTAGTACACAAATATTGGGACCCATAAAGGTCAAAAGCTTAACATGCTTTGTGCATAAACCCTTAGGTTTAAGACCTTTATGGCCAGATTTGCTATACAAGAGTTTCAGTGATGGCTCGCCTACTGCAGCGTCTATACAAAAGATTGGAGCGCCACTTTGAGTGCGGGTACCTGCCCAGGTACAGAGGGGTTAGATTTTAGAAAGAGATGAATGCTAGTATCATACAGATATATAATAATGTGGATATTTGTTCAAAGTTTTTCACCTGTACATACACACTTTGTTAACATTTTCAGACCTTCTCCGGACCATAATAGTATCCTTCCAAATGAGATTAAACCTCATTTGTATGCTTCCCTATCTGCATGTTTTTTAAAAAAGGATCTGCATGGAAAAGGCAAGACAACATTTTTTTAAGAAATTGTTGTTTTATCTCTAGTCAGACTTAATTGGATAATAACTACATTTTAATTTGGTGTGGCTGTCTTTTTACTCCCGTGAGCATCTGTTTCATTTACATAATGAAATTCCTGGTCTGACCAGCTTCTAACAGAGTTTGTCAGAAACGGGTTGGTAAAACTCCTCCTGGGTACACGTATATAATATATATATATATATATATATATATATATACATATATATATATATATATATAGAGAGAGAGAGAGAGAGAGAGAGAGAGAGAGAGAGAGAGAGAGAGAGAGAGAGAGAGAGAGAGAGAGAGAGAGAGAGAGAGAGAGATTTCATTAGCAGTCAGAAAGGGATATGTCCCTAAGAAACAATATAAAAGCAGTATATGTGCATACATGTACATAGAAGGCAAATGCAAGCGGCATAGGACGATTGTTCACAATGTAAGAGACTTTGTGCATACTCACTTTAACTCCTCTAGACTATGAATTAAATAATGGTTAACCACCTCTGTGCAGCGCCCCTTCAACTTAATGGTATATTAGCCTGTTTAGCAAGTTGTGGGCCACACAGGGGTGCCTGAAAGGGTTTAACGTTTGAACTTTGATGCCAGGGGGAATGCGTTGTGATTAGACCCTTACTATTGGTACACATGCACATGATGACGCTGTAGTCCTGCTATTTTAACCTTATTAGGCCATTTGCTTAAAAAGCGGATTAGTTGGTAACCTCATAAACTCACAGCAAGTAAAAGTGCAATAACGTATAACTGTCATATATAATAAATTGTGGGATTGGTAATTATTTGAGCTTTTCATTTCAGGCAATGTAGCAAATTCTCAGCCAGCAATGTGAAACATTCCAGGTTTTGGTACCACAGCGATACAAGGTAACATATCTCGCTGAGCAAGTAGAAAAAAAACAATTGAAAAAAGAGAGAGCAAGAGAGAGAGACGGAGACAATACACACACAAAGGCGCCTACAAGAGACAAGAATATGGTGGATCAGTTTGACAAATTATTATTATGATTATTATTATCTTTTATTTATGTAGTGTCAACAGTTTACACAGCGCTTAATACAATACATATATTCAAGGGGTCTGACAAGACGAGAATCGACAGACTAAGACAAACCGATACATTAGGTGGGGAGAGCCCGGCTCGCAAGCTTAGGATGGGTTTAGCAGGTGAATTGATGCAAAAATGAATGTATAACAAGGTACCTGGAAAAGAGAAAGTAGCAGTGGATGCATTGTGACAGTAGATAAGTGTGGCGGCTCTCCCCGGGGAGGCAGGGGCGGCCAGCACAGCATATGGCGAGCTGCAATGTTGGGCAATTAGAAAGGCAACTCAATTTCTGTCAAAAGCTGTGCTTTTCAAGCTGTGGATCACCCGATTAGATTCAAAGTTAACGTTCTCTATTCATGGCACTGCACATTTCTGATTTATGTATTCAAGTCACTGCAAGCAGAATATTTACATCAACTATGTTTTTACATTGTAAACATTTGCTAAAAAAGCCAGTAAAACATCAGCCCCTCCAAAACTAATCTGTAACTGAATATTCTAAGCTGCCTAAGGAATTGCTAACAGATGTAAGCTCCTTCGTCTGTTCAAATATTGTTCGAGCAGGCTGTAATTACATGTTTTTAAACAAAATATGATTTTATTGAAGAGGAAAGTAGAAAGGGGGTGAGCGAGTGGCCACCTAGGAGAGAGGGAAGGGGACGAGCAAATGGCTGAAAGCAAAGTGGCAATCTCACTATCAGAGATGATATTAAGGGAGTACAATCCGTATACCTGTTTGGGGCCCAGAGGTCACCCCCTAGCAAAGCCTAGGGACCCCCCACAGTTTACTCTGGTATAGCCTTCACTATGACATTCCTACTTTAATAATGGATGCATGGTTTTTTTTAACGACAGGGACCTGTAACATAGGGAGGAACTTTTTAAATATGGGTCCTGAGGTGGAAGAGGTAGGCTGGCTGAGCAAAGGTCCTGGATGTCTTTTAAAAAAAAATGGTGAAAGATGGATTTTAATAGGCCCAACAATTTGAGATTTGGCCCTCACTGGAATAATACACACATTCCATTCCAAACACATGTGTACCTTGTGGAGGACTCGACGGGAGAGTGAGAGCAGGTATATGAACAATGTTTCCCTGCGATCTACCAATGTACACTGACCGACAGAGACCCCGACAGAGCGAAAGAGACCAGTTGGAGCTGACACACAAAGGCTAAGAGGAGGAGTGTAGGACAGCCCAGGAGAATGTTCTTGTTTACCGACCATGAATATGAGCTGAAGGTCCTCTTACAATTTAATAATATACTTCTTTCCAGCTGGGCTTGGTGCAAAATGTTGTGTTGTTTTAGCACCAGGGAATGGATGGGAGGGTAAACCAGGGGGATATAGAAACCAGTGATTCTTTACAGCGGAAGATGCTTGTATATTTTTATAGTGCACTTTTGTGACCTGTGTTTCTGTCACTCTTAGATGTCTGATAAGAGACCTGGGATCCAATTTCTCTGTGAAAACTCACAGGTGTTTGGCTTTTTTGCCCTCAGGGGGCATGGTACTGTTAGAAACATTTCCCACTTCAATAAGGAATCCTGTTTTCTGATGCTTCTTGCCCTACTGATTGAAGCAATAGCTTTTAGAACAATAGCATCGAGAACAATAACAAGCAGGGACGGTGCTCGTCCGCCAGACAGTGACTGATACCACAGACCTTTAAGGTTCTTATTGGTCTTAATCTCTTAGCAACGTATTATATACATTACTAGGAAAGGTAAATATAAACAATGTGTGAATATTCTTCTATATATCATGGATAATACATTTCAAATTATAAAAGCCATTTTTTAATAGAAGTATACTCTACATTCTGGTTATTGTTAACCAAAGTAAAGAAAAAACTTGAAATGACAAAGTAGAGGCAAAGAGTACAAAAAGTTGCAATGAGTATTGGCTCCTTTTGAAACATTTGGAAAATATTAACATCATAACACAGGTAATAAATGCATGCAACTTTTTTTTTATGCATAATTTAAGTATATATACAAGTTTGCATAGTAAATAATGCTGACAACCCCCCTGTAATACCCCATCAACATTAATTTTTCAACTATGTAGGCAGCAGTTGGTTATATATATATATATATATATATATATATATATATACACATACATACATACACACACACACACACACACACGCACCACTACTATATGCCATTATGGCAATGCAAATGTTTAGACAAGGGCTTTGGAGGCTGAAGCTGGGAATAGCAAATCTGATTTGTTTTAAATTTACAGATGGTGTGATGGGTTCTGCTCACTGAAGCTTACAATCTAGAGATAAGGTGCTTGTCCTCCAGACAGTGACTGATACCACAGACCTTTAACCCCTTCGCGACCTTTGCCGGTTCAGGACCGTCATAACAAGAAGGTCACTAAATGACCTTTGACGGTCCTGAACCGTCAAAAAATTAAATAAGCTTAGAAAGTGATCAAGGATCACTTTCTTCGCTTAAACGGCCTTGCTGCAATGCCTCGATGTCGAGGCATTCAGCAAGGCCGAGATCGGCATCGGGGGCCTTGTCTGGCCCCTCCCCGGGGCGTCAACAGCCGCCATACATTGTATGGCGGCGGACGCCCGTTTTAAAAGCGTTTAGGAGGCGATCAACGATCGCCTCCTAAACTTAAATGGTGTCGCTGGAATGCCTCGATCAGGAGGCATCCAGCGACACCAAACACTTACCTTTGGATGGGCTGTGACCGCTCCGGAGAGCGGTCACAGCCGCCGCTGCCGGTGATCTTCGCCATCAAGCAAGATGGCGGCGGCCCGGGAAATAAAACCATAAAGACGAAAAAGTTCGCTAGATGGTCTCCAGACCCTCTAGAGAACTGGCTCCACTTGCTGGTTGAATACAGGTACTGCATTCAACCATGCAAGTCAATGGAGCCCAGCTTTCTAATCACTATGTGATTAGTAAAATATTCAAAAAAAATAAAAAATGGAAAAAAAAAATAAAAAAAAATGTGCTAACATTTAAAAATAATTATGCAGTGATGTCACTAGATGAACCATCCAGTACCAGCAAAATGTGTAAAAAAAATATAAAAAAAGTATTAAAAAAATAAAATTAAATTAAAAAATAAAGTTTATTATTTTGAGCAAGTGCTAAAATTTCTCAAAAATCTCAACAAAGAGTTAAAATAAAAGCACTTCAAATACCCAAGGGGTGTCTAATATAAAAAAAAATGGCTGATGGGGTAAATTGGAGTGGCCTAGCTCAAAGATAGGGCATAGGTACAGACTGACCAAAATGGAGAAAAAAAGCGCACTTCCCAAATGTGGCATTTTAAATCTGAAACAACCTGACAAACCCATGCATGTCAGGTATCACTGCACTCAGGAGATGTTCCTGAACACACATTGGGGTGTTATTTGACAGTGGCATATACCAGGACCTGTATATCTTTAACTAAAATACAATTTGTGTGAAAAAAAAAATAAAAAAATTACTATTACAAAGTTTGACAAAGTGTAGTTCTATAATTGGTGCATGGAAAGGGTTAAAATAACAGCATTTGGAATACCCTGGGGTGTCTAGTTTTCAAAAATATATGGTTTGAATGGGTTAAATTGAGTTAACCGGCTTCAAAGATATTCCAAAGAGGAGATGGAGGCACAATGACCAAATGACCACCTGAATTACGCATGCCCCAAAAGTAGCCTTTTACCAGCCAAACAATCTGAAACAACCTGACAAACCCATGCATGTCAGGTATCACTGCACTCAGGAGATGTTCCTGAACACACATTGGGGTGTTGTTTGACAGTGGCATTTACCAGGACCTGTATATTTATAACTAAATTACAATTTGTGTGGAAAAAAAAATAAAAAAAATTACTATTACAAAGTTTGACAAAGTGTAGTTGTATAATTGGTGCATGGAAAGGGTTAAAATAACAGCATTTGGAATACCCTGGGGTGTCTAGTTTTCAAAAATATATGGTTTGAAGGGGTTAAATTGAGTTAACCGGCTTCAAAGATGTTCCAAAGAGGAGATGGAGGCAGACTGAGCAGATTTGTTAAAAAAGATTTGGAAATCATAAAACGCTGCTTGTACTTATTGCCCTATAACGTACAAAAAACAGCAAAAAAACATAAAAACATTGGGTATTTCTAAACTCAGGACAAGTAGTAGAATCTATTTAGCTAGTTTTTTTACTTGCTTTTTTAGGTGAGTAAAAGATTTTTCAAATAAAAGTCATAAAATGTGTTTTTTTTCAATTTTTCACCATGTTTTTTTTATTTTTTTATAGTAAATAAGATGATACGATCAAAATAATGGTATCTGAAGAAAGCCCATCTTGTCCTGAAAAAAACAATATATAACTTATGTGGGTACACTAAATGGGTGAGGAGAAAATTACAGCTGAACACAAGCACCACAAAAGTGTCAAAACAGCCCCGGTCCCACAGGGTACAAAACGAAAAATGAGCCTGGTCCTTAAGGGGTTAAGGCAATCCCTCAGCAACTTATTATATACATTACTAGGAAAGGTAAATATAAACAATACGTTTATACCCTGTTATATATCTCACAGATGATACATTTCAAATTATAAAATGCTCTTAAACATGAGATATACAATTTTAAATAACCAGAACACAGGTTCAGCGAGATCTAGGGTTCAAGGGGTCTTGGTACCTTTTCCAGTGCAGGTGGCAAGAATTCTGTGTCCTGTCTGCGGCCTAGCGGGGCCAACAGATCTTTGATCTTAACTGAATTACCCAAAACTACAGATGTGTGTTTGCTTGAAGCAGACATCTGTGGCAAAAGGTAGCAATGTTATGTGAGCTTTGTACACTTAGTGGTAAGGTATGGCTACCTGCAGGAGGAGCGAGGTCCATGAACCAGATTACACCCTTTGTTTCTCTTTCATTCTGTCACTTTAGTTTGTACAGCACTGCATTATCTGCTGCCAGATATTTGAAAAAGGTTTGTTAAGACTAGTGCTGCTAGTATAGCCAAGTCCACACAACTGCACAAAATAAGAGGCTCTATATTGACATCTAGAATGTGCGTCATACTATAACATTAAAGAGTTTATTTTCCCCCATTAGTTTTAGGCTGAAAGGCCATGCCTCCCCCTGGTACCCTGCAGGTTCTGACAGTATGCAGGAACAAATGATTAACGAGGGGTGAGATGGATGGGTATGTCAATGACCCATGAAAACACCTTACTTTACCCCTCTCAATGTTATAATTACTCAACCCTAGAATTGCAAAATATTACCTTAAGATGATGGTCTCACTTGGAACAGTACAGCAGTCAGTAGAATATATCACTGTCCATATCATTTTTACATCAGATTAATTGCCCCATATCTACCCAGCAGAAATCACACAACTAAAACATGGCTGTTCACTTATTAATCCACCATGTCTCACACTCATCCTCAAGGAATGGAACCCATCTCAACATTAGCAGACCCTGACCAAAACAAAACAGGGCCACTTAAGATCTAACAGTGAATATGGAAATTCAGAAAAATACGGCATAACAGGAAGCAACCGATCCAATGGCAGATACATAAACAAGCTAATATGATTATGGCACATCACGGGATAATGCAGCATCCTCGCGACACACTGGGGGGTCTTTCATTACATTCACAATGCAGCACCGCTCCTGTAACACATTTGCCGTCTGTTTAATTTGGTTATTAACATATGAAAGCACCTCATTGTTTATATAGATATTGCAACATATTTACAGGTAAATATTTAAAGACAAAACTCTTCAATAAAGTGAAATAACATTACCTGGCCTTTCATTAGGGATTTTATCCAAAGTAAGGGGATATACTTTTGCGTTTTGTGTTATGCTATGGTATGGTTACAAAAATGCCAAATTGGTCAATGGCCATTTGTGCACTACTTTTATCTGCATTGGAACTGCTATTTAAAAATAACCTGCAGCGTCTGCGCACATGGACATAATAACTGGCAAAAAACGTCAAAGGATGCAAATTTAAATAAACCTGTAAGCCTATTTCATCAATTCCAAGTAAACGTTAGCATGCACAGTTCCAAGAAGCCACATGCGCACTCAGGGTAGAAGCGCAGACAAGGAAACCACCCAACTGCACCAGGTTCTGATGGTAAAGAGAAAAACACATGTGAAGATGAGCATTTTGGAATTTACAGGGTAAATAAACAAAAAGCCACTTCTTCTTTTAGTTTTCCATATAACTGGTGACACATCCTGTCTTCACTCATCACTCAAAGAGGCAGCCGCAGCCATTTCACACGATGGCTTCACTTCATGTTTTCTGTTCACACTCCTGTAGCAACGTTTCACACCACAGACAGTGCTCTTGGGACACAGACTTTTATGATTCACACTCATTAAATAAACCCAGGCCAGGGGGCATTCCGTGTGTCTCTGGCAGGTTCTACATGGCTTGGTGACCACAGGGGTAATACACAACCCAGACTTGCACATTCAGAGGTCAATCTCAAAGAGGAACAACCCTAAATATCAGTTTGTGTAATTGTGTCTATTCAAGGAAACAAACAGGATCCAAAAACTGTTACTAAGCACTAATGGATTCTTGTTTATATTTAACACCCTTTTGTGCTGTGAATGTAAGATTCGTATAGTAACAAAGTTTAATAGAAATGTTTCGGAAGCTATGTTAGCAACAGCTCGAACATTGCTCGTTACTAATTCAAACGTTATCTACCGCGCCCTTCAACTATGTTATTTGAAAGCAATATTTAACGTTTTAGTCTGCATTTTAAATGGAAATGATTATAGATAAATCTGTCCTTTGAAATAAACAATGCCATGTGCATTTGTATTTATTATTTATTCATTTATATGGCACCATCATATTCCATAGTGCTGTACATTGGGTAAACCAGAGAGTAAGTGTCCCATGGCCGGTCTAGAAATCTTTACTTTTACTTACTTTGTGAGAGTGTAGGGAAGGCCTCAAATGGGTTGGGGGGTCAGCAATGTGCTAGAAGTTCCGTTTTCAGTTTAAAACTGTCCTTTTAAAGTTTATAGAACTTCTTGGCGATACGACTACCTCTCTGTTCCCCAGCCTTCAATCTGCCTATGACAATAACTGCGGGGTAAAAAGGGGGTGACTGTGGCTCCTCATTATGGTAGGGCACTGGGTGATGGCCTGTTTTGCCCTGATGCAATGGCAGACCTGGATATACATCTCTGTAGACAAAATAGTAGGCGCATTAGAAAGGATAATTAGGGTTCCTACATCAAAACACAGCAGCCATTACAAATGAATTCTGGTGGCTCGCTCCAAAACAAACACAGAGCACCATTAGGTGTTCTTTTCAATAGCCATTCTCTGGAAATCAGGAATATGGTAATAAAGCGGCTACAGGATTTCCTGGTTATGACTCATTTCAGTCCAAGTGTCAAACTAAGCAGAATGTCTGGGCCTCAACTGAGCTTGCACTCACCTCTTAACGCAATTAACCCTACTTCCCAACTTCCTGTTTATCCATGTGAATATCTCATTAACTAATTATGCCTTACGCTCACCTGATCAGGTAATGCCCTTATTTACAATTGCAGTGTCACCGCTTCCTGTTATTACCTCTTTATACTATATGGTTGTTTCCTCCGAGATACTGCATACAATGATATAATGTAAGAACGGAGGGTAAGAAAGAAAGAAAAGGGACAATTAAAAAAATAAAAAAAAACATAATCAAAACTGATAAGGAATCGGCAAAGTTCAAAATTTTCAAATATTTTTGAAAAGGCAAAAATAAAATCACTTAAGTAAAAATTGTGACTTGGAGAAAAATTAACTAAATGGCAAAATTAAATCCATTTATTTAATAGCAAGTTACACATATAGGCATTTCCCTCCGCACGTCTTAAGTGAGTGCTGCATTCTTTTTCAATGCATTCTAAACATTCTAAACTTCATGTTTTGGGGGGTTAGCGGAAGTATCAAAAATAAAAATCATGTAACAATGGTAAAGTGTTATTCAGAATGAATGCACACTAGCATGTCAAAATGCGATCAGTAACAGATTATTAGGCTGATGGCATTATTCATTGACAAATTCATGTACAAAGTCAGCACTTACTATGGATTTTAAAAAAATTACACTTTTTTTCTGGGATGTAACAGATTAAAAGTTGAATTTACAAATTCTTAGACAATAGCGGATCATACAAGACATGAAATGAAGGCTTTTTATGATTTCTGATCACTTTGAAAGGGTCTTTTCGTTTATGACAACTGAAATGTTAGCATGATGGCACTTTGATGTGGAAGTGATAGCATGCTTGTGGTTACGAGTGCTCGTGTGTCAAAAGTTCTAGAAGTACTAAATAGGAAGATGCGTTAAGTGCTGGGAAACGGGAGATAATCTCTAAGGGCATGTCTTGAACTTTTCACTGCGCAGCATAATCCTCCCCAAACGTATTGAATTATAACATGTTATAGGCTTACAAGATGTGGAACTTTTAATGCCTGCCTGGAAATACCATTCAACGTGCTGCTACTTCTGTGGGGTTTTTGTTTAGTTTTTTTTACATTTTTATTAAATATAAATATAATTTACATTTTAGTTATTGTTAACCAAAAAAACTTTAAAGGACAAAGTAGAGGCGAAGAGTACAAAAAGTTGCAATGAGTATTGGCTACTTATTGGCTACTTATTTATGTCATAACACAGGAAATTAAGTTTGCATAATTAATGCTGCAGCCCCGTAATACTACACCCACATTAAGTTTTTAAACTATGCAGACAGCAGTCTGTTTTAGCATCAGCAAATTAATAGCGCATATATATATATATATATATATATATATATATATATATATATATATATATATATATATATACCGTATTGGCTCGGATATAGGCCGCCCCCTTATATAGGCCGCCCCCTAAAAGTTTGGTGCTTTTTTAAAGAAAAAGTTTTTTTCTTTAAAAAAGCACCAAAACAACATGCTGCCACTCTGCCCCCCCCGAGATATGCTACCACTGTCCTCCCTCCCCGAGATATGCTACCACTGTCCTCCCTCCCCGAGATATGCTACCACTGTCCTCCTCTGCCCCCCCCGAGATATGCTACCACTGTCCTCCTCTGCCCCCCCCCCCCCCCGACTTACCGGAGCAGACTCCCGGGTGTCTTGTGTGGCCGGCGGGGGACATCTACGCAATACAACTTCCGGTGCCGGGGGATCTGTATCCTAACCCCGCTGCCTGCCCGGCGCTAGACCCCGAATATAGGCCGCACCCCCACTTTAAAGACTTAAAGTGGGGGGAAAAAGTGCGGCCTATATTCAAGCCAATACGGTATATATATATAAATTTAATGTCCCTTTTAAGATATCACTGTAGAAAACCTGGGTTCACTTTACTGACCCTATCATTTGGCAAACACACATATATACATACATACATACATACATACATACATATAGATACACCACTACTATATGCCACTATGGCAATGCAAATGTTTAGACAATGGCTAACAGATTTGGAAGCTGAAGCTGGGAATAGTAAATCTGAGTTGTTTTTAAAGGCATTTACAGATGGTGTGATGGGTTCTGCTCACTGAAGCTTACAATCTAGAGATAAGGTTGCTAGGCTATTGTTGGTTTTCTCTACAAACACCAGAGATTGTGTTCACAAAAAAGGGGGGGGGGCAACTGAAAATCCCAGACACCTGCCATGGGGATTCTGGTAGAAATTGGAGCATGTAGTTATATAGAAGACTATAGTTTAGACAGAAGCAGATTTTCTTTAATTAACACTAAATTATAAAACAATCACTACAAGGTAACAACATAATAACTACATTTCATGTATGATTGTGCAAAGCCTGGTCTTTTAGATTTAATCAACATTTTATGTTCCCATCCCAAGCGATTTCAATAATTCTGAAAACTTTTTCTGGGCTTATATAAATTTAATGTCCCTTTTAAGATATCACTGTAGAAAACCTGGGTTCACTTTACTGACCCTATCATTTGGCAAACAACAGAGCTTCCTTAAGGACACTGGAGTGCTGGGTACACATATTAAAATTGATCTTATCACCATAGCAACAAATGCTAAAGTCCAGTAAAGAAGAACATGTCCCTTGGCTGCTATGCTGATAAGACCACTTTCATATTTTGCTCCAGGATGCGTATACATAAACCCTTTCTACGTAACGTTCCTTTCATGCCCCGAGATGTCCGTCGGGAATACCAAGTGTCTGAGTATACGCATAGGGATGGCAATCTCCCACAGCACCCGCATTCAGGACTGAACCCATAAACATCTCATTCTATCATTGGCTGAGATGCCAGAAGCAGTACAGTGGTGAAGGGCCATAACTTACATGGGGCAAGTGCGGCAGCTACCATAGGGCGCTGCAAGGTGAGGGGGACTTTTGAACCACTAGGCAGCAATGCCCTGCGCCCCTTCTACAAGTGGATGGATTGTCAGCGAAGGACGAGGTCTCTGATGCTGCCACAAGCCCTGTTAATGGTTCTGCAGCGGTGGGACTGAGAAGCTCTGCAGATTGTGTGGGAAAGGAAGGTTGGGGGAACATTATGATTATACCGGAAAACTATCAATCTACAACACTTCTAGCTCTTTTCAGATCTAGCCTTATTGCCACTCCTGTGTCAGAACATGTTATATGTTTCATCAGACATAAAAAACACTATTTGCATTGTTTATATATTCTTCACCAATTTCAGTATTGAGTTCACTACTTTTCAAAATGCAAGTTTTTAATACAATTCTACAAGCTGAAAAATACATTAATGGGCCACGTTATTCATATTAACGTATAATCTCTGCCACAATGGAAGATTGAAATCTATAACATTATTCTGTCTGCACCGTTTTTATACATTTTGATTTACTAAAAATATTTTACAAGAGAAAATGGCTTTGTTTCACAGACAATTTACTTTATCCAGTCAGAATGTGATATTTCATTAATTTCTTTATAAGATACAAAATGCAAATTTACTCACAAGCTTAACTAACACCTGGCGACCAAGGTTATCTCTCACAGAAGCTTTAAAGACTTCCAGTTGCACAAAAACAGTAACATAAGATGGAGCAACAGGCTACAGATTAGTACGTGCTAGCCAGTAATGCCAGTTCTTCACTTTCCTCTAAGGCCACTTACTTACTAAGAATGTCATACTACTGGGATCAACTGATTTTAATTAAGATACTTGACTTAAGTACTTATGACTCAATCTGTAAAGTGGACCACTTGGTGTAACATGGCCTGTGGATGAACGGCACTTCACACTTCTAAATCCCAAATTATTTCTTCAGCTCATCGAAAACAAAACATCACGTTCCCATTGTACTTAAAAGTATTAGCCATTTATTACACAGACTAAAGAGAAGTGTTGGCATTTGGGTGGACCTTTATATTCTGGAGGTTCTTGTTTTGACTTCTAGTCCCCCAGGTGGGAAGGTGATGATCACCAACTTCATTCTGCTTATATTTGTTGCCCCAACTAAAGTCGGTAATATTATAACAGTCTTTAACCTCCAAATGTATTTAGTTTCATGAAGCACATATTTTAATAGTGCCTATAAAGGTATTACTTTTTTTTTTAAGTTGTATTGCGTATTGAAGAATTTTTTTCTTTTAAAATTAGGTTCAACAAACTCTCTTGCGATGCCTAGGATGAAATCTATGGGTTGTAAGCTTGTGAGCAGGGTCTTCTTTACTTAATGTATCTGTCTGATAATTCTAGTTCTGTCATATAATTTGAATGTATGATCTGGAAGAATTGCTACATATATTATTGGCGCGATATAAATAAAAGATGATGATAATAATAATGTCTGTGAGACATTTCATGATCACAGGGTAGGGCCATCCGGTCAGTGTTCAGAGACTACATATTGGGTCTCAGTTACCCATATAATTCCATTGGGAATGTAAGGTCAAGAGTAATGATTCTTGCCAGGAACTTCGTCTGAAAGCGTCATAAAACTAGCTTGCAGGCAGGGTCCTCCAGTCAAATTAGCAAAGTGTTTTTATATACTTGATAGCCATCCAATATTTAAGTTGTACAATGATTCAGAATAATAACTAAATAGGAATACCCCAGCAACAGTGCAGGCAATTAAAAAAGACTTCAATAATAAAACTGCCTGTTATTAATTTAATTTCATACACAAGTGTTGTCTTATTATATCTTCACTCAAGCATATGAAACAGACAAGCCCTTATCTTATTGCTTTTCTGGTTATAATAGAATCCTAGTTGTTAATAAGAAGCTACTGCTGCTCGAGAAAATTCAAAGATAGCACATATGAGTGTGCTTGCCGTGCTTGTGCACCTGTGCAAATGAACAGACATTTCCCGGCCATAAAAAGACACTAGGGATGTTCTGAAAATTATTCAAGAAGAATGTGGCAGAAATAGTGGTGAATTCCCCCACTATATTTCAATACAGAAGCACTGCATCGGAAAAGCAACAGAAACACTGCTATTGCTATTTTTTATTTTCTTTGTACTGTCTTCACTGTAGTTTTGTATCGATAATACTTGACCCACATTTCCCTATCATGATGAAAACATAAAATAGAATGTTAGCATTTAAGAACCTCCAGCGTTCACAAAAGTCTCTGTTTTATCCTCTTGAGCTTTAAATTTCACTAACAACAATTCTCTAGGAAACCATCAATATATCTAAAGGGGAAAAAGAAAGAAAAAAGATCGAGTGGAAAGAGACCATTTGAAAGGGTGTGAAGCGATTGTTAGTTATATGTTAGCTGCAGGCTTTTCCCCTTCTCTCCAAGCAGTCAACAAGCTCCTCTTGCTTGTCAATGGGATATGATCTGATAAGGGAGCCTCTGTTTATTTTCAGACTAGCCAAGGGGAAAGAAGAGAAGAATTTGACTGCATTAGGGACATCTCAGACCAGGGAAGACCTTTGCCTCTAGGGCCCCTGGGGAAAACAAAGAGGAAAGCAAGAAGTGATAGAGAGAACAGCTGAGGTCGCTATTCTTGGGCATTCTCCACAAACACCAGCTACCCTTTCAGCCAAAAATAAAAAAACAACAGACATCTGCCATATACCTCGTCTCCTACCCTGGAAGCTCTTCATTAACCAACTCGGTGCTGATAGAAACTGGAACTGCATTACATAGCTTATGAACTGAGCCCCAGCAGATACCATAACCCTATTAGGGATAATGAAACTTAACATTAAAACCAACAATATCACATTTTACAATAAAATGAACACATGTTCAGAAACACTGGCACATACGGAGAGGCTGTGCTCTTGTAAACCTAAAATCTATTAGGAGGTTGAAGGGGAATGAGACTGAAAGAGAGGAACCGCTTGGATGAGGATGCTTTGATTATACTGGAGGTAGTGAGAAGAAGTCAGGGGCGGCGCAGACTCTAAGATGCTTTAGTATAGCTTTAGTATATTGTTGTACAGTTAGCAAGGGTCTTAAATATGTGGTTACATTCACTAAATGCAAGACATTACCAATTAAATGGATAATAAAATATACCTCCTAAGTGTTCCACTTTTGGAACTAAATCCCTGGTCTCTCTTCTTCCCCAGATGTCCATCTGTTCTAGGATGGTTGTTGGGTATAAGCGTATCACAGTGTTATACAGATCTAAACATCACACTAATTTGCATAGAAACAGAAGAAAATGAGTTTATAAATTAAATTGGGAGCTGTGGAGTACTAACTACAACATAGCAATTACATTATTGCTTAAAGTTAAAATCCTAATGTTTTAACAATTAACTTAAATTTGTATAGTCTGCAGCAGAACTGTGATGTTTCTTTCTGTGATTACTGGAAAGACATTAAACTCTAATAGTAACTTTTTAAGGAATTTTGGAGGAATTTGGGGACAATTCAATTTTTCACCATATATTTTTGAATAAATGGGGATTTTAACTTTTTTCTCTTTTGTTATGTTTTGTATGATTATTAGGGATTAAGTTCTCCCATTGTATACCCTCATATTTTACTAGGGTCTTTGGGGCTATTGTTTGTATGTTTAAAAAAAAGTAGGCATAATTTTTTGGAAAATTTTGGAGTGTGTATAAAAAAAGTGATTAAGGTGCAGGATTTTAAATTTGATCGTATCGCTACATCAACCAGTGGAATGTTGCAGTAGGCATTTTAATTGCACTGCTTGGTATGGCGATCATCCCTCACAGTTTGCATTATAATCCCCTTTTTCTGTACTGCTTTCCACAGTTGTTGAAACAATCTTTTGTGATCTTCTCAAATATCCATACACATCTAGTAATATAAATAGTGATGTCAGCTGGTGTATCGAGCCATCCTCTGTGCAAAAAAACTATCTCTGGTAGGATAAAAGTTGGGGAGGAAAATGACATGCATGTAATATGATAGATTGTAAGCCCTCAAGAGCAGGACCCTATTTACCTTCTGTACCATTATGCCTTTCATGTGTCAAACTTGTATAATGTCAACTTTGAATATGTAAATAAAATGTTATGTAATTTATACACAGAAAGTATGCATTTTGTACAGATCACGGGACTCATCGCTTCTTATTGTCGACTACATCCTGTTCTGAAAAGAAGGGACTTTCAAAACAATAGAATATGAAATTAAGTTTACACCACACTGTGATCCTAACAGGATAGAGGCACCAGGGTTCCCCTGTATCAGCCCCTCTGGCCGGTGGCCACAATCACTTACACTCACCAACTCTCAAGAGGAACCCTGTGGTTATCAGAAGTTCCTCCATCCACCTAGAGTGAACCATACCAAAACCACACTGCCTGGGGGGGATAAAAAAAGAAAAAAGAAATAATGCACAGTAGGTAGAAATAACAGGTTTTCAAAGAAAACTCTTCATCCCCTAAAGTTGTATGTATTGGGTGTATAATAAAGAATAACTTGTACAAAAGGTATCTGCAGTGAACCCCCCTCCCCCAGCATTCTTTATAAATCACAGGAAGGGATTATTTTACTTTATACATACAACATACAATAACAAGAAACATTAAGAGCAGTCCCTGATCAACATTACTAATCTAGTAACACAAATTCACTAGGTGAAAGTTTTTACAAATTGACCTATAAACCA
Source organism: Spea bombifrons (assembly GCF_027358695.1). Classification (NCBI taxonomy): domain Eukaryota; kingdom Metazoa; phylum Chordata; class Amphibia; order Anura; family Pelobatidae; genus Spea; species Spea bombifrons. Next base: position 18,211,620 of record NC_071089.1, on the reverse strand, counting down.
CAGAAAGATTGAAGAGCATCAAATGTGACACTCCAAACTGGAAACATACGTGGAAGAATGCAGAAGAATATCACTTACCTACTGCACAGTGTGTACATACTCTTCATGTGGAATTCCAGAAATGGCAAGGAAATATTTGAAACCAAAATCAACAAGTGTGTTTAAACTGTACCCATCAAAGATTTACACAAGATGTTTTAGAGATCTTTTTTTGTTTTATTAGCGCAACGCTGAAATCTGATGATTAGGACAAACTGGGCAATCAGGTCAGTTCATACATTTTGTATCGTTCATGGCACATGGAACGCTCTTTATATTATATTTGTTTAGTGGATACTAACATGAGCAAGAACTGTTCCAAACTATTGGGCAAGATTAAAAAAATGATTCCGTCTTTTACAGACACAGCAAATATAGGTTGGATCTGGTTGAGTATATTAATGTCTTATACCACAAGTCCACCCAGAAGAATTCCTTAGTAACTGGCACACTGCAGATTTCTAATACAATTACACTGAGGTGCAGGGGCACTGAATGACATCTAATGCAGCTGACGGTTGGATAGGGCCACACGTTAAGCTGTTACAATGTTGCAGCCCATGGTGTCATGTATGCATCCGGCAGCCACATCAGCTGGAGGCAGCAGTAAAGGCAAGGGTTTTGCTCACCGGGTATTTGTCTTGTATGCAAGATGGCCAGGCCAGAAAGCAGCTAAGCGCGATAGATCCAATGCATTAGTTAAGCTGCAAAGCAGACTCAAGACAAGTGGTAGTAACCAAGATCAGAGTGCATCTGATTACTTGTATAATTTGGCTACAAACCCTTGAGTAACTCCAGTATTATCAACTATAAAGATTTTTTTCACACGAGTGGAACCTCTATTGGCTTTGACTACAAATCTCATGTGAAAATATAACATTTGATCCTGGTCAAATACACAGAAATTAGGGGGACACTGCTGTTTGCTTATGGTGAATCTTTACCTTCAGTGGGCTTTAGACAAGTCAAAGACATTCATTGTAACAAAGATGTTATTATCGCTGTGGAAGGTTTGTCTACAAGTGGCAATGCCCTCCTGATGACTAGCTCACGTCATAATGCATCAGGGAGATTATTTTTTCTATAACCACTGGCTTATACTGTATGAAAACATTCAGGGAATTTAAACTCTTTGGAGCAAAGCATTCCAGTCCTCACCTTTCCTTCCAGTGAGCTGAAACGGCTAATTAGCCAGTGACCGGTATGCAGAGGCAGCCTTTTGTACAACACATTGGAATATGGTGACGGTATTGCAAAGAAACAATAATACGGCACTTAATTGCAAGTGAACCAGGATTTACACTAATCCATCAGGACGTTTCCCAACTACAATATGAATGATGCTTTGCGAGAAGCACAAATTAAATGTATTTTATTGGGAACTTAACCCTTGCAAGAAATGAGTAACAAAAAAACATGGTTCTACTGTACATCCTCCTAACACTCAAAGGGGAAACATAGGCCAATATATTCCAGCAAAACATGAAAATACTGCAGGCTGAAAAGTTTGTTGGTATTATAATGCCCACGTAGCTCACTCGTATAATTTTCTATATATTTTTTTTTCTTGATAATCAGAACTTTTGGTCTTAAGTGTGATGCTTGTTTAGATCATCAGACCCATTGCAACCAATAATCCACAGGGTAAGGAACACACTGAAATAACCTCCTTCTCACAAAGCACATTCCCAAACCTAAGTAACACAAATGATAATTCAAATAATATTAAGCAAAAACACAATAACAAAAAATGGTTTATTTAAGTGCTTTTTGGTTCTTGTTACATCATTTAATAAATTCTAAAGCAGCTGTGACATGATCAAAATCAAATTATTCCCACCATCCTCCCACTGGAATAGCATGGGATGATTTACGGAGGCTTCTAACTCGGAGCTTTGGACAGCTGAGTGAGCATTCACTGTAACATGCATGATCATCCCACTGGAGCATGTTAACATAGGCCACTAATGCGTACTAACATGCATTCAATCTGATGACAGATATAACCACGGCTAGGAAACCTTTCACATTTTTCTTGAGTACCTGGATACAGTACACTGAGATTACAACCAGGCAAGCTGGCATCAGCCGGAGTCCAATGCCTGGCTCAGCTCAGCCCGGCCTGACAGCGGTGAAAGGGTTCAAGCTGGAGCTTCCCAACTTCTCCTATTGTTTCAGACTTTTGTCAGACATCCATACAGACTAGTAAATACGTTGACACTGTATAATGAAGTACCAGGATAAGTGAAATGAACTATATTCTTGTAATTATATATTTTTTAATGTTTTGGGGTATTTTTTTATTATTTTTTTTTAAGTAGATAGGAACGCATTTGGAATGTGTGTTCATTTAACGATTATATTACAATTTGTTTAGCGTTCCTTTAGGAAGAGTTTACTAAATATACAAACATTTTTCTTTGTCTTCATCAGGATAGATGGAAACAGGAGTATATTGTAAAATTTTAAATTCTAGCTTTTATATTTTACTGCACATAATAATTTGTCCCTTAAATTATATCCCACGTACGATTTGTAGTAAACTAAGGTTGATGCAGATTCAGTGTCTGAATGTTTGATGTTGCAAGAAAGTTCTAGACAATCTATCCTGATATTAACCCCAAAGTAACATTTTAAATATGTTTTATAACTCTTAGGGTTAAACAATGGAAATACGTTTATTGAAGCGTTACATACTGTATAGAATGACTGAGCACCAGGAAAAGTGTGGTTTGTTAATTATTACATTATTATTGCTACCTTATCTGCATGATTGGAGGCCACCTCATATCTACCACCCCTTACACACAAACCACAACGTGTTGATTGTTTTATGGTACAGCTAATAAAGTCCCATAGATTGTCATTACCTGCATGGTCCCAGGAGACAGAGTACGGTAATCTATTATATACCACAAAGCAGTAAAAGGACAACATTCACTTTGTTTAAAATATACGGCATGACAATTAAAATGAGTCTAAAATGATATATTTAAAAGTATTTCACCAAAAGTCTCAGATTTCGTACAGAACATGGAATTACATATTTGTTTATCTTTATTAATTTAACGCCATCATATTCCCCAATGTTGTACAATAGGCATAGTTATGTTTAAAAAAAACATCCCATCAAATTTCAGTGTCTGTCAAGCTGTGCTGTTTGAGCTGATCCTGATGAAGTCACACAAAAGCAAATCTGAACTATTGTTCATTTTTTAGAAAGATTGGGTGTGACTCCCTCTAAATTCCTAAAGCAGGCAAGCGCTAACCGCCACCACACAGGTTAAAAAAAATAATAATAAAAAAAAGACATTTCTGTGTTACACATTTTTCTGATTTTGCTAATTTATTGCATTTAATTGTGGGGAAGCAAGTGTTTAGATTATATGCTGTATGTGAAAATTATCCATCATGCGGTTTCTTCTTTAATAAGAGTATCCTCGCACAAAAAGCAATTCATTACAGAGGGAGTCTGGGACTGCTAGATTTGTATAGCTTTTCAGGGGGGCTACAATCGTTACTGAGAGCCGTGGGCCACTGGAAGCGTAGACGATCATGTGACCTAACACCCAACTGAGATCAAGAAAGGAATTGTTACCAATGTTCTAAAGAAAGATTTGCATTAATCCTCTAAGAGGAGGGGAAACATTTTTTGCTCAAAAACGCTGATAATTTGGCCTCACTGAATGCGTAAGGGAGAAAAAGCTCTGAGTGACAATATCAAATTAAAGAGAGCAACCACCATCACTACACACATTCACGTTTCTGGATTTCCCACTTCAAAGCAAAGCAAAGAGCAGACAAGACACCAAACAAACACCACTGGATTCTGGAGGAAACCATTTAAATAAAAGGGAAAAAATCTAGAATACACAGTTCAGGAAAACGAGGGGACAGCGCCCGTCATTTGCAACTCAACCTAGCTAGGTCTCAAAATAGGCTCAAGCTTTGAAAATGCATAAGCCTACTTATAATACCTATGTGGCAATAGAAGTGATAAAAGTGATCACATGTAGGCTTTTATACAAAGATTTCTTAAAAGATTGTTTTTAAGACTCCATCCCATGCTTGGCAGAGGATCTCTAGGATTAACGTTTTGTTCGCTCCTGTACATTACTCACGATGCAGCCTGTGTAGCACATGCATGTCCCATTGTCACAGACTGCGCTCCACTGGGGGCAGTTTACATGTATGGGTCGAAATCACATGTATAGACTCCTATTCACAACAGTGATCACACACAAATCTTCACTTATATCTCCAAAGCTCCTAATCAGGTATCCCACATAGCACATACAGTATGTTTGCGTTGAACCGAACACTGGTGGTAGCAGAGTAGAGTCTGTTATGATCTTCCAGCGTTCCAATCATTATACAAAGCTTTGCAACCCTCAACTTACACACAACCCCTAGCAAATGAAATGCGTGGCAGTTACAGAGTCCAAACTTTCATCTGAGCAATATATAGCAACCTCTATTGATGGAGGGTTTTGAGAATCCCAACGATCTAGGTACAAGAGGCTTCCGATGACAAAACAGGCACTTGGGGTCCCTCTGAAAACAAGTTGAACATGATGAGCCCTATAAAGACCTATTTAACAGCACAAGGTACCCAACTACCCACCTAAAATTGATGACAATTATATGTCGTTTTTAATATCAAGAACATATCATGACCTTAAAGATTATTTTAAAAAATTCCTTTTTTAGGCATTTTATAAAAGAAAGAATAAAGCTGTTTTATAGATGTTTCTGTTGACCGTCTCCCCTAGGAAATCATACTTGTGAGTTTTTAAGACATCTTTTCAAAACAACCACAACTTATTTGTCCAACTGTTAAGAAGCAGACAGGACAACGAAGACGTTTTTATTATCTCCAAATAAAAGAAAAAATATTACCAATCTATTGTATCATATTCCCTGATGGATGACAAATGATAGTGGTGATAAATCCCAAACCAGACGTAGAAGTCTCTAAGGGGGGAGCAGACAGGAGGTGCAGGCAGATGGAGGGCAGTTGGAGACTGATGAAGGATTGGGTCCTTCCAAATTTCCGATCCTTGCCATAATACTTCCAGCACCAGAGATTTTACTACATTGGATCACCTTCTACAGTCTAATATTTGAGTATTTTATGTAATTTGTATATATATATATATATATATATATATATATATATATATATACACACAGGCACATACTACATTACATTTATTTATGTAGCACTTTACAATCAGAGTCGGTAGGATAAAATGCATACATAGACATTCACACACATCACATACAGCAAGTGTTATATTATTTTTAAAGGGTTACAGTATTCATTTTGAGGGAAGATTGGAACTATCAATCGCTTTGGACTAGGCATATGCAAACCCCAATACAGCTGTTGTAGAGTAGAAATCCTATCATGCTTGTTAAGTCAAAGACCTAGAATGATGAGAATAGATACACAGAGATGGCCGAGTACCATAACCGAAACAAAATTTACTTGGAAAACATGTTGTGTATTTGCGTTGTGGTCTAAATCTTTCTTAGTTTTTAAATCCTTAAACGATGAAGTCCCGCAGCCAGAAGCAAATCTGAAGTATTGTTAATTCTTTAGAAAGATTTAGTAAAGCAGGCAAGCGCTAACCGGAACAGCAACAAACAAGACATTTCTGTGTTACGCATTGTTCTGATTTTGCTATCATATATATTGCATTTATTGTGGGGAACCAAATGTTTATAAAATTGTCCATCATGTGGTTTCTTTTTTAATAAGAGTATCCTTGTACAAATCCTTGTGTTTATATTGGGCCCCCATCAAGCAGGCCGCCCCCCCTTGCTTGATGGCTCTTAAATCCATAAGGTGACAAAGTAAAGGAGGGACTTATATGAGGAAAAGAGACGTTAGAACAAGAAGTCGTAATTTAAAACTAGAGGGTTAGAGCCTTACATGTAATGTAATCTCCTTACTGATATGGTGGTAGAAAAATTGAATAGCCTCCCAGCAAAGGAGGTAGAGGCTAATACAGTAAGGGAATTTAAACATGCATGGCATAGGCATAAAGCTATCCTGAATCCAAAACAAGAGTGATTAAAGTCTGACTCTTTACATCAGGGGGGAAATCGGCAAACTTTATGTGCCAAATTGTTCTTATTTGCCATTAGGTTCCATGTTTCTACGTGTCCAATGGCCGTTCCAAGCCAGGTTCTACAGAATCACCCTAAAGTCTATACATAAAATGTAATAAATAATAACAGTGACTGCTTTTAAGGACCTTTATCCAGTTTCCTGTAGGAGTGCGAGGATGTGAAATCATGCCTGTTATGTCATGGTACACAAATATAACACAGCAGCATGTTACATGTAGATGCGACATCCATAACAAAGCTAATGTTTGCTTTAACACTACACGACTCCAAAGCACGCATAAAATATTTATTTACAGGGGAACTTCCAATTCATTTAATTTCTGTCTGTTTTTTTTTCCATTTGTTTGTTAACTACTGGCCTTTGTTTCACATAAAGGATGTTTGTTTCTTTTCCTGAAGGCTAGTTTATTAGGCAAATGACTGGTGACTAGACCTGATCACTTAACATTATGTAAAATACACTGTGCTTTGTAATTCAAGTAACGTAACATCCTATGGCCCTCATGGATGTGCTTTTGAAGAGCTCGGAGATAAAATAAAGGTTTAGTGAAATACTTTGTTGTGTCGAGGGGGAGTCAGACACACTTTAAAGTTTATGTGAGCAGTGGTGCCGGGACACAAATAAATTCACAGCCCTCCTGTGTAAGGGACGTCCTCTAAACGACTGCAAATAGACTGGGTTATTATACAGGGGGGGGCGTGAAGCTGGAAAAACACATGGCGAAAATCACTGTTGAACGATTTACATCGCAGACTCATTCATCTCTTCAGTTCAATGTACCAGTGGCCTCTGGATTTTCTATCCACCTTTGCTATTAATTAATATGGGACTTTGTAATGACTATCAATTAACCCCTTGTACTCCCTTTGTAAAAATGTTAAAAACACTGTTAAGCAAATTCATTACTAACTGAATAATTTGAGTAAGATTTGGGAAGCAGCAGCTCCTCTGTTGGAAAGCCATGAGCAGATTGCCCACTTGGGCTGTTAGCCTCCTTGGTTCACTGTTTATTCAATGGGCTGGCTGAGGACACCACAGCTCTCCCTGTTAACCAGCCCATTTACACTGTGAAGATCTGTCCCAAACCAGTATAGCCTCCATTCTATGTATCCCTGCAGTGCATTTGCCACCGAATACCCAAAATTTACCGATAACCTACATACAGAAACAATCAGTCCCACACCATCAAGCGTTTTTGCCACATGAACAATGGTTCCATTGAAATCATCCTCGCACATGTCCCCCAATAGACTGTAATCTTACAGGAGCAGGGCCCGTTTTAATTTCCCTCTTTCCCATTGTATAGTGCCATGGAATCTGCCTGTGCTCTATAAATGTAACGTAAAATATAATCCAAACGAGGGAGATGCACTGGCATATGAATGGTTAATAAATGTTGGCTGTCTGAAGCTTCTCCAGCTCTAAGTCTGTCCATTTCAGGATGTTTACTAGATCACAGCAGCTACCCACTGGCTGACCTTTAACCCCAAGGCTAATCCTAATGAGAAGATTCTACCAGGAGGAGACCTCCATTAGTGGTTATTTTTATTACAGTCGGTTCAAAGATATGATAACAGTGGTGTCAGAGGGGGGGATCAGGACAATATCAATAATTTGTTTCTGGGATGAAAAGCCATAGTTTGTAGTAATGTAAGATAAGTAGGTGCCATAAAGTAATATCACTGGCCAGCTCCATATATCCCATTAATGGTAAAAGGGGTGCTTAAACTGTTGCTATTTTAGCAAAGGGTGATTCTTTTTCTTTATGTTAGTAAAACAACTTTTTACAAAAAGATTAAAGGAATAGGAAAAATGTTCCAGGAAATTAGACTGCATGAGTGCCAGTTCATAACTACTGACAATGTTACAAACAAAATAAAATAATTATCCGGAATAATCTAAGTATATATCTTAACAATATTTTTATTAATAATGGTGTTACTTGAAAGAACGGTACAGATGCCTTGTAACAACTGAAAGAAATAACCAAAGAGATGTAGCAACAGATTATTTAGTGATTACAAACTGTTAGTATTGGCATATACTTATGAAACATATTATACTCAAGACAAGCAGATAGCAGTGCCAATATTTGGTGTCCTTCTGAAATAATTAGGACTGGTGGTAATACAAGGAAGTTATGGCCTTCCCAAATGATTACCCAACATGGTTCTCTAATACCAATACTATATTCTGTTCCGTTTTCTGTATAAATCTAAGAGATTTATATTTTATAAGTCATCTAAGCATCAGCTATCTCCTTTGTGCTGTTCACAGGCTAAAATTTTGACAGCTGCAGAATCAATTGAATACATGTAAAAAAAATGATATATATATATATATATTTTATTCAAGACAAAGACTTGCATTTATTAACCAAGGATGTTTTCCGCTGTTGATTCATCAGAGCAGATCTATGCAACAATAGATGCCAAATTATTTCTAGGAACTTGGCCAAAGATTGTACATTCTACAATTTTTTTTTCATAAATTGAATAAGAAAAAGGATTTCATTCTTTTGAAATTCAGTATTACTATAAAATATACAAGAACCTTTAACATTATCCTTGTATTGTACTGAACATCAATGCAGCCATGGGTATGCTAACAGAGAAAGTGTCAATGCAGGGATCTTAGTGTAAAAGGAAGGAAGAGATGGGGGTAAAATGCATATTGGGACAAATAAATCAACTGCTCAGCCCGAGTTAGTCTGCCTGGGATGTGGATTGGTTTCAATGTGGAATGGTTTGTATTCATGCTCCCTCTAGTGGCCGCAGTGAGCATGCACAGTCTGAAGAGGAGGTCATCTCACTGGGGAAGGGCTGTGACGGGCACACCCCCTGCATGACGTCACGCACGCCCTCAGTCACTGCGAGCTGCTGCTTTAACTTCAGACTTTAAGGTGGGCTCTGAGGATTTAACTGGAATGTGTTCTCCTCTCCTGCACTCCTCAGTGTAAGGGGCTGATCGTCACACCACTAGCTGGCTGCCTTTTTCTACATTCTTCCTACAGACTGAGGACTTTACATTTATTTTCTTATCTGCACAGACTGGAATTACTACTGTTACACAGTCATCTGTATAAGAACCGGATTTTATTCAACTATATCCACTGATCTTCCAGGTGAGTAGAATTATTCTTCCTCCCCTATGGCTTGTTTACGTTTTATTTTTAAGCATGATTTTAGTTTTTTTTTCTGTTTTCCTCACAATGCTCACAGTTGTCTTCTGTTATCCTGTATGTATATATATATATTGCTAGAATAGTAAAACAATTTAGCAGCATTCCTTCCCGGAACATCATGCCTCTAATGCTTTCACTATACTTAGTTGTGGATTTACATGCTTAGTTGATCAGTGCAATGACAGAGGATTCCAGTAAATCAGATCACAGTGAAGCCTCAAATCAGTGCGATGTTTTAAGTTCCAGGGCACTGAAGGGGTTAAGGTGCTGCCAGTGATTTTGGGACTGGAGTAAGTGTTAATTCATTTCCAGAGAAAGAACTAAAAACTCTGCTTGATGTTCTCCAATACTTCCCTAGATCTGCACTCAGTAAGTTCAAGCCAATAGCCCAGCATGAAAACTTTCCATTGAGATCAATAGATTTTAATAAATCGGATAACATACAAAATCTGATTTGCCTTTTTTTCTGGAGTTAGTAAAAACTGTATGCGTGGTTTCTTTACAAAAAGTCCCTTCTTCAGCCAGGAAAGGAAATCAATATTCTTTGAGTACAGGAGTGTATGTACATGAGAGGCAGAGACCCTGCTTAAAGCCCATCCATGTACATTACTAGTGGAAAGGCAGCCAAACCTAAATGAACAGCTACACCTAGACTCCAGAGCCTGAATTGCTGTATGAAAGCACGCAGAACCAACAAGCTTCCATTGTTTCGCCTCATTCTTCTTAAGTAAAAGCGCTTTAGCTTGAAAACAGCCCTGATTTTAAGACCATCATAGGAAAATTCATTGCCTGGGCAAGTGAAGGATGTGACCAGCATAGCAATTGAACGAGAGGTTGTGTGACAGACAGATAATGCCAAGCTTAAAGGAGCCGGTATTGTCCATGCATGGGGACCCCTCTGGGAAGAGGAATTAAACGTTCAAAAATGTGTTTAAAGAAAGCAGACTTGTGCAATCTTGGATTCTGGAAAGGCAACTTTAAAAAGAATAGGCTAGCGCTTACTTCGAAGGCTCTATAAAAGCTGTTGTTACAAGGCACTACTGGAGTATGTGAACCCTGATGTGGACGGGTTGGTCCTCACTCACCCCATATACTATTTATGCGATGTGCTGCGCTTTGCAAAGCATGACATGCATGAACCTCAAGGGGTTAAACCTGGTTAAGGCATAGAGAATGTAAGTCTGGTTCTTTACAAAGCCAGAGAGAGGGAGAAGCTTTGTTTCTCAGCACTATTGCTCTCTGGCTGCTACCCATGGATTGCAGCTGCTAACAGACCACAGTGTTAGAGCCTAATGCTCAAATTAAACAAATCGCTCCCACCAAGAGCTGCACTCGGTACTCAGAGATCATACCGCTGCTTCATTCATCCACTAAAGAAGATTAATGCCTTCAGATATATTCATTCAGCATTATCACTTAATCATGTTATTCCAATATTAATCAGGGCAGTACAGATGCTGGCACTATATCTATCTGATATCAGATCCTCTGTCTCCTATGGGATGCATATATCCGTGTGTGTGTGTACGCTACTGAAAGGGTTCTGTTTCGATTTCCAATGCATGCACAAGGTATAGATTTATATGTATGGACAGATAAAAGGCTTGTGTAGCTGGATAGACAGATAATCATGCAACATGTACTCAGATCCATATTAGTTGTTACTAAAATATATATTTCTATTAGTTTGTTATACTGGTCCATAGATAGGCTTCTAGTAATATCTTTTAACAAGCAGCCCCTTATAAAACCCCCAGAAACTGTTAATCTGTAGCACCAAGATAACTGTTAACCCTCACAAGTCCAGAATCAATCAAACGCCCTCATGTTGCATAAACATTTTAGTGCTGACAGGGTGTGCACAATGCAAAGTCGCTTATTGGGGTATAATCGCCCATTTCGCGATTCTGACGACATTGAAACGGGTGATATAAATTTGGCCATATTGTGGCTGCTGTCAGACTTTGTTACCAGACTATTAATTATCTATTCCCCTGGTCCTCTCTCTCTGTACAGTGCTGTCCAATCAGATAAAGTGCAATTATGTTCGCCATCTACTGCCGGCGGGTGTGCGGCCCTAACTAACAGGACAGAAAAAAAATGCAATTATCAGTTTAGGCGCACCGCATGAAAACCCTCTCTCCATGAAAAGGCAGTCTTGTATAAAGTCACCCAGTAATGAATTGGCTGACTTGGCAGTGCATTTGATTGCATGTTAGGGGCGTCTGGCTCACATTAACTCTTTCAGCGAGGCATAAGCTCCTGCAGCACAAAAAACATACAACTTATATTCTACAAGGAAGTCCTACAAGTTTTGTTTTCATCTGCGGTAGAAATAAAAAAAAGTCCAACTTTCATTATTACTTTAATGTGTTTCCCATATTACTTAGAAGAAAGGCTTCTTTTAACTGCTCGAGTTGGAAAGCCTGTAACCCAAGATCTTTAGCTGCAACGGCTTGCGTGTCTATTTGTTTTATTATGCTCTTAAAATAAAAATGCGTGATTGATGTTTAAAATTATGGGGCGATGTCGATCGTGCAGAATAAGGAGTGTGGCAAAAAGCAGTGAGGCCATTTAGAAATCGGACTTGGTTTTCTTTCATATCCTTAGGCTATATAATTCGGTTAGTCGTGGGAGGTTATAAAAAAAATACGTTCTTTTCAGATTTGTGCTGTTTGCACCAATTTCAGTTTGGTGTATTGTAGGGAGTAATGACTAAATAAATAGCATGGTTAATGAAATCAACATGGCCATTAAGAGTTCACAAGTCCTTCAAAAAGAGAAGTTTTGCTTGTTCTCACAGACACAACTGTTCTGCTCAACGGGAGGCAATTAAAGGCAGGAAAAGCGGGCAGAAACAGCGAGCGTCTGACTTGTGGGTCTCGCCAGAAAAAGGCGTCTAGCAGAGCATACCACCCCCAAGCGGGCACAAACTCAGCTGGAGAGAGGTTTTTCAAGTTTCAATACTTTTCCCCTGCTCCAAGACTCACTGGTCTCTTTTCTCACGTTAAGGTTTTTCACCCCTCCTTTTTTCCTACCAGCCGCTGACACTCTTTTTAATTCATAGATGTTTATTTTCTAGCTTATTGGCCTTGGAATCCAGCTCACATCATTTTGCATTTCGATATTTTTTTATACTTTAGCTTATTGGAAAGATTTTTGCTTTTTTAATATGCATCAAGAGAAATTTTTCATTTGGATATCATGGCTTAAAAAACAATTTTCATTTTGTGAGTTTCTTAATTATCCCCGTAAAAATCAGCAAGAGGCTTTCAGGCATTTATACTAAACCGCAGCATTATGAAAAAAAAAATAATAACATTAGTAGCTGATATGATTATTATTTCAACCCCGGTTTAGTTTTTGTGTGACCTAAGCTGAGTAGGGAATACCAGAGTTTCCCTAATGTAAAGTCCTTTGTGTAAACTCAGTTTGAAGTGTCAGCTATTCGTTAACGCTGAAGCCAGGTAGTACTCCTTAAACTCGAAAGCTTCGTGCACTTGTTGAAGCAATGACTTGGGTGGTTTGCCTTCTCTTTACTCGGCCGGAGTGAAGTTACATTTCTTGACAACTTTAAAATAGAGGGGCTTGAGCCAATTTGTGTAAATATTTGATTTGTAAGAACTGCTTTTGATTGGGTTTCTCATCAAACTAGAAAACTGGTTTAATTTGGCAGGTAAGGATTAATTTATGTACATTAGCTGGGTCTTTATTGTAAACAGAGATGGAGAACATACTAGGTTGTGAAGGCCTCAGCTAAAAAGTACAGATGAATCTCTTTATGATACATCTACACCACTCCATTCCTCATTCATGCACAGATTAGGATAAGAAATATTATAATTTGTTTATAATGTGTGTTGTGCTTCCATAGTTATGTATGTAGTTTGATATATAGCCACAAAGCATCTGAATGTAGGTGTGAGAATTCTTTGTTGTGTACAGACGTATTTGCTGGTTCTTTACACGGCACTGCACCAAGAGAGCCACGACAATTTGTCTCTCATACCCAATTATGTCCGAATTTAATGAAGTGCGACAATATCTGCTGGCTAGGCTTTAATGTCCAAAGTAGCCGGTGTTACTGTCACATCTTTAGAAGTTATTCTAGGAGATATTTATAAATTCCATGTGATTTATAAGTGGAACCTTTTTTAAGTTGATAAGATAGAAGGTAGATAAGCACCAAAGGACTTCACAAGCCATAATTTATGGAGTGAGGGAGTCATCCCTTCCAATTGCTGGCACTCAAAAAAGAAAAATGGGTGGTCTTTCATAATTCCTACTGATAAACAAGAGTGGGAGGCATTTTTATGAAATTTGATGATCGTGGAAAATCCATCTGCCAGACAAGAGGTTTAGGAAAAGCATCGCTGGAGCTGTTAATGTAGCGAAGTGGTTTGCATTCCAACTCCACATAGATCCTTGAACTCCCACATTTCCTCACCAGTGTTATTTGAAATGCTTTAAAAATACAACACATTGTACTATTATTTTTTTCTGGGCACCGGCATGGCAAAGACAGCAGAAGGGTTTACAAAGCCTCTCAATGCTAGACTAATCCTGTCCACCTTACAGATCATGAGTCCTTTTTTTGTATTTACAATGACTCAAGGTCAGTGAATACATACTCAAAGGATTAAAGTGAGGTTAGCCTGCCCGTGGCTGTGGTTTTCTCCAGGATTGTAAATGTGAGATCGCGACCATCCTTTCATATGCAAACGGTGCTTTATCCAACAAAGTGGCAAACAGATGTGAGCGGAGGGGCGTATGCAATCTGCGAACGGAGTATTCTTTTATCGGCTAAAGGAAAAGGCAGTTACAGAATCTTTTTTAAATCGCATTTCTCTGGGCTTTTTTCTTTCCCTGGCTTGTACTTTTTTTTTGTTTGCTGGTGGTTTGCAGGGGGAAAAAAAGATTGCAATTTCCATTGATCCTAATGAGCTTTCGGTTAAGTCCAACACTGGCTGCAGCACAATGGCAGCATTAGAAATCGCTTTGCATAACAATCGGTGAAAAAGAAACAGTTTAACAACTGCCATAAAAAACACAAAACAAAACAAAAAGCAAACAGTAATTCTGATGTCTGCGTCCCCAGACGTTTCCTGTTGTAGTAAATGCTGCTAGTTCAAGCAACTCAACAAGTTCCAAGTGATAAATTTAACACTGCATGCTTTTATCGTATTTATTTAGAGGTCTGTCTGTTTGCTTTACACGCGGCCATGTTTGTAGTGTCACAAAACCCCAATCAATGGTTGGAGAGAGAAAATAAAGTCTGACATGAGTCAACTGATTTTAATTAATAGAAGGCAGATCGCGGATGCTATATATATAGGCTTTACAGAGTTTTTTTTAGATGCAGAAACAATAAACTTAAACGATTGTTAAGGTAACTAACCTGAGAATACAAATCGTAGACCCGGGTTTATGCCATATTTAGAGTTGATATTTGGGGGTTTCATTTATGTAAGATTTTCCTTACATTTTCTTTATTACTTTATTCTTTTTCTAAATTATAATAAGGGGGGATTCTGTACCAGTAGGTGCTAGTAGGAGTTTTATAGTCTCCTGATTCTATGGTCTACAATTCCTATCATACTTTGGGCAAGGATAGTGGGAGTTATAATCCAAATTGCATGCTGTATCAAAGCCCTGAAGGCAACAGTCATCTTGATGCCACATAGCTAAATATTAATCACTTCAAGGGGTTTTTATTCCTCGTAAAAAGGCAACTCCTGCTGTTATTCAGCACACTGGCACCGCAGCACATTTTGATTCTGAAACAGATGCTCCACTTGCTGGATGCCATGTAATTACTGAGCAAAAATGCAAATTGTTGCTACGGGTTTCCTTAATTTCAGGGTCAAGTGTTTCCAGCTCTCTTGGATTCTTTTACGTGTCAATCTGAGCACCTCGGCAGAGTGACCTTTCACATCCATAAAAACAAAAGGGATTTTGTCAAATCATAGACAGATAGAAACCTTTTTATGCTGCGGCGCTGCTATTAAAATAATTGTGCATCTTAGAAGGGATGGCTCCAAACATTCCATTACAAAAAGCAGATGGGTGTGTGCGCGAGTCAATCCATATACCTTATAGGTACAAATAAACATAAAGCTATTTATACTTCTATTACATACAGAGAGACTTTAAGGAATGGATGAGAGTAATCTGGTAAAACCCAGCTTATGGTTGGAAACCGTCCTACCGGTGATTAAAATCCTGCGATAGATTACAGATTTCTATAAACCCTCGAGCAGGACATACACAGCTGTCACACAGAGCCACATACTGTTTAGCGTATTGACGTTGTTCAGTGAGATCTATACCCTTGTTTACATACACTGAGATTTTTGGGGTCTTAAAACCACGCAACGTAACCCCAAACTGTCTTGTTCACCAGGGTAGGAAGGGCTCTCCGTCATGGATTATCTCTCACACGTCTAAAGTGGTGGACAAAATTGTGATTGTGCATTCGGTTTGTAATCGAAAAAGACAGGTGTCACCGTCTGCTAAAGTAATTTCTCTGCGGTTGGTTGATTGAAGCTGACTTCAATTACAGTTGCGCTTGGATGGATGCACAGGAATGGCTAATGCGAAATCCTAGAAAACGTGGCAAACTGTGGTACCAGAGTGACCTCCGCAGAACTCGGAGCTTAACCACATCGCAAAGTCAATGGATTTGTTCATTATAGAAACTAATGAATGGACATCAATCAGTTTAAGAATGTAATTCAATTTTCTTTTAGTATGCCAATGTGAGCTGTCACTTACTGCTAATTAACATTTATTTTTTCTCTTTATTTCTGCAGGAAAATAACATAGCAAGGATATCCAACGAGGAATATTTCTACAAGGAACGTTTCAAGTATTGGCTAGAGGAAAACTATTGCATTTATTGGAGAATATATAATACTTTTGTCCCTCTATCTTCCACTATATACTTATAAAACAAGTATTACTTGGGGAAAAAAAGTGTGATGTTTTTACAAAGGGTGGGGACCGTTTTTGGGATGTGATTTCTGCGCAAAGTATTCACGTTTCATTGTGCACAGGAAAGAGATTGAGAGGGGAAAAGAAAAAAAACATGTTCTCAACCTGAATGCACTATTCATTTAAGCTTAACCATTATGAATGGTTCCCCAGATGCGGAGGTTGTGTTACTGATATTGCTCGGGAGCGTTTGTGAGACGAAAAGCAATTTCTGAAAATTAAGCCAACCAAAGGAAATTTCTACAGAAACTTTTCGTTTTGCGGAGGAGGAAAAATTAAATTTGTTTTGTGCGACTCAAAAAAACTCTGAAGTGTTCCAATCGCGTAATCTGTATCGCTCATCGTTGTTTGCGATAAATCGGGGGGCTAGAATGCGGACAACCTGTACTCAAATTGGGCAGTTTGGATTGTTCTAAAAGACGCTGTGAACAAGAGACTCTCAAATGAGATAACCCAGACTTCAGCTATTCCTAGAAAGACGAAGCCCTTCGTAGCTCACCACGCACTCTACGGGAGATCTCAAGAGGACGTCGGCTCACACTTTCTAAACAGGTATTTCATTGTCTGTATTCTATAGAGCACTCATGGGCGTTGGGAAGGGGAATGGTTGTTTTCTGTACTCCTATATTGCATAAACTTCAGTATTAGAGATTTTTAATTCTATTTCACTTAAAAGTATTATCTTTTAAGCGGGATGCAGGCAAATTATATTTGGTTATGGAGTCTCCGGTAGAACCGCCAGGTTAATATGAGCATTATTTATCATAATATTAAAATTAACATATATATAACTACCACAATGATATCCTGATGTGGAGTCAGCAGTCCATTTAAATATATTTTTGCATTTCAATCGGTTTAATGCCTCCATGCAACATAACTATTTAATAAAACACATAATTATAGGGCTGAATGAATATTACATTATATGCACCAATAGAAAAATGAATTATTAAGATTAAACATAAACCAGTACCTGTTATTGTATGTAAGTATCACTCAGAAGCATGTTGGGCCTCATCATCCCTTTTACTGTATTCATTTTGATCACTTCTACTTTTGATAATATCCAAAAGTTCTGAATGCTGTGCCAATGCCAAACTATGTATGAACCAACCATCTGAGCAAAACGATGGAACAACAAGTATTATGAGGCTTATGAGGCTTAGCTTTCACCCCAAAGTGCATTGTATACACACAATATTAGAGTCTTAGATGGTTCATAATCAATGTAAAAAAGGATGTTCTAAATGCCAATATCGGATCACTAATTGTGTTTTGTGTTGCTTTGCAGGCTGTGAAGCTCAGAGCCCTGTGGTCTATTTAGAGGCCTTTCTCACCGTTGACAATGACTAGCGAAACATGGAGTTTCATAGTTGCCTGGACTCAACTGTTATTATTATTCCGAATGGCTCCACCGTACGTCAGCGCCAAGTCTTGTCCGTCAGTGTGCCGGTGCGATGGAGGTTTTATTTATTGCAATGATAGGGAGTTGACATCTATTCCATCAGGGATACCAGAGGATGCTACAACTCTCTACCTTCAAAATAACCAGATCAACAACGCCGGGATACCGTCTGACTTAAAAGGCTTGGACAAAGTTGAGAGAATCTACTTATATCGTAACAGTTTAGATGAATTTCCAATAAACCTCCCCAAAAATGTTAAAGAATTGCACCTGCAGGAAAACAATATACGGGCTATTAGCTATGATGCACTTTCACAAATTCCTTCCATTGAAGAACTGCATCTAGATGATAATTCCGTGTCTGCTGTCAGTATAGAGGACGGAGCATTCAGAGACAACATTTATTTAAGGCTTCTCTTCCTTTCGCGAAATCACCTAAGCACAATACCCTGGGGTCTGCCTCGAACAATTGAAGAGTTACGTTTGGATGATAATCGCATTTCCACTATTTCAGAGATTTCATTGCAAGATCTCACCAATCTGAGACGTCTCGTTCTGGATGGAAATCTTTTAAACAATAATGGCCTTGGGGAGAGGGTCTTTATGAACCTAATTAATTTGACAGAACTCTCATTAGTGCGCAATTCACTCACATCGCCGCCTGCAAATCTACCAGGCACAAGCCTGAGAAAGCTTTACCTACAAGAAAACCACATGAACTACGTGCCACCCAACGCGTTTGCTGATCTGACACAACTATACCGACTTGACATGTCAAACAACAATCTCACGGTTTTACCTCAGGGTATATTTGATGACCTGGACAATTTAACACAGTTATTTCTACGCAGTAATCCTTGGTACTGCGGTTGCAAAATGAAATGGATACGTGACTGGCTGCAGTCTTTGCCTTCCAAAGTTAACGTACGCGGGCTTATGTGCCAGGCCCCAGAACGAGTTAGAGGCATGACCATCAAAGACCTTAACAAAGAACTGTTCGATTGTAAAGACAGAATTGACGCAAACACCATCCATGTGACCACGACAATGCTCAATACTTTACTTCCAGCGCAAGGACAGTGGCCAGCGGTGCCTGCAACTAAACAGGCTGAGATAAAGCTTCCAGATATAAATAAAATCTTTCGAACCACTCCAATACCCATTAGAAAGATAATAACAATTCATGTAAAATCTGTCACTACAGAAACAATACACATATCTTGGAAAACTGCATTACCAATGACTGCCCTGAGACTGAGTTGGCAACTGGGTCACAGTCCAGTCTTCGGATCTATAACAGAAACCATTGTGACTGGTGATAGGACGGAGTATTTGCTTACAGCCCTTGAGCCAGAGTCCCCATACCGAGTATGTATGGTTCCCATGGAAACCGGCAACCTTTACTTATTGGACGAAACACCTGTTTGCATTGAAACAGAGACAGCTCCGCTTAAAATGTACAACCCAACCACAACGTTAAACAGAGAGCAGGAGAAGGAACCATATAAGAACTCTAGTTTACCACTGGCCGCCATCATAGGGGGGGCAGTGGCTTTGATAGCCATCACACTCCTCGCTTTGGTTTGCTGGTATGTCCATCGGAACGGATCCCTGTTTTCTAGGAACTGCGCATACAGCAAAGGCAGGAGAAGAAAAGATGACTATGCAGAAGCCGGAACCAAGAAGGACAATTCAATCCTGGAAATCAGGGAGACTTCTTTTCAAATGATACCAATAAACAGCGAACCCATGTCTAAGGAGGAGTTTATCATACACACTATATTTCCACCCAATGGAGTGAGCCTTTACAAAACCAGTCACAGTGAAAGCAGCAGTAACAGAAGTTACAGGGACAGTGGTATACCAGACTCCGATCATTCACATTCATGATGGCGAATGTGGAAGGACTTATTTTTTATAGGAACTTTATTAAAGTGACTGAAATTCACTGTTCCACTGTAAAACACTGGATTAAAGATTGAAGGAGCAATGTACTGTACATTTGCCATATAATTTATATTTAAGAACTTTTTATTAAAAGTTAAAGAATTTCAGGTCGAAGCTACAATTAAATGTAGTTTGACACCTGAACACAATGCTCTATTTTAGTATTTTTTTGTAATTTGTACTGTATTTTCCTTGCTAATATTGGACGTTACAAAACATTTAACTCTTTGTGTTCTACTGAGTAAAATGACTTGTCGACTGTGAAAGTGAATTTCTTTGCCGTGTTGAACAATCAGGACTTTTTTTTTGTTGCAGTATAAAGCACAGATCATTTTTGGGATTTTTTTTTCAAAAAAACATGGTACACAAGATGTAGCTACAAAAATATAAAACCAAGTATTGGCTGTATAAAAACTGTATGCAACTTAAAGACTCAATAAACAATAAGTGTTTAGTAACGGGCATTATATGTTGTCTGAATGCAACCACATGTTTATTCATGATAAATCCTGAAATGACTGATACGAGTTAAGCAATTACTGTACATTTAATTCTAAATTAACAGATCTGTAACATTATTTTTGAAACCCAACCCTATATACGGTCACCCATCAATCTTAATTTTAAACCGAAAGTCAGCCACAGTCCATCCATTTGCCTATTTTGACAATGAAAATTATTTTTCCATTCCGTTGTACAGCACTGTGAAATATAAAGGCACTATAGAATTTAGCAATCCATCTTTCTAAAACATGTATGTATCAGATACCAATAAATTGCCGTACAAAGCTAGAAAGTGAAAAGTAAAAAAAAAAAAAAGGTCCAGAAGTGCAAAGTACTCGACCACAAAACCCTATTGTTTATGCAAAGCTGACAATTCTAAAAGACACAGAATAAAGCCCTTTACTAGAACACGTATAGATCAGAATAAAGATGTACCATGTTCATTTTTGCCTTCCTGATTATTATGAGCTATTTAATATTTAAACAAACCATACAAATTTGTTGCCATACTTTTTAATTTTTCTATTTTCTCCAGATAAAAACCAAAGTGCGTTGTATGCCCTTTGGCCAGTCTTGTATGTGCCTTGAACCAATGCTACATGTATTAGGCTTTCATTCAGTGACAACTTTTTCATACTTGTTGAACTATGAAAAATACTGGTCTTATTTGCTGAATAAAACGAGAAAAAAGTATATCAGTATTGTGATTTCCTTCTGCAAGTCCTTTTTTTTTTTTATGAAAGAGCGGAGAAAGTAAAAGAATTAAAAAAAACGTAAGCACATTTGCAAAACATTATTGGGAAACCTAATCAGATGCAATTATTGGGAGATTTCTATTGCTTCTTTGTTCTGCGAAGTCCTATCATTTTGTATCTGCAATTTTCACCATCAGGCTATCAATAGTATTAAGTGTCATGCAACCCTAGAATTACAAACATACCGGCAGAAGGCAAGCGGGAGGTGGAGATAATTCTCCGGGGATCATACAAGTACCCAACTGTCTAAACATCTTTGGTGTGCATGCGCCAGTCCTAACTCTCCATGGCTATGGGAGAGGATGACTGATTGACCTGGAATTATCTTAATTTGCAGTTCTTAAGAAAAGAGCATTCTTCATTCCGTGTGCGCTGCCACCAGGTTTCCCAAAATGATGTTGACATATCTTTAGTATGAATTTCCTGAGCATTAAGGCTAGCAATTAACATGCAGCCAAACGGCTCACAAAGCAGACATTTTGCAGTAACTCTCTCCCCTGTTCTAGTCACAGAATTTAGCCAGAACATGTGCGTTAAATATAGATTAATGTTAATATTCATCTGACCTCAGTTTGTTTTGTGTCTTACATTGTATTTCCATTTGACTTCCTTAACAGACAGAAATGGCAATTTTGATCACATTTGGTTGTTATATTTCATAAAGTGAAAATCCAGATAGAAATTGAGTGTTCTTAGAGTATGCACAGAAAATCAGCTGTGTAGCACACAAAATATTCCAGCTACTTCTATTACAACATTTATTACAACTATATGGTCATTCCCAACACTTACTTGTGACGCATGGCCAAAGAGGGACACTTTTATATTAGGTATGGTTGGAGGCTAAAATAAGGAGCTTGCTGAAACTTTTTGTGTCTATTGATAGTAATATTTGTAAAAGAGTAACATATTTACACGTATAATGTACTTATACAATTATAAGCACATTGTTCATATTTATTCACACTGGCCAACGAACATTCGGAAGCTCCTAGAAAAGAGGGGCATCAGACGTTCAAGGGGAAAATATGAATGAGTCAAAATTCATATCACTAAAGAATTCTTTTTGGGAAGGTTTTGGGCAATCAGCAACACTGTGAATTATATTTACGTTTTATATGACAAGAAAGACTTAGATGACAATATCCCATATCGACTGATTAAAAAAAAAAAAAGCCATGTTGCCATAGATGTATAAACGCATATTAGATTAAAACACACACACACACACATATATATATATATATATATACACACACCTGTGTGTTTATTGTGGAATTTATTAATGGACTACATGGCACCCAGGCTAGTACAATATTTTTGAAGATTTTAGAGGCTGAATACAGAAGATATTGGACTTGGGGGGGGGTAACTTTTTTTATTCATTTAGTATATACCCAGCATAAATCATGTTTAACTTTTTTGTGCTTTTTTTCCTCCTTCACATTCATTGTTTTGTAAAAGGTTGTATTTTCTTCTGCTGAGAAATTAAATATTCCATTTAATGTGACAAACCGTAAACCAAGCACATATAATACTACTGAAAACAGCTGACTTCAGGGCATACAATTTTTCTTATTATGCACACATTACCTGAACATATGGGTGCCGTAAAGTCTTTAATAACCGCGTATATCTCAGCTTGTTACAGGAATGTATTTTTTTTTAAATCATGTTTGTTGTTCTCTATATATAAAGTACAAGGAACGACTTTTTATACTAAAAACAGATACTATATTAATATTTTTAATGTGTTAGAAGTTAGAAGTCTCATAAGGAGATTCTTCACTAACTGGTAGGGTGGCTTGGAAAAACATGCCTCGGCATTCCCCGAAACAGCCACTTTTATCTGGGATCCTCCCTTAACCCTACGTGCTGACGTCAGCGAACGACGTACCGCAGGGCCATAAAAGATGGATGACGGACACTTAACGGATACACACACAGAGACTACGGACTTTTACGTATTCATTACTATTATTTTATCGACCGAGGTGGTTTTACTACAGATTCAAGATTGATAGAAGATTCCTATAATCAGACACTCTCCTGAGGAAGCCAACAAAAACGGCGAAACGCGTTGAGAGACACTTATATAGAGTTGGAGTCTCACAGAACTTTATTTTATGTGCAGATGCATAACATTACAGTTATGCCATCAAGACTGTAAGTGCATTTTTTTTCTTTGCGATTAGGATTATCTCAAGATATTGCACTATTTCGGTTTTATGTCCATTTCTACAGATTTTATGAAGAAATAAATAGTTTGTCAACTTTAACCCTTGAGGAGCTTCTCATACTACTTTTGTTTGTGAGTGCATTCCCGTAATAGCTTCACCGTATCCACTATACACAATATCATTGGTTTTTGATCTGGTTGATGATTGACAGAACTTTACACCTATGCAGGATTACATACTAGTTTTTGGAATGACTTCCTACCATCACCCTTCAGTGCCACCAGGAGCATCATCCTTACAATCATGACGTTTCATCTGAAAACGTTTGGGCATACTCTCTTCAATAAAATTCAGTATGTTTCTTAAAGTAGGGTGAGCCTAAATTTATTCCATCTGCCCCCAAGGGAATTATTTTACCTTAAAGACTGCACCCTTTCTTGTAATTTTTAATAATATTTTTGTTTAAATATGATTCTTAAAAATACTACTTAAAAATACCCAGGTTATGTTCAGTCACTTAACCAAAGTATAAGGCAGGTAGGTAAAGTAGGCAAAACAACATCATTTTATATTTTATTTATTTCCTTACATCTTCTTCTTGTGAGAGGAGTGAAACAGTGCTAGAAAAGAAACTCAGTTAAGATTATTGTAGATCCTACAATTTTTTTTTCTTTGAAGAAAAAAAAATCTCTTCTCACTCTAATCACCCAATATTCTGATCACAGTATGATCAACAACGGTGGATATCTCTACTCTCTACCGACTGAACCTTTCTGGTCTAAAGGCTGACAGCACAAGAAGGAAATGCCCAACAGAACAGATGCTGGCTCTCGCTGACAAGGACAATCTGAGCTCCCATGTATCTGGAGAGAGATCTCGCTGCCAATATAAAAAGCCACAGGATGTGCCGTTACATCCTGCCGTTCTTCTAACCTCTTTTTTCTCTGGATTATATCTTAATGGACATCAACCAGTTAAAGTGGCGCTACAGGCTAAAGGATGCAACTTGGAACAGGTGAATAAATACCTGTGGACAGTCTACAAGTTTGAGATAACTATCACAGGAATAGGGTAAGTGAGGTTAAATAAAGACAGCTCCTGCCAGAGATTGATGGATAGACAGGACAATTCCTATCAGAAACAAATATGTGATGAGCTATATGTCTGGGGCAGACTGAAAACACAATATGTGCCATTGCCCTGCTGGCTCCTTTAGTACTTAGTGGTTTAGTGATGAAGCGCTGAATGACATATCCTGCTACTGATCACCGACATGAAATCATGTCTTACAGAACTCGGCATCTAAACAAAGTGTTTGGGAAAATAAGAAAACCAAGGATTGCTTTTTTGACCACACAAACAATCCATGTACTTAATAATAATAATGATCATAAAGTAAAATTTTACAAAATGAAACCACCAAAGATAATTTTCGTTGCAGGTAGAAGCCTCTAGGGAGATTTAGCTATCAAGAAATGACTTTCCCCTTTTATAAGATTTTTTTTTCTTTTTTACACATAGATGTTTATTGGTTTATTATTCTTACCTATGCATTTTTTACTTTTTGTTTTTTTATTCTGGCAAACACAATGCCTTATATATTATTAATAACTGAACCGAATTAAGAGATGACCTCCGCCTACTGTACCATCTGCCTAACACTTAACTTGCACATGCAAAAAAATTATAAAAAGTATAAACATACATAACTTGGAGGTAAAATGAGCTCAAACAGGAGAGATAGTTATTTAAAAGTGTTTGCTAAGCCAATAATTCATGGTACAAAACTAGTGGTTTGAGGAATACATAAAACAACCAACAAGACTGTGGTAGATAAGAGGAAGAGCCTTCCAACAGAAGTGGTATGGATTGATACCTTGAGGAAATTTAAGCCTGCATGGGTTAGCGATTACTATCCTATATAGGCTAGGTCTAGGAACAAGTCAAACTTCAGGTCCTACTGCAGACAGACACATGGGCAGACTAGATTGCCGAAATGGTTATCTGTTCTTTTCTTCTAACATACTTAGCAGTTTGCTATTTTAGGTATTTTTTATTTGCTGTATGCTTTGGATTAACATTTGAAATCCTCAGCATGCTAATCTCACTTCACTGTCACACTGAATAGCGTAGAACTGAATGTGCGGGACTTAATCCCCCAGGAGGACCATTTGGCTAGTGGAGATCCGTAGGGATGAGTTTCCTGCCACATTTCTCATAAACAAACAAGCGCCCACTGAACTCAAGTAGACTTGGCACAGCCTTGGGCGGATTGGTGAATAATGAATCCAACCTGTAATTGCAGAGATGAGCTAAATTCAGTTCTGAGTGATTCAGCAACTTTATTTTCACAGAAATATGTATAATTCAGAATGTAATTATGTAGTAAACTTAATGTCAAAATGAAAAAAATGGATATAGCCCTAAATTACATTAAAACTCATTCAACAAGGATGTGATATAGTCAGATTTTTCAATAAGACCCTGGTAGGGGGGTAGAGGGGGGGATAAGCAGTGCCATGGGGCCATGATTGAGAGCTATGAAATAAAATGTGTTTTGCACAATAATAAGTTAAATGACCCTCAATGAACAAATTAGGGATACTAGAAATGTAATTATTTACAACACTCAGAGCTGTCTCCACGTGCAATATGTTCTATTATAAATCTAATGAAAAAATGCTCCAAACACATCTGGTACCTATAGAAGCTTGTTGCCTTCTACAGAAGTCAGGATCTACAAATAAAACAGGGCTGAAAACATTTTTGAACACGTCCAGCTACCCAGATTGTTTACAATTACTGACCCATGACAGCCATTGTGTTGCCATCATAAGGGTTTGTTGGAGGAAGGGGCAGCCACCTCCTCTAGATCCAGTGACCCGTCTCCAATGCTGATGCCTTGTGGGTGCTTTGAAATACTTTAAAGGGACAAAGTGTGTATGTAACGGCTATGATGCACAATATGACATGTAATATGCTTTCTTTTTTGATACAGTACTCGTATATTATTCTGTAATTATTTGTCCTGGCTCTGCATTCCCTACGAAATAACAGCTATGTTTATTGAAGGATGCTGCATTTGAAGAGCTTTTGCACAGGGTCAATGAGACGGGTTAAGTTTGGTAAACAGAACATATAATTACGGATACAATATTGGCTACGTCAGGGTAGGCTTAGTGTACTGCATTAAAAATTAAACGCCAATGTGAAAATTCAATGAATTAACTTATCATACTCAGACACCTGGTGACAGAAAGCACTCACGATTGTTTAGCAACAATCCTTAACATGGATTCCAGGAGTATAATACATTTACCCAATATTAAATTCAAATAGTACAAAGGGAAATATGCACTATGGAAACTAAAGATTACAAAATACAATATTATTGAGCATGGACGGCGTATAGCATGAATATGAGATGTCCAAGTAAATCATTTTACACACGGATACGCTGTATTATGATAAACAAAATGTTTTTAAAAGAAATATAAATATATAATACATATATATATTGATTTTAAATTATTTAATTTTAGTTATGTTTTAAACTAATAATTAAACAAATATTACTTTAAATATACTTTCAATGTCAATTGACTAGATTAAAGATCACCCTCATCTACCAATAATATATTTTTTTTTTTTGCACAGATGTAGCAGTTTTTATTAGCAAGTATGGATACTTTATTAAATGATATTGCTTGTTTAGTGTTTAGTGTTCTGGCTAGACACACCATTATTATTTGAAATGACAAGGACAGGGATGTCTAAACTAAAATTTAAAAGAGGGGAAGGGAGGGACCACATTAATAGCTGGGTTTGGTTCAAAGTCCTGTGAATACACACATTGACATTTACAGAAGTTGTGACTCCAGACTTGACCCAAGTGTCTGATCTCCCCAACTCACCCATTGGCAGCAGTCGGACAATATACAGGCCACTTTAATCAGTCCTGAGTCAAGAAACCAAGGAGCTGTCAAGCCCTCCAAGATCTGCCATCACCCCTAGTCCATGTCCCGTTTTTGATGAATATTGTAAAATAGTAGAAACATCCATGAATTTACAGATAGATGGATCTGCACCTGAAAGAGGTTCTTTTACTTTCATTCGATTTTTTTACTTATTTTTAACTGTAAAACAGATCTCTGGTATATTGTTCACATGGAAACCACTGCTGCATCTTCACACATTCTAACCGGCAGTACTGAAATTTCATTTTGAAAAGCAGATAATAACAAGGTTGATGAAAAAGCCTGAGTGTGAAGTATTCTAACCAAATCATGCAGCTCAATGAATGAGCCTTAGGAAACCAGAGGCGTACTCTCAGTGCACGGAACCCAGATTCCCAGCCTACTCATGGTCTACATAGCATGGCACCCACATATCATATGATACCTTTGAAATAATGACAAATACAAAAGTGCCATCATAGAATTTGATAGTAGATTAGAACGATTCGGCCCAGATAGTCGTTTTTTGGTCTTTAAAGACTCAATCCTTAATTAGTTCTTGGCCTTGTTTTAGTTCAGGATAGCCATATGCCAGTCCAGTGTTTATTGAAATTCCTGGATTGTGTTAATTTATACCACTTCTGATGGAAAGCTGAGCAATTTATCTACCACCCTATCAGTAATGTCAAACTTCTTTGCATTGCACCTAAGCCTCTGGCCCTCTAGTTCTACATTTCTCCTTTTTTTTTTTTTTTTTTTTTAATTCCCTTCCCTTCAGTATTCATATGTTTATATTACATCCCTCTGTCTTCTTGCTTCCAAGCTAGACATACCGAGCCGGCTTAGTCTTTTTTATTCGGCTAACCATTCACTATTTTAGTAGCCCGCCTGTAAAATC
Source organism: Spea bombifrons (assembly GCF_027358695.1). Classification (NCBI taxonomy): domain Eukaryota; kingdom Metazoa; phylum Chordata; class Amphibia; order Anura; family Pelobatidae; genus Spea; species Spea bombifrons. The sequence continues at coordinate 18,183,617 of NC_071089.1, read as the reverse complement.
TTCTTCTAGAGATGGGGTCCTCTAGTTGAGGAGCGACCAGAGATCTGTGAAGTGGCAGAACCACCTCTCTCTTCCTGCCACCAATGTCTCTCACTATAGAACCAGCACCCTGCTTCTGTTTTATGATGCCTTCTTATAAATATGATAGTTTTATTTATGGCATTATCCGATTTTAAAATGATGTGATTTTAGATGTTCTATCCTATCCTTTAACATAGTTTGCATTAATTTGTGTATAGAATCATTCCTGGTGCAAGATTTGAAAAGTGCCCTTATCACCACAGCAAACAAAGGATCATTTCACCTGTTTCCACAGTGATAAGCTCACTTTTCAATCGTTACGCCAGAATAACATCTTATACAAAATCCACGCTGAGCTTCACTTTACCCCCTCCTTCTGGAGAAAGCTTCTATACAGAGAAAGAGGCAAAAAGTGGGCAGAAATTAGAGGCAAAGACACAGAAACCGTGCTGTAGAAAAAGACATACTGGATAAGGTGTGTGATATAGAAAAGGAAAGTAGCATCAGTGAGACACTCAGAAGGAGACATATAAACACATGCACACGATGAACTGACAGGTATAGAAAAGTGCATCTAAGTCTTTAATATGATGTCATCAAAAAGTACAGGCTTAGACAAGTTTCATCGCCTTGTCACTTCAGAATAATTCTAAACAATAAAAATAATGTAATACATTTATAGGTGGTCTAAAGCATTAAGCAGTCGCGTGTTTAGTAGCCTTACCCTTTAACTCGTTGAGTCACCTTCGGACCTACCTGTACATCCTTAAAATGTGTGGCAAGAAGCCCATTAGGATGTTAAGTTGTGACATCTCCACTACAAAGGAAGATCAGGCTGGTTTCAACAGCCGCCCTAGACCCTTCCCCGTCAACAGAAGCCAGCATCGCGAGCACCAGTACACTATCATTCAAGAAATCATGCGATGGGGCATTCCCTTCCGGTTGTTGTCACTGTTGACACACAACATACATTCACTTGAGGACAAGATAGCCCATTGCTCCCCCTGCTGACTGCTTGCAATTATTGTAATCTGCAATGTAGGCCTGTAGAGCCCTGCTTGCTGATCACATTGTAATCAGCACAAACAGATCAGGAGAAGGAAAGTGAGAAAATAGTTTCTCCAACTTAAAATAAAAATAAAAAAGGGGGGGTTGAATATAAACTAAATAAATAAAAACAAACTTAATTGAAACCCATGAACATCACTGGCATAAAAAAAGTTTGAGCAATCCCCAAAGGGATCTTGAGCCATACTTTACTAGGAATCGTGCAAAAGCATACAAAATAATAATCATTAAAAAAAAATTGCCCCTTACCACTTCCACTATAAGTAAAAATCACTACTTCCAAGCTTTTTAAGTCTATAACATTATAAAATATGTAATATTGTATAATATGTAAAGCATGGGTGTGGCCCTCTGGAACATAAAACAATATGTATGTGGGGTAATCAGATATTGCTGAAAATACATTGGATCATTGTTCAGCTGTGGCGCTTACAGTATAGAAAAAAATTTAAGATTCCTAAAATGTGATATATTTTTCTTTTTTTGTATAGTTTTGCAATCTATTTTCACTAATAATTGTTATGTTTTATGTATTTTTTTTAAAGGCCCTACTTCTCCTGAACAAAATGATGTATACTTTGTGCAGATTCCTCAAATATGGAAAAAGGGAATCATGATTTAACAAACATATGACAAAATATTTAGGTCCTTTGGTTATGAAAGGTTGCAAAGGGTGTAGGTTTTCTCACATTACAAACAGAGCTGGTCATACTCCAAAGGGCAACCCAGGTAAGAATACTCAATTTTTATCATTACATTTTCACAAATTGTGTGTTTACACAATTTCATTAAAACAAAAAACACACATTTTTTCGTTTTGTGTTGCTATTTTTTTTTAAACATTATTATGACTTTTAAGGGCTTCAGACCCTTCTACCTAGGAAGAATACGCCGCTGCCCAGTACTCCCTAAACTGATTCAGGAGCCGCAGGTAGCCTGGAGCTATAATTGTCCCAGATTACAAATGCATTCCTCTTAAGGAATAACTGCTCAATGGTTTAATCTCGGTTGCAGGAGTGGAGTCCATAGGACAATGCCTCTTACCTTTATGCTCTAGGGTAAAAATGGAAAGGTCAGCCCTAACCAACACTTTAAAAAGGTTACACTAAACCAGACCATGAATGGAAGTGAAGTCAAGAGATTATGTGTCAGGCCACAACACAGTGTTTGGTTACTGGAGAGCTGGTGGTCAGAATCATAACGAAGACAATTGCTATTTAATTATGTGTAAGGAATTGGAGAAACATATCTTTTCTTTTTGCCAGTGTAGTGAAAAGAAGAAGGGTGCTAGAGACAAAAGTGTTCCAGACAAGAGAATATAATCGAACTTCAAATCAGAGAATGGACTGAGGTTCTACAGAAGGCTTTAACCATTGTACTGATAGACTACTGTGGCACATAGTGTGTGCTCCCCAGTATGGACGTGAAAGTGTTAATCACACAAGGGACACCACAGACATTTTTCATTTGTGAAGACTCAGACTGACTGCCTCACTACAGACAGTATGCCTGAGTGTACAGCTCCGCAGAGATGCTTTGCAGATCTCCTCCAGACATACTGATTTTATAAAAACACTTTCACAAAACCTGAGATTCCATGTGTTATTTTAGGAACATTCATTTTATTTTAAAAACGTTCAGTTCTTCCAGCCTGCCCCCTGTGGAAAACTCTACTTACTCTAGTAAGCCCGTCTAACAGGCCTCTGTGCAAATGGCAAGGGATGGCTGGCACAGGGACCAGAGGGGTAACAATACCCTGAAGATTTTGGGCAATTCCCATAAGCTTTTTGTGTGTTCTTGTTTGCAGTGTCTTATATAACCGATGGGATGACAAAGTCTTTAGGCAGCATCTATTCCACAATGGAATGTTTTCTGCGTTCTTTCTCTATATACCGTATTTGCTCGATTATAAGACGAGGTTTTTTCCAGAGCAAATGCTCTGAAAAATACCCCTCGTCTTATAATCGGGGTCGTCTTCTAATCAGACCCCAAAAAAATGCTGGCGCCATGCTGCTTACCGGTCGCGAGCAGCGTCTCTTCTGTTAGAAGCAGGGCAGGAAGCTTGCAGCGTCCTCACAGAACTCTATCTCCCCCCTCCCTCCTCTGAGGGCGGGGCCAGAGAAGTTGCTACAGCCGGTCCCCTGCAGAAGTCTGCGAGTGGGAGATCTGCAGTTCAGGTGAGGGGGTGGGGGAGGGTTTTTGAGTATGTGTGAAGTGTGTGTGATTAATGGAATGAATGAGTATTTAAATGTTTGTGAATGAGTGTGTGTGTGATAGCATGGATGTGTAAGGGGGGTGGGGGTTGTAGCATGGCATATGGAGGCTGTAATCCCACTGCTATCATCCCCAGGTTCCAGCATGTACTGGCTGCCTTGGCTTGATAGGAGTGTGATTGCTGTTAGCAGTTTGATATATATATATATATCAAACTGCTAACAGCAATCACACTCCTATCAAGCCAAGGCAGCCAGTACATGCTGGGTTAAAAGGCATATCATGGGGCTGAGTGGCATATAGGGGGTTAAAATGCATTTCTGGACCTCCAGAAATGCATTTTAACCCCCTATATGCCACTCAGCCCCATGATATGCCTATATACCTCCAGAAATGCTTTATACCCCCCTATATGCCACTCAGCCCCATGATATGCCTTTTAACCCCCTATATGCCAGAGTGGCATACAGGGGTATAAGGCATATCATGGGGCAGAGTGGCAAATAGGGGGGTATAAAGCATTTCTGGGGGCAGAGTGGCATAACTGGGGGGGCAGGTTGGCAAATAAAAGGAAATTTAAAAAATATATTTTTCTCAATCATAGCTTTTATTAAACATGAAAATAATTTACATTAATTAATATTTACTGGTAAAACTTTTTCCCTATAGGGTAGTCTTATATTCAGGCTTTTTGTTTTTTTCCTAAATTAATATTTTGATTTTGGGGGGTCGTCTTATAATCGGGGTCGTCTTATAATCGAGCAAATACGGTATGTTTAATTTTTCCAGAGTATAGAATGTGCATCTAGCAAGCATATCTGGGGCTAGCGGTGGCCATCACACCCCTCTCGAAGCCGCTCCCCAGAAATAGCGTACCCAGGGTATGCTAGCTAGTCAAAGTCATTCTCGGGGCTAATGTTACTGTTCCTGCCCTAGGCTGAATGATGGCAGCCCTCCTTGACAGGTGGCATAGATATTTCCAGTTCTCAGACAGAATAATTAAAAAAGGCAAATACACAGGTACCCAGCCTCCTGGCTGCAATATAAAATATATTTCTGAAACAAGTAGAATTCTCGTATAACAGGTGGAATAAATAGAAGTTTGTATAACTATATGAAGTATTTCTTTAGAATGTATTTTTTCTTCAGATCGCGCGTATGCTAGTTGTATAGCCGTCCAGGACCGCCACTAAAGAACGTGATTTAAGTTATTTTTTAAAAATACATGTCTTATAGGCTAGGTCACACCTTATTCCTTGCAACCCAATGCACAGACACACTGCTGATATGGTAAGTCTGGATCATGTGGACTTAATATTACTGTAAATTAAGCTACTCGGAAAAGGCCAAAACCAGAGGGCAGAAATTCAACTTATAAATTTCATGGACCTCGAAAACACAAAATCCTCAAAAAACAGCTATCAAAGTGATTTCAATCCAATGATCCAGTACAAAGTCAAAAGATGTAAGCTGTTCTAATCCAAAGCTCTCAGCTGCTTAAAGCTCCAGCCCTCTCCTCCTTGTTGCCAGGACCCAGCTGACATGTTCTTCAAAGACAAGGAGTAACGGAGTTCTGCAATGCTTGTCGACAGGGGCTCTTCAGAGGTTTTCAAACTGACAGCTGTTTGCTTTGGGTTTATATACTACAAAAACAACTCAGGAGGTGGATGACATAAACGGCACCACGTTCCGGTCCAAGAGTTTTAATACAATGAGCTTCGCTCTGGGCAAGCTGCAGCAATCAGCACATTTTGACAGGGCATTTAGGCTAGGATGTTATTTTCGTAAAGAGTATGCCGTTTTTCAGGCTCTCCGGAGAAAGATTTATAGTGGTACCTGTGGCAGACCTCTCCAAAGGCGTACATTATTTTGATTTTTGTTTCTTGGTAATTAACGGCAAATTGTTTGCCTTGGAGATTTTCTCTCACTCTTTTTTTTTTTGCCCAGGGGAGAAAGGACACAGCAGACATGAATTATACGGTGTTTTCAATTTTACTTCTAGTAAATCAATATCTTTACAGCAAGAGCACAAAAACTGTTTTAAACCAGAAGATCTAATTTCCTGGCTGGAATTTCAAATCTTGAATTTTTAACTTCCAAAAAAAAAAAAATAGATTTCCTAGGTTCATTGAAATTTTATATATATATATATACATATAATTACTATTTTTCTATGTGACTAAACCTTTAAAAGGAAAGAAAATATGCCAAGGTAAACCGGATGTTTTTGCATTATATGACATTCTATTCCACTTTGACAAAACATTTATTGCGTAATTCAGTACATGAAACAAATAAATCTTAGCGGATCTGTCAGTTTATTTTTTCCTCTGAAGGTTTAATCACATAACAAAAAAAATGAGAATCCGTTTCAGTGACATTTTTTGTGTCACGTGACAAAGAATTTCCTGAACAATTATGAATGAGGTAGAGTTATTTCTTAGAACAGATTGACCATTCAGCAGCACATTATGTTTCTATTGCTGTATTTAGTAATAAGAACAATTAAATTAAGCGGTATACAGGGAACATCATCAAGGCTAAGTATCATATCTGGGAACATGCCAAAGTAGGCTACCCAGAGCTTGCCCAGCTTCTGGAGAATGGCTTAAATGAAGGGCCAAAGCTAGCCCAGACTGCCTGTAGAGGGTGAGGAGTGAGCAGACTTTGAGGTGTGGTGCCTTCAACACCACTCCACTGCCCTGAGAAACAAGAAACTGACCAAGAGTCAGTAGTGTAAGGCTTTGCTGTCATTTTAAACCTCTTCCCCCACACCATTTATAACCATTTCTAACCATGCTAGCAAGCAGCCATTCTGGACTGCCTGCTCCATGGGCTGTTCAGAGTCTAAATATTATTTGTTTTAATTGTCAAAGAAGGTGCTTATTATGTCCAATCTGTCATTTTTTTCAGTAACATAAATCTCACACGTACTTTCAAATGTGCAAGGCTTGCCCAACGGCCTTTCCTGCACTACAGAAAAGTGCATAACAGGCATTCTAGTCCTTTTGACTGTAAAGGTTAACCTTCTGCAGATCAAACCAAGGCAATGTGCTGATAAACCTGCTAGCACTTGTAAGGTTAAAATGCTACACGAATGAACAGGTTCTTACAATAAATACGTGCTACCTACGATATAGCAAACATTAAAGGTTACGTGAGCCTGAGTCCTATACAGTCTTACAGTGAAAATCTATTTCATAAGAGGAACCTCAGCCCCATGCACCATGAAAACAAAGAATTGACTTTTTATTAATTCCCACTGTCTACAAATAATGTAATCTAACAACTTTTCATTTGCTTTTTTTTTTCGGTCTGACCGTTTGGGGAAGTTACTCGCAATTCGTCTTACATGCATGGTCATGTGACACAATGGTTAATATACTTTTTATACTAGAATCATGGCATTAGAGTCACACAGTATATTTTCCTTGACATGCTTGATCTAGTCAGGGTGGAAGGCTGGTTGCTAAATTACCACAGAATGTATTTTTGCCAACATTTTCAACCAAGTTTTAACTAATGTTCTTGCAAACCTGCAGCTAATCCGCTTCCCTGTTATGAACAGGTTTGCTTTATTTATTTCATAATACCCACAAGCTTCAACTGATAGCATGGTTCAATCAAGGGATCTTATTGAAATTAAAAACACAACATAAATTCAACCTACTGGTGTAAACATGAATTAACAGTCTGAAGTGCTTTTAGGTTCATAAGTACCAATCATAAAACAAAACTGTGCTGCTTATTCTCTACCAAATGGAAGGAATCAGCAAGCTTTGACTTGTCACTGCATTGTAGTGTGTTATCACCGCGATGCAGTTGCGAAGATTCACAAATGTTGAGTTCTACATTCCTAATTTTTAGGAGAAACAGCAACATAACTCCGATGTTTAAGCTCACTAGAAATTCCCTGGTGGTCAAGCCCAGACTGCCCATCTAGGACACCAAGCAAATGCTCAGTAGGCAGCTGGCCGACAGCCACACACATATCAGGGCTGGATTGTCCGGCCGCATGCCATATAAGCAGAAAAATATATTCTGTGGCTACGCATGACCAGCCTTTGGTGGTGCATACATTATCAGATGCCCCGTTATCATTACGCCAGTGATTATGTAGAAATTGACTGAGGTGCAACTTTTAACTAGGGTTGTTTTTCTAGACAAATACACATTGTTACAATAATAGTATATATTTAAATTGGTATATACCACAAGCTTACAATTCTTGGAAATCAAAATTAGGTCTCCGACAACCTCCTTTCAGATTCTTATTAGCCTTGTGCCCCTCAATTCTTTTTGGTATTACTACTACTTTGGATGTATTGCACCTACATTGTCTCCTTTTAATGTTTAACATTTCAGAAGACTGGATAGTAACCATCATCCGGTTCCATTCCAACAGTGCTCCTAATGATAGCTTTAAAAAAAGAAAACTAAAACTCCTTTATCAACACCTTCCAAAGCTCTGCTACTGTTGCCAATCTTACACGCAGGAGACACAATATAAAAATACATTTTGTACGCCGCTCACTGTGAATACAAAAATAAACAAATGGTAGCAGTAAAGCTCAAGTCAAACCTCTTCTAACGCCTGCTGAAGGCCTGTGCGAAGATTGTAATTAGATTGCTAAAACCCTGAATTCCAAGCTGTTCTGAAAATCACTTCTGAAACTCTATTCATCTATCGTACCTTATATTTGTCTCCCAAGAGAAATTAAATTCCCCAGCCATCGTGCTCTATAAAATCACCTAAGTAAGGACAGGCTACCTTGGACTGCTCATCATGCCAAGCTGTTCCATCAACTTGTGAAGTGATACGTATGAACAAGACATGAAATATTGTGCAGGAGGAGGGTTTAGAGACTTACGTCAATTTCATATAGATTTATGTCCCAAAAACCGATCTCGCTTTTCCTTCGCGTATTTAAGAAAAACCCTACTTTATTTGTTTCCGCTTTTTTTCATTTTACTCTACTTAAAGGAAAATTGGCTGTACTGAGAAAAATATACACTGGTTATGTTAAGCGTTTTCTATTGAGTGAAAAGAGTGGTGGATCTATATCTTGTCTATATATTGAACTATAGGAGATTTAAATACCCAACATGGAGTGTGTTGGGGGGTACAATATTTCAACCCCTCCAGGCACCTATGATTTCTCTCATATATATATATATATATAGCGGATAATATATCTCTGCCTCCACTCCTAAGTGATCTGTTACAAGAAAAGAAGCAAACCGCTAGAGTGCTGTGAAAAAGTATTTACCCCCTTTCCAGATTTTCACTATTTTAGCATATTTGTCACACTTAATTTTAATATTAGAAAAAAATAATTTCATGCACAGAAGGAAAAAAAGCCCTTTTTGAAAAAGTAATCACCTCCTTAGTTACTAAATCAACTAATTAACCACATTTAATTGATATTTAACTTTCAGACACACCCAGGCATGATTGCTACCAATCCTGTTGAATATCAACATCAATAAAATACAACCTGTCTTACAAAGTGAAGAAGGATAAAAGGTCTCAAAAAGCAGCACATGCTGCTACAACCTAAAGCTAAGGTCAGTGTTCACAACAATTCCACAATAAGAAAGAGACTGCAAAAATGGCGTCCGTGGGAGAGTGGCAAGTTTAAGACCAATGCTGACCAAAAAGAACACAAAAGCTTGTCTCACATTTGCCAGAAAACATCTTGATGAACCCAAGACGTTTGTGATAATATTTTCTGGAATGATTATTTAAAAAAGAGGAACTTTTTGGAAGATATTGGCCCCATTAAATATGGCGTAACGCTAACACAGTATTCCACAATAAGAACATCATACCAACAGTCAAGCGTGGTGGTGGTTTGATGGTCTGGGCTGCTTTGCTGCTTCAGGACCCAGGCGGCATAACTGATGGAACTATAAATTCTCCTCTCTACCAGAAAAAAAGGAGAATGTCCGCCCATCAGTTTGTGACCTAAAGCTCAAGCACAGTTGGGTAATGCAAAAGGACAATGATCTAAAGCACACAAACAAGTCCACCTCTGAATGGCTGAAAGGAAACAAAATGAAGGTTTTGGAGTTGCCTAGTCACAGTCCTGAGTTGGATCTGATTTAGACACCGTGGCATGACCTTGAAAAAGCAGCTTTTGCTGGAAAACCCATCAATGTGGTTGAATTAAAACAATTCTGCCAAGAAGAGTGACCAAAATTCCGCCACAGTGATGTAAAAGACTCATGACCCGTTATCGCAAATGTTTGCCGACAAGGTTGGGACAACCACTTATTAGGTTTAGGGGGGCAATTACTTTTTCATATGGGTGTTATAGGTTTTGATTAACTCTTTACGTTCTATAAATAAAAGCTACATTTTATGTTCACTCACATTGTCTTTATATTAAAATTAGTTGGATGATCTGAAACATTTAAATGTTGCAAATAAGCAAAAATAGAACAAAACCAGTATGGGGGCAAATACTTTTTCACAGCACCGTAGGTGGAATAGTTGGCATGTGCTCCGATTAGCAGCAGAAATAGGTTTCAATGAGTCAGCTGGTAGAGCAAGAAACCAGTACACAATTACACAGGTGACACCTGAAACCCAATGTTCCTCCGAAACAAGTCAGCTAGAAAGGCCTCACTCAGAGTGTATCAAATATATAGAGAAACAATGCAGCAACTTCACTGCAGCTCAAAATAATACAGGAAATCCAGAAGATTACTTTGCTGCAAACAGTCACACAAAATACATGCTGATAGATCATAGACCCTGATATCACGCTGCCTGACTGCACAAGTGACAAGGCTTGCACCAGAGCTGTAGCACAACTCCCATTACACTCAGCTACCTAGAAAGTATTCAACTTTGCTACAGAGAAACGTTGGAGGGTAATAGGGCTTAAAAACTAAGTAGCCTTACAGTATGCTATAAGTGCCCACCCCAAAGCTGGATTCACATCGCAAATACCCTAAGGCACAAAATTAAAGAAAAGAATTACAAGACAGGACTGTGTAAAATATGATGATCGTTTTGTAGACAATACCGAACACGGGCCAGGGGTGGCTACAATAGACATGTAAATAAAAACAATTAAATATATACAGGGTGGATCATGGCCCAGTAGCTTTTTCAAACACGCAAGATATTTAAATTCCATCAGCACATCCGGGTACTGGGACAGGAAGCCAAACGAAAGACTGTCCACAAAATTTCAGGATAGTGGGAAGGTATCATGTATTTTTTTTTTGCTTTTCTTTAGATATATGAAAAAATAAAAGGAAATATGCAAGAATTGTCTCCTGTAATTTCAACTGGTGCAGCACAAATACATTGGTTATATTTAATGATAAAGCACGTTAGGTTCATAGGTCTTGTATAAAGAATATCATTTTGATTTATGGGCGCGGGCTCCAGCGTATATTTGAAGCTCGAAGTCGGAAAGACACAACAGCAGTTTTTGATATATTGCTACAGGCACAACTCAAATTGCCCACTTCAACCTACTGACATTCTGAAAATTGGAAATTGACTTATGGTTAAAACCTTCCTATCAATAGTTTTTAACACTTTCAGCAACCAGTAAGTATAAAATAAAAATGCATAGCATTATGATATACATATATATATATACATATATATATATATATATATATATATATATATATATATATATCCTATGTATAGAATATATAATCTGTACCTAATCTATTTTACCCATACAAACACACATCACTATATAACATCACATTACACATGGAAAGCACAGAGTATATTGTAAGGGCCACTGGATTGCAAAACTCAAGTACACCAAGTACCTGGAACAGACATGGATGTTATGTTGGATACAATGTCTATATTCGCTGATAATATTCTATGAGCCAATCTTTTCTTTATTCCAATAGGTTTTGGTCACAATGTTAAAATTCAAAGGTTAGTGTTCTCTCCACGCAGTCCCGCAAGAAAAGAGTTAAGAAAGATCCTTATGAAATAAACTATAGTTCTGACGTACATATGCTTAGTAAACTGTGTTCTCACCTTAGAAGAAGTACCTACTGCATAACATTACATTTATTTATATATGGCCATAAATCCCAGATCAAATTAGAGGTTAGGAACTAGCTTTCAGCTGCGGGATACTTTTAACAATTTTGCTAGTTAAGAATTCCCCCATATATAACCCTACTTTCTAAATAGCCAACAGTATACAACAATATGGAGACGTGGTTATTATTTACTATATTATTTAGTTGAGAAGCTGATTTTATAGTGTTTCTATACACATTACTGTGGCTTTTATGGCTGGAGAACCTTGTAATGAACCCATACCCAGAAAACGTTCTGAACTCCCATGAAAAAGGGACATCAGGGTCCCGAAAATGAAGCCTTCTACACTAGAGACAGTCCGGAGATATGTTCCCAGGATTTTTAGCATCTAGAGTGCAGTCTCAGCTTTGGAAATGTGCCTGTCTCTTATGAATAGTCCATGAAAATCAATTATTCTGCAGAGTTGCTTTTATGGGCAATAAGTGTTATTTGATCTAAAAGCTATCAATTGCTTTTTTTGCTATCATTTTTTTCCCTTTACAGTACAAGCATATTTTGAAATTTAAATGGTCTTTTAAAATTCCCATGCATATTAATTTAAGCTCTACGCATATATCAGTTTAGCATAGAAATATCTTTAAATAACAAATCAGCGTTCACCAGGATTTTCTCTGGAGGTGCGAGTTATAACACACATCTTTCTTGAGAAAGATGCAAATCCCAGCAGACAAGGCTGAAAGGTACGGAGCTAAAAAGGCGTTCGTTTTTTTACTTAACCATCGGCCTCCAAAGAATATTTTTGCTACTAAATTCCAAAGCTGGTTATCAAATTCCTGGTGAGCTTTACATTTCTTGCTTTTCACTGCATTACCCCTTTTGTTTGGCGGAGAAAGACTTGTGAATTTTAAGAATGCCTGCCAATTAGCAGAGAGCATATGCAGAGAAAATTGTTCTGCGTACATTATCAAAAAAGTTTTCTAGACATTTGATTGCACATCTAAAACAGCCCGCATCTGGTTTTCAAGCTCAACCAACTTAAATGACATGCAATCATGATTTAAATGATTCTTTTAACTGTAAAATCACTAATGTAATACGCACTTATACATAATATACATGGTTAAATGGACAGTCTAGTGGTAATTTTTTAAAATTTATTGCATATTGGAGCCCATTCTGTATGAACTCCAATGCATTTTATAGCATGAGAATCAGAGCAGGTGTTCTTTTGCTATTAAGAGTTAGAATATGAGTCTGTCTCGTTTTCCTCCTCCTTCTGTGTTTCCTCTGAAAGCAGGAAGCATACTTCAGCTGCAGTGCTCTAACAGAAATCAATAGCAGGGGCAACAGCCAATTGGATGTCTGCTTGCTGAATTCTGATTTGCTCCCGGTACTGTTTTCAATGGGAGCTCTGCAGCGAGTAGGTAAGCCTTTACATTACATTTATTTACATAGCGCCTGTTACAACAGGGTCAGCAAAATAAAAGTCACACACAATAATAAACTGGTGCAAAAGGAGAAGAGGAGCTTACAATCTAGTCGGTGGTCGAGGGGTGGTGAAACTGTAGTAGATGACTGCTTGGAAGGGAAGTTGATGGAGTCAGGATTATCTGTAAAGGGTGTTGGTTGTTCAGAGGGCTTGATTAGGATGTTAGCTGAGACCGTTTGTAAGGGAGCTTTTCAAAGTCCTGTACGAGGAAGAAAGTCTGAGGGAACGGGGAAGGGAATTCCTGAAAAGGGGTGCAGCACGGGTGAAATCCTGGATGCGGGATTGGGAAGAGGTAATTAGAAGAGAGCCGCAAGTCGTGAGAGGAGCGAAGAAGACGGTTAGGGGTGTATTTGGATAGGAGGATAGAGCTATAAGGGGGTGCAGAGTTGTAGAGGGCTCTGTAGGTCAGGGTCAGAAGTTTAAATTTGATTCTGAAGGATATGGGGATCCAGTGAAGTGATTGGCATAGTGGAGCAGCAGATTAGTAACTGTGACAGAGAAATATTAATCTAGCTGGTTAGTAGGGAGTTGCAATAATCCAGGCGGGATATCACAAGGGAGTGGATTAGTAATTTGGTGGTTTCTTGCGTGAGGAATGGGCGAATTCGGGAGATGTTTTTCAGGTGAAGGCAAGTTAGAAGAGAGGCTGAAAGGTCAGAAGCAGAAATATAGATTAGGGTGTCATCTGCATATAGATGGTACTGGAAGCCAAAGGAAGATATGAGTTGTCCTAGGGAAGGAATGTAGATGGAGAATAGCAGAGATATAATTAACGCCATGGGGAGAATGTTATCCCTGATGGTGTCAATTGTGGCAAAAAGAAAAAACTATTGTTTGACTTAAGTTGTGTTTCTGAAGTTGGGGTGCTAATTATCGGAATACACTGGTAATGTAAGGTTTGCCATCTACTCAGAGTACTGGCCCAGGAAATAATCATGTATCACTGCCGCCTACTAAGAATAAATTACATAAATGTTGGAACAAAATTTTGGTATTTGGAAGGTGATGTGTATATTAGTTGTCAATGGCAGCAGTCTGACAGCTGGTGCCAAAAGTCCTGAGGGTGGGAAACTAAATCACAGGCTAACATAAAACAAATATATAACTACTGAAAATAGGATCACACGGGCAATGAAGCCAATCCCATTCCAGGTGTTTTCAAAGCCAATATTTTTACTGTTAGATGCACAAAAAGCCACTGTGAAAATGCATTAATTCGAAGAGGAAACCTGCAATTGTGGATGGCCTTGGACTACCTGAATTAAAACAGCCAGGGTATAAAAATCCAGCTTTTACATTTTGTTAATTTTCTATTACATCATCCACGACCATATCGCTCGAAACTTAGGACCAAAGTACTAGAACACACAATGTCAGCAATATACTCTTATCCCACTATTATTTCACGGCATTCGTGGAGTCTCAGTGTAGGGTGCTACAATGAGTGTATGTGTGTTAGTGTACAATGCTGTACTGTATGACTGTACAGTGTTAGAATGAGTGCTTGCATGGGGCACAGTCATGTTGGAAGAGTAAAAGGCCTTCCACAGACTGGTACCACAAAGTTGGAAACATACAATTGTCTCAAATGTCTTTTGTATGCTGTAGCATTAACATTGTCCTTCACTAGAATTAAGGGGCCCAAACAGCAGCACACCATCACCCCTTCTTCACTAAACTCCTAGCATTTGCCAAACCAAGATCCACCATCAGTCTTATATAGATGATGAAGCTTGAGTCATCACTCCACATAACAGGTTTGCATTGCTCCAGAACTATTAAGGCACCCCATTTCATTATTGGTTTCGATCAGACCAATTGCCACAGTTGTATATATTTAAGCACATAACCATGCAGTCTCCATTTATAAACATTTGTGAAAAATAAGTTGTGAATTTAAGCATAGTACTGTGATAGGGTGCACCCTTTGCGATAAGTCAGTTTGTAAAATGTCATCCCTGCTATATATATTCCATCATCAACTGTAAGCGGTATTATTGGAAGCCTTTAGGAACAGCAGCAGCTGAGCCACAAAGCAGAAGACCACATAAAGTCATACTGATAACATATTTGAAGAGTTCTAAACTTCCACTGAAATTGATTTCCACAGCCAAGCAGCTACATGCAAGCCTCACTTCACCAAGCACAATGCCGAGCGCCCGATCGAGTGGTATAAACCTTTTGGGGAAGTCCCTTTTTTTTCAGCATGACTGTGCCACGGAAGCCCCAGCATTTCTAGGGGGCAGAGTGACATATAGGGGGGTATAAGGCATTTCTAGGGGGCAGAGTGGCATATAGGGAGGTATAGGCCATATCAAGGAGGCAGTGGCCTATAAGGGGGTGTAAGGCAAATCTGGGGGGCAGAGTGGCAAGCCTGGGGGGCAGATTTGTAGAACTGTGGGAAGATGTACATAACGGGGGGCAGGTTGGCAAATAAAAGGAAATTTAAAAAAAGGTGTTTTTCTTAATCATGGTTTTTATTAAATATGAAAAATATATAATTATATATTATAAAATATATTAATATTTAGTAGTAAAAAAAATCCTATAGGGTCGTCTTATATGCAGGCCTTTTCTTTTTTTCCTAAATAAATATTCAAATTTTGGGGGGTCGTCTTATAATCAGGGTTGTTTTATAATTGAGCAAATACGATATATATACCTCCAAGATAAGACATGTAGTAGATCTTCCTGTTTTTTGGATTTTCACTCAGATAACAGCACTTGTCATTTCTTCTAGGAATGATTAGATAATTGTTGGCTTCCAATTTCTTGTTTGATGATACTGTTTGCTTGTTAGTTGTAAATGTACCTCGGCAGGTCACAAAGCAAGCGGTATTATCCTCACAATACAATCTTTCACTGCCTTCTGCAGTTATTTCTAACTTTTGTTTTACATGTTGGTAAGGAATGGGCTGTTCTTTGCCAAATAATATTAATATTGCCTTCTTCCTAAAAGCATTACAATTTGAAACTGAAACTTACAGTTGACCCTGTACCTCAACTGGAGGCCAATGGAATCTTAATGCATGGCAATATTTTATGTTAAAATACTAGATTCCATGCAATGCCCTTGATGAAAATGTGAGGATTAAAAGAAAGAAACTGTAAAAGTTGACTTTTTCAAGAAATGTCACAATCCTCTGGTATATTATATTTCACAAACAGAATCCCTTGTCAGAAGCTGGAAAAAGTAGTCCAGCGTTAACAGTTTGGATGTCAAAATGGGCACTGCATTCTACTTGAAAGGCGACCTCATCAAGAAAGCCTTCAGTAAGTATGCCAACATGTCAATACACTATATACAAAAGTACGCAAAACCCCCTCCTAATTATTGAGTTTAGTTGTTGCAGCCTTACCCATTGCTAAAAGGTGTATAAAATCAAGCACATAGGCAGCCATCTCCATAGACAAACATTGGCAGTAGAATGGGATACAACAAGCTCAGTGACTTTAAACATGCCGGTGTCATAGGAGACAGACACTCTGAAGTAATGGAGACCTGTTCTCTGGAGTGATGAATCACACTTCATTAAATGGAAGTCTGAAGGGTGAATCTGGGTTTGGCATAGGCTAGGAGAACGTTACCTACCAGAATGCATAGTGCCTACTGTAAAGTTTGGTGGAGGATGGGAAATGGTGTGACGCTGTTTTTTTAGTGTTTGGGCCTTTTATGCCCATTAAAGGTAATGTTAATGCTACAGCATACAAAGACATTTTAGACAACTGTATGGCTCCAACTTTGTGGATACAGTTTGGGGAGGTCCTTTTCTATTCTGGCATGACTGTGCCCCAGTGTACAAAGCTAGGTCCATAAAGACATGGTTTGACGAGTTTGGTGTTTGGTGTGGAAGAACTTGTGCCCGGAACAAAATCCTGATCTGATCTCACAAATGCTTCTTTTGGCTGATTTTGGCTGTAGTGGAAAGCATGCTGTAAAAGGGGGGGGGGTGAATTCAATATTTATTCCCATGATTTGGGAATTGATGTCCAACAAGCTGATACAGGTGTGACTGTCAGGTACCCACATACTTTTGGCCATATGGTGTATATAAAGGTGTGTGTGTTTGTTAGTCCTGATAGAATTTTCTAACTTCATCCATCTCTGAGGGAAGAAAGGGTTTCCCAAAGCCCATTTACTTAAGTGAACAGCCATCAAAATACAAAGAACATATCTACTACTACTACAGAAATCTTAAAGTTTGGCAGCCTAGCTGTGGATTAATGTCAAGTAAACCTATCCTGCAGACTAGCATGCCAAAGGAGGTAATGTAAACTCCACAATGAATTTATGATTGATCGATGCAAGGGGAAAACAAACTAATATTCAAGTCAATTGTATACATCAAGCAAATAGTTCAGATGATGCACAGTTCAGCCAGACAGATGATTTCAAGTAATCTCACTTATTTAAATATGCTTTATATATAAATCATTCCCTCCTTCACAAAGAGTTGGGTCTTCATAACGTAAAATTAGTGAGATGAAACTGCAACCATCTCTTCCTTGTGGTGGAAAGAACAGAACTATTTTTATACCAAGTCAAAACAATAAAAAAATTATTGTGAATAGAAATTAATCTGACATTATAAAGCTATTTTAATTTCATCAAAAGACTCAGATGTTCATTTTTATCAATTTCCACTGCTGGGTGCAATTTTAAGCCACGGCTAGAACGAACTATCACCATGAGACGAACTTTATAACACTTATGGCAACTCACAAAAGGAATCTTTCACATTATGTCTTCCATAAATAAATGCATCCAAATTCTATTCATTAGAAATAGCAGCATACTATAGATTTATTTTACACGAGTACCAGAAAAAATATGGTCAGATGAAAGAACTTATCTCTTAACTATGAACTGCTATTGGCCAACCCCGGCATGTTTCTACCATGAGAAGGGGAGAATCTATGAGATAACATTGTTGGTTTAACTGCATCCTTAAGGATATTCACAGCGGAATGAAGCAGGTGATGAAAAACATAATGCTTTGATTTTGGCCCCCTCCCCCATTGTTATGTATTAATCTGTGTCTGTGGGCACCCATGTATATTAGCTGGGGACACCTTGGTCTACCTCCCAAGAGAAACATCCAAAACATAGACTTTCACAATGGAATGTGAGGCAGGGAAAATGTTTCATCTCCTTTAGTAAATTATCCTTTCAGCATTCAGTCTGAAAGTTCCCAGATTTACATATTAATCAAGAGCATTCATTTTGCATAGTTCCATGTCTGGATCAAGTCATCACATAAACATATGTTGGGCCTTTTTGCTAAACAATAACAATTTTTTTGGGGGAGGAAAGGAATGATATTTTAGGTGTTCAGGAATCAGCCTCAAGATTTCCTTGGTTTTCACCCACATTCAAACTTTGTCACACAGATGCAGAAACTCGGCGGGATGGAGGGAGAATGGAACTGAATAAAAACCACAGTATTTTCATCATATTGTAACGGTGATAGCTCCAACAGAATGTTGATCGTTAAACCTTACAAAGTTATTTAGTATCTCGAGGGATTTTTTGCTGTAAAATAATAATAAAAAAACTTGTTAACTTCCACATCTTAAATTGCTGTATGGCATTCACAAAAACGGGACCTTTAATTCTCAATATTGTATGATCAGCTTGCATTGTCGCTATGGGGGTAATATAAAACAAGCTACAACATTCTGTACCTGTAAACGACCTTAGAAGAATATTGCTACAATATATGGTAACATAGTCACAGAGTAAATGAATGTATTATCTCATTCATCGCAATTGACAGGTCTTTGAAAACATTATCTGATCGCAACTTGTTCATAAACATCTAGCACAAAAATGCTCTTGATTGACAAGCGGTCTGTGGAAACATCACAGAAGTTGATATATGCGAGAAGACATTAAACTGAAGGCAGGCAGAAGCATATTAAGATAGTGTGTGCGCGGTTATATAAAAGCTGAATAGCACTGAATACTAATGCACTAATATGTTTTACAGTAAACATCTGTTTCAAGAAGACAGGATGACTGCTTATACACATTTATCCCAATGAAAAACTATTTAAAGTGGATCATTTACATATGCTGCTGTCACTGCACCGAGCAAAGGAATGATTACCAAGCTAAAGAAACGAGCCAACCCAAGTTCTTTATTAAAATAACATTCAAATGGGGAAACAATAATTTGCTTC
Organism: Spea bombifrons; assembly: GCF_027358695.1. Classification (NCBI taxonomy): domain Eukaryota; kingdom Metazoa; phylum Chordata; class Amphibia; order Anura; family Pelobatidae; genus Spea; species Spea bombifrons. Next base: position 18,164,607 of record NC_071089.1, on the reverse strand, counting down.
GGTATAAAGCGATTGGATGCTGTTTCCAGCATACATAAGAGCAGAATCCTGATATCAGAAGCACCTGCTTGCTTTGTTCTCTCAGTGTTCGGAGAAAGCATTAAATATATACTTACTTTGTGGGCAGCTGAGCATTTACAGTAAATGGTCTGCACCCCCTCAATTATTATCGGAGAAATACTAACCTAACTGTATGCTACTTCATACAACCATTTAACAACTCGGTATAAACATGCATCTTGTTAATGACAACTACTAATAGGATGCTCATTAATTCGCTTCTCTAGATAAACATAACAGTACATGTGCTGTCATAATGGACTGTCTAAAGCATATGAAACATACAGAACGCAGTTTTTCAGCACCGTGTGCAGTGAGGTTGCCATCTACTGTAGGTCCCCATACACACACTTATGTCCCAATGTACAAGCTCCGACTGGCAGCACTCCATTCATTAAACATATAGACAAAAGAATTGATTCACTCGTTGGGAGAGTTTGCAGGAGAGTGGTGATTTAAACTTCCTTGCTCATTACAAAAGGGCTGACACTGGCAACAAGGACTCCTGCAACAAAGACTGAGCTGGCCCTGTATAATGTATAATTTAATGGATGAGAAGACTTGTAAAAGGGTAACTATAATGTTGACTTTAAGAATATAAGGATGGCTATCGGACATTAGCTTGAAGTCCATTTCTAGATAATTCCTTATTTTCCACACTCAGAGCTATGAAAGAATACAAAGGAGGAGATCATACAAGGAAAGTACGTGTTGCATAATATGAATACATGGCGTGTTTTTGTAATGACTAAAGCGTCTGCTTATATCCCAGAATATAATTCTTGTATCCAGTATGGGCTCCAGACCACTTGTCCTGAATAAGACCAGCAAAGCCCCTGGACAGAGGTCTATGACTCAAAATAGTAACACAAGTGCAACAAGTTACAATTTAATGTTCTGAATTCTGGCTCTAATTAATGGTTTTAAAAAGATAATTGACAGCATGACCTAAAGGTTTTGATTATCTTCTTCACAAAAAGGCAAATCAGAAAGTGTCACATTCAGTCCAAAAGAGTCAGAAGAGTAAAATGAGAATATGATAAGGAATCATTTCCGATTAAAAGAAAAACATTTCATTATGATTCATAGGGCCTCCCCAGAAATATCCAGATTGTTCCAAATCTAGCTGAAGGTATTCCTAAATATCTGATTATAGGGCAAAGTTAATCCATTTGCAGACAGGCATCTGATCATCATGAAGGCCCACCTACAGGAAGTTATCAACAAAACACAGTTTTTGACCGACTGTGCAACATGATTATTTTGGCAAGAATTAAAGATGATACAAGGAATTGATGGAGTGGATGCACAAATGTAAAAGAGAAAAGGCAGAAAAATAAGACGTGTGAGGAACAGATTGAACAAAATCAACAGGGATGAGAAGATTATATACACATATACACACACACACACACACACACACTGGCCACTTTATTAGGTACATCTGTTCAATTGCTCTTTAACACAAATAGCTAATAAGCCAATCACATGGCAGCAACTCAATGCATTTAGGCATGTAGAGGTGGTCAAGACAACTCGCTGAAGTTCAAACCGAGCATCAGAATGGGGAAGAAAGGGGATTTAAGTGACTTTGAACACGGCATGGTTGTTGGTGTCAGATGGGCTGGTCTGAGTTTTCAGAAACTGATGATCTACTGGGATTTTAACGCACAACCATCTCTAGGGTTTACAGGGAATAGTCCAAAGAACACATTCAGATGGCAGGGTCAGACTTTGGCGTAAACAATATGAAAGCATGGATCCATCCTGCCTTGTATCAACAGTTCAGGCTGCTGCTGGTGGTGTAATGGTGTGGGGTAAATTTTCTTGGCACACTTTGGGCCCCTTAGTACCAATTGAGCATTGTTTAAACGCGACAGCCTACCTGAGTATTGTTGCTGACCATGTCCATCCCTTTATGACCACAGTGTACTCATCTTCTGATAATGCACCATGTCACAAAGCTGGTTTCTTGAACATGACAATGAGTTCACTCTACTCCAATGGCCTCCACAGTCACCAGATCTCAATCCGATAGAGCATCTTTGGGATGTGGTGGAACGGGAGATGGATGTGCAGCCGACAAATCTGCAGCAACTGCGTGATGCCATCATGAACATATGGACCAAAATCTCTGAGGAATGTTTTCAGCGCCTTGTAGAAAGTATACCACAAAGAATGAAGCCAGTTCTGAAGGCAAAAGGGGGTCCAGCCCGGTACTAGCAAGGTGTACCTTATAAAGTGGCCAGTGAGTATGTGTATATATACACAAAGATGGATAGATATACAGCCAGATGGATAGATAAATGTATGATATGTTTAGCATGATTCATAGCTTGTATTCTTGACTTTTTGCAGTGAATAACCTCAGGGAATTGTAATCCCTTCTTTATGACTCAGTTTAATTGTACCTAAATTGGTGCAAAACATTAAGTTACAATGCTATAGCATGAATAAATATGACACATCTAATCCCTGTTTATGCTTCCCAATACCTGCACATATATCACTGTAAAGCAGTGTATGAGATGCAGCTACTTGTGACATCCTGTAATTTCACAATTACATCATTTTGTTATTTGTCAGTATTCTAACAGCCCGCGCAGCATTGTGTCACAGTTACCAATGCATCATGTAAATGACAGTTAAATGTAATTTCCCTGCACTTTAAATTATACACACAAGTGAAATGACAAATGGAAAGATAACACACGATCTGTCATATATCCGAGGCAATAGAAAAACAAAATTGATCTAGTGATAGTACTTGACAGCACTCTCTAAAAGAATTCATGAGCTTATTTTGCTGGCTGTAAGAGCGAGTGTGTGTGTGTGAATGATACCAATTCACTTGTTTACCCGAGAACATTCTCCAAAACGCTCCTCTCAGGTTACTCACTAACTCACTAAGGGTTCAATAAAGATGAACGATAAACACACATATTGACCCACAGAAACCCCAAAACATATTTAGGATTTAGTTCTTTAAATAGAACAAAACTCACGGTAACCCCGAACTCTGCAAATTGAGAGTACAGTGTCAACCACAAGTTACCACCGAATTTGGCAAAAAGCCAAAACTTGGTATTTAATAAACTTGGTCTAAAAAAGTTCTAACGTGGCAGGTTATCACATATTGATGAAACGGGCAAATCTAATGTTAGTTGCCGCCACAATACTCAAACCATTAATAAAGTTGTAAAAATATGTAGAACTTCAGAATTTCATAGCTCATTATTATTTACACTAAAAATGCTAAATATTCACTTATCACCAACATTCCTTTTTTCAGTTTCTATGACAATCACTGCTATATATAATATAATATAATATAGAAAGTTATTGTGGAAAAGCAGTGCTGCACAGCAATAGATACTAAAAAGCTGCTACAGTTTAGTAGAAAGCATTGAATTCTTAATTCAAGATATGCTTCTGTGCTTTTACAATTTATAGCTGAAACTCAGAAAAAGCACAACAAAATACCAAAGTAATGAACAATATGCACAGCTATTGTTAGAGGCTAATGAGGCGTATTCTGAAGCAGGATGGCTAGCACAAAATGCTGGTCAGTTTTAAGTTACAAAGTACTTCTGGAAATAGAAACCCATTTTAGCTTCCCGCAAGCAAACTTATATCCAGAATAAAATAAAGAAATACAACAATACAAGATAAAAATAACAAGACAATACATATAAAAGCGGCTAATTGCAAATCAGAAAAATATATATATATATATTTCACTACTTCCGTATCCATCAATAAAACCCTGACTGCAGAGCTAAATATGGTTCTGGGACAGATTTTACTGTATAAGATATATTTAAATAATCCTATAATTAGCCCCCCTAGTGTTATTTTGGACAGCCACAATGTGGCTTTGAGAAAATAAGCATTTTTAAACTTTTAAGATTTTAAAAAATAAAAATGTAGAGAAGAGGAGAAGAGTCAGATCGTTACAGGATTTTCACAAATAAGGAAAATAATGCTTTGGACTTTTGGGGACTTACCTTTAAAGTAAAATCTATTGATTGATAACCCGTGTCACCCTATAGAGGCAATTTTATTGGCCTTACGTCCTTGAGACAATTTTACTGGCATTATAAAGTGATTAGCCCTTTAGGCTGAAAAATAAAATGTTTGGTTGTAAGTACATACTGTGCATTGTTGGAAATGCAGGTGATCTAAATGATACAGCTAAGTGGCCCCTGACACTCTGGTTTACAGTAGCAGATACCATGCGGATTTGGCCCCTCAGATAGTGATTTGCTTTCATTTAGAAACGAAGGCAATTTCCCATATGCTTACGTTTTGCAACGAGCATCAACAAAAGCCAGGGTCAGACTTTCAGGTGGAAATGTATTTGCCCAACCGGTATTTAGTCCAGGACAATTGTATGAAAAGGCAGTCAAGGTAAAAAGTCTCCATACTTTCTCTCAGGGTTGCTTGGTGTGCTCAAGTAAAACAATTTATATCCCAAATGTTGTTTACAAAGAAGTTTTTGATACGGAAGAATTATCATCACATCCACCGTGTCCGCGGTACCGCAGGCTTTATTACCTAGTCAGTAATGTGTAAGCGTTACGGAGTGACAAGAGAGCTTACTGAGCATGCAACATGAAGAAGGACCAAAAGCATTTCCCTTGTTTTCAGAAATATAACATTAAAGCAACTAAAGCAGTGCGCTGTAAATTATAACAAACAACAGGTTACCAGTGATCATCACCATGTCTCCTTTTCTCAGGCTGCCCCATACCTTCTAAGTATAGCAGGACAAACTGATGAGCAAATGAGCATATAGGCAATGTTATCAATTCCCGAGCTGTGCATTCACGATTAATAAAGACAACGATTCTTTGAGTTGACTCAGCTAAACATAGAAACATAGAAAGTGACGGCAGATAAGACCCTTCGGCCCATCCAGTCTGACATACCACTAAAAATCTCATTAGCCATGTACATTAGTGGAGATGGCCCATGGAAAAATATTTTTCTCCTTGACATAAAATATACTGCTACATACAGAAATACCAAAAACCTGTTTTTATTGCATTTTGTCCCAATACACTTCCTTGATCTGTAGACCTAGAGGCTACCATGGACTTTATTTAGTGACGACTCAAGCAAAAACTAAGAAGCTGTGGGCATAGGATTGGTCCCAGGCCTGATGTCTTCCTCCGACTGTAGGTCATTAGGTCAAATACAATTTCAAATAGACCAGTGTTTAACTTTAGCAAGATCAAACATTCAGCAAGCATACCGTTAATGGAAAAAACAAACTGCTTTAATGATGGGTTGGGTTGTCAGTCAAACTTGTAGAAAACCACATGGAGAAATAGGGAAAAAAGCTTATATATATCCCACAAGATTAATACTTAGAAAATGACATTTTATGTAGAAGTTGTAAAGCAGATAAGGAAAGCAGAGTATTTCTGAGCCAGTTTCCTTCCTTTAGACTAGTATCTGATAGATAACTACTCAGCACTTCAAGGAACTTTATATACTTTTTCCTATTAAAGTGAAGATCAACAAAAAAGGCTAATCACGCATGGACTACTACTACAACCAGCTTCACAAGGATCTATTGAAAAATTTACCCATATAGATGCACACCCCGAAAGAGAAAACCGCCTACTGCCTACTTTTGCCACTTTTCAGCAGTTTTATGCCAACCTGATATGTTTGGGGCCAGGATTCCTTCTGAGGTAAGTCCCCATCATTTCATGACCTCAGAGGAGTTTGTATGACACCAGACTCAGAGGCCGCATTTGGGTAATCTGCGACAATTTTTACACACCATGCTCACATTGCCCCGTCTTTGACATTAAATTATATTTAAATCATAACTTATCAATGCCAAGCCAAGAACATTTTCATTTTAACTCTCCTCACTCTCCTTATTCATTGTGACTACTCATGACCAACAGGTATCCGCACGGATGGTACAGTAAGGCGTTAGTCCTAAACAAAGCCACAAAAAGAACATGTCTGCGCGTGCTCCTTTGATTTATGTATGCACATGCACAGGTAACAGACACTGCTAAATGACACTGTAACTGGTTTCAGGGGATGAAACCAAGTTGTAAAGACAGTGAACCAGGAGAGAGTCGCTAATCTCTGGGGGGGGGTTGAGAATAACTGTCCCTTTTCACTGGCCACATTTAGTTTTGGATTTATCCCTAAAAGGCTGAGTGATATAAGCTTATTACAGCCACTCTTGGAATAGGAGGTGCTTTCTGATTGTCTGATTGAATTAGGCAAAGCACAATAGTAAGAAGAATTTAGTTCAATGCTCTCTTTCAGGAGAACAATTAAGATTTGGATTAAAGATAAATCCATTGTCGCGCTGCTTTGTAAATGCACAATAGAGTCCAGCTGTTCGTAAAAAAAAAATATCACGGCAAAGCTAAGACTTTCGGAGGATATTACTAAAGGAAATCCAAAATGTACATAATCCCGGCATGAAATCATTATTCCCAGCTCTGCCTTTTTATTCTGGCATATTCCATTTGTAACATAATATAAAACTTTATCTGTCATTTCTTGCGTATGCTACTGCAGACTGATAATTTACTACAATCCAAGCATTTTTATATGACTAAGAAATAACCAAACTAAAATTATGAGTGGCTTCCATCACCCTGTTTTTGGGATACAACCTCCATTCTCCTTTTGTGAGTTAAAGCGGGAATATTTTTTGCCAGCTCCACTTTCCAACGCTTTTTATGCAGTCTCGGCATATCCACATTGTTAATTTTTAGACTTTTCATACTTAACCATCTTACAAACATCAAAAACATCGCGTGGCTTTGTCCACATTAAATGGGCCGTGTTGTAAGCTTTTCATGATGTCTTGTGGCCATTCTGCCCATGGAACTCCCCATTTCCTCCCTTGCAGGGCAGAATATTTGTCCTTCCATGGGGCGAGCCCCATCATAGTGACTTCAGACATCTCAACGATGCTCAATCGTGACAAGGTACTTCGTGATGTAAATGTTATCCTAAATAAAGGTTTAACAGCACTGTACACACTGAAATAATGGGAAACTTATAAGCGAGATAAATTATTAAAATTCAAAAACACAAAACATGCATCTCTTTAAATGCCGACCCGGCTGACGATCAGTCCGTAGCATCAGGCCATTTTACTTTGATTACAGATTCGACACAGAGTTATATGTAAAGTAGAAGGAGGGAGAACATTTACAAGAAGTCATAAGTAGAGGGCCAGAGGTTTAGTTGTAATGTAAAGACGTTTCATATTAGTGATAAGGCGGCAGATAAGCGATATGGTCTCCCGGCGGGATTGGTAAATACAATTAGGACATTTAAAAATGCATGGGATAGGCATACATGTTATCCTGAATCTTAGAGAAGACCAAGAACCGAATAAGGTCGGAGGGTTTTGCAAACAAGCAAAAATAGACAGACTAGATGGGCCTGCAGTCAAATTCTACGTTTCTATAACAGAACACACTGGGCTTAAAGCATACGGAATACTTCACAGCTGTTTTGTTACAACACATGTTACCGGGTGGCTTGGTTTACAATCCCAGCCTCTATAGCCCAGCACAAATCCTCTTACCATTCTTAGTTTACTTTGTTCTAAAACAATAAAATAATCTGGCTAAACCCAATTTACCGACACTCCTCTGCCTTACTCTTTTGATCTGTATATATTACTATCTATTCATCTAGAAAAGATACAGCCACACAGATACATGCAAACTAAATCCTAACAAACTATAAATTCAAATAACCAAAAATACAATTAAAACTGAACTTTTAATATGTACTCCTAGGAATGTTCTGATAACGGTGGTCAGAAAAGTGCAAAGAAAGCCCAGATGGCAACTAACATTATTTGCAACAATACTTTGGCTTCACATACGGGCCGGCTAACAGCAGCTCAGGCTAATACCAACCCTTGGTATCCGAAGTTTGGCTGCGAAAGACAACACAAAACTGTAGCTAACTCTGCTTTTAACCTATTCGCCACCTTATAGATGTACAGGTATGTTCCTAAAACATGAAGTAAGATGTCCCTTACAATATACCTGTGTTTTCCACAAAGGCAGGGACATCTGCCGCTGCATGGGAGATCATTAGGGGGTTTCCTACTAACAAACTGAGTGTAACAGTGATAGCACCGGTGCCCCATTATATAAAGAATAGCCAAACGCTTAATTGGGCATTCCCTTCCTGGAGGTGTCAAAACCTCCGTATCTTAAGGGATCACAATGGGAAAACAGACACTAAGAGACACCCATAACAAATCTTGCAAGTTTTCCTGTTCTTCTACTTCAACAAAAACCTACTTAGCACACGTTGCTTGTGTTTTTGACAGTAGAAATACGAAAACATCTAAAAAAACGGGCATATACTCAAAGGCATGTTCATTTTCTTTTGCATGCTCTCTTTCTATAGTGTGTGTGTGTGTATATATATATATATATATATATATATATATATTAGGGCTGCAACTAACGATTATTTTAATAATCGATTAGTTGGCCGATTATTTTTTCGATTAATCGATTAATCGGATAAAAAAAATGAATGTAAATTTTTCATTTATTTAAAATAATTTACTAAACAAATGATGTTAAATACAAACAGCAGAATAAAAAAACTTTGATAATACATTTCTTGTCTTTATTTCCCAACCAGCCCCCCAATATATGCACATTTGAGCCCAGGCTTGCTACGCTGCCTCCCAGACATTCCACGCTGCCCCCCCAGATATGCCACGCTGCCTACCACAGCACTCCACGCTGCCTCCCACATATACCACACCACGCTGCCTCCCACATCTGCCACTCCACGCCACCTCCCACATCTGCCACTCCACGCTGCCTCCCACATCTGCCACTCCACGCTGCCTCCCACATCTGCCACTCCACGCTGCCTCCCACATCTGCCACGCCACGCTGCCTCCCACATCTGCCACTCCACGCTGCCTCCCACATCTGCCACGCCACGCTGCCTCCCACATCTGCCACGCCACTCTACCCCCCACATGCCACTGTGCCTGATACGCCTTATACCCCCTGAAACACCACTCCATCCTCCCCAGACATGCCACCCTGCCCTCCCCACATATGCCACGCCATGCTGCCTCCCACATCTGCCACTCCACAATGCCTCCCACATATGCCACGCTGCCTCCCACATCTGCCACTCCACACTGCCTCCCACATATGCCACTCCACGCTGCCTCCCACATCTGCCACTCCACGCTGCCTCCCACATCTGCCACCCCACGCTGCCTCCCACATCTGCCACTCCACGCTGCCTCCCACATCTGCCACGCCACGCTGCCTCCCACATCTGCCACGCCACTCTACCCCCCACATGCCACTGTGCCTGATACGCCTTATACCCCCTGAAACACCACTCCATCCTCCCCAGACATGCCACCCTGCCCTCCCCACATATGCCACGCCATGCTGCCTCCCACATCTGCCACTCCACAATGCCTCCCACATATGCCACGCTGCCTCCCACATCTGCCACTCCACGCTGCCTCCCACATCTGCCACTGTGCCTGATACGCCTTATATCCCCTGATACCCCACTCCATCCTCCCCAGACATGCCACCCTGCCTCCCAGACATGCCACTTCTCTACCCCCAGATATGCCACTCTACCCCCAGATATGCCTTATACACCCTGATACACCACTCCGTCCTCCCCAGACATGCCACACTGCCCTCCCCACATATGCCTTATATACTGTATATGCCTTATACCCCCAGATATGTCACTTCACTGCCCCCAGGATTTAGATTCCCCTAAATTAACCCTAAACTCCCCATTAACCATAACTGCCCCTAAATTAACCCTTAACACCCCCTTAACCACAGCATCCCCTAAATTAATCCTAAAGACCCCATCAACCACAGCATCCCCTAAATTAACCCTAAACACACCATTAACCACAACTGCCTCAAATTAACCCCAAACACCCCATTAACCACAGCTGCTACTAAATTAACCCTAAACACCCTATTAACATAACTGCCCCTAAATTAACCCTAAACACCCAATTAACCATAACTGCCCCTAAATTAACCCTAAACACCCCACTAACCATAACTGCCCCTAAATTAACCCCCACCTCCCCTAACTTTCAGTAGCCCAAATATATATATATATTACATACATATATATATATATATATATATATATATATATATATATATATATATACTTACAGTTAGATGAGTGTCACAGCCATGTGGTTCTGGCCTGGAGACGGAAGGGGCGGGGCCAGTTGTCACAGTGATTACAGGGAGGGGGAGTAAGTAGGAGCTGCTGCTGTGAGACGGTGAGTCAGACTAAACGGATTATATAATGAGGGGGATTTTTCAGAGAGTTTGCTCTGAAAAAACCCTCATTTTATAATCGATAATAATCGATTCAACTAATCGATAATGAAATTCGTTGCCAACGAATTTCATTATCGATTATTATCGATTTTATCGATTAGTTGTTGCAGCCCTAATATATATATATACATACATATACATACACACACACATCCATACACCTATATATACACACTCACATCGTATATAAATAATATTTATAGATTGGGGATTCACTTTTAACAGTAATTTGGTTGAATAAACAGATCTGATCAAGGAGCGGACAGGGCATATACACCTATCTATAAATCAGCATATTGATCTTTTTTACTGCATATAGTTTCTCCTCAGCAGTAAAGTATGGCCAGTAGCTTGTCATAATAGCTGAAAGTAAAGTGATTTATAACTGTAACCATCACAGAAGTATTGCTAATCGTTTGTTAATTTTACAAATATGCAGGTGGTCAATCATTTTAACTGTACGTCACATATCTAGGGAGCTTGCCCTGCAGCCCAACACTAAATTCTCAAAGTATTTGTAGAACTCATAAATCTCTTGCAAGCCTCTTGGCTACTGATCAACCAAAAATCAACACGATAAAGAACAAAAGAATACATATTTCATTACAATTAATAGAATGCCATCACATCCATAAAACATTTTGCCCAGAGCAATCTGGGGAATGATTAACCACGTAATTGGTATTTTCTCTACAGTACTGTGTGAAGACAAAAGAATTGGCTAATTACATATAATATGATCTCAGAGACAGGGTTTTGTTAAGAATCTGAATAAGAATCTTCTAAAAAGTTTTTTTTTTCTCAAAAAAAAAAAAACACAAAAACTTGTAGAAATCAGATCCAGATTTGTCTGTCTTCTCAAAAATTATTGGGAGAACAAGTCTTTTCAATGATAATCCAGTTACAGGTCATCCCTAGAACATTTCTTTGTTCTTTGTAAGACCCAAATACAAGAAAGGCGCATGGTAAAGCTCCCATCAACATTTTAATGTGGTGCACAAAGACAGAGATTGTAATGAAAAAAATGTCGGATGTACTTTATTATTTCTTAGCCTCCGAGTCAGATTTCCCTGGAATAAATCTAACAAGCGGCTTGGTTTTGTCCAGTGTGTTCCGGTTGCTGACCCGGCTACGACCTATGGCTTCGCTGTTGCCTATGGTTGTTGTTCTGTCCTGCTTGTCCTTGGTTTCCGACCCGGTCTTAGAGGTCTGTCTACATTTCATCCTGCTGGCCTGTTCTGCTCCAGAGTTTGGCTGCCCAAAAACAAGCCAGTGATACACACTGACTCAGCTACACCATAGCTACACAAAAGGATGGACCCTTACATAGGACCCAGGCAGCGATTCGACAGGGATGGCAATTTGCAGCCCCAAAGCATGTTCTTTCTGGCACCGTTCGGCAGGATTATTCTTATTAAGTAAGAGGCCGTGTTGAGCGATTTCACGTCACATTGCATGACCTCGCAGTAGTAGCAGGGCAGCTTGTGCTGTGTTAAAGACAGGCTGAGGCTTTACAATAGTAAGTGTGTGACTGTGTGTCTGGGTATACTAGCGTGGTGACCGTGTGTGTGTCTGGGTATACTAGCGTGGTGACCGTGTGTGTGTCTGGGTATACTAGCGTGGTGACCGTGTGTGTGTCTGGGTATACTAGCGTGGTTACCGTGTGTGTGTCTGGGTATACTAGCGTGGTTACCGTGTGTGTGTCTGGGTATACTAGCGTGGTGACCGTGTGTGTGTCTGGGTATACTAGCGTGGTGACCGTGTGTGTGTCTGGGTATACTAGCGTGGTTACCGTGTGTGTGTCTGGGTATACTAGCGTGGTGACCGTGTGTGTGTCTGGGTATACTAGCGTGGTAACCGGCCCTGTGTAAACACTGCAAATATCCCCAACACTCAGTATGCCTCACACCACCTAGTTGCCGTGATTTGCGTGCAGATATCGTGCTGAGGGAGGTAGTCCATGGGCAGCTCCACTACGTATGGTGTACATAGTTGGCAGTCTAAGCCCAATGTGACAGCACGATAAGGGTAAACATTTCCACCTGATATTTACAATGCTTATGAAGGGCCAACTTAAGTGTTTCCGGCATAGCATGCAGTTGGCCCGTCATCACAGTTAAATCTTTAAACTATGCTTTAAATAATTTCATATTATTTATATAAATAGTGAGATAGAAATGTTTTAAATCACTTCACTTACAAGACAGGATTGTAGGCCAGTAATTCTAGCCAAGCTAAAAAGCACACTTGTGCTACGCCAGCGCATGCATAATGGGGTGGGGGGGTGATTTAACAATGTAAATAACTTTTCGCTAATACATTTCCTAGCCAATAGGTGAAAACAAAGTGACAATGTGTTGCTTTACAGGGACACAGAGCGCTTAGCTATTACTTTCAATAAAAAGTCTCATTCATGGACAAGCATGGAAAAGTTATTACTCCGAGGCAGCTTTTAGCTCCAGAAGTAAGAACGGCCACTAGGTTATAGCAAAGGTGCAGAGTCGAAATGTAAATTGTGACAAGCCAAAGAAACTTCAGGAGAACGAGCATCACGTTCATATTAGTACAGACACATTTAGATTGCCGTTGCCCACTGAAGGTGAAAAGAAAGATGAGAAAGCAAATTCCAGGTGATACCTTTATAATGAAGTGCTTTGCCACAAGGACTGGATTTCTCTATTAATTCTCAAGGTTACACCATGACAAGAGCAGAAACAAAATGTGCTGTAAAGGCCACGGGCAATGGGGGTTATTAGCATACACGGCATATGAGCTGTTAGAACTCATTACCATCAACTGACTGGGAGTAATGGGAGTGGCAATCCAGCCGATATAATAAAAATACATTTAAAGAAACACAATGCCTACTGTCATTAAGCACAGAAACATAGAATTTGACAACAGATAAGCCCCCTTCTAGTCTGCCCATTTATTCCAGATGTAAAGACCCAGACCTTAATGAGTCATTGGTTTTGTCACAGATTCGGGACAGCCGTATGCGATCCCATGCATGTTTAAATTCCCTCACTGTATTAAGCTGAATTGGCAGTTCCTTACATCATCAGTAAAAGAAAGTGCACTTTTAACCCATTTCATCCATAAGTTGATAGACAGCCTGTGAGAGAGTCCAAATTGGAAAAGCCCTCGAAATTTTGTCCAAACTTAAAGGGCTGAAAAATAAATTCTTTGTCCGAAAATGAATGGACCAAAAACAAAACAAAAAAATCAGTTTTTTCATACATATGCACAAGTCTGTTGAGAAGCCCCATGATCCCACTGTTCGCTCCCCATCATGTCACTGCATAGTAGGGGGCTTTCACCTTTAATTAACTGCTGTGCGCGACACCGTGGAGCTTTCACACCATACTGAAATTAGTAGGTAATTTTTTTTTCTGTTTAATTCACATCAGCTAATACAGATAGCTGTTTAAAAACAGATGAAGCCTCTCATGTGTCAGCTTGGGATTGCCATCTTTAATTACCAGCACTAGAAAATGTCCTAAGGACTGTTAGTTGTAACCACAATCAATCTTATAGGAAGAACTGTATACATCCACATTCTGCATAGAAATCTTTAACAAGACGCCCAGCGTCCAAACAGTTTCTCTCGGTGATTCATTAAAGTCCGTAGCTAGATCCTTGGGTTATTTTTTGCCATAACTCCTACGGAGGCAATTGGAAATTCTCCCTATAACAGCTTGCGTTATGCTTAATGGACCTCGGTGAATCATCTCCTGCGTGGCTATTTGTCATATGAAGACAGTTCTGGAACTCTGCAGTTATGATGTACATCTGTATCAAGGAGTGCTTATTCGACTTATGCCAATGTAGAAAAAAGCGTCAGGCTTCATTATATGTTTTATAATTGTGAAATTGGGAACATAACTGCTCTACTCCATAACTCTTACTAGGACCCCAAACAAAGAATGGTGGATTCAACATTTTTCAACCTTTAAAGGGCTGGTAGGGGCCACTTGACTTGAATTCAATAAGTGTATGCATTGACTGAGGTCAATTATAAATTCAGAATCAGTTCTAGGAACAGAGGGGGGGGGAACTCACCTGCTTCCATGTCACAAAGTAATCTGCTCCTCAAATCCCTATTACAGAAGGAACCAAATCCACTGAAAAATAACTATTTGCTTCCGTCACTTGACATATTTCATGCGTGGCTACTTTGAATAAACTCTGTAAGTGCCACAAATGTAGCAAATCAAGAAAACAAAGGATCTGGGGGGAAAGTATGCACAAAACTGCTAATGTCAAACCCTTTAGAAATGTTTTGTTTTTGAAAATAACATTTGTTAAAATGTCAAAATCTCCACCGTGCAATCAAATTCCACAATAGATGGAACAGATTTTATTACCTAATTTAAAGGGAACTCCCAGTCTCAAAGTGCGTATATTTTAATGTGCATTTTTGCCTGGACCTGGACATTTTACTGTTTGCACATATTTTATTTCGGAAACTTCAACCTCATATTCCTCCTGTCTTGCTTGGTCACACTTATGGTATATACTGTTATGATTATCATTATTAGATTATGCTGCAGTGAACATCATATATGTAGAATATTTACAGAATACTTAAAGCTTGTTTATGTTCAATCTAAAAGTCCCCCTAGCATTGTCATGTTCTGGTCTGTGAGCCAACTGCATCCACCCCTTTCAGCTATACCGAGCATCAGCGGGTCTTCACCATAAGCCCGGGCGCTAATGGCAGAATGTGTCCACAACTTGTTTCTATGAAAGAATGGCACCCGGGAAGCAAGTATTATCTGCTTTACTAATCCATAAGAAGAAAAAGAAAAGCATTACCACATCTCCCAGATGCTGGCTATCCATGGCCGGTACATCTCCCAACTGTCTTCTCATGCAACAAAAATATCTAAATGAACAAACACTTTGTTGTGGTCCATCCTCATACTACGAACGAACAGAAAACAGGCTCCCCTACTGAGGGTAACCCCAGGGAGACCAAACTTTCATAACTGTGGGAGAAGTGTTCTAACAAACGGATCATTAAGGTTAAGATATAGAATAAGACCTCCAATGTAGGTAAGAAATTATTCTACTTCAAAGTATTTATCATTAAGAGGTTTATTTTCTTTAAGTATACTGTAACTCACCAGATAGTTGAAACAAGCGATGTTGAGAAGGCCACATGTATGTATGAATGTATGCATGTATGTATGTATGGCTATGTCTCAGGATATGCTGTTGCACATGCTTTGTGGTGCACACGCAGATTTACTAGGAAGGAATGAACACACACTCGCAAAGAACACAATTCTGATCAAGAAGAACAGGGACACACTCAACAACGGCTTATCCAGATACACGCATGGGTGTAAATGCTATTCATTTGGGCTGCAATACATGAAAAGTGGAATTAAAAGAAAGACCTGCTAATTACAGAAGCCGCTAGCAGCAGATGTCATCAGTGCCAGCCTGAAAGGGCACACTGCACCAATATACCTCTAGGGTATTCTAAGACCTGAAGGACTGCCTCAGTGGCCCGTGTCACACCCCAAATTTGTCTATTAAGTAAAGCTCATATGCCAGACTGATGCCGAGTTCCATACCATAAACAAAGCTATGCCACGATATTTACAGATTCAAATAAGCAGTATGTACCATGGGGCATCTATCATTTCTCAGGATCTGTAGGAATATTCCTCCCCGTTATGTCAGGCAGCCCTTTTAATTATTATTTTTTTTTATTATTTTTGATGATAGGTCAACTGTAAGTGTTTCCATGGTTATTGAGCTAAATGTTTTGAAAAGCATCTTAAGACTTCAATATTATTTTCGCAACCATCTGCCATAGGGAAGAAGATGATCGCATTTACATGGCATATTCAATGCCACTTAATAACTCAATGGCTGCCCTGCTTCATCTGAGCAACGCACAGACAAGACTATCTGCCGATATTCTATAGGAAGAAGCTAACTCACAAGTGATGAAAAGCTGGATGGCCAGCAGAGCATATGGTAGACCTCGACACTAATTTATGATGACCTTTCTTTTTATCCAGGGATCTGCAGCTGTACTAAATATTAAACAGTAATAAATCACCAAATAGCCAACAGCATCTTCATCTAAAATTACATATAATCTGAAGGAGCACTTTCAATTTCTAAACTGAATTATTCACTAAATCTTTGCCAGACAGTCTAAAGGGATATCTCTGAGTACATACTATCCTAACCAATTTAATTTAAATGTGGTCACGGCAGGTTACATACTATTTTCATTCAATTGTAAGTTAAAGTTAAGAAATGATCCCGATTAGGAAGGAAGGTGAGAAAGGAAAATAGAAGCATGGAAAAGAGGGAATGAGAAGGGAGGAATTGAACTTAAGGGCAGCCAAGGCAGCCAAGGAAAAAAGGGGAAGAAAGAAGAGACAGAACGGAGAGAAAAGAAAGTAATAAGGTAGAGAAATGAATGTAATAGAAGGACAGAAAAAAGGGAGGAAGGGAGGAGAAGGGAGGAAAAGTGAAGAAGGGAGGAAAAGTGAAGAAGGGAAGACAAGGAGGAATGGACGAAAAGGGAAGAAAAAGGAGGAATGGAGGAAAAGGAAGGAAAAAGGGAGAGACATGGAAAATAAAAAGAGTAAAAGTTTCTGCGTTTCATGCTTGGTGATATGTTGTCCTGAATAGCATGCTAGCTTGTAATTGGGCAGGCAGATGTCAGCAGGGTCCAATCCTGCTTCCTATCCCTGTGCATACATAAGCATGCACAGTATACATGGATGTGCCACCTGCCAGTATGGTGGGTATAACATAATTGCCTCTTTAAAGAGACGGAGAAATCAAAATTAACAAACTGTTGCTCCATAAAAATGTACGCTCCACAAAGCTAATAAAGGAACTTTTTGCTGCTGGTTTTCTAATTTATTCCCAAATTAATATCCTTTATTTTAGGTGAACAGACACAATATACTATTATTCTCCAACAGGAATAGATATTATTGACCTTTTAGTATAAAGAGACAAACCACATAATTGCAAGAACTTCCAGACAGATCTATGTAAAAAGTTCAGACTGTACCTTTCTCTGTAAGTTTAAAGAGGGATTGCCATTTCAATTAACATGTAGAGACACCCAGCTCCCCGCGGGAAACAAACACGGCTCATGGTGCTAATTGTAGCAATAAAGGCAATGTACATAAATGACTCTGTTCAGAAATAGGAAGGTAAAAGGCTAATGGTTTGTTGTCCTATAACAGGAGGAGATAACAGCACAGAATTTCGCAATCGCAGTTTATTACATTTTTCATACTGTCTCAGACACAGGTTACCAAAGAGAGTTTAAATGTGCCATGGATCTCTGTTAATTTACAATATGTAGCCGTGTTTTTGCACATATTGCTATCGAGGACACCGGTGGGAATATGAGATTGTCAATGAAAAGGTCAACCAATGGAAACGTTAACGCTGTGAGCGGTTGAGTACACGCTTGGATCTGCTATGTCACCTGCTCTTACTGAGAGGTGCTGCCAAGAGATGCCAACACAAGGATGTCTACAGCTTCCATGATTCCCAGCGAGCTAGAAAGGCGTTCAATAAAACAAGTGATGACTGGTCTGGTGCGGGACATTAAATGGTTTAAAGGTATACCACACACCACATGTATGTCACATTTCTGTTTTACATTTGGGTCGTTTCTTTTCTTGCCAGGGTAATAGATAGTATATCATTTCAAGTCGGCATCTATAACCTCCCCATGTCCCGCTTCTTAAGAAACAGCAGCACAAGTATTGTCACAACCTGGGGCCGCTGCTTAAATACAACAGAGATTAATAGATTTGCTATGCCATTCATTTTACTTTACTGAGATGGTGGTAGATAAATGGAACCACCTTACACCAGAGGTTGTAGAGGCTAATACAGTGAGGGAATTAAAACATGCATGGGACAGACATACAATTATCTCACATATAAGACAAGACCGAAGACTGATTAACCCCTTCACATCCTTATGATGGGTTAACTTGCCATTGGCACTGTGCAGTTCGCCCTGTATGACGAGTTAACTTGTCATGGAGTTAAGCTGGCCGTGAGCTTGATACTCACTGTTTCCTCCGTGTTTCCTCCGTGTTTCTTGGACAAATACTGAGACACAAGATGATGTACCAGAAATCTAGATCCCATAAATACAGACTATTGCTAAAAACCTACAACACATAACTGATCATCACTACATGAGGCTTCATCCTAGCAGTAACACCCAAAAAGCAATACCTGGAATACAGGGCTATATTTCCTAAATTGCTAAACATAAGGGTGGTGACTCAAAGTAATGATAGGCAAAGGGAGAAGATACATCTTTTGGGTGTAAATTTTATGATTTTGTTGTCAAATACATACCAGCCCTTTACCCAAAAAGATATAAGATTTTAGAGAACATTATTTCACTTTTATTTCCAAGAGGAGTTAGATAGGGAGAAAAATGAGGAGAACACTCAATTGTCATGTGACACAGAAGTAAGCACTTACAGGTTGTTGATGTTGATGTTTTATGTGCTTGAATCTCCAGAAAAAAATAATAAAGTGACAGATCTGATAAGTCTTACCTGCTTAACATAGTAAAGAGAGCGAGTAATATCGAACTGCACCTTTAATATACAAAAGGCACAAATGAAAAATGAAGAAACATCTGATACACAGCATAACATCAATTCATGTTTTTGGCAGTGCCAGAAAAATCTAACAGAACCATTACACAGCACGATACCAACAGAAAGCAGCTTTTTAATACAGCACTTTGTATAGCACGTAAAGGAGATATCTATAATAAACAATGGGAGAAAATGTAACATTCTAATCTAGCCATGCCAGCCCATAAAGCACCCTTTCACCCAAAATAATAGTTTGCCGTAATAAAGACATGCATTGACTGAGCCAGAGAATAGCATTTGCAAATGCTTTTATTGTGGCTTCTCACAGCAGTGCATCCCAAGAGCAGCGCGGCTGCATGCGGTTAGACATTAATGCCCCGCTGGGAAGAAAACACGGGCGCTTTGGGGACTAGCTCTGGACTTTTAGTTTTTATTACGATAAAACAAATTGCCGAGCGCAGATAAACAATGTTTTCATTACAATGTGGGATCATGATGGTACTCTCCAATGAACGACAAGCCGAAATCTGACAATCAGTAATGTATATATATTCTTTCGAGAGTCATAGTGTTATGTGGGAGCAGAAAAGTTACTTTTAAAAAAGAAAAAAGCCCTCCGTAGTATATATAAAATACATTCCCATCTTAGAACATTTATATATTCCATGTTATTAAGTGAAAAGGTGTAATTTTGTTTATAAAGCAAGGAGATGAATCTGGTTGATAACCGTAGTATAATTAGGGTTCCCACCTGGATTTTCATTTGAGTCAGTTCTTTGCAGTCTGTACGCTGTTTCTCCACGCTGTAGAAGTGGTTGGGTTAAATGCCTTTCATTTATTTCCTACGAAAACGATGTCCAAATACAATACTGATAAATAAAGTGAAGTCATTCCAGCCATCATATGCATACATTTAAAGTTCCCTAATAAGGTGCCAAATCCTGTGTTCCAAATGTAGTTTTTGGCTTTGTGACTCGGTGAGTAGTCAAAGTTGAAAGTCGTCTAGCTGCCTTTGGTTGATGTTTAGCCTAATTTGATACTTGGTTTTAAGTGTACAGTCCCAGACTAAAGAGCTAAGCCCCAGGTTGACCTTTCTTTCTTTTTCTCGTTTCTCTTTTCTTGTTAGTCTTCTCTCTACTTTCTCTTTATTTCTTTACTTTCGCTTCCCTCTACTAAACCAAACACTTTAGCTGTCATTTGTAAAACCATGCAGCACATGCCCACAACCCCATCCTCAACCACTCAAGAGTGCCCAAAAAATGGTGGAACACAAGAAGCCTCTCTCTACCCTATAGTTTTTTCTTCTCCACTCGTCTATTTTCTCCTTCTCTCCTCTTGTTACCCATCTTTCTCCTCATGTATAAAACGCACCCTGGCCCCATTCACAGACACAATCCAAAAAATGGCTTGGAAAGCGTAGTAACATGATGCATAAGTATACTTTTACAATACATTTGCCACGCTCACTTTGTTTTCATTCACACTTTTAAAGTAGCAGTTGCCAACTATGCAATACCACGAAAGAGATTAAAGACTAAAAGTGTAAGTAGTCTCAAAATTGGTATATATCCATTAGAAACATAATTTACATTAGCCCTGGATATTACCAATGTAATATGTTCTGTGTTTGCTGCTTGGTCTGCAATCAATGTCTATTTGAAATTTCATTGTGAAATATTATATTTGGGTACATTAATTGATTATTCTGGTATTGTTGTAATAAAGCAAGTGTGTTCTGCCTAGTTATATTAATGTGAGCGCTTAATGCTGTAAGTAAGAGCTTGTCAAGGGCTTAGGGGCAAATATTGATTCGTGGAAAGGAATGTATTTGATTGGAACGTTCTACCTAGTGTCTCCATTACACATAGAAAAGTCTGTCCATTGTATTGGTGCTTAGGAAAAATTATGGATGTTTGAACCCGGTGTAATGTACTCTGTCAGTTAGAATAGATTACTTATATTTCCGAAAGCATTTGCTAAAATCGTTAAAGTAGATATGTCACATCGGTATTTAGACAGCTTGTAGCGAGGAAGATTAAACCGAGGAGCTTGGCTAAGCAGGTCAGTGTAAGATCTAAAAGTACGCCTTGTATGAAATGACATATGTTCAAATATTAGCCAAAATGTATCAAATTAGGCTAAACATCAACCAAAGGCAGCTAGACGACTTTCAACTTTGACTACTCACCGAGTCACAAAGCCAAAAACTACATTTGGAACACAGGATTTGGCACCTTATTAGGGAACTTTAAATGTATGCATATGATGGCTGGAATGACTTCACTTTATTTATCAGTATTGTATTTGGACATCGTTTTCGTAGGAAATAAATGAAAGGCATTTAACCCAACCACTTCTACAGCGTGGAGAAACAGCGTACAGACTGCAAAGAACTGACTCAAATGAAAATCCAAATCAGGACCTGTGTAATTTATTTATGCCTTCGGGTGACCGTCTCTTAGGATATACTTAATCTATTCACTTCCATAATCAAGGATTTCATTAAGCCCTTTGAATACATAAAAGGCAACCAAAAATTGCATATGAATGTGCTGCTTCCCATACAAAATTACAGAGTGATTAAATTTTCAGAATACAAGCATTAAACGTGCACCTGCCATGAGCATCGAGTGGTGCAGTCTATAGCGGTACGTTGTGTTACTTCTCACCATCACACGTGAGCGCACTTTCATGTGCATGTATACAGTATGCTTTCTTTGGGGTTGAATTTCTTCATAGTAAATAGAGAATCCGGAATAGCAATAGGTAGCTTGGAAGTTCCTGTTGGACTAAATCACAGAAGATTCTCAACCAAACTGTCAGAAGTCAGAAGTTATTTGAGGATTATGGGGTTTGTAGTTCACAAACAGCTTATCAAGTAATCCAAACCCCAACAGCCCCGGCTTTCTGTCTCACTGCGGGGAGCATGAGCTGGTTGGGGCGATCAGAAGATCTCGAATAGCCCAGAAAGCTGTTGCAGCTCCAACGTGGCCACTTTGCGACTCGTTTCCTGTCATTTGGGCAGACGGCTATGCCCTGACCCCACCTACCTCCAGGACTTGCCCCGCTCACTGGCAGCACCTGCCCTGTCCCTCTCTGCCTCTTGCAACACCCCCAACACAGGTGTCCTGATTTTCACTCATGAAAGTTGGGGGGGGTATGGTAATCCAATGGTCAATAGAAAAATGTAATATTTTTCTGTATAATAATATTTCAGTAATGAATACTGCATGATAAAGTCACATAGGAAGCTTAAATAAACCCAGCTGCCATATAACTGGCAAGTCACATGACTCACAGTGGTATTTAAAAGTCTATAACAGGTGACTAACACATCAGAGCTGTTACTACTGATGACAGCACAAATGTATGGGCACGGCATTGCCATATGTTTAAAAACACATACATTCATTTTAGATCACTTTGTAGACACACTTTAAAAAAAACACATTTTTACGTAGGTTTAGTTATTGACAGTTATTCTCAAACACGATGTCACAACACAACCTGTGCCACGAGGATATAAACCGAGTCTAGCACATTTTAGACACACAAACATGCAAGTACAATCCCATACCGGTAACTGTTTTACTGAGCACCTCATGATATAACTACGATATAGCAGTGAGTTCCGGGTTCATATATTTCTGTAGAAAGTGGTAACATTGCCATTGATGTTTTTGCTCTTTCCCAACCCAACTACTAAAATAATTGACCTATGAGCGTTTGTTTAGCTCTATTACGACAAACATCTCTGAGAAGTTTTTGTCATACAAGTCATTTGTAAAATACATGCAACAAACAATTTGGAGCTCAATAAACCCCTATTACCCACATTATGTGGTACTGGGAGCCTGCTCTATGCGAACAGCTAGCACAGTTCCCAGTCCCAAACCGCTGAAGGTCACAACCAGCATTCCACTTCTAATGGGGCTACACACAACTACCAAATTATGCAATGTGAAAGTGCAAAAAGGGAAAGGCATCCCCATGGACATTATATGAAGAAAAAAATTCAAAACAGTCATACAATGAAGTCAAAATATTCCACCGTAACTTGGGCAGAATGTGCTGTGACATCATTCCATTACCAATAGGTGTAGCTGTTAAGGAAACCCATTAGCCTGCAGCTATGAGCTGGCAGAGAGGTGTACTGTGTAATACCATGTATCAGCTAGATTCACCAGGAGGGAAATGTGTCCAAATCGGGACATCACTGTGTTAGGGGCTTGTAGAGACAGGAATGGTTGCCAGAGCAAAGATTGGGTAAGACCAGAACAGCCCACCTAATTCTAAGAGCCGCCTTGTGATGCTCAGATGGGCAGTACATGTGTATGTGTATGTGCAGGCGTGCGTAAGGGCCAGAGCCGGCCTTAGGTGTTCCGGCGCCCTGTGCGAACTACTCCTCTGGCGCCCCCCCCTCACTACCCCCCCTCTGCCCCTTCAAACTACCCCCCCCTCTGCCCCTTCAAACTACCCCCCCTGCCCCTTCAAACTACCCCCCCCTCTGCCCCTTCAAACTACCCCCCCCTCTGCCCCTTCAAACCGCACAGGGCGCCACACTCCAGGGGGCGCCGCCGCCGCCGCCGGGTCCTCCCCCGCCGCCACGGGGTCCTCCGCCGCCGCGGGGTCCTCCTCCGCTGCCGCGGGGTCCTCCTCCTCCGCCGCCCCCTCTGCACCTAAATGAAAACGTTGTTTTTTTTGTCGTTGGTTTTTTTTAACTTTATTTAACATCCTCCATGTTAAATAAAGTTAAAAAAACCAACAACAAAAAAAACAACGTTTTCATTTAGGTGCAGAGGGGGCGGCGGAGGAGGAGGACCCCGCGGCGGCGGCAGCGGAGGAGGACCCCGCGGCGGCGGCGGAGACCCCGTGGCGGCGGAGGACCCCGTGGCGGCGGCAGCGGCTGCGGGGGAGGACCCGGCGGCGGCGGCGGCGCCCCCTGGAGTGTGGCGACCTGTGCCTGGTAAGGGCAGTGTGTGTGTGTGTGCAGGCGTGTGTAAGGGCAGTGTGTGTGTGCAAGCATGTCAAAGGCAGTGTGTGTGCAGGCATGTGTAAGGGCAGTGTGTGTGTGCAGGCATGTGTAAGGGCAGTGTGTGTGTAAGGGCAGTGTGTGAGCGCAGGTGTGTGTAAGGGAAGTGCGTGTGTGCAGGTGTGTGTATGGGCATTCACTGCGTCACATCATATCCTTGTCTGCCAGACTTGAAGCAGCTAGCCCTCCCCTTGCTCTGTTGATTAACCCTTACCTCACATCATGCTTTGTTTTGTTTGTGTGGTTTTTTTTGGGGGGGGGGGTAAGGGGCCTCAGTGCATTATTTTGCCCAGGCACTACAATGCTGTTAAGACTGCCCTGCCAGACCTCCAATTCATTTTATAGGGTCCCTGAGATTTGCCCCCTACAGGCTCTAGGTCCACACTGTCTACATAAGTGGGACAGTGGCTATGCAGCTCCCCAAAATCAGGACTGTCCTGCAAAAAATATGTATATATATATACATATACATATAATTTCCCCAAGATATTTATGTGTAGGGGAAGTTTCCTGCTAAGAACATGTTCTGACTCCTACTCAGTGTTATTTGAAATGACAATTCACACAATTCTGCCAAACAGTGACATTTTTTCTAGAACCGCCAAACATGCAAATGCAGCATTAGCTTGAAAAGCATGTACACATTTTTAGTATTTAACAGAGAGCAATCAAGAAAATCTTTTCTTAATGAATGTTTAATGTGAAATGATAACACTGACCAAAAAACAATTCAACCAATATTTATCCTTAAAAAGAAATCAAATGTAAACCAGTTCAAAGCTTTCGCATTTGTCACCTTGACCCCTCACTGTGAGGTACTGCTCCTAAAATTGTCCTCGCCAGCCCACTAACCCATTTCAAATAGGTTGTAAAGGGAGGAAAAATGGTTCCAGAAATAATACAGCTCTAACATACAACTGCACGGTAACACAAGGGGATAAAGGTTTACGGATGACAATCAGATGTGCAGCTAAGAGCCCTTCATCGATATTGTGAAATAAATAACTATTTCATCCTTTCCATCCTTTGCTAGTAGCTGATCAGAAGTTCTCTCTCTTTTCTTCTGGGAATCAAATATATAATAGCAGAATGTTTCTACTGCAAGGACATAAAAGAAATCCATTGTCAGTACCCACGAGTACTAGACATACCAGGGCTTTGAACAGCACAGTTCAACCTGCTGGGGTTAGCGAAAGATGAAATATTCTAGCAACCATTATGTTCACCTGCGGACACAATGATTGTGGAAAAAAGGAGAAATAAGGTAATTTGGGAAATGGGAAGTTATAGCACCAATCCAACCTTCTCTATATTTTTTTACTGAGACAATATTTCTAGCACTAAACCCATTGGGTGGCGAGAAAATGTTTCGATTTTTTGAGACATTGATTTTGAGATAATTGTATAATGGCCCCCTTTTACAAAATACCCAATTTTAAAAACATTATACATTTTGCAGAGACAACTCCTCATACGTACCTGCTGATCATTTCTTTCAATGATTACAGAGGTCTGTGTTGTTACTTGATACGTAAAGCCCTGTTTTTTTTTATTTTTATGTAAAGTGAACTAATGAACATTTTTAGCTCGAGGTGCCATGTGCATCAAAACCGGTCATCTGGCAAATTGGGCATATGCTCGGTTGGCCAAAAGCCAATGGAGCCATACACTTACCTTCCACAATGGCAGACCGAGGCCTTCAGTGCACGTGTGGCAATGATCCGGGTACTCACGGTTACACGCTGCAAAAGTGTAACATAGTACGCAGCCAGGCGTATCTAGAAAGCAGCCACAAGTACGTAATTTTGTGGCCACTATATCTTTGTTGGTTGAGCAATAGGTTTATCAGTCCATTACACCAAAATAATTCCTTTTTAGATGTTTTAGAAAGGTTTGCACACTTGTTCATTAGTATTCTTCTAGGAAGGCCATGTCGCAATGATCTAGGATTCAGGCATGCTGATTATTTGCTCATAAGGCACAAACACATATTCAGTGGGCTTACTTGCAGAATATAATAGTCAGTTGTGTTCATGGAATTTTAGCGAGTAAGGACCACAGAGGGGCTATCATATTATTCATAGAGGGGCTATTCAGCATAGAAATCACCAGGCAACGCATAAGGTTATGGCACATACACTAAATATCTTTTGGTAAGGGTTAGACCACATGCTACAAAAGGATTTTCATGGTTGTACTAATTAATTAACTGCAAGAAAGAAGGCCAATTCACACTCACACATGACTAATGTTTAAACTGACAAAAGATTATCTGGCAGGCTCCTCCAGCAGAAATGGTCCTGTATAATGCTTATTTTATGATGTTAGGAAACGCTGTACAAATCTCGCTGTTCTAACTATATATAATTGAGGGATACGCTCTTCCTGTAGCAGAAGTTCACTGG
Source organism: Spea bombifrons (assembly GCF_027358695.1). Classification (NCBI taxonomy): domain Eukaryota; kingdom Metazoa; phylum Chordata; class Amphibia; order Anura; family Pelobatidae; genus Spea; species Spea bombifrons. The sequence goes on along the minus strand of NC_071089.1, from coordinate 18,138,098 downwards.
GGTTGGACCTTAATGTATAGTGACGCCAAAAAAGTGCAAATCAAACTCTTGCAAACTCTCTGCCAGCTCTTCCCTTAGTGAATAGACACACAAGCCATCCACAAAGCTACAGAGTCAGCAGCCTCTGGCATTCCAGCTGCTTTGGACAATGACAATTCAGAACATCTCATGTCTGGCCCCCTAGAGGTTACCCATCTCTACTATTGTGCATACCTACAACACAAGCATTTTTGCTACTATAACATTACGGTCTCATTTACTGGGATAGGTGACACGGCTGTTATTTAAATATGGGAAACAGTCTACTAAATAGGCACTTTTACATCTTGGGATGGAGTGCTTGTCAAACATACATCTATTCTCGCAGGAGAATATTCCCAGCGGCACATCAGTAAGAAGGCTTATTCTTCTGGTATAGTGCATAATGAACCTTTTATCTTATTCCATACATCTTGCAATTCTTTATTATTCAAATTAGATTTCAAAATCTCTTAACATTACAAAGCATGGTTTTGAAGTAACCCCATGAGTTCCAGAGAGGTGGCATGATCAAAAGAGCTGCAAGACAACACACCTTCCGTCCTCTCTTGGCTCAAGGCTATGATTTCCACAGTGATTAAGTTATTCACCATCACCAATCTGTTGATTTAATGGTCATGTATTATAGGGCCATAATGGCCTTTCCAAAAACCAACCCCACGTATGCAGCAAAAGCTGATCCACACAATAGAAGCACTGGGCAGCTCGATGCATCACCTTCACAACCAGCGTGCAATGGAGTATCTGTTCCTCCTCTCTGAGGTGGGTCATTGATAAGGAATTTGTTTTATCCTTTTTTTAATCAAAGAAATGCTGATAGATGACATGGGCGAGGGGGGGGGATTTAAGAGGAGAAAAACAAACAGGAATAAAACAGAGAGGAATACAAGTTTGGAGGTTGTTGAAAGTCGACAACAAAACTAGGTTGAAAAAGGGGATCATTGTCATGAGAAATGTGAAGGAATGTGCTAAAAATTGGAATGCAGAATCTTAGCCTGAATAAATGATGTTAAGTTAAAAGCCTTGTGGCTCTTACATGAATGCTAGCATCAAGTAGAATAAAAGCCTTGTGGAAGAACAAATGTTTTGATGCTTTAAGGAATTGTAAGCATACCTGGGAACTCTCCAGGTCAAGCCCTGTTTCCCCCAGGTCTCCTGGTCAATGTCTTCGCTCACCGGACACATGAGTGGCTGTGCCCACTGGTCTCCCGCTAAGGCTGCCTGGGGCTAGTACCTCCGCTTTGTGAATCAATCCTGACCAGGAGAGAGAGCTCCAGGCAGCCTACAATGGTAAGTTCCCAGGAAAGTTACAATCTAACTCTTCTAATGTGTAAAGGTAAGGTCATGAGTGGTCACTCAGGAGTATCACTTTTGCAGTTATATATAGTGATATCCTATGGGATATAGGTTTTATGCACCAAACCATAAGACAGGCAATGGCAATTAAATTAATAAAGGGAACCAAAAATGTCACTTTGAAGAATTATTACTTGCAAGATATGCCCAGTGTTCCTAAGTGAAAGCACCCCTTTCACTGAATGAATTTTATCAGCAAGGCAAATACTGTTCGCCTCATTACTACTATATATATAATAGATAACCATGTAGGGTTTAGTAGAATATCCATCTATTAATTTGTCCTCTTTCTCGGACGATCTACTTGGCATTCATGACATGTGTTTAGCTCAATATTTGGAACACATTCTTCCAAGGGAATAGCAATCTATGGACAGCATCCATAAAACCATCACATTTGTATGTGTGCTTGAGTGTGTAAAACATAATAAAAGAAACATGAGGTTAGACGCTGAACACAATCAAAAGAGAAGTGAAAAATACTTAAATGATTCGCTGGCTGCCCCAGGGGGAAACTTTTTCGAAAAGAGTTAGAAAAAAACGTACAACACTGATGGCAAACTGTTATCCCTGAGTGATAAAGTCATGTAATGCATTTTCTGACAGGTATTCCAGGTAAGCCAATAAACTAGCATAGATAGCATAATACATCACCAACCTTGGACGCTTGCCAGGCACCTAATCAATTTGCTCAGAGTCAAATATAACTTGAAAACATTATATTTGGCCAATAAAAATACAGAAGCCAAACCCAATATACCACAGTGTGGCTAACGAGTGCTGTTGGCAGCACACTGCCCGACGCGTTCTAGGTCTCCGAGCAATCATGCAGGTATCATGCGAGTGCCGCATAATTCTATCTCCGCTGTATTGGAGCAGTGTGGGTTTCCGAGACATAGCTCATATAAGCACCAAAGGGTATGGTACGTCTGCACAGCGCCTCACATTTCTTTATTCAATATCACTGAATTGCTATAAATTACATTCAAAATGACTGTGAGTCCTGAATTTTAATGTTAAAGCTACACCCTGTGGGGGTACTATAGGGTACAAGGCAATGAACTACGCTAACTGTAAGAAACATTCACAGGTTATTTACCAGTAGTTGCTACAATGGTTTCCCAATGCCGTTGGTTTCATGCATGGGCTTTTTAAAGTTCCTCGCAATTTCCACATTATCTACTTAACCCATGGCTGGACATTTTTTGTAAAGGCAGATTTGCCACATAGTCAGCAGGGACAAATACCATATGTACTTCTCGGATTTCAATAAAAATGTGTCCCCAGTCAAATCAATTTGAATCCATAAAGCACCAAAGAAAAAAATATGCATTTATTTGTATGTTAAGCATTTACACATATTTCATTAAGAGGTTGGGTATAAAAATGAGGGGTGGAGTTAGACGTTCTCCACCATCTAATTTTTATTAGAAATGCATATTTAATAACCAATGGATTGTAAAAAATAAATAAAAATAATAAAATGGAAATATGAATGTTAATGAAGGGGCACTGGAAAAACTTATTTACACAGAAAACAAAAAAAATAAAGAATACAAATCCCATGTATATGTAGCTATGGCATGAGTGCCTCTGTGCTGTTTATGTTCACTTGTATAATGGTTCAATGTCCAGTAAAGATCCACAGAACACTTAAGAACAGTAATTATGAAGCTAAATACATGCATTCCAGGTGTAATCCCAGCACCACTGGTTCTAGCCTCCTACCTGGTGTCCTGACCTTCCAAGTTCATGGTTTTCCAGAACCAAAAATGTAGTCTCACCATGATTCTTTAACTACGGCACAGAACAGGATCCAAAGAGTTAAATGACCCTACAGATGGAAAACTCCCAGACAGGATCTGCAAATGACTGCCCCAACCTATGAGCTATATACATAACCCCTTAAATGCCACCAAACACAACCTGCAAGGTTACTAGTACACTACAAGGGTTCCAGATATAAAACATTCAACGCGGTGCTGGCCTCTGACCCGCAGGCTTCTAGTTCATATATATCGATCATGGCACAGTCTGGAATTAGCTTGAACCAGAGACAGCAGTTCTGATTTAGCAATCTTCCATCATTTGTTTGCTCTTCATATTATAGACAGACACTGACTTGAGAAAGGAATAAGTAAATAGACATATTGGCGATTTCGGGGTTTTTTTTGCAAGCTGCCATGGCTGTGCATTGCATAAATCATGACAAAGCACCTCTCTGCTCAAATGAGCCGTAAATCATTTTTAATTTATGACAATAGTACTGTTGCCCTTCTACTACATTTGAAATAACAGCAAATGACATTTTAATTTCATCCTCCAAATTTACTTGCTATATGTTGCCGAGCGTAATTTGAAGTGTACGAGTTCATTTTGAACTCCGATTTTTCCTTGTCACAGACACAAGACATTACATAAACCCATCAGGCGTAACTCAAACGTCTAGATCTAAAGTGCTTTGCTGTCTAGAAATGGTGTTTACTAAGTCATCAATGAGGTGTGAAGAGATTAATACCAAAAAACAAAAAAAAGCACACATTACGTAGCTCCAGTTTGCTAAATGTATTCATAAAAATCATTGAACGAAGTTGGAGAAGAGAGACATCAATGTAGCAGAACAATCAGAGGAGCATCGTGGGGAGCAGAAGTTAGGGAGGAACGCTTTCATTGTATTACTTACAGCAGCGAGCATCATACCGGAAAGATACATATGCAGATCGGGAATATTAAAAACGCCATTAGAGTGAAAAAAAACAATAAGGTCGAGTTTGTTTTATTGGAATAAAAACACCAGAAGCCTGCAAGATTATAGCTGCATGTACCCATAACTTCTGTTCTTTTGACACTTAACAATAAATTTGGATATGTTTTCGTTCTTAACTTTTCTTTCAAAAAGCAGAATATACATTTATGTAGTAACTGCTCCTGTGGGTCCAGGTGGGCCATAAACAGCGATCTTACAACAAGGCAGTAGGTTCGGAAGTTTTGTAAAGTACCTTTGTGTTATCAGGATTTGCTTACATTGTTACATATTATATATATATATATATAATAATAAAGTAATGTTACTTTTCTGACACATGGGCTATTGGTGCTCAGTTTTTATTATGGCTAATTGTAAAGCAGAGCAACATAAAGGAAGGCCATGCTTGAGAGCCAGAGGACATAGTCTTAAGCTAGAGGGGCAAAGGTTTAAAAGGTTTAAAAGGAAATATTACTTTACTGAAAGGGATGCATGGAATAGCCTTCCAGCAGAAGTGGTAGATGTTAATACAGCAAAGGAATTTAAGCAAGCATGGGATAGGCATACGGCTAAGCTAGATATTCAGAGGTTAGGCAGACTGGATAGGCAGACTGGATGGGCCGAATGGTTCTTATCTGCCATCACTTTCTATGTTTCTATATCCTTTTTGCTCTATCCTAGGTCCTTAATGCACTGAGCCACTTCAAGACATGTGGCAAGGGGCGGAAGCAAGCAATGGGGGCTGTACAGACGGTCCCCCATAGTGTTAATGGGAATGTTGGGGAGATCAGGATTGAACGACACTGCATGGAGCCTGAATAGGGCAACTGGCTTCTCATTGTTCGGCCAAAGGGATGCTGCCCCCCAGACCTGCCGCCCCAAGCATAAGCCACTGCGTGGGAGAGCCATGAAAATGCTATTCATTACTAAATAGCTAGAATAAAGCAACCACTACATTGTTCCACGGTATATTTAAAAGATGAATACAGATTTACCAAAACAAGCTGTGGAGATAAGAATTGCACATTTAAACTTGTGAACACAATTCTAATCATTTAGCCATTATAAAGGCAAATTCATTTAAACAGGAACCTCTGTGACCCAGATAATGGCATCACACCCCGTAAGGCTGCAACAGTACTTAAATATGATTATACGAAAATTTGCCATAGATTGCCTTTATTACTAATCTGTGTGGACGGATGCCATTAAATCAAATAACATGCTGGAGAGATAAGAGGACGCGTTTATACATGTCAAGTGAATAATGAACTCCCCTGCCATCAAATAAAAATGTATGTAATAAGAGATGCGAGGTCATCTACCTCTCTTAATCGCACTGAAATCCATCTTTATTTTCTGTTACGGCAACTATACACACCAGCGATCCCTCTAAGGGAGTTTTCTCTTCTGCATCTTCTCTCTTGTTTCCACGTTTTAAATAATCGTTTTCTCACAGCGTGCCATTTAATAATACATCATCCTCTCCAAATTAAGAGGCATTCTGTCTTTTCCGTCCTCTGGCAAGTTCTCCCCTTTTCGGGCTAACTCGTTCACAGGTAGAGGGGATTAAAATGCTATCGTGACATAAAATTAATTTCTTAACAGAGAAAGGAAGCCCAAGCTATTGTATGAGGACAGCTTCTATTCATTATACTGTATAGCTGTTAATTAATCATTAGGCTTCATTCTCTCCGCTGGAAGTTAATGTTTCCCAAATCAAATCAGTAGAGTGTGGCATGTTGTAAAAAGCTCACTGTACAAATTAAACTGTTTATTTCTCTGCTGTAGGGTGGTGACTACAGTCACTTTCTTCAATCCAGAACTACATTCGTAGCGTGAGGGTCGAGTTCAGTCGGATGCGGCAAGGCCAAAGGCACCAGAACAATTAGCTCTATGACTTCAAGGCAAAACGTATAGGGTTGTTCTTAAGTGAAAAGCATAAAAGATTCACAAAATAAAAGATGCCACAAAGTAAGTAGTTACATAGGGAGGTCACTTTCATCTTATTCTGTACTATAGCTGGCATCCTGATTTATGATCCACTACCCATTTAAAACAATGAACCAGAAGTTAATGAATATTTCTGCATCCCAGAGAAATGCCTCGGAAAACAAGGAGGTATTACAGGATCTATTTAAGACATGAGAAAGTAGCCAATATTAGGGATACATTTCTATTTCATGGAGAAATAAGTGTAACGGGTCACATCTAGCATGGTGAAACTAGGCCACTTCTGCTTAAAAGAGCAATTATAATAAACATTCGAATGGATCCTATGGCGATTGTTCCAAACTTAAAAGGGAACCACCGCCAACTTCTTTTTATTACTAGCATCACTGCAACAAAATGAAATAATAGCCACTTCTTTTCAGTGTAAAGCCACTTTACTGTATACAGCCCTGTATTTAATGCCCAAATTAAAATATTGATTTTTTTTTCCATGGGACTTCCCCTTGAACTCTTTGGGCCAGCTTCAATGAGCATGTCCTTACACACTGAACGAAAAGAACATAAAAGGCAGGTCGCCTCTTTTCTCCGTGTTTGAGATGCGCATTATAGTTGGGCTTCATAAGGTGAAACAGAGCGCTCTGCAAGAAAAAACCTTAAGATCTGAGCTCCTGGTCAAATCTCCTGTTCAAAGTTAAGAGATATTACATGTTGTTTTTGAAGCGTTTAATAAAGTGCTTAGAACAAAGGGGGGCTTTCACTGGGAGGACTAGACTCCAAGTAGTTAACAATATTCTTATATTACATGTGAACTCGCTGCCATTTTTGCATTTACAGAAGATACAAAAAGAAAAAGAATCGACTCGCCAATGTAATGTATCTAACCTCATTAAAAATGCATCTAAATCGATTCCAACAAAGCACAATTTTTCATGTGCGCGGTAATTCCCAGGTTCGCGTCTATTACACCTTAACGACAGAGACACTGCTGGTCAAGGAAGAACGCCTAAAGCATTCTGTGTTCTCATATTACAAATCTACATATATTAAAATCAGAGAGGTTCTCAAATTTCCCCATCTATTGCTCCAAAGCAAATTCTAATTGTCATGCTTCATTACATTTTTTTTCCCAAGGCCTGAAAACTCCCGGCCATGTATTTTTCTTCCCCATCATTACCGCAAGGTCAATACTAATTCATACGCACATACACATCTGTATTTCTGACACGTGTTGTAGAAAACACGGCCTTTTCATTACGAGTTATGCATAATCTGAGGTCAATTTACACATCATCAAAGCTTTGGGAATGTACAAAGAATTTCCCCTTTAGACACTTACAAAGTGCTCCCGTGTACCGCTTACATTATCGACTGCTAAAGCCTTTTCTCATGTTCAAACATGGGAGCCTTTGTCTGCTCAAAAAGACAACCATATGCCTTTTCAATGCCCTACATTTTACCGGGACTTTCCAATTGGTTCAAGATGCAAACAAAACTAACGTTTTGCCAGTTCCCCAGTATAGATAATTAAAACATTCTAGATCAAGCCCTTCCAAGACACTACACCTTTACTCTTTGTGTAGCCTCTGTGTGGTATATGTATTAGAACAAAGAAACTCATTTTCTTTGAAACAATTTTACTTACCTGGTTGTTTAACACGAACACGTAGTGACAAATGATCCTCTGGAGCGTGGAACATTGCAACAATGACGCAGCGTGCAACATCATCACGTGAGTACAGAGGCTACAAGTAGCATCCGGTGCCCCATACGGTATATATGTCCAAAAGGGCTGCAAATTCTGGCCGTTTTCTGCAATACGTGGCATCACACAAAGAGGGTCTGGGCACATTAAAGATATCCCTTTGCAATTATCAGTTTATTTGCTTGACTCTAATGCGTCCAGCCTACTCAACCAAAGTCTCACTAGCTGGTTTTAAAGATTCCTTTATACTATTTCAGAACTTTAACAGACGATTAAACAATTGTATCTTCATCCATGTTTCACAACACCTTGTATAGATTCCTCCGTGGGCTTATGTGGCGCCTACAATTTCTAGCTCTATGAGTCGCCTCTATTTCCACGTTTCTCCTATATGCCAATATATGAATGCTGATTTACATTATTGTCTTTGCCCGGTAATTATTGACTTTTAGTCATCTTTGGTGGTAGATGTGAATTCATTTTTTGCTGTTGAATGTTCAAGGGGTACACTGGAGATCAGCTTGGACTTCTATACAACTGAGGAAAACATAATCGGTGCTTATAGATTTTGTGGTGATCTCTGGCATCAAATGTGCCTTGGAGTTATAGTTGGCCACCACCCCTACCTCCCTTCCAACTATCTCTTTACAATGTAATAAACTCTCTTCAGGAATGGACTTTGTAAAAATACACAAGGAGAAAAAATTATATCTGCCCATTTACTGATACATTGTCAGATGCTGAAAAGAATCAAATAAAGTGGGTCTTCGTTTGCAACAACTAATGGCAAATCACTTATGACGCTTGCTTTTTCTGACATTAATGACTTTGACTGGTGGTACAGAAGAGGGGGCAGATAAGTCACACATCTAACTAATGGCTACACAAATGGATTGTTAGGTTTTTTTTCTTTTTAGTCATTTTTTGAGATATTGCATAAACATTTTAAAAGTTATTTTTTATTTTTTGTAACAATTCTGTACAAATCCAAGGACACAAACAGAAACAAGGTATATTCACAGAGCAATCAGTCTGTAATATTGCTGGTGCCTGTCAAAATATATACAATGTATCTCACACACACACAACCATTCAAAAGTTTGGGGTCATTTCTATTCATATTGACACACCTGTTCTGGCTGATATAGGTTTATCTGGGATATCTGGTCTTGCACAGTCATTCAGGGTAATACAAAGTAATCACCAGAAACGTAGATGATATATATATATATATATATATATATATATATATATATATATATATATATATATATATATATATATATCTTCTTTTCTCTTCTGTTCTTGACACATTATAGCCAGCTCTGTATCTCATCTCATGTACTTGCTCGCGTTCTCCTCATGGTACCAAGTCTTTATTGTATTCATTGTTTTGAGAGAAAAATACGAAAAAAAATGCATATCGCTTCTGCTTCTTGTTTCACAACCTATATAATTGCTTTGGAGATTCTTAGTTTCAAAGTTCAGCTCAGGATGTGGCAGAGCCATCATTATTTAATCAATTTCCTATTCCCTTCTCCTCATCCTCCTTTACCAAGATTTCCTGAACCAATGAAGAAAAACCTTTACGAGGAATAGATGAGAAAATGGGAAAGAATACGATTGCTTATCTAATACGGCTGTGCACACAAAGGAGCTTTTACTCTGTGAACAATATTCCATAGGTCCATTTATTATGTAGAAATGCAAAAAGTAGGATAAAGGAAAAAAAGACAGATCTACTTTAACTTCCAGATCCACAGATAAAAGTTTTACGTAGCGTGAAGGGATGAATCAAGCTGCTTTCAGGGCTAAACCCCAACAATTCTATAAATGCCAGCTTTTTTTCTCAAAGGAAAATGACCAAGGAACACGCAAAGCCTTGCTCATAAAAAGCACCTCAAGGTAACAGCCAATGTTGTTTTTCTATGTAATGTAATACATGCAATTTATAAAACATTAATACTGTATTTACGCAACTTTCAGTGTAACTACACACAAAATAGCCCTCTTAATTACCTTGTCATTTCAGAAGAAAAAAACGAAGAGAAGCGATGTTTTGTTGGAATGGTTATGCATTTCGTGAGATTGATGTGCTCAATAAGAGAACAGCTTCCCCGTAATGCGGTTACCCTTTCTCTGCTTTTGTCTTTATTCAATAGGCTGTCTTGTTTCATTTAGCTCAGATAAATATGCAGCGCTCATTGGGCCTGGGCATTATTTTTATTTATTTGGCACCAAGTGTGATTTATTTCATTGTCGATGTTGCTAAAAGCCTCATAACGAAATGCACGGGGAACAAAAAAGAAACCCATATGGGCAGAACGCCAGGCCTCCACTCCAGCCATCAGTATACTCTAAGGACAAAACTCGGCCAGGAAGGCTTTGCCTCCAATACAAACGTGCCAAACCATAGCGCGCCATCCATAAACCATTCACTCACGTTATTAACTGATTCCAGGTCCAGAAGCAAAGTAAAAAGATGCCTCCTTCGCGCTGTAGAATATATCACCACTTGCTCGATAGATTATAATATCATGTAGCATAGTTAAATAGATATGGATGGAATATAATGTGTTTCGTACAGAGAAAACCATGATATTTTGCCTTTTTTCCAAGAATTACGAAGAAATCTTGTAACTTCTTATTCACAGATGCTTTAGCCAATGTTTTGGTGTTAGGAAAGAACAAGTGTTTCGTTACCACTGCTGATAAATGTGCCAACCACGAGAGCTCTCTATAATAACAGCGACCGAAATTACGGGTTAAAGGTTCACAACTGAAGAGGAAAAGCACACGGAGCCTTATCTATATTAGATGTATCAGAAGCCTAAGGACAGATTATATGAAAAGAAAAAAAATGGCATGCTTCTATTGTCTACAAAACAATAGATTATCTAAAACGAAGCCGGCAGCCTAAGAACAGATGTAGCTTTGAGAGACTATATTAAATAGAGCTATGTCAACGCGATGTGTGATTTATACGGAAAGTAATGAAGTTTATGTAAAGCATTATATCCGAGTCCACAGCTTTGGTGACACGGATATTTGAAGTATATACTGAAAAAAAGTATTACCAGGGCTGTTTCTGTTAAAAGGCCTCTCACTTCTTGACTGTAAAAGCTCCTTTTTGCAGAGTCCTCCTTACCTTCTGCTTCTATCATATACAGTTGGTATGATATGCACTATGGAATATGATGGCACTATATAAAGCAATAAACAAATAATAATTACACTGTGGCTGATTAATGCTCGCGGATATCTTGTATAAAAACAATATTCCTGAATTTGTAGTTAACTTTGTAACTTTGAAATTACTGCTACAAGAGGTTAGAAATGTTGTATATTTCAGGGATGGGATACATGATGACAAGATGAGATATGACATGGTGGCCCTGGTCTCAGCAACACAGATGTAACAGCAGGAGGGGGTCCTGTGTAGCCTTAACAAAGAATGTATATTAAAGTATGTTATTACATAGCACATAAGGTTCAAAAAAGTCCATCAAGGTCAACCGTTCTTTTAGGCAGGAGTGGTGTTTGTGTAGCTCTTGTGGCAGGAGATGTGCTTTGACCACGTTTGGTGCATGGGGGGATTCTGCTGGAGCACCCTTTTATTTTTCTTGCATACACAGTAGGATGAAATATATCAAATCCTTCCTTGAAATAGGTGAAACTTGCTCCAAGCATTCTTAAAGATCAAGAAGTTAAGAAATAAAAGGGCAATAAAGTATCTGGGCCGTCATGCTTATTACTGGCATATAGAAAGGGATGATATAAAGCAGTGTAATAATGTCATATTTCAGCCCCCCGGACAGTGCATGGCGGGCGATTGTATAGCACAGATGGGACAGCAGACACAGATTTCACCGCTACTTATCTTTCTCCCTGAAATCCACCAATTTATCTGAGGGTCTCCAGGTAACCAACATAATGCTGGCTTTGTGGCAACCCAACTTATTTTTCTGTGCTGATGTTAACTAATGTATGCATTCTTAATATAGATTTATATTTTTTGTTCTTCACATACAGAGGAACCGTCACTTACAGCAGTTTCCTCCAAGTCTCGTGATTCATAATGAGCCTGTGGCTTTTAAATTGCTGGCTGAGAATAGGAGAGTTGTACTTCAGGTAGATAACTACCCATGTATATGTATTTTTCTAGGCACATTTGGCTTAACCAAATACTTCCTTTAGTTCATGCACTCACTTTGTTACTTCACAAACTCATCAACATGTAACATTGGATTTCTTTTATTCTATCCTTTCTACAACATCGAGCACGAAAGATCTTTTCACCTGATGATAAAAACCGCACAAAAAAATCCATAAAAATGTGGAGTATGAAAAATAAAATCTCCATCAAGCGCAGTCCTTGTTAAAATGTAATTGTCTTAGCTACACTATCTCTACTTATATTGATTATGGGAGAACAAACAAGACTTCCCAGGTAAGCAGTCATCAAGCTGTGATTCATTGCTGAAAAGAAATTCCTTGCAGATGACAACACCTCTGAGTGAATGACCTTTTACCTTCTATTTAAAGAAAAAACACCACTTTATTCCTAAATCTCAATTTCATGCGGGATTCTAAGATGTTATTTTTTTCATGATCACTGATAGTGATGTGACATTTCTAGCATTTGTGTTATTTTCATTTAATAATAAACTATAATACAAAAGCCAAAACAATAAACATGAAAAAGTATAAAGCCAGATGCATATCTCCCGACTGTCCAATTTTATGCAAGACAGTCTCGATTCTTAGGCACCATCCAATTTTTCCAACGAGTGGGGACCATGGGCTGGTCAGGGAGATCCTCCAGCCCAGGTAAAATTGATTTAAGTATGTCCTGTTGCCAGGGCCGGACTTGGAATAAAAAAAGGAGCCCTGGAAATATTTGGACAAAAGTTTTGGATGGTTGAGCTCATGTGCCAATACGCCACACCAGGGGTATAACTAGAACCGTGTCCCACAGTTCCACCTTTGCCCCTGAAGCAGCCTGCCTGTGCCACCCCTTGCCCCAGAGGCAGCCTGCCTGTGTCACCCCTGCCCCAAACACTTATACAGTCATTCACTCACTCATTAATTCATTCACCCATTCTCTCTCCTGCATCCCCTTACCTCATCTGCAGATTTCTCTAGTCCGGGGGGTCAGCCAAGCAACACTGAGGCAGAGTGATGCATTTCCAGCCCAATTGCCGCCTAACACTTACCGCTGCGGCGCCTGCGCACTGCATGAGGAAACTCTTTTCCCAGGGGAAGCAGAAACCTGTGCTGTTTCATCGGAGTGTGCAAGCTCCATAGCGGGAAGCTGTGGGACTGCGTTAGGCGGCTCTCGGGCCACATAGACATCTGCACGGCCCCAGTGCTGCTCGGCTGGCTGTTGCATTGTGCAAAGGACTATAGTCAAAAAGCAGAAATTCTTAATTAAAATAAACTTCTATTTGTAAAACACAAATCTCTCTTGCAAATCAAAAAGTACACAGCGACATTCGCTGGCGTTTAATGCTTGTAATGCAGCACGGTTATCTGGTTCTAACAGTCACCTGAGTATCTATACGCTGACGGCAGCGGACCAGCCCTGACACACGATAACCTCTCACCACAAGCTAATAAGTTACGTAATGCGTCCCGGTGGTTTCACTGTTCCTCTACGAAACTGAAAAATATATTGATCAAGCCCGGGAGTTAAGAACAACGCGTACCATTATATGCATTTTTATAGAAACCAAGGCTACAAAAATACTGTTGCAAAAGAGTAAAATTAACAATAAATCCTTTCCAGATCACCTGAGAATTGCACTTTTTAATCATCCCCTTTTCCTGCAGCTGATTTTCCTCAAGAAATTCTAATCACTCATCCCTATTTCACCAAGTTAGAGGCGCTACTCCAAATAATTGTAACTAAACGCAGCGTTAGGAACATTGTCCAAACACTTTCCAGAGATGGCCATTTAAAAGGATCCTTCATGAATTTTAATGCATATGAAAGCTGTGTTGCCCCTTTTGCAAAAGCATAGGAGGAATCTGCAAAATACCCCCATATTTATTTGCCCCTTTGCCCACTCACCAGTTAAATGACATCCACTTCTCTCCGCACATGATGCATGACAATACTCCAATTGATTTGGCAAGATATGTTTTTTCTGTTACGTGGAGAAGCAATGACACCACCGGGACACATTACAATAGTCAGACCACAAGGGAGGTAAATAAACCTCAGGAGATATAACATATGAACGAGTTGTATCCAAGTGGAACAGCACTTGGACTATTCACTGAGTTTACCCGGACTGAGTGCCTACTGACTTTAATAAGGTTTTAAGCTAATTTCATTAGCTGAAGGTCCAGCACTGACCACCAATGAGAATCAGCAGCTGTGGCTTGTACCCACCACATGAGCGCTAAGGGGGAACATGCCCCTCTGCAAACAAGTAGTGTACATGACTGGTGTCGTGCCTGAAAACATTGTTCCAAGTGAAGCAATAAACATATTCCTGTCAAACAATACAAGAAGCTTTGATAAAATCTTGTTAGACACTCAACATGCAGACCTTCCAGCAAAAGCTTCCAATAAACCAGTCTTGGTCGGTAGCCATATGCCCTATCAGAGTCCACATAAACGGCTATTATCAAATGTTTCTAGTAGGTTGGGATAAGCACGTAATGGTTCGTAAGTAGTGTTCAGTGGAGCACCTGTGGAATGGATGTAGTTCTATAGGAGCTTTTGTTTGTACCCGAGCTTCATGAACAAATCACAAGTGAGTTACTAGCATCCCGGCCCCCATTCTGTGATTCTAAATGATATTCAGCCCAACCTGTTAACAAGTTGAACAGCATAGGATGATGAAATAAAAACTCATTGTGCGAGAGTGCGCGGCATGCGGAGCTTGGCTTCAAAAAGTTAATCTTTGCACAGAATGCTCCATAAACTTGGCATCCTGTCAAGTGTACAGGTAATGACGCTACTTTCAAATGACTCTCGCTGTGTAACACTTTCTCAGCGCAGAAGAGTCGGCGACTGGTAAACGGAATCTGGAGCAGCAGGAGACGACGAGTCTAAAATTAAATTTAAATTGCACACAGCTATTGCATTGGAGAACTGCATTACTCATCACAACCACGTTTGGTATATTTTCATATTTTCCACCCGTTGCAGTCAAATGTAAAGGGTATGGAAAAATGTACATTTGCTGCAATATACTCTTTTTAAGATCTTACCAAAAACGTCAATCCCAAACATTTTCAACAATGAAGAAAATGAATCAATATTCCTATTTATATGACAGTATATACTGACAGTTTGTTAACATTCTATCAATCAAATTTATTTTTTTGCCATCAGTTCGACAACTTGTCTTCACTTTGTTATTATATAGTCCTGTTCCTGATCCATGGGTCAACACTTACTGCCGGGGGACATTGGAATAAACGAATTCCTGTGTCTCCCACACACGGAGCCTTCACAGCTACCCCACAGCGCACAATGCTAAATTACTCTTAAATTGATTTCTCTCAAGATATCTTAAGGAGAAAATTGGATAGAATTGCCAATCAAAGTTCATTAATTAAACAATCACTTTGAACTGTTTCTACCTTGCGGTTGAGGACACTGTAGAAGTGCTGACACCTACTAATCAGCCAAACCAATCTAGTTTGTTTCATTCTGATGGGGAAAACAATTCTGATACTTTATAACACAAAACTCAAGTTTCCCTTCACTTAGCATCACCAAATGTGGCTTCTTCTACCAATGTTTATGGTTGCTTTGCGCCATAGGAAATCACCCAATGTAAGTAATTGCTTATGGGGTTTTTCTGAATATTCTTTTGCCATTATTCATTATTGTTTTAAACAAAAAAGGTAAATTATTTCAAATTAGATTGTAATAGTCACCTCCCAAGCAAATGCGTGGATGAGGAGTGTTCATGGCCAGCACAAAATACTAAACAGAACCTAAAGACTACAATTAGAGTAGACAACATATATGTTAACAAGATACTTACCTGCGGTGGACTCATTTACATGTTTGTGAACAATAATCCTATCTTAAAGTCTAGTATCTTGTTCTGCCTCTGCAATCAATATTTAACCTATACGGAAAAAGGACATTTAAATAATCACTTTAGGAGAAGCTGCAGCTCACAGCCTTCTGTGTGGTCTGGATTTCACATCAGATTAAAACCTCCAATCTGTGGCAGGAAAGCACTTCAAATCTTTCTTTGCCATGCGCTCAGCGGTCACTTTATGCCTGAAAATCTTGTGTGAGCCAGTGCTGGCTGACAGGGAGTAGAGTGCGCATGTGCGGTGGCGTGTAAAAGGTGTAAAAGGTGTGCAGCTGAATGCATCTTATTCAAGCTAAGAAACTTGGTGGGGTAGGGAGAGAAAAATGCATGGAGGGGCCTGTAGAATCCTTCCATGTATTTGCAAGCAGGGAAAAAATGATCATTTAAAGCAAGTGAAATAAATGCTATATATTTATTAAAAGTGTGGTAGAGTGCGTGAAAATAAATATTATCAAGCACGGCCCTCACGAAACATCATGACTATCTGTTACCATGGATTTAGGTCTATCTTTGACTCAAGATTCAGTTTGTGAACAAGCACAAATATTACAAGATGGGTAAGACTTCAGAACCTATTTACCTATACATTCAGCCAAAGTCTCATACATTTGGTTTGCGGTTTATAAATCTTTGCCAATTCGCTCTACGGAGCCCTGTGTGGCAAGAGAAACAAACACTAGCTTAGACAGTCTCTGAAACTTGAATCCATGAGGCTTCTTCTTCTGAAAAGCGCAATAGATATGCTTTGTTTGCCGTTAAAGAAAATTCAGATATATTTCCTAAGGACGTTTACAGAAAAAATCTGTTCCATTCACACGTTCCACCATCTGTTGCTTGTTTTTATGCATTTTAATTATTTGCGATCTTGTAGTATTAATACTTTTTAAAGCCCTTCTGTCCCCAATACACATGCACTCAGAACAAGCCCTTGGCATCTGCAGAAATGCTTCAAACTCTGATAAAATTATATCTGAAAAGAGCTACTTAGCAATCCAGCTGTTCCTAAGGTTACAGCAAATCCAAAAGAAAAATATTCCTCAATGGATTTTTATTATAATTCTTACTTTAGGTCAAATGCCAAGATACCCTAAACCCGTTAATATTCAGTTAGATGGCTGCTAAGAGTTCTAACAGCATACCTTGCCTTTTATTAAATAAATATTAGGACACAGGGAAGTAGCACGGGGGAGGGATAAGAGAATGACGTGATAATACTACCAACACATACAGCGATACAAGCAGCACGGAGCAGAAAGGATGTACGTGCAAATAATGCAAAAAGAATATTTATGGGGACATAAAATCACGTGGTGGATCATACTCTAAACAGCCCCATGCTTGAATCCAACTACTCGACATTATGACCACTATTCTGCCCCATCCATGCGATTGAAATTGTAGAGATATGGCTCAGAGACTGTAATGAACAATAAAAGCTGATGTGAAAAACCAACAGCTTCTAAGGTAGTCGTGTAAACGCAATTTAGTATGCAAGTGCAGCCAACCTTTCACTCGCTTCAAGTCAATTTCCAGTTCAACAAAAGAACCAATTTTCAACCTTCGAGATTTGGTCACTTGAAAAATTCCCAATAGCAGAGCGGGAAAAAACCTCTAATATGCAGGTTTATTTACATTTAAAAAAAAATTGGTTTACATAAAGGGATTCAAATTAAGATGACTTTTTATAGATGGAATGTTAGGTTTTGCAGTTGGGTTTCAGTAACATTCACTAATAACAGGGTTGGAAATTCATTAAACTTTATCGGCTTTTTTGTTCTTTTTCAAAAAGCACCCACCATTTCATGGCACTGACCAATTTACACAGCCTCGATGATGAGCGCTCATGCTGTCTCCCTTGAGTTCCCTGAGCAGACTAAGCACTCTCAGCCACCATGACACAAACTCATACATACACAGCACTCCCAGACACCAAAATATTGAGTGACCCGAGACCAAGAGACCATTGCTTCAAGAGTCTTATAATTGCGACAACATACATGAACGAAATTAAGGACAGCCTGGAGCTCAGACTGATATGCGAAGCCAAGACAGGAGCAGAGCCAAACCCCATATGAGGTCACAGAGTTTCTACAGAAAAGATGTAGTTTGGCCCAAGCCCAGGTCAAACCTGCATTAACCCTGAAAGGCTGGAACATGAGTAAGACCAATCTACTAAAATATTGATGGTCTTTCTTTACATTATACAAAGAACTTTAAACAACGTGTAATAAGTTTCAAAATCACAGTTAATCTACTGCAAGCCCTGCCTGCTCATGATTATCACGTGCTTCAACAACCGGAGGACAATGTAGTCTACATAGTCTACTCCTTCAACGAGCCAGTCCACCAGCATCAAAAAAATAAATAAAAAAAAAACAACGCAAGAAAACGTAAATGGCAACATAGTATTCTCTCATTCACTTATATTCATCCGGGAAAGGGCAAAATCACCAGCAAACTCCTACCACGTTATCAGCTGCTAAGAGTTTACGGGCCAAACGGGTTACCCAGTGAACATTTATACAACGCACAACACATACAGGACTGTAGAATACATCTATTAGTAAATAATTAACAGTTCTGATCGGTTACTTGTCCTAAGCACTCCATTCTCGTGAGATGTGTTATTGTACACACTGACCCACACTGTCCTCCCATAATCCTCGGAAGAGGATTTCAAGGTTAGCTGACACAAAAAGCTTAGCCACATCTTCCCCTTCATGTATATTTCTGTGGCAGACCTAGGAAAGGAAATACGCAAAACACAAGTCCATATAAAGAAAAATGTAAAAAGAAGAAAGATGTGGAACGCACATGAAGCCACACATTGAGGATGCTGAGTGCCGTCTTGGACAAACTTGTCAATCTGCTCTGAAAAGACCAACGACATAGAAGCTACACAATTTTCTTAACAGAATGGGAAAATAAACCTTGCCTTGACAGGGCTTGTGGTTCTGTAACATAATTAAAACATTTTATAATCCTGCTACTACAGGCAATGCGACAGCTCATTTCTGGAAGCCCGACTTCCACCCACGTAGGTTGGCAGTGAAAAATGGATGCACCAGATCTGTATAGCATTTAGTGCTAAGTGCATCCATTTTTATCAATTTACCTGTTAGAATCATTGTATTTTGGAATGAAGTTGCAGGAATTAATTTGCCGCTCATGAATCTTGACTCAGCAGGCAGCATTACAGTACGTGTCGGATAAGATAAAATATGAACAGGATAACAAGCCATCTGAGCTTGCCCATCCACCACAATATCCTAACCATTCTGAAAGGGCTGTGCCACGCAGGGTGCTGCTCCTCGATCCTGTGGCATCTCAGCACCACTATTCACAAATACCCTACAAAAAAATGTATCTCAACAAGTCAGATGGTGGCCGCTCAGCAAACAGCATCTCATTTGTTTCAAAATGGTAAAAACCATCCCCAGTTTCTCTTTGGTGGAATAAGACCAACTATTGGGGAACACAGGCTTTTTTATGATTCTTTTTCCAGACATGATCTAGAACAGTATGATGCTTAACGGATTTGGTGGCTGTAATACGACCCACAGTTCTTTCAGTGAAAATTCTGTGCAAAGAGTATGATTAAAACTGTCTGGAACGCTAAAACCGGGAACATGTTTTGGTATTTTAAGAGATATTTTCTATTTTCCGATACAGCTGCTGACGGGTCCAATTTGGCAGGTTTGCTGGGGAGGGATCGGAATAGGATTCCTAAGTTTCAGCAATATTAGTAACTGCAAACTAAAAGGCAAACAAAAGCCAGCATATAACACAAATACGTACAGATACCCAGCACAAGTATAAAGACGTTTTAAGTTGAATAACTAGAGGGTTTTTGTACTCTAAAGCCACAAATGGAAACAGAGCTTGTTAAATTAATGAATAGAAGTGGTTATTGTGGTTATCTTTGGCCTTGTTCCAAAGGAAAATATCGCAGGTCTAAATGTTGCTGCTTGAAGATGGTGCCCTTTCCGTGAATACACAAGCACTTAAATTAAATGGGACAAGGTCTCTATTATCATCTCATTCATTCTACACGCCTCTGTGTATTTCAAGTCACGGAACATCCAACGCAACCCTATGTTGGCACGATGGATTTACCAATTTGATGTGTTGATGAAATAACGTCAAACTTCTTTATTATTAAACTCCCTATACAGATTCTCGTGCTGCATCACCCAAAGGCATGTAAACGCAGACGACACGAGTGTACAACTCTGTCTGTTTGAGCTTTGGGTATCATATGCTGCCAAATATAACATTTCTGAAACAAACGTTATATAATCAATCATAACCAAGTGATGCACAATAGAGCCCTAATACCCTAAAACATCTATCTGCACCCCCCCCCCAATGGCCCTCACTTGTAACTATGTTCCTTTATACATTGTATTGCATTTATATAAAATATAAATAAAAAATAATAGCTTTTTTATTTATTCATTATCTATTCACCGGATGGCAGTTTCTAGGAGTGCTATAATGCGCCAATGATCAGGGGTCTTCACTTTTACCTAGCTGGATCCGCACGTACAAGCAACAAGAAACATAGTAAAAAGAAGTAATTTATTTGTGTAAAAAGCAGCAGTGAAATAACCTTTCAACTTCACTCTTTTAACATGTGATGTTTAATGCAAAGGCTGTGGAGGGGGTGGGGGGCCAGCTGGGCTTAGGGTTTCAGGAATTGACTCCACACCTCTCCACCTTGCTGCTGACAGAACCTTCCTACCTTTTCAGTCTTTTCATGAGGACTTACTATAAGCTTTAGGCTCTTCAATAACAAATATCACCCTCTCCATTCAGTGTGGAAGTGGGTCCTCTATAATTATTTTGCGCTCGATGAGAAATGGAGCTTTTCTGCTTTAGAAATGAGAGCTCTATGGATTTCGATTAGGTTCCTAATTTTGAAAAGCAGATTAAATTGCTTCTGTGAAAACAATGAAAGCCAATCCCTACCAAGTGAGGTTCAGACTGCACTTATCCAAAAGAAAGAGTAAAGTTCCCAGACCTGTGGGCTCATCCTCATACGTTCTGATGCTTCACAGGAGAGAAATAACAAATAGGAAGGAAAGAACGGACAGAGGGAAAAGGGACTGACAGAGGGAAAAGGGACTGACAGAGGGAAAAGGGATTGACAGAGGGAAAAGGGACGGACAGAGGGAAAAGGGACGGACAGAGGGAAAAGGGACGGACAGAGGGGAAAAGGATTGACAGAGGGAAAAGGGACGGACAGAGGGAAAAGGGACGGACAGAGGGAAAAGGGACGGACAGAGGGAAAAGGGACGGACAGAGGGAAAATGGACGGACAGAGGGAAAAGGGACGGACAGAGGGAAAAGGGACTGACAGAGGGAAAAGGGACTGACAGAGGGAAAGGACGGAAAGCGTGAAAGGACGGAAAGCGAGAAAGGACGGAAAGCGAGAAAGGAAGGAAGGACCACTGTTCTGTTTACCTTAGCACAACTTCATTATACATGGTAAAAGTCAGAGAAGTGGGGATAAGGAGCCGGATTTTTAAAACATGCCTCCTAAGGACCAATCTGTGACTGGAGCAAGTCATAGGTATTCAATTTGCTGTCCTTTAGACTAATAGAGGAAAGTATGCTTAATATAGGTTAAAAAATATATAAATGAATGGAAATTTACAAAATTGTATTTCAATTGACAATGATTTGTCTTATGGTAGTATGTGAAATGTAATAGGGGAGTTTCATTTATAAGAGATGGAGTATTTAGCCAAAGGTGATACTTCTTATTGGGCCAACACGAAAAATATGGTAAGTAACCTAAGCTTTTAAGTCCTGAAATCTCTTGTTCAGACAACTCCATCCGAAGAGACCTCTGAGGTCCTAAAAACTGTGAATCTTTTTCTTAAACAGAATATTATTCGACATCTTTTCCTATGTTTGCTCAATAACTAATACTGCCTTCAACTATAGACTCCATTGTCTCTCGGGCTAATATGCCTAATTCCATTTTTCTTCCCTAAGGCATTGGAATCTTTGATTCCCTGTTAAAACATAACTGTAAACACATTATTTAAGGTATGATATACAGATTCCTATAAAGGAAAACACAAACATAAAAAACAGTATTTGAAATCCAGTCCATGAGAGCCATCCACACTCACATTTTAATCCAGGCAGAATATTATTTACTTATTTGCTGAGAGATACATTTTAAGATTCCGTAGATCTTTACGAACAGATACATATTTAAATAACAATTCAGTGTATACACTTTTAAGTTGGAAGGTCTAAAATGTCCCTTTTTTATTGTAATACAGCGTGTGGATAACATGAATTTGATTTCTGTTACCTGGACACGACACTTTAGGATTACGGGTAGAGTGACCTATCCGTACGCAATGATTTCTAATAACAGTATGTTAGGCAGAGGCTGTGGCCCCTCGTAATTCTGCGTCTCTTCTCTCCCATCTGCCAGCTGACGATTTCATCTTCCGTTACCGATAGGCAGGCTGAGAAGTAGCAGGATGGGGTATTATGCAATTTGGAGGCTATGATGCACAAAATCAGTCACTGGAGAGGTACCTGAAGAATGCAATCAGTTTACAGATGAGTGATAAAGCAGCCGGTCCCAATCACACGATCCGAATACGGCCGGGCAGAGACAGCCAATCTGTCTGCTTAATGTTAGCCGGAACAAATCAGATCGGGTCGCAGAGGAGAGCCATATAACCCTTTCTGCTGCCCGACGCTTTTAGAACAAACATTACAATCATCTCTAGTATAACTGATCATTTCACATTTTGCCTAATTCATCATTTTTACCAGGGACACTTATATAACACAAAAGCAGGCACTGATAGGTTGTTACCATAGAAACTGACAAATCTCTGTAGAAGCCTTATTTTTATGCAATCGAACCTTCAAGCAAAATAATGAAATGGCAGGTCTGCTAAGATTTATTCGCGGCAGCGCTGATTGGTTGGAGTAATGAGATTGCGCATGCACGGCAAAGCCACTGATTGGCTGCTTCAAGTCAAGGGTAAGGTTGATCAGACCAAAGAGGAGGCTGCTAGCTGCAGCCCCAAAGCTGTAGCTTGTGCCCAAACCAGGATTTCTTTTTAAAAGAATATTTATTAAAAGTATTCCACGTAACTTATCTCCCAACATTCCAGGTGTCAAACTCGCAACCATCGCAAAGAGGAAAGGTTGGGGCTGCAACAGATCTTCACTGCGTGACCCACCCAAAATAGGCAAAACAAATTTACTATTTAACTAATAAACATTAAAAATAATGAGAGAACTACGAACATTAAGATTACTGGCAAAAGAGCATCCTGTCACTTTTAAAAAGTTCAAATTAATAACTACTTCATTGCTACATAACAGCGATGTCATATGATAAGAATCACATGTTCTCTCTCTCTTTTAAGTAACGAATGTACCCTTTTAGGCATACCAGTTACTAATGCCAATTACAAAAAGCCCAGTGAAAGCCAAAGGGAACTTCTTTCTGAAATGAAATGTGTTTAATGACCACGAGCAAACAATTGTTAGCAGATCCCATAGGACCTGCTGAAATCAGAAAGGCTTTTAAACAAAAATAAAATAAAATAATAAGAATGAACAAAGCGGCATTATGTCGTAGTCCTTAACTTTGCACATATGTAGCTCTAATTTTAGTCCTCCTTATGGTACAAAATTAAAGGGCATCACCCTCTAAGTGTATTAAAGAAACTGCAGCAGTTCTAACCAAATATATATATAGAAAGTATAATAATTATACTGCACGCTCATCAAAATATAAAAAGAGTAAACAATGTGTTAATGTGTATTAGACTGCCGCAGAGCTGATTTCAGCAGCACAGAGGTAAGGGTGATGAGGATTCACCCACGTTTATTCAGGAGCAGGGTACTGAGCATTGGCATCGGTCCACAGACAAAGGAATTCCAAGTTGTTTGAAGTACAAAAGCATCAAGTCTGATCAAACTAGAGTTCCATGATCAGGACAGGTGGCTGAGGATCAGGAAATGGTCAGGGAGTCCGGTGAAGAAGCCGGTACAAATACTTGACTGAGTTTAATCCGAGACAGAACATACATATCGCATACAAGGAATGCTGCGACAAAGTGCAGAACACAAACGGCTTAGCCAAGTATATGCAAGCATTATGTGTGCACATTTAATAAGAGAAACGGTACACCCGAGACATTAAACATTTACAAGTACTGTGCCTTGTCGCAGCACAGCAAAATACCTGAAATACTGCACAAAAAAGCAATAGTAATGATGACAACTGAATAAACTTTCAGACTGTTCAAGGGACGCAAAAAAAATAAGTATTACTATAGGAATTACAGCTGGGGATTCGGGAGAGCAGTCAAATATAGGGAAGAAGGAAATGGTTCTAACAAAAGGGCTGAGGGCGGCCAAGAGACTGACATCTGGGGAATAATCCAATGCTAAAGTGCCAGGTAAAACAACTAGGTACCGGCTGGCAGTGCTCAGGTTCTTACACAGGTGATCGGGTACATCTGGGGGCACAGCTGCATTTACCCAATATGCCGGGGAGGCATGGCTGCAGCTCCCTTTAGTTACACCAGGGGATGGGGGAATACCTGGAAGTATGACTGAAAACATCAACAGCTGGAACACCAACTTATGCAAGTGGTGGCATGATGTCATAACATGCCCTTTCCCATCGGAAACAGATATTTTGAATGTATACAATTGGATATCCAACTACACATTACCAGGCCATACACTAATGGGACTGAATGGGAAGGTTACCAGCAATGTGATGGGACCATACATAATGTAATTACCAGTGATATCAATGCATATTCTCAAACCAGGTCCAGACAGAGATGGGCTTAAATTCACCGTGGGAAGGACAGAAGAATATCGTCATCACAAGACTTCCTCGAACACAATGAAATAACTGCGCACAGCACTGTACGAACTGTAAGCCTCCTCTTGACATTGTATGAAAGTCCAATGACGCATCAGGTTTAAGGGAGTCCATACAGTGATCAGTACAGGCCTCAGAGGAGAAAATCTCATTGTAATTCAATGCTGTTGCTTAGCTGCAGGACACATTTACTAAAACTGACTCTTTCATTTGCACAGTTGTTAGCGTACATTAATGAAACATGTAATATGTTTGGATTTTTGCGTGTGGTATAGTCATGAACTACATATATTAGGAAATAAAAAAGTAACATTACTTTCCAAAAGGAGAAAGCTTTTAAAGCCATGGAAACCATTACACCAAAAAGATTCCTTACACAACAGGGAGACAAAAAACATGAATAGCCATTGTCTTGTCTTGGTCTCTGGTTCTACAAAACCTAATCAGATCAAACAGATCTGTTTGGCACTCTTAATAGGATTAAACCTAGAACAAAGGCTAGTCCTGTCTAATCGCTGTCCCCTTAGACATTGGCTAAATAAGCTTACTGTTGCATTATTTTTTCATCTTGGATTTTCAAGAAAAAATAATTGGTTTCCACTAAACTAGGCTTACAAACCTTATTAAAGTAAGTTTGTATTTGGAAAAGTTTAGATGTCACTAAACCTCTATTTGCAATTTTGATTACATTGCTGAGAACTATGCTGGCAGAGAGGGTTTATTCTTGTTTTAATTAATGTAATTTAACTTCAAACTGAATGAAGTATACTCCACAACTAGTACTCAACAATAGTCTACCTTGGTGCGAATGAAGTGGAGCTCTGAAATATGATGTCATCCACCCCAGCATTCTGCATCTCTTATGCCTGCAGAGCCCACAAGCGTGATGGAGAGCAGGAGACCTGTTTGTGGCCTCCAAAGAGCCTGGTAAATTCTGCTTGGCCTGAGCCCTGCAACACCAGAGGGGGGTTCTAATGGACCCACATAATGCATAGTTATGTCATCACCAATTTTACTATTCATGACACAACAATCTCTCCACAAGACATAGTTAAGCCAGTGAGCTGGAATCTTTCATTTTACCGCAACTCAAGATTAAGTAAGAGGGCTTAAAAAAAATCAAACGCTGAAAATGACAAAAGTGAAGCATCATAAGAACAAGAAACTGATAATAGCGATGATAGCCGAGATAATTAGACTAATTAGATGGATTAAGAATATTATGTGCCCCTGTTTTCTACTTCTCAACTCAATGTAAAAATGAACACTGGAGACTGAGTTTAATGAACACTGATTGTTTCTTTTTGCTGCTTCTCATAAACTGTTAAACTAAAGTGCAGCTTTCTTACAAAAACAACTTCCGTAAATTGATTTTCTTGTCAGATAAAACTACCGTTGTTTAAAAACATATCAAACATGCTTATTTGCTGAGCAAGTCAAGTTATACACATGATACCTTCTATGTTTTATTTATACACACACATTATATTATATATATATATATAAAAGAATTGGCATATTAAACATGTAAATTCTTAGAATTCATTCCCCAAAATACATCTTTTTCCATAGTTTTCAGAGAGCTATATCATTTTTCACTACCACGCGATGCTGCAAAGACCCCTCATACTGCTTTAAATGATCTCAAAATTAGCAGTCAAACATTTAATATAATGTCTCCTTAACAACAGCATGTCAAAAACCAGTAATCTGCCTTTGTGGAGCAGACCACATTAAACCATGAAACATGATTTTCTGGGAAAACACCGCTATCTCATTCTCTATTGTTGGCCTTAATCCTACGAACCATCCATTTTATGCCTAAACCTGCTTAAATAAAAGAGACACAATAAGATGCCTAGAGGTTTCACAACCAATATCTCAGTTGGCCTAATTAGACAGAGAATTACTATTTTAGGTATTCATTGAGGTTCCTTCAAGCTGAACGTTAAGACATAACTTGGTAGATCCGTCATCCCAGAGTGCTTGTTAAACTCTATCTCAACTCAACATCTACAGTGTGATGAGCTTCTAGGCCAAGGCTGCACTAAAGCGAATAAACGCTCAAATCACAGAAAGCTCCTCACAGAACAGGAAACTTTTGTGATTGCTTTCATGCAGAGTCTCTTTGGACCACAAGACTCGTTCTAGCGGCCTCCTGAGGACCTGCGCAGAGCCAGGCTTTGGGCTCACCCAACTCTAAGGACAATGTGGAATTCATTCTACTGAACTGGAACTTTAGGTACGGAGTTGTGCCACTTTTACCTACTGCTTGGTGGCCAAAGTACCCAAAAGGGGGATAGGTTGGCAATTACCACAACTTACTGCATGAGGACTAACATGGAAAACAAATGGTGGATCAGGGACATAAAATAAACAAATAACAAGCGCAATGTACAGATCAAGGATATCCTAATGCAAAATGTTATTTTCTAACCATTTTCTAAAAGAATACATACATGTATAATCATCATCGGCTAAAGCAATATAAACATAAATAAAGGCAAACATTCAATTTCTGAAGTCAATGTTCTTGTTAAAGATCCATCATTTTACGGGTTTCCAATTCACCTTTACAAATTTCAACTTTATTGAATAAAAGTAGACAATGCAATATAGTTTTGGAAATTGTGTTTTTAATATTTCTTTTCTGCTCTGTAATTCTTTTCTGAACAGAAATACAGATTTTTCACATCTAATAAAGAGATCAGGTTTTCCCCAGAATCTCGTATGTATCTGACAGGCTAATCTGACTTCATTTAGAACATTCTCATTTTACCTTACCTTTCCTTGCGCCAATGGAATCAGACACGTTTGGGGATACTGAAGGTGTTAAAGAGGGATTTAAGCAGCACAATGAAAGCTAGTTAATCTGAAATTCTAACAAATACAGGTTTGATAAAGAACCAACATTATATCCAATAGGGGGTTATACGATTATCCATTTCCCTGCTGACATAAAGCCCATCTCAGCAAGGAAGGCTCACATGACAGAAAGAAAAGTATGATGAATGGGGGACTCTAGATATTAATCTTGGAAGAGTGTGCAAGAGAGCAGTAGCCTTGACTTTATATAAGCTGTCAAACATGGAAACAGATTGCCTAAAGGACTCTATACAAAGAGACTGACAGAGCCAAAGCGCACAGATTGTATTTTCTATGATAGCATTGATAGCCAACCTGCAGAATTCCAGGTCCATTCAACAGGGGTGAGGTGGCAGCACCAGTGATTACTATTAGTGGGTATGTGTCCATCAACTCATGCGCAGTTCCTTGCCAGACCACTAACTAAGAGTTCCAGAATTGTTCAAATGACCTATGCAAGGCAGCAGACACAGACTCATACTCCCTAGTGATCGCTGGCAAAAACAGTCACCCTCAGATTTCCTTACACCACAGCCTAGTCATCCAACTTTAACCCATTCTTATCACCCTGTCAGTACTGCTGTTCACCTGCTCCCCAGCTCAGTCACTCCTTAGCAACTGTTTCCATCGTAGAAAGGTGGATGATGAAGTCCTTCAGATTTTAAAGGCTGTTGGAAGTAGAGTAATACAAAGAAAATTCCAAAACATGAATAACTTTAAAGGAATAACAATACAACCACAATGCCCCTCAAGCAGTAAGCCAACAATAATCAATTTAAACACAGACTAAGCAAAGTCTTGGAAAGAATAAACATAATCAAACATATCCTGGATATAGATTACCGGAACGCATACTGTAATGTTTACACACCATACAGAAGGTATACAAACCTCAAATCAGTTCTGTGTACATACGCTGTCTTTTATTAAAAGGCATGGGGGGGGTTAACTCATTAAAACTAAACAAAATCCCTGTAGTATTTCAATTTCTTGATAAGAAAAGACAGCCTTAAGGACTGAGCATTAAAGGCAATCTATACATAACACAAACATAAACAAATGTATAGATCAACTCCATCCCCATGTTATATCACCTTCAGGTAATAAGTGCTAAAGTGTATCATGAGGAACAAAGTCTGCAAATGCATACATGTTGATTTATAGGATGCCACAAGTCAGTAACGTACAGATGGTTGTCTTTGCTCCATCACAACGCAGACCACGTCTGGATCAGAGTCCCTTTAAAGTTCTCCAAGCTGCATGCGCACCATTCATCCAGTAACTCAGGTATTACCTTGGCTTACATTATTTGTATTAATAACTAATGTAGTGACACTAACATGAGTTAAATGAACTGTCCCCTCCACTCTGCCGAACATAGCATTTTTTATAAATTAAACTCTGTATCAGAAACACCTTTCTCAAAACTAATGAAACAATGTCTCATTTGCAATTTTTCAGGGAATGAATGGCCATGTGACACAAAAGCAAACACTCGCAGGTCAGCGTCTACTTTCTCCAAAGAGGGGAGCGGAGTTTTTGTAGTCCGCTCCTTCACTTCCCTCCCACTAAAAGCTGTTCGGGTTATAACCCCGCCCCTATGTGTGGCTAGCCCTGCCCCTTCACAAAGCCACTCCCCTAGAAGAGAGTGCCAGGGAAATCTACCCCAGGAAGTTTTATGAAACTTGCAAAGGAAAAATAGTTTCCGTTATGGATTTAAACAGTAAGGGCAGAAAAAAAAAGACTGGTAAATCTGCGATTGCTAATGATGTTATAAACATACCGAGAGTAGGTGGGGAAAACCGAGCTTTAAAAGCTCTGATTTTCTCAGTATGAAAAAACAGGGCTAAACTTATTCTTTGTCAAAACAGAAAATTCTCAGGTACAGCCATGGTGCTGCTAGTATACCTAATCAAAACCTTTGTGAGTGTTGCGTGCTGCTGTACACCAAGGGAGACAATCGCAGAAGGAATCAGCAAGAGTAGAGCTTTAATAGCCATTAGAGAGACAGAATAAATAAAACACTTCATACGCTCTCATTTTAAACAGGCGGAAATCGGCAGCCTCTGGTTTTCTACTTGTCTTTTAGCCCTGGGTACGTCTGCAGTTAGATAAAAACTCTTATGTAAAGAATAATTATCGAGACTATTTTACAAAAGTATATATAACATAAGCAAGCGATTGAAAAACAATATTCATGGAGTTCTATAATAACGGCTTGCGGAATTAGAGACCGTTAGATAACATGACTATACCCAAGTTAAAGAAGAGACAGATCTCACAACATGTGAAACGTACATTAAGGTTTAACTATCTCTGTGCCAACAGTGGGTTCATGGTGGGTTAATATGTTTTACTTATACCGCAACAATGTATGCAGCCTTTCTTACAGCACATACATACAAAGGGAATGCCGAAACTAGAATTAACAGACTAAGACAAGTAAAGAGGGTCTGCTAAGTGTAATATATACACATACAATACACACCTATATACATGTATACACCTATCAGCCATAACATAATGACCACTTGCTTAATATTTTGTAAGTTCTGCTTTTGCCACCAAAACATCCCTGACCCATCGAGGCATGGACTCCACTAGTGCTCTGAAGCTGCGCTGCGGTATCCGGCACCAAGATGTCAGCAGCAGATCCTTTATGTCCTGTAAGTTGCGAGGTGGGGCCTCCAAAAGTGAGTACACCCCTCACATTTTTGTAAGTATTTTATTATATCTTTTTATGTGATAACACTGAAGAAATGACACTCTGCTACAATGTAAAGTAGTGGGTGTACAGCCTGTATAACAGTGTAAATTTGCTGTCCCCTAGAATATAACTCAGCTCACAGCCATTAATGTCTAAACCTTGGCAACAAAAGTGAGTATATTTTGTGTGGCCACCATTATTTTCCAGCACTGCCTTAACCCTTTTGGGCATGGAGTTCACCAGAGCTTCACAGGTTGCCACTGGAGTCCTCGTCCACTCCTCAATGACCACATCACGGAGCTGGTGGATGTTACAGATTTTGTGAGATACTGTATGTGCGTGATTCATCGGTGACAAGCAAAATGCCACAACAGCTACAAGAGTAAACCCCTACAAGAGTAAACATCTGGTCTTATGCTGAATTATGATAAATAGATGATAAACACCCAACGCCACGTAGGGCCGGCTCCAGGAATACAACAGACAACATTCTGTCAGACAACATTCTGAGCAGTAGATTTAGCAGAACATATCCCGATTCCCAGTCTGACTTCCTAGCCCATTTTAATAAAGTAAAATAATTATAAAGTAGAAACGTCTATAGGACTGTGTGTATAGAAGAGCAATTGGCCGCACAAAAACAAATAACACTTCCCTGAGCAGACATAACATCTCGGAGTAATTTTCATTATTTCCCATCTGTGTCCCGAGGGTATTGTAAGCATCTTTGTTTATCCCTTACAGTGTTCTCTAATGTTTTTTTTGCTAGATCAGAGATAATTTAACATTGATTTTATGGCCTCCAATCACAAACAGCATACAGTAAAGCAAACAGAAAAATGCTGTATCCAGACACCACCAAATCGGCGGCGAACAGGTCATAAAGCCGCAATAGCACAAGGAATAAGCCCACAGGTCCTGGATCTAAAGACGCAGTAAATACATTATGCTAAAGTTTACGCTTTTTGTTATTACGCTTTATAAACTACTTATTTTTATTAGTCATTCTCGCTGCTGCCTTGCTTTATTTATATGGGTTTTAGTCTGTAAGATAAAATTTGTTTTGTGATGAGCGGCGGA
Organism: Spea bombifrons; assembly: GCF_027358695.1. Lineage (NCBI taxonomy): Eukaryota > Metazoa > Chordata > Amphibia > Anura > Pelobatidae > Spea > Spea bombifrons. Next base: position 18,106,691 of record NC_071089.1, on the reverse strand, counting down.
ATGCCACGGTTTCAATGAGGGCTCTGCTCTTAATTCTATCAATGTAATGCAAAAACTTCAAAAATGACTATTTCCTTTCACATGACAAGCGCAAAAGGCATGCAGTCTCTCCAAATAATTGAACATTTACAGGGAACACTATTTGATTGAAATATGCAGTTATAGGTACAGACACCAGAACACCAGAGAGAACACCAGAACTACCAAGAGAAAGCGTGCCTGATATAAATGAAATAAAGACGAAGAACCGGTGGGATTACTACTGTCCAGAACAGGTCATTTCTGTTCCTTTTTTTTTTTTGTTAAACAACTGTGGGCTAAAAATAAAAATATTTTGTGCTAAAATGCACATCTCTTGCACTGGGTAAACGTGACCAGTTTATTTCCAGAGAGCTAACAATTCAGAGGCTCTCAGGCAGATAGAGGGTGAACTAAATTAAGTCTATAATGTGCAGAAATTGATGAAGAAACAGTCATCCAACAAATCAGTATCTGTACATACACCATAAACAATCCGTACTTATCACACCCAACTGTAGAGAAGTGTGGTATAAACCATTTAATGGTAACACATGTAGAGATTTTTCATACATGTTACCTCTGTCGATGCTCCTTCATACTTACCGGCATTCGGTGCCCCACCGCGAGCCGCGGGACCCATACAGCTCCATAAACTATAGGCAGGCTGTGGTTACTAGGAGTTCCAGCTGCTGAACTCCTCCTCTGCCCTCTGTGTGCATTCAACTGGGACAATGATGCGGTCACCTAAAGGGACATTAGCCCTACGAACGAGAAACAGATGACGACTATCTGCGCACAATGATCCTACAAAATACTGAGCGTTAATGGCTTCATGACTGCAACGGATACATCAATGGTTCAAATTCACGGCAAACTTGGGGAAGTCGCCTGGCCGGACCAGGATAAGGGGTTTCATTAGTCACTTTCCACTATTCATTACGGAGAACCAATACATTTAGGTTTCTTCAGCAAGAAGGGCTAGGCTGGCCCTGTGTAATGCATCATTCAGTGAGTGAAGACACTAAGAAATTACACTGGCTTAACTATACATTATACAGGGCCAGTCCTTCATAGTGAACAGTCAAGTCATGGAGATTAAATCACAACTCTGCTGACTCTCTTTTTGGAGAGTAGACCAAAAGAGCAGCACTAAAATGTGTCCATAATAGTAAAATGTTTTGTTAGAGTGAAGCCACTTTTTTGCTGTAAAATATTGAAGTCCCCTGGTCTCTGTGTGGTATCTGTAAATGCTACTAACCCTGGATACCAAGCTTTGGGAAAAAAAACACAGGCAAAATACCAAACTTGCTTAAAACAGAAGCACAACATGCCATCTTTATTATTTTGTTTCTTACGAATGTCTTGTGTTTACATCACTTTGGCAATCATGACTAAATTCAGGTCACTTGAGCAAAAGATAAATGAACATAAAATGTATCCATAAAAAAATGTTCGATTTCAAGTTAACAGGTGGCATAAAAAACACAACCAACATCTGCAGAAGGTGCTTCTGACCCACACAACCTATCAAAGTACTGTAGGTGCCGATGTGCCAATAAACGCAGCAGTACCACTTTTGACCAGCAGAGGGAGAGGGATTCTGCTGGCGTTCTTTTCCCAGTAATGGTACTTTTTGGTTATATCGACGTACAGCACAAAGTAAGGTATTTGCCATTTGTATCTGAAGCATTAGACTTTCATACGTTTTTACTGATATGCATTTTATAAATGCAGTATTTTTTATTTTATTTTTTGGTTGTTTTTATCTGAAAGGAAATAGCTTGGATTACCAGATCCTTCCCATAAAAAGGTTTTAAGTATGAAGAATACACCATTAATTTTACTAAAGAGCTTGTCATCTAGTCGTTGAAAACCATAATGTGTTTACCAAATAAAACTACAAGTGGATTCTAGAATCTAAAGAACACACAGGGAATGTATGCTGCATCATTGGCAGCTGACATACATTTTGACTTTTTCATCGATATTACTCACATATCAACAACAAAAAAAATATGTACAAATCATTCAAAAGAATCATTCTCCCTCAAAGTTCTGAAGTCGATTTGGCATAATTTACACAGATTTACTGAAGCACTTCAGCTACATCTACTACGTTATACATTCATTAAAAATCCCTATGACTTCCCTCGTGTGCGCATTTCATAGAAAAGTGTTTCTAAAGAACGCTGTCAAACAGCTATCCTGGGGTTTAGATTGCATATAATCCATTCAAAGCACGGCACAACGTGATACATTACAGACACTTGACACCTAAAATGCGTTTTACACCCCAGGGTCCAGTGGTAAAAATCTTGATTGTGACTATTAAAGTATAACACCAGTTGGCGAGCAAATACAGAATAAACTACATAATCCCTGTATACATAGGCTGTTCGTTTCACTAACCAACTTAACTACTGGGCAGGATCGTAAAACTTCCACAAACACAGTTTATCTGCTGGTACACAGTGGGATCCATAAAAAGTTAAACATTGGGATTCTGCCTGTAATTTATTTGGACATTTTTCACACGGATGACAGTTGTTATCGGCAATGCTGAATGTAGCAACATCTTGTTGACATAAGTGCTCTTTGCAGGCAGAGGTCTTATCTAAAAAAGAAAGAGTAAAGAAAACATTGAGATTGCTGGTCAGGGCAGGGTTAATCAGTGCCCATACCATGTGCAATGCAGCCAGGATTTCACACGTATTAAACACAATGCAAAAGAAGAAAAATAATATTCATTCAAAATCACTACCATCCGCCATTCAATAATATAGCACTAGAACACAAGAGATTCCGGGGGGGGGGGGGTAAAAATTATACCTGGGAACCCTCTCTGAGTGAGTTTCTTCTTTCTCTGGAAAGGGGATTTAGACCCACCCACCCTGCCCATATTCTACCTACTACCCACCCATTTTGCCGCGCTTCTTGCTCTTCCCCCACAGCTTGCTCGATAAAACTGCTCCTAAGAGCTTCTGTTACGTTACTATATTAAACCTAACGGGTATCACTGATGAGTCTTTCCCTTTACTAAATACATCTGTAATGATGACAGCAGCTTTCGGAAAGGATTATCTAAGGAGATGAGTTACATTTTGGGGCTTTTAGTGCAGGAAAAAAAAATGCGCTCTTTGCCTTTAATGGAAGGCAAAATACTCCCTGGTATGGGACGCTGGCTAATGTGTCTATTAAACAGATCTGTCAGAGTTTATAATAAAAAATATCTAGATGCCCCCTTATTGTGACCTCTAGTATACAAATAAAAATACTCACATTATAGAAGAGAACGTAAGTGTTCCTTGGCCAAACACGGCGACGAGAGGAGCCACCTTGCATGTGGACGGCTTCAGCTGCCCATATGGACATCGTCAGACCCCGTGGCACACGTACTCCTACTCGTAGGACTGTGAGATTTCAGACGCACGATGAAGATGGAAGCCTTCCCCTAACAGAACGCTGCAGGAAGAACACCCCGCGGCCATGGACCTCAAGCCATGCAGCTCCACTTTGGTTCTTTTTTGCCATTTTGCCCTGTAATATATTTTCTGTGTATTCATGTGCTCGGTGATACTTACAATCAGAAAAGTGCTGCGGTAAGCTGCAGATCAGCCAACACAGCTGGGCACCCGCTGCCCCGCACTATTCCATAAAGAACGTGCTTAGCCGCTTCTCCTTTTGACTCGTATTTAAAGAGTCTGATTTTCCTGCGCTGAAGAGGTCTGCTCTCAGGGTAATGTACTGGGTGCAGCAATAGACCGGTTCTCCAAGTGTCTCCCTTTAACCTGTCACTCAAACGCTCCCTCTTTAGCATAAAATATATTTCATTAATAGGTGAGCAACATCTCTTCAGAGCTCAAACTGTTAAAAAAAAAAAAAAAAAAAAACTAAAAAAAAAAAAAAAAACTGAAAGAACTGGATGTTTTGTGTGTTCGCTCGCACACATTTTGAGCTTCCCGACTGCGCTCTTTACAATATGCTTCCAATGGGGACGCCTCAAGTGCTCATCTGTTCATACAGTGAAAATATTGTGTTTGCTCATTTCTTTTTATGACATCACACCGATATTTCCAGCCAAATAACGAATCACTGTCACCCTGTGAGCGATGGGAAAGGAACTTGATTCACTTTTATATAATAAAGGAACAGGATGTGAGTTCATATTGCATTTTGTACGCCAAGGGTCAGATGTGGCCCCGCAACGGGCCTCTAATCCTATGTGAATTCTCTACACAATAGGATGTAAGCATCTGGGATATAAGATCCCCAACATACCACAGCTACAGAAGTGGAGAGGGTGCATGGAGCGTCTCTTTAAAGGTACAGGTAGGTGACACTGTTAACGGGCAGCATAAGCCAAGCTGACCCCTAAGGTTCCCTCGCTGAAAATCTCACACTGGAAATCACATTTATTGCTCTTCCGGCTCCCGCTCCGTCCCAAACATAAAGCTGGAGCTAGACCAAGTCTCTGGCTTAAGCCTTTTATAAATTCGCACCTGTACATCTGGCACACTAAGCTCACACAAATAGCTCGCACAGCACGGAGGAGACGCATGTGCTCCAAACAAAGTCAGAATGGAACCCCGCCGTGCCAATCCGTGCCACCAGCGCCTGAGAAACGGGCTTAATGCTGCCGTGAGCACGGGGACGAGGCTTTGCTGTCCGGCTGAAGGTGGGGTATCACATTCAGTGAAACTTACAAAATACTAAAATTTAAAACAAAAAAAAAAAATCAACAAGGCTGACCGTTTCTTTAAGGGCTTCTTTACAAAGACAAACAATTGTCACTTGTAGAGAATTAAAGGAAATCTGGATTACCTTCAGTACAACACGGAATCATTTTCCGTCATGGCATCAGCCGCGTACGAAGCGCATGTTCTCATACACCAGCACGGGAAGCGAGGACCCGTTTTAGTTCATTAATCAGAAGAGGGCTGCTTTGGAGCTGTGTAAACACGGCTGTGCAGCGTGGCCCAAGGAGTGGTGAGTTTTAATTAAACGCTGTTTATAATAAACCTTTGAGCCTCACACTGATGTCTTGTAGATCCCAATAATGCTTCAGCTGGCAGCGTGACAATGCCAGACAGCATAGTACTCTTCAGCAGTTTGGGATCCCTGCTAACAAGCCAAAAACGCTCATTCATTCACATGAGTGCACCAGAAGCGCAGTGTAACACACAAAGAAAATAACATGGGAATTCAGTCTATCTCCCAGGTGACAGGGAAGCAATGTGCTGGAAAAAACCCGTAGTCCCTAGGCAGCTGAGAAGCCGCCTGTCCAGATCCTCGCTGTACACCGCTCCTCAGTTACTGGTGCGACAGCGCCCCCTGGTGACAGCACAACGCCGGCTCACGGGCCAAGCCTTTCAACGGTGCCACGTTAATGCCATACCAGATACAACAGCCAGACGTCAACCCGCAGACGGCCTTAAATAGAAAAGGTTTCCCCATAATGTTTATTACCGGAAAAAAAACAGCGACAGAGACAGGGGTGACGGAGTACATCACCAATGACGGTCGCACAGTTGGTTCTATTTGTGGTATAGGGTTCAGGAATCATTTTCCGAGAAAGCGGAGCATGACGTCTCGCCAGCCTCTATCTATACGTAACCCAGCCAGAGCTGTCTGATTCTCTTCTACTGATGGGACATACATGCTCTGGGAATCTATATCTAGATGATATTCTTCTACTACTACATTAAGTCTGGCAGTGTCAATATCAACCGTTCTAACAGAACACACCAGATTTCTGGCACCAGATATTAAACCAATTAAACAGTGACACTGGAACTGGTATATAAACATACTGTACCTGCGGGCTGAACCGGAGACTCTTAATACAAATCTTTTTATTGTCCGTCAAGGAGGTGTTCATACCTGGCTAACGGTGGCTATGGAATGTTTCTAAAACGATTATGGTTATGAAAAGGATTATTTCCCAAGGCGTAATATTCTGAGTCGTCACCTGCATGACATAGAAATGCTTAAACTGCAGTCATTACAGATTGTGTGTTCCAAGGTTCTTTTAAAGCTTTTCCTACATACTGGAAATAAAGTCTATATCGCCATGCGATCAGCTACAGAAATCTACTCTTATACCTCGCACAAAAGTGACCCTTGCAGAAAGGGCATGCTGTGTCTTTAAGACTCCTGTGTGACAAGCTGCACGTCTCGTTTCCATCCGTATTTAATCAGACAGCACGGCTCGGTCTCTGAACATGCGCCCCTCAACCGAACACAGCCGTGACCAGTTCACGCCACGACATGCACACCCGACATATTGGCTATCGGGCTCAGCTGTTCTGCAGAGCGTTTCACTTAGCAGACCGTACAAAGCATGGTATACACGTCATTATTTGTGAATTAATCTCATAATTGGGTATACACGGCTACCCAACGATATATGAATTCAGCCAATTCCATACCTATTTTTTTTTCATAGAAATTGAAACGCTGAGGGGATTGGAATCAATACTCGCTTTCAGTGCCTCATATAGCTATGTGTACCAAGTATCAGCACCGCCAGGCATGATGGAAAAATAGTCACAAAAATTAACCCTTCAGCGGTAAGATTTAAGAGATATGAAGTATGGACAGCCACAGGGCTTTTTATATCAAAGCTAGCCAAAAATACTTATAACTGTGGTTTCAGAACATATATTATGGCCTTCATGAACTGTGGTCAGTCTCTGCTATTCTACAATTATCATTTAAAAATATACAATATATACCATTTGAAAAATACATACAATGTATATTATATTAAAAATACACAGCCATGCAGAAAGTGCTCCTATAGATTTTCATAGAAGCCACTTACTAGCCAAAAGTGGTAAGAAAACCCAGACCACAGAAGGGGCCATGCTCTGTAGCTTCTCCTTAAAGGTAAGAGCTTTATTACACCCCCATGGGATTAAAGGATTTTATAAAGCATATATATTACAAGGCGTATATATCACTTTCTTCTTACTGCAATAGTTGTCACAGATCTCACGACCACCTAATAAAACAATGCATGACTAAGAAGCCAACCCAGGATAACTCACTAGGACCATTTGGACACTTTTCAGGTAAGCATTTCATCACCAATCCCTTCCAAAATTCCTGGTGACTTTTTTGTGTGGTTTTGACACATACATTGCCATGTGGCTTTAGATCGCTAGTATGATATACGTACAATTGCAGAAAGAATACAACATTTGTATTCAGCGATGCCCTACATACATGCATAGGTTTTGGCATGTGGAAGCTATGGGGCCAACACAGGAACATCAGTTTTCAAATGTGACATTTTCAGAGACTGCTTTTATGGGCCCCTGTCACACCTGGGATGGTTTAACAGTCCGGCAAATTCAAATTAAAAAACCCCATAAAACTTTTATAATTATTTTTACAGTATTTCTTTCTATGGGAGAGCAGTTCCCAATGTATAGATATCCACTTTAAGGTCTCTTATTAACCCGGTGATCTCTATTAGCACAGGGGACAGCCGTGACGACGACTTGACTCCTGTAGAACAATTAGGGAATCCTATGGGGCGCACCCCGATTGCCTTTGCAGTCTTATGATGATATACACAGATGCTGCCTGATCTCCCACTCGCCAGTAGGAATATAGCCTTGCAAAAGTACATGACGTAGGGGTATACGTCCATGGCCCTGAAGGGGTTAAAATGTGTTCTTCATTGTGGGGCTGTATGGGATACGTCCCCTTAACAGTGCCCAACCTATAATCCCTATCTGTACCTGTTTCAGGGTTTGTTACTGAGTGCTTGCAGTTTTTCACCTCTGAAATATGGCTGAATTCTGCACTTGTTCAAAGGGAAGGCGTATGGGCTCTCTCCGTGTCTCTATTTAATCATCATAAATGTGCATACCGCCATCATTTACAGCACCGCAGCATATCTTGGTGCTACATAAACAGTGATAATAAAACAAGCGCATCCATAGCAGACGCTGCCAAGCTGCCTACTCAGCAGGAGGATGCATCGAGAACAAGGTTATACGGCCCATCTGCAGCCAAAACCTCCTAATGCATTACATCCATACGCAACTCTTACAAGTAGATTCCCAGATGGCCTTGATCTTGGCAAACATAAAACCGATTAAGATCAAGGAACAGCCTTAAAAAGAGGCGCGTTTCTGGCTACCAAATCTGGGCTCAGATCAAATGCACAAAAAACATATATGAAATGTATATCTACAGACACACCAGACTTAACCAAATCACAAACTCTGTAATAGATATGTTCTAATCGTTACAAACTAAAGTAAAACCATCGCATCTGTAATAAAAAAAAAAAAAAAACATTTTAAGAATATGGAGGGTATCGGTTGCTTTTTAACGGCTCAAAGAAACATGGAAAAAGCCTATTGTGTAACTAAAAGGAGAAAATTGATCGAGAGAGAAAAAAAAGTTAATGCAGTGAAGTCAATGGGCATAGTCCCCTTTTGGAACTTGGCAAATTAAGGCAGCATTGATTTTTGTTTTCTTATGGATAATAGATATACATTCACTGCGTAGCTCTCCTTAAACAGATGAAGGATTAGGGATCTAAGTGTATGGTCACAAAAAAGCCGGCATCTCAGTGAATTGAGTAACAAAAGCACGTAGAAGTAGGTAAAAGGACCATTAATTAAAAGTGCGCTCTCTGAAGAAGAGACGCAGGAAAAGATCATGGCAAAGTTCAAAATAAAGAGTTCTGATTCTCAATGCACTGAACTCGGCTCGTTTCAGAAGATGAGATGGAAGTTGAATGCGAACCTTTTTCTGGCCCTTAGCTCCAGAATAAAAAAACAAAAAAACAATACAGGGGTTAAAGATCTAAGTACTCGGGACCGAAGAACAATTATTCACATTAGACAAGCCTTTGTATAACCTCCATAGTAAACGGTACTCAAACAATAGGCCAACCTCACATTTGTGAAGCTAACCCATCAGGAGACTACTTAAACTACACTAATCTGTAGCGGAGTAAAGAATAATAGTTAAGCCACACTCTGGGTTTTTGTTTCCGCTAGAATTATTGATTATTCTCATGTGTAAACCTTAACCCCAGCCTAATAACCGAGAGGAGGACAGGAACTTTTATAGATGCTCTAGACCAGTACAGACTGAACACGAGAGCCTCAAACATGACTCAAGGTCATTTTGATCGTGTGATAATTCAGAACTTTTATTTTATATTATGAAATCATTTCTACTTTATGTCATTGTAAAAAGAGTGGGGTCTTTCACAACTAAAAGATGAAATATAAATTGGGACATCTCAACACTGTCCTTCAAGAGAGAAGTTTTATTCATCTTTAACGATGTTTGTAATTTGGTTTTGCAATTATCAATCAATCATCAAACTTTCACAATGATTTAATGTATCACAGGGCACCCAAATCTTACTCTGATCAATTATTTGAAGCGGGAGGCGATGCTCATCTAGTATGTGGTTACACGTATATATATTATTTATATATACTCGCCAGTGATGTGCAATGGTTAGGACATTAGTAAAACTTAAGTAAGGGTAAGGAGAGATTTGTGCAACCAAGCTTACTTTTTATAACCATACAGTCCACCCGCAGATCTCCCTCTTCTGGAGCAGCAGCTTCATACAGAGGAGGGGCTAGCTTCATACAGAGGAGGTGCTAGCTTCATACAGAGGAGGGGCTAGCTTCATACAGAGGAGGGGCTAGCTTCATACAGAGGAGGTGCTAGCTTCATACAGAGGAGGGGCTAGCTTCATACAGAGGAGGGGCTAGCTGCACATGAGGGAGGGGCATGGGCAGTGACATATCCTGGCCTAGGCTGATTAATCCTTGATTGGCAGGTCCAGGGCAGCAGTTCCCTCCTGCAAAACCAGGGGGGGGGGTCTGACTGGCTTACATGGGCTGGTTACATGAGAGATCTGCGACTCTCCAACTGGCCCATTAATACTATGAAAGCTGTGGTGGCTCAGCACACCCTCCACAGACTATAAGACTCAGCGCCAGGATACGACATCATATTCCAATGTGCCTTTTCATGCAATGATGACATGGACCACAGTGGTGGCAGCGCAGCCGTAAATGAATCTGAGCAGAGATGCGGGAAGCAGGGATTTAAAGGGTTCCCAGATATGTATATAGAATTTATCTTAGCATTCTATATTCTGGAATCACATAATACGAGCTGTCAAACCCCTAATACATCCATGCTATTACACGGCATTGCAAAGTAATACACATTTAACAAATATATGTGAATGTTTCCAACCTCAAAGTAAGATGACAATGATATCACAGCTCATCATCTCCAAGGTTAATTGTATCACAACATACAAGGATCTAGGCGTCTTCCTCCAAATGCCATAGATGTAGTAAAAAAAAATGTGTCCTAAACCCAAACTATGAAAATGTGGTAAGTCTCTTTATTTAAACAAATTACATAAAAATCAGGGCACTAAGCAACCAAAATACATGCCATACAGCGACAAGCAGCCAAATAATATTGGTAATAATGTGCATATAAATAACGCAAGTAAAAAAACCACACACTTGGGAAATAAAGCATAAACTTGTCAATCCAGTGGCTATGAAATCAATTTGTACATTGCATGTAATTGTAGGAGCATATAAAAGCTGTCAATATTTTCTACCCTTGTTTGATTGATTTGTAATTGCAGACTTGTAATAGGTATAATCAAGCAAGTTTATTGTGTCTTCATTATATGCCGGGTGAATTGAGCGTTTGCTTTTTTCTATATTTGTGTTTTGAATGTTTTATCTGCCAACTGTAAATGTATTCTTTCCATGTCATAATTGACAGAAGATAGCATGTTTGGACAATATGAAAAAGAAAACATTTATAACTGCCAGGCTTTGTAATTTTTGAATTAGGATAACAATGTAGAAAAGTGAACTGGTCAATTCTGGTATAAAAAGTAAATATATGGTCTGCTCTAAAATAAATAATATACACACACACATATACATTCTACTGGCCTTGTAGTCAACACCCTTGAAACACTGTTTTTTTATTCATTAATTTATGTATAACTTTGTCCGACTAGTGAGACCTCGTGTCAGCAGTCAAGCTAGTGCCGTGTTAGCGTCACTTTCTGCTTCCTGGAATCGATGGAATATATTCAAAACACTTCACTCTTCCAAGAAGCCGTATAGAATATTTAATAAGCATGGCCCCATACCTAGTGATTTCACTTAACTAGCACTTACACGTTACGACAACAGATATTTTGCGTTGGATGGAGTGGAAGAGAAGAATTACTAATGATCAGAACTAAAAGGTCAAGAGACTTAATGATCTGAAGTTAAAAAAATATATATGTATATTTATATTTCTGGTTCTTGCAGATGATCTTGCCCATTCATCCACTTTGTCAGCCATATATAACATACATTGTTGGTACTCAACGTGTTAAATGACCTCAGAAACATATTCCCACTACTTACAAGGGCACAAAAAGTATAAAAGTCGTAATGTCCGGAGCGTTTACCAATAACAGCCTACCGAGGAATTTATACAGCGCCTCTGCAAATATAGTGTTAAACGCACACCTATCTCTTCAAGCGACAGCAATAGCAGATTGGTTACAATGGTGTCTATTCCTGAGTTATAAATGTCTGGTAAATATGTGACCGTCTAGATCTATATACATTTTATTAGGCAAAACCATATTTTACAAGAGCAGAACTTCATCTACTCCTCGTTTATTGCAGACCAATAGTTCAAATTCAGCTAAAAAGAATGTTTTTCTTGCCTCCTACTATTATAATACTCAATTTCTGCTTGGAATGGAAATATTTTTGTTGAATACGCGGTAATATATCGCGACAATCCCTTGCATTATAATCCAGTGCTATCAAAACGGCAAACGGATCACAAAAGCTAGATCGTAGCTACATTGAGTTTATCATGAAACTACTCGTCATTCGAAGCAAAGGCTTTATCCATGGAATAGTATAAAATCTGGCTGTGACTTATGGGAGTTGTAGTTACATGCTGACTACACATTGACCCCCAATAAACCAGTTAAAGCTATTTTCCCCAATACATTTGATTATAATGAAATTCTCTTTCAGCCGGGTATTTTCCAGTTTAATTTTTTTGACAGATACAGTTAAAGAAAATGTAACATTACGGTAATAAATCAATAGCCATAAATCATTTTTTGCCCTTCTTTTTGTGTCCTCATACACCTGCTCATAAAAGGTTAAAAGTCTAACTCCTCCAAGCTTCATGTCTGTTAATTTGTTTGACGAGCATTAAAGGAGCCTATAAAACATACTTACCCATAACCTTAACGAGACCGATTTATCACCAATTCCAAAACCAGACAATTAACAGCAAATCATCGATACAACGCATTCTGCAAATCAAACGGGCCACAGGTTTGTGTTTTAAGGTTTTTATAGGTTGGAAGGAGATAACGCGAAGTACTTCGCTACACTGCAATAAAGCCACGTCCCCGATCCTTCAGAGATAAAACAAAATGACAAACCCGCTAAGGTTTATTTGCTTAGCATACTAGAGTGCAATGAATGTCTAAGTGAAACTTCACCTTTAATATTATGCTTTATAAAGGGGCAGCCAAACAGTAACATTGCACATCACTACCAGCGTTTTACGAATTATAACACAGCTTTCTAGAAGCAAACCCTAAAACAGCTGTATACAATCCACAGAGGGTTAAGATCCTGGTATAGGTTTCCAAACGCAAATAAGTTTCCCTTTCTAAAGAAGGGACCACTGAGGTCTCAAATAGAGGACTGCATCAGGAAGCGAGGGTACAGCTCCCCGACCGACGACGTTTTCATCCGTGGAAAAATGAAATTGTTGTAAAGCGGACGTTCATTTGCAGATACTGACAGAGATTCACACGTTTCTGCAGCCACGCGGAGACCTGCAGTTTATTTTTGGCATGAAAGACAAAATGATTAGTCCAAAGAGCTGTCAGGGTAATTGGACCATGATTTTCTCTTCAACTTCCCGCTGTGCCACAAGCTCCGCCGGCCTCATCCAGTTCTACGATTACATCACTTTGACAGAGACTGGGAAGCAGAACAGTTCTCAACCACCACAGACAACACAAGAGGCCGAGCGGAACGATCACAGAGCGGGGGAAAAATAACCGCGACACACAAAACGGAAAATCAATACAAGAAGAAGGACAGCCGTTCACAGCGATATACACCGCTCCAACCTCTGTGATTGGGTTCATACGCGGGGCCCATGAACTGCTCGATTCCAGAACACTTTATAAAAGGAAATTATTGGGACGAAAACATTATTTCTCCCAGTGGGGGCAGAACATGCACCTTCATACTGTCTGAAGACGATGATGATGCTGTGGGGTGTACAAGAAGGGTGAGAATAAAGGGACTCCCTGCCTGCATCAGAAAATCTAGAAGAGGTTTTCTAGAACCCGGCTTAGCCGGTCAGGCAGGGAGGTGAAACTAGAAGGACATTCAGGCCGACGGATGGGGCTCCGGCTGGGGCACCTTGTAAATATAAATGTGTGTTCCTCACTACCCTGTATTAGTTAATCTGTATATATACAAGTACAAGTACACACATGTACACACACATGCTCGCATACATATTTAAGCACAGTCACAATATTAAAGGCCTTGTAATAGGAACACTAACTACAACTTCCCACACCAGCTTAGTGCTTAAAACGATTTCCAGACTGATAATGTTCCGTTCAGAGATTGAGGGAAAATCAAATGAAAGCCATCATCTCGATTGAGACGTATATCTGTGACACGACGACCTTTCAGATCCGTACCGTGACAAGTTAAAGTACAGCGGGTTGTACGGTTCCCCTGTGTCCGGGATGAACTAATGCACATTAATGCAGTTAGAAGATCGCCGCGGCAGTTCGGGGCTTTGCTAGAAGGCGATCAAACCCTCGCACAGACCGTCCTGAGAGACTCTGCCGAGATTACAGGAGGTAAAAGAATAAACCGAGGGGAACAGGTGCAAGAACCATTCATCCGGGGACTCAAAGTAATGACATTAAACTCAGATTTTCGCTCACATACAAAGAGCTTTGAGAACAACACAAAAATAAAGCCTTTTAAAACAACTAAAAACAGAGCTGGGGGAGCACCGGCAAAAGGGTGGGGTATTAAAAAGGGTAACAAGGATAGGGCGAATAGATGGCTCTGTTAATATGGGGCACATATGGAACATGTATATTGTAGAGCTACATTCAAATCATTCCTGTCCAAGTGATTTTAGGTCACCCTAAGAAAGAAGCGCATGTAGATGAAAAGGCTGGGTGGGGGTTTATCTGGGGTGAGAGCAGAACGGCCCTGGAACAGCAAAGGGAGAAAATGGTTAGTGCCGCTTATATATATATATATATATATATATATATATATATATATATATATATATATATATATATATATATATATATATATATATATATATATATATATATATATATTATATATATATATATATATTATATATATATATATATATTATATATCTATATATTATATATCTATATATTATATATCTATATATTATATATATATATATTATATATATATATACCGTATTTGCTCGATTATAAGACGACCCTGATTATAAGACGACCCCCCAAATCTTAATATTAATTTAGGAAAAAAAGAAAAAGCCTGAATATAAGACCACCCTATAGGAAAAAAGTTTTACCAGTAAATGTTAATTCATTTAAACACTTTTTTTAATAAAAGGTATGCTTGAGAAAAATATTTTGGTTTTATTTCCTTCTATTTTCCAACCTGCCCCCCAGTTATGCACATCTGCCCCAGAAGTGCCTTATACCCCCTATATGCCACTGTGCCCCATGATATTCCTTTTAACCCTCTAAATGCCACAGTGCCCCATGATATGCCTTTTAACCCTATATGCCACTGTGCCCCATGATATGCCTTTTAACCCTATATGCCACTCTGGCACTTAGAGGGATAAAAGGCATATTATGGGGAAGAGTGGCATATAGGGAGGTTTAAGGCATTTCAGGAGGCAGAGTGGCATTAAAGGGGTTAAAAGGCATTTCACAGAGCACTCTGCCTCCAGAAATGCCTTATACCCCCCATTTAACACTCCCCCTCCCTCCTCCAAACTTACCGGTGCTTCTGAGTTGGGGGGGGCGCATAACACAGGAGGGTCCAGGTCCCCTGCATCTGAGCCCCAGGTGCTTAGTCCGGGCAGCATGTAGAGCTCCACGCGAATCGCGTAGAGCTCTACACGCTGCCCGGACTAAGCACCGGGGACTCAGAAGCACCGGTAAGTTGGAGGGGGCATAACACAAGAGGATGCAGGTCCCCTGCATCTGGGTCCCCAGTGCTTAGTCCGGGAAGCGTGTAGCGTGTCTACACGCAGCCTGGACTAAGCACCGGGGACTCAGAAGCACCGGTAAGTTGGGGGGGGGGGGGTTAACACAGGAGGATCCAGGTCCTCTGCATCGCTGTGGGGGATCTGGATCTCAGTCTCATAATCAGACCTATTTGAGGTCTGATTATAAGACGACCCTGATTATAAGACGAGGGGTATTTTTCAGAGCATTTGCTCTGGAAAAAACCTCGTCTTATAATCAAGCAAATACGGTATATATATACACACATACTACAAGGTGCCCTCTATTTATAGGAATCAGTTAAAAAGCTATGCATTCAGAAAGATTTCCATTCTCTAGAAAGCTTTTAAAACAGAAAAAAGGGCCGAGTAACATTCAGTCGTACCCCATACTTCAGTAACACCAAATCCCTTCATTGCTCACAAACCCGGCAAAGCATGAAGGTGTTTCTATGTTTCTATCACATTGGATTTGATGGTTACAGGTTCCTTGTAACAAAGCGTTATAAGCTATAAAGAAATGACATCTAACGGGGATTTCCGCCACGGTTTATAGTATAGTCGGCTACTTCGTCCCTTCCCAAATGATGGAGCGGCTGTGATTTGTTTTATTTTGTAAAGAAATTGCTAATTGAAGGAGGCCAACAAACTGGGGATAAAGTCATTATGGGCACCGAGTGTTGATTAGCGAGACCCTTTTAAAAACAACATACAATTTTCTGTTGTACTTGAACCGTCTCTATGCAATTATGCATAATTCAGTTGCCAGGCAACACTGACAGCCTGTCTTCGTTTTATTTAGCATGGATACGAAAACTGGATTTAAATTGGCAATTTTTAGATTAATACGGGCATTTAGGGAGTGTGCTCACAATATTAAGCGTCTAATGAATGCAAAACGGGATGAACACATTGTGCAGGAAGACAGAACGTCAAGGCAGACACTACATCTGTATAATACCATCGAGTTCTTTACTCAATTCAGCAAATACACATAGCGGAATTCTACTTAATCCTTTCATGCAAGGGTTTGATTGGGAAACATTACGGTAGAACTAACTGTACCTGTGAATGTTAGGATACTTTTTAGGTGTTCTTTAAATGAACGGTTTACTCTGGGAGTATTTTATTCTTTAAAAACAAAATAAAAAGCCTTACAATGGTGTCATAGGCATCAGCACTTTATACACATTACCTTGTTTGACATTCATCTCTTCGTTGTTGCAGACCTAAATCTTATTATGAAGCTGCAGCATCCCTGTGGTTTGTGGCCAATGATCAATGGGAGTGTTTTTGGCGCATGCACGTGGGGGTCCGAAGCCCTACCTGCAATATTCGTAGAGCCAGCGCTCTCCGGTGGAGAATTGGAGCTTCCGGTAGAATAGCAGCTTGTCTTAGAATAGAAGGTTATATAATGAGCCCAGGGTCAGGCCTAGATACGTTGCTTCATTGGGGACAGTCCCCAGGTAACCAAACATTCCTCTACACATACTTAGTTCTCACTAGGACAGGGATAGTGGAATAAAAACTTTGCTTTACTAATCCACAGGAAAAAGAACAAAACAATAGGACGTGTCTGCGTATTCAGGTTTGTGTAGATAAACAATCACTACGCCGTAGGCTCCAGGTATAACAAGGCGATTGCCAAAACTCTGTGCAGGATTTTCATCCCAAGGTGGACAAGTAGTCTTTAGCTTGGTCAAACCCTACCTTTACCAACCCCTCTTTTAAAAAGCCACATCCTTTCCCACACACGTTTTCATAGAAAAGCTCCAAATACTGCCTGAACGGATCCGTTCTCCCAGCATGAGAAAGTGAAGCCTTTCAGGGCATGCATTTAGCCAATTAATGTTTTCCCTGCCAAAACATTTAGCAGCTGTACAAATAACTAATTGTCTTTTAAGGTGCATCAATACATGAGCAGTAGAAGCTCAATATTTAACTTCCAAATGCTTTCCTAAAAGCCTTTGCCTGGGAGAATATGCAGCGCGTCTCGTCAAATTTAGCTTCTTCACCTATTTCCAAATCAAGTGTGAAAATGCAATAGCGGTTCAATACCCACCTAGTAAATAAAACAGGTTATTGCTTGAAATTAGGAACTCATTTTAAGGTCATGGAGAGGAAGGACCCAAGGCAAGAGCCAAAGCCAAACTCATTTCATATGAGATGCTTTCCTTTTCCAAACCTTCATTTTCAGATAAGGAGAATGGGCTCATTTTCCACAAAAGTAATAGGACGCCAACCTGCGATCCCCTAAGTGCCATTTTCATGAGCGAGAAGTATATCATAAAGAAGGAAAATTATAGACTTGGGAATGTATAAACTGCAATAAGGTGAAAGGCAATTCCATACCATTACTGATAGCAGAAAAAACATTTTACATGTTAAAATGGGTTTAGAGGTTGACTGAATCTATAACAAGCCACCAATTCTTTGTAGCTGTTGGAAGGGAACGTAATTTACGGCAGCTGCCACTGTTTGTTGAGTCGAGGATAGAAAAATATGTAACTATGTTTATATTTCTTTGGCGAGCACTAAAAGGGATTTGGGGCAATAACAGGAAAGTCAATTTTCAGTCTAGCATTTTAAGGTGAGAATAAGTCAATGAGACCATTTTGCATAAACTCAACAGCACCCTCTAGTGTACATACAAGTAACTGACTGTCAGCATTACCACAATGTTGGCATTTTCAACACTGCACTGTTTGCCTTAGAAGCGGGAAGCGCCTCATACGTTGTAGGACTACACATCCAGTGATGTTACCCAATGGCATCAAAAAAGCATCATGGGAGCTGTAGTTCCCCAACTCCTGGCGAGGTACCTTTGACTACCCCAGTTAGTCTGAGAACCGTTTAAAACAGGGGTGCAAAATTCTAGTCCTTGAGATCGGCAAACAGGCAGTCTTAGCTACAAAGCATTTCTATCTAGGGCGCCAGTAGTCCTTGTGCCTATGGACACCAGGAAGGTAAACAACTGAGGCCTGGTAGCAATATTTTTCTACAGAATTCATACGGTTTGCCAGCAGGGTATGTGGTAATAGACAAACGTGTCTCCGATTTGATGTCTAAAATTCATCCGCTTTCTGTGTTATTGCAGCCCAGAGGCATGTATGGGGTTAACAAGCTATTTAATTTTAGGCCCTCATTATTCCAAATTCCGAACAATTCCATTAAACCTGACGTACAGTCTTTTCTTGTCACTATTACAAAAGTAATGGAATTCACCCTGGGATCATGTACAATGTGTTATGCATAGATAAAAGCAGCATCAGAAATGCCTTTGAAACTAGCATATAATGCTTTATCCTGCTCTGAATTAGAGCATACGTTCTGGATTCTCATTGAAGACGTGCATTTGAAGATTAGGATTAATAATAATGTAAATAGAACACGGTGCCCACTCTTTAATATTGAGATAAAATCCCCTATGGATTAAAATAATTTTCTTACGCAGTTTTCAGGCGATCAAAACCTTGTCAAACTACTTTGGACAGAACTTTACGATGGTGCGGGAGCTATTTAAATAGTTTTAGCCTTATTACGGATTAAAAGCCACAGCAATGGGTGTAAGTAAAAAATGTATGTACCAATGCATTTCACTGTTTAAAGACTGAATGTTTATTAGCCCCCCACCCCCCAAAAAGGAAAGGCTTGTAGAAACAAAATTACAGGTCCGCAAGGGGGGGTTTTGGGGGCGATGCTGCATTATCTTCAGGGACGACCGCACCATAACAGCACTGCCTGGCAAGCACCAGGAGGGTGCAGAGCCTGCAGCCCAGAGAGGGCAGGTATAGAGGAGTGCCGGGCCCTAACTTCACCCCTTGAGCAGAAGGGACCCTCCAGGTCAATGGCAAGGGGCCACCTAATTTTGACCCCAGTAGCACTATAAATTTGGCAAGAATTTCATGCCATTGCTCAGTAGTTCTGTTGCTACAGTGAGCTTGTTCTTGTGCTGTGCTTTACTTGTATTTCTCCTTATTACAATGATTTTGACCGTTATGAACCTTGCTGCCTGCCTTGGACCTTGGCCTGCCTATACCTTGGGCTTATTCCGGCTCACACTGTTTCCCATGAGTCTTTATCTTTTTCGGCCCCTACGGTCCATGGTATTCTGCAAATGGTGCCTCACGGTCTACTAGTGCCAATTACTACTAAACCCTATCATGGAATCATATGGAAGTTTATAGGGACACTCCAGTCCAAGGGAGGATCCACCTTAAGCGAAGCATATTAACGTATGTTGTGGCTTCTTCAATACACATTCCTCAAAATATAAAAAGTTAGGAAAGGGGCAAATGCATTCAGAACGCCCTCCCCCTAGTATTTACAAGGGAGACAACACAAAATTTTAGAGGGAACATTCAGAAATCTTATGTATTAAAGGGTTTTTGGTGGATGGAGTGAGCCTTCAATGAATACAGTTATGGTTACCAAGGAAAAACCCTACACGAGGGCTTGACAAATTTGTTTTGAATCTAAGAGCCAGCTAAAAAAGTTAGGAGCCAGGATTTTTCACTTGGCTTTTTTTGTGCCACATCGACACCCAAATACACACACCAGGACAGGCTCTGCCACACTGACACCCAAACACACACCAGGACAGGCTCTGACACACTGAGACCCATACACATCAGGACAGGCCAAGTCACTATGTAGCATAAAAAATTTATTTTCTACACTGATTTCTCATTAACCCCCCTTTTATATTTTTGCCCCTTTTGTATTAATGCCCCAGCCACGTTCCCCTTTAGTATCAATTGTGTTCCGCCCCACAACCTTGTGTATTGCCCCCCATTTGTGCATTTATTTATGTGTTTCAGCCAACCAACCCTCCTCCCTTGTGTACTGATGCCCCCACCCCTTTTATAGTGGTTAATGTCATGCCCCCCCCTTTAGTATTCATTTATGTGATGCCCAACCACACTTTTGTCTATTGATGCCCCCACTGCCATGGGTATTAGCCCCAGCCACACACACCCCTGTTTATATTGATTGTGTAATTTCAAAACCCAACCATCCCCCTTTTGTTTGATTTAAGTTTTAATGATGTCCCAAGGGAATCCCCCCTCCTTTAAATATAGGTCCACTTTTCTCAAACCCCTATTTTTTTATTTCATTTTTTTGATACTTTTCTTTTTCCCCCGCTCTCCTCCGACGTGGCGATCCTCTCCCCGTTACGAGGTACTCTTCTGTGAGCCCCGCCCCCTTGAGCATCACACCTTGAAAGGGGCGGGACGAAGAGCCTCACTGAGGTACTGCCACTCAGCAGCACGGAGTGTGCAAGCCGGCCGCCTAATAAAATTAAAGCGGCCAGCGTGCACACACGGCGGTCTTACCACCTCACCTCGTGGGCGCTCACGCACCATGACCAGGGCACGTTGGACGCCCCTGACCTAGGCGCCAGGACAAAATTCTCAGTCGTCGTGGCGACCTGGGATTTGTCGAGCCCTGATTTAATGTAACAGTAAATAAAAGAGTGCATAACCGCAAACTGGGAATAACCATATTAGGCCATCATACGATAGTTAAGGAACAGTCTAGCCGTCATACGGCCGTTAACGCATACGCTAGCGGAATGTTACCTTTATGTTAAGTATTATGACCCTTACAAACGCACCGTTATTCCCCCTACACGCTTGCACCCAGCTGTCTGCATTGCATGGAATGCTTCAGCCGTGTGATTGCTGGTTTGCTTTATAGCTGAAATTAACAAAGACCGTCAGTTCCAGGAACGTTATTTTTCCAATCGTTCACCTGTTTGGTATAATATTTGATGTTTACAAAGAACAATTACATTACAGTCACATAATAACAAACACAATCTATCAGTAATTATATAAGTTATTTTACTTTTTCTTAACTAAAAAAAAACACACAATACTGTAACAGATAACATGCACAGTGGTAATCAGAATTATAATACCACCAGAGTTTGGGGCAAGGAAAGTGTTATTCCTGTAGCTTGTGAGTTACGGTTTGCGTATACAGTAGAAATTACGTAGGATCCTCTACTCCATGCTGATCTTCAAGCAGCGGATAAAATGGATAAAACAGTCGGATGACTGAAAGACTCAGATTCGTAATTCTCAAGCTGATGGTTCAATACAAAGAACGTTCCGTCCATGAAATTGTCGTCACAGATCAGGTGGAGTTTAGTTAACATTTTTTGCTCTGGTTTTCAAATATTGTACAAGAACACCATTGTTCATTCTTGTAATTCACGTAAGGCAGCCAGATAGACACACAGAGATATTTCATATTGTGAGGTGTAATTGTAGGAGAAATTACATTAAAGACTAATTCCCAGTGTATTTAGTGATTTCCTGAAAACCAGTAATGTACATTAATCGATGGCTGGCATAGGTAGACTTCACAATCACGAAAATCACGATTTTCTCAAAGAATCAAAAGCTGCAGGGCCCGTCATACACAATGGAGCTGAGCAGAGTTCAGTGGTGGAAGAAGCCCTGGGATTATTACTTTCTTACAATCGATGTGAACCTCAGCAGGAAATCGTACCAACCCAGCTATTTCACAGCCTTTTCTATTTATCGGAGTCAATCCCCATATCTAAGCTCTCCCGCTTCTGCGTTGACAATCGTAATGAGTCGAGAGGGCTTTTTTCAGGAAATTATACTTTGCATGCTCATTTAAGCCCCCCTCGGAGGCACGCACATTTTATATTTTAATCCTTAAATGCCAAATTTATTAGTCCTGGCTCATTAGCAACTGCCATTATTATAAATTAGCAGCCCTTTGTTTTACTTTGTTTATGCAGCTCTGGTTCTTTGTATTTTAAGAATGTGGTTTATTTAGCGTTATTAAATAATGTCATTTGTACTCAAAAAAAAAATTAAAAAATACTTATGTACTCAGGAGAATACTTGTTATGACAAAAGAGCAAGAGAAAACATTTCAGTGACAAAGACTTGCACTAAATGACTTTTTTTATATAATCTTTCAATTTAAAAGTCTGCTGTTCATAAAGCGAAACGATGTCATACTGGGGTCTCCAGGTCAGAGGACATTCTGCCCGCTTTACCATTTTCTCTGTCCGGTCTCCCCCACTAAAGGCTGTCTGAGGTTAGCATCGCTCTATGTATGTCTAGCCCCACCCCTCTGTGAGGCCCCTCCCTCAGGGGAGGATGTCAGACTCCCCACCAGGCCCCACCCTGTACCTCTGTTTCCATCTGCTATAGGCAAGGACCTTGGTGCCGCCCCCCGGTTTTAGTTTCGGTGTTAGGTTCAGTTTAGGGCAGGCGTTAGGACTTGCCCGATCTGAAGTGCCTTGTTTCTGTGCTGATGTCTGCTACCGGGACCCCTCTGCATATTGGATGCCCTCTATTTTAACATCCAGCTCCCCTGTGTGTCATGACAGAGGGAGAAGGCTACACCTTTGGACATTCCCACATATGTACATCAGTAAGAACTACTTCCCAACTGAGTAAACAGCAACAAAATACATTTGTACAGAGGCAGCTTATATCTGTGCTTTTTGTCGTGTATTCGTTCAGCCACTTCCGACTCCTTATGACTTCATGGACGTGAGCTTACTGTCAGCTGTCGCCATCCACAGCTCCCTCAAGGTCGAGTCCGTCACCTCCAAAATATTATCTATCCATCTTGCCCTTAGTCGGCCACTCTTCCTTTTGCCTTTCACTTTCCCTCACACCAGCGTCTTCTCCAGGGTATCCCGTCTTCTCATTACGTGGCCAAAGTACTTCAGTTTTGCTGCTAATATCCTCAACTGAGCAAATCTATGTGCTCGCTACAGACAATTAAAGATTTAGGAACAAACCTTTGCACAGAAGCAGCTGCAGTTCATTGGGCTTTTTAAGACCTCATCACCATAACAGCTAATAAGTTATTCCTACACTTTTTTTTTTAATATATATATACATAAACCGCACTACGTTTTCAAATACTAGTTAACTGAATTTACTTGTCCATTTTAGGCTGTTATCTCCATTGAGAAAGGCCCCCCTAACCCTTTTGTTGCTGTTGGGTCCAAATTGTTATTTGATACACCACTTGTAATGCCCTGTTTTACTCGTTATACAATGCTATGGAATATGATGGATCTAGTTAAGCCAGCTAATAAATATATATTGGCATAACTGGAGTTATATATTCTCTCTCTCTCTCTGTGATCCACAAACACCATTATATAATTCAATTGACAGTAAATCAGAACTTAAAGTACAAATATGTGAGTTAAAAAAAAATGTACAAAAAGAAAAAAAAAAAACCAGACAAGGCATTTTGCACCTGCTATAATCTTTGACAGGCTTTGCACCAGAAGAACTCTTAGGTTAAAACAATGTGACAGTTTGTGTTAAACAAGGTAATTTTGGCATTAATTAATGCACAGTTACACTACAATTAAAAGTAATCACTTGATGGAAACCATGCATATGCATCAGAACTTTGTTAACAGCAGGGCTAGTGTTTTAGATGGAATATGGAAGAAGGCAAAGGTAATTTTAAGATGCAATTAGAACATCACAAATATGCGATGTATTGATGGAGACTGAACACATTATCTGTAGATGCCAAGTTGCACCTTATAGCTGGGAGTGCACGCTGATGCATCTGCAGTAACACTCATTTTTACACAAGAGTAGCGTCATTTAGTAAAGATCCTTTCTTCTCAGCCAAGTGAAAACGGAGCTGCTCGTTATAAGATCAGGTGGTGGCAGTTACTAAGAGACAGCAGCTGATACCTTTCCAAGTACAGGCTGCTTTTTCACAATTCTTACAGCATTCACTATGTGGCATTAATGTGGAAAAAGTCTTCTTATTTCTTTTCCTCATTTACATTACAGATGGAGTCCACCAACTCTTTTCGCCAAAGGCCCACCAACAGCCGGCCTCAACAGTAACTGGAACACTCATCAATGCTACAAAATGTAAGTGTTTACTGTGGAGTGCAGTAGAGCCCTGCGCGGGACTGTTTTTTTAAGCCCGCTCCCGCTGTTTTTAATCCCGCTCCCGCAATGTGGGTGCTCCGCTACCGCCACATTTGTGGCCGCTCCCGCCACATTTGTGGCCAATCACGCCCGCCTCCTTACCTGATTTCCCACGCAGTCCCGCAAGTTGTTCCCTCACAGCATCTCTTCTCTTGCTCCACCCAGGAACAAAGCGGAGTCACAGGAAGTGACGTCACATCACGTGACTCTGCCTTGTTCCTGGGCGGAGCAAGATAGGAGACACTGTTATGGAGCAGCGAGAAGACAGCCTTGCGGGACTGCGCGGGATTACCGGGACCCGCAGGTACAGTGCCTAACCGCCCGCAGTCCTCTAGAGTGCAGCACTCACTGGCACAAGAGCACAAAGCATTGTACCTGGAGACATTTTCATTCCATCATCCGAGAAAATATTTATATATTAAATAATTACAAACTAGAACTATCAGCGTACTTGGTCATTTGACCTGTTATAGTAAATGTGTGGACAAAGCTTGCCAACGATGAGCCAACATCTCTGGCTGCAAGATATGCTCTAGGAAGTCTATATCAGCCTCTCTAGAATATACTCAAAAAAAAAAAAAGGGAAAGTAGACAAATGTGAACTAGATATTCATCTTCTTGCAAACTATTATGCAATTACAGCCCTTTCTTTAAAAATACATTTGTTATAGACAAGCGGGCCTGTGTGATCCAGCATTATTGGACATGCTTCTGAATTAATTTCCACCTCGAAAGCTACAAGATGAAAATCCTAACTGTGTGATAAATTAAGCTGCCAAATGAAATGGATTGGGGATCAGCGAAATAGCCTGATCGGCTGTCAGATGGGTTTCAGATTAGAATCCATCCTCTCCCCACCTGTTCATTAAGATCCAAGTTCATGGCAATACTTGTGACTGATTGAACGTTAACAAGCAGTTTATATTGGGAGGTGTTGCTACACCAGTCAACATGTCTATACTCACACATTCATTTAGGACTAACTCAAACATAACGTATTCTGTTCACATCTCAGATATGTAAAATAAACACATCTGCCCCGAAGTTTAATTTTAACAATGACAAATGAATGAGAGGCTTCATAAAATTAAAATGTAACAAAGTGATGAAACAGAATAAAGGAGAAAAAAATTGATGGGTGTGCTTGCTGGAGATCAGCAAAAGTTTTTTTTTTTTTTTTTTTTTTTTTAAATATCCAAAAAATAAATTAAAAGTCATGACTGTAATATAAAACGTCAACAGTGACTGTATCCGTAAATGCATTGGCCATAGTGGTGACGCTTTGGGACATTGATTGGGATTATAGGCCAAAAGTTCAGATGTCAAGACACTTAGATACATGCAAACATGAAAAAGAGACTGGCCAATAAAGTTATGGAAATCCTGATAGTAAAGAAGGTTATACGCAGTGGATTCACTGTGACAGTCCTTATTTCAGACAAGGATAATCATTCTTTTCATTGAGTACAACTCCACTTTGAGGGGCATTAAGGATGTCTGCTCCACAAATCCCAACTCAACCAACACTATACTTTTTACTTTTATTATTATTGAGGCTGGCAGGTATCTACAGAATGAAAGCACAATGCAAACTCACCCCCCACACAATTACATTTAAACATTGCTTTTGACACGAGTGTTAAATGCGGGCTCCTGTAGGCGTAGTAGGCAAATGTAGTGTTATGATTGTTCTTCAATGATCTAGCAGAGCTCTGTATTGCGGGTTATGGTTACACGTAGAAAAAGACCGTGTAAAAAACGTGGTAACCCCGAGCAGAATGTATTCACCCAGGCATCAGTGGTTTGTTCCATGTGCGGCATCAGGCATCAGTGGTTTGTTCCAGTGCGGGCAGGGAGGGCTTCCTGGATCCAGCGCGGGCAGGGAGGGCTTCCTGGATCCAGCGCGGGCAGGGAGGGCTTCCTGGCTCCAGCGCGGGCAGGGAGGGCTTCCTGGCTCCAGCGCGGGCAGGGAGGGCTTCCTGGCTCCAGCGCGGGCAGGGAGGGCTTCCTGGCTCCAGCGCGGGCAGGGAGGGCTAACTGTGACAGTCTCACTCACTTGCAGCCCCCTATTTGAGTGCCATTTCCATGCGTCCAAATGCATGCAAAAACATAATTATTACCGAGTTGGAGGAATGTGCCTGCCTAAAAATGATCTTGGACAGTAATAACAGACAACAATTCTTCATTGTATTATTTGTAAATGACAGATACAATTAAAACTATAACACCAGCATGCTCTTTATTACACGGAATATTAAAAGGAAGCGTAGTTTGTTTTATCTTCCCTTGAAAACATACTAAGTTCAAGCGTTGACAGATCCAGTTTAATTGGTGCATTGCAAACAGGAGGCCGGGGCCGGTTTCTGCATTGCAGTGCACGCTGACAAACACGCCGACAGATACGCAGATTAACTTTCCCTCTCCTACATTACGATACTAGAGAGCAGGGGTAAACACGATACGAGACACAAACTGTAGCACGATAAGACAAAACATCATTCGCCCTTAAAATCCAACCAAATGAGGACTTTCCTTGGCATCTATACAACAAATATACAGTTATGACATTTATTCGGGCAAGGATAGGCAGCCCCTGGCCTTCCTGCTTGGAAATGTAACTCCTATCATGCTCAGGAAAACCGTTTCCAATTTCTAAATTTAATCCCAAATGTAATTACATTTAATCCCAAAAAGCAAAGATATTCACTTCTTTGGCACTTGGGCTGTTTTGTAAACTTCCATCACTTCCGTCAATGAATTGTTGAATGGGTTTGCTTTAGTTCAGGTGTTTCTTTAAATCAGCTCTTATATCCAATACAGTATGTATTTTTATTGAGCCGCGTTATGACGTCATTAAGGTTATGCTGCATGTATTTACATATGTACAAGGCAGACTCAAACTTATCTAAAATAACCAAAAATGTATGATTAATATATATTATTTGATTCACGTTTAATGGGTTTTGTGTCCTGGACAATATGTAATTGTTTACGTATCTGCCAGTCCTGATTAAGACGCTCTTTATACTACAGACTTGATTAGACAAGACGCAGATTACCAGCACATTTTTTGGAACATTTCATAAAATTAGATAAAGTGAATTTACTTTTTTTATTTTTTTTTTTTTACTTGGAACTTCAAGCTGCAATGCGTCTGGCACATTTGGGATTTGCAAATTTGGACTTTTTTATGCAAGACAAGGTTAATAAATATGCAATTAATTTATGCAAAAGTTTTTAAGCTCTTTTTAAATTTACCACGGCGGAAACCTTGCCGTTTGATGTTTGCAATAAATCATCCAATGTTGTATTTTTTATTCACTGTATAATATTTACAATGCAGCTTTTATTTATAAACGGCCATTGGAATGGGTACATTTTGTGAAAGTATTTGCATATTATTACAGGCTATAAACTGCTGAAATTTGAGGAGACTTCCTTAAAAAGAACAGTGCTTGGTGGTAAGTACACGTTCGAACGTATTTGTCAAATTAAATGCAGAACGATTTGAGCATAAAGACTGGTATAGATCATTAATGCATTCAGACAGTTACCCCCTTCAACCAAGAGGAGGCGCCATTGCACTTTTCCAAATGCACAAGGCTTTATGTAAATAACCATGACGACAGCATTATATTTTAGGCAGGTGAATAATCGTTAACCCTCCCCTCCTGTAGGCCCTGAGAAAAAAAACATTGTAATTAAGCATATTTAACCCGGTCAGGATCAGGGTTATTTTATACCAGGGCTTGACAAATTTGTTGTGAATCTAGGCACCAGTTAGGAGCCAGGATTTTTTTTTAAACTAACAGTTGGTCAGGAGTGATCTGATCATCATCAGCCCACTTACTAAACTCACAGCATTTGACCTGGAAGCACCCTGGACTTTCAGGTCAGTGCTGTTTTTTTTTTTTTTGGAGCACAGCATTGACTGATATTTAGTCCCCACAAGCTTGTGGGGACAAATGTTAACCACTGCAATGCCACGAATGTGTTATATACAATTGTGGAATTGAAGGGGTTAACGCTGCACTGTCGCTCTCATGGAGTGATCAGGCAGCAGGTGGGTGTTGGGGCTGGTCTCTACACTGTGGAGACCAAAGAACCCTCTTCCCCTGAAGCTGCCTCTGGCAGCTGGGACGCAATTGCTGGTTTATAGACCAGCCATTGCAGGGGGAGTCTCTTTGATGACTGCTGTAGGCTTCCATGTCTACAGGAGTCATCACAGGGCTTTTGGGGGCTCGTTTTTGCTGTTGCTGGCCTGCCTGGGCTTCCAGGCAGACCACCAGCAGCAGAGCCCCGTACAAAATGGGAATTAACCCCTAAATGATCGCGGCATTGAAGGGGTTAACGCCGCACTTTCGCTCTCATGGAGCGATCAGGCAGCAGGGGGATGTTGTGTCAGGTCCCCAATCAACACTCAACCCCCTTTCCTGAAGCTGCCTGTGGCAGCTGAAAACGCGATTACAGGTATTCCTGCAATCGTGGTTTCAGCCTACAGAATCACTCCGTGGGAGTGATCTCAGGCTCGGGGGCAGGCTCTGAGTGGCTGTGCTGTCTGTCTGTGCTGTCTGCCCCCGCGATCACAGGCTGACAAACACCTAGGCGCCAGGACAAAATTCTGAATCGCCATGTCAACCTGGCGCCTGGGATTTGTCGAGTCCTGTTTTATACTACAGGGCCTGAGCAATTTTCATGTTTTTGCCATGTTGTTCTGCAACACAAAATTTGCCTTTTTCTCAATTAGTGTAACTATACAGACTATCGGTTTGTAGAGATGTCTGCTGGTTTTCTATAAGCCTCGGCTTTACATATGTTTAAATTGTATGCCGCTAGTACCAATAGGAAAGGCTTATTCATGTGTCTTAATGTGGAAGCCACCGTATATATGCCTAGGAATTTTATTTATTTTGGCTGATATAGGACAAATATTACAAGGAGCACATCATTTTTTCAAACTCATTCATCACTAGATAACTCTGCTTTACACATACATTGTGATGTCGCTGTGGCAACACCCCCACAAGCGCAGCGATGTCCAATATGCTTGGGTTTGGCTAAAAGTTGAAAATGTGCACTTCCGTATTCTGGAGCTTATGTTCCATTTGGGATAATGTATTGCGCGTCCCCCCCCCATTCAAATTACTGCCAAGGGTATTCAGCTAGGGTCATTTTCAGACTTTTCAGGCAGCCATTTCATCACCGATCGCTGCCAAAGTTTGTGGCAATTTTACTTTTATGCTTTTTTTTTAATTATTATTATTATTTTAACACACACACATTGCGAAGGCTCTGTGGATTTCTTGTGCCATATAAGTGCAACTGCAGAAAAGAAACAAACACCAATTTGTGTTCATCAGCATCCTAACCCCCCCCAGTACAGAGATGCCCAGAAGCATCCTATAGGAAAGAATGAATGAACTAAACATATAAGAATTACCGATTGCAATCACATAAACAGACACAAAAAACAATATGGTTTTTGAAAGGAAGGAGTTACGTCAGCTTCACTTAAGCATTTATAGACTCTGATGGGCCTTCTCAAATAGCCGGGTTCATTTTCTTGTTCAAAATCTCAAAACATATTCAGCTATTTCTCTATTTTATAGGGGAAAAAAAACTTGCATTTCATAGTGGTAATTAAATTGACCCTCAATAATTTGTAAGCAATACACCATTAAAAAGTTCCAACATTTACTGTATATTTGGGGAAAAGAAGGAATAAATCAAAGAAAACATCCTGCTTCAGTTATTCAGAGCAGTAAACCCAGCTTATCTGGGCAATCAGGATAGTGAAACATTGTGTCCCTCAGGTATGTATGCTTTCATTCTTCATTGAGTTTTTTGGATGGGGTAGAGGAATTTTATCAATATTGATATATATATATATATATATATATATACATACATACACATACATTAAATGTTATACATAAACAAAAAGAAACCATCCCAGTTCTCCCAACTCATGATCATAGCGAGGAGGAGAATGATGACAAAGACAAAGCCTGACATACGTGTCTCCCGAACAGGAAGAGTGATAAAGGGCTGATTCCAAAGTTTAATTTTTTTAGGCAAGTCAGTTTTGTTCCATTGGAAACAACCCACATGATCATTATCATAACTTTATTTATATGGCGCCAACTGTTTACGCAGCGCTTAATACAATACATATATTCAAGGGATATGACAAGACGAGAATTGACAGACTAAGACAAACCGATACATTAGGTGGAGAGGCTCGGCTCGCAAGCTTACAATCTTGAGGGAACATGTATATATTAATTAGTACTTTCAACAACTACTACAATGTACAAAAACAATTCTGTTTAGAACTTATTAGTGAGCCTGCAATAGTATTCTTTTTTTCCCCTCTTTTCTTTCTTTTTAATAAATTGAAACGTAAGATTTTTTTTACCACATTGAAAGCCACCAGATAACATCTGCCAACACAAAGCATTTAAGGGGACATAAACCAAAAAACTGTATCGTTTGCATCGAATAAAATCCATCTGGAAGCAGAGACTTGTTTTGGACGCAGTGATATCTCACGGTCGTACCATGCATCATTAAATCAGAAGAGAACAGGAGAATGGATCAGAATTTCCAGCAAAGTCTGATCATGGAGTCACTTAAAGAACAAGTGCACAGGGGGGACACAATATGAGAACATCTTTTAAGTGCACAATTTAGGCTTCAATGAGAGAAAATTATAATAAACACATTTATTCAATATATTTCCAGTGCTGTATGCAATACATAGATTAATAAATATGCCAAATAAATCTATGGCATCTTACCTGCATTGACTATGGCGTCGACCTCCAGCTGAGTGATGTCCCCTTTATAGAGCGACACTTTTTCACACAAGCTGCTCTTCACTCGCATCTCTTCTGGGGTTTCATCTGCAGAGGAAGAAACATAGTTTACAGATAAATATTTCCATTTAAAACAATGCAGAAGTGGGTTTCTTCCATTACGACCAAGAATCCCTCTTGTGTTTCGCGCCGTAAGGAAAACACACGGCCTGTTGAAATCTAGTTACGATATGTTTTAACTCTTTTGGTGTGACCGCCCTTTGTCTTCAAAACAGCATTTATTCTTCTAGGTACACTTGCACAGGAACAGGAACTTGGCAGGAAAGTTTCTTTGTGCTTCTTCAAAAGAGCTTGGACAGAACATCTAGAGAAACCCCTGTCTGCCTTGAAATACCTGTCTGGGAGAGACCGAGCTGATGCAGTATAACCACCTTGTGTCTTGTTGCTGTGCTCAGTCTTGTCATGGTGAATGACTTTTGACATTAAACTTTCTTCAGCAACCTCACCTTGTGAGTTTGGCTGTTCCTCACCCGGTTTTAGTCCTCGTACACAGTGGTTCTGTTTCAGTTAATGATTATGTTTCAACCTACATATTAAATTGATGACTGTTACCACCAGTTTAGCATAATTATTTTATAATAACCTAACTATATTCTACCTAGAAGAATTAATGCCGTTTTGAAAGTAAATGGTGGTCACACCAAACATTTATTTAATTGATATTTTTATTCTGTTCCCTCACTTTGCATTTTCTTGAATGCTAAAAAATAAAAATCATTTTTTGAAAACATTCTTAATTTACAGCATTTTTCACACCTGCCTAAAACAGTACTAAACACATATATATATATATATATATATATATATATATATATATATATATATATAGCAACACGTTTGGCAGAGGTGTATAAAATGACACTAATGAATGAGAAATAGGGACCCTAATCACTATATTGTAGGCTCGCTGGGCTGAAGAAAAAAATAAAAAAAATCAATATGATCCTGAATATTCTTCCTACCGCTGGTAGATATTATACATACACATAAAGCATTCCGTTAATCCTGCCTCAGCAGCAATACAATACTGCCTACATTTAACTCCGCTAACCCTAAAGCCTTTATCTCCTTTACAAAACATCCCTGTGGGAAAACAGCGACAGGCAATTTAAGTCTCTGAAAGAAAATAAATAAAATACATTATTCAATTCAAAACTGCGGGGCCAATACACCATGATGTGGAAGCCCCCTATCACGAGACACTAGATGCTCCGTGATAGCCATATAATGCCCTAAAGTGATTTTTAGAGCAAGTCGCATATCTGGTCTTATTGAGGAACCTGCCAACCCATTTGATGAGACTGATACTGCGTGACACAAATCATGCCCTGGGTCAGGAGAAATGGATCTCAAAAGACTTCTATCTGTGTGCCATGTCAGTAACCCCTACAGATCAGGGGCAGATTTCATTGGAAAACTAGGAAATGCACACTTTAGAACTAAATGCCAGATACAAAGCCATGACCTGGGGAAAAACTGAATACATTTGCGACAAAATGGATTCTGCATGCATGCGAGTTCCATTAATGGCATCACCGGTACTTTTTCTTTTGCAAACCCCGGGTAAGTCAAGAGGAGCAGTAATCAAGAGTAAAAGACTTTAGTATGTAGAATCTTGACTGTTGCTATGATTATCTAATGCAGGTTATTCATGGATCATTGATGTAAGGGTCCTCTGAAATCTTTTTGGAATATTCTGCAGTCTGAGCATCAGGAGAAGGTACGTTTAACTACCGCTGGAGCAGCCGTACAGCCGGTTACACGCTCACACCACCTAAAGCTTCTCCAGCCGACCACCGATAATACTTTACAAAGCACAGCCCCACCAAGTGATAAACCAGTGCATAATCATGGCTGTGACCTACGGAAGTCATCATGTCTTGAGCAGTAGAATAATCGGCCTCCCCGTGGTGTGAATTAATGTCGGACCGTCTCTGTTGGAGCTCTCTGACTTTACACAACGCTCTTCTATTCTTCTCTGTGAGCATTCCTGCTACTAGCAACTAAATCCCGCTTTCATGCATCATTACTAAACTTTGTTTTTAATTTGTCCGACTACTCTCCCCAGGAGGTGCTTCTCAGAAGTTCATATTCACATTATATTCCTTGCTTCCTTTGTTTATACCCCGACGCTGTTAACCCTTTGATTTCCCACAGGACATTATGAAATTATTTATGCATAACACAATCCATTCATCTACTTCTAGAGCACAAGAGATTTCAAACTGCAATTATTACTAAACTTCACAAAAGCCAATAAATGATCCAATGTTCAGATTGAACAGTGTCAGATGAATGTCTTTACGATACCGTGTGTGCGTTACTTGCAGATCTGCTTGTAGAGGGAATAGAATCTGTGGATCTGCTTGTAGAGGGAATAAAATCGACGTCCTTTAGGAAATGTGCTCCTTGGTGATCAGCCACTAGATGGAGCCCTACCGATGCCTTTCAGGACTATTACCCATTACTAGTCCTTATAAACTACACGCATCAGACGCGTGTTGGCAGGCTATAAAACCTGGGTGCTAGAAATTGGCAACTTGTTTTGAGAGGTTATGCTTTGTTACCTGAGCCTGATCCAACATGACTACTTTCACCATGGGTCACTCTTGCAAGTACAACAGTCCCCTGCTTGCCTGCCTCCATTAACCTGGGGTAAGAACCAGCAGCCCATCCTGAAAAAGGTAAATTAGCTACCCTGACAAATCTATCACTTTCCTAAACCCTACATTATACAGTCCAGTACACCAAGCAAACCACAAGGAAACCTGTCTTGAGTATGTACAATGGGTGCCACCATCTTAAAGAGACACTCTTTATTTCAATGGGAATTCTTTCCGGCCAGCAATCGGCTGCTTCAACCAACCAACATGCCACAAAATTCGGACAGCTGAAGGAGCGATGAACTGCAGCCTTTTAGGGAGATTTTACCCAAAGTACCTAACGCATAGTTACTAAATTACATTAATATGAATTCTTTATCGGGGAGACAGAATAAGACGTTACACCGACTTAAGCCCTATCTCTATCATTGTTAAATTGCTTTGCTGGGTCAGACAGCTTAAGGTAGGACTAACCACATGGCAGCAAATTGTTGAGAAACAAACATCACTAGCTATGGGAAGTTCTATTCAATATATTTAGTTATGTTAACAGCTGTGATGTCCCTTTCTGTTTAAAAATAAACTAAAACATTTAGAATATGCACTATAGAAGTACAGTAGTGCCATACGCAGCGATGAATGTTGCAGTGATAGTGGGTAGAGATATGACTAAAAAGCAGCAAGCCGAGTGAGTCAGAGCGACATGCTGCCCGCCTGGAACAAAGCACAAGAGATGAACACCATCTTTAAAGCACACCGTGCTCAGCTACACATATAACCAATAAACGCCTTTCAATAGTCCGGAACCGATGTGCAATGCAATAAATAACGTTATTAAAGAAAATTAACCTTAATCACGGGCTTTAAGAGGATCAGTCAAAGGGGTGGTTGCCATGTTACTGCACCGCTTTTAACAATTACACTACAAAGGGTAGGGAGAAATAATAAACCTAATTTGCAGTCTTGCAAAGCGTTGCCTTCCTCCCATCCCAGCCATTTACTTCTTCTGGCAATACACCAAGACTTCCCCAAGAGGGAGCTCCAGGCAAGAAAAAGCTGCCCAAATTACACAGAAATCCAGAATTGGACTGTTAGCTGTGAACAGAAAATGAGCAAATTCAGAAAAGATGATACCTTTATTAACTGAATTGCACTAAATTGCAAGCTTTTGGAATCGTGCAAGTATCTTTTTCAGCTCATAGTGTCTGTTCCAAACGTGTTCCTATTGTTTACCCTCTGAAACGTTGCGACGTGGTCCACTTTACCACGCTGTGCTAAAATAGTCAATATATCACAAAAAAGTTCCAAGCACCGACCATAAGGAAATATACTTTAACACTTTACGGGTTTCTCAGCAAAAGATACAAGTAACCAAAAAGTGCCAAAATAATTGTAATGCCTCAGCTTTCATCTACACTTTAATACATATGATAGCCAAGTGGTCTTCATGGAGTTCTCGCTACGGCCGAACACATTTTCTGCCATGCGATACAGTTATCAGTCAACTCAACCTTCAGCAAGCGTTCCTGGGTGAGCATGCGTAGAAAGCCATCGCAGTCTTTTAATTGCAACGTAAAGGCTATGTATTGGGGAGAGGCTAATTGATCTGATCCACATTTGTATATTCCACAACTAAAACTTTTAATTGTATTAAACGTTTTAATGTTGTACAGCGCCGGCATACAACGATGCTGCTGCATAAACCAATAAATAACTTGTATCTGTGAGACTCCACGTCTGTGTGAAGTTTATGCCAACTTACATAGAAACAGAAGATTTTATGGAAGATAAGGCACCTTGTGATAAAGTAATTCACATTACATTGCACAATGTCCACGCACTATAACACTTCATTGCCATGGCACTTTTGGCAAGCTTTTGCTAGCAACACCCTGTCCGATGCATGAAAAGAATTAGAATCTCTTTGATCCTTATGTGTCAAAAGGCATAAACCATACACAGGGTTTAACTACAGTATGCAGACTAAAGTTCTCAGATGTGCCAAGAAAACATTTGACCGATATTTGTGTGTTTACCCAAAGCACATCAATCTGAACATCTAAACCAGTCTTTGTGCCCACACACGACTTGATCCATGGGATACACTATTTATATCCAATGTTTCCTATCTCTTTAACCCCTTAACATCCATTGACACGTCAGGCACGCCATGCAAAAATGGTCAGATGACGACCAATGACATGCCTGACACGTCATTTCATTAAACAAGCTTCGCTTAAACGGTGTTGCTGTAATGAATCGATGTCAAGGCATTCAGAAACCCAGAGACCGGCATCAGGGGCCATGTCAACTATGGCATTCGGCAACACCGACATTCACCCCAGGATGCGCTGTGACCGCTCTCTGGGGTCACTTGCAATAACAAAGTTGGAAAAGTTCGCTAGAGGGTCTCCAGACCAGTGTTCCCTCTAAGCTGTGCGCTTGTGCGCACGCACATAACTTTTTTAGAGAGCGCACATGTCCAAAAATTGTGCGCACAACAGTTTTTCCCAAAAAAGTGTTAACATTAAAAATAATTATGCATCAGAGGAAACATCCAGTTCCAGCAAAAATTTTTTAAAAAAAGTCCAAAAATAGTGTAATATTATGAGCAAGTGCCAAAATTAACACTGTATCTTCCCCAAAATCTTGACACGAAAAGATAAAAACATTTCAAATACCCAAGGG
Organism: Spea bombifrons; assembly: GCF_027358695.1. NCBI lineage: Eukaryota > Metazoa > Chordata > Amphibia > Anura > Pelobatidae > Spea > Spea bombifrons. The sequence continues at coordinate 18,070,181 of NC_071089.1, read as the reverse complement.
GTGTCTAATTTAAAAAAAAATGAATGGTTTGATGGTGTAAATTGGAGTGGCCGGGCTCAAAGACAGGGCATAGGCAAAGAGCGCTTCCCAAATGTGGCCACAAACCCATGCACGGGGGTATCACCGTACTTGGGAGATGTTGCTGAACACATATTGTGTTGTTTGAAAGTGACGTATACCAGGAGCTGTAAATCCATACCTGAAGCACAATTTTTGTGATAACTAAAAAACAAAATAAATTACTACCACAAAGTTTGACAAAGGGTAGAATTAGTGCATGGAAAGGGTTAAAATACCAGCATTTGGAATACCTTGAGGTGTCTAGTTTTCAAAAATATATGGTTTGATGAGGTAAATTGCACTGGACGGCTTTAAAGATATCCAGAGTAGAACACGGGGCAGAATGACCAGATATGGAAAAACAATGGTTTTGAAATAGCAAAACACTACTTGTACTTCTTGCCCAATAACTTGGGCAATAAGAATAATAAGAATCTATTTAGCAGGTTTTTTCATTAGCTTTTTTCAAAGATTTTTCAGGTAAAAGTCAGGTAAAATATTTTATGATGGAAATTAGATAATATAATCAAATGGTATCTGAAGAAAGCCCTTCATATATAAAACTTGTGTGGGTTCACTAAATGGGTGGTGAGGAGAAAATTACATCCAAACACGAGCACCGCAAAAGTGTTAAAACAGCCTCCGTCCCAAAGGGTACAAAGTAAAAAAACAGCCTGATCCTTAAGGGGTTACATTTTAATTGGTATTTCCCAGGTCCTTGTCAGAGTTTTATCATTTTCCCTTTTCTCCGAACACTTCGGTTTACTATTTACAGAAAACTGTATAAACGGTAATGCCTGAATAATTCAGTGTCCTAAAAATAAGATTATTATTTTACCAATACATGTCAGCCGATTAAATCTTTATAATGCATTGCATAGCACTTAGGATAAAAATACATACATTTTCCCCAGAATGGAATGAGCTAAGCAAATATTTAATATCATTGTGGCATGAATAAATCAAGCATTGTATAATTGCACCACTATAACCCAACAGATTTTTATCTACAACCTTTAATTCTAAACACTACACGACCAAAGATATGTGGACCAACTCCTAATCATCATACCTGGGAACTTCTTGGCTCCGGCTGCCCGGAGCCCTCCTTTGCGGGACGCGGCCAGGACTGCCCACTGACGTCGGGGGAGGTCACGGTGATGCTGGTGGGCAACACCCCCATTTCAAGGGAAAATGGGCAGGAGCAGGGCATGTCAAGGCCCCATGACCCAGAGGATTCGGGTCTTGACCCAGAGAGTTATGCTAATCATTGATTTTAGGTGTTTCACCCGCACTCATTGCCAACAGGTGTATAAAACCAGACAAACAGACGGCCATCTCAATAGAAAAACATTGGCAGTAGAATAGGTCGTACTGAAGAGCTCAGTGACTTTAAAGCATCATAGGATGCCACCTTTGCCACACATCAGTTAGTGATATTTCTGCCCTGGTCCACTGTAAGCGCTATTAATGTGAAGTAGAAGAGTCTATGAGTAACCACAGCTCAGCCACGAAGTGATGGACCACGCACACTCACAGAGCAGAGCTGCAGAGTGCTGGAGCATGTATGTATGTAAAAAAAAAATATAAATTTTTCAAAAAACAAAAAAAACATCTGCCTTTGGAAGTACGGTTAGCATAAAGATAACCATGTGCAATGCCAAATACCAGCTGGAGTAGTGTAAAGCACACCACCAACGGACTCTGGGGGTAGTGGAACATTCTCGCTGGAGTCATGTGAATCACACTTCACTATCTAGACGTCTGATGGACAATCCTGGTCCGCAAAAACCATGTCAGCAAAAAGCTGCCTACCAGAATGCATAGTGCCTACTGTAAGGATTTGTGGAGGAGGTAGGATGTTTTTGGGGGTTTGGATTAGACTACTCAGTTCGGTGAAATGTAACGTTAAGGATCCAGCATACAAAGAAGTTTTAGATAATCGTATGCTTTCAGCTTTGCGTCACCAGTTTGGGGAAAGCCTTTTCCTGTTCCAGCAGGACGGTGTCCCAGTGAACGAAGCAACGACCATAAAGACATGGTTGGAAGAGTTTGGCCGGCCGGCACACAGCCCCGACCTCAACCCACCCAAACACCTTTCGATGAATTAGAACGGAAATTGTGAGCCGGGCCTTCTCGTCCAACATCAGTGCCTGACCTCACAACAGTTGCCACAGAAACACCCAAAAATCCTCTGAAAAGCCTTCCCAGAAGAGTGGAAGCTGTTATAGCCACATAGGGGGTGCAATTCCGTGTTGCATCAGAAAAATCAATCTTTGAATTTCACAGCAGATGAACAACCAGCCTATCTAGTCTTCGCGTTTTTGTGGTGTAGAGGCTTAGTCCTTGATCTTGTCTTAAATTCCGGCTCGCCTTATGCCTATTCCATGCATGCTTAAAATCACATGACTGTACATTACATCTAACCTTGATCCTACAGTTTTAGACCATGGCCTCTCGTTTAACCAGCGAAATACACTCCATCTTGTAAATAACTTTTCCAAAGTTATTTTTTCAAGGAAACCTTTTCAAAAGCAAGGACGGGATAGGTTGTTGCCATAGAAACAGAAAAGGTATCTTTACCATCCCAGAGTTGGTTTAGATATTAATATAGCAGTATCATCATACTGGAGATATACGACATGTTAGAAGTGTTTTCATATAAATGAACCTTTTAAAGAAGTATTAAAATGACATATTTGTTAACGTTTAAGATACTAAGGAATGCAATTAATATTAAATCTATTAAATCTACTATTTACATTTTTACTATAGCACTATTGTGCTTTAACCCCTTAACCCGACGGTTCCCGGTGCAGGAGACATTAACTCCCCTGCCAGAAGCCTCAGGTAGAGGGTTTCTCTTAAAAAAAAAAATAAAAAAAAAAAAATAAAAAATAAAAAATGGAATGCTGGGTGTATGTGTATATATATATATATATATATATATATATATATATATATATATATTTATTTATTTTTATTTATTTTTTTTTTTTATATATTTTTTTTTTTTTTAAAGTCCAAGATACTTACATTAATATATTTTGCGGTATTTTGGTGAACTAAACTGGTTTGGGGACCACTTTTATTGCAAAATATTAGACACAATTGTTTTTTTTCAGTATTTTAATGTATTATTTATACCAAATTTTGAACTATACATCTAAAAATGGTTTCAACAGAAAGCTTTCTCTCTCTCTCTCTCTTTGAAAAAATATATAATAAAAAAGAAAAAAAAGGAGAATTACGGTCAAGGAAACAGTGGGAAAACACTGAAAATGGCAAGTAGTAGTAGTAAAATGGCAAGCAAATATTTTGAGCTCCTCATAATAGAAACAAAAACTTTTGATCAGTTTGTTTCAGTGCAAAATATTGGTTTCCTGCTCTGCAGCTTTGGGAGAGCGTACAGTTTGTATCATTTGCAGTTTCTTGAATTGATTTTTCACATGACTATTATTTCGGCAGGAGTAGGGCTGTCATTCAAGGAATAACAGCTCTGTAAGAATTCCATACGCCTTACCTTATAATAGGAGCAATTATCACACTAGACTAACCAGCTATACAAACCACCACACATTCACAGCCAAAACACGTACAGAATAGAAATACAAATGTATGGAAAAGCAGATATGTCTCCCAACCACTAAATCAGCTTTAAGAACACAATTTAAAGGGCCAGTTTGTCCCTGACAGCCCAACCAAGAATACAGAAGGTACTATGATTACATTTTTCCCCTGATGGCAGAACACGTAGTAGCATAATTAGGTGTTTTTTTGCCTTCTTTTGGATCAAGAGTAGGAAGGTTAGGTAGAAAGGTTGAACTTGATGGACTTAGGTCTTTTTTCAACCTTATGTACTATGTAACTTTGTCAATGTTTTTGGCAGATGTGAAAAAAATGCTATAAAGCAAGAAAGCTTTCACAAATAGACATGATAATAGTTCAGTTTTATCACTTAACAAAATAAGTGAACAGAAGAAAAATCTAAACCAATTCAAACTCTGAGTCAAACCTAATGCCTAAAAAAGTTTATAGTATCTATAGTAATCTGCTGGTATATGTGCTGTAGGCACCAACACTCCCATAATATTCTACCGATTCTGTATGTTATATAAATCTTTGGGCTTTAACAAGTAAAAAAAAAATAATCCATCAAGGGGGTGGAAAATGTAAAAAAAAAAATTCCTTTAAAAAAAAAAATAAAAAAAAAATCTGATGAAAGCCATACAAGGAAGCTATTATGTTTACATATGCTTTATTCAGGGCTCGACAAATCCCAGGCGCCAGGTCGCCATGGCGACTCAGAATTTTGTCCTGGCGCCTAGGAGTTTGTCAGCCTCTTACATTCACAAAAAAATGCCCCCGTGTCACCACGCGGGGGCGCTGCTGTTGCTGTCTGCCCAGGAGTCTGGGCAGACAGCACAGCCACTCCGAGCCCGCCCCCGAGCCTGTGATCCTGTAGGCTGAAACCGCCATTGCAGAGAAACCTGCAATAGCGTTTTCAGCTGCCACAGGCAGCTTCAGGAAAGGGGGTTCAGTGTTGATTGGGTCCCCACACAAGTGTGGGGACCTGACACAACATCCCCCTGCTGCCTGATCGCTCCATGAGAGCGACAGGGCAGCGTTAACCCCTTCAATGCCGCGATCGCGGCATTTAGGGGTTAATTCCCATTTTTCAAGGGGCTCTGCTGCTGGTGGTCTGCCTGGAAGCCCAGGCAGACCAGCAACAGCAAAAACGAGCCCCCACAAGCCCTTTGATGACTCCTGTAGGCATGGAAGCCTACAGCAGTCATCAGAGACTCCCCCCTGCAGTGGCTGCTCTATAGACCAGCAATTGCTTCCCAGCTGCCAGAGGCAGCTTCAGGGACAGGGGAGAGGGTTCTTCGGTCTCCACACGAGTGTGGAGACCAGCCCCAACACCCCCCTGCTGCCTGATCGCTCCATGAGAGCGACAGTGCAGCGTTAACCCCTTCAATTCCACAATTGTTTATAACACATTCGTGGCATTGCAGGGGTTAACATTTGTCCCCACAAGCTTGTGGGGACTAAATATCAATCAATGCTGTGCTCCAATGGAACATCAGCATTGAAAGTGTTAAAAAAAATATATATATCAAAAAAAATTATTAAAAAAAAAAAAACCCAAAAGAACAGCACTGACCTGAAAGTCCAGGGTGCTTCCAGGTCAAATGCTGTGAGTTTAGTAAGTGGGCTGATGATGATCAGATCACTGCTGACCAACTGTTTAAAAAAAAATCCTGGCTCCTAACTGTTTTAGCTGGCGCCTAGATTCACAACAAATTTGTCAAGCCCTGGCTTTATTAAAAATTTGGATCAAAAGCATTCTGGAAAGTAAAAACCATTAAATATTAAAACTGTTGGTCGTTACTGCATCCAATCTATTTGAAAATTCCATAGCTTATTCATAAATTTGCATTCCCAAACATGCAGATCCTGCTGAAATGACAACTAAATCGAGAAATCAAGAAAGCACATATTCAAATAATTTAAATGTATTTATGGAGAGAGTACTTGTAGAAAGTAAGGGTTCCAGTTGGAGCAGAAGGCTATATCAATACAGCTGCCCCTTCAAAGCTGCAGGTAATTAGTAGACGATCCTGGAAGTATCTAGATTACAAGGTAAGCAGGAACAGATCAATCGTACGTTAAGAGTTCATTTTACACAAAAAGCCTATAGAGTTTGACCTCAGTGACCTTCAGTGAACAGCTTTCATGGCAATAAAGTTCTCGACCAGAGAACATCAAGCGCAGCTGAATGTATTTATCTAGATTAAGACATTTTTTTTTACCCATTTCATTTTTAAATTCATCAAAATAAAATATCATTACTGCATCCAGATGCATGGTCAAAAACTGCAAATTTATATATACATATATACATATTTTTTTGTTCAAAGGCAGTTGGCTTAGTAAATTCTGACCTTTTTTGTGGGATTTCAGGAGTATTTTAATAAAATACATTATAGCACTGATCATCTCCAGACTCGGTTACTAGTAATATGCCCGTCATCTCCAAAACTGAAAATCCAATTATCTGCTCTGAAGATGGACTATTCTAGGACTCTTAATGAAAACTTTCTCATGCCTATGCTTGGAGTGGAAAGAAAAAGCAACATTTAATTGTAAGATGAAAGAAGAAGTAAAAAAAAAAAGTTCTCCCCAGCATCATCATCATGTTCTAAATCTCTGGTAACCAGATCAATTACTTAAATACAGACCTAACTATCCGGCGCAGCAAATATATTAGTATATACTAAAAACTCAAGTGTAAAGAAAGTCCAATCAAGTATGTGTTTTACAAAAATCTTGTTGCCTAGCAACCGCATAATTCTTCACACGTTAGCAAAAACAAAAAAAAACAAAAAACGCACTAAACTTAATAAAGCACTTGTTTTCTTTATCTCTGTATATGTAACATTTAGGCATCAATAAGAGGGTACAATGGGGGAATATCTGGCTGTGTTTCCTATCAGGGCAATATGTCAATGTGCTATCGCATCACATTATGAGGCCGTGATGTTCCCCCGCTCAATTTTATAACCTAGCATACACTGTAAAAAGACAGCAGCTCTTTCATCCACACCAAACGCAACGCATACATTTTAAGGCAATCATTCGCACTTGTGCACGGTGCACAAATAAAACATCTACTGAGAGGCATTTAGCAAAACAGACCGCACAAAAGTGTCACTGGCATCAAAATTAATGTATGCATTAAAGTGCACATGATGGCTGGAGAGTCCTTTTAAAGAGAAAATAATCTGATGGGCATTAATTCTCACCCCCGTCCCTCAGGATGCATTATTGCATAGAAGGGGGGGGTCAGAGACATCAAACTGTCCCTCTTAGTTACCTTGTTGTCCGTTTTGCGAACGCATGGGAGGATTCTACAGAAGGCAAATTATTTTATTTTTTACAGACGGAATAAAGCATATTAGAGTAGTTACAATGTATTTTAATAAGCATTCTTCATTGAAGAGTCTGTATTGAGGCACTAAAGTGTCCATTTGACTTCCACAATTCTGCTTTGGCATTTGTACCCCATTAATGACTCTCTGACCCTCGCTCAAGCACTCATCCTTTCCTCTATTTGCCCCTACTGAACATCTACATGCCTTTAAAACGTCTCCATCATATCACATCTCATACCAAGCTCTTGCTCAGACTTCTTTAATACTCAGACGCCATTCTGTATTTTTATTTCAGCATCAGTAACCGCTAACAGGAAATTCTATCCCTTTTTCTTTAAACATGCATTGGATAGGCATCCGGTGAATCTAAGGGGACACCAAGGACTGATTAAGGTCCAAGTCTTGAGGAAAATGGGCAGACTAGATAGGCCGAATGGGTCTTACCGCCAATTGCAAAATTCCATGGAAGAGACAATATCTGTAGACAACTTTGCTTTTACTACAACAAAGCAATTAAAGGAGTAACTATTTCTTTACTAAACATATTTCAGTGAAATCCAAGTACGGTTTGGGAGAAACACGGTTTATTAAGGTTGTTGGGCATCTCCTTCCTACATCACAGGTTCAGTGCATGTCCTCCATGCAGCCGTTTTCAGCAATAAACATCACCCTCTGCCCTCCATGCTATCGAACCGTAATATAACAGCCCCAACCTCCCCCTCACACTTCAATGATCCTCGGGTTTTGTTTCAGAGATCTAGTACTAATGTAAATATATAATAGTTGTGTTGTTTAGAGACTAGTTAGACCAGGGCTCGACAAATCCCAGGCGCCAGGTCGCCATGGCGACAGAGAATTTTGTCCTGGCGCCTAGGTTTTGTCAGCCTCTTACATCCAGAAAAAATTGTGGATGTAAGAGGCTGAGTCACCACACGGGGGCGCTGCTGCTACTGTCTGCCCAGGAGTCTGGGCAGACAGTACAGCCACTCAAAGCCCGCCCCCGAGCCTGAGATCACTCCCACGGAGTGAGCCTGTAGGCTGAAAACGCGGTTGCTGCAAAACCAGCAATCGCGTTTTCAGCTGCCACAGGCAGCTTCAGGGAAGGGGGTTGTGTGGGGACCTGACCCAACACCCCCCAGCTGCCTGATCGCTCCATGAGAGCGACAGTGCAGCGTTAACCCCTTCAATGCCGCGATCGCGGCATTTAGGGGTTAATTCCCGTTTTGTACGGGGCTCTGCTGCTGGTGGTCTGCCTGGTTCCAGGCAGACCAGCAACAGCAAAAACGAGCCCCCACAAGCCCTGTGATGACTCCTGTAGGCATGGAAGCCTACAGCAGTCATCAGACTCCCCCTGCAATGGCTGCTCTATAGACCAGCAATTGAGTCCCAGCTGCCAGAGGCAGCTTCAGGGACAGGGGAGAGGGTTCTTTGGTCTCCCCGTGAGTGTGGAGAGCAGCCCCAACACCCCCCTGCTGCCTGATCGCTCCCTGAGAGCGACAGTGCAGCGTTAACCCCTTCAATCCCACAATTGTGTATGACACATTCGTGGCATTGCAGGGGTTAATATTTGTCCACACAAGCTTGTGGGGACTAAATATCAGTCAATGCTGTGCTCCAATGGAACATCAGCATTGAAAGGGTTAAAAAAAAATAATTAAAAAAAAAAACAGCACTGGCCTGAAAGTCCAGGGTGCTTCCAGGTCAAACGCTGTGAGTTTAGTAAGTGGGCTGATGATGATCAGATCTCTCCTGACCAACTGTTCCTGGCTCCTAACTTTTTTACCTGGCGCCTAGATTCACAACAAATTTGTCAAGCCCTGAGTTAGACAATTATGAAGGTAATAAGGAAATAAAGTTTCTCAAAGCAAACCTATTGGGATCTGCATTTCCAACACATCTCCACAAGGTTGCTTTGTGAGGTGGGCGCCCATGGTATTAATTGTTGGAGTGCATGCGCATTATATTAGGGCTTACAGCAGGATGAACAATGACTCTGGGCTTGCTGCGGTAGTTTAAGTCCTGTCGGCATACAATTGGGATGGATGCTGTACAGCTCGGGTGTGGAGAAGAAATCTAAGAACCTAAACCAAGCACAAAAATATACTACACCACACAGACTTGTGCAGACCATTTTGATAGTAATTTGTATATCACACAATATTGGGGCAATAAGTTATGGCCATAGTAATATATATATATATATATATATATATATATATATATATATATATATATATATATATATATATATATATATATTATAAATTAGAAAAGTTATTTATTCATTTGAAATAGGAAAGTATTTGTTCTTTTCATTTTCAGTTTTGTAAAAGTAGATTTTTTTTTTTGGTTTAAAAAAAATAAAAATTCACAAAACATAGTGAGAACAAATGACATAACAATAAAAGTTAACATTAAAAGTAATACTTGGCATAAACTCCTTTTGTGTCATATGGTCAGTGTGATCCTATCGCATAATGTCCGCCACTCGCATGTGGTCCAAGTTGGGGAAAAAGTACAAAATAAAAAGCCTATATGGAGCAGGGGGAAGTATGTATACATAGGAACATGATCCAGTACTGAGGAAATGGAAAAGGGAGAAACAAAACAAACAAACAACAGCAATTATGAGATATGAGCTTCACCAGGTCAAGCTTCAGAAGAAAGTATTAATTTTTCCTGTTTAAAGGGATGGAACTAGGGAGCCAGATATTAGTATACTGTGTGTAAGTAAATATTATATATATTATACATATACACACACACCTCCAATGCAAATCTAAAGACTGTAATTCCAACAATTTGCTCCAAACATTCAAAAAGTGGCTTAAAGAATAGAGTCCTTGTATTTGGGCTTCTCTAGCACAGCAGTTTTACATTTTTGGATACATTAAGCAAATTAACAGGAGTTATAAATCTTATCTTACTTATTGTGATTAAAAGGACGCTCAAGTGTCCCAGGGAGCCCTGATGGGCAACTACTTTCATGTATTGCCTAAATTCTACCGTATAGAGAAGCTGCAACTCTGTAACTGCAGTCCGCATCCACTTCTGTGAAGATGTGTTCAGGTAATTGGTAGGGAAAGAGGCAAGTGAACTGCATGTGATGGCTGGAGTGTCCTTTTAAGAGTCTGAAATAAAGCTTAACGGTGACACCACGGCCATCGAATGCACTTTAACGCATATGACAGCTTCCTTTAAATTTCACAAATGCGACAAGGAAATCTTCTAAATGCACACCAACTAAAACCTGCTTTATATATCATAAATCTACTAAAAGAACATATTCTACAGTAACTAACCCTTGTGGACATGTGGTAGCCTTTTTTTCCCAAATGTATTCTTATTGGTATATCAAGAGATTAACAAATACCCATGAAAATAGTAACTTTACAAACTTCTCACCATTTTGTTTTTGTCACCCCCCCCCCATGGTATCAGGGCTGTATTTTGAAATCATATTAATTTATATAGCCCTAGTTTTAATATTTTAATATAAATATAAAAGGGGGGGGATAACGTATATAAATAATACACATCTAGTGGAATTGGGGGGGGGGGAAATACAAATTATTATTTTTTTTTTTAACCCTTTTTAACTCAATCTCCCTACTAAGATTCCCTAGAACAAATTACAAAATTGAACAAAACCAAAAATAACTGTTATAAGTAAGGTTTGCAGAATTGTTCCACTAAGACAAATCTCTTTCCCTTCCCGAGCTGCCAGCGCTCACTTTCTTCATGCTTCCCACCGAGGATCTGACAGCGTGTTTTGGACGCAAACAGATCTACACAGAAGAGCATGAAGAAGGCCCGCCGGAAGAAGTGGGTATAGGAAAGCCAACGTGGGGTTTTAGTATTCATTGTCTGAGGCACACAGATATGAATACGTGCTGTTCCAAACAAAGCTCCAAGTAACGAAAGGTTTATCTCGGTCAGGCTTTTTAACACCTCTCAAAAAAATCTTTTCCGCTAGGAATCAAAACTTGAGCTCTCCACGACAGGAGGCAGCAGCACAGAAGAGGTTTTATCTTCTGGACTGTAGCAGAAAGATCTTTCAGAAAAAGTACACATCATATAACATGGTCATTTTCTGCGTAAGGAGAGAAAAATACTCATTATAACATCGTAAGTGCCTCAGCTCAGCATCAAAGATTTATTACCATTGTTTGAAGTTTTAGACTTCAATTCTTCCTTAAGTGATGGGATTTTGTCCAGCGACACATAATCTTTGTACTCTTTGCGTCTCTCTTCCAGCGTCATCTTCAATAAGCGTTCTGTACAATAAATAAAATACAGAGTGAACAGAAGCAGAACCTGCGTATAAAATTCTGCATTTTTTTTTTAGTAATATTTAGTAGTTTGCATCCAAAATGCAAAAACTGCATGAAAGGCAAAAATAATATACATCCTTTCTGTGTACAAATAACACTTCATTACTTTACTCCCTGGTAGCTTTAAACTCACTAAAACATTTCACGATTTGTCGATTAATACATGAATTATGAATCAAAGCAAGAATAAAGAAAAGAAAAAAAAATACACAAGCCTTTCCGATATTCCCTTAGCATGCAGACATACAATACCGAATGTCGAGTTAAAATATGTATAAGACCACACTTGGTGCACCGTGCAAAACAAACCGAAAGTCATATGCCAGCGTTTTAAAGAAATCTGAATTTCAAATACATCACAACTTGTTAAACATGTGACTGTTAAGGGGCCCTAAAGAGCATAACCAAGAACCACAGCCTTACCAAAAATGGTTTTGGTGATTCGGTGGAGGTAGTGGGCTCCAGGAGGTAAGTAAGGGGTTGATAATTTTTTTGGAAGATGAAGATTTTGGATTTTTGAAATTGGAAGATTTCTGAGCACTCCCCCCCCCCTATCTCTTCACAAGAAATGGAAACACTTGCACTCCAACAATAATAATAAAAAACCGGCTATAAGGATAAAGGAGTAACAGTCATGCTGGTGCTTAAAAATGGCATAAACTGTGACCAAAACCAAAGCCACCAGGGTCACTTGGGGATACTGGAAATAAAATTAAGTTTCTCAAAAACCTGTCGCATAAAATGATGTTAAAGGCACATCAGGCTTCAGATACTCTGCATCTTCATAAGCTATTACAAAGGGATGTTGCAGGGATGACACCATCAGGGGGGTACGGGTACAGGTGTACCAGGTACAGCCACCTTGTGCATAGTTATAGTGTAAAGGCGCCCCCCGTGCCCCTAGCACCAGGCCCCCCCCCCAACATAGCACTAGGTCGGCACTTTCTCAGGCTCAACATGCGGAGTTTGAGCAGCAGAATAGGACGTCATGGCATTAGTATAAGCGTGTATATCAGTATGTATTGTTAGGGTACGTGTGTAGGGGTAGCATGTCTGTGCATGTATGGTGTCAGCATATGAGATTATCACAAGCTTGTGTCAACCTATGGTGTTGGAAGTTTCAGGGGTGAGCACAGGTTAGGGACGCCTGGAAGGGGGGAGAGGTGGAGCAGGAGAAAATGTGTGTGCAGGTAAGCGTAGAGTGAGTGTTATAGCAAGTTTGAGTGTTCGTATGTGTGAGTGTAAGTTATACAGGTAATTTAAGAAATACTGCACCCAGACATCACCAACCCTAGGTTTGCCCCCATTCTCAGAATGCGCTTAAGCGGAGCGATTGGTGGAGCAATGAGATGGGGAGGGTCGGAAAATTAAAATACTTACCTGACATAGAAGAGGTGGCCCTACTCCTCTATGGTCTGACTATGCTTGCCTGTGATTGGCTGCTTCATGCAGTCAGTCAGTGGCAGGGAAGATCTCCCATTTAAATTGATGTCAGCACTTTCAACCCCCTGCATTCAGGTAGAGGCATTCTGTCAACTAGATGGGTGTGTGGAAAGTGGCAAATACACACAAGGGGATTTTACAATGCATTTGTAAACTGGACCACACAAAATGTGAAAGGGACCACACGTAATACAGTGCATATGATGGCTGGAGCGTCCGTTTAACTTTTCCTAGCTCAATAACACTTTCCTGACGTTCAACAGCCCAGCAAAAAAGGACCTTTAAGTTTTGCTTGGAACTTTTTGCACCGTTAGTCTAATAATACACAGGCGTATCATAGGTCACCATGCCACACATCAAGGAACGCAGGTCATGCAGTTCGCTGCTTTCACTTCAGGCAAGGCATGCCAGCAGAAAAAGTAAACTTATTGCAGAGATCTCAAAAGCAACAAACGCAGCAAAGGCCTACGGGAAGTAAACATTTCACATCATCGGATAAAACACAAGCAGAGAGACATTATATATATATATATATATATAATACATATAATACACACACGTGTGTGTGTGTGTGTGTGTGTGTAGCCACAACTACGGGACATTGGGACAAACAAGAAATGATCATATCACCATAGCAACAAACAGAATGTTATTGCTTATTGGTCAATTCGATTAGTTGCTACGGTGTTAAAAGCCTTTTCTCAAACTTTGCACCAGAGTTACTTTTTCTCCATGTTAGAAATTCAGATTAAGTGTAGGTAACTGCTTAATTTAACTAATTACTCCCTGCTTGTACCGATATAAAATATTGGCATTTCTTTTACAACAGGAATTCACTGGCATCAATAACCGCTGCAGCCCCAAAAGGTATTAGATGTACCCCTCTCCTTGGATACACCATTGGTATAAATGCCCGGAGTAAAGCCACCAAAGTGCCGCTTACTATCACTATGCGTATCACTATTAAACACGCATGCAATATTTGCCTCATGAATCTAAGGACTAATTAAGGTCCGAGTCTTTCCAGCAGAATAAATGAACGGACTAGATGGGCCGAGTGGGGCTGATCTGCGGGCAAATTCTACGTTTCCATGAAACATTAACCTATTCACTTCCAGAGTGGTTAAAAAAGCAACGACAACAGACTTATATAAGACAACATTCTGGAACACACATATACATTCACGCGTTATCAGCGCAGAAAAGTACGTGTTTAGAAAGCTTTAGGGTTATGACAGCCCTGGAAAGAACATGCTGGCAATCTTAACAAACACAGAGGCCACAGTAACACACGGGTTGCAGTCCAAGAGGGGCCAGAGCTGCGAAAACAAAAAAGGAACCAAACTTTTGAGCTGCGTATTGACTCTTTCATTGCCAGGGAGGAAGCTAAGTGCACATTGCACTGTTGCCAGGGGGTAATAACAAGCAGGGCGGTCCACGTGATGAGATGCCCTTTGCCCCGGCATGCTCTGCCTCCCATAGTAAATAGACACACATGACAATTCGAGGTGCCAGGTCTGTGCCACACGTGTCTCCGGTCCTGCTCGGCGTCCCAGTGCATTCTGGGAACACTAGCCTATTTCCATCTTATTATAGCCACCTGTCCTGTCCGTAAGAGCTGCGCCCAGCTGCAGAGCCCACCGCGAATCACATGAAACGGAATGTGAGGTAACGGGCCGGACTCGGAGGGGGTTACGGGTTCAGCTCTAAATGTTTGTCTTCCCGGTCAAAGGACTTTATGAAGAAATAAACGAAGAAGACAAAAGGCACGATGGTGAGGGAGAGGAATGGATGAGGGGCTGAGCGCGTCTCCGTCATTAAGCGGGAAACAACAAGCTGGTAGCTACCTTTCTCTTCTATCCATAGCTTTTTCTTCTTGTTGCTGGACTGCATGGTGTTGTGGCTGCTGGCTTTTTGCTGCACGTTCCCCAGGCTCACGGGAAATTGGTGTTTGTGAACTCGGGAGAGAGAACACACAAGGGAGGTGGGGAGACCAAAGCAAGAACACTATCAAGAGGCCCGGCTTATGTACGTGTATTTTCTCTTGGGTACCAAATGAGGCAGACCCTCCGCAGGATGCTCCCCCAGCTGCACCTACAGAGCAGATAGAGAGCCTAGCTAATGCCACCTCCGCCTGTCAAGCAGGTCACGCCTCCCACTACCCCCAGCACAACCTGCAGGGCCGGACCATGGCGGACCATGCCGCGCTGCTATTGGCCAATGGGAAAGGCTCGTCACCGGGGGTAGCGAGTAAGCGCCAGGCGCGTGCGCGAGGCTTCTATGGAGGTGGAGTTATAGTGAGAGAAGGGAAGGAGTTAGACCAATAGGGGAAGGCGTAACGGGGGGGGTGAGAGGGACACGGGGCTGACGGGTGACACTTGCGGTGACATTTCAGTAGTTTGTGTTACTGCTGTCCTCTGAGCGGGATGAGGGGCAGCTAAAGTAAATGGCGTGCAAGAAACACGCAGCGAAGCATTACTGTAGTGGAAAAAGCCATGTGTCAGTGTTCAGGTGGGACAGTCCCTCTTTTTTGGGACCCAGATACCTATTCCCTTCCCTAATATCCCTCTTTACCAAGTAGTCACAGTGCTATAAAGCTCTAAAGTCACGTGTATCGAAGAAACAGTAAAGCATGGGTTTATACATTGTTAAAATCCCCCCCAGATGATTTACTAGATTATTTAAATAGCTATTAATAGGTCACAAAGTCACACATGAAAAACAAAGTGAAGACACCGCCCTTCTCATCACACCTCATCAACAAGTTGTTTCATGCCATTTAAAATGTAGCATGTGATGAGTGTGTTTTCAAAGGGTTAATGGCTGATTAATACAGACACCTGCTCCCACATCTTATATCTATCTATGTGTGTCAGAAAGAGCTGTGCAAAAAAATAACCAAAAAGAAACTATGACATAGTATACCCTTAGTTGGATGAGTCTATCATTAATCCCTCTATATCCATTTGCCTCTTTCTCCGCTCTCCCAGCTATCTGGCTTCCAGGAGACTCATTTGGCAAAACACATCTCCATACCTGGGAACTCTCAGGATTTGGCCAGGAGGCGATGGGTAAAGCACCTCTTCCCCCAGTCACAGATCTAAATCTTTGGGTCGCGGGTGTTTGGCATTCCCGCTGCCTGCCTTATTAGCCAGAGCCTGAAAGTCCCAACATATTCACCACTCCTGCCACATCACATACTTACTGGCAGCTGGCTCAGCGGGCGCAGGATGGGACGCCCGGGCGCAGGCACACAAAGTGCTTCCATTGATGCAGCTAGTCAATGGTGTGACATGTCAGCTCACGGAGGGGGCATTCCGCTGTGACTTCTCATAAAGGTAAATTATTACCGTATTATTATTATGTTTTTTAACATTTTGCATATGTTGCCTTTTTTATTCCTCTCCATCTTTTTTTCCCCTCACTTCTCTCCATATCCCTTTCTTTTTTTCCACTCACTTCTCTCTCCCTATCCCTATCTGTTTTCTTTTTATCTCTCTCCCTTTTCCCATTTATTTCTTCTTTCCCTCTTTCTTTCCCTTTCTTCTGTTTTCATTTTTACCTCTAGCTTTTCTTTGCTTATTTTTCTATTCCTTTCTTACTCGCTCCCTCCACTCTCTTAATTTTTTTCAGTTTCCCTTTACTGCACACAACACCGTCCAGCAGCTCTCACCCGCCACTGCACACAACATAACCAAGCAGCCCCTCTTCTCTCCACACTCACACTATCTGTCAGACCCTACAGGCTGCATTTTCCAACAGCACTTGTACCTGCAAACCCAACTATCTGGCAGTCCCTCTGACTGACACAGAGTGTGAATGTTGGATGGGGCATACAGTGAAGGTCTGATTGTAGCGCACCTTGACTGACAATTACCACAGTGAAAATTTTTTTATATAGTTTTATATCATTTTAGCCAAAAGCTACTGATTCTGTTCAAGCAACTAGAGAGGATTTTGCTTTCACGATGAGCTGAACTCTTGAGTTTGTCTAAACGTGTCACCAGCTAATTACATGCTGTGTACATATGCTGCAGCATTATAGCTAAACTAACAGTAATAATTAGTCAACTATAAGTCGTATAAGAATGTCTGGAAGCTGATCAGATTATTCTGGAACAAACATTTCATCAGTGCTCTGGGGTGTGTTACTTTATCTATAAGTCCTGTCAGAAATATCTGGGCCCCTAGACTAGCCTAAGCCCAGCTGTTCACATCCCTTCTCCAGACATCTATGTCACTTCAATGTCCCCATGTGCACTGTCCATGTACTCTGCTCCCCATAACCATGTCCTTCTGCCCTTGTGTCTGTTCTACCAGCAGTTTTCTGTGGCAGAAAGGAACTAATTCCATGCTTCCCAATTTCTACCCCCAGCGATGGCGATAGAACGTCACTGAAACTGGCAGCGCTATTGTGCATGCGCAGTATGCATGAAATCGAGACCACAGGATTGCGGTTCCAAATCCCGATATCCAGATGAGTGCTATCTCTGTCCCGAGTGCTATCTCTGTCACTTTTTATTTACATTCGTAAATTATTTCACTGGTGGTGTCTTTCTAGAACCTCTACTGGAAGGAATTTTCATGGAAGCTTCAGTATAGTGGCGGGGGAGGCCTCGATTGGACACGCCATCCAGTTCGATACTAAATAAGTATAACAGTTTTGGTACTGAAAGGATGAATAACTAATAAACATTCACAACATGATCATCGACACAAATCTGTATTTATTCTTTGTTTTCCAGACAGCTACTATTACCGTATTGGCTCGAATATAGGCCGCACTTTTTTCCCCCACTTTATGTTTTTAAAGTGGGGGTGCGGCCTATATTCGGGCTCTAGCGCCCGACGCCCGGGACATGCAGTCCCGGGCGCCGGGCAGGCAGCGGGGTTAAGATACAGATCCCCCGCAGCGGTGCAGGGGACCTGCATCCTTCTCCCCGATATGCTCAGACAGCCTCCCCTGCCAGCACTTCCCACGGGGGGGGGGGTGCCGGCACGGGAGGTTATCTAAGCGTTTTACCTCTGCCCACCCCCGACTTACCGGAGCAGACTCCCGGGTGTCTTGCGGGGCCGGCGGGAGACATTTACGCAATACGCGCATGCAACTTCCGGTACCGGAAGTTGCATACGCGTATTGCGTAGATGTCCCTCGCCGGCCCCGCAAGACACCCGGGAGTCTGCTCCGGTAAGTCGAGGAGGGGGGGGCAGAGGAGGACAGCGACAGCGGCAGCGTATCGCGGGGAGGGAGGACAGCGGCAGCGTATCGCGGGGAGGGAGGACAGCGGCAGCGTATCGCGGGGAGGGAGGACAGCGGCAGCGGATCGCGGGGAGGGAGGACAGCGGCAGCGGATCTCGGGGAGGGAGGACAGCGGCAGCGGATCTCGGGGAGGGAGGACAGCGGCAGCGTATCGCGGGGAGGGAGGACAGCGGCAGCGTATCTCGGGGAGGGAGGACAGTGGCAGCGGATCTCGGGGGGGGGGGACAGAGTGGCAGCATGTTTTTTTTGGTGCTTTTTTAAAGAAAAAAAACTTTTTCTTTAAAAAAGCACCAAACTTTTAGGGTGCGGCCTATATACGGGGGCGGCCTATATCCGAGCCAATACGGTATTTATTGTTAATATTTAGCGCCATCATATTCTGTAGCGCTGTACAATGGGTTATAACGAGTAGTATAAAGAGGTATAAAAAAAGACACAAAATAGAAGTTATATTTTGTTTTCTTTCACTTTCACTTTATTAGAAATTGAAAGTTAGCATTAATATGCTGTCATTTCTTTCCATACGACCTTTGTCCAGTCAGTGCTTCAAAAATAAATAGAATCTGCACCGACGCAGCATTCATTTTACAAAATAATTAACATGAACTATTAACATTTAAAAGGTGAATTAGAAATGCATAAATTAAATCAATTTCATTTGGAAATGTTCTTAAAGAGGCAGTATTACCAATTACATGGGCTGGCAGCTGGCTTGGTTTGCTGATCGTTATATTAGTATGTACAAGGGAGATGTAAGAGTAGAAAGAAGAGGACAGGGAGGTGTTTTCAGGTAAGTTTTAAATCAATAGTTTAACTATGAATTATGATGATCTAAGTGCAGGAAGCACTGAGCATGCCTTGCATAGCTAAGAGGGTGCGGTGACCTTCAATAAATCTGATCATATGAACTGGTTCTTACAGGACAAACTTAGCCTCTATTACAGTAGAAGCTTATTGGGGTAGATCATAGCGATGTAAGGTCATACCTGGGAAGTCTCCAGGTTTCCCCCGGAGACACCGGTGAGGCGCAGCTTCTCCGCGTCCCTAATGGAAAGTCCAGGTCGCGGGAGCGGCATTGTGGCACACCCCACTCCCCTAAGATTCCTCATTAAAAATAATATTTGTCCTGCGATGTTCATGGGACCACCCACTGAGGACCACAGGACCACCATCGGCGCAAGAGGGGCTTCAGGTAGCAGGAGCCAGAAGGTTCCCAGGTATGTGTATAGTGTTTCTGGGCTAATGTGGAGATAAAGGAGAAAGGGTTAATGTCAGCTCATCTATGGTCTGACATCTATGATCAATTTTAATATGTTGAACTTATATGTAAACATATCTCCATAGACAAACATTGGCAGTAGAATGGGTCGTACTGAAGACTTTAAACCACTTGCCATAAGTCAGTTCATGACATTTTTGCCCTGCTAGATCTGCCCGGTCCACTGTAAGTACTATTATCGTGAAGTGGAAATGTCTAGTGGTAGCAACAGCTCAGCCACAAAGTGGTGGACCACTCACACTCACAGAGCAGGGCTGCCGAGTGCTGAGGAGCGTAGTGTGTAAAAATGATCTGTCCTCTGCAGCATCTCTCACTACAGAGACCCAAACTGCCTCTGGAAGCAACATCAGCACAAGCGCTGTGTGTCAGGAGCTTCATGAAATGGGTTTCCATGGCTGAGCAGCTGCACACAAGCCGAAGATCACTACATGCACCATACCAACCATCCGCTGCAGTGGTCTAAAGCACTCCGCCGCTGGACTTTGGAAACGTGTTCTCTGGAGAATTTGAATTTGGCGAATGCCAGGAGAACGCTATCTACGGCTGACAGCTTTGTGGACATGTTGGATTTAAGGCTGTATTATACAATTACCTGAGTGTTTGTAGCCATTTCTAAAACACAGAGGATAAATCTGTTGGGCAACTGGATATGATGAATGATGATACATAAAGCAATATATGTGATACTGTAATATAATGTGTTATAATGTGATATTATACATTGATATTTTAAAATGACTAAACTATTGTTTTATTCTTGTGGCCGCTGCACTTTATTTAAGATTTCGATGTGGAGCAGCTCCCCCTGCTGTGAGCAAAAATAGTTTTTCTTTATGATGATCACATTAACACTGAAAAAAGAACAAAGAAAAAAGCAAGTTCACATGATACCTGAAGTGTTTGGACAATAGACGATTGCCGGCAAGGCCAGGATAAGGAGCTTTGGGCCCGAGCAATTACACCAAGTATTTGTAGATATATTATCAGCTTATTTTTCTCAGGATGCAAGAGAAAAGAAAATAATCATAGTGTACACTGTGTGCTAAGGTATATTTTCTGATATATTTGCAAATGCACTCGCAATAAGACATGAGGGAGGCTCATCCAAATCAAATCCAAGGTGATTACTAGCAACTTTTACCATCTGCACGGTCCTCTCCGTTAATATCAGTTATTAAGTCCGTTAATATCAGTTATTGCCAGGTAAAAGGATCCGTTTCTGTTCAATTTCACCCGATGCTTGTGGTTTCCTCAGAGAGAAACACATACACATATATACACACATATAATACACATATACACACACATATATACAGTATACATACACACACATGCAAACATATGTACATATATATATCTATCTATACATAGATATATATACACAGCACTTACAGCATCTTCCACTTCTCTCCTGTATATTCCTGGTGGCCTGAAGCTCCCTCAATGAGTGGTGATCCACTATGTGTGCTCCGCCATAAATCCAGCCCTGATTGGGAGGAATTAGTTTAAATCAGAAACTTTTTCATAACCTAAAAATGATGCTATATCTTCCCTAATTAATTGCAAGAGCGCATGGCAAAGAGAATACTTAACTAACAAAACACATTCACGTGTTTAATGCACTTTTGAATGCAGGATCCTCCGCAGATAAGCTTGGTGAGTATACCATCTAGGTAGTAAATGTCATAAAGGGTTAAATGAGGGATTGATATTAAGCATTATGGTCAAAAGTTTAATATATGGGCTCATTTGATCGGTGTGCCAGATGGCAAATCCAGCCTCAAATGAGTCCCTTGTATTTAGAAGTCAAAAGTGTATCAAATCCATAACCACAAAGATAACATTCATAATAATCATCTATATTTAGAATACATTTTATTTAGATACATTTTCCGTGTGTAGATTTTATCTAATGTTAGATTAGAATTCAAATATTTAAATATACATACAGAAAATGTACTGAGCTTTTTGGATAAAATAACTTTTGCATTGAGACACAAACTTATTCGAGTTTTATTGTTTTATTTACTTTTCCTCTATCCACCCCTAATCAGTTTCTGCTGCCTTATGATATTGCTTTTTTTCCCAGACAATTCCTTCTAAGTTAGATTTGAAAAATAAGCATTTGGGCAGGAGAAAAAATCTATAGAATGTTCTTTATAAAGGAGATTATTTATGTCACAATTGGAGACAGGGAAAGCTACTTTCCATTGACCAGTTTCTCTTAATCTCATTTGGCATGTCCTGAGATTTGACAACTTTTTCTAGAAGATAAATCAAGAACATATGTCAATTTGTCTCGCTGAGGTCCTCGCTCTGAACGCGTTGATAGCAAAAGCCAGTGCTTGAATGAATTCAATGGCTGTCCCATTTTGCAGATATATGTCTCAGCTGTAGAAGAGTTTCAACAGAACAAAACTTCCAACGTAACTCACTCATCATCAACATGATTGCCGAACACCAGCACATAACGAGAGGATATGATTTCCTATATAAAAAAAATATATATAAAAAAAATTTCATTAATTCAAAGTTTGACTGCTATGTTTTTTTCTAACTTAAAGGGACACTAGAGCCATCATATACGCTTAAAATTAAACAAATACATGATATACTTTCCGCCATATTGCTCTACCGCTGGCAAGGGTTCTGAGACGGGGTCTAACAAGACCTTGCATGTGAGAGTGGTTTCCATTCAGCTGATTGATTGGTTTAAGCAGAAGGTTTTTTTTCAGGTTTAATTAAATATTTTTTTCAGGTTTAATGAAATATTAAATACAATGTACTTCAATCTTTGTTGAAGGGACAGTTTAGGACAATGCATACCTCCCAAAAGTTCTCACACAGTTTGGGAATATTTTCATACAATCCTTGTTCTGATCACGTGGTGGATCTCAAAGATGCAACTTCATAATTGATTTGTTATACTGAGGATCTTATTGAAATACATTTGGTCACCATGATCACCTAAGGGTTTTGGAAACTACATATTATGGTTTATGCATAATATTCTTGTTTGGGGAATTATGTTATTACCATAAATCAATGGAACGCTCTTGATGACTTTGTTGCTTATCTGTCTTCCCTTTCTCTACCTTCGGTCAAGTATCTTGGGTCTTATCTAAAGTTATGCTGACAATACTTGCAACCACAGAATGGGCAATATTTCAGTGGGTTTCATTATACAGGTTTAAACCACTTACTGAAATGTGCGGTCTGTTCTGAACCATGCGGAGGAACCCTTGTAGAATTATTCCTGCCTCGCATGACCTCCCTCTGTGACTCAGGCTGTTCTCTACAGATCTCAACCAAGACCCTGATTATGGCTTGGAATCAATAATTACATTCCTGGCACATTTTATTTCTGTGTCACAATATGCAATGTTGCAGGTTATCTCTTATGATGATATTTTTTTACCAAAGTAAAAGCATATCAACAGGAGAGGAGGTCAAGGATAAAAAAAAGTGCTATACGGCATAGAAGAGAAATGTAGAATAGTGGGAGTTAATTTTGCTTATAAGAACCACTTAAAAATGTTAAACTGTCAATATTTTTAATTCCGACAAATAGATAATGCAGTTTTCCTATAATGTAACCTTAACTGCTCTCCCCTGCACCACTTCAACCCTGTGCCCATATACATTTCTTGTCCCAATTCTGTATAAAAGCTAGTCCAAGAGTAAGGATCTAAATAGCAATCTAGTGTAAAGCAGTACATTTATACCAGGCTATTCCATCATAGTGCAGTAGAATGGATTGATGATGTCACAAGGTAGTCAGCTATAAAGTCAACTGTTTGTTGTCATCCAGATCAGTGATGGTAAGAGATTCAAGATGAGCTTCACCTGGGCAGTAAACATACTGGTGCTGAATGTCCTCCTTTTCCAGGCTTTGTCTATTGAACGTACGTACATTTACAATAAATTAGCACAATCTAAGTATAAATTGTGTTTATTCTGTTGTGCAGAGCATGTGTATAATGCTATGCACCAGTGTATCAGTTTGTGTGTGTGATGTATGACAGGTCTTATACTAAATATACCATTTATTACAATCATGATCCATTCAGATATGAATTGAGACGGAGAATTCCTTGGCTCTAATCCTCGTGCAGATATTCATTTCAGCCATGTATATATATATATATATATATATATATATATATATATATATATACACACACACAACCAGAAGTTATTTGTGATTGGTTGTTGAATAAATTATTTTTTTGCAAGATTTCTTCAGTTTTGGAGACATTTGGGAGTGTACCCATTATTTGCACCATTCAGATTTGTTTTAGGGAGCAGGGTTGTGTACCCACAGACTTGTCCAGATGCTGGGCTATGCTATTATAAAATCCCCTACTACTTTTTGTCAGCCATCCTTATTTAGGAGACACATAAACCTATCCAACTAAATTGCAGTAACATGTAATAGTTTTGTTTCTCATCCTCATATTCTGATTATTTTTTTCTGATTTAGACGAGGCACGATTAATATCAGAGAAGTGCTTTTTAAGCTGTTTATGGGATTTTTGCAGATGTTTAACTGTCATGGCATCTACTAATTCACAATTATAGATGTTTAATTAACACAGTGCTTTGTTGTATAAAGTGTGTCAAATAAAGGCAACCGGTGAATGTGCAACAGACCATAATTATGTCTCGAAAATGTTACTTAAAAGGACAGACATGACTCTTTTTATATTTATTCAGCTCCCCCCCAGCATCCCCAAGCACTGCAGAGTGTCTCTATGAGAAACACTCTGCAGAGTCTCTAACTTCCCAGGGTAGGCTTTCGCAAGTCTTAAGGGGTAGTTTTGCATTGGGACAAGCCTAACTGTTCATAGAGGTGGAGCTAGCAATAGAGAACCTTTAGTGGGGGGGAATTGGGCGGAGAATATGCAAAATGTGGACAGGGAGTGGGTGTGGCCAATGCAGCTCCCCTGGAGAAAGAACAAATTGACTCAGAGACCTGGGGAAGCAGAGCTTCACCCGGAGATGTAACACCGGCTCAAAATGGCACCAGTGCCCACTGATCAGGCGACACGTCCTAAGAAAGCCTTGGCAAAAGAAGCATCTTGAGTTAAAATTGTTCAGTTGGGTAGCTAATGTGATGAATAGTTTTTTGGCAGCTCAGACATGTTTTTCCCTGGGGCTGCATTGATTTTAATTCATCTTGCCAGGCAAATAAAATGTGCTGAAGCAAAGAATATAACAATTAACCTGCTATGCAGAGCACAACATTTGTAGATTTGTAGTGTTTGCTGATGTTGCCCCGTGTTCGGATACTGCATGCGATCCCATGTAAAAGCCAGGACTCGCAATATGATTAATCTTCTGCGGCGGCAGAACAGCAACCTTTATATTGTCAGTGGAGCCTGGAATAAATCATGTGGCCCTGAGTGGCACTTTAATTAGGTTATACAGGTGATATTTACAACCACAAATATATTCATCAAACGGCAAGGGGTTTGGCTGTAGCATTTTAAAAAAAGGAAAATACATGGACATAATTACTATGGCAACTCTAGAGCTAAATTTGGAGATATTAACATGATTATCCCATTAGGTTCTACGGTGATTGCTCCAAATGTGGCCCATTGACTCCATCTTTGCCTTGATAAATATACTCTGTAGAGTTTATTGCAACCCTAAAATTCTAATTAACAAGCATATAAAAAAATAGGAACACAAATTTAATACAAATAAATTATGATTTTAAATGTTGGTTAGAGTGATTACCCTGAACATATTTTGTGCGTAATTCTGCGATTCTCAACTTCAGTCAACTGATCTATTTATTACTGATGGAATATTTTATATAACACAAGTCTGCTCTGCAAGGTAACAGTTTAGATGCAATTTTTATACATTTAATTGGTAAGCACTTAATGAATGCATCCACACAATTCAATGTTCTGAATTTACTTCCAAATGTATTATTATGGGAGGAAACATCACTGAAACTAAATAATACAGTTATTATCTTAAAAAAGAACCATAGCCAGTCCTGTAGGCTTGATCTCCAGACATCTGCAGGAGTCATGGTGGCACCTGCTGGATTTGCTGCCAACCGTCTAATGAGTTGAGTTTAAGACCAGTGAAGTCAGTGGACAGATAGCTGTATGGTTGTGGTCCTTTGGTGAACTCTTTACCAATTACCGCATAGCCATTCTATCTTAGCGAGGTTATTAAAGCACTCTGCTAGACATAGATATTCCATATACAGAAAATATTTTCTTATTGCAAACTATTGATGCCCACACAGAAACTTTCATTATTCTTTTCAATAGGATGTCAGATTACTGTAAGCTCTTGCGAGTGGGATAGGTTCCTTTATACTCATAAGACAATAAAAATAATAGCAATACGTTATTAAGTAATAAGTAATAATAAAATATTATTATCAATAACCTATGAGAACCAGCTCTCACCTACATCCCGAACTGGGCAAATATACAGTTATTATAGTAACTGGACATCACTCTTATCATATATCTTAACAAGCACAGAAAAAAACAGATATTTCAGTATTCTCAACACAAGAGTTAACCTCAGACACATGTAATCTGTGGAGCTCCAGAGTGTATTTGATCTTCTCATAGATCCACTTAAGTGTTGACAGATGCTCAGTTCTCCGTTATTTTAACAATATTAAGTCCAATTATATGCATGGTAGGCATGTCCATCATTATTGTAGCTATTTAACATTTCCATCATATGTTAAAAAACATAGACTTTATATATATCTATATATATATATATATATATATAGATCTATATATAGATATAGAAAGATATATATCTATATCTATATATATCTATATCTATATATATATATATATATATATATAGATATATAAAATAAATATATATTATATACCGTATATCTTTATGTCAGTTTAAATACCTCTGGGAACTCCTCGGCTTTACCGCTAACCTTAATGATAACTTAACATTAGAAACAGTTGAACGGTCTATATACTGTATCTTTATAAATTGTGTTTTTTAAGGACCATTATTAAACACATTTTGGATTCCACTATTGCTGACTATTAGCCAGTTACCGTACTTTATAAAACCTCTGATGAACTTTTAAAGGGTTAATAGTTGGGAAAAGTCTGAGAATGAAACGTACTCCCTACCGTGTCAGCTACGCATTTTGTAGAAACTGCAATAGGTTTATGTACTTTTTTTATAGAAAAGCTTACTTCTCCTATGTACAAGTCATAAGTCAGCGTAAAATGACATAATAATTACAAGGTTAGCTAATCCTTGATTAAATCGGTATATGTAATATTGCTTTCTAATTACCTTAGTTACAAGTTAATTGATGGTGTGAATGGAGTGTTGGAGTCAGCAGTCTATAATGAACAGTCATTAATGCCAAAGTGCCACCTTTTGGTACTGCAAGCAGCAGAATGCTTCCCGTAACTCAATTATTTTAGAGTGGCAGATAATTGGGTGCAAGGTAATGGCACTGTAAGCAATTCTTTTGTAACAAAAATATTTAAAGAGGGATCAGTTTCCTGAACAGTGTTTAACTGGATGTAGAACCGGTGAGTAAAAATTGCTATATCATGTTAGTAGAATTGGAAGTGAAGTACATGTTGAGAGGGAAACGATTTTAAATTCATGACATCATCGTACGGCCCAATATAGAAAACAGAATTCTCACTAAACAATCTCATTTGCAAGTAGGGCAACTTTATAATGATTGTTGCCAAAACATTTATAAACTTTTTTGTAACTTTATATTTGTTATTATTACTGGTAATATAATATAGATACTATTTCTGAAAATATTGTGACACATGGTGTTAGGTCATCATGTTAATTTCTGCTGAATATATATTTTTTAATTAATAAGATTTTTTAATAAGTCTATGTATGTGGGGGGGGGTTTGTTTCATGGGTTAACAATACCTATAACATGTGTTTGGTTATTCTTTGTAGCAGAAGAAAAAAAGCACGGACCGCCCAAGAACATTCAGGTAATCATAATATTGTGTACCTGCACATCTACCTGCACATGATATACTTAGGACCCATCAGCTCCAGTGCTGATCTAACAAGACCTACATACGCATAAGCAGAAAGCGTCTCCATTGATTTCAGTTGAAGTGCTTTCTTGTCACTGATTGGCTGCTTCAAGAAGCCAATCAGTGACACAGACGTTGGGACAATCAGCTACAGATTCTCCCTAATTACAAAGTACTTCCATTTGCATTATTTGTTTAGGGGCTTCCTAGGAGTCCCTTTAATGTGATTCAGTGTTTTCAGTGCAACGAGTCCAGCCTCAATCATTCCACTGACATCCATTCCCAGACTTATATCTGTTTTTAACAGCCAGATATCTGTATAAATTAAAGGCAAGAAGCAGAACAATTTGGAAAATGTGGTTGGAGAATAATACTGACAGTGACGGCAATGTTCAAACAGTAAAATAATTTGACCGAGATATGTCTTATGAGATTTTACTTTTGTACGTTCCGCTGGTTTATCTCTGACAGCTTTCCAAACCAGAAAATAAATTAGGCAGGGGTCTAGGATTTCTATAAGTCGATAATGAGCCGAGAGACATTACCTATTATTGTGCAGTCATTGTGACAGAATATGCAGATTTTGGGAAGTTCTTCAACTTGATTGTGAGGAGCTTGGACCACAGAACACAAAAGCAACGGTTTGTTGATAGCAGAATATTAAATATTCTCACCATGTGTTAATGTCTTGCTTTTTCTACATTTTACATGGTTTTTGAGGTGTTCGCTAGGAGCACTGTAAGTCAACTTTAAGTTAAAAACGTATTTTGACTGCTTGCATCAGGCATACAGAGCGGAGAACAATACCCCGTTACTGAAAATTTCCTCCAGACTAATCTTCTGCTCTTTAGATTTCATCGTTATTTTTCCTCCACGTAGGGTTTGCTGAAAATAATAATTCAGAGGTATTTATGAAAATGTTAAATTGCCGTTCCACAGAACTGAGCGGTTAAAATATGCGGTATGATAATACAGCATAACTCCAGGCTGAATTGGATATACAGATCTGTAGAAAAGAGATCTCAGTACTTGTGTGACTATAAGGGTTGTAGCAGCTATCCCAGCTTCCAAAGGGACTCCTTGTGTTCAATCCGTGGTAGTCTAGAAAGGAAGGGAGAGATCTGTTTCTCCTTGTTACAACATACATCTATTTTATTTCTCCATTGTAATTGTCCTTGATTACTTTCCCACATCTTCAAATTGTTATTGAGTGGTCAATGTTCTCAGCAGGACCTCCTGCATCAGCCTATAAACATATAGGTGCACTACCAATCAAAAGTTTGAGGTCACTTAGCTGTTTTCATGGAAATTTGTAGCTGTAACATAATTTCAAAAGGTTTTTTAATGATCAATTAGGCTTTTAAGCTTGGATTAGCGAACACAACGTGGTATTGGAACGCAGGAGTGATGTTTACTGGTAATCGGCCCCTATATACCTACGAAGATATTCCATTAAAAATCAGCCGCTTCCAGCTAGAATAGTCAGTTATAACATTATCAACGTCTGTACTGTATTTCTGATCAGTTTCATGTTATTGTCTTTTCTTTAAGACTTTTCTAAGTGACCCCAAACATTTGAATGGTATAATTTGTATTCAAGGTTCCTCAGTCAATGCATCAGAGCAACATAAAGAATAAGGAGGAGAGAGGTGCTGAAATAGTTAAATATTGAAATCCTACATTTTACAATATTTGATTACATCTTCCATATTGTTTCTCAATTAACCCCTTACAATAACATATTATTTAGATGTTTCTCATAGAATTATCAATGATCAGTGATCGATTATCAGTGTTTTCTTTATTTTTTTGTACTGTATTGAGATACATTCCAAAATCTCCAATGTTGTTTCTTGTTTGAGAGATATTAATGTTTGAACTTTAACATCAAATATTGTTCTCCAACCCCAGACCCGGCAGTACATAATTTATATGTAATGTGATGCTGCAGAAGGTGTGTTTGATGTAAAATTTGAATTCTGTTACACTTCAATTTGCACAGGTTGAAGCAAGTAAGGGAAGAAAACAACATCTGATGGTAAAGAGGGAAGATGTCAGGAAAAGCAGTGCAAAAAACGATGAAGATGCCACATATCTGAAAAGTAAATTTTTATTTCTATGTTTCTATAACATAGCCTCTTCTCTAAATCCCTGACACTGGGGTTCACTGTCAGTCAGAGGCAATTATGTTTAAGTCTAATAAACCCACTGGCTATAGAAATAGACTAAAGTTTACTAAAGTTACAATAAAAGCTACACCATTTCAAACTACAATTTCTACAGCTGTCAATCATACTAGAAGTTTTGATCTTTTCCTGGCTATCTGTTTCAAGCAATGAAGTCAACTTATTCAATAACGGTGTGTCAAACTATCTTAGTTAAACCCTGGGTTCCAATGTGTATGTGATGGGCTTCACATATGAAAATTAGCGTGTTTTTGTGCTATTTCATACAGTGGAGTATGGATGCATGCCTTTGTGACTGCTGAAACATTCTGCTGGGCTCATAAAGTATGCATAGCTTTTTCCAGCCCTGTCCAAGGGTAATGAGGGGCAACATTGTATTTGGCAGGAATTCTATGACTTACCGTATTTATCGGCGTATAACACGCACTTTTTAAACCTAAATACGAAGCTGAAACCCTACCTGCGTGTTATACGCCGATAAATCCTAGAGCTGCACGATTTGCAGCGACGTCTCCCTCACTTCCGGTCCTGGGGAGGGTGCGTGTTATACGCCGGTGCGTGTTATACGCCGCCAAGTACGGTACGTTTTTCTGGGGGAACTCTGCATAAATATTGTGAACACTTGCAGTCAGGGCCGGCCCTACAATGGAGCCGACTGGGGCAATTGCCCCAGGCGGCACTTTTTAAGGGGCGGCACTTTGCCGCCCCAAGCGCTTTTTTTTTTAAGCGGAGGAGAGAGAGGGGCGCCGAGTGGTTTTCGCTTACCCCCTCTCTCTCCTCTGTGGCGGGTCTCCGTGCTCTGCCACGGTGCCGGCTTGTAATGCTGAGCGCCGGAAGTGACGTCAATTTATGGCGCTCAGCATTACAAGCCGGCACCGTGGCAGAGCAGGGAGACTCGTCGCAGGACTGTTTAAAGGTAAGTCCCGGGGGGAGGGGTGTATAGGGTAGATAATGGCGTCGGCGAAGTTTAAAATGCCGCCCCCCCCCGGTGTCGGCGGGGGGGCGGCATTTTAAACTTCTCCCCA
This sequence comes from Spea bombifrons, assembly GCF_027358695.1. NCBI lineage: Eukaryota > Metazoa > Chordata > Amphibia > Anura > Pelobatidae > Spea > Spea bombifrons. The sequence continues at coordinate 18,039,614 of NC_071089.1, read as the reverse complement.
GGCGGCATTAAGTCTTGGGCCGGCCCTGCTTGCAGTGAAAAGATCCAGCAAAGTGGAAACAGCATGTCCTACCAATTCAATACCAATAATGAGCGTACCTGTGAACTCCCAGTGTTTGGCACAGAATCTCTGGGTGAAGCCCAGCTTTCCTGGGTCTCTGGGTCAGTTTCTTCTTTCTATGTGCAGAGGATGCCCACTCATGTCATGTTCCACTCATTCCCTTCCCACTTACCCCTGCTACCAACCCCAATGGGTGACTATGTCTGCCCCTAGACAAAGCCAATGCCCCAGAAGAGGCAGAGGTCCTAGGTATGTTCATGAGCCACTGTGCCATAAAGGAGGCTTGCTAGCTATGCATGGGGGCAGCAGGGGATCTGAGGTCTTCATTTACTTTCTTGTAAGATTCCATTGAGAGAACCACCAGGATAAGATATCAACCAGAGAGAGCAAAATATATATTTGTTGTGGTTGGCCGGTGCTATGGTTGGTCGGGCCAAGGCAGCATCCCATACAAATACATTATTATGTAACAATGTGTGTGTGAAGTGCTAACAATGGCATATCTAAAGGGAAGAACATGGTGCATTTAAGTTACTGGTCCCTGAAGAACAGTGCGTATATTCTAAACCCATAAAACCTGGCATATCGCCAAGGAAATATATTTCCATCGTAAACAATTGGCTAAAAAATATAATCATTTACCAAATTTGTTCTTTTTTCCCCCACAGTTCTATACCTCCTTTTACCACGTATACCTCTAAAGTTTAATGGCTGTAGTATTATTTCTTTCAGCGATACTTTTGCCATATTCTCTGGCCGCATTGATTTTTGGACCTTTCCTAATCTTTGTAGGAGTGTTTGTAAGAAATAAAAATCTGTTCAAAGCTGTTTGGCTTCGTTTTCACCAGACAGCTTGTAAATGCAGATACAGACTAGATCTGTCATTGTAACGGTGTAATGATTTTGTGGCTTGTCCAAGAGGTAGACCATCAATATGCTCAGATCATTTCCTTGGATTTCCATTACAACTTTTCAGAGCTGCCATTATCTGGCTTTTCACGGGAATCTTATTGAAGTATTCGAGATGAGTTTGAAAGTGCACTAGATCTTATCAGTATACCAAATAACACATTTAAGATGCTGAAATTCTGAGAAAATATGGAAATTAGATAATAATTCTATGTGGCCTGGATTAACGTTATTTGGACTTTAGGAGCCAAAAGAAATGCTTTTGAACTATGTAAAAGAACACGGTGAGATACAGTAGCTACATTACTTTGTACAAATGCTAGGAAGCTTCCGTAAAGCTGATATTACCCGCTCGTCTCCTTCTTTGATATTTGTATATATATACCGTATTTGCTCGATTATAAGACGAGGTTTTTTCCAGAGCAAATGCTCTGAAAAATACCCCTCGTCTTATAATCGGGGTCGTCTTCTCAGACCCCCCAAAAAATGTCTGATGGGGCCATGCTGCTTACCGGTCGCGTGCAGCGTCTCTTCTGTTAGAAGCAGGAGGACAGGAAGCTTGCAGCGTCCTCACAGAGCTCTATCTCCCCCTCCCTCCTCTGGGGGCGGGGCCAGAGAAGTTGCTCTACAGCCGGTCCCCTGCAGAAGTCTTCGAGTGAGAGATCTGCAGTTCAGGTAAGGGGGTGGGGGAGGGTTTTTGGGTAAGTATGTGTGTTTAATGTGTGAAGTATGTGTGATTAATGGAATGAATGAGTATTTAAATGTGTTTGTGTGTGATAGCATGGATGTGTAAGGGGGGTGGGGGTTGTAGCATGGCATAGGGAGGCTGTAATCCCACTACTATCATCCCCAGGTTCCAGCATGTACTGGCTGCCTTGGCTTGATAGGAGTGTGATTGCTGTTAGCAGTTTGATATATATATATATATATCAAACTGCTAACATCAATCACACTCCTATCAAGCCAAGGCAGCCAGTACATGCTGGGTTAAAAGGCATATCATGGGGCTGAGTGACATATAGGGGGTTAAAATGCATTTCTGGACCTCCAGAAATGCATTTTAACCCCCTATATGCCACTCAGCCCCATGATATGCCTATATACCTCCAGAAATGCATTTTAACCCCCTATATGCCACTCAGCCCCATGATATGCCTTTTAACCCCCTATATGCCAGAGTGGCATATAGGGGTATAAGGCATATCATGGGGCAGAGTGGCAAATAGGGGGGTATAAAGCATTTCTGGGGGCAGAGTGGCATAACTGGGGGGGGGCAGGTTGGCAAATAAAAGGAAATTTAAAAAATATATTTTTCTCAATCATAGCTTTTATTAAACATGAAAAAATAATTTACATGAATTAATATTTACTGGTAAAACTTTTTTCCTATAGGGTCGTCTTATATTCAGGCTTTTTGTTTTTTTCCTAAATTAATATTTTGATTTTGGGGGGTCGTCTTATAATCGGGGTCGTCTTATAATCGAGCAAATACGGTATATGAAATCTGGCTTTATTAATGGAAACTTCCAAATAGCCTCTGGTACCCCAAAGAACATTAAATTCAAGAAAAGCTTGCTTCCTCTGCATATCTTCGGTTCTGCATATCTTCGGTGCATCCCAATAAATCTATGGGTATTATTGGGCCCGGACTGCCTATCTGATACAGTGGGCAAATTCCTGGTGGGCCACTGGCCGGCATACTCACCTGATTTGATATAGATTGAATATAACTGGCCTTACTCTGCATGAGTATAAAAACATAATACCTAGCTGTTGTGGGCACTTACGTCATTTGCCAGTCTCCAGTGCCAGGCCTGCCTGGTCATGTCCAGTCCGGCCCTGGGTATATTGTCTACAGATTTCATGTAAACATGCAGGGAGTATGGCTATTCTGACGAGACCGAGAACTGATTAAGGCTTGAGTCTCTACATCAGGAAAAAAGGGGAAGACTAGATTGGATAAAGTTCATTTATCCATACCGGAGAAAGACAAGAAGATGTTTTAGCCGGCCCTGGAAAGCCCTCCTCCCCTGATGCTGAGCTAAGCGTTCCCATATTATTTCTTCTCTCTGTACATATCCCTTCCTTGTGTAGTGTTTATGGTGTTACATTCTTATTTTGCTAAAATTTGGATTTCCTTTCTTCATTTTTTGATGTTACCATCTGCTAAAGTTAATACAAAATAAGTCAAGTTTCAGAGTATAATTATTAATTTTTTAATGATAAACAAAGATAACAGAATCATCGTTAGGACTCTGCACTGAAATTTAATCAGGCTATGTACAAAACCTTAGACCCACATATACATATAAAGGAGTATTATTTATTGTACTAACAATGAAAGTACAAAGTATTTCAATAATTTATTTGAAGCAACGGTAATGAGTTAATGTGAGCGGAATGCTACAAGAAGAAACCTAAGTTGGGAGAGATATAAATCTTTAAATAGTTGATTAATGGGAGCTACACAATCCAATATGAATCCTAGCACAGGTAATTCATTAAACAGGTGAGCGGAAACATTTATTCACAGCACATTAGCTTTGAGTCCCAAAGAGGCGACATTGGCATTCTTTTCCGGCATGAAAGGCAAAGTTTGCCCTGCCTGTTTACCAATACATTACATATCATGGCCAATCTCACCTTTCTTATAAGACAATCTGGTCATAGAGATGAAATTTATGATTTCATCATATATTCCGCAGCGCCAATTGAGTGTGTGCCCGTAATAATAATGTATCGTTCCAAGACATTCTGGAATATAAGGTGAAATGTACAAACCGGATGAAAATATCCTCCATAAACTCGTTCACATCTGTGGTGTCCTGATAATGTTCATCTGGATTTATGGTATCCATTGGGTGCATTTAATGTAAACATTTCAAAAATTTGTTGGCGTCGTACCAATTTCCTATTTATCTGACTTCTACACAATCAATATTGTTAATGCTAAATAAGTAGCTAATCTAGAGTTTTGGTTATGGCTGGTAAATCAGATATAGCCATATTGACTATTTTAATAAAGTATTAAAAAACTTATTTTTTAAAAAAAGACCTTCATAAAATAGAAAGTTTTATTTCATTTAATATTTTTTTTTTAAAAAAAGCATTATGGGTACTTTTTCACCTTCCAGCCAGGCCCCCCAACTTTAATTTAAAATAAAATTGTAATGCTTCGATTTCTTCTCATATTATTCTGCTGAGCTTCTCCAGATGATAGCACTGATTGATGCGAGTCCCAATTATTCCCACTTCTCAAATCACTTGAATATTTATGACAAATCTGTGAAGTGATTAGACACTGTTGATAAACTTGCGATATGAAAAACAAGCCTCTGTATATTTATAGTGTGAAAAATAACAAATATTAGCTTTGCGTTGATGTTACTCGCTGTGCTACAATTTAATGCTCACGGCCCCACCAGACAGTCCCACTTGCTAGGGCTGCCACAGGAGGAGGTGGTGGCCACATTTTAACCCTTGGCATTGTATGTATGCCCAATGCCCCTTTTACTCTGCCAAAATAATGAGTTATGACATCACTATGTTACTTCATGCAAATCAAAGCAGCATGCTTATGCCTGGTGCTAGAAATGGCAGACGATAAATTTTACCTATAAATGTAAGTATTTTCAGTTACAAGAAGCAACAGGAGTATTGCCCTGGTGTTCCTTTCCTTGGTCTACAAGGGAGCAGAGAGATCTGAATAAATGACTCCATAACCCACAATTCTGAATCTCCAAAAAAACATAGACTGTTGGAAGCAACAAAAGGGACATTTTGTTCAGTATCTATATATTTTTATGCCTTTTCCTGCGGACACTGCTTCATCAACTACATGAAAATGCAAAAGAACAATGTCCAAGCATTTGTGGGTCACCCGAGATTCTGGGGACACATAAATATCTATTACCATATATTTACTTATATATGGAAATGGGTTCATCAATGGGGATCTAATAGGCCTGGTTGTCCTTGGGCACATGAAAAACTAACTAGCTAACTATTCCTTACTAAAGTTGGACAAGATAGAACTTACCTTTCACATAGTTCTAGAACTGAGAAGAGAGGTCACCTTAAATAGTCACTTTTGTGCAATTAATAAAAAAAAATTTCTTGTGGGCAGTACAACTGTATTCACTGCACAATGGAGTAATATCCAGCTACTTAGTGTGTTCTACAAATTGGTTCACTATATCATTATGCCTTATTGTTATTTTACTTTTTCTACAGAAGAACATATTAAGAAAAGAGACAAAGAAAGCGAGCAATTACTGGAAAGTTATATCAGCGTTTTGGAGCAATTAACTACCAAATCGTCAAAAAATAAGTAAGTACTTGTTTTCTTGGATTTTGCTAAAAGCCACAATTTACGTTATTTATGTGTGCAGATTTTTTTTATATTGATTTAAAATGAACTTCTGCTTACTATGCGGCATATTCAATGTATGATCTGCTTTCTGATAAGTATAAAAGTTTCTAGTAATGTCACTAGAAATTAGAATGGCCGCGTTGGCCCTCTTATTCAGGACAGGTACAAGTCACTGTGCAGTATATGCTGTCTAAGTGGTTAACTCTTCATCTGAAATGTATAGTCATACCTGGGAACTTCCCAAGGTAGGCTACCCAGAGCTCTCATTCTTGTGTGGCAGTGGCGTCATGGATGGACATAGCTAGTCACTTGTTACCGCGTGGCCAAACACCATCTAGACAGTTTCCAGTTATGCGTACATGTGTCCTGGATGAAACGGCGGAAGTGTTAACCTTAGAGGTGTATTTTGGGCCAATGTGTAGTACCACTGCTCCATGCGCCATTAAAATGGCACGGCATCTCCATAAGAGGTGGATTGCCAGGATATGACATCATATACTGGCGCTCAGCAGTAAGGACAGTGCTGCAATGTTGGTGGGTGCTGGCACTGTCATGTTAATACGGCACTGGGGGTCATTTTACCCAATGTGTGCTCACACAAACCACTTTGTTCTGTAATAGTCTAGCATACCTAGAGGTCTTATTAATGGGTTTTAAATTGTAATATTATAACATGCAAAACTTGGTTATAGTTTATTGATGACACTTGCTAGCAAAGTGATTTGTGTACATTAAATGTTATCCTATATAAATGTCCCACTTCCGCTTTTGTGATAGCAGGTGCACTTTAAAACAAGCTGAAAAGCTGTGTTACAATGTTTTGTTTAAATGTACAGACACAGCTGATATTAAGAGGCTCTAAGGTGTTACGCTATCCATTTTGATCCTGGAAATCAAGTCCTAAAACAATTGGGCTCTTATGCTTTTTTTCCTTAAATCCTGAACCTGCATTTTTACCAGTCTATGAATGTTCTGGCATTGGGCTATAAAAAACGACAATTGCACTGCTGGACAATAAGACTCTCTGAATGGCCACCGCTCAATGGGCTGGTTATCCCTACTTGATAAGGTGCATCCTTAAAAGGAGGAGCACCGAGATACAGTATGATGTCATATCCCATATTGTGGTATGCAGGGTTCTTGCATGGGTCTTGGATGGCTCTGAAGATTAGTACTGTGGAGAACCCCAAATTCTCTTTACATGTTTTAATGTTTAAGACATACATATTTTGTATGAATCAACCACTGACTGTTTACACATAAAAATATAAATATTAAACTAATGAATTTGAATAGAATTATAAGTGCAATGCTTTATAAATTTGTGATTTGCAATATTCCCTATGAAGCCGGATGGTGCACATTAAAACTCTCTTTCACTTAGAGGACATATTGCTCTTGCTAAATCAGCTGCCAAGGGAAACAAGAAGGCTGCAGAAACAATTGCTTCCGCTTTACTGTTTGGTGATAATTTCCCCCAGGATATTAAAGCGGCTAAGATCTTGCTTGAATTCTTGGCAAAAGAAGGATCTTCAGAAGCTCTAAGGGTAAGTGGATGTATTATCGAAAACAAAATGATTCTTGGTGACAGGGGGTTCATCTTTTATGTTCTAAACTGTCTCTCACATTGAGCATCACACCACATCATACTTCTTCAGAATTATACAGGCATGTATCCTAAAAGTTACGCTATCATATAAAACAAGGGCAGAAACCATAGCCAGGATTGTAGGTTATTTGACCTTGATCACCTTGAGCACTGGCAGCTCAATCAAAAATATGAAATAATTTGTATTTAAAGCATTGGCGAGAAATCAACACCCCTGAAAAAGAGTGTATTTTTAATGTTTACCACTGATTAGAGAACAGACTGTCATGTAGAAAACAACTTTTTATTTTACTTTATTAATCCTTCATGTTGCATCCGTTTTTTCTGTTTCTTGGCATTAAAAATGTCCAAAAAAACTATCAATTTATGCTAGAGTTTCTGTGGGGAGTTTTATGGAAGGATAACAAATACAAATATACAGGGAAATTTAATTGTGTTAATGGGCTCTTGAATTTAATCAAATTTTGCATTACACAGGGTCCGCATTTCTTGCTTGATTTACTTGCTAGTGGTGGCCAATCACAATGAAAAGTGAAGTTAGTTAACTCCAAATCTCATACTTATTCCCCATTTAGTGAATAAGCCCAGTAAGTTCCTTGAAGACATCAGCCTTCCACTTTATATAGAATCCAAGAATGGCGATGCCAGACCCAGACAGTAACATAAAGAGAATATAGCTTTAAATGTATAACTCATTTATAATGTGTTCCTCTGCAATTTTGTCATCTTATATCTCTCTTTCTTTTAAAGAATTTAGGATTTATGAATGCATTTGGAATAGGCTTTAACTACAACCAAACCAAGGTAAAAGTACTGTGTATTTTATACTCTCCTTATTGAATATAACGGTAAAATAAAGGTGGTGTTCTGTTTTGTGGTCTTCTGTCTGGGAGGACTGGCACCTCTTGGCCTGGGGGGGGGGCAGGTAAAGCCAAGTGGTCAGATTGGCCCTTTGCCCCCCATAATAAACATACTTGCACACATATTTACACATACTTACAATAATACACACTTACACAAACTTGCACACACATGCTACACACATATAATTGCACTAACACACACTAACTCATACTAACACACACTAAATCATACTAACACACTTACACATTCATACTAACACACACAATTACACACTCATGCTAACACACACTTTAAATGTACATACTCATGCTAACCCACATTTGCACGCACACCATGTAACACTCACTCCCTCTAACACACACATACGCGATCATGCTAACATACACTTACACATACACCCATTATAACACACACTTCTAACACATACTTCTAACACACACTCATTCAACACGCATACTCACTAGTGGGCCAGTCAATGTAGGAGCAGCGCAGGGGCAATTGCCCACCCCTGGTTCTGTCTAATCTGCTTATATTAACAGCTTAATTAAATATTACAAACATCACCTCTAGTATTGACAAATGCCCAAACTATTACCAGAAAATATTATTTAATTATGTAACATGATTACTCATCCATTTTTTTGTCTGAAACACTTAATTGTCATTTAACAGGCGCTGATAGGTTGATGCTATGGAAATAGAAAAAGCAGCTTAAAAGAAATGATAGTTCTACTGAAAAGCACATTTTATTTCTACCCATCTCTCTATTTTAGGCAGCGATGCACTATACACCGGCAGCACTGGGTGGAGATCTGGTGTCACAGCTGATTCTGGTTTGTATTTTTCATTTTATTTTTCTTTAATAGTCATTATCTGCTGAAACTAAATGTTCTCTTTTTATTTAGGGATACAGATCTTGGGAAGGGATCAATACACCCAAGAGCTGTGAACCAGCACTTGCAAATTACAGAAATGTAGCAGATAAAAGTAAGTACATTTCAGCACATAAACCAGCCTAATAAATTAAAGGGACTGCTTGCCTTTCTATATTTCTATATTCGAGAAGGGAAGCTCCATCTAAGAGTGTAGCTCTTATATGATATAGTATGAACATGTGTGTATATTTAAGGAGGCACCACATTGAGTATGTGTTTAATCTTACCATAGGGCTGTTCAGCTTTAATTGTTTTTGGTTCAGCTGTTCTCATACTAACTTTAAAGACTTATTTAAATGTTTCCTTTAAAGACTCTTATAAGCTCTCCCAAATAGTGAAACTGTAGTTGAGATGTGAAATACTTGCTCAGTGAGCATAGGTAGGTACCAGCCAGCCATACTGGTGAGGCACTAGGTTTTTGAGTTTTTGAGTAGACAAAATATGAAACTTTTGTCTATTCTGGATTGAGATATTGTTTGATTAGCTTTGATTAGGGTTTTATTACAAATCCCTAGCCCCAGTAAGATGAACTTCCGACCACCCTCACTAAGAGGCACAGGAAGGGTTCTAAAGAATGCTCCCAATCCCAATTCCAACTTCCATAGGGTCTCACTCTACCCTCTCACTTGGTGTAGAGTTCTTGATGTAAAAAATGTTTTAAGATAGTTTATCCTAGGACCAGGCGCCAAAATAATTGTCACATTGGAAATCATCATGCCATATGGAGAACCGTCTCTAGATGAGCTACAACTCCCATAAACTTTTGCTGGCCAAACAACAACCAAGTGGTGGCAGAGAGTTGTGTGATTTTGTTTTTATTTAAGCTCATACGAATGCAATGCATGATGTATTTACCCGTTTCAAAATAACGTTTTGGACAGATTTGAAATGCACTATTTTTGGAAGAAAAACCATACAGTATATAAAAAAGAATTATTAAAATCTAATTTACAAATAGAGAATATTAAGGAACAATAATGCTCATTATAACATTTACTAAAATAGCTTTTATATTTATCTCTTTGTACACATTTCTGTTAATTGGGTGATCAGCCTGTACTGAAGTAAGTGCATACAATATAAATTATTCATTATGCATAAAAAAAACAAATATTATGGTTTGTTCTGTTGAAATCCCATAAGCAATAAAAAATTTAAATAATGAACAGTGTAGTATGCAACAAATTTGTGTTTCTTGTACAATGTGGTATTGGTTCTACACTGCAATGTGATCACTAGGTATTTGGTATTATTATGTTTTATTTATATAGTGCCTACTAGTTCTGCAGTGCTTCTTACAGTACATACAGACTAAAATAGACCCGTGCATCAGGAAAACAGGGCTCGGCTCACAAGCTTACAGTCTAACATTCTATAATTAATTACAGCATAGCAAAATATAAAAACAGAGCAGATATACTACCATACCTGGGAACTTATTGATTCATTTTACCAGTAAAAAGTCCGATTAAGCCTTCTTTCTTGTTTTTGGTAATATTTGGAATATTTTTTAATGCTTTCAGTGATTGCTACATTCGACAGAGACAATTTATTTCCAGTGGACAAAGTAAGACTGGTGTACTATATGGAAAAGTACGGTTCTGCCAATGTGTTTACGGATCGGAACCTCTACCAGTACTCTGTGTTTCTGGCAGGAAGAGGAAACTCAGATGCACAAGTAAGCTACCGTAATTTCCAGGGCAAGCATGGTTGTACATGGCCCAATTTAACAAGACACTCGACTAGACCTGACAGCCACATAATTATTATTATTTCTTCTCTCCCTCCCTCTCTTCTCTCTCTCTCTCTCTGTATTTGTTTTTCTTCTGTCTCTCTCTTTCTCTGTCTCTCTCCCTCGTTTTTTCTGTCTCCCTTTTCTTTCTTCCTCTCCCTCATTCTTTTTTCCCATTTATTTTCTCTCCTCTGTCGTCTTTCACTCACTTTCCTTTACTCCCTCCTTTTTCTCCTCTCTTAGCCTTTTTTCTTCTTCTCTCCCCTTACCTTTTTTCTTTCTTCTCTCGCTGCCTCTTTCATTCACTCATCGTTTTACCTTTTTCTTGTCTCTCTCTTTCTATGCTTCTCCCTAGTTCTCTTTCATCTCCTCTCATTTTTTGTTTTTTTCTCACCCTCTTTTTTCTTTCTCTCCTTTTCTCATTCTTCTCACGCTGCTTTTTGTGACTCCCTCTCTCATCTCTGTCTATCACTTTCTTCCTTCCTTTCTCCACTGTGCTCTCTCTTACTTTATTTCCTTTTTGCTTTCTTTCTAGTTTAATTTACTTTTTTTACATTTCTTTCAGACAGCAGTGCTCACTGTATAGCGATCCCTTTCTTTTGTGACCCCTGGGATATCAGTTGGCACAGGGGAACCCTTGTGATGTCACCGATTACATCACCAGTAGGGTTCCACTGTACAGTAATTAGTAGGGTCCTTTACTATTTTTTTTAGCATTGCTCTCTACCAGAAAGCAATACAGACAGACAATAGTAGGGTGCTGCCCTATCCCCCCTCACCACAAGGGTTTAAAATAAGTGAGAACCCTAGCTCAAAATGACATTACTGACAAAAATCACATTTTGTTTTTCATGTGTGTAAACAAGCAGGCGATGTGACTGTACACGGGACTCTGACCACTGTCTGGAGGGAGCTCAACTTATTAATGTTTTTTCCCTACCCTGTGGCAGCATTCACAATATCCTCACTAAAGACCAGAAACACCAAACTATTTTTAATAGGAACCAAAATAATATTGTAATTAATTTTAATTTACTGTTATCAATTATCTTTTGTGATTTTAAGATGATTCTGGGACTGCTTCACTACACAGGCAGAAATGGTCCTGCGCTAGATCATTATGTAAGTATATAATTACTAATAAATAAATATATATATATATATATATATATATATATATATATATGTACTAGGGATACTTAGGAGAAGAATCGCAGCAGTAAATGTACTTGTATGAACTGGTATGTCTGAATGCATTTTTCTAAAACTGGGGGCGTTGCATATGTCAAAAATATCAGTGCAAGGATGATCGATAGTGGTCACACTATAGTTAATATCCCTTAATAGTGCTACACAATCAACTAGCATTCTATAAGTAAAATGTAACAGTAATAATAATTGTACTTTATCTACTCATAATGCCATTCCTCTGTGGTTAGGACTTTATTTGGGCAAAATAGTGATGTCAGATGATTAAAGGTTCTGTGATTAGTTTAACTGAGAATCTTTATGACACCCAAAATAGGCAAGATACTTAACACTCTTCCTCAAAGAGGAAATCTATCCTGTAACAAAGGCACAGACTTAATTTATTTCATAGGAATATTATTTAAATCTCTGAAATACAGCCTGTCCAGGTTATAAATGCACCACATTTTATACACAGTGCCAATTTAAATCAAGGGTTACCTGGCAGCTTTTGCATAGAGGAAATAAATCTAACTGGCACATTGAATATATGTGTGTATGAGTTACAGGGAAAAATCCATGTGTAAAGTGGAATGAGTATAAAAGCGAATGAATAACAAGTATTCAAACGAGAGGAAGACATAGGGAGAGAAAATGAAACAATGGGCTGGATTCAATGGCAGAGATACATTTATCATAACTGGATAACTATCCTCCCAAATGATGCAATGAATATGTGAGATAAAGACAGAGATGCATTGTGCCAGTAACTAATTAAGAAAACCGCTACATTTTATATCATATTATTGCAGTCTACAGGAGGATTGTTGTTCAACTACCTGTAATTTAAAGGGACACTCCAACCTTTAAGTGGATAGCTGAGTGGTTCCTTTAAATTTTCACATGGCCCCCCTTGCAAATATATTTTCCACCCCAGCTATTTCCATGCAGGAGATGTGTTTAGCGCAACACATCTCCAGACAAGTGATATACTCATTGCCACGGACTACGGAGGCATCTTCTCCTTAAGGTAAGTTTTTTTTTCTTTTTCAGGTTTAATAAAGTACTTACGAAGTACTGTTATATGCATTAATATTTTAGGGGACTGTCTGGGAAACTGAAGTGTCCCTTAAGTAGAATTTTTTTTCTCTACCACTGGTTGCTTTAAGTAGCCAATCAGCGGTACAGAAACTGGCATTGTGCCGCAGATCTGGAGCTGCAGCTTCCTCAAAAAGATAAGTGTGTTATTTGTTTATTTTTAACAGGCTTAATGAATGCATAATGAAGTACTTACAATATTTAATATGCATTATTTGTTGGTGAAGCTGCATGAGAGTGTGTTTTAGTGCAGAAATTAGAGTTGTTTGAATTTTCTATGCAGCGCTATGACACTTCGCAATGTTATTTAGTAAAAATCAATAGTGATTATACATTGTAATTGCCTTTAGAAAGCACGTTACTATTTCACAAAGGCAGCGCGTTCCGGGAATACAAAGGCTTTAGCATTTCTGGGAGAGGTAAGAGTTTCTTTAACTTGTGATTCGTTTGTTTTATCATCTAAAGAATGATAAAGTGGATTTTTTTTACTTTGAAATCTAATATTTTTGATGAAGAAAAAAAATAATTTTATGAACTGCAAGATCTACAAAAGAACATATTTGAATTCTCATAAAATACATTATATTTTTAACACTTTAACATTTGTCCAGATTTATGAAATCAACAACCATTATTTCATTTACAAATAGATATTATAGGTAACGTGGTAATGTTACTATTGAATTATTGTTTAATAGCTATGGGTTCTGCTGGCAATTGTAAATAAAAGGTAATGTAATAATGGATATGTTAATATGTATGTCAATCATATTTTCAGATGTATTTTAAAGGGAGTGTTGCTACCCCTCAGAACAACATCACCGCCATGAAATACTATTCAGCAGCTGCTGAGCTGGTAAGCTTTTCATTAATTTCACTTGTGGTTCATACATCAATCAATAGGGAACTGCTGATTGAATACAGGTGTTCTGTGAAATTACTTTATGTGTTTAATGGTTTACCGGTGCTCAAGGAAGCAGTTACCCTAATAGCTATGTATTGGTTGTGGATTATACATGTTAACCTTTGAATTATGACCTGGAGGATTCGGGTCTTGACCCGGCGAACCGGAGGATTCGGGTCAAACCCGGAGAGTTCCCAGGTCTGCCAATATGTACTACAATCAACTGATCATAATAACCAAATAGTTACTACTTAAAGAACATTTATTCAGACTCAATCCGGAATTGAAGCAAAAAATCAAAGTACAGGAGCTTGGTAGGTCTCAGTGAAGCCATAGAATGAAAGATACAAACTTATAAATTGCTTTATTTGTTATACAGCAGTGAGGCTCACCCAAAAATTAGGGCAATGCAAATACAACACCTGACGCATTTCACACTACAAATAGTCATATGCGTCATAGGGTGCTGTGTCCCGGTGGGGTAGTGGGGGCTTCTCGGTCTTTATTTTTTTATACCGTGCAATGAAAGCAGCCTGATTATCTATTGATAAAAATGGAGGGCTGGTTTTACTATCCATTTCTGCAGAGGGATTCATAGGGGTCTTTAGCATCATTCCTTCACGTGAAAATAAGTAACAGTGGTACATAACAGATACAGGTTTCTTCAATTTAAAATGGAAAAACCTGTGAATTATGAGCTGCAAAATCCCCCACTTCTGAAGTTTCTACTTACCAGTTTTGTTGAGATGTGAACAGAAAAATGAGAAGACAATTTTGAGTTTAAACAATCAGAAAAATCAAAGTATGAAACTTATCTAACCCTTTTACTGTCAGAGGGGGGCCGGCGCATTACACAGAACTATTCTCCCTTCCGGTGCTGTTGGGTAGATTAGGTTTGCAGTTTGTGGGTATCTGTAAATTAAGTTTTGCTTCGCTATAGGATGCTGCATTGTAACCCGGTGATTGCTCTAATAACGTGCTATCTCTTATTTTCACATCGTGCTTTACAAGCAGGGTTACCACTGAGCTGGTATGGGTATAAAATGCGTACATACCTGCAGACATGAGGCTCGATGGCCTTTTTTTAGAGGTGTCTTATGAGATGTCTATCACTCAGTTTCCTTTTTGACACTATTATACTCGTCAGAGAGTGACGGTAAAAGTGAGAATTAGCAGAAGTTCTTTAACCATATATGTGCTGGAGAGTTCCTCACCCCAGTTTCCACTTACACTGTTTAGGCTTTATGTCTTAATTTATCACCTACGTTTGGATCCTGACCATCTTTGTCACAGAGTGAACTCAGATTACTGCTCAAAAATCCCAAAAGTCCTCCACTGCCCCTAGCTCTCATTTACACCCCATTGAAAGGGCTGAGACCTCGTCTATGTCTCCATTGTATTCCATAGAGGATGCATAGATTGATTCAACCACCGGTAAGAGTTTACATCCCCTTAAGCAATAACCGGCTACCACTGAATGTTGATCATATTGTTTTGCGGCATGTTCAATGCTTAATTTGTGTCAAGTCATAAGAATGAATCCTCATATTGCCTAACTTGACTTTCTGGTAAATCAGCTCCTTCTTTTCTTGTGTTTTACGTGAAACACAATGAGGTTTGGTATAATACTTATAATGCTTGTGTACATACAGTGATGTCCTTCAAGTGTTACTCCTGCAAACTTTCTTGCTTTTAATGTGTAAATTGTGAATTTGACTGTGAATGATTTTATGGATGACCACAATCTTTGTATTTCAGGGGGACCCATTAGGATTATATGGCCTCGGTCTGATATATCTGCAAGGCAAAGGGGTCCCTGTTGTAAGTATAAAAGAGTTCCAAAGTATGATACGTTCAATAAGAGTAAACTCCAAAATGTCTTAAGAAAGTTCTTGTTGAGTAATAAAATAGTCCAGGACATCATAATATATATTTTTTTATGTATTTATATGAAAGCTTCCATTGAATTTTAACAATTACTGATCAAATGACAATATAATTCTTTTTTCAGAACTACAATGAAGCGTTCAGATACCTCAATGAATCAGCAGCTAGAGGTTTGAAGAATGCGCAGGCCCAACTTGGACTCATGTACTATAGTAAGCTGAGTTATTCAAGAGACACTCAGAAAGCATGTTTTTTTTGTTCATTTTATGCTATGATTTTATTTTTATCAGGGCATACGAGTTTGTGTTTGTTTTAAACATATGCCTGCCTTTTAATGGGCCTTCTATGAATGAAGCGTATTAATGGGGCGTCCAATTATTCCTGTCTACGGTGACAAAGGTATGAAGTGTTGGATACTTCCACAACGTGACGTAAGCAAGAGCTTCAAGTTAATGGCATGATTAGTGCTTAGTGAATGTGCTGTGCGGATGTATGAGTACGTCTTGTACTGGGACACACTACCTGAGAACTAAATATCAAAGTCTTGGGACTAATTGCCAAACCCTAAGTGTTCCCAGAACACTAATTGGCAAATTCTGTGGGAAAGGGAGCTTTAATCTTGTAATCAGATATTTTTTGTCTTTTTTTTTTTCCTTTCCTCCTTGTTTTTTAAAGAGTTGACTGTTACTCTTGATTTTGTATCATTTAGTGCACAGCAAACGTCTCTTGTACTCTTTAGTGCTTTTTTAAAAGATAAATATGCTATGTTACCTACGCACATTTAAAAAATCCCCAAGCATAACACACACCTTTTTTACTCTATTGAAAACAAGAGAGTTTAGCAAAACTGGATATATGTTTACAATAAAGTCAAGAAATTCTTTAGAGAAAGGAAGCTGTGTGCCATTAATGAATGTGAAATTATTTTTACGGCTTATCTTTGTACTGCATGCAGCGAAAAGCGATTGTACATAGGGTGAAAATAATTCAGACAAATTACTAAATTATCCACAATGTTCTAAAGCCTGTAGAAGAATAAGGGTGCAGAACCTCAAGATAATCTGATAGATCAGCGTTCTCGGGGCTGTAGACTTAAACACAAGCAGATCGCCAGCATCCTAAGCAAGTGCCTGGAAATGGTGACTTCCTAAACAGATTAGACCGCTGGATTATATTTTGCATTGTTTATTTAAGGTATAGGAAGATAAGAGAGATCTGGCTAGGTTAAGTAGCAGTGGTTGATACATTGGCGCTCCGTTATCAAATATTATTTGGTCTTTACCTTTATATATTGCCTGCTATGCTTTTTTTAAACATCTGTATCCTGATGAAGACCCAACTTTTCCAGACATCACTGCTTTAAGACATTAAACCTAACTTTAAACTAAATCTTGCGTTGTGGAAAATGCCTTGCACTTGATCCTTATCCTTTTATAAGTGAGGGCATTGCCACCATGAAAGCTTTTAGCATAAGAAAATTCATTTATTGAAACACTATAGCTCCCAATATAGCGTTGCCACCCATCCCAGTTTGTCCAGCGCAATCCCAGAATAAAAAGATAAATCCTGAGTCCAGGATTAACTTTTTTTGTCCCAGAAAGCATGGTGCTGGTGGCGATTTCCAAACAGGGGCAGAGGTGGGGAGTTTTTAATTACATTATTTATTTTAATACATGAATACCATAATAAAGATTTATTTAGTTATGATCCATTTTAACATTCACCATTCTAAAGAGAAATGTTAAATTTTTTTGTTATTATTATTATTTTTTTATAGATGGTCTAGGGCTAACAAAAGATTATGAAACAGCTTACCGTTACTTTGAGATGGCCTCTGAGGGTAGGGACCCCCTTGCGATTTTCTACATGGCTCAGATGTATTCGACTGGAACAGGTGTACCCAGATCCTGCCAGAACGCAGTACAGGTAAACCTGACCATTTTCACTGCCGTTCTTAGCGCCGCATTGTAATGTTTCCAACCTGACATTTTTTCATCACTGTCCACTTTCATTTGTAACAAATTATCTTTCCTGTCTCTTACGGAATGAGCTGAACAATTTGTTAAATAGTGAATTATGAAAAGATGGCTTTAATTTAACTCCAATGTATTAGCCTAGTAATCATCTTGCTGACTAATTGAGCACATTTTCTAATAAAAATAGAATTGCAGTAATCAAGTGGGATGAAATGCCTTGTTTAATTGCCTGTCTATAGACATTAATCACACCTGACTGCTTATGCAGTAATGTAGCGATATAGAAGAAAGGGATTCACAAGTTTATGTACTGTTTGTGAATGGGAACTCCAATATCATTAATAGAGCGTGAGCTCGACCCGCTTTATGTCTCATCACTTGTATTACAGACTTTAGGGGTATCTATTGACAAATGTATCTGTATCAGGCAGGTATAATTAGGACTCACCTCTTATAAGGTATGTGGGGCAGCCAACACACTAACCCCTTTGATAGGCAAGAGGCACCCTGTGATGTTATTGGTGGTGTATGGTGGCATTTGCACATATTTAGGTTTATTCACTAAACAAGTGGATCATCAATCCCCACAAGTAATCTAAACTTAACCAGTAAATACATGTTAAAAACAAGACCCCCCCATGAGCCCACACAACACTAAAGATCATTTTCTTCCATGTAGCGAGACTTGCGATTATCTTACCCTTCACAGCGGAAGTCTCATTTTATAAATAAAGACCAACTCCTAAATCAAAATAAAATATTGCTTCGGCTTTTTCTGATTAGAGCGGTTTATCTTGTACTACATCGCCTGCTGGTTTGGCATAACGTTCTATTCTCATATGGTTTCTGCAGCTCTACAAATACTTTTGTGAGTTGGGAAGCTGGTCGGAAATGTTCTTGTCTGCATACAAAGACTATGAGAGAGGACAGATAGAGTCGGCACTTGTTCAGTATCTGTTACTGGCAGAAATTGGGTATGAAGTCGCCCAGAGCAACGCGGCATACATTTTGGAATCAGGTATCCATCCATACAAAATATGACACATTTATCTGTCAGTTTCAAAAGTTTCAATATGTTTTCAAATAATGTTTTTATTTTTCAATTTTTAGGACAGGTGAGCCTTTTCAGCAAAGATGATCAATTTCGTTTGGCCCTTTTCTTCTGGCAACAATCAGCCTCTCAAGGTGACAAGCAGTTGAACATAGTTTTAGGGTGTTGATATCCATATCTTTTTTCCATGTTTCAGGTTTCCTTCCGTGCCATTTGTGTGGCAACAAATCCATATACTGGTACTCATAGAGGGGAATCGGTTAATCACTGTGGGTAGCACATAGATTAAACACATTATTTTTTCTGCGGGCATGCGGAACCTACAGGTGCAAATATTTGGGGAATATGAGAAATCAGTGGGCAAAACACTTTACTTACTGGGTAAATCACTGGAAAGCTGTCAGGCTGCTCTTCCGAAGGAGGACTGTAATTTCACCCTTGGCTGAACATTGACCTTCTCTTTCCCATGCCAGACCACCCTCACTCTGAACAACTTTACCCATTCATAATATAATATATATTAATATATTATTATAATATATTTCCCTGGCGATGACATTTTATGAATATGAAGAAATTGCAACAGATTGTATACTGAGTGTATTACTTACTTCCACCCTTTGGAATGTTTTTTTGTCTATATGTTTTTGAATAATTCCCTTCCAATGCAACATTTAAAAAAAAAAAGAGCATGATAATTTCTGGCTCTCCGCTACTTTAAATGCTCACTGAAAACCGACTTTTTCATTGCTAATAATGCTACAGAATCTTCCGGCGCTGTATAAACGATGTGTAATGTCACATAAATGCCATTCAGTGGTTATAAATAGTAACTTGTGGATAGAAATTTCTCCCAAACCTTTTGCTGCAGATATAATATTGTTCTTGTTTTTTTTCTTCCCCACCTAGGAAATGCCCTGGCCCGAGTTAAAGCTGGAGATTGCTACTTCTATGGTATCGGGACCAAGAGCGACTATCTAGAAGCTGCCGCACACTACAGTAAAGCCTTTGAGCAGCATCACAACGCTCGAGCACTATTTAACTTGGCATACATGTGTGAGCACGGCATGGGACTAACCAAGGTAATTTCCCCATGTGTAACATAACAAGCCGAACAGTAATAGAAAGGGAATAGACAGGCCGTGCTACCACGCCACCAGCCACCCTCTCTGCTGCACCATCCTGACTGCTGAGCGCCGGGGTATGACACCATATGCCGGCGCTCCACCTTTTGAGGATGTGCTGGGTGTAAGTAAACTATGGAAGCTGTGCCAACTCAGCACGGTCCTCCATGATGTTAAATGTTTTTTTAATTGGCCCATTGAACAGTGGCACTACAGAGTCTTATTGGACAATTGGCTCGCTGTTATGCGGCAGAGGGTCTGCCACCCTTGGATACACCAAAGCAGGCACGATATGTGTGAAAGAAGCCATGTGGAGCTCTCTAGTTGTGTTTAAAGAGAATGTTTTAAATGTTTGTGTGCGTACCATAAGGGAGCAAAGGGAGATATAGTTCTAAAAGAACAATAGGGGAACAAATGTTTAAATACTATATAGTATATGCAAACCTAGTTCTAGTTAACGTATCTCTATATATAAAAAAGCATTGATGCTGAAAGGTCATGCCAGTCCATTGAATCCTAATCGTAATGTTGCGATCTTAGTGAGCACTGCAGTCACACAATATATATATATATATGTAAATATACACTACTGTTCCAAAGTTTGGTGTCACTTAGCAGTGTCCTTGTTTTTGAAAGAAAAGCAAATTTCATCCGTTAAATAATATCAAATGGATCAGAAATACAGACGTTATTAATGTTGTAAATGACTATTGTACCTGAATATGGCTGATTTTTAATGTACAGAGGCTCTTCATCACTCCCATCACTCCTATGTTCCAGTGACATGCTGTGTTTAAGTTTAAAACGCTCATTGTTTATTAGAAAACCAATTTTTGCAATTATGTTACCACAGCTAGAAATGTCCATGAAAATTTCTAGCTGTGACCAAAACATTTCAATGACAATGTGCATGTGTGTACAAAACGTATTTTTGTTTCTATTAAAGGATATTAATCTGGCAAGGCGGCTTTATCAAGTAGCTGCGCAGACAAGTCATGAAGCTGCCATTCCAGCATCCCTTGCGATATTAAAGTTAGACCTGGTTGAGTTTATGAAAACCTCTGCTGTCGTTAAGGTGAGTGTGTTAGCCAATGTCATATTCCTTTAGTATGTGGAGTATTCTAAAATGCATAAAACCTGTGTTTTGGGATATGTGTATGTGATAGGACTGTAAGGTACTTCAGAAATTGCTTATTTTTACAAACTAAATAGAGTTACAAACTAAATAGATCTTATGTTACTGGATCTCTTAGAATGTTACATTGGTTCACTAAAAGTTATAACTTCTAAACTCTATCTACTCTGAAATTCAAGGTACTATCACTTCAAAGTCATGTATAAAAAGCCAAGTATAAAAGGGTCACAGTTAGTTGGGTTGATATGTACCAAAAAACTCTAATATATCATATAAACATAGAACCATTTGCTCTATTTTGCCATTTTTTCCTGATGCAAAATTCTTAGAAATTATTTGGTTCTTTGTCTTTCCTTATTTTTAGAATAGCCTTATTCATACCCCTTACATGTTTAAATCCCTGCACTATATTAACCTCTACCATGTCTGCTGGGTGGTTGCTCCACTACGCTCTGCCTTACTTTACATCTGAACCTCTGACCCTCTAGCTCTAGACTATGGCCTCTTCTGTTAAAAATCTTCCTCCAGTTTTCACAGGACAGTCATGATTTTCAGGCAATATCTCGCTTCCTGAGTAGCTGCTTTATTTTTGTGGGTCATTGAGGCGCATGGGCATTTTTAGGAGATCCTCTGATCTCCCCTGACCAGCCCGGTGAGGTGAGAAATCAGTTGACCTCCATTGCAGCTACAGCTTTGCCTCCTCGTGACATTAGGGTCGCAAGGGGGTTATTTAGGTAAGGGGGGTGGCCCTCACTATTTCCCATAAAGACACGTGATGTTTAGAAATCTCATCTTTTACAGTCATTCTGGTAATGGATGCGTATTTATTTAAGGTCAGCATTATAGTCTAAAATAAGAGCACCCTGTATATTAATCTGATGTGACGGCTGTACATCTCTCCTGCTATTCTCTAATCAGAGATTTCTCATTAGATGATGCGATTCACATAAACTTTTAATGCAAATAAAACAATCATGAATACCTAATCACAATTTAAAGATTAAACTCATTCTCTATGAAGTTATTTAATTATTTTAACTTTGCCTAATTACTCCATAAGAGAATAAAATGGTTGCAGAATCATGTATTTCCAAGCCTGAAAAAAAAAATACCGTATAAATAGCAGGCGTCTCTGCCTGTAATACAAATTATTATAATACAATAATGTAACTTTCACGTAGTATGCATAAGTACTTAAATCAATGCAAAGCAAGTGTTTACTACTTAATCGCTGCCAAGAACAATAGTCATTTCAGGGCCATTATGTAATCTTCACAATTAGAATCCCTCCGTTCACTTATTTTTCGCAAACATTTTCATTGACAAGGTTTGGCAAGATAGCATATGTTTTTTCTTTTAGGAAGAATCACGTAAAGAGTGCAAGTTTTTATAAATCACAAAGGATAATAGAAGTGTCATAGACGGTTCGTGAATAAATATAATGCAGGAAAACTGAAGCTAAATAGAAATGGAAATTAGAAGGAAAACGTGTAGAGATAAAGGCGAGGGATGGTAGATACAGGTCACGTTTTTCTGCTAGTCCCCTCACAGTGATGACAAACAGGGAGCTTTCCCTCCCTGGACATGTCACTCGGGGGGTCGTGTAAATCGTAACATCCCTCCAATGCTACACCGGTCCCAAAAATGCCTACAAATATCAACCCCACCAACCAGCACCCAGCCATTCTCCTCAGCACCCCAAGCCCATTACTGGAAAACACACTCTCTCTCTTTGCCCCCTAAATGTGTCTGGGTACGTTAGTGTAAGTGGGTGTGTGTATCTCTAGGTATCTTAATGTGTTTCTGTATGTGTCTGGGTATGTTAGTGGGTGGGTGTGTGTCTTGATATGTTAGTGTGTCCATTAGTGTGATGTACGATTACTTAGGCATGTTAGTGGGAGATTTTGAATCTGTGCTAGTGTGAATGTCTAGGTGTGTTAGTTTAAGTGTGTGTGAGTGTCTGGTTGTGTAAATTCAAGTGTCTTCGCATGTTAGTGTGTGTGATTGTATTAGAGTTGAGTGTCAAGGTGTGTGTGTTGGTTTGAATGGCTAGTTGCATCAGTGTAAGTGTATGAATGTGTGTGAGTGTATGAATGTGTTAGTATGAGTGCCCCTCCCGAGGTGAGGCTTTGGATTTGCCTCTGACCCCCTGCTGCGGATTCCTTCCACTGGGGCCCCTAACGCATATATGTGGTATTGAATTCAGTGTGAGAAACACAATGCATACACAATCTTTGTGTCCACTGTGAACATATGAACCTGTTAGGAGCTATTACATGCCCCTGTGGCAGTCCTGTGATATTTTATGCTGAAGATGTGGTCAAAATCAAAGTTTCCGTGTTGTGTTTAAGTTTTTAGTTGATGTTTGATCCATATTGTAATGCACAGAAAATATCATCGAGGCTTCATCGTGCAGAATATTATTACCGTCCATTAAATAGAAAGAGTCCTCTAATCTATATTTGGTATAGTTGATGTGTTGATGTTTAATTCTAATACCTGTTCCCTCATTCTAGATCACCAGTGTCTGGAAAGCATTCCACATGGATGTTATTCTAGAGTCTTTCTGGGACGTCATACTAATGTTGCTGATTGTACCTTTGCTTGTAGTGTTGATTGCAAATAGGCGATAAAGACGCATGAATCCACAATTGTCGTTTATTATTTACAATACAACTTTTCACTCAATAAGACTTTCGCCTGCACTTCAGATACAAACACCTCACTTAAACTGGTTTAGGACTGACCAGACCTCAGCGACAAAATGAAGAATCATCCTTGCTTTTATATACATTATATATAGAAAGGCAGTTGACACATCTTCAGTCTGCACACATACACAAACTACTGGGTTTATTCACTAAAAGAAGCATTTGTAAGAGGGTTTTGGTTTCAACTCACTTCATTATGAAGGGACAACACCGGCAAATTTCTCCAGCAAAGAGGGTTGAGCTAGCCCTGTATAAAGCGCAGTGAAGACGTAAGGAAGAACTCTCCCTGATTTAACTATAAATCATACAGGGCCAGCCAATGTATGAGTGCACTAAACACTCACTGGGTGGACATTTATAACGTATAGTGAAGTCAAGGATGGGAAACCACAGCTCGCCTTTTAGTGAACAGATACCTAAGAGTGAACACACACCAGACCCAAGATCCTACATCTAAGAATTTCCACAAGAATATTATAAAAAGAAACATACCAGGTGTCCAGTCCTGGGAACATAAGATGAATTAGCCAGTAATAATCTCACTGCCCCATTCCGTATAAATCATCAAGATGTGCATCATACATGTAACCCAGTGCATTGTGCTCTTTATTTTCACAATAGAGAGAAAAACTTTCATTCATGCAACTTTGAAGGTACAGGTGTTTGTTACGGTTACCATGACAATGAGTTTGTGTTTAAGTATGTGAATTTTTTTGGCAAGAATGAGTGTGTGTGTGTGTCAGTGATTGGTGTTAGAGTGTGTATGCATGTTAGCATGTGCATGTGTTTTATTGTGGTGTGGGAGGGCACTGAAAAAACACTGCACCCAGTGCCACTGACCCTATGCTCTCCCCTGGTGAGGGTAGATAAGGAAAGGTGAGTGGATGTATGATATCTAACTGTGCGGCATATTTTCTGAACATATGGTTTGGTATCATTGTAACGGCAACAACATTGTTATACCAAAGTAATACAGTAGTTCAAAACAGATTTGGCAACATCATTAGTATACAAAATGTGTCCAGCACACATCCATCAAAAAGAACTGCATTGGAAACATGTCAAGGAGCACAGCAAGGATCCAGTAATGAGGTTAGTGCTGTTTAAAAACCTAGTTAAAACTCCAGCGGCTATACATGTGCACTCACACTTATACAAAACACTTCATAAAGAAGAAATAGCTTCTGGTACTGGCCCCAGTCTTCAAACCAGAGCAGCCCAAGAAGCATTTCCCCTGCTCCCAATGGTAGAACTCCCTAATAAAATGTTAAAATGTCACTAGCATATTCTGATTCCCGAGACTGAACCAGTAATACTCTTCTAAAAAGACATCTGAACTATCAACACGCTGACACTTGATAAGCTTATTAGCTCTTAATTAAGGCCTGTCTTGTTATATCAGAGCATCGCAAAGAGTCTGTATTAATTACAGGGGTCTGCTAGATGTGAAGCATACTTTTCAAGTTGAAAGTGCTCAGGTGCCATTACCTTATCCAAACTCATAAAGCTTTTAATATAAAAGTTCACAGAAACGTATATTCTGTACATACATGCTAAATGCATTTGATTTTGGGTTAATGGAGAAATCTTTCGTTTTTTCTTGCACTAACGCCTTAAACAAGAGATGTGAACAACTCAATTGTTTTGCTCATGCTTTGGCCACTCCGATCTTTAATCTATGACATGATACCGGTGGTGTAATAGTGTCCAATACTGCAACATAGTGATTACGGTACAGATCGCTTCCGCATCAATGGCGGCCAGCTGTCACTTCTCTAGGAATTATTGGCTTGGTGCTCAATTGCCCATACCTCACCTCCCTACCTGCAGTATCAACAAATATTAACTGTCTTTGACAAACATGACTGCCCTTCTTACAAAGAAATATAAGGCGAGTATGCATAAGAAAATGAATTTATTACAAAACACTATTATTAAATACACTCATCCAGAATACGGAAAATTCAGTGCTTTTTAGCTTTCTTTCCCTTTCCCTTTTGAAATAATTTCATTGACTTTTTTTAAGTCACCAAATGATGCCGACGCAGAACCTCTCTTGGCTGGCTTTGCCTGAAAAAAGAAAGAGAAAATGAAATCAGAAAGATATATAATTTTTCAAGACTGTTTACAGTTTCTCATGGAGCACTAAAGCCAAATGAAATCACTTCTTTACAGATAACGCAACTCATGAAGAAACTGGAGGCTGACGCAATTTCATGGCCTAAAAAAAAATTTGATTCATTGATTCATATATTTATCAAATGGAAGATTCTATTAGGAAGATCCTCCTAAGGAGTTCATCTGATATCCCATATCGTATTCGACACCAAGATGAGATACGTTTTTCTATTGATAAATATAGGATACAGACTGAAAAGCTATCGACTGCTAACAAAAAAGCTCAAAAACATCTTAAAGAACAGGAAATCAGAAAATTCTATGTTCTAGACATGATTTAAAAACACACAGACATGTTTACCTTGTTAGGAGCTGCTATAAAACGACCCTAGTACTTTTCTGCTAGTATTACATTGACGATGACATTACTGCTCGTACCTGTGACACGTGAGGTTTCCATCCAATCATGTAATAGATCTGAAAGGTGGCCGGGACAGACCCATCCTGCTCACCGTACATTTCTACAAAAGAGCAAATCATAAGAACGTTTGCAGTAAGGGCGCAGCGAATCTCTACATTGTTTAACCAGCGATTTGAGTTTGGTAATGTGGGAGATAATTCAGAGACCGCCATGTCTATTTACAGGGACAGATTAGTGGCTCTGAAACTAAAGTACTGAAGCACTCAGTAACCATGACCGTATGTGAGCGCCATGATGTGTACAGTACTCCTCCAAAAATAAACATTTTGACACAGAATTGGAAGCTGCGGTGCAACATTTTCTTTCTTCCTCTGTCATCCAAAATTTCTTGGCACTGATTGGCTGCTTAGGCTCTCAATCAGTGGCAGTAAAATACTTCAATTGAAATCTGAGTATTAGTGTCACATACTGATGCTTCAGCAGCCAATCAGTGGCAGGAAAGTACTCCCAACTGTAATTAATGGGAAGACTTTGCACATGCGCAGGCAGCGTTCTGCAGACCCAGAGTTCATCGCATGCAGGGAGATGCATTGGGCATTAAGTAGGAACAAATGCCTCGTACATTCGGAAAATGGACCGTGTGAACATTTAAAGGGACCATGCACCTTTCATATGTATCCGAGTGCTTATGATGGCTGGAGTGCCTGACATTTTTTTCTCCATTGTGTGACATCAGTTTTCATTTAGCTAATAGATTGTCTGCTTTTTATGGTTTAGTTATAAGCCCAAGCTTATCACAGTATTTAACTCAGGGTTCATGAGATAAACTGGTAAGTAATGTTAAACACATGGTTTCAAAAACCGAGTGTAGGAGGGCCATATATACAACTGCAAAAGATTATAATATGTTTACATCTATCACACTGTGGGCTAAACAAAAATCTGTTATTTATATAGCCTCCGCGGTGCAATAACCGTCTCGTATCACAGGGTTAGATCCCATATACACAGCACCGGATGTCCCGGGTGACGTTACCTTGGTAAATAGCAGCAGCCGCCAGCAGTGAATCCCTGTGGAGCAAAGATCTTCTGTTCCAGGTGCAGTTACTTTCCCCCATACCTGGAAAAATCACACAAAAACCTGCTAGATCAACACACTGTTTTTCCCCAAACTTGTTATAATAGAACTCCCATAATCCCGGGTATTCACAGAGTGGAAATGAAAGCTACTAATACGGATTCTCTGAGGGCTGCGCATGCATGTGCTGACAGTAAACACCTTTACACAGATTTACTAACCGCTCTGATCTGTAACATGTAGGATCAGCGACTGCTTAACGTCTTGTGGTATTCTCATTTATATATCAATTATATAATCAGAATCTTTTGTTTTAGGTTTTAGTTATTATTGTCAACAGAACCCAAACATATTTCTTCTATATAGCTACGTACATGCGTGTTATGTGTGGGAAATGTATACGTTGCTGGCCTTGTCTCTACATTGATACATCATGTTCTCATTGTACACGAAACTAAAAATAAATTTAAAAAAGGTAGACAGACGTTCCATAATATATTATCTACGGTAATACAAGAGACCCTCTGAATCTGGACCCCCCAGTCCTAAAGGAACCCCATCTTCTTCCAAGACTCCATCATTACAAACACTTCAGCGCGATCGCTTCCAAACGACAGCGTTCCCCGACGCCTAATTATTACGACACTTTGTTTTATCGCACAGCCGTCTACTGAAACAAATTGCCATTTTTCTTCCAATTAAATATCCTGCTTATTTTTTTGTGACAGTTAATGACTAATAATTACTTTTAGGATTGTTTGAAGTAAATATAATTCTCTCAACAACAGACTTTTTTTGTGATTTATTAACCTATCCAAATAGTAATTAGCCATACAAGCAACTTTACAACTTACTTAAATTACTCAATAAAAATTTGAATTAATTGTCTCTATAATAAATAGCCAATTCACTTTTTTGTAACACAATTATATTTGTTTAAGTGCATTTATACATTATAACCTTAAAATAGATGTAAAATGTTTTACTTCAGCATGTAATATAAAAACATTCAACACAGCGGCGTAATGTACTGAATCCAGTCCAGGTCGGAAGGGCCCTTTCTAAATAATTTAAAACCGGCGTGGTGAGACCGCAGCGGGGTCACGTCACGCCATGTCACCCTGGGGTGAAACCGAGGCTGCGCAGACAGTATGCAAGCAGGAGCGGTAAGCAGGAGGGATGGGGTATATATGTTTGTATGTATGTGACCAGTGATGTCTATGCATAAGGGTCTGCGAGCAGGGATGTCTATGTATAAGTACCAACGTTCTAATGGATAAAATAGTAGAATATTAATGAGAATATGGATGGGACTATTGTCTAATTGGTGGCTAACATGTTCTAGTGTTGCCTGTTTAGGAGAAAGCCTAGCACTGGCTTAACAGAGGTCCCTGGATTGCGAGGGGTCTCTGTCCATGGAGGGACCCCCCCAAACTTCTCCCGACCCCAGGCTGTGCAACAGGCCGGATAGCTGCGATCTCTCAGTCGGCACACTAAGTTTGAGGGAGCAGAAGAGCTCTTGCTAGCTGCTGGACAAGAAAGGTAGGATGGCAGGGGGCTGGGTGTGTGCGTGTTTAAGTATGCTACTGTGTGTGTGTGGGTATAAGTGTATTAGTATGTGTGTTTGTGTGTGTTTAGGTATAGTAATGTAAGCGTGTATTTAAGCAAGCATGTTAGTATGTTACAGTGTGTGTGCGCGCGCGTGTATGTGCGCGCGCGTGTCAGAGTACCTCGGGGAACCCCACCTTAAGTCTTTTTCTTTACGCGCCTGGAGACTAGGGTTAGTAACGCCTGGGTGCAGTATTTATTTTGTGCCAATAAAATTTTCTAAAGTTCTACCTAAAGTGGATCTGTCAGCTTTCCCTAATTCTACACTTTACAGCCCTATACACAAAATAAACCAATGTACAAGAATATATAAAACCCACCTAAGATGCATAGCATGGGGAAAGGTACCTTCCTGCGGTTTGTTTACTGAAGGGAGAGCCGTGTTTCAATTCCTTGACTTCACTATACATTATGAAAAGCCAACCCCAGCGAGCTTCTACTGCAGGAAGGGCTTGGCTGGCCCTGTATAATGCATTGTTAAATCAGTGAAATCTCTTAAGTCTCCTTACACATTGATTTATGCATCAGACAGGGACAGCTCAGCTCACCATGCTGGACAAACCTTCTCATTTTATGAACAGTGAAGTAGGAGAGAGTTGAAGCAGCAACTCCAGCAGGGTAAATCCTTTTAGAATGCAAGGGTCTCTATTACAAAGCTAAGATTGATCTTAACTGCCATATTGGAAGATTCTTTTGTAGAAAGATGTGAACAAGGGTGTTCCTCAACCGTCAGATACCGTATTGGCCTGATTATAGGCCGCACTTTTCCTCCACTTTAGAGTGGGGGTGCGACCTATAATAAGGGTTTAGCGCAGGGATGCAGTTCCGGGCAGGTTTTTCTTTTCTTTATCATTCAGGTTAGGCTCCAGATCCCCCGCAGCGCTGCAGGACACCTGGATCCTCCTCTCCAGCAGCCGCTGAAAGTCTGTGCGATGCACGTAGAGAACCTCCGCTGCCGCCGGGGATTCTATGACGGAGCACCAGCGTCACATGACCTTCTGGTGCTCCACCACCGGAAGCGGAGGTTGCGCGTAGACGTCCACCGGCTGGCCCTGTTAGACAGGGAGTCTGGGGGTGCAATATCTATAAGTAAGGTGCATTATGAATTAAGGGGGGACGTATAAATGGCTATTGGTTTTCCAAATTTCTGTTTATATAATAATATGCATATTAGATACCAAAAATGTTAAAATGCATGTATTCCTGTTTATTAGGTAAAATACCGTTTTACTATTTTTCTTAGAAAATATTTTTTTCTTTAAAATAGCACCAAACCTCAAGGGTGCAGCCTATAATCGAGTCAATACGGTATATACAGCAATAGTCAGCAAACCTGCTGACAGCCTCTGTATACTGATGTACCAGTGAGTTTTTGGAATATGACATATATTGTGATATACACTGTATAAACTTCAGGGCAGACACTTACACACACACACACTTTGCATTTACTGCAGCCTCCTATTTCACTGCCTAATCCATAGGGTCAGACAGGCAGAAGACAAAAACAACTCATCATCATGCTAAAGAGCACAAAAAAGCAGGTGAAGATGGGCTGCCCGTGTTGCAGTTTAATAGACGCTGAGAATCCCAACTCAGTATGTGTCCCCAACTTTGTGATCCTGAAGGTAAGGCTCTTTCCTGCACTGCTCTATTTAAATAAACGTCTTCTGTCTCAATGTCAATAATATTCTGCATTTCACTAGAATCAGGCAAAATAAATAAAACTGAGATTCAGGGAAGCACACACTGCATTATAACAAGCACTAAATGTCAACGCTAGTTTTGGGGAATATAAATATTTTATTTGTAGAACATATGATGACATCTGGTGGTTGAAGTAAAAATTGCAAACTAAGAACGTTCATGCCAAGGGCTCCGTATAATATGTTGCTGTTGCACATTATCTAAAAAACATTTGTGGTTTTATAAATGCAAATTAAATAAAGCTAATAATATCATAAGATATATATTATATAAAAAATTAAATTTGCCTCTTTAGAAATAAAAGCAGAATAACTCCAACATAATATTCCTCTGTTCACGTATGTACATGTTACAGACTATGAAGGCATACTGGCAGCGCTCTACACAAATGTACAAATAGTGGCAGACAGTGTGCATTGTGCTTTAGGCCTGGAATGGAAAAATAGATTGGAAAGCTTTCCAAGGACATGCAGAAGGGGTGATAAATCACCTAAAGAAATAATAAGTAATGTACTTGCCTTTCAGATCTTCCATGACTTCAAACATTCCAGGATAGTGAACCTGAATTTCGTCAGCATCCTATATTAAACACAGCCGGTTAGATTAGGCATTCACTGTATTCCGTGACGCAAAGAAAGAAAGGAAGATTAAGCGTTACGCATGACATCATACTGATGACAGGTATAACGGCCGCTACCGAGCAGGACTAAGATAGAATGACTGAGGTTAATACAGGAGGGAGCAGAGATAAGGCCAACCTGAATTTAGGTCTAGGCCAAGGACCAAATAACGTTTGATGTTTTTACAACAGGAAAAAATGGGCAGACTAAGTGAGCTGAATATATACACCATCAAATAAATATGTTTCTATGCCCGGCACAGAGCAGTTATAAACTGTATTAACACAGTATTCCTTTTATATACATTGTGTGTAGTAATGAAAGGCCCACTTTAAATGTTTAGGCGCTCATGAAATGGGAATTGCTATGGTATTCACGTCGGCAATCACACACTTCTGCGCAGAATAGCATAAGAACGCAACACCATTAAACTAAAATCTTCCAAAATGTCAGGTCGACAAAATCTTCAAAATGCATGTGCTTGGGCACAATCCCAGTATTTAAGCAAATTTTCCAGGTTTTTTCAAATAAATTATTCATTTGCTTGCAGTAATTACTTAAATCAACTGACCTATAAATTTTGGCATATTTACCAAATAGTAATTGCTAGATTTACAAGTCAATTAAAAACAAACAAACATCAATTAAAAAAAAAAAAAACAATCTAGACTTACCACAGTCAGCATGTTAAACCCAGCTCTTCCCAAAAGGTTTCCGAGGTCAGTGACCGCAGTGAACGGAGACACGTGGGGTGAAAAACCTCCTTCTCGTTCTATCTCTGCCAGCTGCAAAGAGCAGCGGAGCTCATAGAGGGTTTCCCCGCCAAACATGGCGCCAATAAACACGCCGTCTTCTTTGAGGACACGATGTATCTGAAAGACACAAGAGCATACAGTGTAAAGGGTCAATAATGGTCCACACTTTCCAAGCTCGTATTATTATTATTATTAATATGGTAGCATATCGAGCTATGAAACTAGTAGTAAAAATGTGAAATATAACCGTATTAACGTAGCTGAAAAATGGCATTGTTAACCATGTACATGTACAAAACTCTTAAAATCAGTACTTAAAATTGATATTACTACTCGGTTACACTCATGATACAAAGGGCTCTTATAATAGGACCCACAGGGCTCTCCTGCAAGAAGAGTTAAGTTCAAATACACCTTCATTTATTTATAAGGAAGTCAACAGTAAAGGGGAATAAAACCGCTTCTCTCTGTCACCGCCTGCTGGCCAGGAATGAGGAAAAGGAGACATTTCTGTTAGTAGTATTTTAACATAAGAAAGGACTTCATGATGGAGTCCCCTACCAACCCAACATCTTCACGGACCTGGACAAAAACCATGCCCAAACATTTTCATCT
Source organism: Spea bombifrons (assembly GCF_027358695.1). NCBI lineage: Eukaryota > Metazoa > Chordata > Amphibia > Anura > Pelobatidae > Spea > Spea bombifrons. The sequence goes on along the minus strand of NC_071089.1, from coordinate 18,007,137 downwards.
GGGTCCATGCACATTAAACTGTATCACATTGCCCCACGTCTGCTTTTATTCCAATAGACTTCCTTTATCTTCAGATATGGAGGCTGCCGTCGGTAGTGATATTTTCAGAGGACTTTTCCACTCAAACACCACACCAAGCTTTATGATGTGCTAATGAAGTCTGATTCGCCATAGATGTTAATGAGACAAAGTGTCTGGCTGAGTAATTAAGACCGAGTCATTCTATTGTTTATCATGGGCTAAAACAACACATGGCTAATATGCAGCTGTCTGAAAATATCGTACTACCTAAAAACTAGAACGCTTTTAAAACAGAAAGCAGTATTTCTGGAAACTCATTTTTAATGTGATAGTTGGAGTAAAAGTAAAGCGCTCCCCTTTAGACCGTTTCATATTTAACGGTTCTATTATTTTTCTCACCTCTTGAAATGCTCGTGGCAGGTCGTTTACCCAGTGCAAGCTGAAAGGAAAGGACATTTATTATCCACACGTCATTCATGTCTACATAAAAGCCGTAAGAAACATTAGCTGGAATACAATACATATATGTGTGTACAAACACATATGTTTCAGAGCCTATTCTCAGGTCAGCGACTCCAATACAATATTACAAACTGGTGCTTCGAAACGCTCCAAACTATGGTGGCCACTGAGATATATTGTGGCCTAGACCAACTAGCCCTAGCATACTTCCCAACTGTCCCGGTTTTGCCACTCTACTGAGGTAGAGCTCAGCAGTACAGGGGGATTCGGGAGAATGCATATTGCACATGCATTGAATTATGCGCATGCACAGTAGCGCTGCCGGTTTGAGCCCCACCCAGCCTTTCAAGCTCCACATCACCCAATCTACATGGGTAGAAGTTGGGAGGTATGGGGTACAGGGATGCGGGTCCAGACAGGGCAACAGTCCCTCTGCTGCTGCTGCAAAAAAAGGGGGCAGATAGCCTCTTGGGTGATCGGCCCTGCCAGTGTGCTGTTGCTCTGATCTCCCCAACACACACATACTGTATATACACATAATACAGCGTATACCTCAAACTGCTTACAACAAGATCAAACGTATTTTCTTTAAACGGAATAAATTCTTCATCCGCTATTACACTGAAGGTTGGAATTTCAGATGGCGCAGAACTTTTCTAAGGACACAAGAAGGAAAACACACAAAAAGTCAATCAAATGCATCCCATTTTCTCATTTTGTTTAATTTTGAATTAGTCACAATAAAACCCCATCTTACCAAAGCCTTCGCTGACATGTCTGTCTGAACTAATTTCTCGACGGTTTCCTGCAGATACAAAGAATAATAATGCAGTGAGTTCCTACAGGAGCTCAAATGAATCGCTTACTTTATTATACATTTAATGTATGTGAAGATCTGCATACCCTCCAAGACCAACAAAATCCTATAACGACGACGCACATCATCATTCTTACCTTGCAAATTGCCCGTGGCATTCTTCCAAGCGGCTCCCTTGCATTAATGCGCTCGTATATATCAGTGTACGAGTCATTCTTAGTACTGGCATTCCTGCGCACACATCTCTTACCAGGATAATAATGCTCCGGATTCAGACGTTAAGTCCACAAAACAATATAAAATCTAATCTCCGGCACAGAAACGGGTACCATAACATTATTGTAACGATCCGGCTGAAAATTGCAGCTCTCATGGCCTTAATAACTTTATTTCGGCGATATAAAATATTACGGCTTTTAGCTCAGTAAACAGGGCAAGCAATGAAATCTGTGGCATCTTAACGTCCCGCGTGGCGGTAAATATTTCTTAGAAAACAATGAGAATTGCCCAGGAGGGGATTGATTATTTTATGCATTCGGGTTCTAATGAGATAATGCAATTGAATTACAGCGTTCTAGCGTGGTGACAGGCCATACAATATAAAAAAAACAGGACAGAGATTGAGTAACACACATAGTAACTGAAATTCAGTGTGTAATTGTGCATGCAAGCGAGCATGGATGTGCAATTGAGTGTATGTATGTGTAGGTGTTTGTGTGTGAGCATGTATGGGTGAGATGGAGTGTGTGTTAGTGAGTACGAGTAAGTGTGTGTAATTTGTGTAAGCATGAACGTGTAATTGTGTGTGAGCATGTATGGGTGAGATGGAGTGTGTGTTAGTGAGTACGAGTAAGTGTGTGTAATTTGTGTAAGCATGAACGTGTAATTGTGTGTGAGCATGTATGTGTAGGTGTTTGTGTGAGCATGCATGTGTAAGTGGGGTGAGATAAAGTGTGTGTTAGAATGAATGTGTATGTGTGTGTTAGTGAGTACGAGTCAGTGAGAGTGAGTTAAGTGTGTGAGCATGAATGTGTAATTGTGTGTGTATGTATGTGTTTGTGTGTGAGCATATATGTGTAAGTGGGGTGAGATGAAGTGTGTGTTAGAATGAATGTGTATATGTGCGTTAGTAAGTATGAGTGTGGGTAATTTGTGTATGTGTGTTTACATTTGTGTGCCAGAGTGTATGTTGGAAGTGGGTGTAAGGGGCAAAAAAGGCACAGGCTCTGTGGTTTCTAGTTAAGTTCCAACATTTCCCTCTCACAATACATAACTTGTGTATTGTGATTGTGCCTCGTTGGTTACCTGGCTGGGGTCTTAATTGTGGTCTCCATTGCAACGCACGGAGGGGCTATTCATTGAAAGAGTCAAAAACAACGTCTCCAAGGTTACGTAGAGTTTCTAAACATGCGTGTAGACAAGACGCACATATGCTGCTTTCAACGGTTCCTCCAGCACCAGGACCAAGTTGCTCCATGCAGGATACGTCAAGTCAAGCAGCAGATATCGCAGCGCAGAGATGTAACCGTTTACTACAATATCATTTCCCTGACACCTCGTCTTAAGTACTTGATAAGCATTCTTCTAAAATGAACAAAACAAGATTTACTTGACCTGGAAGTTGCAGCCTTGCTGCAGCAGCTGCCCTTCTCCCCCCAGGATTCCAAAAATTCAGTTACAAGAAAGCGCTTCCATTCAAATCAATAGGGACGCGTGCCGTGCATGCACACAGGGGCTAAGCCAGCGCTGGAGGCGAGTATATCGCGTGCAGGGAGACGTCCGCCCGAACGCATGGAAAATAGCTGGGGGGGGGTCTGCAGAATATCTCCATGCAGCTACCATGTGATGGCGGAGTGTCCGCTCACACGCAGGGCTATAAAAAGCGTAACCTCTTCTTCCATACTAACTTCATACACCACGATAGTACATACCTTAGTTAAATGCTGAGAAATATACCCCTTTCCACAGCCAAGATCTAAAGCAAAAGGAAACGTCCTGCAAGACAAAGCACGCGATCGGTGAAGAAAGTATCGGTACGTAACACCAGGCAGAAGATAACCGATTAATGCGGTGTGCAGGCGAGTATGCCGGTGCTTACCTGGCTACATCAAACACCCGGTCGGCAATTCTTCCTCCCACCTGTACGAATTAGAAAGAAGTTCATTCTAATTTACTAAGAGGGTGGTAGATAAATGGAACTGTCTCCCATCAGAAGAGGTAGAACCTTATGCAGTAAGGGAATGTAAGCATGCATGGGACAAGCCTATGTCAGGAATCTAAGACCAGACCCGTGACTGATTAAGATACGAGTGTTTACACCGGAAAACGCGAGCAGACCGGCTGAACGTTCCCATCTGCCATCAATGTCTCTGCTTCTGAAGGAGACCGTTAAGCGGCCATCAATGCAAAATAAGATTGTGAAGCGTTAACGATGATCGTACGGCCGTTAAATGCCACAATCACAGCGGCTTTAGGTGTACTGTGAAACATATAGGCACATTCCATTGGTTGCTATGGTGATTGCCCAATACTTGCTCTTTTATTTACACAGACCTACTCATGGTGAGTAACCTCAGTTATTTGATGTATATATGCAAACTGCCCCAAATCACCTTCTATGCAAAACCCCTAAAATTGCTATAATTATTCATTTTAAGTCAATGGGGGTGCCCTGTAAGAGCGCTCAGACCAGATTTGCACCCGTTTCCAACTTGAAGCCTTTTGTAAGAAGGGAGGATTGAAACATGGGGCAGAAGCAGGGACTAGCTGTAGGAATGAGGCCAGATGTCAGGTGTAGGAGTGACTTACTTCTTCCTTGAGGTAGTCATACTGGCGGCCATCCGGCAGGGAAGCAGCCCAGTCCCGCTGCCTCCTCTTCATGCTCCTGTCAAACACATTGAAAACGCTCTCCGTCCCAGAGCTAGACGCCCCTCTGCGGGGTAACGTGTGGCGGGGACCGGGGAACTTCCCGTGCTTAGTGCTGGAGGCGAGACAGCGGCAGCTCCTTCCAAGCGTGTGGCCGGCTCTGCATACCCGGGTACCGGCCCTGCACAGAGCCGCTGTCACTCCCATCACGCAGGGGGATATAGCACTGCTGAGCATCGTCAACATGCATCTGCCGTCAGTCACACCGCGCATAATAATAACTACACATGACGGCGTACAGACGCCTCCTGTCCCGGAGGATTATATTATACAGGGTGAGGGTTCCTGGCGGCTTCCCACACCGCAGTCCTACTTCCCACCCGCACAACTCTCCCGCTCCTTCTCCTTAAACCAAGGGCACCAGCCCGTGCAGCGAAAAGTACAGTGAGTTAGTTTGTTCTCTTACGGCTACCGTACGAGGGGTGAAAGGTGATTGACGCGCAGGGCACTGTGGGAATGGAACACATGGAGTGAGGCTACTCGCAAGGAAAGAGGGGAGGCTGTGCTGGTTATACGGTGGGGACGCATTTTAGGGGTTTTCGGGTGGCTTTATACGCATTAATAGATAAACCGTTTACTATTTATTAAGCTTTGCTGGCGTCAGCGCTATTGGGGCTTTCATTTGTTAGACTTCTAAGTTAGAGACCTGGCTGTGCGATTATACCCGTATGTATTTATTAACACCGATCCCTGGGCATAGTGTGAGGGTATTATTATCATTATTAAATATTATTGTTTTTCCACACTATGTATGAGATTATAACATTTCTGAAAGTTGTGAAATTCTGTGGTAAATAGTGGCAAGTTCCACAGTAATAACCCTTACAGGGGCATGATCTGCATGTATAAGAAATTAGAATTATTATTCATTAGATTATTTATAAAGTCTTTAGTGACGTGAGTGTAGAATAACTCATTACTGTTTGCAGCTTTGCCTCTATCAGGTACAAGTACATAAATATCACTATTATTAAACTTTTATTAACTTGAATTAGCAATATCCGTACTGCGTGGCTTGATGGATCGGTTTCACTGTGGATAAAACCCCGCTGTTATTTGAAGGCGCTATTTATCTGTTTTAAGTTGTGGTGTCAGAAAATAAGTCTGGGGTCTAAGAGAATGAAGTTTGCAGGTGAATATTAGGTGTTTGGCATAAAATATTTCAAATTCTCCATTACAGGGGTCAATAGTTGTCTGTCTCTGGCGAGAAGGGGTTTATTTTCTTTGTACAATGTTAATTTGATGGCATAACTAAAATTGTCATTGAAGTATACATGATGCAGGGCATGGCACTGGGGTTGGCACTTTACTATATGGTTAAGCCACTGAGCTGAAACGGTTCAACTCCTCTGCATTCTCAGTGTTTGCTAAATAACCATCTTAGTTGGTCTTACCCCCTATGTTTGATGCATCAACTACCATTTCTCCAGCTGATGGAAACTAGAACTCCCATAAAGCTTCTGTACTAACCAGCATATCATAGACTAGCCAAGCATCATGGGAGTTGTAGTTCTGCAAGTGCCAGGCTGCTGACTTTTGGCAAAACAGCTGTAGATGCCCAACATGTTTTGTGAGTACTTAAAGGTCAGCAGGCAATGCAATAAAGCAGCGAGACGTCTTAGTAGATTACTTAGACTAGATGCTTCTTTTCGTGCCGTCAAAATTCTGTGTTTCTGAATAACATGTTTGAAAAGCAATGCTTGTTAAACTTAATTCCATTATGTTAGAACGAAAGATAACAGATCCTCATTACAAGTCGTTAGTAGAAAGTTTATTTGGTGAAAATCTAAAGTAAACAGTACTGCTTTTCTGGGCAGGTAACCAAACAGGATTGTTGGATTGATGCCATCAACAAATCAGTTATTAAATGTAAACATATTAAATGCAACATATGTATATCTATCTATAGCGTGATACAGTTTCAATGATTAAAAAGCCTTAACCTTGTTTCTCTTTGTTTTGTTTTAGGTAATTTTCCTATTTTTCTGTTTGCGTGTCTTCTTTAGAACTTAAAGATGGCATCCAAAAAAGATACGGCGTTGGATACGCGTTTTAGCCGTGTAACAAAAGACCCTAGATTCTGGGAAATGCCCGAAAAAGACAAGAAGATTAAAATTGATAAGCGTTTCCAATCTATGTTTCACGACAAAAAATTCAACCTGAAATACACTGTGGATAAACGGGGCAGACCAATGAATCATAGTACCAAAGAAGATCTGAAAAGGTTTTATGATCTATCAGACACCGATGAGGATGAAGTTGGAGATGAAGAAACATCTGTAGGGTCCAAAAAGGGGAAAGGAGCAATTAAAGCTAAAGAAAAGAAGAAACGGGAATCTAAACCTAAAGACAAAAGTGACAAGAATAAGCTTGAAGAGACTGAAGAAGGCAAGGAAGATAATGACAGCCAAAAATTAAAAGGGAAAGATGGAAAACTAACTAAGGGAAGTGTGAAGGAAAAGGCTGAACATACAATTTCTTCCTCTACAAATAAAAAATCTGAAAAACAAGGGGTTAAAATTCCAGTGCAACAGGAATCCGAGGATGAGGAGTCAGGTGGGTAAAAACAACTTTAATTCCATATATCAATAGTATGTGTCTTAACTTTGGGGGGACACAGATATGTCGTTTCCCTGGTCTTTGATCAATTTGGTAGACCTGATTCTGTTTGTTTGGAGAGACACTCAAAGTGACAAACACATTGTGTGGAATATAGCACCCAGGAAGAACAATGTTTATACTGAGTCTCCAGACTCCATGTTCATATAGTTATTGAACAATATTTACACTAGAGTGGCACTTTTAACTAATATCGTATTTGAGGGCAGATAAGGACCATTCGACCAATCTAGTCTGACCTTCTTCCGTAACATTCCCTAACTCCTTTTAGATTCTAAGCTCCTTTGAGCCCAGCCCTCCTTACCTCCTGTTTCTCTAAGACAAGTTGTTATGTCATTCACTACTTGGTATGTCCTGTTTAAGCATTGTACAGCACTGCGGAAAATTATAGCGCTATATAAAACAATAAATAATAATAATGTAACACTCCCCTATAATTAATATTATCATATTATAATAGCCTCTGATTTTGTATGCTTTACAATTTAGCCCATGAGAAATGCTTTCACATAAATGCATTCTAGATTTGTCAAATTGTCCAGCCATAGAATTTCATAACGCAGTTAAATTTTTTTAAAGCATAAAATTAAGCATTCATAGCGATCATTCCAATATATTGGAAGATTTTATGTGCCAACAGTAAACTGTCAGAAGCCGCTAGCAGGCTTCTGAGGTGATCAGGCCATAGTTAGCTCAAAGATGAATTTGTTACACAGACTGGCACCTTTTTAATGAAAAGCATTAAGTACCGTGTTTACTTGGATATAAAATATTAATTTATGAGGCTTCAGGAAATAATTTATTTCAGCTGGGATGAAGATGGAATGTGTACCTGAACGGGGTCACATGCAGATTTTATTGATCACTGTTTCTTATTAGGCAACTCTCAAAATAAATGCAAAACCCAAACAATCTTTTTAAGTTTTTTTTTTTTTCCTTTTCTTTAAGCAGGTCTCGAGGATGACAGCGATGAGGAGAGTGATGAAGACAGTGATGTTTCTGAAGGAAATGATCTAGAAATTGATGAGGATTTGGGTAGTGAAGAGGAAAGTGAATCAGAAGATGACGTTTCAGAGGACGGGAAAGATGATGATGATGATGATGAAGAAGAAGAAGAAGAAGAACAACGTTCTGGAGATGAGAATGAAGAAGAAAGTGATAGTGGCCCCGATTTGGCTAGGGGTAAAGGGAACATTGAAACAAGCTCTGAGGATGAAGATGATGACGATGATGCAGAGGATGCCCAAGAAAAAGACCTTGAGATTGAGCATGCATGGAGAGAGTTGGACAAAGATGCACCTCGTGGAGACGAGGTAAGGAAAGCAAGGATGGTGTAAATGGGAAGAAATTGCTGGAATACACATTCATCCTTCACGAAATATGAATTTTGTAACACATAATGTATATGCACCTTGATAGAGTATAGAGGCATTTTTTTTCTACGAGTGATAATCCCATCTGATAAAATTTGCACTTTGTAGTGGAAGCAGACTGCATCTGTGCGTCACTGGGGACAGGTTATTGGTTTACTCATTGAGCAAGTAAAAAGGTTTTGAAAACTTAAGACACATAGACATTTATAGTCAGGCACTCTATTAAAGTACCCCGTTAACACTGTGTTAAAGACATAAAGCATCACATTTATTATTATTCTATTTCTTTAACCATCACGTAGTTCTGTGTATTTTTGATACAGTATATTTGCATATATTTCAATACAGTATATTTGCATTTAGAAAAAATGATTTGCTGTTAACAGAATAGTTCAATTCCTGGTTGTTGAAATTTGTATGTATAGTGTGATACGTTTTGTGTTTACTTGTGTAAAGGTTGTTGTTTATTTGTTTTGTTAGCGTCTGGATGATTAATGTGACATTGCTCTCTATAGGTTACCAATCGTTTAGCCGTTTGTAACATGGACTGGGATAGATTGAAGGCCAAGGATCTGCTCGCCCTCTTTAATTCTTTTAAACCGAAAGGAGGTATCGTGTTCTCCGTGAAGGTAATGCAGCCAAAACTATACTGACCTCTTCCCGAGATTGATAATTACGGAGGCTCATAATCGGGGTTATGCAACAGATTCTCAAAGGATCAAAGGGATCGAACTGAAAGCAGAGTTATTAGAAAACCTCTTGTTACTTCATGTTGTGTGGAAACTATTAATATAAATATTAAGGTGCTTCAGAGGCCCCACACCATTCCTCTTGGAGCTGGTCCCAGGACTTTAATAATTGGTGTCAATTACGCCAATGTGGCCACAATTAATTGGGGATTATTCTCAAACTCTCATGTCATAATGGTTCCTGTCATAAAGATACCAAGTTACGTTTCCATTTTGTTTTTCATGTCTCTGGAAGGAAACTTGTATCCCCCCCACACATGTAGCTGGGGTTTACTTGTTAACAACAACAACCAAAAAAATTGGTCGTTAACATTTATTTTAACAGATAAAATAATGAATATCCTTTTCATGTATTCCCGGCAATACAGAAAAATTCTAAAACGGACTCCATTGGTTTAAAATGAGTTCAAGTATAGTTTGTCCCAAAGCATTTTGTATTCATGTCATTGTGACGGGCTTGGAAGCATAAACATCCATCTTAACTTTGAACATAACTTTTTCTGGTTAGAGGGGGGATTTGTTCTGTTCTTACTGGGTTCGTTTTAAATTGTATGTTTTAGAATGTATTCTTAATACCGTTCATGGTCCACGGTTTCTTGCTTTTTATATGCGTGTTGTCTTTTTGGGTTTGAACTTTTCAGATCTACCCTTCAGAATATGGCAAGGAGAAGCTGAAGGCCGAGGAGCTTCATGGTCCTCTGGAACTAAAGAACCTTTCAGAAGATGTTACAGATGAACAAGGGTTTGTGATAAATGTATATTTTAAAACCACTTGAAATAACCATAGTTGACAGTCCATTAAACCTTTCATAAATAGCTTCTTCCAAGGCCAGATTAGCCAGCCATATTAAGTATGACTGAGGACACTTGAACTTGAAACCATCTGCATAATATAATTTAATGTTCTTGCATGTTTCTTCCCCCTCTGCTGCTAACCTTAGATGGATTTTTAGCTTTTTGGCTCTTCGGTGAGATGATTTGTAGAATTAAAAATGTCCATTATGATGACTACTGCTGGAAATCTATGTAATGTGTTACATTCACGTGTTATGTTACAGCATCAAGCTGTTAAATAGATCCTTGTAAAGGTGAAAGTATGACATCATATGTCTGAAGAAATTAAATATGCAGCTGTTTAACTTAACCTAGATCAGCTATAACCCGCCTTGTGCCTGAGCCCTCTGTATACATATGTATGGCAAGAACGCAACAAACTGTCAGGATGTAGCCAATGTAAACTTGTAGAAGGCGTTGAATCTTTTCATGCGTATTTAGCACTCTATTATTTAACAGTAAGAAGTGTAAGGTTTTTGTGAACAATCTGGGAAATCAAAACAGTTGGATATATAAATCGAGAGCTTTCAAATTTTTAGTTCTCATTAACTGTAAAGTAAACAGTTTGTTCTTGGTTGTGTTGTGTCTGGAAACTTGGTGTTGGTAGATATCAAAAACATTTCAGACAGCAATGACATCGCACACACAGAATGGATGAATGGCAGACTTGTTGCTATATATAAACTGCTCTGAATAATGCAACTGAAAGGTGCTGCCCTACATACCCTGCGGACTTTTTCTAGTATTAAAGCAGGGGATAAAAATTAACTCTGGTCTTCTGAGCCATAAAATGAAATAAAAGGCCCTCCCGGATCCAGCTGATCTGTCCAATAATTGTCCCATCTCTCTACTTCCTCTCGTCTCCAAGCTGATTGAAAGAATTTTCTATACCCAACTATCTAAGTTTCTTGACTCCAACTCCTTACTCGGCCATCTTTAATCTGGATTCCATTCTCGACGTTCTACTGAGTCCGCCCTTACTACAGTTACTAATGATCTACTCACTGCTAAATCCAGGAGCCACTACTCCTACTAATCCTACTTTAACTTTCTGCTGCTTTTGACACCATGGACCACCATCTTTTTCCTTCAAATTCTTCATGATCTTGGTCTCCTTGACACTGCTATATCCTACCTTTCTCCTAAAAGTGTCTCCCTCTCCAGTAACGCTTCCCCTCTCCTCCCTCTCTGTCAGGGTATCCCAAGGCTCAGTTCTAGGACCCTTTCTGTTCTCTTTACACTACCTTCTCGGCAAACAAATCTCATCAGACCTTTCTTAGTCCCTCTCCTGCACTAACACTCTTTGTATAATACCCCCTAACGTCCTTTAGATTGTAAACTTTTTTTGAGCACGGCCCTTCTCACCTGTTGTTCTTGTATGTCATCTTGTTATGTTATGTTATATACTAATTGTTATATCCAGTTTACCTTTTGTACAGTGCTGTGGAATCTGATGGTGCTTTATAAATCAATAAATAATAATAATACATTGTACCCCCATTTATATTTTTCAGTAGGGACTATAATTATAGTCAGTCATCTAGTGAGAAGAAAGTGCTATGTTTATTCTACATTTTCCAATTCTGTTAAGTGTTTGCAGATTAAAATAAACAATAAATATGTATTAAAATCCACCAGGTATATATACGCCATAGGTAAAGGTATCTTTAATTCCTTTATTTAGGATCTACATAATTAATCCTCCCCACATTCTCTTTTAATTGTGGCTAATAGGTTCACGCAGTGAGTGAGGAAATTGATTCGCTGATGCTGCTTCGGAAACAGATCTCCACTCCTAGGAGTTAAACATTTAAACAAAATCTCTCCAAAACATTACGCTGAACACCTAACCCAAGCTATAGGTCTTTTTAATTAATAAAGCCTTTGATAGTGAGCGTTTATTTTCCTAGTGCTTGAATAATGAATAATAGTTATCAAAACATGCGTTAACCTTGTGTTGTCATACAGAGTTTTCGCCAAGGAGTGTTAATCCGTACACTTTCTATTTATTTTCTTTAGCGTTTATAAAGAAAAACTGCGTGAATACCAGTTTCAACGGCTGAAGTACTTCTACGCGGTTATTGAATGTGACTCTCCGGAGACCGCCAATAAAATCTACGAAGAGTGTGATGGGCTCGAGTTTGAAAGTAGCTGTTCCTTTGTGGATCTCAGGTAACGCTGAACTTCTTGATAGTTTGAAAGATCTTCTGGTTCATAAATTGAGTTTGGGAGTCCAGGCTGGTAGTTAGCAAAGCTACCCTAGATTCACTAGCCTCCATAAACCTCTCTGCCTTCCGCTGTAGAACCACACAGACTTATTTGTGACAAGAATACAAGAATGCAGCATATATTCTATCTAGGATTCATAAAAATAGCAGTTACGATCAGATTGGAATTCTGTGGTTAAATAATGTTTGGATATTTCAATCAAATCCCCCCCACTGCGAAAAGTCAGGCTCTTGTTGAGCCAAAGTATGGCAGAGCATCCATTTCTTAATCCATTCACGGATAACTAATCAAACGATTCTCTATTCTTTTCCCAGTTGACGTACCTTACCCTTGCTAGCATGCGCAATTAAAAGTCAATTAAAAACCACCTCTTAAGGGAAATCCGAAATTAGTTTTGTGTGTGCTTAATAGTAAAAGGGCTGCTGTAATGGAAACATTTGTGTGTGTGAAGTTTGTGCAGTTCAAGCCGTGTCAGTCAATTCTAAAAGAAACAAACACAGCTAATAACAGAGCTTTTACGCCAATAATGTTTGGGAAGATTGATGTGTGTGCGCGCTTGTTCTCCGCAGGTTTATACCCGATGATGTGCAATTTAATGATGAACCAAAAGATTCTGCTGTAGATGTGGATCTGGCTTCTTACAAACCTAAATTGTTTACGTCGACAGCCCTGTCAACATCTAAAAAGGTAATTTCTGCCAAATTAGGGAGTGTAACTGCAGTTTACCCTAATTTTCCTGCTCACCAGCTCACCCAATGAAATCACCATATTGTATTTGAAGACAAAATAAATCTTGTCAGAGGTGTCGGTGCTTTGTGTATTTTTTTTTATTTTTTTATTCTTTCATGCTCTTTTCAGCAGTAGTGGTTTAGAAAAGTTAGATTTCTTACTGTCACTTAATAACAAAGAAATAAGACTTTGCCTTCTCATTTAATACATTCTTTAGTCCAGGGGCGTCCAACGTGCGGCCCTCCAGCTGCTGCAGGACTACATCTCTCATACGCTTCAGCCAGCCCCTGACGTAGTCCTGCAGCAGCTGGAGGGCCGCACGTTGGACGCCCCTGCTTTAGTCACATGGAACGCAAGGTTGACTGCAAAACCTGTAAAATAAAGAAAAGTAATATCCTTTAAAACGAGGAATAATCGGAATTTGAGTAATTTACATACAGATTTAATACTTGGTTGGATGAGTCTGCCGTGCGTTTAAAACAAAATTCTAAATAACAAAGTACTACACGGATTTGCAATTACCCAGCTGCCAGATACAACAAAGCCAAAACCTCTTTCACTCGCCAATTCTTCACCCCACGGTAGTCCAGGCGTTTGACAGAAACCATACTGGTGCCGACGGGTACTCGGTGTCAATAACTAACGCTCTATATGGTTGCTTCTAATATCGTCGTTGAAGTACAAATGACTGAATTAAAAATAAAACTCTGAAGCAAAAAAAAAAAAAAAGGCTTAAAAGTATTCTCTAGGTTTGCCAATACTGGAATGTCTTGCTTGTTAGAATGATGTATACAAAAAACAAAAACTGTCTGCGCTTCTTACCCTAATAAAGTTGGCAACAAATATATAAACATAATATAAATGAGAGGTTTTGGTTCCTTGTTAGAATGATGTCAAGGACTTTATATTTTATATATTGTATTAATCATTTATTTATGGGACCGGCCTGGTGACAACACAGTGAAAATGTTTTAGGAAAAGCTCTTCTATTTTTCTTGTATTGATTTTGCTGCTACTTATCGCGAAAGATCTGAAACGGAAGCATGACGACCGTACGTTTTGCTCTTTTGTAATAAAGGTGGAACTTACCTGGGATGAGACGGACCACGAGAGAATCACAACTCTGAACCGACCGTTTAAGAAAAACGAGATTCTTGATCTGGATTTCCAGGCCTACCTGGCTTCCTCCAGCGAAGAAGAAGAGGATGAGGAGGAATGTGCTCCAGGTACATCTTATCTCTTCCTGCGTCTTGTAGGGGTTTCATAGCAAAGTAATAGAAATAACATCTGTACGCACTAGGGCTGCAACAACTAATCGATAAAATCGATAATAATCGATTATTATCGATTATAAAATGAGGGTTTTTTCAGAGCAAACGCTCTGAAAAATCCCCCTCATTATATAATAGTTTAGTCTGACTCACCGTCTCACAGCAGCAGCTCCTACTTACTCCCCCTCCCTGTAATCACTGTGACAACTGGCCCCGCCCCTTCCTTCTCCAGGCCAGAACCACATGGCTGTGACACTCATCTAACTGTAAGTATATGTGTATATATATATATATATATATATATGTGTATGTGTGTGTATATATATATATATATATATATATATATATATATATATATATATATATATATATATATATATATATATATAATGTGTATGTGTGTGTATATATTTATGTAATATATATATATATATATATATATATATATTTGGGCTACTGAAAGTAGTGGGGTGTTTAGGGTTAATTTAGGGGCAGTTATGGTTAATTGGGTGTTTAGGGTTAATTTAGGGGCAGTTATGTTAATAGGGTGTTTAGGGTTAATTTAGGAGCAGCTGTGGTTAATGGGGTGTTTGGGGTTAATTTGAGGCAGTTGTGGTTAATGGTGTGTTTAGGGTTAATTTAGGGGATGCTGTGGTTAAGGGGGTGTTAAGGGTTAATTTAGGGGCAGTTATGGTTAATGGGGAGTTTAGGGTTAATTTAGGGGAATCTAAATCCTGGGGGCAGTGAAGTGACATATCTGGGGGTATAAGGCATATACAGTATATAAGGCATATGTGGGGAGGGCAGTGTGGCATGTCTGGGGAGGACGGAGTGGTGTATCAGGGTGTATAAGGCATATCTGGGGGTAGAGTGGCATATCTGGGGGTAGAGAAGTGGCATGTCTGGGAGGCAGGGTGGCATGTCTGGGGAGGATGGAGTGGGGTATCAGGGGATATAAGGCGTATCAGGCACAGTGGCAGATGTGGGAGGCAGCGTGGAGTGGCAGATGTGGGAGGCAGCATGGCGTGGCATATGTGGGGAGGGCAGGGTGGCATGTCTGGGGAGGATGGAGTGGTGTTTCAGGGGGTATAAGGCGTATCAGGCACAGTGGCATGTGGGGGGTAGAGTGGAGTGGCAGATGTGGGAGGCAGCGTGGCGAGGCAGCGTGGCGTGGCAGATGTGGGAGGCAGCGTGGAGTGGCATATGTGGGAGGCAGCGTGGAGTGGCATATGTGGGAGGCAGCGTGGAGTGGCATATGTGGGAGGCAGCGTGGAGTGGTATATGTGGGAGGCAGCGTGGAGTGCTGTGGTAGGCAGCGTGGCATATGTGGGGAGGCAGCATGGCATGTCTGGGAGGCAGCGTAGCAAGCCTGGGCTCAAATGTGCATATATTGGGGGGCTGGTTGGGCAATAAAGACAAGAATTTTATTATCAAAGTTTTTTTATTCTGCTGTTTGTATTTAACATCATTTGTTTAGTAAATTATTTTAAATAAATGAAAAATTTACATTCATTTTTTTTATCCGATTAATCGATTAATCGAAAAAATAATCGGCCAACTAATCGATTATTAAAATAATCGTTAGTTGCAGCCCTAGTACGCACCGTAGTAGCAATCTGCACCTCCAGAGCTAAAGGAAATTGCCCTTATAATGGCGTTTCACCTTTCAAGTAAGTGAATCTATAAAAACGCCCTAATTTTAACTTTTTTGTCCACTTTTAATTCTACATTTTCATGTTAAAAAAAAAAATAAAAATTAAAAAAAAGCTGCAACTGTGGGTAGTGTACGCGAATGACTATAAATTCCACTGTATGGTGCCTCTGATGCTGTTAAGCAATGGGGTATTTACAGCATACAGCAATGTACATGTTCATGTTCTCTCTAACTTATTGCTTGGTTGTTTCTCGGTTGTTCCACTGCCTAAACAGATGGCTTTCCTCCCCTACAACTGTATCCAGTAAATTATAATTAAGTGTGTAAAAGCTGAAAACATCTTTTTCTTCCCCACAAGGCTCTACGTTGCTCTATGATATTTCCTGGTGTCTTTGCCCTGCACAGCATGATGTAAATATCTAATGCTCTGCTAACTTCATACTGGATAAAGAAAGTATTGGGATATTTTTATTACTATATGAGCTTGATTTATAGTCTATTAATTTAAAGCAAAAAGATATGAGGAGGGGTTGTATTTATTTGTTCTCTGCTTGGACATTGACATCTATGCTACTAGGATCTAATCGTTGGCAGAGATGCATTAAAGGGTTTTTGTTTTTATTATTCTATTGCTTTCATCTTGGTTACATTTTTCTTTTTTTTGGATGCCTTTTCCCAATCCTCTTGATTTATATTTTTAGACACTGAGGCTCCCGCAGGGAACGAGGACACAAAATCTAAGAAAAGTATAAAGGATGACGAAGAACAGATTGCTCGTTACAGGGAGCTCCTCAAAGGCATCCAAGAGAAAGACAAGAAGAGGGACAATGAGATGGAAATGGAAGTAAAGTGGGTCCCAGGTACCTCATTTTATTCTGCTGAAACAGCTTTATTATATTACACAGGGCACATTGAAGGACATTATCTTACCTTTAAGCGTATGTCATTTTTATTGCACTGGGCTGAATTTAGAGGAACCGTTGCCTGTATAGCATTTAGCAGCACATAAATCCATTCATTAAAGCGATTTATAACTTTAGATTTCTAACTTTTTCAGTCTGGGAGTTTTGAAAGTGTTTGTTCTGGGAAAACAGAGTCCAGTATCAGTAAATTATAATTTTCGAATACGTTGCAAATTCCTCATTTAATTTGTAAATGTCCGTTGTAAAGGAGCTTAGCTCCCCAATATCCAATTCTGAACAAAATGTAAATACATGTAAGGTAGGTTAACCATCTTTCATCTGAATTTGATTTAACAAGCCAATAAAGTTTAAATATGACTTTGACTTCCCTGGAAGAAGCCAGAGTCATTTTAACGTACTGCAAAAAGAGGACCTCTGAGGTCATGAAATCTTATTCTGTGTGCTGGCCCAATACAAGGTATCACAATCCATTAAAGGCTCCGTTTTATTAATACAGTAATATGCAATTTCCTGCGAGAGTTTTGAGTAAAGGTAGCGAGCGCTCGGATACGGTTTCTCCTGCAGCAGTTGACTGTCAGTGACCAGTTTTCTTTCTGTTGTTTTTGTTGTCATTTGGCTCTATTTACCGATTTGTTGGTAGTGCTTCTGTATGCACACAATATCTTTACAATGTATTTGGGGAAACCCATAAGGAAACTGTTTTAGCGATTCAGATGTTCGTACGGCTCTGAAATAATCCTGTGTGATGGTGTCATGCTGCGCATTACCACAGAGAGTCAGTGTAAAGCCACGAAGTCTGTACTGAACACAGAGTATTTAGACAGACGAGGCCTCCTCAATTATAGCCACCTAAGGTCTATATCAGAACTTCCATGTGCTTTCTTGCTAGCCTGACAATTTTTAGAAGCCAGCTAAGGAGTTGTGATTCGGCGATAAATTGTAGACCTTGGCAATTGTAAAATATATTGCTTGCAGGAATAATTTTCTTAGTAATCCATAGTGAATCTGACATGTTTGAATATTTATCTCCCCTGTAAATACTTAAGTGAAAACAACCTTAGAGAAGGTGCACACTCCACACACCTAGATTTCCTTTGTGTATTACACATATGTGTATGTAATAAAAGATGTTATTATAGTAGATAATATCCGGCCACCGTCTCAGTGTTGCGATATACCGCCCCTTTCTGAAAATATGATCCAAGGAATGTGTTAGAAAACTCAGAATTCAGTCTCTGTGTTCACTGCTGACTTCGGGAACAGCGCGTTATTTAGTTGACTAATTTGTTGCCTCTGATAATCGGTTAGGGTCAGAGAGCGTTTCAGAGCGCTGTGTCTGGAAGCCAACGATAATACCGATCTCTGCTCTGGATTACAACGGGTTATAGAGCTGACATTTTGAGAAAGACCAGAATAGGAGTGAGCCCATTACCAGGAATTAGCGAAGTAACTTGGAGAGCGCGGACTCTCATGGCCGGTTTCCTTGTACAATATGCAGTATTTTAAAGATTGTTTGGAGTCTCGGCAAGCGCGTTCTCTGGGATAAGCAGATTTTGTGCATATTAAATCACACCATTTTTCTGCTGACTGTTTAGTTAACAGCTCCACTTGGTTGCAGAAATGCATTGCCTAAGCACATTTCTAAGGAATATTTTAAATGTTTTTGAAGGATTTGTTGGTTGGAATAAGAGAATTTGGGCTCAGGATTTTCTTTTATAGGGTGTTTCTGATTTCTATAAAGAAGTCTTGCTTATGACTTTTGTTTCCCTAAATCTATTTAGCCCGAATGGGAAATGTTTGTCTTTTATATATCTCGCTATACGATATTCCAGGATACTCGCTCGTTGTATCTGAGGCTTAGCAAATAATTCAGCCCTTAATACTTCTGGCGATCTCTTAATCTCCCCGTACTATTCATTAGGGTGGTAATGTGGATTCTAAGCAGCTGATATAGGGAAGGCTGTGATCTGAAGTTAAGGACCATACATAGAGAGTCCTGTTTAAATACCGCTAGCAGGGTTAAGTGTGGAGATGCGATCTAACAAATCCTTGTCTGTTTCAAACGATCTCTGCTAGTCCTTGTCCGTACAGAGCCTCCTCCGGTTACCACACATCGTATTCTAGCGTTTGTGTACTATGTAACGGCCTGCTTTTTGTTCCAAGTATTTCTTGAAGTTGACAATCCTTGCAGTGCCCGCTTTCTTGATCTTTTTTCACTGTTAATGGCCTAAATATTGATACGTAACTTGAGCTACATATGAAGTTTTGGCTTGAAGTCCGTTATTATCTTTTATTTGCGTAGTGCCAATTATTTCCGCAGTGCTTGTTACAGTCCATACTTTCTAATATAATGACAGCTAGAACTGACCGACTAAGACAAACCCATACGTTAAGCGGGCTCTGCTTACGAACTGGATCTCCTGTAAATCTGTCAGCTCTGTTGCTGTATTTTTGTTATATCGCCTTACAGGGGCCCTAGAAGTAAGATGTAAGTTGGTAAATTTAGTTTAACGAAGTGACGACGTCCTTTGATTAGTTTCGCAGCCACTCAGTACATCCACTTACATGACCCCCAAATGAATACGTTTTAGAGCTTGAAGTTCCGTGGGCTTGACTTTGTAACTCACATGGGGTTAGATCCTTAACCGGGTCCTAAAATAAACTGGGTAATAATGCTGGATTTCCCTGCCTCACAGCCATGGTCTGCGTGTAAAGATTTTGGTTAATATATCTTGAGTTATGAAGTCTTTGGGAATGTGATAGCGGTCACCATGAACTCAAAACCAGCTTCACCCCCTTGGGAACCGCGTTTTAAGGATTAGAAGGAATGCTATTATTCTGAGAATAGCGCACTAACTGTACTCGAACCTTTCCCCTGCTGTTGACATGGCAGGAAATGCTAATTTAATCACTTTTTTTTTCTGGAGAACATGGCTGATAAAAGGACACCACGTAGACTGGGGTTTAAGTCATGGTCTGATAATTACATCTCCCAATGGGAGGATGAAAGTTCCTCTGGAACACTTTGATCTGTCATTCTGCATGGCTGCTAAATGTAAAATCATAATTCTAAGTAATACGATAAGACTGAACAAATAGGTCATAATTTGTTTCATTTAAGGATTTTAGGAACATGCCATTAAGTTCCTTTTGTAAAAAGTATAATGCGAGTGCAATATGCTGAACGATGTGTACATTCTGTGGTTCTTCGTGATTATAGCGCGTTATCTGATAAAGATGGGAAATGAAAATCATTTTGTGGAGTCTTTTTTTCCAAATCACTAGGCCTACATTATTTGTAGTAAACCTGCAAGCTTTCCTTAAAGTCGGGTTAGTAACGTGTAATGATATTTGTTGAAAGTGGCGCAAAACCAGCGTCGTCCTTCACTGCACCAGGACTAATATTTGTTACGATATGTGACTGGCTGAAGTTAGAGACAACATGCAGGATCTTTAAGTAAAATCTAATAATTCTGATAACTGTTTTTAATAAATAGTAGCAGGGCTATGAGCTTTTCATCTTTGGAGTCAGATTTGCCCCTTTTATGTGACCCAATACAGTGTGTGGACAAAAAAAAAACCTGAAGAGCAGATGTCATGAGTTCCAACTTTAAAGGCCCCAAGATCTGGGGTTCTAGGACATTTTATGAGTAGCTGCCACATCCCAGATTATTCTTAATTCTATCTGTTTTATTAGGTATGATGGTTCAAATGCAGTCGTTACTGTGTGGTCATGGCAAATAAAGGGACATTTGCATTAATTTCAGCATGGGAACAGCTTACCTGTCTTTCCATAAATAAAGAAAAACTTTTAGATATGTAGAATATGATGTCAGATGGATTTGGCCCATCTAGTCTGCCCCTTTTATTCCTGCTGTAAAGGCTAAAATCTTAATTAGTCCTTGGTCTTGGTAAAGTTACATTGCAATTCTAAGCCCCTGACCCTGTCATTCTAGATTTAAAAGGATGATACATGTTAAAACAAGTCATAAACGTCTCTCCTTCACAGTATGTACTGAGACATAAATTGAACAACCTAAGCATTAGCTTCTTGTGAAAAGCGTTTACTCCTAGATTTTTAACATGAACAAAGACTGTTGATGACGTATGAGCTGGAAGTAATTATATGTAAGCAGAAATGGCCCTTGATTCCAATAAAATAATGGTGCTTGATATGATGGTGGCTTTTCATTTTTTAAAAAGCACCCACATTTTTATACACGTAGCTGAGACTTGCTTATATTGGTCATTTACTGAGTAAAAAAAAGTAATTCTGTTGTAAAGATCAATAACCATAGTACAGAGTGTAATAGTGAAGTATAGTGTAATATGTAATATTAGCCCTCCGCTGCTATGCAGTATGAAGAGTAATACGTCTTTGAACAAATAAGCAGCATTATTCATGGCTCATTAATTAAAGTGCTTTATTATGTCTTATTTGTGTGTTTGGTCGCTTTGGTGCATAACATGGAAGTCGTTACATTTTGTCATTATTGTTGCAAAGGTCTTAAAGAAAACGCTGAGAAAATGATCAAGGACAAGTTAGAGGGTAAGGACAAGCTAACGCCGTGGGAGAGGTACCTTCAGAAACAGAAAGACAAAAGGAAAATGAAGAAGAGGAAAAAGGTAACTTTGCATTTTGTGTTTGCTTTTGGTACATAGAAAGATGTGACCCAACTGGTCCAACAAAAAAAATTAATGTTTACTGATTTTTTGCTTTGGCATAAACCATTGTTTTAGTGAAATTGGGTCTTTGGGTCTATGCTCTTTAGGACGCCGGAATTGTGTACCCCGTAAGGGTTAACATAAGCTGCCAAGTTGTAACAGGTCCCAGAAGAAGACATAAGCCATACTGCTGCGCCTGTATATGTTTCTGAAGCCTGCCACGTGTTTTCATGTCGCCCTGGCGGTGGAACTGAACATCAATCACAAACATATGTGACGGAGTGAAAAATAAGCACGCTTGTGCTGTAGCCGTGCGGCGCTTTCATCCTTGTTTTTGTTATGTTTTGGAATGTTGGAGCGGCCTCCGAATACTCGTTTGTGTCGGTGAACGCATCACGAGATCTTGAAACGCTGATCCGGGCCATGGCCAGCAAAATCCATACAATTATTCCAATGGTTTCTTTTAATTGCTCCAGATTAGTTGGCTAAAAATAACCCTGATAGTAATTGTTAACTTAATGTACTAGTAATCAAAGGCTCCAGTTGCAAATGCTGCAATCAGTTTTAATTACATTATTTTATTTATTCTTAATTGCCTTGGTATTGTACACAGCTCATTGCCAGAGTCAAGGCTTTGTAGTCTTCATGTGGTTTCAGCAGGTTAAGTGATTGTGACCTTCCCTTTTAAACGGTGGTGGTTTCTTTCCCAGGGTAATACAGAAGAAGAGGAGGAGTCGAATGAAGAGGAGGAAGTTCCTTCTGATGTTGACTTTAACGATCCATACTTTTCTGAAGAGCTCAAGAAGCCAGGTGCTCAATTATCAACATATAACCATATATTATACTGTGCAAAATACATACTTATTATTATTATTATTATTATTATAATAATATGTAACTTTACAACTTTTGTGTAAATAGGTGAGGTACATACAAGAAAATGTTTGGTTAGATAGACTCAAGGGAGTTGGGGGAATCGGAGTTGAGAGGTGAAGTCATTTGGGGGTCACCAAACTGAGACTATGGCTTGTGAAAAGTATTCAAGGTGTTCGTGGTGAAGCCTAGTAATCAGCCACGTTGTAACGTATTATATGGGTATCCTTGTGCTTGCACACAGAGCGATTGATGGTTTATTTAGTGCTTTGTACATATGTGCAATGTTCATGCTCTATCCTGTTTCAGGTCTGAAGAATAAATCTACATCTGGTAAGAAAGAAGGAGAGCAGTCGTCTTCAGAAGATGAGGCTGAGAACGAGAAACAGCAGGTAAAGGAAAGCTTCCTATGTGTCCTGTGCTCTCAGAATAAACTGATGGCCAATAACACAGCCCCTTTCCCAGCTTAGCAGACTTCTTCTAAACATGGTATGCTATATATCGCCACATTGCAAATATATATCAAGGGAAACTATATTTCATTATGAGATCCCTTTTTATAATCTGTTTTTAAACTGATATTCTTTTATGATTCCTCCTGAATCACCAGAGCTTAATACCTTAAAATGTTGGTGTAATTGACTATCCAACAAGCTCCCATTTTTTTCATGGATCTTTTGGCTGCAGTACCAAGCAGGTGCAGAATGACTGTAGTTTTAATTTATATTTCTGCCACTGTTTATATTAATACTGGGAAATTCATTTTCTATAGCCATTCGTTAACATAACCATTTGGATTTGATTGCTCTGTCCATCAGGTTTTACCAAACTACTGCGCTAGTCACTGATGTTGTTATTGGGGTTGATGCCCTAGGCCTGACCAGGGTCAGTGTATCAAACCACCCGCCAGACTGGTATTCGTTATGCAGAGCACTGGGATATGACATATCCTGACACGCCGAATTAGGTTATATTAAAATGTTACTAAAGAGGGCTATACTGACTAGTAGGGTGATCAACCCCTATTAAAGTTGCCCTATCACTAAGCGAGAATACGCCACCGACCTACCTTCTTCTACCCTGAATCAAGTTGACTATTAAAAACAGGTGTAGAACCTCTCTAACCGAAAATCCAACTACATCTGAAATAAAGATTAATCGTATTCTATGATTGACGGCATCTTCCTGGGTAAAGTAGTCTCTATAACCTGGAAAAAATAAAGTCATGGAACTAAGAGAAATATATTTCTTTGCTGTATAATCCTGGAACGGTAAATTCAAATATTTTCCTTGAATTGTTAAGTGAAATGCCTGTGGATTGGCAGCTATGTCAGAAACCACCACAGTGTGTAATGATATATTACATGGTTTGTTTCAAACTGCTAAACACATGACACAAGGTTTAAATGTTCACTTACTTAGTCGGACACCTTTTGTCTGTCCTGGCGTTTTTCTTATTTGCTTGAGAATGTTTCCTCTAAAAGTTAATTAAATTACAGCTTTAAAGAAACCAGTTGTTTTTTAAGTAAATTGACATCTTTCATGGTGCCGTTATTTTCCCTTTACGTATCCGTACATAATGTAAGTAGTAATATAGTAGGACTGTGTAGATGCTGACTGCAGAAAAGAACCAGTTGGCCCATCCAGTTCATTGACTTTACTTTTTTAAGCTAATTTGTGCAGATCCCAGGCTTTCTTGAATATTTTTACTACGTACTGCTTCTTACCATCGTTTAGTAAAAGGTTTCACTGATTCCTCCTCAGACTTCCACTCTCTAAATTCAAAGCATGACCTCTAGTTCTAGTCCTTTGTTTTATTACTACGTGCTTCCTTGCTGAGTTTTATTGAATCATTTGGGATATTTAAATGTTTCTATTATGCGTCCCATTTACGTTCTCTTTTACAACATAAAGTACCTGTGTCTCTCCAGAAATACATCAGTGCGACTTGTACTGCTGTTTCGTCGCATGCGATGCCATACCCCGGTTCTCCCGCTCAGAGAGCTCGGCAAAAATGAGAGCCGCTAATGGCTACAGCTATGTCGCGTTTCTTTGATCAGTGATCGCAGGCTGATACTGTAGGGCTGGGACGAGGGTCCCACTTACTTCAGCTAAACACAGTCTAGGAGAAAAAAAATGCATTAAATAAATGTTGGGTAATATCAAAGCAGTATATTAAGTGCAATATATTAATATACAGATTTTTTGAGTACAGGAAGCAGCTAGGTGTAATATAAAGGAAAATGCGTCCCATGTTTACTGTCTGCCCTGTTTCAATACACCAATTTTTGGAGGTCCTTAGAATGAGTGCCTTGAAATGATAATCTCAACAAAAAAAAGTATCAATTGTGCAAACCCTAAATCACATAATGCTTTCCTTAAGTGTAAAAGTTACTTTCCCCCAAAGTTTTGGGACTCACCCTGTGATCTGAAATCATGGAGCAAATCTGTATGTTGTAACTATTCATGACGGATTACACAGGATCCTGCACTGCAGCCGTTTGACAATAAGGAATTAAAGGATTTCTTTTTGTTCATTTCACACTGTGAAATAAATAATAATACAAAAAAATACAGTAAAAACAAACTTTCCATTTCAGATGGCGATATCATTTAGTTTGGTTGTATAGGCAGGATTGCGTTTTCACTTACTCTGTGTGATGTGTTCCAGGCTGAAATGGCTCTGCTTATGATGGACGACGTGGAAGATGATCGCAAGCATTTCAACTATGATAAGATTGTGGAGCACCAAAACCTGACTAAAAAGAAGAAGAAACAACTGAAGAAAAAGGAGCAATTATTGGAGGATGATTTCCAAGTAAGGATGTGTTTATATGTCTGGGCTGCGCACGGTAAAGCGCTTATTCTAGGCACCAAACTTTCCAGGTGAATCGGGTGCTTCTGATGGACACTGATATATGAAGCCACTCTGAAAATGCTCGGTTTATTTGATCCTAGAGTACGCCAGATGCCAAAGGACCCTGCAGAGATTATATTATATACATTATGATCATTTGCAGGGTTTACCATATGCAGACCCAACCAGGCCATCCACTGGCTTAGCTAATACTGCTATTACAGTCTTTTAAAATGCAGTTTCATTCATTTTAGTTACCAGCCTTCTGTTGCTGTTCAAGATACAGTCACAATTAATACAATTTGTATATGTATATTTGTAGACAAATTCAGGGAATTTTTCATTAAACCCCTTAGAATATGTTAACATTTCTAAGAACCCTTCATAAAAGACACTACTTATTGTGTGCTCCGTCTGTGGTTGGTGTCTATATCTTGTTAAGAGACTTGGATCGGTTAAATAAAACCCGTATGCGTTCAAAGAGTCGGCTCATTAGCGTTTGAGGTGGATTGATTTGACTTTATTGCAGCATTTTTCAATAAGGAAAAAAATGCCATTGTCTAAACTTTTTGTTCCATTCTTTCCGCAAAATACCACGTGATTTCTTTGTAGTTGGGCGTAGTAATTTCTGTAATTCCTGAAGAAACTTAATGGGGATGTCATAAGAAATCCCACTGTTTAAAGTTTTCATTTTCCATCCATCTGTTTTGATTATATCTGTATTCTGCCTGCAGAAAAAAAAGTAAAATGTTAAGACTAGAATGTCAACTACCAGAGGAATGAACACGTTAGAAAACATTGGGGTGCACAGAAATAACCCCCCAAATAAGCCCCATCCAGTATATATATATATATGTGTATATATATATATATATATATATATATGTGTATATATATGTATATATATATGTAACAAGGTATATAACAAGGTAATTTAACAAGGTATATAATTCTTTATATTGCAAATGTTTCTTTGCCCAGCTATTGTAGTTCTTAAGCACTATTTTGGGAAAAGACAATGCAGAAAGGTTTATCCCCTAATAGATATGAGTTTCTTCTGCAATAGGAGCCTGGCTTAACCTGCATAATGCATAGTTAAAGCAGCACCTCACAGATTGAACCATGCATCATGCAGGGCCAGCTAAGTAGCCACTCAGTGCTGGTTTCGTGTATCACCTCTGCAATGGAGGTGATTGATATAGTATGTATCCCTCCTTGCATACTGTTCAACAGGTTTGTTCAGTCTACTTTGAAAAGTTACCGTCTCACTCACAGAAAGTTTATCAAATATATTGATATAGGATACATAAGCTCAATGTATTTGTTTTGCTTTTTTTATATTCTTTATAGCATATGTGTGTATTTTAATAAACTTTGTTTTTTTTTAGATTGATGTTGAAGACACAAGGTTCCAAGCTCTGTATACATCTCACCTGTACAATGTAGATCCTTCAGATCCCGGTTTTAAGAAAACCAAAGCCATGGAGAGAGTTATTGAAGAAAAAGCTAGAAGACGAGAACAAAAACCATCAAGCCATGCAGCGGCGGTAAAGGAACAGGAAACCAAACTGGAGAACGTTCAGCAGAAAGGGACGTCTGCTGTGAAAACCACAGACCCAGCTCTGTCCATGCTCCTGAAATCCGTCAAGAACAAAACTCAGCAGTTTCAAGCTTCAAAAAAGCAAAAAACAAAATAGCTGCTTTACATCTCTGTGCTAATCATGGCAGCACATTTTGCTCCTCTCTTGTCCTCAATCTTGTAAAGCATCGGTTTTATGCTGTGGATATTCCATGAGCTCCAGTCCCGATGCACCAAATCTGATGAACAGCACATACATGAATTTTGTATATATAACTATACAAAAAATAAAATATTTGACATTTTTAACAAGATGCTCTTGTAGATGAAATACGTGTTCTTATTACATAAGCATGGAAAAGAAAAAGAAGCTTACAAATGATATTTCATGGTTGTATTCATTCATTGCGAATTAATGGCGCAATCTGTGTATTTTGAGGAACATTGTGGCCCTATTTTCAGAGGTTGGGTGTGTGTAAACCTACATCTGTAGAGTGGTGTGTGTAAACCTACATCTGTAGAGTGGTGTGTGTAAACCTACATCTGTAGAGTGGTGTGTGTGTAAACCTACATCTGTAGAGTGGTGTGTGTAAACCTACATCTGTAGAGTGGTGTGTGTGTAAACCTACATCTGTAGAGAGTGTATGTGTGTGTGTAAACCTACATCTGTAGAGTGTGTGTGTGTGTAAACCTACATCTGTTGTGTGTGTGTGTGTAAACCTACATCTGTAGAATGGTGTGTGTGTGAACCTACATCTGTAGAGTGGTGTGTGTGTAAACCTACATCTGTAGAGTGGTGTGTGTGTGTAAACCTACATCTGTAGAGAGTGTATGTGTGTGTGTGTGTGTGTAAACCTACATCTGTAGAGTGTGTGTGTAAACCTACATCTGTAGAGTGTGTGTGTAAATCTACATTTGTAGAGTGTGTGTAAATCTACATTTGTAGAGTGTGTGTAAATCTACATTTGTAGAGTGTGTGTGTAAATCTACATTTGTAGAGTGTGTGTGTGTAAACCTACATTTGTAGAGTGTGTGTGTGTAAACCTACATTTGTAGAGTGTGTGTGTGTGTGTAAATCTACATTTGTAGAGTGTGTGTGTAAATCTACATTTGTAGAGTGTGTTTGTGTGTAAACCTACATCTGTAGAGACCATTGCTCCTGTGGGGCATTTGATTTATTAACCAATGCATGTTGTCACACATGTCCACCCCATCATGTGGCAGTCAAAATGCCCAGCTCAGCACAAGACATTTGGGAACATTTGTTGTTTGTCTCATTTTTTGGGTATTAACATTAGAATCATTCTGTATAACTTTACAGCAGAAAGATGGCAGCAGAGGTTTCCAGAAATGGCAAGATTGTTAGCACCTGTGCATTGCTGAATCGCACACAGACTGAAATCATACAAGAATGAGATCAGACAAAAAATGTATTTCTTAGATCTGCGTGACTCTTCCCAGTACAAACACAGGAAATAAAACGTGTGATTCATAGAGAAAACAAAAAGAGCAATTGTAAAAAATTGGGATGCCGATCGTATGAAAACCCAGTGAATCATCTTTATACGGTAAATAATATTCATCTGGATCCTAATATCAGTATTTTATGGACTATTTTTAACCCATTGGACATTGTGGAATTGTACAGGAACTAGTGGATTGATGTATTGATAAATAGCACCTGCAAAGCTAGTTATTCGTAACTGCATGCAGATGTCCGCTCCGAGCCATCTGTTTGCAATACAGGCATTGGACATATATTGTCGGTTAATGATGCAAAAGTTTTCTCGGCACATTCTGTCTGGGTGTTTTCCTTAAAACAACAGATTCCTTTTAAATATCGGAGCCATCCTGTTCATTTGAAATTGGAATCCAGCATTTTACAAATATGTGCAAGTATTCTGATTAGATAATTGTGTTTATCCTATGATTCGGCCCGGCTGTGGAACAAATAACTACAATAGAAAGCAGATTTTAGTTTTTCTTTTGTTGGTTAATTATTTTTTTTAACACGCCAAGGCACATATATATGTCACATGTTGCGATCTAGTGATGTCTTGCAGTACATGGGTTGAATAGATGAGATCTGTATATATTTGGTGTGGTAAATCCAGCCTAGTTCTGGTTCAAGTTGGGTTTCACTCAAGAAGCATCTGAGCTTTATTATGAATACAGATTTTGTAAATCATTAAGAACGAAGCTGTCTCTATGTATCAACAGGCGGTGCACATCAATAAATCCAGAGGAAAAAACAGTCGAGGTGCAAAAAGGTATAGGAGACCTCCCAAAGTTCCTAAAGGGTCCTGTAAGTATGGGCAATATAAATACCATGCACCGTGAGTTGGAGCCGTATCTGCAAATTCCAATGTATCAGTATTTCAAAGTTTAGTGAACAATATGGATTAACCATATGGATTAAAGGTAATCAAGTTTTCCATTATTTCACTACTAAGATTCTTAGTTATTGTATTACATCTAATAACCAGGAAACCAGGCTTAGATTGAGGAAAATTCTTTGTTTACTGAATAATCAGTTAAATTGACACTCCAGCCATCATATAGACTTTAATGTCTCTGATAGCAGAGAGGGTCCCTTAAAATTTCATGTTGTCCCCCTACTGTGCATGAGCTTCATTCAGCCGTGATATATTTACCTCCAGTCAGCTCTAGCTCATGGAGTACTTTAATATGTATTATTCTTTAGCAGGAAACTGACTGAAAGCAAATCATGAAAGATGACTGAAATGTTTATAAATGAAAACAGATTGTTTTTTGTAGCATTGAGCTTTATTATCACTGATTCCATTATAAATACAAATACGATAAGACGCAAAGTATCCCGTAAAATATCACGATATTGACCAGTGTATACTGGGGATGGTGCGGCTGGAGTCATAAGAACACATCAAGCTTCTAAACTCCTAAATTTATAAAACACTATAACAAAATACAACATAATGTTTATGAAATCATCCCTTGATGATATAGCCAACTAGTTTGGAGTGGTGAGGATTAGTGTGCATGTAAGTGGTACAAACCTTGAGTTAAATTGCCATTCCAAACATTTTTTATGCTTTTTTTAATAATTTGTTTAAATCTTATTCTATTTTAAAATTTGAGTGCTTAAATGTAAATTTAAAGATTTAATTCCTTGTGTCCTATATTCCAAAAATTATGCTAATCCTATTGAAAGGCATCAAACACCTTGTTTTCTTTTGTAAGCCAGCCATAAAACATAACTTTCTAGCGGTCGTAACCCAGAGATTTGTGGAAAGATGCTCGCTACTCATGTTTTTATATAGTGGTTTACTAGTCTCATATAGAATATGTACTTAGTTTGGGCTCTTTTAAAAACAAAATTCTGATTTGAAAAGACACAAGGAATACGGGCCAAAAAAAGTCAGAAATCCTATACGTGTACCGTTTACTCAGGAGATGTTTGGAACCGGAGAGAAAGTTCTCTGGAATTCAGTGTCTGAGAAAAGAGATGACAAACAAAAAAATGTTTAATTCAGTTTAGAGGTTCTACTTTCATGGGGCTGACTTAGAAGTCCGAAGCTGTACGAAATAATATTCACAGCATTGTGTGCATGAACGTGCAGACAGGTGGCAGCTGCTGTATAGGGATACTTGACACTCACATGAAGTTGTTTAGCGTCACAAATGTTTAATAAAGAGATCGTGTTTATAGAAAATGATTACATTCAGAAATATTCTAAGGACAGTGACCAAATTATAAAACAGTGTATAGGCACAAAGGGTGATTTATTCACTAAAGGGAGAGCTGTAAGTTGAACTCCCTAACTTCATTCATTATAAAGGGCCAACATTGACAAGTCTCTCTAGCAAGAGCTGGCCCTGTGTAATGCATAATTCAACGAGTGAAGAGACTTGATTGAGTATGCATGGCCAGGGAATCCTGCACCTTGTTGGATCTTCACAATGTGTAGTGAACTCAAGGAGCTGAAACACAACTCTTCCACAAATTCTCCATTTAGTGAATAGACCCAAAAACACAAAAGAGCTGTTCCACATACAAATCATGTTGAGTTCAATGCATGTTGCATAATGTTTCTGAGCTGCTGTTTAATTGTGTCACGGAAGCCTCTGTGACTTGGGGGGAGGCTGTATTTCCCATTATAGACGGTGGACCCCTGGATTGCATTGCATACTTCCAACAGGTGACAGTGGACAGTAATTACAGTGCGATATCTGGTTCCTTTGTTTGGATTTATGTTTAAGTCACTCTGTACCTGATTAGGGGTACAGGGTGGCAACAGTGAGAGAGAGCCAGAGCTCTCTAGATCCCCAGTTTCCCCCTTCCTCCTGCCTGTGTGACCAATATTATTGGTTCTGATGGCAGGATTGTGTAAGTTGGTGTGGTTTTCTGTTATTACTAATTTGCATATGATCTGCATATTGCAATTTCCATATGATGTGATGCATTCTGGTCGTAACCCAGCCTATTGAAAGGCTCTTGGAGGCTGGTGGTGATTGTTTCCTCAATAAAGTCAGTTCCTGTCTTACTTCGATACGAGTCCCGTCTTGTTATTGGGGTAAGCCTCGGTGCTGCCCTTGTCAATGAGGTAAAGAACTGTATTGCTGTACTTCTGTATAGTACAGTGCCGCCGAGGCTCCCAAAGAGCTACGATTCCTGGTGTCTCCATCGCTAGTCCTGCTTGACGGTTGAAGTTTTGTGTTCCCGGAGGCCACGGGGAGAAGAAAGGATCGCCTGGCCCGTGTACCCAATCGAGGTACAGGTAGTTCCCGTCAGAAATTCTATATTATATCTATAAATGAAGTCTTTAGCTTGTAGTTGAATGCTCATGTTCTTTAGCAGTTAGGGTGCCACAGAGGACCTGCTAAAAGGCTAAATGACCATTCTATGTGTCGAGTATTATACACCTGGGACCTTCCTATTTTGTTATGTCAGTAACCAAATTAGCAGGACACAAACCATTTGAGGTTCTACTTAATATATCATGAGTTGCGATGCCTCAGCACAATTTGATTATTGTTATTGGATGGAATGCAGCATGAATGGATTTGCCATGTAACCTGACAGGATTTGAATGCCTTTTTGAAGCATTTGGTCAAAAGCCCTCTAATCCCTTCTGTAGTTATTCCAGGAAGTAAGTGGAAATACACAAAATATGCTGTACACAAAAAAAGTGTCTGATAAATCGTCTTTTAAAGACTCTTAAGGTTTGGAAGTGGTGTATAACAGTTCTATCCTGATCTGGCTGTTATTAGTGACACATTATTATGAATGATTACTGAAAGTGGAGTTCAGACATTTTGGAGATCTAAGATTACACGTCAAACCACAAGAGGTTTTTGATTTATTTAACAACTGGGAAAAAAACATAAAGATCAGAAGACCCACAATGAACAACTGTGTTTGTTTTTGATTATTTCTGCCTTCTGAAATTAAATTTATTGTTTCCAATCAAAAACGACAGCTTTTTGTTTCTCCATCATATGTTTGCATCATCCAAAAATAACATTTTGAAACCATACTGACAAATGCTTTAAACAACCGGGGTTGCTTAAGAACAAAACAATGAAACAAAATGTTTTAGAACACTATTAAGTGCTGGCTCTCACTCCGAAGAGTATCATGAAACTGTGCGCTTTACATTGTTTCCATGAATTATAAATCAAAAATGATAAATGTTAGTTTTAATATGAAAAAAATCAAAAAGTCATGTTTTGCTGTTTGAAAAGAAAAACATGTTTCACTTACTCAATCTTGTGATAACCGTCTGAAATGATAGCATGAAACCGCTATATTGCCTTTATTGAACCCCTTAAGAACCGGGATTTTTTTTTTAGGGCTTTCTTTCGATACCAGTATTTTATTTCAAAAATATTTTACTCGTCTCCAAAGACTAATGAAAAAATCTGCTAAATAAATTCTAATATTTGTCCTGAGTTTACTTTTATTCTAGGATAAAAGGTCAATTTTAGGATTACGCACGCATTTTTTCGACTTTTTATAAAATAGTTTCTTGGAACTGTGTGATTTCCCTTATGATGTAATGGGACATTATTGGAGCATTATTTTTTTTATATATTTTTTTATTTGTTCATTTTTTTGTCATTAAAGGAATGCGTTTCCATGACATGCCTGGCTTGACAATTGTTGTCAAGGGGTTAATGTTCCCTGCAGTGCCTGCACAGTTTGATTGTTATTTTTGGGAAGGGTTTGGACATTTTT
Organism: Spea bombifrons; assembly: GCF_027358695.1. Taxonomy (NCBI): domain Eukaryota; kingdom Metazoa; phylum Chordata; class Amphibia; order Anura; family Pelobatidae; genus Spea; species Spea bombifrons. Next base: position 17,974,337 of record NC_071089.1, on the reverse strand, counting down.
AATACAGCATTTAATTTTAAATGGGTTAAATTCGGTAGAATAGGGAGAACGGAAACTTTACTAATACATGGCGAAAAAGTAAATGCATACATTGACCAGGAATTTGATAATCTAGTTCTAGACTTAACTGACATTTTCAAAGTGAATGCTACAATGGATATCGGTACCGTATTATTACAATAGGAATAAATGATATGGTCCAATCAGATGAAACATTTCTTCAGTTGCTTTGGTCATTAAGACAACCAAAAAATATATTTTTTCTGAACAACCCATTGCTATAAATGAGAATATCTTGTAGAGATAACAGGAGGGAATGCAGTTTTCCCCTAAAACATTTAACTGCAATTAAACTAGAGAATGGAATTGTAAAGGAGGAGAAATGTCAGAACAAGAGGCCATAATCCAAAACTAGATGTTCAGAGACTTGGATATAATGCAAGTCCATTTCACTTTACTGAGAGGGTGGTGGATAAACACCTAACACCCTCCTGGCAGAAGTGGTAGAGGTTAATACAGTGGGGGAATTAAACATGGTATAAGCATATGGCTAATCTGAATCTAAAACAAGACCAAGTAGCGATTAAGGTCTGAGTCTCTACATCAGGAAAAATGGCCAACTAGATGGGCTGATTTTTATCTGCCATCAAGTTCTATGTTAGAACATTGTTCTCATAGCAATTACCTTGTTATACTTTTATATCATGTAATGTGTTGTTATTAACAAATAAACAGTTTTGTGATTTAACAAAATATAATTTAATAAAAGCAATTCTTTACAATGAAAGAAGAAAACCCTCCATAATCTCTTTACTGCTTTTTATTGTAGCACAAAAGAGAGTAACTTTTTTTTTTTTTTTTTTTTTTTTTTTTTTTTTTAAGGAAAGGGCTCACATATCAAAAAGACTTTGTTTCAATAGCCATCGGGCAGGAGTGGAATCCAAACGCAGAAATCAATATGACTAGATTTTGGTTACTCTGGGAAGTCTCTGACTTATCCCACATTGCCAGCAGAGATTACATCAATTGGGAAAGAAACTAGGCCAGGTCTTCCGAGATTTCATTGAACTGCGATACGTGTATCACGCTGTAGGATAAATGGATACAATCAATGTTCGTAATTGTTTAAATTAGACATAATTGCAGTGATTTATGAAACAGACGGTTATAAAATATGAAAAATTTAATGCACTGTAACACTTCCACAAAGCTTTGATATTATTCGTCCAGACTAAAGCACTTAATATAAAGATTAAAATATTTGGTGGATCGTAAGCAACATCGTCTAATAAAACAATGGTCTTTTTTATCTTAAAAAAATAATCTCTCTTCATGCTGGATTCATCCTAAAGCTGACATTATAATACATACTCCAGAAAACAAAACAGTTAAGATGTTAAGATACTAGCAATACTAAACCAGCCTAAAGGTCCCCAAAAACAGGGAAAAATAAAGAGTGTGGGGTTCAGATTTGTTTACCTCTGTAAACACCAGAATAATTTGTTTCAATTACCCATACTATTCTTTTAGATTGTAAGCGCATAAGCCCACCATGCTATTCATGAACGTTGTGTAAAAGTACCATAAAGCCGTTTAATCAGTAAACACATTTTACCGCGATTACTGTGGCTTTTAAGGCTGTAGGAACGCTGTGATGGACTCCTATCCAGCAAACATGCGCAGCTCCTATGAGGTATGAGACTAATTGAAAGCCTAAACTGTACAAGTTCAGGGCACCCCTGGCCAGCGCGCTTCGTATAATCACATGCACTGACGCGAGCCAATCAGAAGTGCGCAGGCGCAGTGAGTACCCGGCTTCGGTACAGACCTATAGGAGAGCGGGGCCTGCTGGGAGCAGAGGGAAATCGTCGCCGGCTTCCCGTGAGTGTGTTTTACCGTCCCACCCTGCCAATGTCCGTCTTTACGTTCACGTCTGGCACTTCCGCCCGCTCTCGGGGTGTCTGGTGCAGTGCGGCGTTCCAGGCTGCTAGTGTATGTGAAACCCTGGTGTTAATGCTCCTTAAATACGTCAGTTTCGTACATACATCCGCTTCTTTGCAGGATCATTAGCGATAACAGGTCGTGAAGTTGGACATAATGTTATATTTGAGCGGGAGTAGCTTGTGTATAAACGGGGTTTTCCGTGTAACCCCTCCCCCTCTATATGTATCAGGTAGACGGTGATGAAGACGTGTGTGTGCGGGATGTTACATCCTGCAGGCGGATTGTCACCGTGTCACATAACGTATGTTAACATTCGGTTAAGCGGCAGCAGCTATTCTCTCGTCATGGTGTCCTTTCTATGCCGGTGTATACAGGCTGCAGAAATCGGTCATCGGCCATTAATACAAATCTTCATCTTTTGATGAACTTAAGTGAATCACATGACTTTTTTTTTTTTGCGTGGGGATAATTAATGAACTGAGTTGCTATGAGGTTAATCTGAGTAGCTCATGCTTCTCTCTGCAGGGATTAATCTTCCCTAAAGCCCAGTTGATAGCAAATTGAAGTTCATCTGATCGCAACTCCTCGGGGCTTATTCACTAAAGGGAGAGTTTGCCAGAGAGTTGTTTCAGCTCTTTGCCTTTGCCATTCATTTTAAAGGGTTAATCCCAATAAGGTTCTGCCACAGAATGTGCTTGGCTGACCCTTTATAATGTATAGTTAAATCCGAGGGTCCCCCCCCCTCAGGTTTTCTCATCTACTGAATAATGCATTATACTGGGCTCACTAGTCCCCTTAGCAAGCGTTTGATTTTTATTAATATTCCCATCATATTCTGTAAAGCTGTACAATGGACAAGCAGGACACGAGAAGTACTGTTTCGCACTATTTGAACTTGTGTAAATAAGTGGAACCTACAGTGTATCAGTGTATAGTTTCTATTGTTCTTAAATTTATGAAATGTGTAATCTGGAAAATTCTGTGCCACATGGATGTTACAAAAGCGATTCTATGTATCACAGGTTCATTTGATGTATGTTACTTATAAATGGATTATTCAATTACTTTTATTTTTTTTTTATTCCAGCTGTTCTATAGGATGAAGAATGAAACAAACGTTATTTATTCACAGAGTGGAGGTGTCCTAGAAAACAAGTAAAACATGTGCGTATAATATTCTTTTCCACCTGGAATCATAAAACCGAGTGTTAAATCCTAGTTGTTACTCACATGTTTACACAAACTCACACGTGACTTTTGGCTCAACATCACCAGGGCCATTAGACAGTTTGAAGACATTTAGTTTGAGTGCAGGATGTACCTGTGTGTGTATATATATAATATATATATATATATATATATATGGACTTCAGATGGATTTTAAAAGGTTTATATATAGAGAAGGGAATAGTAATATACCTTACATACACATAGAATACTCGTAACACAATTATTGACACCTTAGGTAAATATGAGCAAAGAAGGCTGTGGAAAATTTGTCATGTTTAACATTTTCATCTTTTCTTCAAACAGTACACACAATTACTCTGCTCTCATGGATATCAAACAATTACAAATACAACATAAGTTTATCCAAAAAAAAAAAAAAGAAAAAATGTTAAATATATGTGTGGCACAATTATTGGCACCGTTTTAGTCAATACCTCCCTAGATAACAGCTCTGAGTCTTCTATAAGGTCTGGTGAGGTTGGAGAATACATGGCCAGGGATCTGAGATCATTCCTCCATACAGAATCTCTCCAGAGTCTTCAGATTGCGAGGCTGATGCTGGTGGACTCTCCTCTTCTGTTCGCCTCACAGGTTTTGTATGCGGTTCTAGTCAGGGGACTGTGATGGCCATGGTAGGACCATGATTTTGTGGTCAATAAACCATTTTGTTTTGATTTTGATGTATGTTTTGGATCATTGTCCTGCTGGAAGATCCAACCATGTCCTATTTTAAGCTTTCTCGATTGAGGCAGTCAGATGTTCATTTAATATCTGTTGATATTTGTTAGGATACAGGGCATCATGCACTCTAACAAAATGTCCAGTTCCTCTGGCAGAAAAACTGTCCCAAAACATTAAAGAGTCACCGCCATATTTAACGGTGGGTATGAGGTACTTTTCCATACAGCTACCTCTCTGTGTGCGCCAAACCCACCACTGGTGCTTATCTCCAAAAAACTCTAACTTTGTTTCATCTGCCCGTAGAACTCGATCCCATTTGAAGTTCCAGTAGAGGCTTTTTTCTTGAAACCATTCCAAACAGCTTGTTCCTTCCAAACGCCTCTTCACAGTGCGTTGAGACAGTATAGACACGCGTCCTCTTCCAGGTTGATTTATAACAATTCCAGTTGACTGGAACTTCCTAATTATTGCCCTGATGGTAGAAATTTTTATTTTGAATGCTTTTGCTATTTTCTTATAGTCATTTCCAATTTTGTGAAGCTCACAACCTTTTGCCGCACATCACGGCTGTATTCTTTGGTCTTGCCCATTTTGATGTATGACTAAGGGAATTGGGACTGTGTGTTTCCTAATATTTATACCCCTGAGAAACAGGAAGTGATGGTTAAGCAATTTCCTGTTCATAGTCACCCAGGTGTACTAAGAGTACTTCAAATATATGTTTCTCATATGAATTCAGGGAGGTGCCAATGATTATTTTATTTTTTTGGATAAACCTGTGTTGTTTTTACAATAATCTGATATTATATGCATGAGAACGGAATATATTTGTGTATTGTTTGAAGAAAAAATCAAAATGTTAAACAATAGACAATTTTCACAACATTCTTTACTCATATTTACCAAGGGTGCCAATATTTGTGGAGGGAACTGTAAATAGACTACACGTACTCATAAAAAGTTACTAGTTGCGTAGATACAATAGTAATAAGACATTACAACAATGTATTTTTAGATTACGTAATGTCAGTTTTTTGTAGTAAACCATAAAATAGTTATTTCTCTTTATGTTTTAGGTGCGCAGCCAGAAAATCCGACTCCTGGGTATCATCATGCGTTTCCCAGGAGTTCTGTGATAACTGACAATCACCATGGAGAAGGCTTTCAATTCATCAGAAACTTTGCCTTCTAAATCATCTCAGGTTGGAAGCAGAAAGGAGACCGAATCAGCCAAAGAACTGGAATCCAACAAAACCCAGGGCCAGAAACGGGTGGGCTTTGTGCTGGTGCACGCAGGTATTACGGCGCAGACGCCGAAATGTTAAGCTTTACTGCACTAGTTTCCAGCATTCAGAAGTTTTTATCTGTTTGCTTATATAACGGAACACTTCAATTTAGGTTTATTTTGGTACATTGAAAACCCATTGGTTGCATAAATATTCCACTCTCCCACACGGTAATATTTCGTAGAGCTGCCTTTTTTTGTAGGCGTTTTTGACTAAGTAGGAAGCAGCTTTGCACTCATGAATTGAGTGATTGTCACATTCTCCTTGGTGGGTTTGCTCGGGGTCGATCACGATGGCTGGATCTTGCTTGTGGATGGCTTTTTTTGGAAAAGTGGGTCTGGTATCGGTACTTTTACTGTGCCACTTTTTGTCCTTGAGCTGCTCCAATGTAGTTTGGATCATCATTCTGCTGAAGGCTATGTTTGCTAATGAACTGAAAGCAGGTTGTCTTGTAGGCACCGCTCGGTTACCCCCTTCGCTTGGTGAATAAATCCAAGCAGTCAGAAATACCATGCAAATATACATGTATGTGTGCATTTCCAGACAAAGCCTGGGCACATGTTCACAGGGATCTACACCAGCACATGGCTTTATTTATTTTATTTTTTAAACTTGTGTTAAACTTCAACAACCACTGTGTTTCTTGAAACATTAACGTTCTCATTTTTTTTTCTTATACAAATTCCCACACGCTAAAAAAACTCTGCTTTTCCAATTAATTCCAGAATAAGTTTAGTAGTTATTTGTGAAATAAATGCCAAATATTTTGTTTTATATGTAGGGTTTTATTTTTTTTAAAAAGTATCAAACTAATGGAGAACATATTTATATACTGCTATGCAATTAATACATTGAAGGAGTTTAAACATGCTTAAACAAAACACAAGTCTTTACAGCAGGAAAAATGAGAAATGAGCAGACTAGATGGGCCAAATAGTTATTTGTCATCAAATTCATTGTTTCTATGTAATAGAATCCTAATTCTCATGGAAAACTGTCTAAATAAAACTTAAAGCCGGCATTGTGAACTAATATGAGTCTATTGTTCTACTAAATCATTGTGTTTCTTTCTTTTTTTCCCTCTTTCTTGCCGCAGGTGCCGGTTACCACTCGGAGTCAAAAGCAAAGGAATACAAACATGTATGCAAACGAGCGTGCAAAAAGGTACTCTTCTACATGTAGTCAAACAAAGTACCAGGAGACCGGGACGTGGCTGCGCTGGAGTCCCAAAGGGATTATTTTGTTCTCAGCTTTGCCCAGTACTGTGATTTGAAGCATGAAAGCAGATGAGTTAGTTTGTTATTGATACGCTGTTTGAAATGAAGTAGATACACTTTTAGACCTCTACAGACCCAATTTAATACTATGTTTAAAAGTGAATCTGTAGGTCATCATGTGTCATAAAAATAAATTATGCCACTAGTAAGTTTCGATGGAGTAATATCAGTTAAAAAAATAAATAAATAATAATAATAATAATAAAATATATATATATATATATATATACACACACATATATATAACATATGTTAACTAGTTACAATAAAATAAATGGAATGGATATGCTGTATAATATACATACTTGACTTGCAAAGGTATAAATCCCTCTTGCCAACTCTCATTACTAAAGTAAAAACCGTCCCTTGCAATTTTATTCTGTAGGACATTTTATTTTAAATCTTTGACACTGAAAATGGTAAAGTGACTGGTTTTATTTCTCCGTATCATGTTGGGGATACGGTGTCCATCTTTTAGTTAACTGAAAACCGAGTAAGAATATATATACGTATTAGGAATATAATAATAGTAATCCCAGAGGTGTTTGTTTCAATTCGGTGCATGCTGCTGTTAATGGAAATGGTTTAATGTTTTAAAATACCCCGCTGACAGTTTCTGACGTTATGAGCTGCTGAAATAATGTGTAGGATTAGGATGGAAACATGAAATGTCCTTAGTGAGCAGTGCAGTCCAGCACAATTATACAGTTTAGGTTCCTGGGGATTTAATGCCTGCTCTGTCGTCATTCTCGCAGTTGGTATAAAGTCACCACTTCCAGCCGTTGTCTCTAACAAAAACCCTAAGAGTGCAAATCCCTGTGTGCTGTTCTACCGCACACAACCCTCACAATGTGAAAGTAATTGGGGGGGAAAATGGAAAAGAAGTATAAGAATTCACATATTTTACCTAACCATGGCCAGCTTACCTTTATCAGCGGAGCTTGGCTCCACTCCCTCCTGCATAGGGTGCATGGCTAGCACTAGGAGTGTGGGGGCTAAATGCCCCTTCCTTGATTCACAGCCACCATAGTATATCACTGAACATCGGGCAGCTGGCATTGCATGATCCATTAAAGCCTGAGTGCCATGTGACACAAGAACAAGAGGTGCTTGTACATATATTATATATACAGTGAATGTTTTTTTTATATATATATATATATATATATATATATATATATATATATATATTGCACTATGTAAATGTGCTCCTGGCCAAAATCTGAGGTATTGTTACGCTTTGTCTCTTCACTAAAGGGAGAGTTGTGTTTTTCCTCGACTTCATCGTATATTATGAAGCGCCAACCCCAATGAGCTTCTGTCATATGGACAATTTGGCTGGCCTTCTATAATGTATAGTTAAATCAGCACGATTTCTTCTGTCTCCTTAGTTAATTATACAGGGTCAGCTCAGCCCTTTTTGCAGGCTATTAAGAGTGTTGGCCCTTCATAATGAGTAGTGAAGGTAGGGGGTTAAAAACCACATTTACCCATTTAGTGAATAGACCCCACTGTCAGAGTAGTTAATGTGTTATGCCGTCACCTGCTGTAAATGTATTTGCACCTTGTGTTTATGTGCTTACCAGTTTATTTCTTACGTTAAAGGGTTTACCATTAATTAACCCCTTAATGACAAATGTACGTGTACATGTACAGGCTCAAAATGCATTGTTTTCAATGGGTTTAGGGACCGCCCATTGTCCTTAAGGGGTTAAATATCCTTTTTTTATTTTGGCATCTTGTGTGTTTACCTACTATATTTATCAATGGAAAAAGCATCAGAAGGGGCGCAAGAAAACAGGCCTAAAAATAATGTAGCCTTGGTGGTCCACATGTTTATCTACTGTCATCATTATGCGTTCCTTTCCATGTTAATATCTCAAGTTCCACCTAGGGACAAATGAAGTTTTGAATTAAAATAGTTAACCAAATGTTTTTCTTTAAGATGTTTTCAGTTTCCCGATGGCAGTAAAGGAGTATCTTGTGCTAAGTGATTTTTTTTCTTCTTCTTCTCTGTGTGTAATTTAAATTGCACACACATGCATTACACATTAGAGAAGTATGCGGCTCCATTTTTGGAAGGAACGAGACACCAGTGTACTAGTTTTTGTCTTACAAGAGCAATTTATTGCATAACCTGTGCCGCCTCTCTCAGCGTGGAGAAAAATATGTCCTTTTGGCCGATGCGGGAGAACTAAAGCAAGTTTCTTTAATAGGAAGTCTGAGTTTCTGCCTTGCTTCGGAAGCCAGCGAGAAGTGTAATTTTGGCAAATGAGGAGACGTTTATGGCACCGAAGACATAAAGAAGAATATTTATGGGAATCGGGGGGAAAATTTTGTAATGAGTAACTATTTTTTTTTTTTTACTAGACTGGCCATTCTTTACTAAAGCAATATTTCCTGTTCATACTCACAAATGTGTGAGCAGCTTGACCTTCGTGTTATGGAACGCTCAGTCCACATCCGTCCAATTTTGCGATAACTTAGACAGTGAATCAGAACTTTAAATCAAGATGTTAACATGCCAGACTTCTATTAATCCCATCGAGCTTGGAGGGCAGGTTTCCCAAATGGAATATTTTATTCAAGAATAATTGAGTGCTCGTTTCGGGTTCATTTTGTTTTATGCGTGTATAATTTGGTGATGCGGTCACTTTTTGTTCCTTCGGCGGATTTTATCATTTTTTTCCTAATGTTCTTAGCACCTTTTTTATGGTTCATAGCAAAGGTCACTGTTAGGGCCAAACGCATTACCGCACCTGACGGCATAACAGAGAAAATGCACATTCCCCTCCTGTACAGGGTATTGAAGTCTTCTCGCCTTGGAAGTGAAGCACGTTATCCATATGACAGTGGCTGACCATCCAGACATATCATTTTGCTGTCATCCTGTGTTGTTTGGATAATGTATAAAGTGGAAAAGCAACGCTGGGTAGCTGAGCTTAAACTGATCCACTGACTTCCACAATATTATTCTGCTTTTCTCTATTTGGCAGAACCTTGGGTTGAAAGATGACACCATGATACCACCTGCATACCTTCCATGTCTTATATCCAAGTATTTACATTTCATACAAACAAGGAATTAACAAACAAGATGGCTTGTCTGTTATTTTTGTGGTAATGATAGATAATGTAGTGTTCTCTGATGTTCAATAAGTTGTGCTTATTGCTTGATAATAACTCCTACTGTCTTTTCCTTAACAGGCAATAGAAAAACTGCAGGCTGGGGATCTTGCTACAGATGCAGTGACTGCAGCTCTAGTTGAGCTAGAGGTTGGTATAAAGTGCTTTGTCTCACCCCTAGCATATGATGTGATTTATATGTGTGTGTGTATACTGTATTTGCTCAATTATAAGAATTATAATTATAAGTTTAATAAAAACTATGATTGGAAAATTATTTTATTGTTTATTTCCTTTTATTTGCCAACCTGCTCCCAGTTAGGCACATCTGCCCCCCCCAGATATGCTTTATATGCCACTCTGCCCCCTCAGAAATGCCAGATACCCCCCTATATGCCACTCTGCCTCCCTGATATGCCCTTTAACCCCTTATTTGTCGATACCCCCTATATGTCACTCTGCCTCCTTGATATGCCCTTTAACCCCCTATATGCCACTCTGCCTCCGGAAGGTCATGTGATGCTGGCGCTCCATCATAGAAGCCCCCAGAGGAAGTGACGGCAGCAGCAAAGGCTGCCAGAGAGAAGGATCCGGGTCCCCTGCAGCGCTGCGAGGGATCTGGACCTTAGTCTTGTAGTCAGACCTCTATTTGAGGTCTGATTAGAAGATGACCTTGACTATATTATATTATTTGATTAGGTTACATATGTTATCCATGTTGTGAACCTACAGGACTGTACAAACATGTTAAGGCTTGTCTTGAGTTATTTGTAAAATGTTATCACTAAAGCATAATAAGCTATAGATTGTACTCAGACCCCCTGGGCTGATGGTGTAAGTCATGTTCTGCGTAGTAGAAATGTGGGCACTTAATTTAATTCCTGGTTAGGACAAAGATAACCAAAGACAGGAGATATGCAGACAAATACTTCCAATGCCGTAGGATGTGCAGTTGAGTCATTTCATGGCGACTCCTTTCTATGTTTTTGTTGTGTAATTGTCTTTGTGGTCAGGCAAAATTTGTTCCAGAAGACTTGGCATCTTAGTAACCTCTATAGCATTCCATAGTTGTAGTAAATTTTTTATTGTTTGCTTACTGGGGAATGACGACCTGGGTCTGTGGAATTTTTTTTTTTAATAATGGACGGTATGGGATGAGGCTTAATTGCCCTTTTGCTTTAGGCAGAGGAGAAAATGTTTTTTTTTCTTTTTTGGGCATGTCAATTTAATGGCAGACATACTCTTTCAATAAACAATACAATCATAGGATCCAGTGATCTATTTAAAAAAGACTTAAAACCATAGTGATTTAGATACATGGAGCTGAAATTGGCTTTGGAATCATGTTTGTAATTGATTTTACACATTTAAATTGTATTTCTGTGTAAAAATCCTCAATTCATATTTTTTTCCTTTTTCTGTAAAATTGTTCCATTTTTGTAACTGTTCTCGAACATCTTTTATACCTACCGATATGACGCAATTAATTGCTTATTTGAAAGTTTATTGTGGATTTGTTAAAATTCTCTGATCTAATCTAATCTGTCCTGTTTGAAAGTAACCATATAATCTACCCTCTCCTTGCAGGCCCCAAAAATCATATATGCAACTGTTCAAAAGTTTGGGGTCTTCTAGCAGTTTTAATTGAAAACAAGAAAATTCGTAGCTGTAACATAATTACAAAAATTTTCTAACCATCAATTAAACGTTTAAACTTAAACTTGTTATCAATGTCTACACTGTATTGCTGATCAGTTTCATGTTACGTAATTCTCCGATTATAAGACAGCCCCCCCCCCCAAATTTGAGTATTAGTTTAGGAAAAAAAAGAAAAAGCCTGAATATAAGAATACCCTATAGGAAAAAAGTTTTACTAGTAAATATTAATATACATGTAAACTATTTTTTATTTAATTTGCCACTCTGCCCCCAGACTTACCAATGCATCCTCAGACTTTCCGCCGTGCTCCACACTCCCTGGTGTATAGTGGGGCAGCTGGTGGATGTCTGCGCGATGTACGTCGGCAACCTCTGCTGCTGCCCGGCATTTCCACCAGAGCTTCCATAGCTCCGTCATAAAAGGTCATGTCTCGCTGGCGCTCCGTCATAGAAGCCCCGGCGGAGGTCTTCCCAAAACTGCCAATCGCTAAATTAGAAATAATTCCATTAAAGAGCTGATTGCAAAGCCCTTTCTTGAGTTCTGTGAAGCAGTTTGGTTTTAAGACTTAGAACCTTCACAATATTCTTTGCAAGAGAGATGCCTTCTGTCAGCCGAGATGCTTCTTTAATGTTTTAATAGAAATCTTGTGTAACTATCGAGCAGGAGGCTTGTGCCACGCTTGTAAAAATCCAGGAAAATCAATCCCACACAATGGCTGTACTGTTGAAAGGCCTTTTTGTAACGCACGTCATTGATTGCTAAAACACATTTTTGTGTTGAATGAATGAAGTAAATATATTTTCATGTATACCTAATGGTCCTGTTCCAACAGAAAAATATTTTACCATCAAGGCCTTTGCTCTTGAATGTAAAAGTATCACTTTTGTTATAACTCTTAGGGGCTAAATGCTCATTCTTTCACCTTCACACGCTTCTTCAACACTACCTGAATATGTTAAAACACCATTTTAGGGGTTCATCCCCACATTCTCCTCTGTGTGAGCAATTATTTTAAAACTACTTTCTCCAGTTTTACCAGAACATGTCCAGTTTACAGTTTATCTATATATATACATATGCACATGAGGAATTCTGTATTAATATTAAACTCTGGAGCAATGTGAAGCAATCACTATAGCAACCAAAGGAATGCGCATACTGTCTAAAGTTTGGAAACGTTCTTTATGCCTTCCCTCATTGTAACTTTATAGTTGGGACGTGTTGCCTTGTGTACCGACTACACAAACATAAATAAACCTTTGGGGAACTCTACCCTTTTCATCTTTGATTTCCCTCTAATACATCATTTATATTGTGATAATGCATTGAAAACATGCCTTTTGATCAGACGAACCCCACTTAAATATTAATGAATGAATGAATGAACCCCACTGATCTTGTTTGTTAGTCACATGCTTGATTTTCAGACATAGGTATATAGAGCGCATGAACTGATTAGTCCAAAAAGACTTCAACTACTACACAATATATATGGTTCACATGTGTGACCTCAGATGTGCATCCAGCGGGGAAGAGATTGCTGTTGGGAAGCCTCAGCTTGTGTATTTGTTGTTTGATTACTTTGTGCTTCTTTATTTTTCTGTTAATCAGCAATTGCGGGAGAGGAAGTATGGCCTTTGTTTCTCATTTGAGGACCTAAAGAACGTTCTGTTAGCTCTATTTCATACACAGTCTCATTTTTAATCTTTTTAGATGATCCCATTTACGAATTCGATGTGGAAGAGCACGATCCTTCGGGCTTCCTTCACAGAGTCTAAACAAGGACATTAAAATAAAGCGCATTTAAACATTTTGAATTGTCTGCGATATATACTATATAATCTTATTTCTAGACCGCATTCATCACCTCTAATTAATTTTGAAAGCTTAGAAAACATGATATACGGACACTTTATTGCGTTCCTCATACGATAGTAAGTAAAAACATATTGTGTTAGTTATAAAGCCAACCCTGGTACGGGTCTGGTGAAAAGTGCTACATTTTTGTCAGTAAAAGCATTCCATTGAACCAACCCCTTCTTTCCTTGTGATGGACCTACATGTTGCAATTGTAACAGAATTGCTCCAACATGCCATGCATGGTGTAATTATTTAAAGGGACAGTTTAATGTCTCTGGCATCCCCCACTGCAGAAGAATGCATATTAAAGTACTCTGCACACAGCTAAACCTATGCATTAAAGGTTCATGATTTAGATCATGTAGCCAAATTTAAAAGTGCCTTCTGAATGGTTCTGTATTGTAAAGCCGTAAAGAGCACTCCAACCCTATTTCATATTTAATATTGGTGTCCTTTCTGCGTGGGTTGCAGTGCATTTTACTACGTGTATTTCTTGCAGGAATTATTCAGTTGTAGAAATGAGAATGAGACTTTGGTTTTGAATTAATCCACCAGCTACCTTCAAAAGTAGGGAGCATTCATCTTGTACATGCAATGACTTAGGGCCTAGAGCGGCACCAGTCCCCCTGGTACCAAACTGGTTGGCAGATCACCCCCCCCGTGTCCCGCTGAACAATGGGCCGGTTACAAGGGAGATTGCTGATCTCCAAAAAAGCGTACAGCATACTCCTTCAGTAGAGTCAGCCGGGGAGGAGAAGAAATTAATGAACGTACTTCCAATATTCATTAAAGAAATAACTTTTCAGAAGGAGACCCTCTTTCTTTACGTTTCTCTCTGCTTCTAAGATTCTGTTACTTTTCTATAGTAGGTTGTTTGCAGAGAAAGATTTATGTATCTGGTTTTCTTTGATTTGTGCATTTCTTTAAAATTGGCCACTTTTCTTATTAGGTTATGGCTCTATTGGGAGATTAAAATGTTTAATTTTTGCCATATGTAATGTACGGCAATTTTGAATCCCAGATTTATATTGTAAGTTATTTGTAAGATCTTCATACCAAGAGTCATGATGTCATCTGTGGTTTAATTGTTTCTTCACATCGCGTTATGTATTGAACAGCGATGGCTTAGGACAGGTGATAACACTAAATGTGTTGGGATTCATGTTTGGGTTCATGAAGGCCTCAAATAAGGAAAAGTATTCTTATAAGCAAAGTGTGCATGTGTATGTAATATATATAATCTGAATCATTTTAAACATTGGCTTTATAGCACAGTTGTATTATAATAATTGATTTATCTTGTTTTATATGTTAAATTTACTCTGTTCTCTACATTTAGGATTCTCCTTTCACAAATGCAGGAATGGGGTCAAACTTAAATCTTTTGGGTAAAATAGAATGTGACGCCAGCATAATGGACGGCAGATCTTTAAGCTTTGGAGCAGTGGGGTCACTGAGTGGTAAGACCAATAAATGTATTATTTTGCGTTATCGCACCATTGTGAGCAATCCGTATTAATTAGAAAAAGTTGTGGGCTAGTTAGTAAGTTGACACGGAGATAATTGGGATGTAATTCCTCATACAATCTCCAGGGTGCTTAGAGTAACAAGAATTTTATGAAGCATTTAATCCTTTTCTGTGTTCTTGTATGGAGTTTCTCTGCATTCTCTTCTTGTAAATGTTTTTTGGACGGGATTGGATGGTAGACATTTAGTGTGTGGTCTTCCACATGTGTTTTGCATATCTTATTTACAGGGCTACTTGCTGTACTTACTGTGCCAGGTTTAATGTTCCCAGCCGTCCCCCGATCACGCATCGCTTGGGTAATGCCATTGTATTTTAGAGCTTCTGGATTCAAGGAGAAATCTGCCTTTTGGAGTAGAGAAGGAAGTTTCCCTTCATTGAGGGTTTTGCCTTCTTTTGGATCAAACGCAGGAAGAATAGGTAGAAGGGTTGAGCTTGATGGACGATTTTCCTATTTTATTTTTTTCAACCTAAATTACTATTTAACTATGTATATCCCACATTGCACTGCACTGTTATCCGGACAGAATTCCACTCTCTTGACCAAATCATTATAGTTATGAACCCTGTGATATGAGATTTGAGAGATATATTTAAAACATGGAACATATGTATTAAAGAATCCAGAGAGAGCAGCCATCATAACTATTTATTTGTCACAGGTGTGCATAACCCTCTTCCTTCCTGTTAACCCGTTCCTTCCCTTTAGTTACGTTTGATTTTAAAGGATTAGAAAGTGAGATGTTTATCTAGCAGAGTAACAGTCATTCTTGAGTAAATGTGATTATACAATAAGCTGCACAAGTCAGCGTGTTTTAATTGCCTATTAATTGCTTATGAACGTATATGAATGTTAATACATATATAAGAAAACCATATAGTGGTATTTATAGTATTTAAATCTTATTTTCCTAAAGGAATCAAAAATCCAGTGTTGGCGGCAAACAAGTTGCTCTGTGAAGGACAGAAAGGAAAGCTCTCAGCGGGCAGAATTCCTCCCTGGTAATTCATATGTTCTAGGTTTAGACTTCAAGGTTTAATATGTGTATAATTTCCAGATTTCCATTATCCCTTTCCCATGAGTTATGTTTTTTTTTTTCTTTTCACTTTGTTAGTTTGTTCGCAGGACACTTGTGAACAAATCTTTGGGAACGTCTTGTCCAATGGTTGATGTGCAATGTATTAATTGCCTGCTCTCTTGACGCTTGTATGAATACTTTGGACATTACATGTTCTTTATTCCGTGTTCTGCCGTAGGCAGCAAAACATTGAATGTCCAATTTGAAATGCACAATATTTTTAAGTAATGATCCTTTGTGTCCTACTTTGGCTTAGTCTTATTTGGGTTTCTCTTTTTATGTAGTGTTCTTGGAAAACAGTCTTTTTTTTTTTATTTTTATTTTTTTTACTCTTCTAATTTGAGTCTTTATCTCCGTCAAAGGAAAAAACTATTTTTTGGAAGATGTTGGATCGATGTTCGAATACCTTGGAAGGCATATAATGCAATTTAAAAACATTTGCCTGACAAAAAAGAAAACTTCCAGAAATAATAAGTTAAAATAAATTATTAGCAAAAAGCAATGCTTTTGAATAGTACAGAGGATTTTTTTTTTTGGTTAATGGCTTTATTCAGAAAAACTATTGGCGTTGTCTCTTTAATACTGTGATTCAGCTCTCTTTACTTGGCCAGTAAAAACACAGCTCGTATACCTTGTAACAACTGCTTGATATTTAATATTTCTAGAGCATGACCAGAATCTTAAGCTTCCAAAATTAAATGTAGGGAAATATGGCTATGCACGTTGTAAGTCATGCTCATGTTTCCACCAATCTTATGATCGGCTCCAACTGTCTGATTTTAGTAATAATCGAGTCAAAGATCAAGTGTTACTATATCCTCGTGTTAAGTGCCAAACGGGGTTCTTTATCAACGACTTGTTTGTTCCGTGTTTAGTTTTTCAACAGTTATTTGTTACGCATTTATTTTTTGTGCGTTTCTCCATTCTATAAATGTTGAACATGTGGAGAATAACTTTTCTCACCCAGTTCTTGAGGTCTAAAGAAATGTCTATACTTAGCACAATATGTTCAATAATTCCAATTCTAACTTTAGAAACCCTTAGGCTCTCGTGTGCCCAGGACATCGAAAAAAGGAGAAAGTTACAGTAGCAGATATATAAGCGTGCTTACAGTATAAATAATTAATACAGATGTTTAATTACATTTTATGAAGTTAGGCATAGCTTTAATTTGTATTTATTTATTACTGAAGATCCATTGTACATGGAGAGGACATACACGTGTTTAACAGTGATCTCTGTGGACAAATAACATTGTATATTTTTAAAGCCGGCCTTTGGCGTTCCGCGATGGAAGAAGTAGAAGTTACATGGTGTTTTAGCTGCCTGTCACACCTACACTACCGCTCAAAAGGTTTAGAGTCACTTTGCTGTTTTCATGTTACTTAGTTACATGTTACTTTCAATTAAGTTGACTTAGTGAACACAATGTGTCATTGGAACACATGATAAAGGGCCTCTGTACACTTATGAGGATATTCAATTAAAAATAAGCCTTTCCAGCTACAACGGTTGTTTATAACATTAACATCTATACTGTATTTCTGATTCATTTGGTGTCATTTTAATGGACAAAATGTGCTTTGATATAAAAAGACACTTCTAAGTGACCCCAAACTTTTGAATGGTAGTGCATATGGCATACATTTTAATTGTAGAATCAAATCGTACACCCTGGTTATCCCATAAAATGTATTTGTTATTCTTGAAACATAGTTCACCGGTGGGTTATCTTTGTAGCTTTAGCATTTCTATTGAACAAAATCCTCACATCACAGCGCCGGGACATATCGGAAGCGCCTTTCTATCTGTAGTTGCTGTTTTTATATATATATAATTTTTTTTCCACGTAGCTTTATTAACGTTAGCATACATTTATTTCTCCTTTCACATGACCTTGGCTGAAGAGCCTCATTTTACGTAACATTTACTGCACCAGCAGATTCCAGATTACAATATTATAAACCATGTACAGTTTGACAGTAACATATCATCATATGCCGAGAACGACTGCTACAGAACAGTCCCTGCCCTTGTGAGCTTTCAATCTATTAACATTCAACAACACAAAATCAGTGTTGGATTATAAATAGCCGACAGGTACTACTACAGTCAGTAACACAAGTAATATGTCTGTGTTCTTTGTATTTGCAATGTGAAAATGCGAACGCAAATGTTGACTGCCTTCTACCATTACCTGTATTCATCTTTGTTTTAAGTAGTCAAAGATGCTTTGGAGTTGTCAGTTGTCATTTTTGACTCACCTGTAGAGCCTCAGCATCGAGATGTCTGTTAGTGATCAAGAACCCTTCACTGTAGATTTTAAATTACACAAAGCCCACATTTCCAATCGCTTTTTTAAATTTATTCTTAGGATCTAGGCAGCTCTGTTATACTTCCAATTCACGTTTTGTGAGCATGATTTGTGTCCGAAGAGACCAGGTTGTTTCCAAAAGTACTGGCTTAATATTTCATCACTTCGAGTTCAGGCCAGGAGAGTAGAAGTGCCAACCAGCCTCACTTTGCCAGCTAGATGACAGACTTCGGCTCTCAACAGCACCATTCAGCTCCAATATCCTGAATCTCTGCATATTTTACAGATAATATATCTTTATTTAAAAAAAAATACTTTCCTTGGGTCATCAACAAAAATGTGCAGCCCGTGTGCCAGAAAGCATACTTTATGGTTATTAAAATTGTTGAAAGGAAGCCGGCAATGCGTGTGCACCTAACACAGGTTTCATTATTTCACTTGCGGAGAGGCGTCCAAGCTTTGGTCCATCCGCCATATAGGTCTGATAAAGTTCAAGGAGGTGGGCAGCTTTGGACACACAAATATGTGTAGCGTGTTGCAAAAGGCTGGCGGTCGGCTACTCACTCTATTTAGTGTTTGTGTTTTCTTTGGTTGGTTGGTTTTTTACCTGCCCATTCAGGATCACTGTAATTCCTTATAATACCTTATATTATGATTATAGTGCGGGGTTCTGCATGTGTGAGCTTACAATGAATAAGAAGGTTGGGGAGGAATGAGACTGAAGGAGGGCTAGTAATGCGGCGATCTCAAAGGTAAGGGTTTCTAGTAAGCATTTAAAGTGCGAGTAAGTAGACGAAAGTTTGACAGAACAGGGTAGAGAATTCCATGGAATAAGGAGAGCACCAGGTAAAATCCTGGATAAGTGGGAAGAGGGGATTATGGTGGAAAAGAGAAGCAAGTTGTGGCCAGAGGCTATACTACGCTGAAGACAAGTGATAGAGATTCCATTTAATTACACAGGGTTAGGGAAGGCAGAAAATGGGATAAGAAAATGAGTCAGGCAGGGGTGTTCCAGATAGATTGGAGTATTTCAGGAAGACATTCAGGATACATTGGAGAGATATCTTGCAGGTGAAGACTTTAAGATTTGTTGAATGACTGGATGTGAGAGGTGAAGGAGAGTGCGGAATCTCATGTAACACTAAATCTTGGGTTGCTGGCAGGCAATTTTTTTCTGCCTGTCTAAACCAAAACATTTTGGAGAAAAATAATCCCAATAAATAATATTTTAATGTTCCTACAAAATTTGAAGTTAAACCATTCTGTCTTTGTGTATAGCTTCCTAGTTGGAGATGGCGCATTTAAATGGGCTGTGGATCACGGAATACCTACCTGTCCTCAAAATATCATGGCTACAAGTAAGTTGTTGATGTAACCTTTAATAAAAAATGTGTGACATTCTGGTGAATTGTTAGTGTGTCGTTCCGAATAACGTGCATCTTCCATATGATATATGGAGGGACGGTCATGCTTTGAACACAAATTCTTCTCTGAAATTTTCTGCTCTGAATAACATAGACTTGTGCTCAGCAAAAAAATAAGGCTATCTCTATTCTCCATGGGGTAAACACTCCTTTAACATATACAGTGTGATGTTTGTATAAAGGAAGAAGAATGTTATAAGAATCAGCAATTCTTCTACATAGTGGGAAGTATATGAACCATGAATCGATAAGCATTGAATCTTTATACAATTCGTAAGAGTTGTTTTCTTTTTTTTCCTCCCTTTTCTTTGCTCTGATTTCAGCATACTTTCTGATGATCCTGTGTGGGATTTGATTAAAGAATGTACCTTAATATTTATGATATGTAAATACAACAGAACTCCCTTGAAGAACAATGGTGTGACAGCCTTTTTTATTTCGTAAAGAAAACATTCATTTTTTCTTTTATAACGGTGTTAACAGTGAACATGCATTTTGTAGTGGCTGTTCTCATTTAATGACAGGCCAATAATGTGGAGCAAGTTTATGAAGCGGGTTGGTAATATGGACTTGGGGTGTTAATGGAACTTATTATATTCTGAGACCTTTAGAGGCAAGAAAAGATGAATACAATATAATAAGTTCATAAGAAAACCTTGAGAAGAACCATTGAAAGAATAATCAAAGTAACAATGGAGGAAACCATTTTCACCTTGGATAAACTCGTAGGCCTTGTTTTCCTGCTCGCTAATCTAAATGCCCTGGTGACAATCCCGCAATGTGAGGTTGCTTTGAACCCAGATTTACAATAGAAAATTTAAAAGGGTCACTCCCAACAATCATATGCAATTTGATGCAGAATCTTCCCATATGTGTTTGCCCCTTTTCACACCTCTCGCTGAAATGCCTTGCGGGAGATTTGCTCAGCCGAACACATCTCCCTGCATGCGAAATACTTACATCCAGTTATCTGCAGCGCTGGCTCGGGTGAACGCTGCATGCAAAGTCTATTCAGACACTCGTGAGCATGTGTGGAAAGTGCTTGGATTTCAGTGGGAGCATTTACCTGCCATTGATTCAAGTTGCCGTTCAGCAGCAAGAGTTGTTAGACCATAGAGGAGAAGGCAGCTGCTTTTTAATTTTTTTGAGAGCCTGAGGTTCATGCTCTTCTGTCTTCTACTACTGTGTGCAAAATCAAATTGAAGAAAGTGATCCGGTGATCCAAACTGTGTGAGCCACAGTGGACCCGAGTCCCAATCCTCGTCTTCTGGGCTGCACTCCCCCAAGGGATATGCAGCCCCTTCCTTCCCACCCAGGCAGAAGCCTTGAGTGGGCCAGATCTTCTAGGGTCTCCCCAAGAGGAGACCCACTGAAGTCTTCACGTCCACTACGAAACAAAGTCTTCAAAGAGGAGTGAGGGCCAGTAGGCACACACCACTCCCTCCACCAATACAGGACAGAGTCTCCAGGGACCCAGTTCCACTGTGACCCAAAGGTGCTTAACTCTAGTCCAAAACCTGGAATAATTTGTGCGCTGCAAACTAAAAAACTGAAAAGTGCCAGGGAGTGTATCACAGGCCCCAGCCAATAGCTAGTAAGATTAAAAAATCCCGCCACCAGCCAGAGGCCAGGGCAATTTAAGGGTGGGTATTTTGGTGTGTTGGGAAGTTATACTTTCCCTTTAAATTAATGTGTAGAATAGTTAAGCTTGGGTTAAATATTTGGTAATCTTTCACTAGGATTTTGTCATTCTTTAAGATTGCCAAAGAATAGTGAACTAGAGAAAGAGATGGTGAGATCTTGACTAAAAACAGATTGTGTACGAGGGGAATGATAAAGCAGGGCTGCAAATTGTTTAAGTGCCCTAGCTTTTATACCACCTCATTGGATTAAAATGCAAAACATATGTAAATTAAAGTGTCTTCCACAGGAAGCCAGTATGTTGCAAGGCCTTCAGACATTTGGTATGTACCGCAAAGTGTGTAAGCAATTTTATAGCGTGGTTTATTTTTGTTGGCGCCTTAGCGAAGGGAAATTAATTCTTATGCTTAAGTGAAGGCTCAAATGTTTAAAATGTAAATTAAAATCAGCAAACCAGGCTGGGGCTAATTTATTTCATTAGAAGCCTGTATTTAGCTGTATAGAAGTTTTATATATATATAATAACATTTAAAGACCAAGCTTGGATATAGGGGCCAGCCATGTAGTGCAGGAGCTGTCTGGCTACCACTAGTCATTATGTGACCCCGCTGAGCAGCCATCCTCCAGCAATACGTAGAAACACAATGCAAGCGCTGTCTAAGAAGCCATTCCTAGTAGCCTAGATGAACCTTTCACCTAGGGTTTGTTGAGACCTGATTTGGGGTATAACTGTTAGTTACCATAGTGGGTTTCTTGTATTCATGTATATTTATTGCCATGCTCTGTAGCCCCTACAATGTGGTCATTCCTAGGAGACTTTGCCAAATCAATAAATTAGAAGAAGATCTCCATTACCAGCACTTCTGACTTTTTTTATCTGTCCCATTTTTATTCTATTTTTATTTCTGATTTGACACGAAAAGTCCAGTAAGTTCGATAACCAAGGAAGATTGTAACAAATTGTCCGGTTCTATCGGTGGATGAATATAGCATATAGGCATGCAGAACAAACTTGTGGAGCTTTTACGCAAGACAACTCCTTTGCACGATTATGCGAAACACTGATTACTGTCATGGTATAGATGTGTGCTGTGATTGCATTAATGTAAACATTATTTTGGTTATTAGTTACTATTGCTTTTAGACTTGTTCGAGTCCACCCTGAATCCGCATAATACGATCCCAGACAGATGGGATGTTTCCAGGAATGCTGTTTATGACTTCACAGATTTCAAAGAATTTAGGTCCAGCCCTTTTGATCCTCTAAGATCTGAGATATATATAAATACATATAAATATGTGCCATTAAAGCAAGGTTGTGGTATCTCACACACTCTTTTTAGTTTAAATGACATAAACATATGGGTTTGCAATTAAATAAATTAGAACTCCCAACTGGGAACTCTGGACGTAAAATGACTTCACATCTATTTACATTTAGGCAGTTGAAAACAATTATCCCAACTCATGTTGCTCGCTGTATTGTTGAATACAATCTTGATAAAGGTCTGCCAAATGGAGTGATAGTTGTAACATTGCTTTCATCTGTATTCTCCTTCCATTTGTTATGTCTCCGTTTAGTCTTAGTGATGAAGACGGAGAGAACTATTAATTTCCTTCTGCAGATTATAATTACTAAACAAATATGTCTGAACATTATGTGTATGGGGTCCCTTTACCCAGCTTTGCATAATATTCTCAACAGGCATTTCCATGTGTGTTCTTATACACGGCGTTTATGCTGCGACTAAAGCATATTTGTAAAGATTCAAAATGCTACCCGGAAAAAAAACCACTCATGACACTTTTATGAAACCCCCCCCAAAAAAAGCCTTCTTTATATAATTGGCATCGGAAAGTTTTTTTGGCATTTGTATGCACAGGGTATGAAGAAAGGACTTTCAGCTTCTCTAGTTAACACCTTAGCTAGCCTCTTTTATGATCAGCCTGGGTTCCCTCTGGATAAAATGCTTGTATTATTATTAATAATAATAATAATAATATTATCATGCTTTATTTATATAGCCCCAACAATTTCCGTAGTGCTTCTTACAATACATGCATTCAAAGGGAATGACAAAACCCTAGAATTGATGGATGAAGACAAACGGATACATACAAGAGGACTCTGCTCTTTCTGTGACCATGCGTGCATGCTCGGGCAGCGATAGAACAGCCCTGGTCTCCCAGTGACCGCCTGGTCCGTTTGTGACGTGCATACTGCACACGGCATGAAACTGCTTGGAAGACGGCTTTTTTTTTTACTGGCATGTTCCTATAAACTATAAGATTTTTTTCCTATAAACCCTATCCGTTTTTATTCATTTAGTTTGCTCACTTCATGTGATGTTTCATTCTGAACACGCTGTTTAAAGTCCAGTTAAATGTTCTTAGATTTTGGTCGGCTTGCGTTGGATTATTTTATCTTGGAGGTGAAAGTTACGGTATTTATTGAAAGTCCCTCCTTATCTTTTTGTTTCTGCAGGTCAAATTGTTATGTTATACACTGCTTATGTCCTGTTTACCCATTGTACAACGCTATATAAAACAAATAATAAGACGCGTCATTGCAGTGGCATCTTATTATGGTGCGGATCTTGGGACATTTGTACTGCCTTTTTGTGTCTAACATTCACCTAATAAACATGACTTCACTAGTGTGTGTTTTGTTTGATTTTGAACATAATGTTTGATTAGTTGTGAGTCGTTAATCTGTCTACATAACTGTTACAAGTGATTCATTTCTGTTTTCTAGAATTAAGCCTTGCTGCTTTTAAGCGCAATAAAAGAAAACTGGAGCTGGCCGAGAAGGTGGAAACGGATTTCATTCAGCTGAAAAAGAGGAGACAATCAAGTGAAAAGGTTGGTGTTACTATTACTCGTTAAAGCATTAAGGCTTCCTAACCAAATAAGTAATATAGCAATATTCTTTGCTTTGCAGATAAAAAGTAACTGATCATCTGTAGTATTTAAGAAAATATATTGCAATTTCTGAAACCGCGTACTTGTAACTTTTAAAAATGAAACATCCAAAAAAAGGCGTAAAACTTGGCGGTCAAGGAGAGGATGTGAATGTGTGTAGATACAATGTGCTATGGATGATCTGCTGGCCAGATGCAGACCTCCATAGTATTATTCATCTGTTACAAAGGAGGTCTCTAATCTTCCCATCCAGCCCACTAAGTGGTGTACTGCAGAGCCTGATCTTCCCTGGTTACACCTACCTGCCACTCTTAGCTTTGGCTAGTGGCTATAATTAGCCATTGTGTGTGTATATGCAAAATATATATAATATATAATATATATATATATATATATATATATATATATATATATATATATATATAATGTGTGTGTGTATATATGTATATATACCGTATTTGCTCGATTATAAGACGACCCTGATTATAAGACGGCCCCTCAAAATCAAAATATTAATTTAGGAAAAACACAAAAAGCCTGAATATAAGACTACCCTATAGGAAAAAAGTTTTACTAGTAAATATTAATTCATGTAAACTAATTTTCATATTTAATAAAAGCTATGATTGAGAAAAATATATTTTTTATTTCCTTTTATTTGCCAACCTGCCCCCCCAGTTATGCACATCTGCCCCCAGGCTTGCCACTCTGCCCCCAGAAATGCCTTATACCTCCCTATTTGCCACTCTGCCCCATGATGTGCCTTTTAACCCTCTATATGCCACTCTGCCTCCAGAAATGTCTTATACCTTCCTATATGCCACTGTGCCCCATGATATGCCTTTTAACCCTTTTAAAATGCATTTCTGGAGGTATATATATATAAATATGACTGCTAACAGCAATCACACTCCTATCAAGCCAAGGCAGCCAGTACATGCTGGAACCTGGGGATGATAGTAGTGTGATTACAGCCTCCCTATGCCATGCTACCACCACCACCCCCCTTACACATCCATGCTATCACACACACACACACACTCATTCACAAACATTTAAATACTCATTCATTCCATTAATCACACATACTTCACACATTAATCACAAAAACCCTCCCCCACCCCCTTACCTGAACTGCAGATCTCCCACTCGCAGACTTCTGCAGGGGCCCGGCTGTGCGAGCAACTTCTCTGGCCCTGCCCCCAGAGGAAGGAGGGGGGGAGGTAGAGTTATGTGAGGACTGTGCTACCTTCCTGTTCTCCTGCTGCTAGTAGCAGAGACGCTGCTCGCGACCAAAGCCCGGTAAGCCACATGGCCCCAGCAGAATGAGGTCTGATTAGAAGACGACCTCGATTATAAGACGAGGGGTATTTTTCAGAGCATTTGCTCTGGGAAAAACCTCGTCTTATAATCGAGCAAATACGGTGTATATATATATATATATATATATTACACACTGTGCTGACATATTTTACTTTCTTGCGTGAATACCTCACTCATCCCTTGTCACTGGCAATTCAGCTTTGAGACAATTTCAGTGTATGGTTTTACTAATTTATACTTGACTGGCGCGCACATAGCTGTTGTTGGCCAGCCATATAATTCCAATCGCAATATTGGTTATTACTGAATCCTAACATGATGTAATTTGTTACTTCCTCTTAAACACTATTATTTTTAGAAAGCACTGATTTTTTTATGATTTGCTAAAGTTGCTTTAATAACTTCCAAATCATTAAAAGTAGATAGTGAAACAAAATCTGTGTCCAACGTATTCATTATCCGAGGATATTCACGCTCCTCCGGTTATGACCTAGTCGTTTAGGAAGGGGTTCAAACTTTCCATTTTGGGCATTGCATGTGTGCTAAAAACCAGCAGACCCTCATTTATCTCACGTCCCGTGTTCTGGCAAACAATCCAATGATGTGTTACAGGACCCTCTGGCAGGAAAACATGTGAAGTCCAGCCCAATGGATTGTTTGGAACCTGTTCATAGTTGGACAGATTGGACAGTCTAATGTAACAATAGAAGGGGCACGACACACCGTGTGAAGCAAAGAGGACGTTCAAGTTAACAAAGCCGATAGTGGTTCTTGATGCGTCTGCTCTTGGCTCTTTAATAGAATTTGTTCTGGCAGCTGTCTCATGCTTATTACCGAAAGCCAAAGCCAGGTTGAGAACTGGGGTGATCAGGAATGTCGAGATGTTATATCCTCTTGCATTTATATCCTCTTGCGTTTCTGACACTAATGCAAGAATAAGCGTAGGAAAGGATGCTCCTGGGATTCTGCAACTTTATTCCAATGACTATGTTTAAAAGTAGCAAGAAAACCTAAAATCAGTCTAGTTGTATTTATTTGTCCTTAGGTTTTGTCATTAGTGGTGTTTTTGGACTTTTATCAAATCAAATCATCTCATGATGAAAGTACAAGCTAAAGTGAAATGTTCTTTATAATTAAAAAGGTGGTAATGGAATTCATGGGAAACTGAACCCCCTTCCAATTTTACAAAACTTTTATAAAAGTATACTTGAAAGAAATAAGTAACATATATAAATATATGTATGTATTTTGTCATCAGGGGTCCAGGGAGCCACTCAAAAAGCTCCCCACTTGAGTCCATGCCGTATTGGGTGGGCACCACATCAGGACCAGCCCACCCAGCTTTTCATTTTCTCAGTTTCTTCAGTTTCTCGTCATGTAATACATAGTAGGACTGTGCAAAAACCAAAGACTGTACAAAAAGATTATACCTATTATAAAGCGCTGTAATCCGGTTAATTTCTTCTTTTACAGTAGCAGTGGAAAAGTACGTTATTTTACCGTTGTCTTCAGTTGTCCCTTTGGTGGCTTAGAAGGAGCCCTCGTCAAGATTTGACTATGGCATTTCACATTAAGTGGAAAGAATGAGTTTTTAAATACCTTCAAGCAAAACTGGAATTCAGTGTAGAACCAGTAAAAAGGTTTTGCTGCCATAATTTATTTTCATGACTTTCTTTTTATTTGTGGACACGTTGCACAATTTTGTTTTATGTACCCTAGTTAAAAACGGTGCGAAGCATACGATGCAACTTAATAATACTCCTGTTTAGGCGCTAGATAGATTCGGGCTCTTAAAAGCATAATCATGTTTTTGTAGCTTGCACTTCTGAGAACTCATTTTATAGATATAAATTACACACCGTCATATTTTGTTTCCTTTTTGTTCTACAGAATAAGCACCCTTGACCAGCAAAGTAGAACAATGTATTAAATCCATATAGTAATTGCTTGCCTTCCCACATTTGGCCGAGCTATGAATAAATGGAATAAACATTGCCCCATAAACACTTTTGTAGCCAAAGGCAGCACTAGAAATGTCGATCCTATACTACCCAGAAACCTTGCTACAAATAATTCTTCAGTTACATACACTTGTCAATTGCTTTGGTTTTCTGCGAGGGTTTACTTGTGTCTCAGGATCTGAACCTTTAAGAGGCTAAAATAGAATATACAGACCAACGCGTTATATATTTTTAAGTTAATGCTGGTAGTTCTTGTCCAGAGACCACATGAACTCCTTAATACTTTGAACTATCCTCGCAAATAGCGCTTAGAATAATGTGAAGTAACACTCCCGTTATCAAGAGAATATAAATGGCTCTTTTTTGATCCGCTGATTCAAATGATACATTTCCTATCTTCAGAGTTTTGCTCCCAGGTCATGACCTTCTATGACCGAGCCTGATACTTTCCTCCGCACGTATCAATAAGGCAAAATGGGCAACTCAACCAGGGTTTGTAGGTATCAGGAACCCCCAGTGTGGCAACAGCAGCACACATGGGCCTCTGGAGTCATGCCATAAAGGCTGATGTGATAGGCACTTCAAATGTTTGAATAAGGATGCAAATAATGGTAAATGTTTAATCTGTGTCCTACTGACAGCCTGCTGGTAAGTGTGCATTTGCAGGCCCTACAGCACCATTTTTATTTAACTGTGTCATTATTTGCTTATTTGGACAAACCCGATAGTACTTACTAGACACCATGAACTTTTGTCTGTTTTATTCAGCCATGTGAATGATGTTTTTTAAAATGATGAACATTTTAACAGAGATATAAACTTGAATGTATGGCTTCTTGATCCCTCTTGCATATTTTTACCATCCTTAGCCATTTTACAAATGTAGACGTATATATATTATTTATTGGGTACCTTCCAGGCTCTGTACCTTCGTCTGCTCCTGTGCTTGATATGCTAGAATTCTTGGAAAATGGTGTCATTACCATATGGTTCAAGGAAAACAGTTTAAAAAGGCCTGAGGCTAAATATTTAATGAGCTTGAGTTTAATAGTTTCTTGTATAATTTAAGCAATCTTCTGACTGATTTGTAGTTTTTGGGCTTTGCCAATTGGTGATTAAGTTGTAGTGATGCACTAGAAAGACCACCATTAAAATTCCTACTGGCATTACGTATCACTTTTTTTTTTTTGGATACTCCTCAATCTTTGATAGAAAATGGCCATCTCTTTTTGGGTCTACATCCCCGAAAATGTTCCTGGGCAGTTTCTTTGGATGGCTGTCTTCGTGCTCCATATAAAAGGCTTGGGGTGGTGTGTTGTCACACCAAAGAAGACAAGGCAACTGCAGGAATGGTGAAGAACTGAGTGGGTAGAGCTAGAAACTGGGTTTTTTGCCTTCTTTTGGATCAACAGCAACAAATTAACAGATATAGGAAAGGCTGAACTTGATGGGCATAGTCTTTTTTAAGCCTATGTAACTAGATACTACCTCTTCCCCATCCAGAGATCCAAGATTCCTCCGGATGTCTTCTAAGTAGTTTTGCTACCATATTGAAACAAGCTGCTGTCAAGACCATCAAACCTTATCACAATCAAAATCATTTAAAATCAGGAAGTCGTTAAGGATTCATTATAAGCGACTCTGCAACATGCTTGCGGATGAGTTGTGATGCTCTTGAAAGAACAAAGCAAGCTTTCACAGAATATAAACAGCCGAAAACAAATAAATCTTTTCTGCACCCAAATAGTTCATAGACGCTAAACTAAAATCTCATGCTCTGAAACTACACATCTTTTAAGCACACAGCCTCTCTCTACCTGCCGTATTTACTAATCATTATGTGGGACCAACTCCATTGAGCTTCTGCACCAGGAAGAACTTGTCTGGTCCTGTATAATGTATTATCATTGAGTCTCTTCACCCATTTAACAATGTGTTACACAATCCTAGCCTGGCCCTTCTTACTGTAGAAACATGCTTCACTATTCATTATAAAAGGCCAACCCCAGCAGGAAAGGCCCTGTATAATGAATAGTTTATTCAGTGATGTTTCTTCACGCATTGTTATGCATTACATAGGGCCAGCTCAGCCCTCCTTACTGGAGAAACTTGTCAGTGTTGACCCCTCACAATGAAAAGTAAGTGAGTGAGCTAAAACATCAACTCTCTTGGAAACTCTCCTGACATCTCTCCCTTTGGCAGATAAACCCCACTGAGTTAACATCTCCATCTCAGAGAGTCCCAGGCATTTCCTAGAAGACGTGGTCCTTCTACCCCCTCCATTAATGCCATAGACAGCAAATGTTTGTTTGGCTTCAATACTAACCTGCTTAAACTCTCGCTGAATAAAAGTAACTGCTCTCTCAAAATAGTCTGGACTTTTAATGGCACCTTTATCTGTCACCATTTGTCAGAAAATAAATGGGAAGTGTTGCAGTATGTTATCGCCATACACCAAATCTATTGCTTGCACCATTACCATTACATGTTTCCTTATTAATTGCCTGTAGTTTACTTCAGTCTACTGATTTACCCCCCTGCATCCAGAGCTATTCTGCACCATTCTCTACTTTGGGATGCCCACATATGAGTACTGTATGTTACAGGCAGGATATGTTATATATGTTATTTCAAACACGTGCTTATCTCTTACAGCTGCTAAAGCTTATCCCGGTTTAAATTAAAGGACGAGTCATCTGGGTCAAAAGTCCTTTTTAATTAACATGGGCTTTATGTTTTAAGCCTCTTTGTAAATTCTACTCTCCCAGGAAAAGTTAATAAAGTTTACCCTGAACACCGGGAACACGTCTTTGTATTAAACACAAAGTAAGCATTCTACTGCAGTGTTCTTCGATGAACCTTTTTTGTTTTATCTCTAGAACACATGCATGTGTATTATTCTTACGCGAAATGTGAATCTAGCCTAGAACATCGTGTCAGTGACCCATGACATTCACAGGAAGGATATCACGTTTTTGGATGAAGCTGTATATGATCAATAAACTCACATCCCTCTATTTTAATGCAATAGAATGAGGCGTGAACCCGGAGTTTCCTGGATGTTTATAGGAACATCCATGTTTTCAATCAACACACCTAAAACTCTTAATCTTAGATCTCCGGGATCACCCAAAAATCGTATTTCCTGGTAAACAGTCCTTCAGAAGATGGTCTCTCGTTAAACCAAGTTAAAAGATTACTACCAATATAACTCTTAATGACATCATCGTATTCATCTCCGTTAATGGCTGGAAGTAATACATCCCCGAACGTGATTTCTCCTCCTTGAGCAACTTCGTTTCCAGAAAAAAAAGAAAACAAGCAATCATCTGGCATTATTCACAAGCACATTTTACCAGAAACCATTTCCATAGTTTGTGTTATTAAAAGAACTTCCTAATAAAATGCGATACAAATCCATATAAATCCTGGATGCACTTTAATGTTTATAACCGCAAAAGGTTGAGTTGCTAGGCGAGATGATTGTATGCCACAATTATTAAATGTTTAAAGATGTAATTTAGTTTTGGTTCTCTCCTTCCCCTATAAATACTACAGCGGCACCACACTTGACCTGTAACATATATAAAGTGTCTGCCACATCTGCATGTTTTCATGACTACTTGAGGGTAATTGATTTTCTTTCTATCCATTGCATCATTTTTGGGTTGCTTTTCATTCTGCGTTACCTTTTTTTGTTTTATATATTAATGTATCTGAAACGTTGTTTAGCCTTTGGAAACATTTCACTTGAAATTTGGGTTTGTAGAACTTCCAGGATAACTGACCTTGTGTCCTGTTACTACATTTTCTTTGCAGTGAAAAAAAAAAAATAGGTCACTTTGCAGGTGCCCACACGGCTTTGCTATGTATGTCCTATGGCCAGTCTGGACCACCATTTCTTAACTTTGACATCATTTCCTTAGTTAGTAATCATGTGGGTCAACCATTGAGTTGTAACTGCATAGAAAAGAAAATTGCGTACTTTCAGACACCACCTAAATCATTACATCTTTCTCAGTTTTTGTAGAATGCATTAAGGCTGACCCTGGTGAGGTTCTCCTGCAAGACATGACATTCTTGCCTTGCATAACACACTTAATGCAGAGAAGCTCACTAGTTTGGCATTTCATAATCCATAGTTCAGCTCACATACATGTTCACTTTGCAAAGCCACAGAGTAATGTCCAGCTCCCTCAAACTCCAAAGTCCTTCCTAGCAGTGGCGACTCTAGAAACAATATATAGGGGGGGCACACAAGATACCACAGTCAAACTGAGGGGGCATTCATAATTTCCAAAAGTAATGTGCTATGGAATTATACTTTTGTTATTGGGCTAAAATAATACATGGGAAGCCTGAAGCCACAATTGAGTGCGACTAATCCTTGAAATAAATATTATAATACAATAAATAACTTTTCCACTAAATGATTTCAGGGCCTTGAACGTTTTGTCCCCTGAAGCCCCTACAACTTCAGGGGGGCATTTTATCTCTATATAAATATAAATTAAATAATTCCTACTGTAAGTTAGGTGCCAGGATTGTTAGCAATCACACTCCTATCATGCCAAGTCAGCCAGTACATGCTGGTACAGGGTGGCTGTAAGTTATGTGCAGACCCCATACTGTTGGCAGCATCAATACACAAGGGGGGCAGCTAGCTAGGTTTCAGCATGTACTGGCTGACTTGGCATGATAGGAGTGTGATTGCTAACAGCAATCAAAGTCCCATCATGCCTAGGTTCCAGCACTTACACATCCAACCAGTAAATGCTGGAACCTAGGCATGATGGGACTGTGATTGCTGTTAGCAATCACACTCCTATCATGCCAAGTCAGCCAGTACATGCTGGTACAGGGTGGCTGTAAGTGATATGCAGACCCCATACTGCTGGCAGCATCAATACACAAGGGGGGCAGCTAGCTAGGTTTCAGCATGTACTGGCTGACTTGGCATGATAGGAGTGTGATTGCTAACAGCAATCACAGTCCCCTCATGCCTAGGTTCCAGCACTTACACATCTATGCCATCACACACACATTCATTCATTCATATACTCATTCATTCAGATTCATTCCCTCAATCACGCATACTCATTCAAACACCCTCCCCACCCCCTTACCTGCACTGCAGCTCCTCGATGCCGCTCCCAGACTTCAGCAGGGGGCGCGGCCTCCCTCTGTTTTCTCTGCTAGCTTCCGCTTCCTCTACGCAGTACAGAAGACCCTCCCACAGGTAAGTAGCAGGGCTCGAGGTGCGGCCCGCGTAAGATCGGTTGCCCTGGCTGCCGATCTTACGCGGGCCGCACCCTTTCTCTCCTCCGTATTAAAAAAATAATAATAATAAAAAAAAGACGGGATTTAAAGTCGCATTGCGACTTTATTCCAAATTCGACAGGGGGGGCAAGGATTAACCTAGGGGGGGGCAATTGCCCCCCCCTTGCCCCCCTGTAGCGACGCCACTGCTTCCTAGTGTCCTTAAGCACAAGCAGACAGCTCCCAGGCATTACAAGTATATTTAAAATGTAAGTAGGCTTGAAGGTGGGAAATATTGGAGAAGGAGCCTGACTGACAGGCGGGTTGTTTATGGTGGGGAGTAGGGCCATTAGCCCCCCACTCCTTGTTGCCTGCAGCACCCTAAGAGATAGCCCTGCTGGGGTGTGATACGGGCTCTCTGCTTTGGCCCTGCTTTTTTCAATGCAAACACTGCTTCTATGGGGTTAAGCAAAGCATGCAACATTGACTTAAATGCAGGCACTCAATCCGTTCGCTGTATTTCATTACTGTGAAATTGATATTGCTGATGTACTGATGTATAAAGCTTGACCTTGCCTAATAGGCATAGAATAAAAAGAACAGCATAACAGAACGCTGAGAACACAATGGTTCGCTGAGGTTATGATAACACGTTGCATGTGTGCATCTAATAAGCTGCGCTCTATTTATGCCGTTATAAATAATACCGAAATATTACGTATTTCTTGTGACCTTCTCAACTCAAATTAAATGCATATATTTCCTC
This sequence comes from Spea bombifrons, assembly GCF_027358695.1. Lineage (NCBI taxonomy): Eukaryota > Metazoa > Chordata > Amphibia > Anura > Pelobatidae > Spea > Spea bombifrons. The sequence continues at coordinate 17,941,059 of NC_071089.1, read as the reverse complement.
TCTTGTGTTTATAGTAGAATTGGTTTACATTAAAGGCTGCCTCTGTGCCTTGTTAATAATATGCTGTTATTACTCCGCAGGAGAATGACTCAGGATCTTTGGACACTGTTGGAGCCATTGTTGTTGACCAAGATGGGAATGTAGCTGCTGCTGTCTCCAGTGGTGGATTAGCCATGAAGCATCCAGGAAGAGTTGGCCAGGTGACCTTATATGTTGTTTTTAAGAACCTTTCTTTTCTTCTTATATTTACTAAAGCTAAAAAAAACAAACAAAAAAAAAACCTTAATGGGACACTCCAGCCATCAAATGCACATGGCTGTGTGGTTCCTTAAAAATTTTGGGGTTGTCCCAAATATGCAATATTGCCCTTTTTTCTGCCCTAGCTAAAGAAAAAATAAAAAAATAAAAAGATTTTTGGCTAGTCTCATCTTAAGTGCACACAGCACTTACGATGAATTTTTAATATGTATATATTGCCCTTTTCAATCATATGCACCAATACATAAATTTAGTGCAAGACAACTACACTGCATTTAGTGTAGGAATACGGAATGTTTAAAATGTGACACATCCATTAAGTGGCCAAAGCCAGCAGAACGACGCAGTGATGAAGGCACCAGAAGGTGTTGGAAGGACTCATTCCAGCAGTACAGAGTTGGCATTTAAATAGCGTTTTATGTAAATACTAGGTCTCATCTATAAGTATCACAGACATTGGTTTATGTTTCCAAGATAAATGAAGTATAATAGAAATAACCTGTAATAGATACTTTGCTATAACGAAAGAATACAGAGGCTTATGTATAGCCTTCCAGTAATCAGATCTCAATCGGGATTACTGCCTATTTGTCTCTTTGACATTATGAATCATTCATATCTTTTGCGGAGATCAAACCTGATCCTGCTGTATCTCAAATAAGTGGAGCTTTTTATCTTCAGTATAAGATGAGGTCAATGTGGAAACTTTTGACTGGCATATTTTTCAACATTTCGGTCTCTATTTATACAGAAGTCGACCTGCATGAAATTCCTTTCGGTTTCCACCGGCTCGAAAATGGGTTCTGTTTCAATAATGCCATGATGTGACGTAACCCGTAGAACTGTCATTATAGCAATGTGGTAGTTGAAAGGTTATATAAACCCAATTACTGTACGAAAGAAGTAGCTGGAAATTGCTTTAGACGGCATACTGTTTGACTTTGGTGCATGCAGGTACAGGCACCTTATATCTTTCACTTTATCTCCAAGGATATGCAAAAAATGCAGCTAATTAGTCAATAGGTCCTAGAATGTTGTGTAATTACATGAAATATGTAATAGAATATTTTTCTATAGGTAGAAAATACTTCATCAGTATGATAAAATAAGGTTAATATATATTACAATCCGACCTGGTACTTGTCATGTGCACCTTACCTTTTTGCTTCTGTATCAAATTTGACAAAAAAACATTGGCCGAAATGATTTAGATTTACTAGTAAACACATTGACGACGTTGTAAAAACTAAGCCTACACTCCCACGTTTTATGGAGGTGAATGAGGAGAAACTCACTTTCTGTTTTAAAACACGTTGGTGGAGAATTCATTGGGGAAAAAAAATGAGCGGATTCTTGCGCACCTCGTAAGGAAATAATAAATCATAAAGTAGTACCCCCATTGTCGAGTAAAAAGTTCAAGCTTTATTGTCACATCGTAAAAGCACGAGTAGAACACCGTCTAACGCGTTTCACCTTAGACTTAATCATGGAATCGTACATGTATGATTAAGCCTGATAAGGTGCAAGTTCTTCTGTGGGCTGCACGTTCATGCAGAGGAACCTCTATTGGCCGGTCCTAGGGTAACTGGTGCTCCAAGCGAGGTGCCGGCAAGCTCTTGGACACACCTGTGGTGCCTAAAGTTCACATAATTATATTTTTTTAATATATCTTGTTCGCAGGCTGCTCTTTATGGATGTGGCTGCTGGGCTGAGAACACTGGAGTTCACAATCCTTATTCTACAGCTGTGAGTACTTCAGGTATTTGCTGCTTCATTTCCATGTTTACTTACTACTCCTGTAACCCAATTACTTACTGCAGAATTTGGGATCTCAGACGGAGATAAACAGGAAATGGTATTTGTATTTCACACCAAAGTTATAAAAGCCCAGTTTGCTTCTACATGGACTCAAAGAACAGTTGGCTGTTTATATTAAAGTCACTGTGCAGTATTATGGAAAATATATTCATCTTTATCTGGGATGCTACAATTCTTTACTGTATAGATATTTTAAAGTACCTGAGAGAGAAATGAAACAAAAAAAATATCATCAGTGAATGTTTGATTAGGCGACAGCAGCAAGAGCCTGTCCAGTATCCCAAAATCTCTTGGCACTGGCAGGCAAAGTATGGAATATTCCTGTTGAGACGCTTACTAAGTATTTACATTTCAGGCATATCACTGCAATAATCACAACACAATATGTGTCTTTAGCTATGTGTCCCTTTAGGCACGTAACGGGCTGTGAGCTTGTGCACATAGCATTCTGTGACCCAACATAGGGAATTGATGGTGGCCATATTGTCCTTGGCTCTGTGCTGGCATAGAGATGATTATGTATTAATGTACATAGCACTATAATGCTCGGTGATGTAGAATGACTAAACAGGTCATAGCAAGCTGTGGATGTCAAAACAGTTCTCATACAGAAACATAAGATGAGGAAAGCTTACCATTTAGAGAGAAGCTGGTAAATGTATGTTTAAATTACCTTATAGTTTTGCTAGCCAAATGACTCATTTAAACATCATTTAAATCCTCTCCTTTTTTTAAGCATTTAGGGGTTATGGGAACCTAATTCAAGTGAAATTGCCTAATTTCAAAAAGAACATTGAGCACAGTGTATTATTAAACAATATAAGAGAAGGTTCTATGCGATAACACTCACAAGAGATGATCAAGCTGCATAATGTTACATAATCTTATCGGTTTATTACTTAAGCCGTCAACTTGTTTATATATCCATTAAGCTGGAGCTTGACATATCTCAGGAGCCAGGTGGCTATAGACTTTTAGATCACTGTCCTAACCTTTTGTGCTATTTGATATTGATCTCTAAAACTTCCTTCTAGCTCAGAACTTGTTCACAAGTTTTTTTTCCAGCCCTGGATGGAGCAGATAGTCGGACAATACAATATTAATTTAAAAAAAAAACCTCAGAAAATTTGAGTTATACATAATATAGCATTGTCTGGAGTTAAAGGACTCGATAAACCATAGCTATGGAATTTTGATGACGCAACTTTTGGGTCTCAGCAGTAACTTTTTATTTAGAAGTTTCTAACTCTGATTTGGATAATATTTTCTATATGTTTTACTTTCCTGAGAGGTTGATAGATAGGTAAGAAGTGGCAGAGGCTAATACAGTGGGGCAATTTAAACATACATGGTATAGACACGAAGCAATCCTAAATCTAAGGTGTGAAGGGCTGATTAAGGCTGTTGCGTAACCTTTCTTTATGTTGTATTCCCTTTGAGAAAGCTTTATTTTTTACAAGAGGGCACTGCAGGTTCTCAAATGTCAGCGTATGATATAATTAAGGACAGGAATATCATAGAACAACATGGTATGTGGCTTAATTTTACTTTAGAAATGTAATTTAAAACCAGTTCAATTTTTTTTTATCTTTAATACAATATAAAAATTACAAAGGATCGCAAAGACGTAATATGTAGCAATTACATGGCATTACATTGTAACCTCCTCGAGTTACACACTCCCGACTCACAAATTTTTAAGCGTACAAATTATAATATCTCTGCGGAAAGATAAAGGAGCGTTTTTTTAAATATCTGAGAATATTTTATTGCAGAAGTGACTTTGTCAACAAGAAACTTGACAACTTTTATCGTCCATCACTACTGGATGGTTGTTTACAAAAAGAGTTAGCCGTTCACAACCATGCCAATATAGTGGTTTGCTGAAATTTGTTAGCCCCCCAACACCACATTTGTGAATCACTATGATGCTATTACCCGTCTCCCCCTGTGCCGTTACTGTAACCCCTTACAGTATCATCTACTGGAGAAACTTCTGTCCTTCAGAATGTATACACCAAGAAACCAAAATTGTATGCTGCTGGACAAACAACTCTGCAATTACAAAGACAACTAGATAGCCATCTGTGCTAACATGGAAGGATTCTGAAACCTGATGTTGTTCAGTACCTATGTAAAGTGAAATTCCCCCCCAATAACAAATGGGACGTAATTACCATCAAGAAATAAGAGTATGTTGCTAACCTCGGTATAATGCAATAGTCATGTTGGAAGGCACTTTTGTGTGGGGGTGATAGTTCCGGCTTAGTGAAGGTGGAAGTTACTTTTCTTCCATGGCATGCTTTATTTTGTAGGAATATAACTATAAAAATAAAAAGTATTTTTTTTGTTGTATTTTATTTTTAACACCATCTGTCTTGGGGAGTTTGCGCAATCTTTGTTGCGTCTTCTGGGAATTCAGGTTTGGCGACCTTACAATTTTGAATTAAATATAAACTTTTCTTAATTTTTTTTTTTTAATATTGCCATCACTTGAACGCTTAATACAACTTTTCTCTTTGAAGTTACAGTAAATAAATGCGGTCGTTATAGCAACATGTCCGTTTTTTTTGCAAGCGTGTGAGGATTTAAAATTACTTGGGAACAGAAAATACGCCTCGGGAATTGGCTTGCCAGAACGAGGGATGGTGTCCATCATTCTAACTCAGCCAGCCAAGTCTAGCACATAACATGTACACACTGACTGCTGCGTCTGGCCCCTTTAATCTGCCTCGGCTGAACTTTGATCACTCTTAAATATAGTCTGTTTATTTAAAGTAGAATAATATGCATATAATAATAGTGAATTCTCCTTCCTCTTATATGATGAGTAGCCTGCTCGTTTTCGGTGACTGTAAGAACTGATTTTATTTGTATTTGGCTTTTCTGCTACTTATTGTCTTTAATTACATGAATTACTTGCAGTTCTACACTGCCCTTTGTTCGCTGAATTCAATATATGTATATATTGCGCTAATATACGTTGCTAGTAGTAAGGCTCTTTGATATATACAGTGCCCATGTTTCAAGTTATTGTGGATGGATCAGGAGAAATTAGTGACATTAGAAGGTTAGTGTCTTATAAGTAGGCTGTAAATGGACTAACTTCATGGTTGAAATACTTTGCTTTTCTCTTTGTCTGCCTGTCTAAGTTTATGAATATTTGCCCCGGCTAGGTTTATTTTGTATCCATATCAGTATACTATGAGATCACAATCTGATGCCAAAACATATTGATTGTGTGCTTTCATACTGTACGTAAGTAAGGTCGGGGGGAAAAAAAAGTATCGACATAGCGCAATGTTACGGTTATTTTTATTCTGAGCGCAACAAAACCCCTAGAGTCAGGTAGCTGTGGCTTGTAGACCTGTGTATAGGCACAAAGAATTTGACTGGATTAGAACCTACTGGACCATCTGGTGCCCGTTATCTCCTGCTGGGAATTTTCTATTTTAGGTTCAAAGCCCATGTGCCTAACACCATGCATGTTAAATTCCCTCCCTGTATTGAAGATGTTTAAGGCTGACCTCTGTGTTTATACCCTTTCCTGACTTAATAAAAAAAAAAAATCAAATATGGCTCCAACAGCGTCGCAAATTTCTGTGCTGCAACTTTTTAGGAAATTTTTAGGGAATCGCAAGCTTCCTCTGGGCTCGATGGTTCATCATTCAGCAGGTGCAGAGTGGCTTTGTGGTATATAGAGTTACTCTGAGTATTTGGGATTGCCCTAAATACTTTTACAATGCATGAAATTTCCCAATATGTTTTTATATAATGTTTTCAGTACCCATGTCTGGCTTAGCCATTAGCCAGCATTATGTGGTAAAATTAGACGCACACAGACACACGCAGAACTGACACTTAGAAATTATCACTGCAAAGGAGACCTTTTACCATCTAGGTATAGAGGACTGCTGTATATAGGTCTATTTTTTCACTAAGGTTTTTGGTGCTAAATAGTAACTCTAGTGATTACTGGTTTTACCCATGCGTTTTAAACAGGATTTGTAAAAACAATAATGAAGTTAAGGGGAACCAATGTATGTGTGGAGCTGCTCCCTTAACTATGCTTTACAATCATTGGTTTTCTCTGTGTGTGACACACATACAAGAAAAGACAAGGATACACAACAGAGATACATCGCTCACACAGTTATACAGCTGAGGCCGAACGTTTACATACTCCTAGGCTAAAGAAATTCATACTTAAGTTTTCACAACTCCACACCTTTCTGTTACCATACTTTTCTTGGCAAGTCAATTAAGACATCTACTCTGTTCACACGAGGGGTAGTTTTAAAACAATCGATTAGAGATAGAATTCTTTCAGCTTCTTCCACAAGTCCAGCTTCTCCTTAGGAGTGATTTCCAAAGAACTGCAGGTACAACGATCAACTGTACAAAAATGTGTACACAAATATAAAAAGTATGGTCCCACACAGACTGCATCATTCAGGAAGGAGGTACAACTTTACTCACAGGGCTGAATGTGCCTTGGTCAGAGAGATTCAACTTAAACCAGACAACATCAAAGGAGCTGGTGAAGGGATTGGAGGCATCAGTTATCAAGGTTTCTATCATTAGGAGTACTACATCGCCAAATACATCCACACCTTTCATGTTACTTTATATTTCTTATGTGTTAACAGGTGTGAAGTAGATGCCTTAATTGACTTGACATAAGAAATGTATGGTAATATGTGGAGTTGTGAAACCTACGTGACCGTCAGACAGACTGTCCATAGCAATTTCTGATTACTGGAATAATAGTCATTCATGTATAAATAGTGATTGTGTTGCAGACTTATTGTTTATATCACAATAGCAACCAAAAGTTAAGACACTATATGGCCAAACGTATCTGGACGCCCCTTCAAATGATTGATTTTAGGAGTTTCAGCCACATCCATTGCTAACAGCTTTATAAAACCAAGCACATAGACAGCCGCCTCCATTGACGAACATTGGCATTTAGCTGCAGTCTGTTTTTTCGTTCAGTTAGGCAGCACAATATTTTTTTCTTCATAGTTTCCCCTGTATATTTTGACAGTACCACACAGTGTTAATTTGAAGACGAAATATTGACATAAAGTAGCAGTTTTAATATAATGAATTGTGGAACACAATATTGCTTCCCCATGTTGTTCCATTGGCTCTACTTCTGAAGTATTATTCGGCATTTTTCCAAATAAATGTGGTCTGTAACTGTTGAGCATCTTTTGTCTGCTGTTTGGTATTTCTTTTAAATAACATTTTTTTTATTTGTTTGGACATTAACTTGGGCTATTGGTATATTGAAAATCTAAGAGCGATATATTTTAGGACTGTTATAAATAAAGTAATCAAGTGTACATGTCAGCGTGCTTGCATAATGTATATAGAGTGGTAGGCTTTCTTATCAACCGTTTACCTTGCCCACTGCTGACCTTGGCTGTCTTGAGATGTGCAACTAACGAGCAAACTCTATATATCAGTGGACCAGGATATAGTAAAAAGGAGAATCCCAAGTTCACGTTTATCACTGTTTTGTAATTGTAAGCCTTGTGGAACTCTGTTGCAGGGAGGGTCAAAACTTGCAGGACTGGAAGGTCAGGAACATGGTCGTATCAGAAGCAGAAAATCCGTCTAATCCGAGGGGTAGGCCAGGAGTCGTTTGAAGTCTGAAGCAACAAACGGCGGGTAATCCAAAAGGCAGGAAGAGGTCACAACTCATGTCAAACCAGAAACAGGAACATAATGCAAAAACATGCAGATAATCACTGGAACAGATCACCTGAGTACTTGTTTGACCCACTGTTGGTGCTTAAATACCTGTGACTGACAGGCCACCAATTGATTAATGATCTTCAGGTGTATCGGAAACCTTTCTAGGTAGAAGAATGACGATGGGAGACGGATCCAGTAAGCATAGAGTTTCTTGGTAGGTGCAGGGTCTTGTTCAAGTCATGTGGCTCCCAAGAGAAATTTATATTTTATGCATTAGGATTTCCTCTTGTTTTAGGATTAGCAAACGTGCTGAAATTGGATTTTCAGCATAATAAACAGTGACTATTTTTAACTCTTTCTAATAGTACAGGTATTTGCCATACAAAGAAAGGCAAACCCAATTGAACAACAAAGTGCATTGCTTTCTCCTATCTCACATTTGACCTAAGTTGATTTGAATCAAAGATTACAGAAAAATACACAGTTGCAATGTATAACACAACAAAGAGAACGTGGCAGCGATGTCACAAGCGAACAGAGTTGTGAAACTGTAGTTGCGGTATGTCTCGCGGTATGTCTTGCGGTCTGCTGTTTCACCTTTATTGTACGGTGGTTGCGATAAAACAGGTGATTAGTCTCATGCAGATCCTTCTGTCAGTACTATCCTCAACACTTGTGAACATTGGGCAAGTGTTGTAGCCCAAATCGTGTGTCACATAAATTTAGTTAACATTTTTTTTAAAGCTTGTGTTCCAAACACGATACAATGCGAAAATAGCAAAGGCATGTGACTTTTGCAGCCCAGTACCCGTTGGCACAATACCAAACAACATTCTACTCTTATAACATCAGATGATACTTCTCAGATGCATGTTAATGTTATATATAATAGTGGCTAGTAGCCAACAGGTTCATGCATTGTATGCTATCATAGGAAGCATTCTGCAGTCTATAGCCTATGATTTGGCTTTAGAGGTGGCCCTATAGTGTATACATATGAGGTGCTGGGAAAACAAAACAGTATCTGAATTCTGTGATGGAAGTCACGTCTGTGTTCTGCAGCACAACCTGACTCAGGAGTTAGAGTGAACCATCTTTGGAGCCCATGTCAAATTCGTCTTTTTTTTCAGCATATGGCTCCCAGAAATAAGACTGGAGTTTTATTTCTTTCGTTCATCAGGAGTCCCTTTCATGTTTCGTAATTGAAAACGTGTGTGTTCCAGTGTGTGCAGCTTTGGATGTGTATGCCCTCTGGCACTTCTGTTTCTAATTTCCTGAGTTAAAAGCGCAGTCCTTCAAAAGAACTAGAACTACAATAATTTCTTTCTGACGTGTTGCTGGTAGGCCCTGCTCCACAGACGTTGCATTCTCTTCAGCCACTTCAGGTCCACGAGTTGTGACTGCTCTATGGATCTAGGAACCCGTCGTGCTTGTTAGGATTTTTTTTTTATTTATTTCCAGTGTATCCCAGACCCATCCTGAATTGTCAATTATTTGGCTTCCTATGGTGGCGCCCAAATTAATACATGGGTTGTGCCTCATTATAGGCTGCCTTTCTACATCTTTTGTTGTGGTTCCTTAGCAAACATTGAAATTGGATTTAAAAAAAAAAAAAAGCTTTTAATGTGGTTTTTAACTATTTTTGACATTATTTCAAGAATGACGAGCCATCTTTGGAAGGGCTTTATGTAAATAGATTGGTAAGCAGTAGAATAGGTTGGGTTATGTTTGGCTGGTAATGGGAGAATAGCATATTATCCTGCTTATAATGGGAGCATAGCATATTAGTCTTCTTATTCTCAAACCTGTCCTCTACAAAGCCATTGGAATATATCCATCTTTTAATATGCAGCTATTGTGGTTTTCTAGGCGTATAACACTCGCCCTAGGTAATATATTTGAAATGTCAAATATCCTTTCTTAAACCTGATATGAAGTAACATAGGTTTTGCTACCAAAATTACTAAGTACATCAAGTTCAAACCTTCTACCTATCCTTTCTGCTTTTGATCCAAAAGAAGGCAAAAAAACCCCTCTAATTAAACATTTAAAAAATGTTGCCACTAGGGAAAATATTCCTTCTTCACTTTGTTGTATATGAAATATTCACTCAGATGATGACCTTGTTCTGTGTATGTTTCTATTAATGAACGGGTCACTGGAGAGGTCTTCATATTGCCCCTCACAGATATTTATACAATGTTATAATATCCCCTCTAAGACAATGTTTTTCTAGTCTATAGATGTCTCTCTTCAAAACTTCAAAACTCTCCTTTGCACTTTTTCTAGAATGTCCTTTTTAAGGACCGGTGCACAGAAATGCACTCCATATTCAAGGTGAGGTTTTACCATTGACTTGTAAACCGGCAAGATGATCTCCTCCTCTCGTGAATCAATACCACGTTTTATTCATGCCAGTATCTTACCGGCCTTTGCAGCTGCTGACTGGCGTTGGGTACGGTTGCTAAGTCTGTTCTCTACAATTATTCCTAAATCTTTGTCTTTGGGGTTTTTTCTCCCAAGGAGATACCATGTAAAGTAAATTAGAAGAAGGGGCTTAGGAGGAATTATTTCTGATGATTTAAAGGTAAGCAGACAATGCAATAAAGTATCTCAAAAAGCAAGCAAGCAAGATGCTGGGTTGCATAGGGAGAGGCATTGGTAGCAGTAAGAGAGAGGTGGTTCTGCCAATTTACAGATCTCTGGTCAGGCCTCACCTACAGTATTGCGTAGGAAACCCCATCTCCAGAAGGATATTGACACATTGGAGAGAGTTCAGAGGAGAGCTACAAAAATGGTAAGTGATGTGCAGGACAGAAATTATCAGGAAAGGTTAAAGAATCTCAAAATGTTTAGCTTGCAGGGAAAGAAGAGGGGGGGGGGTTGCAATAGAAACATTTAAACACGTAAAGGGATTTAACAAAGTACTGTAAGTAAGCTTATTTGAAAGGAGGAGCGATGTTAGAACAAGAGGTTCTTAAACTTGAACGCTAGAGGCTTAGATGTAACATAAAGAAGTTCTACTTTGTTCAGAGGGTAATAGATGAATGTAACAGTCTCCTTGCAGAAGTGGGGGAATTTAAACATGTATGGGATAGACTTAAAGCTTTCCTCACTATAGTAGGACCTGACCAAAGACTGATAAGGTTTTAAACCCCTTACATGATGAAAAATGGGCAAACTAGAAGGGCCAAATGGTTTTTATGCCGTCAAATCATATTTCTATGTTGCATTGTTACTTTTCCCTTAATGCATAGCTTTACATTTGTCTGTACTGAATCTTATTTGCTACTCGACTGCCCATTGTAACCTTGTGTAAGGTCTTATGACTACTGTTAGACAAATGCATTAAAGAAAAAGAGAAACGTAAATTCATCCAGTTTTTCCTCTGTACGCTGTCCCTGCAAATCACAATAAGCTCTACAGTCCTGCTTTCCTGATCACAGAATGTATGATCGGGAACAGGGATGTCATCAAAGATTCCAGCAGGGCCTCTGATACCACAGGCATAATTATGCTAGTACCAACTTTCACACAGGAAAGGAATGCCTGAACAGAATCAGGCATCCAAACACTTTAAGGGTAACTGGCACTCTGTATGAGCGCGGTTACTCTGAGTCAATTCAGAGCACAGGATACTGATGTTTGCTGACGGTGAATATTATAAAACTTACAGTTGAGGTTAATGTCTTTCTTGTTTTTGTTAAATATTTTTGCATCATCAATTAAACTAGAAGGGTTATGCTACTTTAACTGCAGTAATATTAAATAATATGTTTTGTATAATATAAAGTTTTCAGGCAGTTGTATATAAGTCATTTGTGTTAATTCTAGATCTGTTGCATAGTGGGGAAAAAGGGGAATAGTAAAGTCATTGAAGGAACTGTGAATTCTGCTTTTTATCTAAACCTGTTGTGGTAATGTCACATTCTCCCATCCCTGTTCATGCCCCAGGTCCACTGCAACAAAATACTTCTAACCAGCTGCTGTATAAAGCAACTTGCTGTCTCTGATCACATGGCCTGGAACTACCTATCAATTCATTGGCAGTCAGACATTCTGGAGCTTGATGCCATTTGTTGTCTTTGAATTTGGTGCGTTTTTAAGGCTTCACTTAGTTATTGGGTCAAAGTTGGAGCTGTCTGTTCAAAGAGCCAGCGTCTTACTACTCTGAGTGCAGTCTTCAAGAATTGCTTGTGTGTGTTTTGACATTGACTGACAGCTGCGACTCTTATTTACCCTTTTGGCTTGCATGTTAAATTGGATGTGCTTTTACCTTGCAGAGGGGTGGGACCTTCTGGCCCTGGGGGAAAGTAAAGCCGAGTTGGCCCGCTGGCCCCTGGCTCCCCATCGAATGCACTGGCCTACATGTATACACTCAGTTATACAAACTTAACACACTCACGCTAACACAGATACACACCTAAATAAACATATATTTACTCATACTAACACACATTTCCTCACACACCACTTACTAACACACATACATGTCCATGCTCACACACAAGCATACATACACCAACGCTTACACTTACAAATTCAAATTAACACAGACTTATTAACATATTGTCTTTCTAACATACATACATACATCCTCCCTTACCCCGTCACACGGTAACTCCCCCCCACCCTCACTAGCCCTTACCTCACCGGCAGCGTTCTCTCTGGCTACTCACACACTGGGCTAGCAGCCTCGCTTACACCGCAGGGTTATGTGACCTCACTTTGCTGGTCCAAAATTGTTCATAAAGGGCCAGTCTGACCCAAAGGCGTCAGCGGCTAAATATATAGTGTGACACAGATATAGTGTGACCCTGACACATCGCAAACTCCTCTGTCTTCTTATACACTTGTCTTCAGAAACACACACTTTTGGGCTTGGGTACATACATTTGGGTGCATGCATTTTGTTACAGGACACTTAGATAATATAAAGGATGATTGTGTCTTTAGTCCTGTGTTTTAAGCTTGCTTTAGTCGTGCAAGGACCAAGCATCTAATGTTTCCACTACTGCCGGAGACTGGCTTCGATGATCAACACGTGATATTACTTAGTGGGCTATTATATTTAGCCTGTGTCTATTTTAACATGCTATCCTAGCGGTTTGTCTCACATGCTGACTCTGGGCGGATTCTGGTGTGCCCAACACTAATGAAGTTACCAGCTCTGGAAGGCAGGAACATCGGTTATTTATGCCACAAGATACTCCCAGGCTTCAGTGGTTAACATAATATATTTTCTGATTCTATGTTTGTGTCCATCCATCTCCCCTCTATCTATGTAATTTCTGTTCACTACACTGAATTATTTCATTTAGGGGTTTCTAATACAGATAAGATGAACCGACATGATTATGCTTTGGTACTTAATAATGGTAATAGCGTTTGTAGGAGCACAGTCGACCTTCAGGTAGGTCTCATTGAGGTGTTAGGATGTCCGGATTTAAAGTGGGAGATGAATCTAGCAGTGCAAATTTCTCTCCACTTTCGTGATCAGAACAAAAATAGACAGCTTTTAAATATTAGGGGTGGAAAGTTTGCTGCGCCTCCACTATATTTTTTCCTATAGTTAGATTTATGTGTATGTCCTATTAAATAAATCATTGGTCTGATATTTGGTTCTATACTCATGTCACAGTTTTTCTTACAGCAAAATGAGTTTTTTTTTCTTTAAGAGGTCATCTTTCTAGGCTTGCTTTTCTTTGAGGTTGACATATTAAAGGATTCCTAGACTATGACTTGCAGGTGTCTGGTTAGTAATATATGCGCACACACACATAATATAATGGAAATGTTCCTTACAGATGTAATAGGGCTTTTCTGTTTGCATATCATCACTTCTATAATGTTTTTCAGGGCTGCAGATTGTATCTCTCCATACAGCTTCTGTATTTGGCAGCTTGTCCCTTTAATTGTTTCCAGCTTCCAGAAATACTGAAACAATGAAAGTATGGAATGATATGTGACTGCGTTACGGTCTTGGGCGCTATGTGTCAGGGATTAGCTGTAAATCCCCATTTCATAAACCTGCATACTGCAGGCTCAATTTAGGTAGTCAGAAATGGTGTACAGCTTTACTTAAAGCTTACTATTTGATTTATCAAACAAAGTATGAATTCTTTTTTTTATGTCTTACTAGCATATTTAATCTTGAGCAATGTTTTTGACATTTTAGCCCATAAATGGGCAATAAGTCATATACTGTTCGAACACCTTGCGCTCCCGGCTGGCTTTTTAATAGCATCTCAGACTCCTAGTACCTCCTCGCCTGCTAGCAGCTGGTTCATTTTCTTTGGCATGTGGCATGTAATGTAACTAGGACAGGACTTTAAGGCAGTATTCTGGGAATACCATGTAGTACCAAGTCGTTTTCTCAGCTATGCTTTTGAGCGGGAAATGTATCCCATAAGTGGCAAGAATACCTACATAGTTGAGGGAATGTAGAAGTTTGCGATGTTGGCAAGGGCATTTGGGCTACTTGTTGGAACAAAGGTGAATAGAAAGGTAAAAACATTTACACACAAATCAAATATTATTACAGGAAGAAAAACCAGTTTAGTGAATTTGATTTCCCCTTCGCCTTTGCTTTAATTCATTTTAATGCTCATCATTTTATTACTAGTTAAAGTGATAAACTTGTTAATTTTAAGACTGATCGTCATTGTAAAATCCTATTTTCCAAGGTTTAAGTCAATAAACGTTGAATTATGGTATTCCAATAGGATGTTAACAGACACTGTACAAAACTGGGGAAAACCAGTAAGGCAGACTGTGCCTGAAACGTGTATATTTTCTACTAGATAATAAAGCCCACGATACTGCGGACACAGTGGGACGGGATCATAATTTATTCCCCCTAGCATAGAGATAAGGGGACCATCTGCCCCAACCAAGCAACCCCCACATGCCACCTCTCAGCATGGGCTGAGCTCTTTTGTTTGAAACCAATGAGATGACATACTGTGTTACTCAGTTACCCAAGTTTGTCTTATTATGGATATGTTTCCTCACAGTGTTGTTTTAAGAATTGTGTTTGGAATTCCCTGAAAGTATAAATTTCCCTTGAATAGTTTACTCTATAGTTTTATAGTATTAGTAGCATTGGTGTGTTTTGTTTTCTTCTATAGGCTGTGGAGAGCACCTTGTGCGGACCATATTGGCCAGAGAATGTTCACTTGCTTTGCAGGCTGAAGATGCTCATCAGGCTTTGCTGGAGTCTATGCAAAACAAGTTTATTGGTAAGCAAACTTTACTGAAAATATTCACGACATAATAATAAATTATTAGCATGTGTAAAATGAACTGTGTTTCACATGAAGTATTTTTTTTTATTTTGGATAATATGTGGATGGTTAGCTTTGCGCTTTCAATTCTATTCAAGTTGATTGGCTGTATGTATGCATGTGTGTGTATATATATATATGTATATGTGTATATGTGTGTGTATATATACACACACACACACACACACACACACACACACACACACATATAAAGAGTGCAATGGCAAAAAGTGCAGATACATAGAAATAACAATGAGTGAACTGCACACCAAACAGGGAAATTTAAAGAAAAAAATAATTAAAAAAACAAAACATTGAAACTCCTAATAAGAGGTAAGATTTTGTATGTCCCTTAATGCATGTGCTGAAATTTAAAATTTAAAATGATTGAATGCAGGAAGGACAGACATCTTTGTGGATGCCAATTTGTGGACCTGTAGACCATAGTCAAAGTGTGTATGTACAGTCTTGTGGAAAAGAAAGTACATCCTCTTTGAATGCTGTGGTTTTACATATGAGGACGTATCGATCAAATGTTCCTTTACAGGTCTAAAAAGTGATACAACCTCAGATGAACAGCACCACATGATATATTACACAGTATCATGATTTATTCAATAATAATAAAGTCAATATGGAGAAACCAAGTGTAAAAAGTACACTTATGATTTCAGTAGCTTGCAGAACCACCTTTAGCAGCAATAATTTGAAGTAATGGTTTTCTGTATGACTTTATCAGTCTCCCACATCGTTGTGGAGGAAATTTGTTCTGCTCTTCTTTACAACATTGCCTCAGTTCATTGAGATTTGCGGGCATTTGTTTCTGCACAGCTCTCTTAAGGTCCCGCCACAGCATTTCAATCAGGTTGATTTCTGGACTTTGACTTGGCCATAGCAACACTGATTCTTTTTCAGCCATGACTTGTTGACTTATAGGCTGGTGTGCTTGGGACCATTGTCCTGTTGCATGACCCAATTGGCCAAGCTTTAGCTGTCTGACAGGTGGCCTCAAATTTCATTCTAGAATACTTTGGTATACAGAGGAGTTCATAGTCGACTCAATGACTGCAAGGTTCCCTGGTCCTCTGACTCCAAAACAAGCCCAAATCATCACCCCTCCACCACAGTGCTCCAGTTTGATCTCTTCTGCCCAAAGGACATTGTTCAAGAAGTCTTGTGGTTTTTTGATATGCTACTTTGCAAACCTACCGTATTCTTTTTAGAGAGAAGAAGTGTTCTCCTGGTAACCCTTCCAAACAGACCATACTTGTTCAGTCTTCTTTTCTAATTGCACTGTCATTAACTTTAATATTTGACTTGCTAACTGAGGCCTGTAGAATCTGAAATGCAAGTACTGGGTTTTTTCCAATTTCTCTGAGCATTGCACATGTGTGTCCTGGTTCATAAACCACAAACAAAAGTCTTGTAACCAAAATATGATATTCTTTATCCAGCATGCAGGTTGTACTTAAGGCATAAAAATCCTACTCCACTTTGGAGGCTAACATGAACTTCACTGATTATTCTACAGGGCAGCTACACCAATCAGCCTTAACATTATGACCACCTGCCTGATATTGTGTAGGTCCCCCTTTTTACTGCCAAAACAGCCCTGACCCGTTGAGATATGCTGTGGTAACTGGCATAAAGACTTTAGCAGCAGATCCTTTAAGTCCTTTAAGTTGCGAGGTGGGGCTTCAATGGATAGGACTTGTTTGTCCGGCACATCCCGCAGATGCTTGATTGGATTAAAATCTGGAGAATTTGGAGGCCAAGTCGACACCTTAAACTTACGTTTATCAAACTATTCCTGAACCATTTTTGCTTTGTGGCACAACGCATTATCTTGCTGAAACGAGGCCAATACCATCAAGGAATACCGTGTCCATCAAAGGATGTATGTGGTCTGCAACAATCCTTAGGAAGGTGGTACGTATCAAAGTAACGTCTGCATGAGTGGCAGGACCCAAGGTTTCCCAACAGAGCATAGTTTGAAGCATCACACTGCCTCCACTGGCTTGCCTTATTCCCAAAAAGCATCCTGGTGCCATGTGTTCTCTAGGTAAGTGACTAGCACACACCTGGCCATCCACGTGATATAAAAGAAAATGTTTCATCAGACAAGGCCACCTTCTTCTGTTGCTCCGCAGTCTAGTTCTTATGCTCATGTGGTCATTGTATGTGCTTTCGGCAGTCAACAGGGGTCAGCATGGGCACCCTGACTGGTCTGCGCCCCATACGCGCCCCATACGCAAGAAACACCTTCCTGCTTCTAATACATCAACTCTGAAGACAAAATGTTCACTTGCTGCCTAATATATCCCACCCACTGACAGGTGCCATGATAACAAGATTATCAGTGTTATTCACTTCACCTGTCAGTGCTCATAATGTTATGGCTGATCGGTAAGAAATACCCAGTAGATTAAATAAACAGCTAAGAAAAATACCCTTTGTTTGCTTTACAGTATAAGCACTCTCTTGTCTCCACCTCCTCACAGTTGAAAGATTGATTGCACTGAAAGTGCCATTCTGGGGTTAATATAGCGCTGCCCACTCACTCTGTCACGATATATTTTTAAGGTATCTTGGGCAAGTGATTTTGTTTTTTTGTTGAAGTGGTAACTTTTTAACTTAACGTGTATTTAGTGTAGCAAGTTTAAAAAGTCTCTAAAACTTGATTCTATGACATTCCATTATAATTCCTGTAAGTAAACAAATGTGAAACATTTTTGCGCCTCAGATGTTCATATTAGATTCATTCCCGTGCCCAGTAACTTCTCTACCAAAGCCCATTTTTTTACATTTCAAGCAAATAAATATATGACTTATGAAGTGAAACATTTGTGAATATTTTGTCAAAGCTGTTTTTTTCACATATGCCTGCCAGATAAAAAGAAACCTTCCAGCTTACCGAAGAATTTGTTTATAGCCGAGATCTGGATAGTGTCATATGCACAACGTGTAATTTTATCTATACTAAAATAGCAAAACAAGTATTTGATATATTATACATAAACTTGTTTGGCAAAATGGTTTCCTCTTGTCCCACTCCTTCCTTGGAGAATAAGCAGGATAAAACAAGTGTATTTAGTTTGCAAAAGAAATCAAAACTAATTTGGATATTTCTAGGTGACGGTTACCAGATGCAGCTATATGCAACCAGAACTCAGATTTACATAAGTGTATTTAAACAGCTAATTAAACCAACCTCATGGGCTTAGTAGAAGTAGCACAGATTGGGAAGTTCTAGAATGAGTCCACACATTTCTGAATATTTTCTTTTGGAATTCACACATACACTCACTGGCCACTTTATTAGGTACACCTTTTCAATTGCTTGTTAACACAAATAGTTAATCAGGCAATCACATGGCAGCAGCTCAATGCATTTAGCCATGTAGCTGTGGTCAAGACAGCTTGTTGAAGTTCAAACCGAGCATCAGACTAGGGAAGAAAGGGGGATTTAAGTGACTTTGAATGCGGCGTGGTTGTTGGCGCCAGATGGGCTGGTCTGGATATTTCAGAAACTGCTGATCCACTTGGATTTTCACGCACAACCATCTCTAGGGTTTACAGAGAATGGTCCGAAAAAGAGAGAATATCCAGTGAGCAGCAGTTGTGTGACGAAAATGCCTTGTTGATGTCAGAGAAGAATGGGCAGACTGGTTCGTGATGAAAGAAAGGTGACAGTAACTCAAATAACCACTCGTTACTACCAAGATATACAGACTACCATCTCTGAATACACAACACGTCGAGCCTTGAAGCAGATGGGCTACAGCAGCAGAAGACCACATCGGGCGCCACTCCTGTCAGCTAAGAACAGGAAACTGAGGCTACAATTCACACAGGCTCAATAAAATTGGACAATGGAAGACTGGAAGAACGTTGCCTGGTTTATTTTCGCAATACCACACGTTGTTTGCTAAGTGCCAAGATGTAACCTAGAAATTTTCCACCACAAAGACCAAGTTTAGCCCATCATTAGTGTCAGCTGTTGGGAAGTTCACTATATTGCTAATGATTTTCTCATTTTCATTAACTTGGAGGAACTTAACATTTCAGAAAGTGTCTCAGTCTCAGTTTGTGACTGCATTTAAAGCAGTGGGTGCAGACATTCTCGAGACAATGAGTGTTTAGATAAAAAAGCCAAAAAAACTAAGGAGTAGCTACTTCTGAATAGTATATACTTCTGGTTTATTTCCTATAACCTTGTTTTGTTTACAGCTTTTTCTTTTGAAACATTGAGTGTATTTTCTTAATAGACAAATCAATTTAACAATTTATTCCCCCCCCCCCATTGATCACAGACAAGTTTCCAGTCCTGCATAACAAATTTCGCACTTAAACCAGGTAAAGATATGGAATGTTTTTTAACGCGAGGCTTGTCTTTGCTCAGTATTGTACAGCTCAACAAATGCACAAACCTGTTCATATATTTCAATAGCCTTTTGATGCTGCTCCAATTGTGCTGTATATCCAGCTACTTTCAGGAGGCACTTGTTAGCAGAGCTGGAGAGAGGTTTGAATACATTACAGATATGAAAAAGAAAATGATGAAATACATGCAATACCGATCACAAAAAAATAAATATTAATTTAACAAAGAAAAATGCTGTATTCACAAAAACCATCCCATTGAGCACACGGACTGCTATTTGTCAATTGTTCTCCATTTCAAAAGTAATACAATGATAAGAATTCTACACTCTTCCCAAGCAATTTTGAAACATGAAAACCAAATACCGGTGAGTGGATTTTTCTTACACAAATGCAATCACCATTTCCAAGTCCAGAGCAGTGGTAGCCTAAAAAACAAAGTATTAGGTCACCTTGGTCTTCACTCTTTGAACAACTAGCTTTTATTTAAGAGGTAGAAGAAAAAATGCCTATTGATTCATATAAATCATTATTTATATAGGGCCAGCAAATTCTTAGGGCAGTTATCGATGCATTGCCCTCTTTTGCTCCAGCTCTCTATATATATAATATGAAATTATTCTTTCGGGATCTACTATAAAATCGGCCCCCATGGAAAATTGGTCATTAACTTTGTTCATAGAAAACTATGAATGAAACATCTCAACCCCAATTAATTTTGGTAAAACAAGGTTGATACTTTATTTTGGTACCAAGATTCAAAAAAAAGGTATGCCAGCACAAAAGGCATCAAAACATTGTTAGGTAAGCGATTAGGATAATACCTTTGATGGTAGATGGTATCATTGCTGGTAGCTGTGGTTCAGGGAGGGCTATGTATTTTATGGTGGTCGGTAAGGACAGGACATGAATGTTTTTTCCTGTGTACCGGCTAGCAGAGATGAAATGAGATTTAATATTAATAAAGCATTTAATTTCGGTTTACAGTATACACTACACACTATCCCTGCCTACCCATGGAATAACCACTCATGCCGCAAACGTTCATTAAAAATAGTTTTTGATTATTCTCCTGTTGTGTTTGTATTTTACAAAATTCCTCAAAAATGTAGGCTCCTGCACATTTTCTTTTGGTGCAAGGTAGTATAACATTTTGTGGATTTCAAGACAGTTGGGGTACATACAGTACTTTGCAAAAAATATAGGCTGCTGTAAAGTAAGAATGCTTTCATAGTTAATAGTTTTCTTTTGTCATTTAACAAGTAAGTAAACGGAAGACAAAATCTAAATCATATCAAAATTTGGTGTGACCACCCTTTGCCTTCAAAACAGCAGCAATTCTTACATAGTTCATATAGTATAGTTACATAGTGGGAAAGGTTGAAAAAAGACCTAAATCCATCAAGTTCAACCCTTCTACCTAACCTTCCTACAGCAAAAAAAAACCCCTAATTAAGCTACTTCAAATTCTGCCATCAGGGGGGAAAATTCCTTCTCGACTCCAAAAGGCAATCAGATTTCTGAAGCTCTAAAATATGAATTCTATTTATATCCCTGTATGTCATGCCTTTCTATAAAAAAAAAAATATATATCCAGACCCCTTTTGAAGGCATTGAATGTATTTGATAACAGCACCCGCCTTGGCAGTGAATTCCATACCTTTATTGTCCTCGCTGTAAAGAATCCCTTCCTTTGTCTATGAAACCTGCGCTCTTCCAGTCTCAGAGGGTGACCTCTTCGTCTTTGTATATTTCTGTTAATGAACAGGTCACTGAAGAGCTCTTTATATTGGCCCTGCATATATTTATATAATGTTATAATTTCCCCTCTAAGACGCCGTTTTTCCAATAAAATAATGTTAACTTTTTCCGTCTCTCTTCATAACTAGTATCTCCCAATCCCCTTATTTTGTAGCCCTCCTTCGCACATTTTCTAGTTCCATAATGTCCTTTTTAGGGACCGGTGCCCAGAATTGTACCGCATATTCAAGGTGAGGTCTTGCTATTGACCTGTAATTGAGGCAAGATGATATCCTCCTCCCGTGAATCAATACCTCGTTTTACGCACGCCAAGACCTTATTGGCCCTTGCAGCTGCTTGGTACACTTCTAGGTACACTTATATATACAGATTTTTAAGAGACTTGGGTGGTAGGTTGTTCCAAAAATCTTGGAGAAGTAGCCACAGTTCCTCTATGGACTTAGGTAGCCTCAGTTGCTTATCTTTCTTCATGTAATCACAGACAGATGATGTTAAGATCAGAGCTCTGTGGGGACGATACCATCACTTTCAATGCTGAAGATAGTTCTTAATGGTTTAGGTTGTGTTTGGGGTTGTTGTCATGCTGCTGAATAAATTTGGGGCCAAACACATACCTCCCGGATGGAATTGCATCATGGATAAATATCTGCCTGTACTTTTAAGAATTGAGGAGACCATTAATTATGACCAAATCCCCAACTCTGTTTGCAGAAATGCAGCCCAAACATGCAAGGCACCTCCATGCTTCACTGTTGCTTGCAAACACTCATTCTTGTACCACTCTCCAACCCTTCGAGAAATAGACTACATTCTGCTACACCCAAATATTTGACCCTGCTGCTCCCCAGTTCTTATGTTCCTGTGTTCATGAATAGTTGGGTCGCTTGGCCTTGTTTCCATTTCGGAAGTGTGGCATTTTGGCCACAATTGACTGCTCTGGAAAGCAGATGGATGTACCGGGATCCCCTGGTTTTCTGACGACAATGATACGCTGATAGCACTCCTGGACATCTTCCGATTGTGAAGGGAAGTAAGTGTGACGTGACTTTCATTAGCCAACCACTGCCCGTTCTTTTTTGCGTTTCTTCAAAAGCGTGGACAGAACATCTGGAAACCCCTGTCTGCCTTGAAATTTCTGCCTGGGAAACACCTAGCTGATGCAGTATTACTACCTTGTGTCTTGTTGCTGTGCTCAGTCTTGTCATGGTGTATGACTTTCGACATTAAACTGTCTTCAGCAACCTCACCTTGTTAGTGAGTTTGGCTGTTCCTCACCCAGTTTTATTCCCCCCCCCACGCCGGCTTTTGTTTCAGTTAATGATTGTGTTTCATTTAAATTGATGAGCGCTTGTTTGGTAAAAATTGTTTAATCATACAGCTAACCATATGCCTACAAAATCCCTGAATTTGTGCAAGTGTACCTGGAAGAATTCATGGTGGTCACACCAAATATTGATTTAATGTAGATGTCTTCTGTGTGCTCACTTTGCAGTTTGTTAAATGATAAAAATAAACTAACATGCATGTTTGAAAGCTTTCTTACTTTATAGCGTTTTTCTATATATATCTTTTGTACAGTACTGTAGATAAATGGTGCTCTAGACTAAGGGTTGTTTTGCATCTGCACAAGTATGTGAAGATGTCCAAATGGGATTTAACGTTGGAGATTGTGTAGTTGATTGAACTGTGTTGCTAACATTTGGTTTATTGTTATAGAGTAGCCTTAAAGTGTGGCTTTAGCTCCTTAAGCATCAGGGTTATCGTACACCTACAATAATGGTCAGATGTGCGTAATTAGATGGGCCAAATGGTTCTTATCTGCCGTCACACTCTATGTAAAACCAAAGCTTTTTTTTTGCGTGCTTGTATGCTTTTCTTCAGCTAAAATGTTTCTAATTTACTGTATCCCTGCAAATGATATATTCATTTCTCAGACAATTAGGACTTTTAAATAATATTTATACCTACAAAATGATTAGAAATACATTATTTTCTAAAACCACTGCCATGTAGAAACTCAATTTATGTTTAACCCCCAGGTAGATTAATACCTCACCTATAAAGGCTTTTAGGTATATGGAAACCAAAACAGTCCCTTTTATAATGGTTCATGTTAATTATATACAGTATATACCATATTATTATGCCTCACCAATAATTTACACTGTAAAATAATTATGCAAAAAGCATGTTTATGTGAACATATACTTATATACCCCAAAAAGATTTTTTTCTTCTTCTAGAGAAAGCTGTCAAATTATTTTCTAACAAAAACAAACAAAAGGTTTGATGATTGGTATCTGAACAGTTATGGCGCCATTTTTTATAATGAAGTACATTTTTCTAAATATTTACTTAAGTCTTGTATTATGAATCTAACTCTTATGTCAAATATACTCCTCAGGGTAAGTAAAAAAAATAAATGTGAATAGCTTCAGTCACTATTTAAAATATTAAAGTTTTATTAGTTACATAATCCTTTTTTTATTTTTTCATCTCTGAATCTCACTTTGCTGCATAGAACCATAAAAAAAATGTTTAATTTTTTTATGGTACATTTTTATGTAAATCAATTAACCCGAGTCTTCTACTTTGCCTGGGCTTCCATTATTTTACTATATCCCCCTAATAATTAAAATGATAATTTGTGTAAAGATCCCACATTACTTGTTTAAGAGGTAAAAAAAATACTGTTCATGAAAAGCATTTTTTTTTTCCCATTTCTTTCTGGAAATGATATTTGAAGTTTAGAAACGTTTGGAAAATTCAGTTAGCATATTCAGGCCAGATGAAGAGGGAAAGGGTTAGGCACTATCAACTTTTCATGCTGATTTAATTTTGAACAAAATTGTTGCTTGTTTTGTGTTTAGAGGCGCCTCATTTTAGCTATTTCTGTCTATTTCTTCCATCCTATTTAAAGAGCATCTCAAAATGACTCTAAAGAGTTTGGGAATTCTTCCAAGCAGGGAATGCCTGGCTTAGACACTTGGAACTTTCTAAGCTCCAGGTGATGGACAAACCAATGGCAGATGTAGATTTGTTTTATGTATATCAGTATAGAGCCAACCAACGATTTAGTAGTAAAAATAAAATGCATGGTATAATTGGGCATGTGAAGCATATTTGTTGAATGTTAATGCACTGGATTGTGATCTGTTGAGTGGTTAATCGAAAAGTGTAATAACAACAAATAAAAGGTTTTCTGTATATGCATGGCCTTTCCAATAATATAAATATCAGAAATGGGGATGTGTTACTGATCTGTCCTTTTAATATGGAGCCAAGTTTATGAATTTCAAAGTTGCCAACATTTTTTTGTGTTTTTAACACATTGAGAAGAACTTGGACAAGGAACCATAACTGATAAAATATGGTTTATAAAGCGCAGTTACCTTGTCTTTTGTTTGTTTTTATCCACAAAGAGCATCCTATGCCAGAATGAATAATTCTTTGTTTTTATATAATATTCTTAGAACTTACTTTGAGTTCAATTGTTAGTTGACTGCAAATCATGTAGCAGGAGGAAAGCCAACTAAGATTTACTTTAAACTCAATAAAGCTGTCAAACTCAGCTGCCTGTTCCACCAACTGGTGGATTTGACCAGTAATCGATAACACAATAACCTGCCTGGATTTATCAGCTGGAAAGCAGCTGAACTTGTCGGCATCTTATTCCAACTTGATCACTGACCGTTTCAATAGCACTCAACTCAACAGCTTTTGTTTTTGTGAATAGGCGAGTTGTGATTCAGATTGACTTTAAATGCAACAGAGAACTGAAATGCTAGTGAACTGACCTGTCTGAAGGCTGTTTGACAACAGCTGGAGAAATACCTGTAAGCTACGTTTTCGTCTATACATACCGGACTCTATTACATTATCTTGAAAAATACATGCACATCATATGATGGCTGTAACCCCTCTTTGGTCTGGCTCTCTTCCCAAGGACATTTACAAATGATTTACTTGATTTAATTAGTTAGAAACACAAGAAAAGTGACGTGCCTATCAAAGGTAAGAGATCCAAGGATTTGCTTTGATGTACCGGAAGAGTCTTGACTCTTATCAACTTTGATTATTCTGAATGTATCTGCAGGGTTTGTTATAATAGTTCTATTTTGTTTAAATATAACTATTTACAATTGTAGTCATAAACAAATGAAATGATTCTAACTAATTTGAATAATAACTGTGTGACCTAAGAAATGCCTTTTTCTTAATTCATTGCATCCACTGCGAACCAAGAGCAAAATTCCAGCCCACACTTGAAATTGTTAATGATCTCATTATCCCCAAACAGTGGATTTGCCGGAGCATACCAGACATTTGGGGTAATGTTTCCCAAGAAATGCTTGTTATTCATCCGCACATAATTTACTTCAAACAAATGCATTTGGACAAAAAACTCTTAAAGACACAGTCAAGCCCAGCTTTTATGGAAATATTTAGTAAATATTTATTTTTGATGTTTAATATAGTGGATACAAGAGTGGAACCCCCCTGAAACTTAATATATTTATGTAAATAAAATGTATTTTGTAAAAAAAAAAACTATATGACCATTTTGAAATGACTATTGCTCTTTTGATTCTTTCCTTTTGCCAGATATCAGTGCCGAAAGCTTGTTAAATTGGTGCCACCATGGGGTTGCATTAAAATGTTTGTGTACTCTAATGTTCTGGTTTCTGAGCTCATTCCATATGCAAACATGTCAGGATGGAGTTTCTTGGGGAAACGCTGCTTAAAATGTTAACAGTTTTTACTGCACATTTCTTAAAACAAAAAAGTAGAGTCTCCTATCAAACTTCTTTGTACCAAGTTGTAGAATGTGCCTTTTAAGAGAACAATGAAGCCTTTTACTTTGATTATGCGCCTAATGCGGTCAACAACACCGAATAACACTGAATCCTAAAGATACTGGTGTATTGACAGACCGGAGTCTTGCGTGTCACTCCTGTCAACAGTAGCCCTGTTCCAGATCATATAACGTGCAAGTTGCTGCTTCCTCAATTAGCTAATTCAAAAAAATCTGTTCACATTCAAAATAATGTCTCCTGCAACTGAAGACAAATATGTGGTTTTGTGTCATATGATACAATCAAGCCTCATACTGCTGCGTGTCCGCTTGTGCGAACCTTGTGTGCAAATCTATTTGCCCCTATCTTCTGCATTGTTGCATGCTTCTGGCACTGAAGGTTGTTACATTTTTCACATGGGCATAGTCTTATAGTGGCTTCTGTGTTGCTTCTCTACCTCTGGATTTATGAACAATGACTTTATCTGAGAGAAAAGCAGCCTGCAGGACGTAAAGCGTCCTACTTTGTGACTTTCCGGATGACTATATGCCAGTCTCATATCTTGATAGGGCTTCCACTCCTGTGAACTCTGATGACAAGAGTTAACATTACTGAGATTTACATTTTGCTGGCATGACCCAAATCATGCCTCATTAGTTAGCAATATCTCGAGGTTGCTGGGCAATAACTCATTTAGCTGTGGAATGCTCTAAATATTCTCTGTAAAATGTATTTAATGCAAGTGTTTGACCAACCGATTACCACTTTCTAGTGGTTTATCAAGCTTTCCCATACCCAAGTTTGTGGCTTATCAATGTGTGTGAATGTTTTGCACACTCCCTTAATTCGTTGGGTCAAATTTTTAGCTTGGCCACCATCAATTACTTTTTACGATAGTTTCCATACATTCTTCTTGAAGTCTGATTATTGTTGGGGAGTAATTGTATAATCTTCACGTCTGTGTAGATGTATACTCTAAATCATAGGTTCCCTTCTGATAGTTCAATTAAAATATCTTGCATAACTTTCCTGAACTTATGTATCAATCTCATTAGTTTGTGTTACCATTCTAGAAACCTTCTAGAACCACTCTTTAAGTACTGTGTAGGTTCATTTTTTATTTGGCTATAATACTTTTTTTTATTGAAATCATTGATCACGTGCATATTGAATACCTTGACCTTTTCTTCTTAATTTACTTTCTTGCATACTGATACTTTAGTATGTTTGTTCCCTTTGTTGTCAACACTGTGATTTATGTACTGACCTTCCCTTTAATTATTTCACCACCGTCTTACCATTCAAAGAAAATGCCATTTTTTACCTGGCTTGATGCAGTTGCTTTGAAATGTGTAGTATTTACTTGGACTGTGGGGCATGCTTACAAAATTACACTGGAAATTGGTAGAAAATGTAGCTGCATTCACAGCTTTTTTCTGTTAGATGAGATGCGCCAGAGGTTAGTAATGAATATCTACTTACGAGGAGAAGTTTTATGGATTGTCACCGAGTTAAAAGCTCAGTACGATCTTGTAAGGTTTAAGGTATTATGAATAACCTAATGTTAAAAGTAAAATGTCTTTCAGGCTCGCCCTTCCTGGCTAACGAGGATAACATTCTTGGTGGAGTAATTGTGCTTCGATCATGCAGGTGTTCCTCAAAATTGGACTCTACAAATGATAAACAAGCCCTACTAGGTACAACGTTTTGGTCATTATATAGAATTGCATATTCAAATATACGTCTAATTTGTCCAGCATTTTTTGCAGTTTTTCAGGAAACATTCAAAAATTATAATGGGACAATGTATAAATCAAATGGGACAGCCAACGATCACTCTTTTAAAAGAAACAAGAAAGTATAACAGTGTTATGTATGCTTCTTTCTATTTTGTACTGCCCTGACGTTGAGCCCAGTAATTCAGTAATAGTATTGAGTGCTTTAGGCGTTTTTTTTTTGTTTAATTAAAATTTGTGGAACTCTAGAAAGCGTCCCTCTTGTTGCAACCTAATTGTAATGCAAAACTCACACAAGCAGATAAGGGAAGCAGACAGGATTGAATTTTGCAAAAAATCTAATTTTGCACGGTGATTTTTGGGTTTCTGAGTGCTGTCCTCGTTTTCTGCTTTCTGTTTTGATGTCATAACTGTTTGTCACTCCTTGTAGAAAATGGAAGTTTAATTTAAAGGTTGTGGCACAGTTGTTGTTGAACTCCGGCCCTTTGAGAGTTGTAGACAACCAGGAATTCTGATCATCTGTCATTGAGCACACAATGCTTAATCGAGGACATAAGTATATTTATAAAGAATTACTATACATGATGTGTGAACGTCATTCAGTAAAACATCTTTACATATACAAAATTTCACCCTGGTATATCAAATTCAAAATGAAGGTTATTCTATAATTCACAAAGGCCCGAACGCCAAAGAACGTCTAGACAAGTTATGGCTAGTCTACCTTTAAAACAATAAGCATATGCTTTAATGGAAAAAAGAAATAGCATATAGATAAACAAAACACTTTGGTTTCAACACAAAAATGCGAGACTTCGCCTTACAATAGCAGGATTGTCCATTATTGCCCGACTACCTTCCTGGTGTTCTGTACAACTATTACATATATAGCCCCAGCCGATTCCGGAGCATTGTTACAACAGAGTACAGTGAAAATATTTCAGATCATTTCGAATTGACAATAACATGAACACACAATAAGACATAATAGTTATTAATCATAATCTTTACATTTGTAGTGGAATTCCTGTGGAGCCATACAACAGAGAGCATGTGTGTGGGTTACATGTCTGCACAGGATGGCAAAGCTAAGGTAAGAGTGGCCATTGTTAATCTTTATGTATGATTAATTGATGAAGTTAACAGTATTGGTACCAGTAATATTATTTGCACATTGACCACTTATACATTTCTGGGAATCACAAGTAACTGTGGAGACTCGATGGGGTCTATTCACTAAAGGGACAGATGATCGGACGGATTGCAGAGATGTGCTTTTAGCTCTTTGACTTCACTGTACATTCTGAAGGGTCAACCTCGGGGAGCTGCTACAACAGAAGACGCCTGCTTAGCCCTGTGTAATGTAGATTTAAATTAGTGAGAATTCCCCAAAGTCTCTTTGGCCATTCAATCATACATTATACAGGGCCACCTCAGCCCTTTTTGCTGATGAAACATGCCAGTGTTGGGCATAATTCATAATGAAAAGTAACATGAAGGAGATGAAAGTACAACTGTCCCTTTATTGAATAAGCTCCATTGTTTGGTTGTGTCCTTCAGTGCCTACGTGGACCATCAGTGGAACCCTTTGCTTATTGCTGGAAGACGTGAACTATTTTTATTGAGCTATAAATAAGAATAAACCAATGTTTACAAAGTGTTTATAATTTGGCTGTATCTTAAAAGCTTGAGAAAAGGATAACAGTTTGCTCTTAACAACCATTAATCTTATTTTCCCTGTATGCTAAAATAAGTTTATTTGCTAGTTTTGAACACTGTACAGAATGGAGCGTATGTTCTTCAGTTATTACAAGGTCCTTGAACAGATTCCAAATAAAAGATCAAAAAATGTATATCGTTCCATTATAAGGGAGAGGAAAAAATCATAGCCGACCTAACCCATTTAACAAAGAAATACAATGGATTTTATAGCTACATCTTTTTTAAAGCCGTTTAAAGTGGGCTCATATATTTGTTTAAAATGTGGATTCTTTTTCCAGTACAGACACAGTGGAAAGCTGACAAGATTGATATTTTGTCATGGGAGGTTACAGGATGACATTCTATCCATCTCTATGCATTAAATTACATTTATTTATATAGCGCAGTCAGATTGAATAGTGTTGTTACAATAGGGGACAGTGAAAGTTAATACAAATTTAGAATAACATCTTTAAGATATTTTAAAACATAGTGGTACAGAAGGAGAAGAGTGCCCTGCTCCTGCAAGCTTATCTATTTTATAGTCTATTTCTTTTTTAGTCTACTTACAGCATCTTTGCCTCATCGTGGTTGTATTAATGTTCCTGGTGAGGCAAAGCCCAGTCCATGTTTATATCTGGAGTGCTAATTTAGTTTGGCCCTAAAGAGTTTGACGTGAGATAATAGCTGTTGATAGAATGTGGTTTATCTTGAATACAATGTTTTCGACCAGGTTTGAAGAGGAACACCTTGGTGGTTCCCACAGTATATCTAACACACAAACATTTCTGGAAACTCTTTTTTACGTTCCTGGTAGTTCCACGTAGACATTCATTCACGAAATCCGGCAGAAACTTGTGCCAGAGAGCAGCCCCACCACTCTCGAACAAGTCTAGTATTTATAAATAATGGCCATATAATGAAGCCTCTCATGTGAGGTACCACTGTAAAGCACACGCTTAGAAGTTTTATTTTAAATGATTTTGCGTTTTGCAAGCTATTTGTTTTAGAAATGCTACATTTGTTATTATTTTTGGTACAATTTTATTAATCTAACCTGTCAACATTTCTAGTTCTGCTACTTTCCAAATCTGACCTAATTTTGGAAGTAGAGTGAGTAGAGGGACGCTTCCAATTAAATGCAATTACACATTGAGCTGTTGTTACAATATCTGGCCGGCTTGCTTGTTTTCCTTGGAAGTCCCTGCATCGCTTGCTTAGTGCTATTGTCCAGCATTCATTAGGTACAGGTACACTAGCCAATCTCTTAATCACCGTGAGCAATGGTCTTGAACAACGAAGACCCAATCTGAAGGGCAACACATCATTTATATGAATTTGATGCTAATTTATATTATTTTTTGCCAGGAACACTTAGTTTTCATGCAATACAAAAGCAGCCACAGATAAGTTAGAATACTCAAAAGAAAGAGGGGGGGTCATATAGTAAAGATGCACAGAAACCCTAAAACACAAATCACCCCTATTCTGTCAAACATAAATACAAAAAACAAGATCTTCAATAGAATCCCTCAAAAAGTCTTCTAATAATGATCAGCAGATAAACATGAAATATAGAAAAAATGCAAACATGGCGTGAGTATATAGTGTGTGTTTCAGTGTGTATATGAATGTATGTCTATCTGTCTATCTAACATGAAAAATAGAGCCGCTCACACTGGATAGAGCATCAAATGCTCATGATGAATTCCAGCATTGCAGAGCCTGGTGTGCACAGGCGGCTTCACCTCCACCTCCACTTTCACTTCATAGATACGTTTTACCTACCAAACAGGCTTCATCAAAGTACTTGAGTGTTCAGTTTTAAAACGTGTGTATGTATATATATATATAATATACCGTATTGGCCCCGATTTTTTTCTTTTTCCATTAGCCCTGCGGAGGGTAAGCACAGCAGGCTTAGGATCCAGATCCCCCGCAGCGCTGCAGGGGACCTGAATCCTCCTCTCTGGCAGCCGTGGACGTCTGCGCTATGCGCGTAGACAACTTCCGCTGCCAGCACTTCTGCCGGGGCTTCTATGGTGGAGCACCTTGCGTGACATAACCTTCTGGTTCTCCACCATAAAAAAAAATATATTTTATTCTCTAAAATAGCACCAAACTTTTAGGGTGCGGTCTATATTCGAGCCAATATATATATACATATATACATATACACACACACACACACATATTATGGCAAACCGCTTTTGAAATATATACATAAGGAACATACATGTCTCTATTGATACCACTAGTATCCAAAAATAAATGGGCTTCATTTGCTAAATTATATTTAAATTATATCTGGGGAAAAGGGCAACATACATAGTAATTTATGTTAAACAAAAAGACACAAGTACACTAAGTTTATGCTTGCAAGGTGTCTTGCCATTAAATCACCATCGTAGCGTTCTCAGATGCAAGTCTATTGTTTCTGCGTGTTGTGCGGACAAATGCTAGGAGTGGATTAGGAACAGCTGCTGTAGGTGATGAATTTCACACTTTACAGCATTGCAAATAGTTGGCTTTTTAGATCAGTTGAGTCAGGTTTACTTTCTGTCTTTTGACAATAACACAAAGCCCTGTTGATTCCAGAATTTATAATTTGTTGGAAACCCCTACAATCCACAATGAATTCCCGTGTTATGTCAGTTTAACGTCTTATCGTGGCGTGTTTATTGCTTTGAAACACTTTGTTTTTAGCACTCAAAGATTCACTTAAATTATATTAATTTTAAGTTTGTTTTAACCACCTGCTTCACCCAGAGACTGCGGGTCTAACCGGGAGAGTTCCTGTGTATGTTACATGTTTACACTGTGCATACATATCGATACAGGCTATAGTATGATTCTAAAAGAAACATCTCTAAGACAAAAATCAGAGGCGGCTCTGTAGTGAATTATGTAGTCAAGGAATATTTTATGCTTTTTTTTTTATCCCTACCACAGTAGCCCTTATTTGTAGTATCCTAAAATTCAGGGGCATTCAGTGCCTCGCCAGTGTGCAAGGCTTTTCCTCAGGTGATTATGGTTTTATTTCCAGACTCTAGGTGTCTGAAACTGAATAATAGAGCTCGAGATGTTGTTTCCAATACTTTCAGCTCACTGGGGTGGGAAATGTGTAGGAGGCACTGGAGAACCAGCAACCCTGCCCCTCAATTGTAAAGACCAAATAACAAATAGGGACTCGCTTCAATTACTTTATATGAACACAGCAGATGAAAATGACAAGCTAAATGTGTAGTAAACATATTTAAATATAATTCTACTGATTAGTTATATGCAATGCAGATGAAGCATGTTTTTAATGTATTTAATCCTTTAATATGGTATGTACCATACTCTAACAAATGTTTATCATGGCATCACCAATAAGGATATTACAGTGAAGTACTTTTAATAGTAGTTTTAGTTAAAGCTGATGCTCCATAGCTGCAGTACACCCCCACGTTAGTCCTATTTTTGCTTTAAATCATTGCACATGCTCACGCGCCCCCCACCCCAGCCACAACCTTCACCAAATCGGTGCAGGAGCTGGCTGGTGATGTGTTTGCCTGAACACCTGTCCCGCAAGCCAAGTTGTTGAGGGACAAAAAAGAGGCTAATCCAGAATCCCTCCATATATTAAACCTTCCCTTTTAACTTTTCAACAATACAAGTGAATTGTTTCTAAGCCTTAACCTACAGTTACAATAAGCATCTCCCCTTGTAAGAAATGTTATATAACAAAAATACCTGCTGTTCAACTTATCCTTCCAAAATGGTTCAAGATCCCAAATCCACTTTCAACTCCTTTTTGCATTGCAAGGATTCGGTGGATGACTCACCAGTTGTTGTAACTGGGTTCTTAAGGTGTTTCAAAGCTGAATTTAATTTTTTTGTAGCTAACCTTTATTCCTAGTACCGCAGAATTCCCAACCCTTCATGGAAAAAATTATTTAACCAAGTCAAATTTTGCTTAATTCATTCCCAATTTTTCTGAGAAAGACCTTATTCTCATATGACACAAAAGCAGGCACTTATGTGTTGCTGCCATAGAAACTGAATACAAGTTTGTTTTTATATGATTAAACCTTCAGAGGAAAACATAAAATGCCAACACTTGTTTGCTTAACATACACAAGAGTGTGATGTTTTGTAACATGGAGCAACATGTCTCGACTTATAGAAGTCTTAATTCACTAAAAGCTTAAAGATATCCCTAGCTGAGACATCTGTATGCAAGCAGGGATGTCATCCTTGACACACACAAGTGAGAAGGGCTTAGTCTGATAAAATGAGGTGCCATGAAATTATTGTGGAATAAAAATGAATCTGCATCAGACTAGGTGGGTGATAAAACCATGAAGATCTCAAGTATTCTAGAGAAAGTAATTTCATAAATATTTTATGTGTATTCGATTGACTGAATATAAAATGTTTTATTTCATCCAATAGTAGTAGTGCACAAACCAGAAAGTTTTAATGCACGATAGTTTTTGATAAAAGTATTCTTTGAATTTGGCAGTAGACCAAAATATTTAGCAAACATTAGACATTTGAAGACTCATTCTTCCCCGTGATTACAGGCTATTATCGGTGCATTAGATAAGATCCTCTGGAGTGATCCTCTGGTTGAAAGTGTGTTGGGTTTAGGTTGTTTTTGCTCCCTTCTGCTTAATTTCCCCTCTTTCTGACTACTCTTCTACATATATCTGCCAACCCTCTACCGCAAATCCCATTTACTTTGGGCCGTCACCTTGCCTAAGGTTGTCCCTTTTGCGGAGCCATTTACTGGGAATTATTGTGGAATAAAAATGAATCTGCGCCAGACTATATGGGTGATAAAACCCTGAAGATCTCAAGTATTCTAGAGAAAGTGATTTCATAAATATTTTGTGTATTCGATATTACTGAATATAAAATGTTTTATTATTATTATTACCTAGAGTATGTGGCGCCCCCCCCACAAAAAATAATGTTGGTATGAATATTTATTTCACAAACTTGTAAAAGTATGTCAACTGGAAAAAACTAGAAATCTGAAAAAATATTAAATGAAATAAGTTTAAATAAATAACATTTACTGAACAGATATGGTACAGCATAACTCCTGTCACTATACGCTAAGCCAGCCTGCCTGTGCCACCGCTGCCCCCAAAACAGCCTGCCTGTGCCACCGCTGCCCCCCAAAACAGCCTGCCTGCGCTTCCACTGCCCCCGGAGCAGCTTGCCTGTGCCCCTGAAGCAGCCTGCCTGTGCCATAATAGAAGATTATGGACTTGGCTACTGTGTGAGCCAGAGAATTAGGATGGAAACCCTGAAACTTAGGGGCAATTCCCGAGAGTCCTCAGGTGTGCAAATATAGGGACTGCTACATAACCCCCCCCATGAAAAGTAAGTATTGGTATTTATATAAACATATTACATTATGTAACCCCTCCTTGTTGTGAATAACAGATACTAGCGCATCATCTAAGCGTGTTGGCTGTGTATGTACGCCTTGTTTCCCAGCACTACGGTGACGTTGTGCTGCAGATCATAGAGCGAGCCTGCTACCCAGTTGTGTCTGCTGACATCTGGTGTACATTGCTTTCATATTGCTAGTACAATTTCCAGCTGGTAATCTCAATTGGGATGACAGGAACAGCTGCTCCTCTCTGTCCTCTTTTAAAATGATGTTTTTGACCTTCCTTCAAGGGAGTTAATCCCTCTCCTTTTATTCTTTCTCCGAGTTTGTGTTGCCAGAAGCAGTTTCCAGTGTAAACTCACAAATGCCCTGGCCGATGCTTTATATTGATTAAAAACATAATCTGTGCTGTCAGAAAGGCAGGAATTTTAGTGCATTGCAAGCAAGAATGGATTGTCAAGGGGGCATGCCGGTCTGAAAATACAACCAGGCTCTCTATGTTGCAAGGGGCAGATTTTTCTATTTATTAGGCTTCACTATGCGATTGGAATGCCTTTGCTTTCAAACTGAATTAAAGTGGATGTACTTGACTCTGAGTTCTGTGACTGTCTCTGTCCTGATTCATTGTCATCAAAACATACACATTTTCCTATTTCCGCTAGATGATTTTTATCCTCTCCTGCGCGCATCTTTATTAAGGCTTAAAAGGCAAGTTTTTGTGATATTTTACCGTTTACTGAAATGTAATCTAAATTAATCAAAAAGGTGTTTTCTATCTAAAAATTAAACTCATCACGATACTTTGTGCCATCTGCATTTGTGGAATGCTTTGTAGCTAGACCCTATAATCTAAATCTACATACATGTTCCCATGCATATAAATCCTTACATGGCATAAGCATACTATTGCAAACATGTAACAGGGGATACAGCTTTTTCGCGCTAAGGTATATTAAAGCTGAGGTACTCGTTGGTAAACAGAAAATGAATAATATTTCTGTATTGTAGACCATCTTAAAATATATCATACCTGTTATTTTGGTGAATGATGATAAAGCCATTTGGGAAACTACACTTTATGATGGCACAAGCATATTTTTCCATGGTGTAAAACTATATATATATATATATATATATATATATATATATATATATATATATATATATATATATATATATATATATATATATATATATAATTTGTAAAAAAAGACAGTATAATCCACTTCTCTGTGTGCCATTTTCATGTGTGTCCCATGTTTGTAAAAGTCGGTCGCCTAGCAACTGGATTTGTCATTACCATCCCAACAGCGGGGTTTATAGCCAGTTGTCCCCCAATTTACTAACACTCTAGAAGTGTATGACAGAGCCTTATTTGCTTTGAAATGTGTGTATGGACAGTGGCCGGCACTTTGAACCCATGTATATGGGGCTTCTATGTAATGTGGGCGAGGCGTGATGTCATCATGGAATGTTGACAGATTGCGGTAGATGTAAGTCACGTCACTCTGTGCCCTCCCAATCTGTCCCAACAGCTCCAGAACCAAGCAAACATTGAATGTTCTGGTGGAGAATAAAGATTTAGGTTTCATACTAATTTTGTCAATCATTTTAGCCCTTACAATTTTATTTTGGTACACAGTATGTCCTCACATCTGAAATGCCAAATAGATTTATTTTAACACTTTTATTATTTCCAAGTATATTCTTTCCAGATTGAGGTTGCTTAATGAGAAGTCTCCTGGTGTCAGTGAATTAACATCATTGACTAGAGGGAAGATTCATCATCCAGACATTCCTAATTTATACGTTTCCTGTCAACATTCATAGGGGTTTTGTGGCCTTTCTCCAAATGTTGTAAATGTCATCCGTGTTAGATACATTAGTAGCCAACACAGCTCGAGGTAACTGTAGATAAACCAAAATTGTTTTAAAATTTAATAATAATAAAATACATTTTATAACAGGAACTTATAAAGTGGCAGAAGGAAAGTATTTCTTCTGCCACCTAATGGCTTTCTTTTATGGTAATATAAGGGCTCACTCACTAGATAACCTCTCCAGCGAAGATATACCTCCCGATCACTGCATGCAGAATCAATAATCCACACAGACAAAGGCAAATGGATTGTTCTCAAACCAATGAAAACAAATATCCGTTCTTTATTTGAAACATTTAAAAAATGAATAACTTTGCTAATAAGGTATGAGGTTAATAGCATAAAAAAGGGAATTGAGAACAACTCAACCGAGTACAAGTAAGCTAAAATTTGAGATGCTCGGTAGGTACGTACCGTAGGGCTGTTAGATTGCTGCCTGCTCTCGTATCTCTATGTTCACCATTTCTCCCATTTGAGGATATCTCGTTGTTTACACCAAGTGTAAAGTTGAATCCGGACATGTCCCTTTCAGTTGCTGCCCATTCTTGGTTGAGTGTTATATGTCTTTGTAAGGTATCGGCATTAACCTCAAGTTTCACTATATCAAGATTGTTCCTAATACTGGAATAGCTCTGTATGGCTTTTCGGTTTAAAGTCCTTTGGCACCTGGCAATTCTTTTCCCAAAACAGATGTTTACTTTTGTTAACATGCATTTTGTTTCTTAATATTAACGGGATGTAACGTGCATTAGTTGGCAGTGATAAAGATATTAAGAGAAAGGGCTACATGACTGGGCCTATAATGACAGGAAGAGTGACACATGTTAAGGGGTTACATAAGGGTCACTGGGCAATGTTGCCCGGCCTACAGGGAGGGGTCACGGTGGCTATTTATGTGGCATTTTCCCGCCACCGGTTTAGTTGCTGTTTAACTGCACGTCCCGGGTGTCGGGCGATATGAATTGCGCATCCCTGCGCTAAACCCCGAATATAGGCCGCACCCCCACTTTAAAGACTTAACGTGTGTGTGTGTGTGGGGGGGGACTACAGCCTATATTTGGGCCAATACTATACTTTGTCAGGTTTCCTTTAAGAAAGAAATGGACTCAAGACAGTTTAATCAAATGAAGAAACATTCTAAAGAAGATGGAGGACTTTTTGCATTTGCTAAATATATTTTGTATTTATATTATATGCACTAATTAAATTTCCTACCCTGAAGGTCTAAAGCCTTTTTTTTTTCTTTCATGGCCATACTTCTGACTTTCGGTTGTATACCAAGCACCTTAACTCCTTTGAAACCAAAGAATTGGTATCTGTACATGGGGATTATTTTGGAACTAATTCAGCACAATCAGTTAACATTCAAACAGGCGTTTTAAATCAACGTGACCATTTTTGATGTGTGATTGCTGTGCATCCTGTATGGGTACAGAAGATTATATGTAATTATAAGACACACCGCAGGATTCATGGGTGGCCAGGGCTTTGTTTTTTTCCCCCATTCCATTGATATTGAGATGAATCTACATGTGAAATGCTTTCGGGTTGTAATTAACCTATGTGTTTACTGACCTTTACAACAATGTTTACAAGCACTGTTGATCTCTACTGTAGATATTGATTCATTTTAAATTACTGTTATTAAGCATTGCAAAAGCAGTCATTCCGTACTTTTGTTAACTAGCCATGTACCTTAATCAGAGGGAATCTTCATTTATAGTCTAGCTTCCCAACAATCCTCTAAGTTGCTACTAAATTCCTGTCGCTGCAAATGCTGCACTTTAATGAATCTAATGCTTCCTAAATTCCCCTCAAAATTCCCTCTCTCCTCCCTCTTTCCTCCCATTTCCTTCCTTTTTCCTATATATATATATATATATATATATATATATATATATATATATATATATATATATATATTATAAGCCCCTACATACAATTCAATCTCACATTAATTCATTCAATCTCTCACTCATCCACACGAATCATCCACACATTAATTCATACTCTCTCATTCACACAATTTATGCACACATTAATTTCATTCTCTCACTTATGCACACATTCATTTTCATTCTATTACTCATTTACACAATCCACACATTCATTCTCTCACTCATTCTCACTCTATTTATTTCAATATTCTTACTACCCTCTTTCTCACTATCTACCCCCTCTCCCTTCTCACTATCTACCCCCTCTCCCTCCCTTCTCACTATCTACCCTCCCCTTTGTAGTTCACTTAACTTCCAGAAGTCCTGCAGTAGGAGTGCGAGGCCTCTGTCTCCACATGGAGGAGACTGAGGGGCGCCGAGTGGTTGCTGAAAATGTATTCGTGAGCAACCACTCGGCGCCCCCGCGTAAAAAATAAATAAATATAAATAAATAAATAATAAAAAATATATAATATTTCAATTTCGGGACAATGCTGCCTCAATCCGTGACATGTGGTCCCCCTAGTATGAATGTATTATGGTATTCTACTAAAAGTCACAATAGTGTGATTAAACACAGAACAAACTACATTAGGGCTGCAACAACTAATCGATAATAATCGATAATGAAAATCGTTGACAACGATTTTCATTATCGATTAGTCGAATCGATTATTAAAAGAGGTTTTTTTCAGAGCAAATGCTCTGAAAAACTCCTCTCCTTATATAATCTGACCTCAAACAGAGATTGCATTATAACACTAGAATCCAGATGCCCCGCAATGCGCACAGACAACTTCCGTCTCTCCCCTCCACTTCCGCTGGGGCTCAATGCAGCGCTAGCATCACATGATGTAGAAGCCCCAGCAGAAGTGAAGGGGAGCAACGGAGGGCATTTATGGGGGGCGGAGTGGCATATCAGGGTGCACAGTGGCATATAGGGGATATAAGGCATATCGATATTAGGCATATCAGGGGGGCATAAGACATATCTGGGGTAAAAGGTATAGCAGGGGGCTCAGTTGCATATCACTGGCATATAAGGAGTATAAGGCATATCGGGGGCACAGTGGCATATAGGGGGTATAAGGCAAATCGATATTAGCCATATCAGGGGGCAAGATACATATCTGGGGGTAAAAGGTATATCAGGGGGCTCAGTTGCATATCACTGGCATATAAGGAGTATAAGGCATGTCTGGGGGCACAGTGGCATACCAGGGGGCACAGTGGAATCTCTGGCATATAGGAGGTATAAGGCATATATGGGGAAGAGTGGCAAGCTGGGGGTCAGATGTGCATAACTGGGGGCAGTTTGGTAAATAAAAGAAAATATAAACAAGGCTTTTTTCTCAGTTTTTATTAAACATGAAAAATAATTAACATATGAATTAATATTTACCAATAACTTTGTATTAAAACCTAGTTTGAGAAACACTGTGTTTGGGTTCTTGTAGCTTTTATTATTATGTCAGTAAAATAAGGTGAATAGAGAAATGCCATTGTGATAGAGATGAAAATGTAAATTGTAAGTTTTTTATTACATTACTTTAAATAAAAAAATTTGCATTTTTTTATCTGATTAATCAAAAAAATTATCTGCCAACTAATCGATTATTAAAATAATAGTTAGTTGCAGCCCTAAACTACATGGTAATTTAAAATATTAAGAGGTATGTATATTGTTATTGCGGGCTGTGGTGGTACAGCATACCATGTTATCCCGTGAAGTGTTCTGCTGAGTGGACCACTATCTGCTGACTTAGCACGCTTTGTAAATATGTCACCTTGTTTCTTACAAAACATAATAAAACACATTAATGGCAGTCAAGTGTATAGACTGCCTCATTTATTCTGCTTACTTTTTTTCTCTCATTAAGAGTTTTTCACCAGCACACCTTTTAACATCATGTTATTAAAACTACCTATAGTTTGTTCTTTGAAGTGATAAGCTGTGAAGGTCGGTGGCCACCCCTGGTTTGATTAAAAAAAAAAAAAAAAGAAACTTATACTGTCATTTATGCTATGACCCCTGCAACAATAAAATCATTCACACTCAAGCAGCCCCTCTCCTATCGCCTTCCCCTTCACCCTCCGAAATGATTTGAATGTTACTGTCCCCGTATTGTAATAGTACTATGGAATGTTCTGGTGACCGATAAAGAAGTCATTTAATGTTCTGCATATTGACACTCTATTGTGTTTAACAAATCTATATTCTGTTTAAAAAATGTTACCCTTTAAACCGCTAATATCCTTATTATTATTATTATTTTTTTTTTTTGCAGACACACATTTCCAGGTTACCCCCGGGGGCAGTGGCGGGACAGTCAGTAGCAATAGAAGGTGGAGTATGCAGACTCGAGAGCTCCGTCAGCTAAAAACAAAGCTGTCCTGATTTTCAGCTCAATCTTCCAGGCTAATAATCAATCGACACAGGAAAGTCTTTCGCTTCAGCAGGCTTTAAACATTTTAATAACGTAAATGCACTAAATACACAGCATGCCAGTTGTATGACCTGTGCTGTATTGTGATGGTTTCATTCTAATATTCTTACCTACAAAACCCTACCACGGTAATTTGTCAGTAACTAACGGATTCTAGTGTAAATGGAACCTTACCCTTATTCTCCTTTCTTTTCCCTTCACATTATAGTGCCTGCTTTATATTTTACAACTTGTGGATGATGTTTTTCCTGAAATCATACTCATTTATGGCATATCCTAATTTTTATTTGGCTTTTTGTTTGTGAAAAGATAGCCTGTGGTGTAATTGTGTATTTCAAGATGTATAAATTAAAATTCAAAAAATATAATTTTTGCATGACCTGAAACCCCTCATAATCTGATATTATATGTTAATAAATTATGGTTTGTTTTAATTTTTTTTACTTCCTTTTGCTGTATTGTTATATAAAAAAAGATGGCAGCATTTTTGTTTTCAGTGGAATAGAAAAATAATTCAATACATAGTTCAAATATATAATCCGTATATACCGATGTTGGTCTTCCAAGAAAACTATTTATCTTGTATCAAAACATGTATCGTACAGATCACTCCTGTTATATTCATGGTGGTTTTCTTTGAAAGAGGAAATCAGTACTGTAGTATGACTACACAAAGTATATTAAAGTTTATGTAGCATAAAGTGAATCTAAG
The DNA here is from genome assembly GCF_027358695.1 of Spea bombifrons. Classification (NCBI taxonomy): domain Eukaryota; kingdom Metazoa; phylum Chordata; class Amphibia; order Anura; family Pelobatidae; genus Spea; species Spea bombifrons. The sequence continues at coordinate 17,899,246 of NC_071089.1, read as the reverse complement.
CATTATGTTCTTTGTCTAAATCTATTTTTTTAAAATTGCAAATAAAGCAAACTATTATTACACACTAACTTGTGTGTGATGGTGCAATGCTTAAATGCTTCTGGTGGATTTATACTGTTAACCTGCAGTTTTTATTATATTATGTCTTGGTATTCTGAAGGGGACATACCCGAACATTTTGGACAATGCTATGCTTCCAACTTTGTGGGAACAGTTTGCTGAAGTAATTTTCTATTCCCCCATGACTGCGCCCCAGCGTACAAAGAAAGGTCCATAAAGACATGGCTGGATGAGATTGGTGTGGAAGAACTTGACTGGCCCGCACAGATCCCTGACCTCAACCCCATCAAACACCTTTGGGATAAACTGGAAAGGAGATTGCGAGCTGGGCCTTCTCATCCAACATCAGTGCCTGACCTCCTAAATGCTCTACTGTATGAATGGGCAAAAATCCCCACAGGAACTCTTTCTTGTAGAAAGCCTTCCAAGAGGAGTGGAAGCTGTTATAGCTGTAAAAGGGGGACCAACGACATATTAATGTCTGTGTATTTAGAATGCAATGTCATAAAATAAAGCCACATTGTGGTGATCACAGATAAGGAGAACTGTGCTGTACATACATATATGTCCCCTCTTTGGTCCCCACCTTAAGTCAACACCTTCCATTTTAGTGCTTTCCTTCTGAAATGGCCAACCTTAACATCCGAAGGCCACTGCCAAATCTTGACATTCTAGCCTGGACAGTTTGCAGGGGAGTTGCACTTGCAGCTCTCTGACTTCTATAGCACTTCTATTCAGTTATGTTGCTGCTACAAGAATAGCTTGGCTGGCCCTGTATAATCCATGATTAAATAAGTAAAAAAAGTCTCCTCACTGGCTGAGCTATGTATTATACAGGGCCGGCTCAGCCATTCCAGAGAGAAATTCCCCATAGATGGCCCTTTATAACGCATAGACCACGACTGTCCTGCAAACTCCCACTTTAGTAAATAAGCACAGATGATTTTAAAAGGTGCTTATCAACAGGGAAACCTATATTAGATATTATATAAAAAAAAATTCCAATATTCCACACATTTATCTGGATAAACAGAGTTTAATAATCCTTCATGCCAAGGCTTTTGCATTAAGAATATTTAGGAATGGCTGTGTATAGACAACCCGAAAGGCATTGCAAAATCATTTAAGTGGCTTTTGTTTTTTCCTCTAATAACCCACTCTACGATTCTGTTTTCATCGATAATGCAACCTTCCTATTGAGACACAAATAGGTCTATAGGTATCTATATGCTAAGGTGCTGATACAGATTTGGCTGTCTATCAGTAAGCGTGCGTTGGAAGGCTTTTCACTTGGTCACCGAAACCACAACTGTCCATTTAGTGAATAAACACCATCCCTGTAACACTCCGTTGACATGAATCAGCCTTGTGGCAGCAGGTGGACTTATCAACGATTTCTGACATGAATCAGGTGCATTGGAACCCGTTTGCTTAGTTTTCTTAATTGGCCCCAATTGATTTTCAACATTAGAAATTCATTTGTTATTTTGCAAATTTTTTCATCTTTGGACTGATTAAAGGTTGCGTTCTTGGCTAAGGCTGAACTAGTAAAATAATTCCAAAGCTGACCGAGCAATATCTGAACACAAGAATGCATTTTGGCTGTAAAATGTATACGTGAAGGAAGGATTAAATCAAAAGTTGGCATCTCCGTTCACTACAGAAATTTAATGACGCCGTATCACATTCATAAAACAAAGCGGAAGCCAAAGATGGCTCGTTTTAACTAAAACTGCTGTTATAGTAGGGAAAATGTACCATTGAGGTTTACACATTGGGCAGGAAGGAACAATACTCAGCAGGGGCGACTGGGAGAAGAGCCAGGTGAGAATTAACCCTTTAGTTGACAGCGTAACCAATATAACATTGTGAATGAATGTAGTAGCAACCCCACTTCAGATTACATTCCATTTTGACATAAACATTGTCAGTAGTGGAGTATCATTACATTACACTAGATGATCTTTGCAACCGCTAAAATGGAATCTTCTTGATTGTAGAACATCTTGATGCAGTTAAAAGATGTTTTTGTGACTTATGGATGCCAATCAGATTCATTCCAGTATGAGAAACCTGTATTGCTTAACCTAAGTAACAGTTTTAAATACACTTTTTTTAAAATAAATATTTTTATCAAGTTCTGGCTCCATCCTTGCATATAGTGCGATAGCATCTGTCCAGACATTTGTGTTGTAAATTCTCCAAAACCCAAGGTGCCTGAATCACTTTTTATATGTTTTATGCATAACCAGAAGTGGGATGCCATCCCTACCAAACTGCATTAATTATTTTTCATTGATTTAAAAAGCACCGACCTATTCTGCAGTGCTGTACAATATTTCTGTGGCCTCCATAGTTTCTCATTTACATGGATTTGTTTCTACTGTTTGTTGATTCTATCATTGAGGGAAATCCATACAATACCAACTGTTGAACATTTCAGCCAAGCTGATGTCTTCAAGGTTAGGTGTTGTGCAGGGGAAATTCTCTGGCCCTTTTCTAGTTTACTCCATAGAGTCTTCTGAAGAAGTGTAGAACTATTTTAAAGGCCAGTGAGTAGAATTCCATGCAGAACTGTAGCATGGCCAAACAGGACAATTTGGATTTACAGAAATAAAAAGTGAGGAAGACCTTGCTCAGACTATCTTACAAGCTAAAAGTTAACCGGTTGTAACGGACAGGACAAAATTACAAACTTTGCAGATCGCTGTCCAGTCTGCAAGTGTGCCTTTTGAAGGCGGATTATCATTAGTTGTCATTTGTTTCATTTGGAATGGCTGCCTTATCTCTGGCATTATATTTAAGAAATATTCACTTTCCAATTACAGATGTGCAAGTAGGTATACATAAGCATGCTATGAGCGCTCTCACGCATCAGAAGCATTGCCTTCAGTGTTTTATTATGTTTATAAAATACTTAGTTATGAAAAATTGCAGGTGTGTGGTCCATTATTATTGCCCCAAGCAATTGACTTCTTTCCAGTTTCTAAACAAGTAGACTTTCATATATTATAGAAGTGAAATGTTCTTCTTTTACAGACGAATCTTAGCTCCAACGTAGAAGCTTTTTGGGATAACTTACCCTGCTTAAGTGTAGGTTCTCTAGATTTGCCTGCTTCTTTCCTGGTGATTACATCTTCCAGACAGATATAGCTGATGACAGTGTTTTACAGTCCTGTTTTCCTAATAATTGACTAAAATGATGTTTGTTAGGGCTGTCTTGTTTTTGGTCTGGTCTTTTTCAGACCACAAATTTAGTTTCCTGGCCTTTTGGTTCGGACGGAGTTTGTTGTATGTTCTCCCTTCTCTATCTCTGCTTCTCTGCAGTTTTTTTATATGTCTACATCAGGGTGGAATCTCCACGCACACCACGGGAATAACCTCTTCCCCCATTATTCCAATCACATAGGGGGGAATGGAGAAAGAGGCTGTCCAAGTGATGTATGTGGAGGCTATGTCCTATTGCAGAAGTACTCTGAAGAATGGACAGAGCCTCCAAACACACCACAGGGAACGATGGAAGGAATGGGTGTGCACGGAGGGTCCACCTAGTGCGGAAGTTCTGTAAAGAGGTGAGAAGAATGCCAACAGAGATATGGAAACGGTTGACAGAAAAGATAGGGAGAGAGTGGGAATACCGTATTTGCTCCATTAAAAGATGACCCCCCAAAAAATTTGAATATCAATTTAGGAATAAAAGAAAAAGCTTGAATATAAGACTTCCCTATAGGAAAAAAAAGTTTTAGTATTAAGTATAAATTCACATGTAAACTTTTTTTTAATATTAATTAAAAACTATGATTGAGAAAAATGCATTTTATTTATTTATTTGCCAACTTGCCCCCCAGTTATGCACATCTGATCCCACGCTGACCACTCTGCCCCCAGATATGCCCCCCCTCACCAGACTTTTATGTGATTTTCCTAAACCTTCTTGCACAATTATATGTTCCTGAAAAGCAACACAATGTTCATTCTACCAATTTTGATGAAGCAGTTTCCTCACCAACCTCTTCTAAAACATGCGGCTTAAAACAAAATTATGCATTTTTTAAGGATTTCATCCACAGGCTAGGTACTGTTTGCGGAAAAAATCCAGAACAGTAATACCCCACATACAGAAAATTGTAATATTTTATAGGTAATCACACACCCTAACATTGCTTCTTTGTAATACTTTTTGTGATGGCATTTCACAAAAGATTTTTTTTATACAGAAAAAATGTAAATTTTGTCTGTGTAACTAGAGGATTCCACTGATACAATGATAACAACACCCTCTAAATACATTATTTTTAAAATATATCTATCTTGTTTTATTTTAACAATTTTTATTATTATTTATGACACTTATGACAGTGTTTGAGAACTATCCCATTGTATGATGCTGCAAAATATGACAGCGCTATATAACACAATAAATAATAATAATAAAGCACAGCTGAAAATTATACTTGAGAATTTATGGTGAGACTTTTCATGATCAATGCTATATAATTTCATTTAGAGCAAGGACCTTGTACGGTCATCGCAAAATTATTACCAGTTAGAATATCTAGAATAATAGAATGAAGTCAGTAAGGAAAACAAGCCCCCATTTATCATCCACACATGGATAATGCAAATATAAATTTTTTTTTGTACTAAACCTTCAAAAAGAGATAAAAAAAGATGTTTGGCTATTCTTGTTGAAGGGACTTGTAATGTGTTGCTTCTCACACCAATTTTGGAAGGGTTAAGGAACAATAAAATTTCTCAAGCGTATGATAGACAAACCAACAGAAAGAGAGAAAATCTCATAAACGAGATAGCCGCTGGTTGTCTGGCCGAAATCTGCTACTTAAACCTTCTCAGCAGAGAACGAGGTTGGCTGCAGGGCTTTGATCTTGAAGTTTAAAAAGAGATAAGGACGTTTTCCTTGGCCATGGGAACCCTCCCAGGTGCACTGTTTGAGCACTCGAAATCCTAAATCCAGAACAGACTATAGCGTAGCCAGTGATCAAAAGAAAGCAGAACCAAGTGTATGGATATCCTCAAAAGCATTTACAAAGTATGAATAATAAACCTCTCAATAACTGCTCCTTTCAAGCTTTCACATGCAGCATTGGATCAAAGCACTAGGCTCATGCAGAGCTCCTCGCAATTACCCACAGAGACGCAGGCAAGACCTCATGTTACTCCGAGCAGTAATTGGAAAAGCAAAATAAAGAGACTACAATGTCTTGATTCCAAAGCAGAGCCATTAATTAACACAACTGATCTCAAAACAAAGCCACTGACCTTACTATTAGACTGATAAATGCAGATTTTTTAGGATAAAAAGCACAGCATAAAGCCACAAAAATAAAATAAATACAATTCTTCCAAATCTCTTAATGCAAATACTATAGCAATTTAATCAGAGTTTATTACAATCATTCAGATTAAAGAAAATGATATGATTTGTTGAAAACCATTGGTTTATTTTCTATTAAAGTACATGGGTGCTTTCATTGCTTCACCTTGTTGCATTTCACCACCTAATACCAAGTTATGTTCTGAATTTCACTTCTTGCTGTATCAAACCCATATGCAATGTCGTTTGCATATAAGGGGGGTGGTTTGATGGTTCCATAGAGGGGACAGGATCCCATCTATATCCTGATTTAAGGATTTGTCAATGGCCATTATTATTATTTAATGTTTTATATAGTGCCATCATAATCCGTAGAGGTGTACAATGGGTAGACAGGACATAACAAGTAGTGGATGACATAACAATTTGACTTTGCCAGCCAACATACAAGACTGGATCCTAATTACATGGCAAGCTCTAATATTGCACGTTATGGAACCTGACGGCAGATGACATCTTTATATTTCTTGGACGTCGTTGGAAGAATGCCCACTTGATTTGGTTAAATCCCTCTAAGCTTTAGCGGTTCCACACAGTTCATATAAATGGTGAAATCAAAATTTCCAGACGGTTACATTTTTTTCAACACTTAGTTCCACATAAATAAAATGCATTTGTTAGGTGGAATTTTCGAAGCAGGTCTCGTTTATCTGTAGGTGCTAAAGTGGGTTGCACCATAAAAAAACACTTTTAAACATAATTATTTTTTTTCTAGTGCTGGCTTACACACCGGAGAATAACTAATGGAGTAATTTATTATGGTACTGCCAAACACAATGTTTATTTTTTGGTGGAAAAAACATGGTCTTGGTTGCCTTAATCTTACCCTTCTTGCTTCCCGTCAAAGTTTCTCTTGGCTGCTGTGTTTTAGAAACAGTCTTGCTCTTCATTCAATTACATGGTCGTCAAAATGAAGACGCTTGGTGATTTTGCATTTAGTGGCTGGCAGCCCTTAAACTTTATTTTAGAAAACTTTGTTGAATGCCTTCTCTCTTTTAGCTTTCTGTATGAATCACCCAAATTATACTCCTGACAAACAAACCTTTAGTATTCCTGAAAACCTGAGTAATTTATCCAGTCTAGTCCAAGGAACCCGACAGTACACCTACTCACGACTCCCACCAGCCCATTGACCTAGCTTTTCTTAAACAACCCTTCTCTTCTTACAAAGCTGGACTTCTTTCAAAAGCAGAACAATTCTGTAAAATTCCCTGGATGGCAGTTGTTTTTCCAAACACATTTGCCAGCAATACCATTCGAAACTCTTCAAACAGAGCTATTTCTGTAGCAGACCCAAGAGCGAGCGCCTGACATTCCATCGATAAATTTGCTACAGGTGATCTTTTTTAGAGTTTAAGGATGATCTGCTCAAAGCTGTGCAAGTATTTTAACAGATTTATTGGAACTCAAAGGATATATATTACATTTTTGCACTGCTTTGTTTTGTTTATCACTTTGAAAGATAACCAAGACAGTTTGAAGACTCAAAAGTAAAAACAACCTGAAATGAATATTGGGCCAGAGGATGCGTATGTAGAAGGCATCATGTCTTAATTGTTTTTTTGGCAGTAACTGGATGGCTTTTTTTTACTAGAGATCCTTAAAACGTATTATGGAAGGCAACAATGAGTTTAAGATTCCATAAGTGTCGCAAGTCCTGGGTCCTCTTCTTGTTTATAAATGATCTCACAAGCTGCATTGACAGCCATGTCACAGTTTTTGCTGATGACACAAAATTAGGCAGGGTAATTCAGACTAATTGACGTTTCTTCTTTGCAGGAGGATTTAGACAAGTGGCAGGTGAGGTTCAATATAGATAAATGCAATGTTATGCATTAAGGTAAAAATAATAACAATGCAACCTATACGGTGGATGGAATATCCCTGGGGGAAACTACTACTGAGAAGGATTTAGGCATTATGGTAGACAGACCTGGCAACAGTGCACAATGCCAGCAAGCAGCTGCGAGGGCCAATAAGGTCTTGGCATGCATAAAAAGAGGTATTGATTCACAGGAGGAGGATATCATCTTGCCTCTTTACAGGTCAATGGTAAGACCTCACCTTGAATATGCAGTACAATTCTGGGCACCGGTCCTTAAAAAGGACATTATGGAACTAGAAAAAGTGCAAAGGAGGGCTACAAAATAAATAAGGGGATTGGGAGGTACTAGTTATGAAGAGAGACTAAAAAAGTTAAAATTATATACACTGGAAAAACAGCGTCTGAACAGCTCTTCAGTGACCTGTTCATTAACAGAAATATACAAAGAACAAGAGGTCACCCTCTGAGACTGGAAGAGCGCAGGTTTCATAGACGACAAAGGAAGGGATTCTTTACAGCGAGGACAATAAAGGTATGGAATTCACTGCCAAGGGGGGTGCTGTTATCAAATACATTCAATGCCTTCAAAAGGTCTGGATATTTATTTAGAAAGACATGACATACAGGGATATAAATAGAATAGCATTACTATTTTAGAGCTTCTTAATCCTTCTTTTGGATCAAGAGTAGGACGGTTAGGTAGAAGGGTTGAACTTGATTGACTTTTTTCAACCTTATGGACTATGTAACTATGTAACTATCTAGTTAGGCACAAAATGAATCTGTTAATAAATGAATTTATGAAGTATTCTGCAGCGATCTATAATGGGTAAACAGGACAAAACACGTAGTGCGTCACATAAGAATTTGCATCACACTGCTTGGTGGGCCGGTGACTAATAATGCCTCCAGCCAAGGCCAGACTGGGCATGACTATGTAGCCTTGGCACTTTAAGGCCAGTGACATACATGTGGCCACCAGCTAGACACTCACTGCTACACCTTACATTTTTATTCTCAGGGCACATTTTACGACCCAAATAGCTGCTGGAGCCGCAGGGTAAGTAAGCACTTGTTGAGTGTGCCAGATGGCTTGCCCAAGCCTGCTTTCCAACCCCTAATAAGGCTGCAGATGTATTATTTAGACATGCAATGTGGCTGCTTGTTGTATACACCACGCTCACTACCTCATGTAACAGTGACGTGTGTATCCAGCCGGTGGCCCATGCCTGCCGTTTATATACTGAGGGGCCTTAAAGTGCCTGGGCCGGATTTTGTTCCCCATCCTGGTTCTGGAGCTTACAATCTAAATAAGTGCCCTTTTCGGCTTGTTTTACTTACAGTTTATTGGACTCGCCTATGTAATCGGGAAAAGATAAAACCTATAACTGAAAGCAAACAGGGCTTGGTCCTTGGCTATTTTTATATCATTGCTTCGCATATGTTAGGCAGCTGTGGTGCTGTATTGGACTTGATTAAACGCACTGAATTACATGAAGCCTTTGATGCTATATACAATATTTATTATTTCTAATCTTCTTCAAAGATTTTCCCTGCATCATTATAATCATCTGGAGCTTCGGTCTTAATAGAAACGATTTTTTTCATATAAACATAACTTGGTTGCACATATGCAGAATAATTAATAACGCAATGTTGTAATGTGCTCTCCAGCAATACTTTCATCTAGAATTATTTATAATCAAGTATAAAAATTAAGTATCACGATTATTTACCAGAAAAGCTTTATTTCTCGAAAAAAAAAAATACCAAAGTAATCAGCAAATTTCTTGAAAGCAAGAAGGAAAATAATCGCTTGTCTGTTACGTTAATGGTTTTTCAGATTTATTGAAGTTGAACGTATGTATACATATAGAAAATAGGTGCAGGATGGGAATTCAGGAAGAAGTGGGCTAAATGAAGCTTCCTTGTCCCGGAGAAAGTGGAGACTGACCCGGAGACTCCGGGCCAAACCCACAGAGTTCACAGCTATGACTTTTATCATTTTTGCATCTTTAGTAATTATTGCATTTATATATTATTGATATATACAAATTTGCATTGGGAATTGGTAAAAAAAAATGCTGGGTTTCTATATGGTACTTCACGGTCCTCCACACTTCCTACCTCTGTTTAAATATATATATCTTTTATTGTGGATTGCTATGGAATTGGTTGGCGCTGTAAAAAATGTAAATTTATAAGATATTCTTAAATCAAATTTTTGTTTCTTCAAGAGGATTATTCCACCTACTTCCTCCATAATTTTTTGCACATAACTAGCACATGAAGATTAATGATTGACAGAGCTTAGGATGCGGCAACAACTACTGCAAGAGAAGAGAAAACCGATATGACTCTGTCTAAGGAAGGCTTTGGAAGGAGCCGCAAGAGTACACAAAGAAGATGTCAGTCATCAATGGTTTTCCAAACTCTTTTTCCAAATTGCTTACCTTGCTTTTTCTTCAAAAGCCGAGATCCTTGACCGACATAGCCATGTGTGGAGATCATTAAAATGCTTTTACTTGAGTTACCAATACCATACATTTTTATTTTTTCCTGAAACAGAAGTGTTTTGCGACACCGTTGAACATGGCACTTTACAGTTTGCTTAGTATCTTAGAACAAACTAGTTTTTAGTGCTCTGTGTGCTTTATTTTTCCTACGCTTCATAAAAATCTCCTTCCAATGTATAAATGGAGACATGAAAAGCGGGAAGACTTGTTGAGTGTTTGAAGCAGGAAAGGGAGAAAAAAAATAAGTATGAAGCATAAAATCAGTCATTTCCACTTGAAACAGAGACGTTGCTGTACGGTTGCCAAGATAAATAGTACGGATGTTATGTTTTCAGACATAGAAATGTTATATATTTTTTTCTTCTTTAGAAATACCTGCGCTTTGAATGAAGGGTATGATTGTCAGGTTAATGTAATAGTGACAGAAGCTGCAAAGAGCATTTACGCAGATAGAATAACAGGATTATATTTGTCTTTGGATCAAAACACTCGCTTGCCACAGTTGTACGTCAAGTGATAAGCTTTTGCAACGCTCGTGGTGAAAAACGAAATAGGGGAAAAATATCTGGGTGCTTTGTGAGATAACCTTCATATTTGTTTCAGAACGCATAAAACTGAAAACGTAATAACATTCTTCACAAAAATATACCATATTTACAGTCAAAGGAGGCAGCGTGTTCCAAGGTCTCCTGAGGTGACGAGCTGGAGGCTTGGCAACCTGTATCCCTATTCTAGGGCTACATCATCTGAAACATTGGGCTCTATTCATATACTGGCGTGTTAATATTTGGCAGAATAATTTAGTAGAGGCCGGGCAAAAGAAGCAGGAAAGAAAATTACCCCCAGAATTGCTTGTATTAAAAAAAATAAAAAAATTAAATGTTTTATTTTAAGGTTTTTAATTGCAAATTTTGGATTAAGCTCTAGTGTATATTTAGAACAGCTGGCAGAAAGGCCTTTAGACAGCAGTTTCCACCACAACTGGATTCCTTCTATGTAATCGAGTTTAGTAGGTTGACCTGAGCTGATCAGTTTCCATTTCTTGGGAAGAAAGCAGGAGGAGAGAGCTCAGATGGATACATTTCAGGGAATACTCATCTACATGCACTTGGGAATGTACAAGCTGCGTTAAGAGTCTGATTTTGCCCAAGAAATAAGCGACATCAAAAGACATCCAATGAGGGTTTGTAAATGTTTAATATATCTATAAAACTGTGTACCAGGTATGTAATTAATTATACAGTCAAGAGAATACGAACAACCCATCTAAATTAGGTGATCCAGCTAGCTCAGAGGTACCCATTGGTGACATGTATAAAACCAAGCTCACAGCCAACATAAGTAGTATCCTCAAGATCCTCAAGATTAAGTGGGCTCTCCCCACTTAATGTATCAGTTTGTCTTAGTCTGTCAATTATTGTCTTGTCATACCCCTTGAATATATGTATTGTATTAAGTGCTTCGTAAACTGTTGGCGCCATATAAATAAAAGATGATAATAATAATAGAAAGGATCATATTGATTTAGAAGAAAAGTGCAACCGAAACCGCACAGTGATTTTTTTAGTCGGTTACAAGAGAGATCTTTGATCTCCCCAAACAGCCAATTTATGTTATGGGGGTCTCCATCTAGCAGGCACATCCTCTATACAATGCTGTGCCCAACCTCACGCATCATTCTGGAGAAGAGAGGGCACCAGTACGTCCTGCTGGAAGTAGCGCCCATGGCCTCGGGCAACACCCAGCTGTAGGGGACCACTGCCCCTATGCATCCAGCAGTGTTTGGAGCCAACCATGCTGGACACTCCTGGGAGGCATCTTAAAAAACAAAAAAATCTGTATAAAGTTAGTTCTTTGCTACATACTAAAAGGGGTTCTTTAAGTGTCACTACTGAAAAACAGGGAAACATTATTACATTACAATTATCACATGCATACTAAGTTAATACACCTATCGTTTTGATAAAAATTTTCAGTTTGTTTGTTAAAATTACACATCTTCAACTGTATTAGCCAAGATCTTGAATGTATAGACCGTGTGTTTAAATTCTCTTACGCTTTACTGAATCCCTTTATTTATAGACTTGTTTTTTTTCTCTTCTCTTGTCCTGGCTATACATGTTGATATCCTTAAGTCTTCCCTGATATGACCACATGCACACACCATTCATATAACCATAGGTAAACTGATCCATCTGCACTTTTTTGCACCCATATACCTCAAGTCTCTCCCTTTCATCAACATTCTTCCTTGAAAAATAATGCTAAGCAACTTAAGCTCTCTCTCTTCTTCTGATGACTAACATACTTTCTTCGGACTTTCTGCTGGATCAGATACCGTCTGCATTTCATGACCAATGGTCTGCATGGCATTCCAAGTCACTAGCAGAATGGTGGCCTTCCAATCTTGCAGTAAGGAAATCTTGAATTATCTTTGGCATCTCAGCTGCTTTTGTCATTGTGACAAATTACTTTTGCAAATGTTCCACTCCTTAAGAACACATGAGATTGATTTTTGCTGGATCTTATTCTCCTCCCCAGTTGTTCTTTTAACGTTTGCTACAAGCCCATTTGATGGATTCTTGAGGTCTTCCACGGTCTAGCATTAGAACTGGTTATACTTACATTTCAGTGCTCAGCAACTTCATTCTTTAGCATAGCATTATTATTTATATAGGGCAAAGATATCCCATAGTGAAAATAATACCAGTAAATTGGGCTGTAATTTATTTAACCAGTTCTGTCTCTTTTCGGTACTTACCCTTTTCGTGTACAAATGTTTAGGTCACTGGTGAGACCTCATTTAGAATATAGTATACAGTTCTGGAGACCAAAGAACATTTTCAAGATGATCTGCTGAAATGGTATGTGGTCTTACTAACAAAATATAGAAGGAAAGATTTAGAAATCTTAACATGTACATCCTAGAAGAGGGAAGGGAGAAGGATTAAATAAAATCCAAGTTGGAAGCATAAAAATAAATAAATAAATAATAATAAAAAAAGTGTACAGAATACCAGGGTACGATATAAAAGTGATGATGATTTCAAATTTATAGGGAATATGAGAAAAAAATGACTTTATATGATGAGCAGCAGATACCTGTAATAGACTACACTTGGAAGCAATGTAAGCAACTCACAGATCTGGAACCTCTTTGGTTCATTTAGAAAATCTCTTTTTAAAATCATAGTTTGAGTTTTACACACTGAAAGCTTATTCTACTGACATGAAATACTCCAACACAAAAAAAGTCAATACTTTGCAGATTTTATTTTTTAAGTTTTCTTCATTGAAATCTCTGTAAAAACATCAACCTTCAAACCTGGTGTATTAAACCCATATTTATATGACCATATTCCCAGGGGGGAGGGGGGGTTGGTTTCAAATAAAAAATAATGAACAAACATGCTCAATGCACGATATAGAACTACAACATAATAAATACTTTACAAAAATATTGTGGTATTTGTAAACAGATATAACAGCTTAACCCCGCAAGCTCTTTTGTTTAACTTGCATTTGGTTCATGCAAAAAAAAAAAAGAAAAAAAAAAGGGGGGGGGGGTGAAAATAAAATAAGGTGAGGCTATGTATATCCATGTAAAACAAGAATTAACATTTTCAATATCTTCTTTTTGAAAAAGTGCCACTTTTCTTAATAGTCTTAGTCCCTGAATTTGTAACGTGATGAGCTACCCTGAATTGCCAAGTTTCACGTAATGGTGTCCATACATAAACATCACATGTTACCCCACCACGATGTGAGCAGGATTCTCTTCGAACCCTTCAGCTTCCTTACGCAGACCACAACATCCAATATAATCTCTTTACCTTCAAGTCCAAATTTACATAAAATATATTATTGTCCACGGACTGCAGAGAGGGCGTTTTTTTGTTGAGCGATGATGATTTCAAATTCATAGGGCATTTCGCATGCTTCAACTTTATCTTTATCATACTTGTAAGTTTATGAAATATATTTGCATTGTGCTTATTAAAGAAAAAAAATTCACAGGATCACAGAATGCAGCATATGATAACACCTATATGTTTCCAGTAATATACAAAACAGGTGGGTATATTGAACTGGTTTGATTGCGGGGGGGGGGGATAGATTACAGGGTTTAAAAATATTTTCTATGATTTACAACGACCCTAATGTTGGCAGATGACAATATAAACACAGGCACACTAAAATGGTGTGTAAGTTTGGTTAAATGGTCGATGGCAATTTATATCATACAAAACCAAGAAGGGGGGTGGATCACACAGACAGTGGAACAGCTCCAGGTCTTCCACCCCAGTAACCATAACCTCGAAGAAAAGGGAAGAAAATAAACGAGGTGACCCTGCTTCCATTTGATGCTTAAGTTCCTCCTTCAGAACCATATCCTTCCATCAGTTACTAAAATTCTCTGGCTTCTTGATACTGTTTTATATAGTCATCTTCTGAAGGGTTTTCTGTACATTTTTGCCCATTGTTTGGTGGACGAACCTCATTGTATCGACTCCAGTCACCCTTACACATGATCCAGGGTAAAACGTCCACTTTGTAGTGAAGCTCCGCTGAAAATTCTATGCTGATCAGGTTTGGTGTGCCAGCTCCCTTTCCCCGGGTAATGAGCTGCATGCTGTCATCAAAACAGCAATGTTGTGCTGCAAGCGTAGTACTTTCCAGGGACAGCAGGGATCGGATGCAGTACCTTGCCGTGGGTTTGTAGATCTCTAGTTTCTCCTTAGGACCACTCGCATCCTTCCATCGAAAATCCTTCCGTTTAATGCGATCATATATCTCGGCCGTGCTGTATGCCACTTCAGTAGGGTAGGAGCAAGGGCAACTAGGAAGGTCATTGGCTACTTTGTGCATATATTTTTTGAGAAATTCACTCTTGCAATTCATCCATCTTTCACAACTGTCTGCATCTATAAAAACAAGCAACACATTAAAGTCCTGGCAGTTGCTGAATCCGAGGGATTCATTGCTTGGCCGCACAAGCCACCGATTTGTATTGATTATTGTTAGTTTGAAACCATGCATCCCTCATCAGACCAGCAAGGTTATTAAAGTCAAATCCAAGAGCTCCTTTCTACAAGCCCTTGTGTCATATCTAGGATAAAAGAAAATGTCCCCAACCACAAAACAGAATGTGTCTGCCCACTATGTAGGAGGTGAGAGTAGGTTCTCACCCTATTGAGAGTGTGCCTTGACGTGGCGGATGAGCTTAATTATGCTTTGGCCAATTCATATAACCAAAACCTCTCATTTATATTATGTTTATGTATTTGTTGCCAACTTTATTAGGGTGAGAAGAGCAGACAGAATTTAGTTTGTTGTATACATTGTACAGCCAACACACTGTATTTGCAGCATGCTCACACTGTTTGGTAGGCCTCGTATTACACATTTATATTATTTGAGCCTGAGACCAGCTTAGCGCACCAACATTTTTTCTTTTCCCTGTTTGCACAAAATAGAATGAGCCTAGCAGAAGTACCGTATTGGCCCGAATATAGGCCGCACTTTTTTTCCCCCCACTTTAAAACTTTAAAGTGGGGGTGCGGCCTATATTCGGGGTCTAGCGCCCGACACATGCAGTTCCGGGCGCCGGGCAGGCAGCAGGGTTAGGATACAGATCCCCCCGCAGCGGTGCAGGGGACCTGCATCCTACTCTCTGATACACTGACAGCCTCCCCTGTCGGCACTTTCCATGGGGGGAGTGCCGGCAAGGGAGATTGTCTAGGCGCATCGCGCAGATGTTCACCGGCAGCGGCGATGAGCGTGAACGACCTCCGCTGCCGGCACGTCTGCTCGATGTGCTTTAACAATCTCCCTTGCCGGGAATTCCCACAGGAGGGAACTAACTTTTAGGGTGCGGCCTATATCCGGGTGCAGCCTATATCCCAGCCAATACGGTATTACTCTGGAGCGATGTCTGGAGTTATTGATTTGGAAGATTTCATTGTAAATAAATGAAGTGTGAAGTGAAACGCCAGAGATCGATACTTATCAGAAGTATTGTAACAATGTTTTTGTCAAATAAAGAAGCGCTTTGTGTATTTTTTTTTTATTGTAACCCTCTAAAAACACACACTTACCAACTCCAAAGAGCTTTGTAGCGTTAAAATCCTCGCTGCCTGCCAGGAGACTAACTTCTGTTGCTGCGGTTCTAAACGTGTCTTCGATTCCTAAGGGGATGTAGAAGGGGGACACATAAAGTAATAGAAGACAGAGACAGCTATGCCTTTTAATTAATTATCCTTTCATCCCTATTTTTTTTTCATCTGATCTTCAAAGGGCACATTTAACACAATTCATACATAGAAACACATCAATACTTTTCCCCCCAATGTATCCAAATAATAAATTAAATAGAAGTAAGAGGTAACGAAGAACATTTTGCTTGGTAACATTAATTCATAACAGCTATTAATCAAGCACTGTGGGCTTGCCAGCAAATTATGTGCCGCACACCAAGAAACAAGAATGTCCTTGTGTAAAACGGGAGAGATTATCTGCTGGGACGTGCGGAGCAGAGAAGGGCATTATGGGAAGTCCCCTGGGCCAAAGCATGCGATTACTGGTAATATCCCAATATATATATAGTTTTAATCTTGTCTTAAAATCAGAAGGTACACACACAAAAAAAATAACTCCAGTAATTGGTGCAATAAAATGAATGTGCTACTTAACGCGCATACCCGACAGCTCGCATAAACATTCAATTAGTAGCCAAAGACAGCAAACATGTGTAGTAGTGTAAAAATCTATCTTAAACGGGCTTCCTGTAAACCATAAAAATCTTACTTACTGTAAATGAATTTTTCTGGAAATATCAGCTTTATAAAATTTTAGAGGCTTAGAGACCACACAGAAATTTAATTACAAACACCTCATTAGCTATGAAATGCTACACTTTGCCGTACCAGCTCTGGGAAACACCCACATCTGCCAAAAAATGAGTTATTTAATAAGGAATTGGTGGTAGCGGAGTCCAACGCAGAAATAAAAAGGTTTTTAGTTAAAATTGAATCCCCATACCTTCTGGGCTAGGAAAATTTACACTCTGAGCTAAGTAGACTTTTTGCTTCTTAAGCTCTAAAACCACAACAGATAGAATAATGCAAGAGCCATAGCAGTTGTGGCCTACGGAGACCACCACCACCACCACCAGTATATTATGGTAAACGTCATTCTTCAGAGCCCAACCATCATCAGGCAAATATACCGCAGATTCCTCAACATTAAAGTCTGGGGTGTCTTCAGGAGAGATGACTTAACTCCATGGCTTCAACTAACCTGCACAGGTCTGGGTTTTTTTTGCGATTTGCTGTAACAAGCCATTTTTGTGCTGAAGAACAGAGTATGTAAGAAATGTATTATCAAACCATCTGGAATGCATGGTGTGAGCCAAGAGGCTGCATGTGATTTCCCCCAGGTGTTCACCTTAGGGGTACCAGCCAAAATACCAAAGTTTGGAAAGGCCTTGATTTTATGCAGGGAAACACTGCAGACATAACACGTTTAAGTTGCGCGTGTACATTTTAAATGAGGGAAATATATGTTGCTTTACGATTAAGTAATTAACTCTATATTTCTGGCTCAAGAGACAGCCCCCTGAATCATTTACTATGATCCCACACACCTGGGCAGTTTGGCATATCGCAGGTCCTCGACTCAGTGGCTGTGCATGCGTATCCACAAGATCTGGTACGTTTCTGGTTGCCACTTCCGCAAGTAACACTGCACACGGACCAGGAGCTCCAGTCGCCTTCACCATCGGAATAATCTGTAAATCAAAATTCAGCTCATTTTATTACCAGAATCAGATTAAAAAAAAACATTTCGAAGTACTGTGCCATTTTCTCTCTTTTTTTATTTTTTTTTATATACAACAGTTCTGGTTTTGCATAATATAATGTTTTCAGACTGTTGCATATTTGCCATTTGTATCATGCTGCCTTGGGGTGAGCAATTCACTGGGGCTCAGTCTCAATAAACCCGTCTGACACTGAATTAGCCTATGAAACGGAAAAGGGTTCGGACAAGCTGGACGTCTTTAGTGTCAGAGTAGTGTTTACAGTTTTTCAGAATATCCCATGACTATGACAGCCTTCAGGTGTGTGGATAAAGACGGTATATTGGGACCAGGTTTTCTTCAGTGGTACAATGCAAAATACTCTGGGCTACCACTGCCTGTGGGAAGCAGTATACTCCGAAGCCCGCACGCCATCACAACAGTGGGTGGCAAACAAAGGCTTTTAGGAGTTTCACACCTTGATCTGGCGCTTACGCATAAGCTTATGATTAAGTGCCAGCCACTGCTCTGATTCTGTACGGGCTTCGGAGTATACTGCTGTATAAATTATCACGAGGACTGCCAGAGTACCTGTCTCATTCATTTTTTTTAGGGTAAACCTCCATTACTGTATAGAACACTATAGTGAGAAAGATAGTGTTTTTTTTTCTCATGAGACTTACCTTTTAAACTATGAGATTTAGATATGATGTGGTTTATGATTGGCTTATTTTAGGCATGGTCTATGCATTTAACGAATGTCATTTATAAAAATCAGTTGTGAAACAAAGTGCTAAAGGCAAAGCAAACCCAAAGCAACCTACTGAATAATCCTGCTTTCTAAGCAATTCCATCAATAAGCCACAAGTAAAGCTCAATGTCTTACCATATTCTGGCTGCTCTTTTAAATCCAGCGTGCGGTGACTGGGTATTTGTCTGTTCCACCCACCGAGACGGTTTAAGAAATTGCTGTCCTCAGTGGTGCTGTCATACTTGTAATCTTGGTCGCCATAGTTTATCCTGGGCAATGCAGATGACCTCTGCCACCAGTTTCTCCAGTCAGGTGATGGAACCGGCCAGCTGGGCTTGTTCTCTTTTTGCATTTCGTTTTCTGGCTCTGTGTCGGGTCCATCAACAACTTCAATGGTAACCTGAGAAATTGGGGGGGGGGACAAAAAAAAATGATTTCATCCATGTGTGTGTTTTTTTTTTTGCTTTACCTGTGAAAATGTAGAAGAAATTAAATCAACCTGGCGATTCTCAGAATATTTAGCCTATGGATCTCTATATCAAGTAAATATTGTGTCTATGGAGTAACATTTCAGAAGAGTTTTCGTGTTATGGGAAAATCAGCTTTCATCATATCAGTGCCATCTCTTTGCGTCACATGACTACAAGATGTAATTGAGCAATGCCGGAGAAATTAAACCACTATTTATCATATCTGGGCAGGTTTTGGTATCAAGACGGCCAGGAAGGGTTTTGTTAAGGTGACAATTAGTTAAGAACGTATTATGTTCTCGAGCGTATTGACTTTTTTAGAAGTATGTTAATCATATATCAAATATTTTTGAGGCATCAAAGCTGTGACAACACAGATTCCTAAACGGACATGTGTACATACACCCAATTTTACTTCCATGCTTGAAGAGGGAAAATATAATTACATAATGTTCAAGGAAATCCCAAAATTTCACTCCAGCCATGTTATGCACATATATACATATGATCGCGGCGTGTCGCCTTAACCAAGCGTTTGGATGTAAATGCATTATTGAGAATCATTAATGGGACATCGGGGACAATTGACTGGTCATTTCAGATGCGCAAGGCTTGGATGTCTAGACAAAAATATGGGTTTTCATAGTCAGAAGTCCACCACAATTTCCACGATAATGGTACATGCAATAGTACTTGGCGAGTGGTATACCACCCCGCAAATTATTTGGCCTTTTGAATATATACAACTTTAATAAAGGTATTCTTAAACAAATCACAGATAATTTGGAGCCAGAATTGGTTTTTGCCATGGAGGAACATGTGGTGCACATATGTTTCCAACTTATGAAGAATTCAAGGTCTATAACATCTGCTTTAAGAACATTTTTTGAATGTATTTCTCCATACACTTAGGGGCCAGGGAGTTTTCTTACTATTAAAACAAGATCACAAAGGAAGATATAGTAGAGCAACGCGCTCTCTTTGGTGGGCCATCATTAAAAAATGTTTCCGGATATGTAGCGTAGCGTAGAACAAGCTTTGCATAATATATACCAGGCTTAATGCCAACAAAAATTTGCCATAAAAAATTAGGGGACCCAATGTCACAGGATGTAGAGCAAAGCCATGGGTTAACAAAAGTTACACAGCTGTTTAATAGTGTGATTCCTATAATTATTTGAATACTACAAAAGTCACAGATGGCATTTAATCCTAGTTATATAATATATGCTAGTCCATAGCAGTCATTCGCTAGTACAGTTGCCAAAGGGCCACTTTAAAAATATATCCCAGGCTGCATACATGTGGGAAAAGAAAAATGCCACCTAGAAATACTGTAAAAGGCACAACTAGCCAGAGTCTGACTTTTCATTTGGAAATATATATATATTCAGTTTGTGCAATTAATCTACACTCAACCCTTTCAATAAAAAGCAATATCTAAGCAATCGAACACAGGTTGAAGAACAATGAGGTGTATTCTCCTGGATATGTGCGATCAGTACGATGACATTTAAAAAGTTCACGATTAGCTGACCTGATTAGAGAAATTACAGAGATTACTGAAATAACAGTTAGCATTATTTAATAAGGTAGGAAATTGCACTCAGAACAAGACATTTAAATTGTTAACATCTGTATTTAGGGTCAAACACACTGCTGTCTTTTAAACATTATTTTGCTTGCAGTGAAGGCATTTTCTGAACGTAGGAGTTCTACATAATTTCACTCAACAAATGTTTAGGCAATCTCCAAGGTATCCTTAGAAGTGTATTTTCTAGAAACACACATATATATATATACATATATATATATCCCAATCAGAATCGTCACTAGGTACAATGTTAAGTATCTTTCTTAAAATCCACTATGTATGCGGCCCATGAGGTCTATCAATACACTGGATGGAGAGGAAAAATAATCTTTAGTTTACTACAATTACTGATCAGCCATTATGATGTGGTTGTATAAACCCTGGGTAGTTTCACATATTACAGATCTTCACTCCCCTCTCCTGAATTTAATCATATGCCTACACTTAAAAAAATTCCGGCGCAGGATGTAAAAAAAAAAAAAAATAAAAAAAAGTAAACATGTATATGGTTTCCGATGAGTGTCAACATGGCAGTGAACAGGCTGGACACCCATCTCATTACATATATAAACATCTCCAAGCCAACAATTGCCCCCAGGACAAAATAAAATGCAGTGTTTTTACTTCCTCTTGAAACCTGTGACAAATATCACTAGTTCAAAAAGATGTCGCAGATTATAAAAAAAAAAGACCACCAATGAATCTGTTTACCCAAGTGTACCGGTGCATGCAGCTTTTGGTCTTCAGATTTTTTTCAATAGACCTACAACAGCTGTTACAAATTCAGAGACTCTTTAAAGTAGTCAGCTGGTCCATTTACCAAATTAATAGCCAGATAAGAAACTAAAGAATGTGCCAGAGGTTACTCTGTTAATATAAAATGATTCTATGCAAACAGTTTCCTTTGGGTTAACCCTTTCCGCAGCTAGAAGAGACTCGAAACAGCTGTGACCGACGGTTCCAGAATCTCTCGATCCAAACTTCAATGACTGTTTAATTCCAATCTCTGTAATCCGGACAAATGCAGTTTACCGGATAAATGTACGATTGCCAGAGTTCTAGTAATTAATTAAGCAGCACATAGCTGTTGCGTAATTGGTGCTTAATGTACCACTCCGTCTCTGTATCTACGACGTGCAATATTTGCTAACTGCTGATTGTAGTCGAGTATCGCACATCTACACCTCATCTGTCTAGGGAGTGAAGTCTGTAGACATGGAAAAATCCAGATGAGCTGCCAAGGAAGATCTGTGATATGTTTGTAGAACTACTTATTTGGATATATTTCTTTGTTAATGACAAAAGTACCAAGCTTATATAACCAATTCCTTGGTTTGCTAGGTCAGGAAGCTATGTACAAATACAGACCTAGGCAGGAGTTGTAAGAGATGGATTTCCCCATTAGGAAGAGTAACCATGTTCCCAGGGGATCCTAGCCAGCAGTTTTACACTCAATTGCGGTCTTAATTCAACATAGATCCAGAGGAACGACATCGAAATTCCTCAAACCGTGCAAATTACATTTCACAAACCGAGAAGATAATACATAGTAATGGTTCTGCATTCCTGTCTCGCACACAGCAGTGCATAATCCTTACACTAAACGGTACATGATTCTTCAAAAAACAGTTTGTCCATTAATTCGTTTCCGAGATTCCATTTGCCGTTACTGCGAAAAGCGTCTGAACACGGCAGAGCCATCCTTCCATAGGCCATCTCTAGGAATCTTTTTGGAATATCTATACAAGGCATGTCCTTCCTAGCTCATTTACAGAGCCCATGATATCATGGTGGGCCAATCGGTGGTGCATTTAGGTTTTGTGCTGCCCATCCCCAACGTTTCCCATTATTTAAATGTATTTTGGGTATTTAACAGTACTCCGTAAAGCGTTACCTTAAATGAATTAAGTATATTAATAGGTGCCCTCGTATAGCACATACATAGGGCTTTAGTTCTCTTCTTGATTAGCATTATTCTTTTGGATGCAGAAAATCTTGTATTCAATATTAAGCAGACAAACACACACACACACACACACACAATGTAGCCCTTTAGAGAGGCAATTGCTGGTACCTGGATGTTTGGATTTTGGCCGTTAATATCAGCTTTGGACAGATCTGGAAAATTTGGAAGATCCAAAAGGAATGAGCCGGGTCCATCTCTTTGTAAAGAGGTATGTCCATTGCCCATGAAGCGATGTTTAGGATTAGATCTCTGCGTCCCCTGTTCCTCAAGATATCCCCTTCTCTCCTCTGGGTTCAACAACTGTTCATCCTGCAATTAATGGGGAAAAAACAAAAATTGAAGGGTAAATGTCTTCAAGGTCATAAGGATAATCAGTTAAACAGCCTGCCCCGTAAATAAATAAAAACAGTAATTTATGTATACTTGTGTGTTTGCAAAAAGGCAAAATGGATTGCTATGACTTACTTAAGTTACATAATTTAAGTATGCAGCAACCAGACCCTAAAGGTGTTTGATCATGTCAATGGGTGAGACTCTTATGAAGTGTGAGTGTGCAGAAGAGATGCAGGGTCATCTCATTAACTTGTAAGCGCGCAAGAGCAGGGGCGTCTTCTCCTTTTGTATCAGTTTGTTATTGTGTTTGACTTTAAAACGATTCCACTGATTGTAACAGCGGTAACGGGATCCGCTGGCGCTATATAAATAAATGTAATACAATGTATTGACTTCACAATGGATCTTAGTGGGTCAACTCAGCTTTCCCACAGGAGAAACACGGCCGGACAATTGCCCAGGGTGCCTGAATTAAAAAAAAAAGCACCAGGCAACGGTGTATTCTTCTTAGGGAGACAGAGCGGTGGCACCCTGTGAACTTGGGGGCACCAAAGTGTATTCTTATCTGGGTTATATTTGGTCTAGGACCAGCCCTGAGGAGAAACTTTCCGCGGTTAATCCGGCATAATGCACAGTGAATGTGGAGTGTTGAAATGGCAACTCTCCAGCAAGCTCACACTTTAGTCAATAAAAACACCTTAGCCAAGCCTGGAGACAGAAACCGGGGTATGTTTACTGGCAGCAACTGCAGATCTTCTTAAGTAGTACAACTGGCCAGTAGCTATAGAAAGTTATACGTTTTAATAAGTTATACATAATCATGCGGTTTTAGAAATTATTACAAATTTCCTCCAAAATAATTTTTAAGCTTACTACAAAATAGAACACCTAATACTTAAGTTGTCAGAATTCAGAAAACCTTCCTGATTCGATTAAAAAAAGCATATGAATTGGGGTGGTAGACAAATAAAAGGTCTCCAAATATATTGGGAAATTTCACTTCTTTCCCACAAAGAGTAAACCATACGAAAAGTGACATTTGGAATAAAACAATGAAACAGACTGAAGTATCTGCTCCCCAACCCCATACACATAAAACACAGGCTGAAATAAAATAAAAAAAAAATTAAAAAAAATATCGTTCCTTACATGCATCTAAAAACTGCACAGTTTCACGCATTTCCCCCCCAAAAAAACCTTTTTGGCACATTTGCTAAATGTTTTAGCCGTTAACAACGGAACTAACTTTGGGGATATCAGATTTTACATGTTTTACAAAATAGTGGATTAGATGTCACCTGGATATGGGTCACCGGTTCAAGCTTATGTTATTGCTAAGCTGGTGTGTACAAGACATAAATCTTGGTATCCTCCTATCCATTCCCGCAAGACAAATTCCCAATCCAGAACTCTAACCATACTTCCTAACTTTATTGTATGATATAGTTTTAACACCAGTTCTTAAAACGTAGATTCCACGTGGAGATAAAAACAATTTAGGAAACCAATGAGGCAAAAAGAGAAAATGAAAATAGTGTGATATGGGATAAGACAAGCATAAAACTGCAGACTGATCGCTTACAAGACATCCCGAGAACAAGTGTTCAATCAAAATCTCTTAAATAAAAGGAACGCTATGTATGCATTATAATTTTATATATATATATATATATATATATATATATATATATATATATATATATATATATATATATATATATATATATATATATATATATATATATATATGAACATCCTGAATAGACATTGAAATCCTTTAAAAAGTTTACCCTATAGTGGTGCATCATAAAAATATGTAAATAATACTTCTTTCAGAACAAAAACTCTAAAGTTTGTTCTCATGGAAACTTAACAGACCTAAAAACATATATAAAACCACAAGCAATCGTTGTTGGTTAAAGGAACAGTTTAGTGTCCCATACAGCTGTACCAAAGAAGAACGCAGATTAATGAACTTTGTAAGTGCTGGCGAGTATCTGCTAGCCGAGGAACTGTAGGTGGGGAGAGGTGCAAATCCACAGGGGGAGGTTTTGCTGAAATTAATAAATACATTTGAAGTTTATTTATCATATGTTTTTTAAACCGAGTTTAGTTGGGTAACAGAGGCACCTTTCCATCCTCAAATTCTAGATCATAGGATACAAAACAGATCCATCTCTCCCCTTTTTTACAGTTACCTGGGTTAACGCAAAGAGGCTTGTCTTAAGTATTAATTTAAAACAACTGTGGGAAGCCAATCCTAACAAGAAACGGATACCATACACAGTTTATGTGGCACTTTCTGAATGTGACACAATGCGACGCAAAATGTCCCTGCCGTAAAACCCCTCAATGTGTAGCTTTCAGAGGTTTATTGCGGTTTGGGCCATATCCTTCCCCACAACGGTATTCTGTTCCAACAGTTACTGTGGCCCTTGAAGGAAGTTACTCTCTCAAAAGAGCAGCATACACAATACACCTTACGGAAGAAGACATTCAGATGGTCACTAAATGGACGTATGCTAAACATACGTCTTATATGGAACTACTCTTAGAAAAGAGTAAGAAAGTTTCCCCAGCGCCTACAGAATTCAAATCTAGGAAGAGCTGCAGGGTTCATAGAAAGGAGAAATATGGGGGAGAAAGCACAGATTTTTTTCCTTCTAAGATGTATGTGTTCTTACTAGCAATCCAACATCAAAAAATCCCATGTAATATTACGGAATAAAATATAAAAACATAGAAACCACCAGGTATAAAAATTGTGATCACATACATGCAGTTTAGAGATATTGACTCTGTTGTCATAAATCCATTAATGCCGTGACACCGGTGTCCAAGGTTTTAAATGCTTACAGTGTTAAAGTTCCTAGATTTCGTCACGTAAAGCAGGATCTAGTTTTATGAGTCAGTCTGAGCATGCTTTCCACTCATACCAATCTTTTGCCCTTGAAAGACGAAAAGTATCTTCCATTCGGTATAAAAATAGCGGAATACATTGCTAAACTATCATTTGGAGACCTAAAAGGTGTACGAGAGGCTTACCCTTCAGCAACGTAGCACTTCACAGTACAATAATCATAGTAATCATACAGAAATTGCAAAACGGGAGTCTAGAAGGATAAAGATAGGAGATCCTCCAACCCATATACCTTACAATATTAGATACGTCTTATCTGATTTTGTCATGCTCACTATCTAAACATCCACTTAAATTTGCCAACACTGTAAATGCCAGTAATATACTGTTCTATTCTTAAGGTATTCGTGTACCAATATTTTCCTACATATGGGCCTCTAACAGAGGTTTTTTTTAAATGTTTGTAACTTGAAGTCTTGGGGGAAGGAAGGGATTTAAAAAGGCATAACAAATCCAATTTAAGAAACTTTAGAATTTGACAACAGATAAGAACCATTCGGCCAATCTAGTCTGCCCCATTTGTTTCCTGCTGTGAAAACTCAAACCTTAATTAGTCCATGGTCTTGTCTCGGATTCTTTAATATTTCAGGGAAAGGAAAAACTATTACCATGTGGTTCATAAATGTCAAGAATTAAAATGTGGAAATGTATGGAATGTGAACTCCTAAAAAATGCAAAGAATATACAAATTCTATATTGGAGAACGCTAATAACCTTGATCTTTCGGTTAAAGGAGAAGGCGAGACTTGACGTATCTGCAGACGCACTCCATATAAAAGCGTGAATACTGTTCAAAAGTTTCTCAAGGTCCTTAAGCACCATAAAGTTTAAGAACAGACTTTGTCGGGGCTTCTTATCTTTCACTGTGTGCATGTTCTATTGTTACAACATCAAAGGCTCCCCTGCTGGTAGAGACACAGTCAACATGAAAAGGGTGGACATGGACAGTGAATTTACTGCTTGGCTTCATTCCTGTTAAATAGGACAATCACACTCAACAAGTCGAGGTGTCTGCCTAACAAACAAACAAACCATCCTTGGAGCTCAGATTTATAGATCATGGAAAATGGATTTTGTTATTTTTTTGTTGATATATATATTATACACACACACATAAAACGTTATTTCATGTCAAAATAATGTACATATAACATTTGTCTTTAAAACACATTTTAGTTTCTTTGAAGAGGAATGCTCATATCACAGTGTTCAGTAAAACTAAATTCATTCAGTTTTTCTCACAGTTTGCACGTTGTCGATCATTGTAGTCGTTTTTGGAGATATTTAGCGTGAAAGTTGGCCTTAAGGAAGAAGCGATCAGTGTTTGGGTCAACTACCATTATCTAATCAATTTCCTGAAATTCTCTCAGATCTCCTTGCCCCACCCCCATAAAGGCTGCCTGAACCAATCAACAACGATTCAGCAACTTAATAGGGCAGGGATAAGATTAAAGAAAAATGAAATGAGGAAGATCATAAGAACAGCATAATAAGATGTTCCTAAGATTTTTGAATAAGGCTATAATTTGTAACTATTAACTGTTTTTGCCAAGAAACACACAAAAAACCCTATAACGTCTCAAAACAAAATCCTTTCTTTAAACCAGATATATCCTAGAAGTATAGATATTAAAATAATATTTACAGACTATAGATAACTTTAGATAGTGGAATTGTTAGATATATGGAAATATTTTAAAAAGACACGTCTTGTGATGAACGTTCTTCACAGTGTAATGATTTCTATCATTTTGAATATGGTTATTCATAAATACTGTCATTTCGCAACTGGATAGAAAGGGAGGTTGTAGTTATTGGTGTTAAACCACTGCTATAGTTAGAAGCAGAAAGCTGATATTGCACTTATTAGATAATCCCATTACTTTTTGGCTACTACATTTTCAAATAGAGCTTAGAAGTTTGTGTGCTATTCTAGGGAAACGCTTAAGAGAAAGTTTAAAAAGGAGACAGGTGCATTTCAAACTGGAAAGGTCAGTGACCGGATTAACTTGAGCACTCTTAAAAACTAGCAAACCCTCCAGTATATATACCCTTCCAACACGGCCGCAAGCCTTGTGGAGAGCACTGGTGTCACGGGAAGGGCTAGTAACATCCAGCCCGATGAGGAATCCAGCCATGCGCCCAGTAATGAAGGCGCCCAAAACACTTGGCAGACAGCATGCTCAATGTGCACTACCTTGTACCGTCCAAACACATTTGCATAAAGAAACCGCACAGAAAACCCATGAAAAAGAGTCATAGACCTTTAGTCATTGACACCTTTTGAGTGTAGATAAAACACACAAAAACCCTTCAGTAAGTGGTCCAAAGTATTTAAATCACAGCAGTGGCTCTTTCCTCCCTATTTTTAGGGATCGTCTATACAAGCCTACTAGTCAGAGATCTTACCGACCCCCAATTGTGAGCATGTTTGCAGAGAGGCATTCATACGGACTCATGACATTTACCTGGAGCTCCCACGCTTCCAGGGGTTGGATTCATGGGAGTACAGGCAGTGGCATAACTACAGTAGTCTGTGCATCAAGGGGGCCGGGGGGTGACCCCTGAAACCACTAGTCCTGATCTTCTTGTGCAGATTCAAAATAGTTTAGAAAGGAGCCTTTCTGACCTGAATCGCACCGGTCATGGAAAGTGCCCCAGAGCATCTGGGTGAGAGGTCCCAGGTATGGCAGAGAAGACATAATGCCCTGTGGTTTGTCAAGATCAAGAGTATTTAGCAATATCTCTGAGGGCCCCAGGCCCAAGCTATCAACTTTTTCCAAATAAGCATGTAAGGCATGAAAACCTTTATCTTGTTATACGAATGGCGATTATCCCCAATATTTTTTTTTGCTGCCCCGTGACCGCATGCTTTACAATCAAAAATAGGACACACTTGTAGAAACCATCACAAAGAGGCAAAGCCAATAGGCTGCCATTTACATGGTTAACAAAATGAGCACTGAATTCTCACCATGATCCATTTAGAAACGCAATTAAATAGCTGCAAAGAAGAAGAAAAAAAAATGTAGTTTGCGGTAAAATTTGCTGTTCAGCAAATATGCAAAGTATTAATAACCCTTTAATAAATCTCCTTTTGAGCATTTTATGATCTTGTGTATTTTTTTATGGTCCTTCACCACCTGCTCTTAAATTTATTGGCACCGTGGCTGAAAATGTATTAATTGTAATAATTGAAACCACCTGCAGCAGCTTGCAGAGAAAAGCAGATAGCAAGTCTCGAAGGTTACATGGAATTATCTAAACAACTGTTTTGTTTGAAAGTAATCTCACTAAGACGTCATGTGAGACCTATGGCTGCTACCAAAAATATATACCTTAAAAGTGATGGGGAGACATTAACATTTCCAGTAATCGTAAACCATTTTGCAAATTGAACAGGAAAAACAAAACACATTCCGACATTCTCTTACGAAGGATCACCAATAAAACTAAAAGGATCAAAATGAACCAGGGACGACTAAAAATTATTACAATTACCCAGAGAAGGTAGGGAAACATTGAGAGACAGTGTTAGAGACAACAAATCTCTCTTCACAGTGGAAAAAGCCCTCAGAAATTTGTCCAAACCGAAAGGGCAGGAAGCAACATTCGTCGTCCAAAAACAAATAAATCAAAACTCGAAAAATTAGTCTGAATAATTTTTGGTCTATTTGCACAAGTCTAATGGAGGCCTTTGTATACTTCTAATACCGCAATTTATTATTGCGGCAAAAGAGTACAAATATAATACAGTTCACACCAGGACACCTCACACCCATATCTACATGCATCCAACAAACATTTACAAACAGGCACCTCTCATGGCACTACAACTCCCATGATGCTCTGCAGGGTATCTGTACCATTGTCTTTCAGATGGTGGTTGAGCATTATAACATATGCTGTTCCACAACAGCTGGAGAGCCACTTCCTGCCTTATTCCACATATTAGTTGCAGATTTAAAGGAGAGCTTCCACCAAGAAAAAAAAACAAACAATATTCTATTATTTTTTTTTTATTTTTTTTTTTAAACAGTTTTAAATAATAATGTTTTCAAGCAGCTGAATACTAGCTACGTCTAGCTCTGTTATCTTAATCTAATCTACTAGACAAACGCCCCGATTGCAGTGGCGGAACTACCGGGGTCGCGACTGCGACCGGGCCCTGGAGTTCTGCCAGTCAGGGGGCCCAAGGGGTGCCGAGCGGTTGCTGAAAACGACCGCTCGGCAACTCTTGGGCCCCCCTAACTGACAGAAATCCAGGATGCCTCTGCTCCCCGCCGCTGCTGCCGCCGCCTGCCTCAGCGCTGCCCAGAGTGCAGTGTTGGGAGCGTGAGGCGTTTGTCTCGGGTGCCGGCGCTCAGCAGTGAAGCGCCGGCACCCGAGACAAACGCCTCACGCTCCCAACACAGGAGTTGACGGTAAGTGACCTACAAAGGGGAGGGAGTGGGTAGATCGTGAGAAGGGGGGTAGGGAGGGAGAGGGGAGATCATGAGAAGAGGGGGTAGGGAGGGAGAGGGTAGATAGTGAGAAGGTGGGTTAGGGAGGGAGAGGGGAGATCGTGAGAAGGGGGGGTAGGGAGGGAGAGGGTAGATAGTGAGAAAGGGATAGATGGGTTGGGGGTGGGGGGCCCTTAACAGATTCTGGCACCGGGGCCCTGAGGTTTCTAGTTACGCCCCTGCCCGATTGCTTACGATACCGCCTGTGACTAATGAAAGTCTATGAACAGAATTCATTAGCACGGCACTTATGTATCAGCTTAGTGCGGTGTTGGCGCAGGGAAAGGCACCCAAGATGAGACATAAAGGACTACAATGGCCGCCTTCCGGTCTACAGATAAAAAGGAGCTTATTGGGACAAAAAGAGATTTAACCAGTTTGTCGATGCTAATTTATATAATTGTATTTTTTGCTGAATTTAATGTTAAATTAGATAAACTTTACAGAGGTTAGTAACATTTAGCACTGTTCCCAGCACAACAACCAAATATTTTAGGGGGTTATTAGTGAAGTTTCACTAATGTATAAATAACCATAATTACCTTTTACATAACATATACAGATCTCCAATGGAACAACTATTCCGAGCATCATACTTTTTAGTCATTTACTATAATTTGAAAAATCAGCTTGGATAGTTTTTTTTGTTTATCCCTCCCCCCTAAAAAAAAAAAAAAAAAAAAAAAAAAAAAAAATAATAAGAATATACCATAGGACTTCTTTTTCTAACATCTGGGAAAAACCTTATGATTTTAGCCAGATTGGAAAAAAGTATTTCTACAGTAAATTTCAGTCTAAAATATATATATTTTTAATATATATTTGCTATAAATTTTGTTAAACATCATATCTCCAGACTTGCGGGAAGCAGGGATATTTCAGTGGATGGAAAAGGGAAAAAAAAATATTCATCTCAGATAAGCCATTGCAATCATTCCAGGAGCGCAGACACGTATAAACAGCGATGAAATAAACAGCAACATCTAATGGAACATAAACAGACCTGCTATATTCATTATGGGGTGTAGAAAGAAGGCTAGGTATTGCGATATCAGATATCACACAGCATGGCAAAGACTACCTCGGGAAGGTATTCACTTCAATAACACACAGATGTTCACTGGAATTGTCATGGGGAAACTATGATCTTTTCAACAGGAGTATTTTGTTCTCAGTGCTTTTCCTTAGAAGTGGCATCACTTTTCCAGCTGTTTCTTTTTTTAATTTGTCAGAGGCAAAGTCAAGTTTATGCTACTGGGGGGGGGGGCTGGACTCAGCCACTATAACCATTGTATTAACTGTTATTAAAACAGCAAACAAATAGAATCATTGTGTCAATAAGATCAATTTTACAATGATCTTTTTCTTGCAAGAAGCAGTTCACTTGCTTATTAAAGAAAATGCATAGTAAAAGTTTCAACAAAGTACATTTTAAATAGGTCAGTACAACAGAATAGCTATTCAAACTCAACCGTGCATCTGTCAGTCAGAACCGCACTGCAGCTCATACACTTCCCCCTAAAAGTAATTTGTGTTTTAAATAACTGTTTTCAGTAATTTATTTAAATAAACTTGAAAATGGTTAATTCCATAATATTTTTTTTTCCCATTATTTCGTTGGTCCCAACCCGTTACATGGTGTCATGGGCCACAGTGAGATTTGGAACGGTGTGTTTACCAATGTATTTTATTCATAACTAAATAAAATAAAATTAAAAAAAAAAAACAAACAACAACTTTAGAATTGCATAGTTTTTCCCTATTCTGAAGAAAAAAATTTGAGGATGGGACCCCGCGTGCCATATACATAATAATGGCACTATGAAATATGGGGCTGGCATTCAATAATGCCTTGTCTTGTTTTTCAAGGTAACTTTATACCTCAGACTGATAACTTTAGACAATGGATGCTACGTTCAAACATACTTCTAACATCTATTTTATTTAAGAGATAGCAACAATATACAGGAAAAAGCTAAGCAACAAAATTATACATTTAAAAAGTTAGACTCCAGCCATATGTCCTGCTCATCGGCACTCAAAGGCTTAGGAGGCAACAAAGTCGCTTTAACACTGAACATTAAAATACATTTAAGAATAGAAAGTCTTTCAGATCTCAAAAATACAATCACAGTCGAAGGTATCACACACTATATGACCAAACGTATCAAACGTATTTGAACACCCCTTCTAATTATTGAGTTTAGGTTGTCAGCCACACTCATTGCTAACAGGTGTATAAAATCCAGCACATAGGCGGCCATCTCCATACACAAACATTGGCAGTAGAATGAAGAGCTCAGTGGCTTCATAGGAGGCCATAGGATTGCCACAATTCAGTTCATGAAATTTCCACCCTACTAGATCTGCCCCAGTCCACTGCAAGCGCCATTATTGTGAAGTGGAAGCCTCTAGGAGTAACATCAGCTAAGCCATGAAGCAGCAGACCACACACTCACACTCACAGAGCAGGGCCACGGCGGTCCACACCGCCAATGGACTCTGCAGCAGCAGAAATGTGTTCTCTGGAGTGATAAATCACTCTTGAATATCTGATAGTCTTATGGATGAATTAGCGTTTGGCGGATGCCAGGAGAACGTTATGTACCGGAATGCATTACATTTTTCAAAAAATAGTCTTTACATAATGTTTTCAGACAAATGTGTAAGTCAGGTGTAAGTGTCCTAGCTTTAAGTTAGTCCAATCTAGACAAACACCCTGATTCCTTACAATACTGTGTGTGGTAAACAATACAATGGTTTTGGTCTTAAATCACTTAAAGACACTGACACATGGAAGTCTATGGAGGAACGGACTTCATTAGAATTGCTACAAAGGATCGGCTCACTACTGTGCTTTGGCACACAAAATATCACATGACTTACATCAATGGAGGTTTCCAGGTCAAGGAACAAAATGAAGTAGCCCAAAATTTTCATCAATGTTAAATTATATTACTATATACAAAACTATATTCAAGAATCTTACTATTTATTCAATTGGAACTTCTTTACTTGAAAGTTGTTTCAAATGGTCACATGGGAGCACCATGCTCTGTGATCTGTGACAACTGTTTCTCCAACAATGGCCAAGTTTTACAACTAAAGGCTTCAAAAACATAAAAAGTCATTGAAAGGCAACCATATTCCTATGTAATTTATATTATTGTTATAGGCATCTTCCAGCTCCTTAGGCAAAGGATGTTCTAATGTCCTCCTCCTCAGTATACATTTGTTTGTTAACATAGAAAATAACCTTATGACACAACATACCAGATCATCGCTGCAGAGAGTAGGGAACCGCATCAGCTATTTTTGAAATGACACAGATTTCACATGTTGGGGACCAGCACATTTAAAGTGCTGCTTTAGAGTATGGGAGATGCATATAGGGATCCCACTTATTCACAGTTCGGAGTTTATTCATCCCCAATACTGTAGGGCAGCACTTTACATGCGCTTGTTGGAAATCCATGAAAAAAGGATAGGTGCCCAGAAGAAAACATGTGATGTGTTTACCCTACTAGACCAGCCACATAACCAGTTTTTACAAATATACAAACAAAAAGAGGAGAACTACTCATGATTATTCCGATCAGACGTTCTGCTGGGTGCTGCATCCAAAGACCATCACTGTTGAACCTTGGTTAAATTTGTTAGGCAAGACAGAAGAAATGAGGAACGAGCAGACAAAAAATATCACCGTGATGAGCTTCTGCTGCGGTAACATTTCAGGATGCGTTCCCTGTTCTCAATGCGCATGTTGAGAAACGGGCAACGTGTCCTGTTAGACTTGCACAACAGAAGCTCACCGTTGATGTATTGTAAAGTATTAGAAATATGCGGACTTAGCTCTGTATTTTGGTGCGCACACTCCTTATTGCTTTTGTCTTGTATGTAACCTGCCTATACGGTAGACTCGGCTTATAAAAAGTAGACAGTTTACACAACGCCTTACAAAGCTTCTTATGACAAACTCAATTCGCCATAAAGTAAAGAGGACACTAAGGTTTAAAGCATTGCTCTGCTGAGCAAAAAAAGAAAATCATTTGTTATTTATACTCTTCTGGACATGTGTTGCAGGCGGCCACTATGGACAATTAGCTCACTTTTTTCAAAATAGGTTTTGCAGAGAGAGGAAAAGCAGCACTATAAAAGACGCATGGATTTAATTACATATATAAACTGCACTTTGAAACTCCCTCGGAATAGATTACTGCCACAGAAGTTTTTAACATCCATAAAATTAAAAAGGGAATGAAATAGGACACCATCCCTCCCCCAGCTTCCAAAGGCACCCATGCAGAACACTGCGTCAGAAAGACAAAATGCCATCATGCACATCCCAGTACACAATCGCAGAGGATTCTATCCTTAGTGGAAAATTCCTTGAGGTGGAACATTAAACACAGAAATTACATTTTAATGTTGCTCGCTGTTAAAGCACTTGCGTACGTGAGTTTACATTGATCTCGGTGCCTCCTTGCTCTTGGGCTAAAAGCTCTGCCGAAAGTCAGACAAGTTAAGTTCCTAGAGCCATACCTTCTCTTAGGCTTGGATCACTTACAGTAAACATTAACTCTGTATTAAACATCTGACAGTTATGAAATGCTACAATAAACAGAAATCTCTAAATCTGAGTCTTTATTAATCATAAATAGTTTAACAAAACCCTCAAGAAAGTGACTATTCATAACCTGACACCTTTCCACTTGTAACAAGTAAAAGACAACTGAAAGTAAAATAAAGTATGATGAACAGTGTTTTGAATGGAGTTGGAAGTTTTGATAAAAAAATGATTACACGTAGTAACCAAAAATAAATACATTTAAAAAACAAAAAAAACACAATCACATTTGTCAACAAGGGCACCTAACCTGCATGGGCATCTTGGAAAGTATTCTAAACAATAATAGTATTTTAAGATGATTTTTAATTTTCACAAAATACCCCCCTGCCATTAGAAGAACTGAAAATTCTCCCTTAACCTTTGGAATGAGAATATTTGCTGTTTAATATTTGCCAATGTGGCTTTTCGTAGACAGATGCCAGGGTCCCGATACCAACCCAAGTTGCACTGAAGCCCAAGGGAGGTCATACCATGTTCCAAAGATATTAAAGGGAAGCAGCTGAAGGGAGGCGGTTGAATACATATATGTTTGCTTGTATTTACATAATTTAACCCTACAAGTGAGGGGAAAACTGGCAAGTGGTGCAATTATCCCTGGGCCTTTACTTGTGAGCATTTACACCATGATTGGATTCATCTTGCGGTCCTTGGAAAGGCTTCGTGAACACAGTGTCAAACATCGAAAGAATCGGAATAAACTGTGCAGATTAAATGCATTCACTAAATGTTTTTGGCCATTTGTTTCCCCCACCAAGTTTACAATTGCCAACAACCCAGAGTTTTTCTAGATCTGCTCCAGCACCCATCAAGGGTTTAAAACTTGCCTTTTCACAATACATAACACACAGTAAGTTTGATGGTGCCCAACAAGAACAAGATATTGCCAGTAGGAGCTCTGGAGAACTAGATACTTTAGCCATCCTGTTTATATCAAGGCTTAAAACTAGCCTTTTTTCTCTATTAAACCGTAGAATTCAAGATTAACTCTCTTGCCAGTTCTAGGCAAGAGAGTTCTAGGCATCTTAGTTGATGTAAGGGACAAAATCATCTAAGGACACAGACTATGCTCCTCAAAGTACTGAGATGAAGCAGACAGCAAGCCCTTAAACACAACTGCAAAGTTACCCCACCTATAAGAAGAAAAGGAATGCATTTCCAAAAAAAACTCATTCCTTTGACATTCAAAAGGTTATGACCCTTTGTCAATGTAGGAAATGCCAAGGTTGTTTTAAATATCAAAACACACACTAACTGCTCTGTTCGGTAATTGCATCATCGTAACCCGCCAAACCCATTTCCAGTCATCATAAACACTTCCCTTGATGGGACCATTACTGGAAGACAGAGACTAATGGTTTGGCCAACTGTATGAAGACTCAACGCCGGCTGTATCTTTTATGTAATTACTGGGCTCCAACAAACATTGTCTCCCCTGCAGCCAAAGAACACTGGGAATCCTAGTTCTTACCCAATAAAGTTTACAATCTTGTCATATTGTAGCGCTATTCATCAAAGCCTTAAGAACACCGCAGCAAATTATTCAAGTGACAGTTGCCAACTTTAAAGATTTTGGCCCTTTTCATCTTGTGCCAAGCTCCTTTATCTACCGGTGACTCTGTACTAATATTTAGATTAAACATTCCCAGGGTCTAGAACACACTGTGGGACCATAAAGGAAATAAAGGACCATTAGCAGAACTTGCTTTACTTGGAGGTAGAAGGTTTTTGGCCTAACCAAACATACATCTGATGGAGTACAGACCACCTTTGCAACAATAAAGGTCTGTGACATGACACGAATGATGGCGCTATATAAAACAATAATAATAGTAATAATAATAAATATGTACACCGGGTAAACAGAAACTAATTTTATTTTCTGTAGGGAACCTGGTAAGTTTATTATAGTGAAGCTTTATGATGTCCTCCTCTGAAGGTGCTTGGCTAATGAGATTATATCCTACCATCTCTACACCACTTATACAATCTACTAGAAAGTTTTTAGAATATGACCATTTTTTCTCTTTTCAAGAACCGGCATGATGCACCATTATTCAAACAGGTTGTTTTTAAAGAAAATACCATTGAAAGTGGAACAGGTTTAGCATTTTATCTAGTTAAAAAGCCAACATACAATTAAAAACATACACAAGACTTATCTCTTATTGCATGCATGTGATATATAATATATACAGAGGCTACAAAACTCAAGCCAGAGTATATTACATGCAATCAATAGAAGACCCGATTAGCAAAAGAGCGATTGTGGGGCCACGTTCTGCGACCCTGGAGGTGTGAGCATTCCTTGAGTGGCACTCACCTGGGACTGGCTGACGTTGGCAGGGCTGGCAGGGCTGCCCCTGAGCACGGTGATGTGCAGGGTGAGCAGCAGGAGTCCCAGCAGTAGGAGCAGCTCGGCCACCAGCCGCACCATCCTCTTGATGCGCCCAGCTTTTAGTGGCCTCTCATTAGGGGCAGCTGAGCCCCCGCTCTCCGGATCCAGGGGAGCCGGCTGGGTGGAGGAGCCGGAGGAGCCACCGCCACCACCGCAGCACCTCGGAGCCACTGCGGGACAGGAAGGAACAAAGCCTTAGGGGAAAGCGGCAGGAGAGGAGGAGGAGGAGACGGAGGTGGGTGAGATGGGGTCTCCTCGGGCTCTAGGTGGGGGCAGATCACAAGTAGCCAGACGTTCCCGGCAGATCAGATCCTCCGTTAGCATGGACCCCAAACACTCCCCAATAGCGCCTTTCACAGGTATAACTCCGGGTCCAAAGCTGCGATCAGGAGTCACATCCAGGCTGGGGAGGAATAAAAAGGTCCAGACGCCCAGTGCTCCACGTGCAGGTTTAAAGCCCCCTGGGTCGGGGGCAGGTAGATGTGGCTGCGCTCTCTCCCCGGGGCACTTGTAGTCCTGCGATCCCGTGTAGACTCAGGCTGGGCTCCTCGGCTTGCCGCTGGCTGTCAGTATCTCAGTGCAGATCTGGCTCGGCCATGGTGGGCACTCCGGGCAAAGCTGTGTGTTCACTCCCAGTGTGCACCGAGCAACAGAGAAACCATTCCCGCGGAGAGCGCACTCCCAGCAGCCTCATCCCGGGCACTCAGCAGCGCATCCCCGCAGGACCAACGCAGCGAGGTCCCTGCGATCTGTATTTCCCGCTGTAGTTCGCACGCTGCCCACGCCCTCTGGAGAGCCGAACCTGGATTGCAAGCGACGTACCTGATCCCAATATCCTAGTCCCGTGCCGCACACTCACCCCCTGCCCTGCGCACTGTGTCAGGACTGACTATCCACACCATCTGACTTACTACCATGTGTGCTGCACACTGCCTGCCTGCCTGCCTGACCTCCTACCCCTGTGCTGCGCACACTGCCTGCCTGACCTCCTACCCCTGTGCTGCGCACACTGCCTGCCTGACCTCCTACCCCTGTGCTGCGCACACTGCCTGCCTGACCTCCTACCCCTGTGCTGCGCACACTGCCTGCCTGACCTCCTACTCCTGTGCTGCGCACACTGTCTGCCTGCCTGACCTCCTACCCCTGTGCTGCACACACTGCCTGCCTGACCTCCTACCCCTGTGCTGCCTACCTACCTGACTGATAGCTCCTGCACACACTGATTAAACCTTCTAGACTAAAGAGTTGCTCTGTTTGCCTCTGCAGATAAACCCCTTCCCAGTGTCAATTGCATTTTATAGTACACTCCCCCCTGCTTGTTTTTGGTCTCTTACCCCTCCCTTGTCATTAGGCTTCCTCCCCCTACACTTTCAAACAGACCCCTCTCTCCTGTGGAGTTTGCTCCAGAACAACTAAGCTCCCTTACTCCTCACTCTAAGCAGCCATTCTCCATTTAAACTTCTCCCACTGGTCACATCAGAAGTATGTGGCTTAGTGACAACCCATGTGGGCAAAGTGAAGAGGTCAGGGGTCCGCACACTTGTGTTTATACTACCTCATCAGAAGAGCTCATGCTTCTGTAACTAGCTAGCATATCAGACTACAAGCCCAGTGCGTGATGCAGCCGGGGATGTGATCATTTTAGTCCAACTGGGTACAATTTATTTACATACATGTAAGATCTGTATGAAGAGCATAAATGGTATTGCGTACCGCATGTCCGCTGCAGAGAAATTCAGGATTCCAAGGAGCCATAACAATAATATCTGAAGGATAAAAGGTGTAATCCATTCCTCCAAGGAATACAGTCCTATGTACAGTTTTTAGGGATCGCCTCCACTTGCCAGACGGGGCAGTTAAAACTGGACACTGACCCCTGTGCTGCACACGCTGCCTGTCTGACCATCTACCCCTATATTCATAATTCAGTGAGTGAGGAGACTAGAGAAATCTCACTGATTTACCCATACATTATACAGGGCCAGCCAAGCCATTCCTGCAGCGAAGGCCTTGCGGGATTAAAGCTTTATAATGTATAGTGAAGTCAAGGAGTTAAAACCACAACTCTTCTGCACGGTCTCCTAACAAGTCTCCCTTCAGTGAATAGACTCCTGATAAAGACAGTTCCTTAAAAAATGTAGTGAGCTATGATTCACATCTGAAAGGAATACTTGTGTGGAATTATCCAGGGTTCTTATGTCTTCCATTGCACTTTTTATATCTTCCACATACTGATCTGGTAAATTTTAGCTTTGTTCTGGTCAGGGGTGGGCTGGTACATATTGTCATGGGGAGCAAGTACAACCAACTGGCCCATCTCTCCTACGTTACAAGCTTACCGGTCCAACCCAGTGCTCCAGACCTTCATGGAGGTGCACCTGCAACATGCTCATGATGAACTTACCTGCTTTATTAGTGCAAGGCAGAGCTAGACATCAACATTTCTCGTGGTGGAGATTTACTGGGATCTGTGGTAGACAACTTAATGATGTTCTCTGGACCTTCACAAGCCTTGCCAGAGACACCTTGCCCTTGTACAAACACAACATTCCCACAAAAGGTGATGTCACAGCTGGAAAATGTATCTCTGAATAACTTACAAACCAAACATTAAAAAAATAGTAAAGCAAGTGAAGGATGGTTTTCGATGCTTGATTGTATTATAGTTTTATAGTAGGTCTACATTTACCCTTAATGAGTTTTAACCTTTCTGAAAACAATGATTATTAAATGAGCTCTCTGTCAGCCTTGGAGCACAGAAAGTTCAGTGAAGGTTTCCATGTAGATTAAATAACTTAGTCACACATAAAAGGCTTGAGCTTAGTTTGAGTTTAGGGTGTAATGAGAGGGAGGTACTATAAGTGTAGTTGTATCTGTACAGTAGTCATGCAGACATCTTTCGTCTTTCTCATAATTTTTTTTTTTTCAGGACAAGAAGCTGTTTCTTTAATTACAATTATTTTGATTATTTTTATTCATTTTTTAACTATGTTTACACTTATTTTACTACTAATATTTTCAAAATATTTTTTATATTTTATATTTACAGGGCTTCATTGTCCTGCATTGCTGATTGCAGTACCTATGATCAGCCTGCAGAGGTCTCAGGAGGGTCTGGATAGACCATCTTGAACAATTTTTTTTCTTTTTGTTTCTGTCAAGCACAAGGGCGCCACCATGACTTGCTGAATGGCTCAATGTCGAGGCATTCCAGCAACACTGGGAAGATCGCCTTTTCCAAGAGAAAAAAAGCTAAGTAAACCCACTCTCAGTTGGCACTACTGAATCTGAGATGTAAATATATGAAAAATATATTGTAATCTTTATTAAAGACATTAGAACTGAAATTAATATGAAAAATATCTCAGAAAACAAATCCACAAAAGTAATACAAAGAATATCTTTATGGAAAAAATCCCAGGAGATATATGTAATGCACAAAGATAAAAAATGAATGTCCAAAATTCAACCTCTTTTGCATATACGATGATAAGCAGTGTATACAGCAATGGCGAACGCCGTCCAAATGTCAGTATGGGGAACACAGAATATGTCCAAATAGGCCTTATGCTAAAAAACAAGAAAAAAGTAGAGATCTCCAGGTGCAGATTAAAATGTGTTATTTAACTGTAAAACAAATCCGTTTGGTTTATAATTAAATCAATTCTGTCCACCCGGGGAGATCTGCACTCTTCTGTATTCTCTTTCCTCTCTTTAACGCCTCTTTCTGCCAATCTAATAAATTCTCACCGTCTCCTAAACTAAACCCATCAGTATTCACTATATGCTTTTAATTCAATGTTAAGCAAATGTACAAATATAGACACCGTGGAGCTACACATAAAGAAGGACATCAGGAGAAGAGACAGGGAAAAGCATATCACCACACTATTATTGTTAATAGACACCCACTCTCTACAGACCCACAAACCAATTTCAACCATGTATCCATTATATATTTATATATATATATATATATAAATAGAGAGAGAGAGAGAGAGATTTTGTAGACAGTTCTTGGTGCTAGAAAAAGTGAACCGTAAACATTAGGAATACAAAATGTAGCTAAATTCAATTATACACATTTACAGTAGAAGTATAATTTAAAAAATGAATTTGTTAAAATATTAGCAGAATCTGAGTTATAAGAGCCAATGAAACAGAGGTCTAGGATGCCCCTGTCAGGGTCGGGCCTAAGTTTACAATAATACTCCAGATTTAGTGCAGATAATATTACCTAAATGTAAAAAATGTCATAACGTTTCAAAATTGGCCAGTTTGCATCTTTTTAAAATGCTTTATAATTGGAAAATATTGGGGTGAGTGGCTGGAATCCACGCTTCATACGGAACTACAGAGCTAGATTAAAATCATCACTCTAATGCCTTTGGAACTTTGTACACCAGACACAATGTATAGATTTTTTTTATCAATTTATGTAAATGATGCTTTGATAATAGGCAATCATAGGTAATGGAAAATTTCAAGCTGTCAATAGCTTTATATAGGGTGTCAAGATTTGAC
Organism: Spea bombifrons; assembly: GCF_027358695.1. Taxonomy (NCBI): domain Eukaryota; kingdom Metazoa; phylum Chordata; class Amphibia; order Anura; family Pelobatidae; genus Spea; species Spea bombifrons. Next base: position 17,857,567 of record NC_071089.1, on the reverse strand, counting down.
ATGCTGGATGTAAACCAATAATTTTATCAATTTACTGTAAATAAATGATGTGTCCCTGTTATTTTTTTTATTATTATGTCATTTTTTTAAATTATATTCAAAAATGTAAAGGGCTATAAAATGTATTATTATTTTTAAAATAACAGCTGAGCATTATAATTTTAAAAAGCGACAGTTTAGTATCCTCTCTACAAACAGAAAAAAATCTTCTATTTTTCTAATCTTTATCTCCACTGAAACAGGACCTTTTTCCTTTTTTTATTTGTACCGTATGCTGTTGACACAGACTTTTCGTGTCTTCTTTTTATGGGTTGCAAGAGGTCCCGGATAATCGGTGTGAATAGAGGAGCTAAGGATTTCTCTTTAATATATTCTCAAAACAAGAGAAGATTCAATTTCAGGCACAAATAAGAACTGACAGCCTGTGCCTGCATACAGTACGTACACCCCGACTGGAGACAGAAGGTCACACAATATTTGAAATCAGTGTATAAGAAAAATAAACTGTAGGAAACTATGGTGGGAAAGGTTACCAAGGTCCACCCTGGGCAGCATGCATACAGGAGGCTCATTGTGGCTCCTCTAATTTTTGCCACATGCTTTGTAAGTATCATCTCTCCAAGAGTTCTGTGGGCGTCCTTTATAGGAACGGAAATATGAATAAGAAATGGGAATGTGGCCCCCGTTCTAAAAGATTGTAAAAGGATTTGCAGATGGTGCATGGTCCAAAATGGCATTATATTCCAAAGCAGTGGGTTCTCTTATGTCCTAGGCATACTGAGTAATCGAAATTGACGTTCAGGCAAACATGGTAACTCATAACAAAGGAATGCCCAGTGCATGGTCGGTGGAAAAAATTCATATTCCGAGTACCGACAAGGACCTGTTCCATACAGAAAAAGTAATATGCATATGTTCCTTTCTATAAAATCTAAAAAAAAAAAGGGATCAGGCTAACCCCTCCCAGGCATTCTTTGGTAGTCTCCCAAAATCTATTATAGATTAGGAGCAGAATTCCTATTTTATTGTGCAGCGATGTACTTTAGTTTGTTTAGCTATACACGCTTTGCACTCCATTTAATAAAATAAAAAGCTCATAGTAACTTGTAAACATAATAAATATCAATTCTTTCTCGGGTCCGCCGTGAGCTTGTCTGTTCAATGGCGGGAGAGAACCGCATGGAATTCAGATTTTCCCTGCCTGTAAATTTTTTCTTCTTTGGAGCTGGCATGTTGTGAATCTGTACCTGTTAAGTGCATTTGTATGATACTGGAAACTGCTGGTTTTATTGGTGTATGTCATGCTGTGTGTTAAAGAGACCCCATGAGTTCAATTTCACCCCGTGAAGTTAATGTTAATGGCTTCAGTGAATTATCAGCTAATATGTGGCAAACATGCAGTTAATGAGGCATCCTCCATGGCAGAGGTTAAACTGCATCTCAGGTTTTCTGTTTGTTTTGCGTCTCCAAAACAATTTTCGGGCACTGCCCACTCTCCCAATGTCGCTGGCATTGGGAATCATGGGCATGTTAGGGAGATCAGAAGATTTCCGCTGACCGGCCCTAACGAACGGTAAAATTCATTGAGGTCTATGGTTTTGCAGCACAGCTCCCACCTGGCTCCCTTGCGACGGATTAAAGCATTACCCTGGGATATGATGCCATATCTTAGTGTTCTGTCTCAAGGTGCTACGGTGACCCCCCCCGGACTCCCCCTACTGAAACCAGGAGTCATTTGTATGTTAACTTCTTGTGCTTGGTCAGTATTGCCATTGAAGTCGCTGAAGCAGCAGCCAATTGCATGTTTGGTGGCAAAATGTCAGTGATCAGATAGCAAAAGTGTGATTCACTGCTCCTCTTCCAACTGATTTCAATTTGTGGTTAGCTTTGATTGACTAAGAGTTGTTCTGCTGAGCATATGTAAGAAGTATATCATGGTTTGTTTCCTGCTGTCACTAGATACGAGACAGGCGAGTCACAGCTTTTTTTGGCCCAAGAGGCAGGGGGCGAATTGCCCACTGCCCCTCTCGTTGCAACCCACCATCTCCTACAACTTCCTCCACAATGCCATGTGATTAAAAAACCCAACCACACACAGACCCCCTCTTACTCAATGAATGCTGACTCTACTTTTGTAGGGCCAGGTAACATTCAGCGACCATACCTGGGAACACTCTGGGTTTAACCCAGAGTCTCCTGATGATATGCTTCTTCCCCGGGTCACTTTCTACTACTCCCCATCATTTAAGGCTATTTGGGGCTAGCCCCACCTACACACAAAGCTGCTCCCCTAGAAGAGTGAGAGCTCCGAGTGGCCTACTCTGGGAAGTTCCCAAGTTCGTCAATGAGCTTGCTGAGTGTCTGCCTCCCACAGCCGGCCAGCCTTTCTTGTGGAATTCTGACTAGCCTAGAGGGGCAATAAACCCCTACCCCCTTGGGCCAACCTGCCACTGACTAGAGATATCTCATCTTCTAACTCGCCATTGGAGTCCATGAATTAAAATGCTTTGGAGTCCATATAAAATCAATGACAATATGCATTAAAAGGGGGTCTTGCCTGTCGCCTTAATTCAGATTCTATATATACTCAGTGTATATAACCCTAAACATGCTCAATATAATCTTAATGTAGAAGATAACCAATAGCATATGTGATAATGTATACTTTTCTTTTACATCTTTGAAAAATGTACTTGCATAGCTAAATTACTGTGCTTACGCCACTGCATGATCAGCATTCAATCTGAAAAGAGTTTCCGTTACCATTTCTTTGCCAACAGTGACACAGTCTGGAATAAACAATAATGAAACACAATTGTATTATTTTTCATTAACTTTTTCCAGTTTTGTTGGAAATAGAATTTCTGCAAACGAAGTAAGTTACGAGGAACATCATGTAATGATGAGTTACATACTCTACTATGAGAGAGAGGTTAAACAGATTGATATAAATGAAAACTGGTCTATCTATTTTTTTGAGGAGCCCATTGTCTTAAAGAGTTTGGGTCCTTTCCATAAAATGGTCTTCCCCTTGGTTTTTTGCCAGTGGTATTTGGAGGAACTTTTAACTGGCAGAAGTGAAGTGGGGAGCAAACCTTTTGTCCCAGCTGGCCCAACATTTTTCCCTGGTGGTCCACATACATCATGGAGGTCCATCAAAAGCCCTGGGTTAGTACTCAGAACCTGGTGCACACCTCTTAAGAGTCCCTGTTTAGGAGAGGAAATTCCTCTTTATGACCCAAATCCATCTGTTCTTCTTTCCTCCCCTGGTGTTTATCTTTTGTAGGCGCTCATAAAGTTCTACAATCCTCAAAATATGAGAGCGTGTAAACACAGTAGAGGATTTGTTTATATATTAAAGTGTGTACATAGAATGAATTAGTTTTCTTCTTCTGAATACCTCAGTTACTTAAATAGCTATCAAAGGGCTACAAACTTGTCTTGGTAAAACCCTTTCTCCCCTAGGCCACACCACTTACCGAATCCCCTAAAGCAAAAAAGGCTATGCGAAGTATTGGGAGGTATGCCAGCCCCTGGGACTCTTGGCAGTGGAATGGTGCCATAACTGTGGTAATATGGTTCTCCATCATTCTGGGTCTACAGATGTATGATTAGTGTCTATCACATCTATCACTCGTTAGAGCAAATAACAGTTTATGCTGAAGCAAACTTCAAGATGCCTGGTTTACTCTGCAGGTTCTCCTTACACTATCTTCTGATGCTGTCAGATCTTGTCTAGTTATCAAGAAAAATAACTGTAATGCAAACCCTGGTACATTTAATTTACATATCTATTATTACTGATATCGATAAGGTGGACTTCTATATTTTATTACATATATAATTTTATTTTTTGTTTAAGCTATTGGTGGATTGGGTCAGTAATTCTATGAGTTTTGTACAAAAGATCTTGATTTTCACTCACGTTCACTTGAAGCTGATAATTAAACACTGGCAAACACGAGGATCTCCAGATGATGTTAAAAGAAACATTTTTTGTAGCTAACATATTGTATAAATCTGTTGTCCTCTTGCTACAGCAAATCACAGCAGGACACGCTAGAGTGTTTTAAGTGAAACAGTGTATTTTGTGGCTTTGCCACGCAAGCAATATTAGGGAGCTGCTATCAGAATGTTTGGGCCCAATACAGATGTATGTGACTGGGTCCCCAATCAGCTTTCCAACCCCTCACAATCCCCTAATTTTATTTTCTTGTCCACTGGGTGTCGCAGCCTCTCCTTCCCATGGATCAACCCAGATTTACCCCCCTAATGTCCTTATGCCTGCGCCAAACACCACACTGTGCCAATACCGTCTGTTTCAATTCCTCCCTGTCCCCATACACCTCTGTGCTTTGGACAGGGCCCAGCAGCAGGAAGCGTGTAATAATGAAGTAATGCGTGTCACATCTCCAGCATTACCTTGCGTTTCCTGCTCCCAGCTGTACTACCCTGATGGCGGCCCTGCTTACATACGGCTACTTCTTCCAAGTAAACAAGATGTACATAAACTTCAAATCCCAGAGCCTGCTCAGCTACCAAGCTTCATGAGAGTCATAGTTCGAGATCAACAGGAGAAAAGTGTATTGTCTAGATCTATGTGAAAATCTATTAAGGTGGCCTTGAGGATAAAAGTTGACTTCTGATGACTGTTGGTTTTCCAACTCCCCTGCAGTATCCCCTTTCTTTTGTTTTGATTTTTTAGGAAACTCTTTATTAAAATATATATTTTTTTATTTTTAGACTTCAATATACCATTCAGAATTTTTTTTCCATTTCGGAAACCAAAAAGCTATCCTAGCTTTTCAGCGTCTTAACAAGTCACATAATAGCAATGATTCATTGCATCTATTCATTGTGCGGGCATTCATTGATGAATAGGCCTTGAAAAACTGGCCAGCATGGCAACACTAAGGCTAAATGAACAGAGGAAGTCAGAGATTATGCATCCAACACATATTACACATCCGTTAATAAACACCTGGGATATCAGTAAACACTCAAATAATACATGTTTGCTTAAGTCTTCCAAAGAATAGCTCTACACAGCATTTACCAGCCAATCTTTTCAATCATTTCCAGCACAATAGGGTTGGGCTAACCACAGAAACGGAGTTTGATGTCAGCATTTCTTGTTTCAGTTTTGTAAATCCAGCTCTTAATCCTTCAAATGTTTGAGAGTATTTTTATTCCACATTCTCACACTGCCAATAAAAAAGTGAATTTCAAGTACAAACCTTAAAGGTATTTGCTGTTTTTAATGCTTCAACTAAATATAGCATCATGCCCAAACCCTTCCCAGCAATAATTCTTTAAACAAGTAAAAATGTTCTTATTCATATTTTTTTTTAACAGGGACACTAAATTGTCATGTGACAATAAAGCAGACACTGATTTGTTGCTGCTCTTTAACTGAAAATGCTATAATTATACCTTCAGTGCAAAGAATAAAATTACCCATCTGGTATGGTTTATTTACTTAATGTGCCATAAGGTACAATCAATGTTTGGTCTTGGTGCCATACAAGAGGTATAGTCAAGAGATAACTGTTGTTAGCCACAGCTAGCCACAGTCTAGTCATATTATGAGATATCGGTATAATGGAAGCTCCAGTTCAGCAGGTTGGAGAGATGCCTGTTGGCTACCGCTACTGTACAACCAACATTTGTAAAAGGAATGAGCCATGAATTTGTGGGTTTTCACATATATTTGTGGCTTGGGTGTATGTTGAATTGTTATGTGGAGCTGTACCATTACATACTTTATATACATTGCAGTATGATATTAACAGTGGTTTTCCCATCAGTCTACCAGGAATGCTGGGCCATAAATTCAGTGGGACAAGAAGGTAAGGTAAGTAAGTGGAGGTAAGAAGTGAAGGGAAGGACCTCTGATTCTGCTTCAGGCACCAAGACCTTGTTACAGCTTTGCATGAATGCATTCCAAAATATAATTTACCCCTAATCGGGAAAATTAAATATAGATAGGTTTAGTCTACATCTGGGGAAAGAAGGGCACACTGTGGGTTCTGGGATTATAGAGAGAACATTTACCCACTTTACCCAATTTAAATAACAGAGGTTTATTTATATAGAAGACTGGGCAATGAGATACATAATAAAATATATATATATATATATATATATATATAATATTTATATAATAATATAAATAATAATCATTATGACTATCATTTATTTTCTAATGTGTCTCAAAAGCACATAGAAGGAACGGAATGAGTAAGCCTATAAATCATGGACTAAATGTATTCTCAAATGTAAAGTAAACAGTGTTACTTTTCAGAGAGGGGTGGATACATAGAATATCCTTCCAACAGAAGTGATAGATGTTAATAGAGTGCAGGAATTTAAACATGCCTGAGAAAGGCATTAGGCTATCTTAAACAAAAAATGCTTCCATCTTTGCACTTAAGAAATGTTGAAGAATACAGCACAAGACTGCAGTTTTAATGTTCATTTTTATTCCGTCCTTGAAAAAAACATATGCTGTATAACTTGTGCAAACACAGTGACCACCTCCAGGCTCCGACTGTCCATCTGGCACACTGGGCTAATGTGTGGTGGGCCACTGCATGACAACGCTCCATACACAGCCCATCTGCTGCTCCAGCTGCAGATCGGGTGCCGTAGTGTGTGGCCCCCAACTGAATATACCCGGCCACACACTACGTGAGCTTAAAATATTAACCCTTTCATAACCCTATATGCAGGGACTCGCCAAAGTGTTAACCTGTTGCCTCTAATACCAGTTCTCATGAAGACACGGTCTTGCCATTGTTCGAAGATATGCAGGGAATTCAACCATAACATACTGGTAGCAAAAGCACGAGTTGGGAGTTTTACGTATGATCAGAGCAGTGTAGAATATGATAGCATCAACTCGAGACTTTGTGACCCTGACACTCCACGTCAAATGCTGAGAGTTCCCGGTACGGTCATTAGGTTACCACTAGCCTTAAAATGTCAGGGCCACCTTATTATCTCCAGTCCAGTCCTGACTACCCCCCGCATTTGCATGATCCTAAACATAACAGAAGACTAATGATAGGGGAGGGCTGGCACTATATGGCCTGAGGGCAAGTACAGCCACGTAGCCCTTTTCTCTAGATCTTCAGGGACTCTCTAAGGTGGTTTTCCATTATGCAAAAATTGGTTCACTTATCAGGACCCTAGGAGGTTTGTGAAAACATCTATTCTTCGTTGCACATGATATTTGTGCTTTACCTGCAATTATTAATAATTTAATCATTTGAGACTAAAGATACCCGATTCTTCATATTTTTATATTTATATATTTTAGATGATTTACATATTTAAGTTATTTTTAAATAGGCTCTAGAGCCCAAAGTAGTATTTTAGCTCTGTATTTACAAATTATTCAGACGCTTAGACCTTCTTCACTTTCCTTTAATGTGTAGGATTGATGCCTTTTTGAAAGAGCCATGACTTGTGACCCAGGACCCTGTCACCTCATTAGCTTTTCATGTATTAATAATTCATGTCCTTATTACCAGTACACATGTTTTTACAATATTAGGTAGTCTGGTTTATCCCCGTTTGATATAGTGCTTCCATAATAAAATCCTACCAAAAAATCCAGATTGCATGAAAGAAATAATGCATTGTTAAAACAGATGGTCTGGTAACGTGTACTACTGCAGCCAGCAAGATTAAATATAATGGCTTTGTGACCAGATAAATCATTTGTCCAAATACTCTTCGTGATCGTGTATTTATATGAATGGAAATCTTTTTAACAAATGTTTTGCTTTGACAAATAGATTCTAGATTATATATTTTTTATATATTAACCCAAATTATAAGATGAAAAAATAAATATGATTTATGCAAAATAAATAAATAATAAATGTAAGGTATTCTTTCCAGATGAGATTAGATTAAAGGAATGGAAACTTAAAAAAGGATACTCACAAGTAAATATCCATACAAATGAAAGCATATATGGTGTAGTTTACACATTAACTTGGTATTAGGACATCTATTAATGTTAATTTCAATTGACAAAGTTATTTTAGGGTGCTCACCAACACGGAAATCTGCATTTAATGAAAAAAAAACAAAAAACAAACGTGTGTGCTGAACATGGGCACCAGCATCACGAGACAACAGAGCATTGAGAACAGCCATATCGCTGAATAGCGGACTTCTTGTAAGGCAGAGTGGACACCTTCCCAGCTGAAATAGTAGTGTGAGCTCCTGTGAGCCCCATAGCAGGTTCCTATTTCAGCTATTTTCCCCTAAATACATTTCCAGTAGCTTCACCATTTGAGCAACCTTCATCCATACCTCCTATCGCTCAGACTAAAACCCCACCATCAACATGTACAACAATTGTGTCCCCTTTACATTCATCATGTTCATTTCTCTCTTCCACCTACCTATTCAGTGATAATGTCCACTTCTCTTTCCATAACATGACAAGTTCCCCTAATTCACATCAATATTCAACTTACCTCTTGTTTGTGGGACACTAAGACAGGTAATGGTTGTTGTTCTCCTTATTGTCTTATTATAATGATGCCCATTGTACAGCGCTGCAGAATATGATGGCACTATAATTAAACAAGAAATAATAATAAATAATAATGCCTTCCTATCGCACGTCTGTGGTTGTTCGGCTCCTACAATGAGTGGTGGCTTTCCCTTTCAACTTTGGCGTGATAGAATATAAAAGCAGCAGCAAATGGAAACAAAAAAATACTGTTGCTGATCCATGTAGTTGTACAATCCATAAAGGCTGCTTATACCTCCCTCTTTCTGACCCAAATTCCTCTTTCTTTCTTTTGTCCTCTCATGTGCCTTTTTTGTAGGAACTTAGAGTTAGGGCAGCTAGGGAATTTATTATTATTTATTGTTTTATATAGCGCCATCAAATTCCGTAGCGCTGTACAATGGGTGGACAGGACATAACAAGTCATATATAATATAACAATTTGACTTACAGAAACAACATGTGAGGAGGGCCCTGCTTAGAGGAGCTTACAATCTAGACATGCATGGGGTAGACACATGGCCGTTCTGAATTTAACAAGACCAAGGATAAAAATGAGCAGACTAGATGGACTGAATTCATCTGCCATGGAAGTTTATGTTTATATGCATCATGGTATTCTAAGCCAGAAATGTCACAATAATGTACACGTAAAGGTGTTAAAAAATGTAAATATATAAATAGAATATATTCTTCTTGTGAATGCATCACTCAGCTTTATAAAAACATATCAATGGATGCATGCCTTACTGAACTGCCTGGCAGCGTGTAACATACATATCCTTCCCATTATCTTACCTCTACCTTGTTGTTAAGTTGCCGAATGTTGATATTAGTAGTCTCCTAGTTTTAACCATTTGCTAAAACAATTTCACTTTTTCTAACAGCACACTCGACAAGTAGTTTTGATTAATTAATTTATGTTAAACGTTTTGGAAGCAACATTAACTGAAGGCAAACCACTCTAAATATTGTGGGTGGGCAGGAAGTGCTTCTGAGAAGTGTCTGAGGGGAAAGCCTCCTCAAAAGCTTGATCCCTCGGACCCCTCACTGCTCCATATGGCTACCGCCTGCTCAGGAATAGAGAGATGGGTGCTGGATTTACATCTTTCTGTCCCAGGAAATGCTGGACTGGTAGCCATGTTATTCATTATTTTCCAGAGATGAGGCACTGGGTAGCCTTTAGACAAGTGAAAAATGTTGACTTTCATACTTTGCAGGGCCCTGGAACTTGCATGTTTTGCTTTTTCTTAAGATGTAATAGGTAGATTTGATATTTTCCTGATGCATGTGCTGGAGGCTCCAAACATAATTCTCATCCAGTTAAAATTTTCATTTTTGGTCTCCTCTTCTCTACATTCTTCCACTTTTTTCTTCTTACCCTCTTTCTCTCGTCTCTCTCCCTTCTTTCTTTTTCTCTCTTCTATCTCATCTTTCTTTTTTCCTCCACTCTCAACTTCCCTCCTTTCTCTGTTTTCTCTGCTCTCTTTTTTCCTTCTCCTCTCTCTCTTTTCTCTTGGTTCTCTGCTTTCTTTTTTCCTCTTTTCTCTTCTTGTCCCTTTTCTATCTTCTTTGTCTCACCTCTCCTTTTTTTCTTTTGTCTCTCATGCCTCTGGATTCCTTCATTTCACTCCTTTTCTCACTCTTCTCTTTATTCTCGTGCTTTCCCATCGTCCTCATTACTGCTCTAATTTTTCTCTTTTCCCACTTGTTTCTCCTCGCTCTGCTTTTTAACATTTTAGGTGCACGTCTACAAATATGCCTGTGGTCACAACCTAGTCACACCATCTCAAAAGGAAATGGCTCGGTAACAACTCTAATTTAACACCTTTTTGCCTCACCTTACCCTGTTTTGCGTCCCAGCACCTATGGCTTTGTCCTGTCTCCTTTAATGCAATGAATTATCTACCTCTGTGGCAGAAAGAAATGTACTAAAACAAATCATTTGGATTATATATATTTGAATAAATACCACACTAAAACATTCTTTTGAAACCTCAAAATAAACTGAATGATGGATTTTATATAAATCTAAAAAAATAACCTTTGATTTTTCAATATATTTCATGTATGGCAATCTTCCCAGACTATTAGTATGATACCACAAAGAAATATGAACCATGCAACAATCTTTTTGTTTTTCTAACATACTATGTACAGTTTTGGGGTGAGTTCAAAAGCAAGTTCTGTAAATTAACAATACCCTTTCTTCCATGATGAAAACTGAACTTTGGGAAATATAGATGAATCAAAATGAGCACATTTATTTTGCTGTAAATAAAAGACGGATAAAGATTTAAAATCCTACAGATGCGTTTCCCTTTGAAGTCAAAATCATGTAACTCTACATGGTGAAAGTTAAATTGCTGTGGGGATGGAATAAAGCATAGTAATAAACTAAATGCATTCCCAGTTGTGCAATCGGGGCCTACAAAGGCTTGGCAACTATTACAGATTTTAATATTATTAATTAGCCTTTGATATTGGTCAGAAGCAGGTCAAGTTTAAATATACGATATACAGGACATGAAAACATTTGTAACATTGATAATAATACTAATAATTATTATTATTTGTATTACCATTTACATATATAGCACCAAAAATGTATGCAGCGCTTCTTACAATACATATATTCAAGGGTTAAGACAAGACTAATTCGGTAAAAAGTGACCTGCGCGCAAGCTTACCCAAGCTTACAGTTTTTCTGTAAAGAGTGGATTTTGGTGCAAAATACAGTAAAATTTCAATAGCTCCTGTGGTGATTGCAGCACAAGAACTACTTTGCTTTTACTTACTTTTACTTAATTCATAATCCCTATAATTTGTATAATCACATTTAGTACCTTTTGTATGATTACTGTATACGTTCCTTATAATGAAGAAAAAAGATATCTTGACTCATGGCACCTCCTTTTATATCGTCTGTAGATTTATATAATGCATAAAACTGGCCTGCGTAGACATACACAAACACACTGGGAACCTGGTGAATTAACAGAAACATTTGAAATGACCAGCAAAGTAAATGCATAACAAATGTCGAGTGATTGTTGGATCTGTGCCATATCCCACAAGTGATGCAAATATAATTTCTACTTCGAGCAACCTGCAAGTGACATATGGATACACTTCCTTAGTCCTTTTTATCTTCCCTTTATCAGGCAAATGAAAACCTGTTGGGTTTTGAAGTGTAATTTAAAGAAGCACAGCATGCAGCAGAGAATGAGAATTGGACTGGAATGAAAAGGAACAGATAGAACAGGTAACCATCATGGAATCTTTATAGAATTTAGTTGTCAGAGGATGACGTCAACCTCAAGGCATGTGAACTTTTATCCTTTCATCGTATGCATCAGGAGCTTGAAAAAAAATGAGCACTGTTCATCTTTCCATTAATCAAATAGATGACCCTGGATTGGATGTGCATGTTGGTGTCTAGCACATCTCACATTTTCTGTAATAGAAGGTTGTTAAAACTGGTTTATTTCCCAAAATCCCATATTTCTGGCATTCCAAAACCTGGTAACCTATGAGACCCCCATAACCTATAACCTATGAGACTTCTATAATTCTTGTATTTCCTAACTAACTCTACCTATAACTCCACTAAACTGGACACCTGCCTTTTTCTGACTTTACCTGTACTGACCTTGGAATTAGCTAACTACAATGTGCCTGCCCAAGCCTCGTGCTATCTTGGTACTTTCTTATAGGCTCCACTCCTCAGAGCTGTTTACCCCATTTGTCTTTTTTTTACAGCAATGCCCAGTATATATATATATTTGTCTGATGCTATGTAATAAGTACTATCAATGAACAAAGCTATGCAAACATCCAAGGCACCTTTAGCCGTAAGGACTACTTGTGTCCATCAGCACAACAAAAATTAAATGCAAAAAGCAAAAAGTGAGATTAACATAAATTATAGCTCTATAGGTCAGTTGAAGACAGAGCCTTAGCTAAAACGTCTCTTTTAGGAGAAATAATTTAAACTACGCCCTGATTCATCTGTTAAGGCATGAAATGGACATGTGTTCTCTTTGTGTAATAGGTGGTAACAATTTATTTAACAGCATATTTAATTACCACTAAAAAAAAATCTATCTTTTTTGGCCACAACACCTAATTGCAAAGCCTAATAATGCAGAAAATAGAAGAAATGCATTATTGCATTATTTCATGTGTGAAAAATATTAATCTCTTGTGTTCAGCCAGGCAAATGTAGTTCAGAACAATTATTGGGGTAATTACATAATACCCTGTAGCCAACAGTGTATGACCCTTTGTAACCTTGAAAAACTATATTCAGGATTTATTGCTCACTATAAAAGACTTAGTTGAGGAATTGGGGGGTAAGAAAAACTGGAATGCTTTGAGCTCCTAGTGTGATGTATTGAGGTTTCTGGAACAAAATGAATGCTTTATGTGGTAATGCATATCAGCTAACTCTTTAAAGTCAGCAAAATCCTGTGATTTATTGTAAACCCTTCTTACACCCACATCAGCATAATTATGGATAATAAATAAATGTGATGAAATTAATACAATTGTACAGCACTAGAGTGTGTGATGAGACGTTTAATGATACACAAACATTACTATTATTTCATAGTGACTTCAGGAACAGGAAAGTCTCATTACTGCTGCTTCAATGTACAACTACTTTAATACCTAGCGTGTAGAGTCACGGTAGTACATTTAAAGCCTAGCCAATGGGAGTGGAATTGGGTGGGGGGAGGGTATGCGGTTAAACAATGCTCCCCTACGCTGGAGAAAGAGAAGAGTGACCCAAAGACCCAAGGAAGCGGCGCTTCACCCTGAGACTCAAGGTCAAACCCTTTAAGATCCCAGGTATGCTTGTTAAAACCCACTGGCTGCCCCCTCCGGACTGCCGGAGTGGATGGCCAACATTGTGTGGAAGTAAACGATGGAGGCTGTGTAAATAAAGATCTATATGTTAGACCAGATTAGACCAGTAATTAAGTGTTATATCTAGGTGGAACAGTTACAACGGGTAACAGATCCCACACAATAAAATGTTATTTTTAATGACTATGTCAAATGTCATCTTCATTGTGCATTTAAAATACCAAATGTCTATTGTCAACGCTTTGCAATAGTTTGTAAAACGTATAGTGCTGCCTGCATACAGACAGGTCCATAAACCTAAAGATGAAACGCATAACTGCTTTAGGCTTGAGGTGTTAGACATGCTAAGTAATATATGGAGGCCTTTTGCTAGGAAGAAGATGTTAAAGACAAACACAACCAATGTGACTGAAAGAAAATAAAAGCCATTTGAAGTAATGGTTTTACTGTCTTCTGTTAGCGTTTTCTTCTTTGTAATAACTCTTCAGACATCATATTTGCGTGTCCTTAGTCAATATGTCTCATGATATTCATGATAAAATCTAACGTATTTATAAAACAAGTGCAAAAAAAAAATGGCAAAATCAATATCCAGAAAATTAGAAAATTAGACTTTGGGAAATGATCACAGAGGAAATGATTACTTTTGTTTGTGAATGGTTGTAAGTTATTTTCAGTTATTGCCTCCAAACGTTGTAAATACGCATAATACACATGATCTCTAACCTTATGAAAACCAATGAAATGTTCCTGTGATTAACATACCTGGGAACTTCCCGGGGTAGACTACACAGAGCTCTTCCAGTTATGGGTGTGGTTTTCTGAAAGGGTGGGACTATGTATGAGGGTGTGGCTAGCCCCAAATGGCCTTTAGTTGGTTGGGAATGTTTACTAGTAGTCAGTGAGTGGGCGTGGCCAAGTGCAGTGTGACCATAGATTTGGTACTTTTGCATATTCATAAATAAATTAAATTAATTATTGATCACAGAAGATTCAATTAAAATAAGAACAAATGTGACCAAACTCAGCTGCTGTGATTGTATGTGCTAATGTATATTGTTATGTATGTGTTAACCACGCCATTGAAATTGAACAGCTGAGTAATTTGTTGCCGCTTAATAAAGAGAAGAAGGAAGAAGAAGAAAGAAGAAGGAGGAAGAAGAAGAAGAAGAAAGAAGTGACATTTGCAAAATCCACAAAGCAATTTCTTGTTCCAAATAGCAGTGAATAAAAATGTACCTGTGATAGCAGAGAAAGGGGTACCTTAATTAGAGCTTTTGGAGACTTTATTTAAACCATTATAGTTATTTATCTTATTTTTTTGAATTAAAAGATAAATAAAACAGAAATGACATAGTAGGAGATCCCAGTGAATCTGGTCATTAGATGCTAAATATTTGAGAATGAGTGACACAGAGCAAACAATACCACACACAAATTCTAATTAATAATATCAAATATTGTATACTCTGGAATTACAGCTGAGATAGCTCATCATATTGGTAATAGCTGTTAGAAACCGTTTTTGTGTAATGGTATACCTATAGGGTTGCCGCTTTGCTGTTTTTTACCCAAGAGGCCAGTAAAAAAAATAATTATAATAAAAAAAACTTTGGCTCAGTAATAATAACTGATTACATGGTTTTACACATGGGATTGATCACCAGTAGTTCCAGCTACCCCTGGGTTCCCAGCTAAGGACACATGTAGAAAAATGTAGGTATGATTTATCTATACATGTAACAAAACCCAACAAAACATGCATTTGCAGCTTAATTTATTTTATTTTTGATTAATATGTTGGTAATTTATGTTTGTTAGACAGGTAATATAGGACTACATATGGTCTTTTTCAGATGGTTGGGTGCAGCACACAGAATACGTATGTGGACCGTAAAGTTTTATCTTCTGACTGTACGTTTCATGTACATTAAGAACATTCTTGTAATTTTAGGGGTATGACATCATACTAGCGGGTTTCTACTAACTTGTCAGGTTTATCTGATATGAAAACAAAGAAGAAAGTCTTACAGTTACTTTAGAGGTTTTAGAGTAAGTTGCATGTTATTCTTGAGATATACATGTAAAGAAGAACTCTTTCAGCAGGATATCATGCTTTATAAGATACACATTACATATCAGAAGAAGAAAGTGTTGACAAAAAAATATCATCACCTGGACAATTAATATGAACAGAGACAGGTTTCAAGTGCTCTTAAAAAGGTGTTAAAGACACTTACCAAGTGGCCTTGCCAGATTACAGTAAGGAACATTCCTCTCTGCTTTGCTCAAATAAGTTGATTTATAAGGATCTTGGAAGTCTTAAAACAATTTTTGGACCATAACCCTTATCAAGCTGTTGCAAACGGTGGTTCAACGACACCTGGACAGCAGCTGGTTTTCAAATGTTCTGTTAATCTATTGTCTTTCCTTCAACAGACACAGTCATGACTAAAAAAGGTTACCGATTTGTCTACGGTATAACCCTCACTTTTCAAGTATTACTTTTCTTTGTGAGGATAATAGAATAATGAGGATTAAGAATTTAATTGGAATTTTGGTGTTACGTTTAGATAAAGTAATAATATGTTTAATCATATACGTCAACGTGAGTTCTTAACCTTTTAGATTTGAAGAAATTCATCAGATTAAGGAACCCACAAGGAGTGAAGGATAGTAGCTTGATATAGTATCCTTGGAGTTCACGTCAGATGTTCTCGTGTAGCTTTGTAGCCATCACAATATCTTGGTCTCTTTGAAACCGGTAGATCTAAACTACTTATCCGAACAACTTATTGTCTAATGGGTATGGAGAATTGTACCCATGAAAGTAGGAATGTGATGATACAAAGAGGATCTGTAGCAAACGTGAACCAGTGTAATTATCCTCAAAATGTTCTACTGGACACACAACCATCACCGTGTTCTGAGTCTTGGGTTTTTAAGGCGTGACAAGCACAGAGCTAAACAGTTTGCAAGCTTTTTTTTCCCACTGTCACCAGACATGAAGCCACACAGGTCCATAACAAATGTCTTCTTCCCCACCGCAGAATCTGTCCAGTTTACTTGGTTGTGAATTTTATTACATTTCCAACCTTCAGTTCATACAAAAAACATATGTACAAAATCTAACCAAAACAATACTTAAGCTTGCTTGATTGTAAGATTCCTTCTCTACTGGTAGTACTCAACATGTATCAATGTTGTTGTCCGTTTTACATTGTTAATGTTATTGTTACATTTCCCAGCTCCCCTACTATAATAGCGAGATTGAATCTGCTGTCATACAATGTAATATAGTAACACCGAGTAGAACACTGTCAAATCACATAAACCCATGTAACACTTGACTTGGAGTCATACTGCTTTGTGACATTCTTACTCTGGATAAACATATCTCATGGCTTCCATTATAGTTTGCACAAACGTATGTAATACCTTGCACATTTTCTTATCTCTGTGATGTCCTGTGAAGCTCCTTATGTCCGCTAGAGTTCATTGAAAAGACGCTGGGTTAGATTTGTGAAGAGGTGAAAACACTTATTGGATTCCATGGAGCATATTAATCATCAGAAGCTTAAATATTCTAGGAATAACTCTTCAACTTTTCTCCACTATAACTCAATGTTGCTATCAAGGCCAGTTTTGTGGCCCCGGAGCACTTATACAAAAAGAGCCACTCTTTTCTTGCATCCCCTAACTATAGCTTAACGTCAACACAAATAACGCATAAAGTTTATTTTTGATTACCCTATGGTGGTTCATGATGTCAGGTAACTGTCCCTGACTGCAGAGGCTATTCAAGACACTTGGTCGCAGGTTCAAATCCAAGCAGGCTAAACAGCTCTTCATCCTTCCGAGGTCGGTAAATGAGTACCATTCATTGAGTAATAATAACAACTATTATTCAGCTGCCAATTCGGTTAATTTTGAGAGCTTGCGCTAAAAGTCCTTTGAGCCCCACTGGCAGAAAGGCGCTATATGTAACTATACTAGGGGTTATGTAATGTTCAGATTAACCATTAGCAGCACACTATATGTCACCTAATCTACGACCTTGCCATCGCACATGTGCAAATCATGTTTCATTATAAAATAGGCATTGCACATGCCTGTTGCGATATTCGACAGGGCCCTACTGGATATAATGAGGTGGCCCTGGCCCTTCAATAGGTGGCTGCCCATTGAGTTGTCTAGCCTCTCACATCCATCCTTCAACCGTACCTATGTCACAGACCGCCACCGTACTTAAGATCAGAATGTTCATCTTGGACAAAATTCTATATAGGTAATACAAACTGACAAAGTGCCATGGAGTTCCACTCAGCCCGGAGCAACAAAGTAATAGACATAAAATTACACTTCCATAAACTGAGGAACTCGGTACATATTCAATACCAATGTATCTACAGTATCAATGTAAATCCTAAAAGGCACTTCCACTTAAATCATGATGAAGAATATCGGACAAAAATGATGGAGTCAACAACGTAGCACGTTCTTCTACTCAGTAAAGTTGCCTTAATGTTGTTAGATATTTCTGACCGATTTCAAGGTGGGCGATTAACAATGCCAAACTAAAGTAATATATACACACCCTGATAGGTCACATGACACTCTTTATTCATAAGATCACTGACCAATTAAGTTCTCGATCCATCTCGGCTGTATTATTTTCTTTTGGAACTGACCCCGTCGGATACCATTCCCATTGCTACATCCCAGTTGAAGTCCTGCCAGAAATCAGGTGAGTTAATGAAGAATATTTTACCTCCCGACAAGTTATAATTTTCATAAGGCCCGTGAATAGATCATTTGATACCCACCATAATAGGGAGCTGCTACAATAAATGTTTTTGTGATGAAAATGGTCAGTATTCGAAGATTCTCAGGGTCAACTCATTTAGGCGTCTCCCAGATATGCTTCACAGATGCGTGCGCAGGTCCTTTCATAAATACACATTAATGGCTATGAAGTTTCTTTTGTCCAATGTCCCCAAGGAGCCCCAAGGAGCCAGGGCGCTTTAAGATCATCAAAGAATGGAATCCCAAATTGTAACTACCCCCCCATTCCTGAAAACAGCTGGGAGGTAAATTATACTGACTATTTTAAGTGCCCTTATTATATTAGTCTGTGTTTATAACATCTCAGAACCTTTGGTAAATACACAGACTATACCATAAATGTCAAAGTTAATAAATCATCATTAATAAAACACGGTCAGCTGGTGGGGTTTCTATTTTGTGTTGGATTGTTTCCAAATCCTTTTGTAATCTTTTAGATTACGATGAGTCCTGATCTGTGGCTGCCTTTTATGTTTACGGTAATATATACATTTAACTTGATTAAAAGATTGTATGTTTTAACTCACGATTAATAATTTCTTAATTTAAAGTGGACCTGTCAACCAATAACAATTTCCCATTAATCGTGATCTCACCCTCCAACCATTACTTAGTATATTTTTATAGGCAATGACAACAGCAACCAACGTGTTACAATTCCTCCGTTTTGTTCTGGATTCAGGCGCATTCTCATTTTTGATTACTACTGGAGAACTAAATGTAAAAAGACTGACACTTAATATTTTTACTGGACTTTTGGTAGCATTTCAAAGCAAGGATATTGGACAAAAAAAGTATTTTTTTTCTCCTAAAATGTAAGTAAAATAAAAAAAGAATTACTGGAATGAGTCATGGCCTAACATCCGTTAAAGATCATGAAGTTTCCATAAGTCCTATTGAACCAACTCCAAGTCAAAAGGTAAAATATGTCACCAAGAAATTTCTAATCTTAAAAATGACGTCAAAGAAAAAGAATGAAATATTGGCTGGAATGTAACCTCTGGATCTTTGTATCATCAAAGTTAAAGTTCTGGCAAAACATTAAATATTTTCTTCCAATAGTTCCTCATTTTCAGACGTTTACAGTTCATGCATGCAATCTATTCTATTCATGACATTGGAAATAAAGCCATTTAATGCAACTGCACTCTAAAGCGTGAGGCAAAGAGGTTCATAATCGTGTGATCGTATGAATAAATCTTCCACTTAGTGAAAGTGTCATCCATGTATTTTACTACCTTTTTGGCCATGAACTTCTTAACCTCCCTTACAAAAAAAATTACTGCAGTTTTTCTGAAATAATGCTGCAGTTTTTTGGACATGAAAAAACTGCAATACTGCACTTTTACTGCAGTATTACTGCACATTTACTGCAGTTTTACTACATTTGTACTTCACTGTACTGCAGTTGTACTGCAGTTATTTTTGTACGGAAGTACAAATGCAATAAAGCTGCAGTACATTGAAGTACAACTGTAGGTTTGCAATATAAAAAAAAGTGCAGTAAATGTGCAGTAATACTGCAGTACAGTGAAGTACAAATGCAGTAAAACCGCAGTAAATGTGCAGTATTGCAGTTTTTTCATGTCCAAAAAACAGCAGTATTACTTCAGAAAAACTGCAGTAATTTTTCATAAGGGCTATGCCTGTCCACGCAGAAATGTGAAGCTTAAACAGTTAAAGCAAGGCATAGGATATATGTGAATCTAAAGCGCCCCATAACTCATACGATATGCCCAACATATTATTAAAAATTATATTTTATCCTCTTGCAGTGTGCAGAGGGCATGGAAGCAGGTAGAGCTTGGTCACAATGAAAAATGCTTTGTTAGATGGGTTACCATTAAGTCGCTTCCATTTTTTCCTTCTCTAAAACATGGCACACAGCTAGAGGCTCATGGTGCTTTACTAGATAATCCGGCTGGTGACTGAAAATATAAGTAAGTGACAATAAATGTGTTTATTTGTATTGGGGGCTTGGAGACGTTATTCCTGGACTGGGTAGACTACCTAGTAATAATTATGGCCCTATCTGTCAGAGGTTCATTTGTTGAAATGGACAGAGGGGGATGCCTAAGGTATTAAGAGCTACAGCCTTGTTTGCTAATGAAACATTTAAAAGAATGAGAATTAGCAATGTTCCAAAACATTGATAGAACCATTAAGGGACATTACCATAACTTTTGCTGGTATGTTCCGGTTCATGTATAAATCTCTCTCTCCCGTTAATTAACAGAATGATAATACATTCAGCTCTTTCTAGTTAGAAGAAAGTAAAATGAGAATGCTGAAAATTCTCCAATTTCACAAAGTAATTAAACGATAAAAAAAGAAGTGAATGCCAAACCAAATACAATAACAAACGTGTCCTGTTTGTAACCCTTCTTCCAGGAAGCACTGAATGTCACTATTATGGGGCCGCACATCTGCTCCTGATAAAAGAGCCGAGACGCACGTATTGATGTTCCTATTAAAATAAGGAATAATGAGGATAAAATAAATGTTTGTCTCTTCGAGCACTCACATGCGACATGATCAGAGAAGGGAGAAAGAACTCACACATTCTGGGTTCGTTTGACCAGAATTCAGCTTCTCCCAAACAATGTGTTTAGTGGGAAAGATAATACCGCCGTGCTAATGCACACCACATCACTAGCATATAGGTGACAAAAGTGACATAATGGCCTGCAAAGCCGTTTCCTTTCTTTGGTCACAGCACTGATCAAAGAAACGCTATTTCAGTGGATGTACGCAGACCTTCTACTGAAGTGCAAGCTATTGCCAAACATAGATATTAAACTTAGTGACAATTTACCACGTTGTCCAACTACATGACCAAGTTCAGTAATGTCACATTATCCTTTTGATCAACCATGCCTGAGGTTTATACCTCGTGCCGAACAAATAATTTGGTGATGTTTAATTAAGGAACACCCCGGTGACTAGCAGTCTAATGAAAGAACAATGCATATAAAAGTATTTTCTATGCACTGGAGGTGACTGGTGGTGAGTATACCACGTGGGTTCAGGCAGCAGGAGATGTGTCCAGTGAACAAGCCAAGGAGCTGGGCAGGTGGGCAAAAAGCAATCATCTACCACATGGAAATGTAAAGGGAACACTCAGGTATCATATGTATTAAAGTGCATATGATTGCTGGAGTGTCCCTGGAAAAAACAGATAAAGCTGAGCGTGTAGTAGAACTGACAATTATAACTCGAGCAGTATCAGAGTATTTTGGGTGTTTAATTCTGCGGATGATTCTAAGCTGTTTTTTAAAGTTAGATTTTGCTTTTAACCACATAGGGTTTGTCCCGTCTAAATTTAGAACTGAATTGTTGATTCCTGGTTGTGGGAATTACTCATCCATAAAACTTATTGAACTGAATGATGATAGATGAGGAAGTATGTTGACGTCCACCATGGCTAATTGCAAAAAAAAAAGTTTAGGAAATTATAAGGCTTGTGAATTCATATTTAAATGGATCCCTGAGATTTCAATTGTTACTACGTCCTCTATTCATCTAGTACTTATAAGAGGCTAATGATGAAGCCTCAATAACTCCAAAATAGTCTACTACTTCTTATCTGCCTAGCATGATTTGCCAAGGAATTTCTGGAGCCCTGTGTTTATGGTATGGGGGTGGAAAATAACCATTTACTAGAGGTTCAGTGAAAATGCAATGTATATAGAGAGTCCAAATTTTTACTTAGCACAAGCTTACATGACAGCAGCCAGTATATCCTCATCCAGCCTGCCTCATAGCCCACAGTCGGTTGGAATAGGATCATAATAAATTCTCTTTTGTTTCCCTTTATACATTGGCACGAATCCAATCGATGCATCTTTGTTCTTTGCTGTCATTCGGTAGGTTAACCTTCATTCATCAAAATCTGCAACACAATAACTACACAAGTCTATAATTAAATAGAATTTAATGGGATTTGCCAAGTGTTTATTATCAAGGCTACAGACCCCTATCTATAGAGCCTAGATGCACACCCTCTCCCCCAAATGGAGGAGAAGCTCCATCTTGTTGCACCACCAGGCCAGAATAACACAGACAATCAGAGAAAGAGAAGCATTTCTGCACCTGTGAATCTGTCTCCATAATCCTGGGCTCTTGTAGTACTTCCACTAAAGGGCACTGCCATTTGGTGCCCTACGGGGACAGGCTCTCCCCATTCCTCCAATAGAGGGTAGTGGTGTGTGCAGAAGCTCTGCCCTTTTGCAGAAGTGTTTCGGGAGGCTTGGGTAACACAGTGGACAGAAGCAGGACAATTGAATTGAACAAGCCCTCTGAATTTTGTTTGAATTTTATTTCCTGCCCTTTTAATTCTTTGTCCAAAAATGAGAGGACAAAACACTAAATGAAAACTTTTTGGTCCATGTGCACAAGCTTAGACCATATTTGATACTGTAAACACAATCCCTATAACACCACACATTTTATAAATTAGGTTTCACATCGTTTTTGTTTATTTTTCTTGCAAAACTGGCATGCCAGAGAGACTGGAATATTGCCTGATCCACTTGGGCAACAATCCCCCCAAAATGGATTTTACCCCCTAAGCACTTTTATACACCCAATCAGATACCACCATAAAAGATATCACTTATTATTACATTCAATGTATAATGCACATTTTAATCAAGCATCATTTGAAGAATAGTGGACTTAAACTCCCAATTTCCTCAAACAGTCTTTCATCCATTGAGCTACAAGGTTGTGAAACACAAACATTTCGCTCAATCCCCTGGTTCTCCAAGGGTACAGATCAGCAACTGCTGGTATTATTATTGCAGAATTCTACTCCACTTGTTTGAAGTGAGCACGTCATAGCGATACCCAATACTATGGAATGCAAAGTACCTGATTTTCAAAACTCCAGACTACAACGAAAAAGAATCAGATGCAGTTGAATGTGAAATGTGAGTTCCTATGGCTCAGCATCACATAAAACTACTTTAACGAGCAGTCAATAACCATTGCAATTGGCGCTCTGCTATTAAAGTTGATCCTTTCTAAATCCCCTGAAAGGGCAGAGGTTGAATCTGAACCAGTCTTTATACAAACATACAGTGTAGTACATTTTTTTGGAAGCAGAACATTAAACACATGTCAAGGTGACATATCTAAATTATACTTGCCATGCTTGTCATGGCTTATTGGTAAATCCACGAAATAGTAGCTATGCTTAAAGGGAACAAGGCATGTAATGAAGACGATATTAGAGGCTGCCTTTGCTGTGGTTAAAGTCCTTAGTAGTTCAGTCTCTACATAGTTTGGCTGATGACAATCTCCATGTTTTTTTTCCTTGAGGCCAATAAGAGCCGATTAGTCCAAAGAGATCAGATTGTTTAGGCCTTTGAGTAAAGCTTTATTAAGAGTAATATCTCCATTTCTATTTCCCTTATATATATGGGAAGTATCTTGGAAATTAAGCTCAAAAGACATCTTTATTTTTAAACAATTTCTTTAGATTTTATTAATGCCTCAAAAGTTATACGTGCTTTATAAAAAAAAAAAAATTCTTCCATGAAGCCCAAAACATTAAAAAATAAAACAATGTATCCACAATCAAATTGTCATAAGTATTTACATTAACTTTTGTGTCTTCAGAGGTACGTACAAGTACAAATTTAAACAAAGTCACAGAAGCATGTTACATCATTTCAATATATGTTGAAAGCCACTGAGAAAGCATATTTAATTCAAATTACAAGGGAAAGTTCCATCTCCTTTGCTGAATTTACAACGTTTGTAACTAAATTCAACATTAGAAACATTATCCCTAGTAGGAAAGCATTCTTAGAGATGATTGTTAAATCAAATCAAATGTTCCATCATTTCTATTTTTGTTGGGAACACTTAATTGTCATATGACATCAATGCAGGCTCTAATTTGATGTTGTCATAGAAATTGGAAAACAATTTTTAGTTGTTTTTGTGATACTAAGTATCCAGAGTAAAGAATTAAATTGACAGATCTACTAAGTTCTTTGTGCTTGACATGGCATACATTTGACATCATAACCAGTTTAACATGTTAGAGGACGGACCCTAGGGGCCACAGTAGTCTAATAATTGTGTCTCTCAGCATAGATATATCTGTTTAAATTAATTACTAGAGATAAAAAGGAACGTGCTTTATCTCCATGCTTTGGATGTCAGTCAATGGGAGAACGTCCATTCAATTACTTGTAATAGATTTATCTCTGGCTATTGGATCCACTCCATTATTACTATTGCTGTTCTTCATAACAGATCCTTATCTTACATTGACACATTCTGATCTATGACCATACCTGGGAACTCTCTGGATTTCACCAAGAATCTCTGGGTGAAGCGCTGCATCACCAGGACTCCGTTTCAATCTCCTCTTTCTCCGGGGCAGGGGAGTGGCCTCAGGGAGTGGCAATTGGCCACGCCCACTCCCTGTCCAATTCCCTTCTAGCTGAGCTCTGGCCAGCAGCTAGTCCCAATCCTTGCACAGGGCTCCAAGGAGGCTAGCGCTACCTTTGCGCATGGCTTGTCCTACCCCCTCACAGAATTGGGAGAGTCCCAAGTAGCCTGCCATAAGGTATGCCTATAATATTAAGTATAATATTAAGTAGGGATAAAATGGGCAATGAGAAGAAATGCTAAAAAACCCATTCAGGCTTACCCAAGTTTATAGCTAATAAATGTAAAGTAATTAATATCAGAAACAATACCATCTACTAATTGGAAAATATATGATCTGTCACATTTTGGTGTTCTGAAATGAATCAATATTGACAATTAAAAAATTAATTAAGGGTTATATTTTCTTATATACTCTTTTTTTAAACGAAATACAAGTAATTTGAATTTAAATAGGGGGTTGATGTTTAAATGTTGTTTTTCTTCTAACAAGACGTCTTATTTTTCACGCTATCGTTACTTTTACTCATGAAGCCTTCTCTTTGAGAAGAATGTTGGCTCTGCGTTAAACCCCTTGACAGCTCCTTGAAGAAGAATCACACATTTTAAAGAGGTTATCACAGCTGGCTAGCTATGACATTTTTATCTATTTTTCTTGGATGGTTAAAACCATATTATACAAAAAAGCACTCATGTATATAACTATATATTTAAACATATTTTTATTTTATTTATAAACTGTATATATAAAAGGATAAACGTTATCTGCATATTAATATTATAATATAGAAGTTTTGGGTTAATCCAAGATGAGAGAAGCAGACAACACTCTCGCACTGGCTACACAGAATTTAGCCAATTTGCCTAAATACTCTCAAGGAATAGTGAGCAGCTTTGATAAAATGCTTACCCTCTTGTCACAAACACACACACACACACTTGAAAATGCATATTTCTTCTACAGTGTAGAACATCTTTGGAATTAGCAAATATACCAAATGTCGCTTCAAAAGGAGGATCTGGTTTCTTGTTAGAACATATTATACAATGTAGCAATGAGCTTGAAGGAACGCTGCATCTTCTTTATGTTCTTGCTTAAAAGTGGACTGCCACGTCAGTCTACTTACTGAAATCAAAGTCTGTTCACCAATCATATCAGTGCATTGCTTGAGTTTCACAGAATTTATGCTCCAAAGGAACAAAATGTACTAATACCAACTTTTTACAATACAGAATATATATGCACACCATATTACACCAAGTTTAGCATTTCACTGTCCTTGTAATATAAAAAATGTGCATTCATATTTTTCTCTCTCTACATTCTTACATGACCTCACAGTATCCAGTTTTCAGTGCGAAAATTGAAAGTGTGCAAATCAAGCAATGTTAACAAGGAAAAGAACATATAAAATTGGTCCCTATGTAGAATGGACTTGAATTACTCCATTAGAACCGGCCATAAAAAAAGTTATTTGGTTTATCCCTTTGTTTCAGTGGTACATGTTATTGCTCGGTCTTCTGTGATGAAGGACACATAAGTGTAATGTTCTCTGAAGCGGGGGATTGTAAGGTTCATGTCATCAGTACATCAGTAGAAATATAGAAACCCAAGCTTAGGCATCAAGTTCATAGTCTGTTTCATCAGACGGCGGTAACCGATCTGATTTGGAGTGCCTGGAATATTTCAGCCGTAGAAAGTCTCCCATCTCATTGAGTGCATCAAGAACCTGTAACACAAAGACATAATATGTGTAAAATGCACATGAGACAGACTTAATGTACCCATATTTTACTAAGGGTAACTACATTTGCAGATTATGGTAAAATCAGTATGGACATAATTGGGGAATCAGTGGTAACTTGCAAAATTTCACCAACCATGACAGGCATGCTAGATTCAGATTTGAACATTTCATTGCATTGTGATCATCCCCAGAACGTTTTTTTTTTTTGGTGAAAAGCCTTATGTGGATGTTATGCTTATTTAGGTGCACATCAACAATGTCGGTAAACAAATGTCATCCAACTACATGGCAGCCCCATCAGCAAACTGGAGCCTACTGCAAAAAGGGCAGCTGTGCTTGTTTATGTGGAAGGGGAAAAAATATTAGCAATAGTATAAATTATTTTAAACTCATGGACATATAATTCTTCTCATGGTAGACAAAATGGTAGACCTTGTTTCTTTGGACTCATGTGTCACAAAGGGCTCTTGTGACAAATGTTTGAAATAGACAGAATTTTTTAACCCTGGTTCTATCCACTGCATTCCAAAGGCGTGTTTCATGTGCTAAAAATAGCTTCATGAGGAATTGTATAGGTTCTGACTAAATGTACATAACACTTTGTTTCATCTATTGGGATGGTAGAGGTATTATTAAACACTCATCTACAGACACCAGACAAGCCAGGAGGCTTGTTTTTCCCTCAGAAATCTCATGGTGCTGCCACAACCACAAGGGATTCTGGGTAGGTGCATGCAAATAAGGTTAACAATGATCACCTTTGCCTCTA
This sequence comes from Spea bombifrons, assembly GCF_027358695.1. Lineage (NCBI taxonomy): Eukaryota > Metazoa > Chordata > Amphibia > Anura > Pelobatidae > Spea > Spea bombifrons. Next base: position 17,830,395 of record NC_071089.1, on the reverse strand, counting down.
TATCCACTTTATACATGGATCCCTCAAAAATAACTCGGGTGCAATAGCCAGATCACCACTCGTGGACAGCTGTTTCATCCTTAATGGGACTCGTCAGCATGAGGTTGTGATACTGGCTTAATACTTGAGGCTTGGGGTAGCCAAGATAACTTATGTAATGGTATCTATTGTGAGGAAAACAGTGGCACCTCAATAATGATTGGTTCCTAACTCCCTTTGTATCTATCTCGTTAATAAAACACACCTATATGTTATCAAGAAAGGGACTTCACACCATACCTAAACCCTGAAAAGTTTCCAATGCTGTCAAATACAAAGCTTTCACTAATTCTAGATTCAATTATCTTCTTGCATATACGTGCACCACCTAATCTACTTTTAGATACTATAACGCAGGCCTTCTTTGCACATTCTTGCTGCTTCAGATACACCTTATGAAAACCATGGTGCTGGTTGCAAGCCAGAAGCTTTGTAGATCAGGGGTTGTCACCATTGGTCCACCAGCCCCTCAACAGTTCAGGTTATCCACACAACTGTGCAGGTGACTTTACATACCATAGTTATTGCCACTTTAAATTTCTGTGGTTGCAAATGGGGAATTCTGCAAAATCCTTCCTTATATTTTTGTCCATTCCCCACCCCCCAGCTTTTTCTGTGCATGTAAGTGGTTTTATATGTTTCCCTGTTTTGAAGAACACATATTCTACATGCAGAGGAAGCATAGAGTTTAGGTCTGATTACATACACCCAAATGGTTAAAGAAGTTGTTCTTAAAATACATCTGACCTCTTTTTACTGTTGGGTGTTAATGGTTCTTTAAAGCTCTTCAGCCAAGGTGTTACCTTTTAATATCTGAAGAATCAGCTAACAATCTAATCTCTCTCTCTTCTGTGATAAATAAACATCTACATAAACCTAGGTGGTCCAGCTAATTTAAACCCAGATGTACTTGTGGACCTCTAGCAGATTTTTTTTAAAAAAAATACTTTATTATGCCGATTTCAGGTCTTTCTTTTAGGGAACAGCCATTGCAATTTTAATTTCATTAATTTTAATGTGGAGGGATACTGCACATCTAGGTTTAATCTGGAATCTAGCAACCAGAGGCAAATGCATGATGAACATTTCTTTGAATAGTTGAGCAAATATGCTGAAAAGCATGGCTTGGTTTTATGTTTTATAGTAAATCTCATATTACATAATATTTTGTATGCTCCCTCAATTCATTGTACCCTAGTTTCTTGGAGTCAAGTATTATAAGTCAGGTAGTTCAAACAATAACAGGTAAGCCACCAGTTTCCAGGCTCTATGGAACATCAAGTCACTTTTTTGGTTATATTTTTCTAGTATCCACCATTTTACCTCTCACTGACTACAAAACAAACAAATGGTTTTGCCATACTGAAGATAGCAAAAAAATAGCCCAGTCAATAATAGTTTTGAGAGTCATATGACTCTACAACGTACTCTATGAAAACTGGTTGACAAAAGGTTTTGGACATTTCTTTGTCCTACATAACAGAAGTACTTCCATTTTGGGAGACATTTCCACATCCCGTGTGTTATATTTGAGGACCAGTGCCATACTGCCCTAAACAAGCTGAAAAAAGGGTAAGTTGTTGTGAGATGAAGCATTGCAGATCCTAGCATTAACTATTATGTTGAATTGATGGTCAACTCAGCCATTCCTGAGCACATGCCTTCGCAATGCATAGTAGACTTGTGCATTCGGACTGCTAGAATTTTTATTTTTAACAAATTACTGAAAATGAGGCTCCACCCTTTTATACAAAGTACTCAGAGAGGCCAGAATAATGCAGACAGATTCACAGAGAAGGGGAGAGGTGCAGCAACGCTTCTCTTTCTCCGTGAATCTGTCTGCATTTTCCTGGCCTCTAGGAAGTGCTCTGGGAGGGCTGGTTCACAGAGAAGCTGGTCCTACGTAATGCATTGTTCAATAGGTGAGGAGGCATTGCGGAGTTCTCAATGATCTAACTTTACATTATAAAGGCCAGCCAAGCTCTTCCTACAGTAAAGTCAAAGAGTAGAAGCCACAACTCGTCTGAAAGCTCCACCATTAGTGAATACACCCAAATGTTTTATGCAAGCATTGTACTTACAACAAATCGTCCACTCACATAATGCAAACACAAAAAATACCTTTAATTTTTTTTTGTTAAACTCTTTGTGTATTTCAAAAGGTGAGAATGTAAATAAATGTAAAACAATACTATAGATTAGACAAGCAAATTTAGTTGCTTCATTCGAACTGTTATATAAAAAGCTACAAAGAGAAAGGACTTTAAGACTTAAAATCTACCAGCTGCACCTAGTAATCAACATAAATATTTAGTTAACATATACATGCCAACATACCACTTAAAAGAAAATACGGGGGAGGCCAAAATTACCGTATATTTCATTTAGAAAAATGGGAGCTAAAGCATGTTTTCAAGTACTTTAAACAACTCCCCAAACTATAATGTTTGAAGCACTTACAGTTCATTACATGTATATTATGCTCATAGTTGTTGACATGTATTCCAAGGGCTCTCATTTCACTGGGAGATGGCCTCTTTTCATCTGTACATTTTAAACCCATCAATGTATAGCTCGAGCGGACATGTAAAGCTGACAAGGGGCTAGAGGAATGCGGTGTGTGATCTCTCCCAAGTTTAAACTCAGCCCAACAAATTCTAAAAATACAGAACATGACTACCGCAGTAAAGAGACCTGTCTGTTTGTTGTAAAACAACCCTGAAATGCAAGTCATGCAATGGATTATCATTGGGTACATTTCCGGGAATTTCTTACCACACAGCGGTACCTTTAAAGAAAAACAACCACCAAAATGTAAAGCCATATTAAGGACAGCAAGTTTTTGTTGTGCTATACGCAAATTGAGACAAAAAAAACCCCAATATTCCGCACCTTAACTCTTTTAGTGTTTTCTGCTTACACAGCCTAGAGGCCTTTTGAGGTGGCCCAACTGCTATAGAATAATTCCGATGGACTACAGATATCCAAGGTTCTAAAAACGCTCCAGAGCACAACAACGTGATTTTAAGATGGCTTTATACTTTACTGTACTTTAGTCATCAATATAAGTCTCTGCAATCTTCTTGTACACAAACACAAAGGTTTCACAAGAAGAAAGCAGTTTTAAAAATGGATGGATACACCCCACTGTGCCAACTATGGCCATGACAGAAATGTAATTTCAACGTAATGCCTGACTGGGTAACATTAATAAAGAAGAGAAATTTCCCAGTGAAATTAAGAATATACACAGTCCATTAGTGAACAAGACACAATATGCATGGTAATTTTCTATACACCTATTGTGTGGCATACTACAAGAGGTCATGCAACTCATTGGGGGGGGCAGTCGTTTATTGAAATCATATCACCTGATACTGGGTTTATTCACTAAAGGGAGATCTGTGGTTTCAACTCCAACTTTTCACTATTCGTTACGAAGGGTGACAAGTTCACTGACAAGTTTCTCCAGCAAGAAGGTCTTAGCTGGCCCTGTACAATGTATAACTAAAGTATAAGGAAATCTCACTCAATATACATAATACAGGGTCAAGCTTTTCGTGCAGCAGAAGCTCACTGGGGTTGGCTTTTCATAATATTGTTGTGTTGCACATTTGAGTAAGCATGTCAATACACTGCCACCTGTAATAGGATTACCCCATCATCATTTAGGTTGAGTTAACATGTAAAGCTTTTTCTAGAACTGAAATCTACATCCTTACCAGTTAAGGTCAGGTTTACCAGCACCCTGAGGGTGTTTAAACTATCAACATGATACCCAATGTATTAAGTGTTACATGTCGGCTAATCTACATGTCGACACATGGTAATTTTATCTATTCTATGCTGCCCTTTAGGGATCCAATTCTGCTTGATTGTCCTCAATGCAAATACATACATAAATCTATCTGCATATAAAAGAAATCCTGTACAGGCATGTAACATGGACTATCACTACTGCATCACCGTTATACTAAGGGAATTGGGGAGTGAAGGAAACAGGTGTAGAATGACCACTGAGGAGGAGCTGGAATTTCATTTTCTTAATTACATCGGACTTTTTACCACCGATATATTAGGTTCCTTATTGCTGCTTTGGGAAAGTCAGTGGAAGCACTTTTTAATAAAAACATTTACATTATTGTTTTATATCTTTATTTTGCTACTACATGTTTGCATCATATTACGTTCATCACTATCAATATCATAACCCTAGCTGTGTGACCTGTAATTAAACCATCAAAACCTCCAAGGTGACATCAATAACAAACCTACTGGTGAAGCTTGTATGGCAGAGCACAGGCGGGTGCAAAGACTTACCTTGTCCAGCATCTCTCGTGTATGAGCAGCTGAAATGCAGAATCTAGCTCTTGCTTCGGTGATGGGTGTTGCTGGGAAGCCAACAACAACAACTCCAATCTTTTTCTCTAACATATGTCTTGCAAAAGCCCTGGGGACGGTGGGAATTAAAATATAAGTTAGTTTTTGGGTTGGATTGATCTATACAAGAAGAGGAACTATAAAATAAACTATAATTTATAGCCATTCCAGCTGATTGGACCATTTCACAGGTTGCTATACTTTTCAAACTATGTCTTAGAACCACCTTTCATTCCTTTTTATGTGGCTTAATGAAAAAAAGGGACATCACCTGAACCTGGTGCAAACATCTTTGTGTCCTTCAAAAGCCTACTGAAGGAAGTTCTCCATGCATACACTCAAACTCAACCATGAAGCACAGATGCCCAGAAGTCCCTTATTTATATATCTCCCTGGGGTTTCATCTTTCGTGTTCTTAGCATCACCATTCCAGGACACAAATTCACTAATCAAACACATACATTCCAGGATAAAATTCTCTATAGAATTTTACATTTTCAGCAAAAAAAGGCTCTATATAATTAAACAGTGACACAATTTGACCAAGAAATGAAGACGGATTCCCTCTCACTGCTTTTGTTCCATTAAGTTACAAATAGAGCTAATAGTGTGCAGACCTTTCTATGTGCAGAAGAGAGCACTATGTCTTCTTTATTGCTATTAATGAGATAAAGACCTGATTTCTCACATTTTCTGTACTTTTCTGTGCTGTCAAGTAGTTCAGTTGTGGAGTCTTTACCCCTACTTTAAATAACGTAATATATATTTATACAGCCAGGAACAAAGATGATAGTTCCCAGAGAACAATGAATATTTGAACGGAAAAATGGCGAGGAAAATGCCATTATTGGGAAATCATTGCCCCTTAACCCACCTCCTAACGCTTCATCCCTTTGATAGTGAAAAGTTCTGGAATTAGAGTGATTAAAGAGTCAATATGTTATGTTTTAGATAAGGCTAGCTGTGGAATGCATTTAAAGGGAGTATTGAAGATTAAACAGCATTTCTATCATGTTGTTGAGTAGCTCATGAACCAATCTAGACTGATGGCATTTCTGGCCTCTTTAAAGCTTGCGAATCATGCGAAAGCTTTGCCGTGGCAAATAACATAGTGTATAATTAATGGAGTGACATGCATAACTGAGATGACTCTGATTAGTTTTACTGATGCCAATAAGAGAAAATCTCCAGGGACTTAATCATCCTTAGTAAGACAACAAGGAGGGATTAGTACAGACCCATATTGAATGGCTCTCCATCTGTTCCAATGCCTAATATATGTTGCTTCATTACTTAATGCACTCCGATTATTCACTGCTATTTGTGTAACTGCATGCCTGCACTTGTATGTATGTGAAACATACGTACAAAAAAAGAACATAGTGAGTGCTGAAGATTGCAATCAAGAAAAACTGTTTGAGAAGTTTTAATGAAATTCAGTTAACAGCAAAAAACGAATTTACTTCTCGTTGGTGCAACTCATAGTTTAAGTAAATAACGTCTAAAAGCACAAAAGAGAAAGAGATGGTGGCATTGGACATGGACACATGTGACAAAATATTTAGATGCTGATGTGGCCTTAGTGAAACTTTTGCCCGCAATGACCCATGCTGGCCATGCTGGAGACATTTAAATCAATTGGTGCCAAAAATATGGCATGCAAAAATATGGAAAATCTGAATAAAACTGTGGTGGGTATAAAACAAATTGCTTTGTAAAAGGCAATTATTTACTATAAAATTTCACTAATTTTGTGCAGGTAAGTACCATGAGACTAAAGATTATATCCAGATGTTACAGACAGCACAGGCTTCAAATGTGACTTTATACCATTTATAAAAAAAAATGTAAAAAATATGGAAATAGAGTAGAGGAAACATCTGCCCCTATAGAGGAAGCAACAAGAAAAGGCTTAGAGTTAACCTGGGTATAAGATACCATGTAATAACAACTTAAGTATCTATTTGGTTGCAAATAATCCATGGAAGAAATCAATGTACCCTGTCGACATCTGTTCCAGACTATGAAGATGAATAGAGATGCATGCTGTGTAAGCTATTCTATTGTTTGGGGTGGCCCAGAAAGGGGTCAATAGACCACTTGGGCCATAGTCTAGGATGTTTAGCTTTCATTTGCAAATCTGTGTTTTAATAATCCATTGCGTATCAGGACTTGTTGGAAACAAGTAACATTTCATTATGTAGAAAGCATCCCAGGACTTACCCTACTTTTCCAGGCATGTACAATAAAACGGGGACAACAGGTGAATCTTCATTCCCGTAAGTGATAAAACCCATGTCCTGCAACCGCTTCCTGAAGTATCTGGTGTTCTCCGCAAGTTGATTCACTCTCTGCATTCCTAAGGTTTAAGAGACCATAATGAAATTAGCCTTTCCCCGAATAATAAACCATGAAATAATTCAGCAGCACCTGCTCTCAATGTACGTACTGCAGGATATTTCATGTTAACTTTATGACAATCTGTATCTATTATCTTCAAGTACAAACTCCCTAGTTTTATCTTTATTTACATACACAGCATATGACTGTTATTATAATGATGGCCCTTCTACGGGGTACCGGCACAAGCAGTGAACGGTCTGCATATTTTCCTCCGAGACTTTTAAGCAAAGTGATGCTCAAATGATGCATTTTTTCACAACGAACATTTAAAATAAAAATTGGTCTTCCAACCAATTCAGTTTTAGCAAGAGGGGAAACAATCCCTAGAAGCTAGAAAGGCCTCTATAAAAATCCTGGTATTTACCAGAAAGATGAGAAGCTTGTTACTTAAGCACATAAAGCTTTGGAGTTTCATCCAAATTGGAGTACACAAAAAAATATCTGTAAATCTGCCGAAGTCTGTTTCTGTTTAGAAATAGAACAGGTTACAAATGTTGTAGGGGAGGCCAACCAGCATCTCCATCCTTGAATAAACTCAGCAAACCAACCAAAGACATGTGGCTTTAACACAGGGCAAAAAGAGCAACTCCCTAAGGGCAGGGTATAACCTTGGGGCCCACCTAACCGTTGCTAGAGTTGCTGATGTTGCCAAGGACAGTGAAGAAGGGAACACTAATGGAGAGGTAAGCATTGGTGGCTCCACAGACCTCCATCGCATTGCATCACCATGGATAAAGGGGGGCTCTGGGCCCAGTGATGAGGCTCACCCCAGTCACCACTATGATTAAAGACAGCCCTAAATAAAGCAATATGTCTCAAAGCAACAGAAAAACTGTGAATGGCAGGACTTCTATATCAATTCTGGACAGTCGGGTATGCATTTAATTAACTGTAGTACGGCACAGAAATAATCACACATAAGTTTGTTCATTCTATACATTATATTAATGACCACCTAACATCAAATGTGAAATACCCTGCTAAGTAGCACTACACACACCATGTAATTCATTGCATCTAATTCCTCAAAGTATAAAAGTTGTGTAAAAACAGCTTATCAATTATCAAAAACTGTGACTCACATAGAAGCCCATAAATCTAGACTAATTAAATGACTTTACATGACTTAAATATATATAATTAAATATAATGTGTGAATTTGGGACCATCTGTCACAATTTGAATTTCTTACATATCCAGTCTTTTTTCCTTTACAATGGTTAGCCCTATAAATATTTGCAGATCAAAAGCAGTATTTAAATATATGCAAATGTAACACTCATTAATTAAAATGGCTCTGTCATTTGTGTTTGGCTTTATTCGTTCAGGTCAAGTATTTTTACTGTTTTGTTTAAAGGGACAAAATCACTTTCATCAAATAGGATGAGGACAGGAAATGTAGCGATTCCAAAAAGTCATGCCGGAAACTGATAGATGACTAAACAAAACAGACTTTCTTAACCCTCCCAATTTATTTGATTAAAAGACAGACAACCTCTCTTGATAAGAACCAACAGAGACAACAGGGAGTGCACAGACGCCTGTCACTCTAATTGGAATTGCAATGTGTCATAGCATTTTATGGATCACAGAACCCATAGGTGAAAACCAACAATGGCTTTGTTTGGACCCCTTGCTGAGTGAACAGGCCAACGGCTCCAGGCATTTCCTGTTCCAGGATGTTCCAGCACGTTGACTATACTCAATGTATAAAGAGACTGGCATTCTTTATTCCATTTAATACATATAAGGTATCCTTTTGCTTCCAAGAGAACAACTTAAATGCATGTGCGTAAGAGCAGAACCTTTACATTCTCTTTTAGGATGCTTGGCTCAGAAAGACTAAGAAAGACTCATAAATCCAGTAAAGAAACTCATTCAGTCAATTAAACAGTAAAATATTCTCCACTGAGCTTCCTGATGTTTAAACTCATTTAAATGTGAGTAACAGTTTCAGAATTGACAGGACAAGGATCAGGAAAGAAAAAACAAATGTTAGCCAATAACACTAGTTTACCATTTCTCTATATAGTCTCTGTCCTTTTGTTATTTAAATCTAACAGTTTGGTATTTTGGTGGATTCTTCCTCCATGGACCCCATTCCCCCAGTCTATAAATATATATTTCTCGTTACTGCTCTTACATTTCCATCTTATACAGAGAGCATGGCAACCTAACCATTTTTTTGTATGATATTCTCCCAGAATACGATAAATATTTACATATATGGACCCTCTTACTTTTCAGTCAATGGCTTATTACACCCTGTTGTCAGAAATACATAATGCCATACCTATGGTAGCCTAAATGCTAGAAACTTTATAGAAGAGTTGGGTTAGGTATCAGGATTCAGTTCATATCTTTATGTCATTGGTACATTGATATTAATGTCACATATGACTGTTGAATGAATTGCGTGTTCTGACAGTCCTCTCTGCATCTTTACATCTAGACAGCCAAAACGTGGCTTGTATTGCTGAGTAGTTTGTACTACCTGGTCACCACCCAGGTAAACATACCATCATTTGTTAAAGTTACATATAATAAATCAAAATATTTAAAGCATTGCCTTTCTGCTTAATGTGCCACCGACAGAGAGAGACAGCCAAGGTGTGGTACAACAGGGGAAAGCAGTAGGTCAAGAAGGTGGTCATTGACTACTACAGGGATTCCTACTCTCCCAAAGACACAGACTCGATTACTGCTAATGGGTTCCAGTCTGGTATCACTAACACCATTGATCCCGAAGGCCAAGCGGTCAAATTAAATACAAAGTAGTGGAACCTCATTGGCCTGTACAAGGAAATGGTGGTGAAGGGCAGGATGCCTCCCCATCCTGAGCGAGGAAATAATCGCTATCCTGGATAAGCAGATGGGTGAAAGATGCAATCTTAATAATTGCCATCTCATCTCTCTTCTGAATCTGATCTGTAGTGATATGATTCACAAGTCCTTCAGAGCCAAAGACACTGTTGACAGCATCTCAGGGCTCCCTGCTGCCACAGCCATGATTGTTTGGGCAAATGTGACATGAAGCAAGCTGACCAACAGCTTTAGGCTTTCAATTCAAATCGCGCACGTCTATGGTCACTGACACAACCTTCAACTGAGTTAAGACTTTTTTCAATACATGTACATTATTTGAATAATAATACAATTAAATGGGTGGGCAAATAGGTGCTTTGATTTGTGGAGAATAACATTTTACTTCTAATAGTTGGCTGCAACCAGCAGTTTGGTTTAACCAATTCATATCGTCAATATACTGGGTGAGTTGAGGCCACAACTGCTTTGTAACTTTCTTTGTCTAAAACAAAACATCTGTGCCATACATAAGGAAACAAATGAAGTCAAGTTCTCCACTACAAATCGCTCCAATCCTTAATACAAGCAGAGGTCTGTGGTGTTTTTAAAAGAATAGTTTTGGCATGCCATATTTCCACAAAAACTCCACTCTTCCACTTAGAGTTTCTCTAATAACAAGACAAAATAGCTATTAAAAACAGTTGGAAATCTGGTATACTTCCATAGACATCAAGCACTCCATCTACACGTTACGTCCGTGCTGGTTTCCAAATGTTTCCATACTTCAAATACGTTACACAATCAAAAACACTTACACATTTGTAATAAAGAGTAATATAACCAATTAACATGGCCAGTTGTGTTACAGTAAGAGGCCTTACAAAAACAAATGTAGAATCGAGTCCTGGAAAGCACCAGTTGGCCAACACCAATAACACCATCATACAACAGCTTAGCCACTGTTTTGAAGAAGTAGAGAAAAGCGGTTTTATCTTGCTTAATACTGCTTGCTTTCAACACAGATCATAACTAGGACCAACATGGTCATGACCTAGTGTGTAGATCTCCCCAGATTTCCAAGGAGCACATTTCTAATATTGCAGAAGGACATGCGTAAGACATAGTAGTAGATACAGCACATTTTAGAGACTACACATAAAGAAAATAACAAGAATCCTTAAACTTTGAATGGATATCAAATATTGATAAAAGCTACTCTCCTATAGTAGGTTCCTGGAATATGTATATTGCCACAGACAGGTGATTAATCACCACGCATGTCAGCTCTCCGGCAGAAAAAAACGGTCAGTACATGCTGCTCTCCATCTGGTACAGATTACAAACTTTTGAAATGCCAAGATTCTATTTTTTAAACTGATAACAGATTGCCAGCTGGATTTAAGGTTTTTAAGGTTTATCAGTGCCAGCTCAACATAAGATTGCTCAACATGTAGATGCTTAACAGTTTTTTCTTATTATTTTCAGGACAAACTGGGGCAAACTGAAGATGTCTCCTAGAAATCTGGAGGGAACAGTGACTGTGTATTTCAGCATAACCACGATCTGATTCGGCTCTGATCCGCTCGATTATGACAATAGTTGCAAGTGCTGACACACACAGGGTGGACACTAGTAGAAACAAAAGGTTGGCTTAACCGCAAACCCAAGTTCCTAGCACAAATACATAGAAATATAGAACTTGATGGCAGATAAGAACCATTGGCCCATCTGGTCTGCCCAACAATATAGATTGTATATGTCTTGTGATATATTCCTACCATAAACACATAAACATGGCTTAAAAGTATGTATTTTGAAAGACATTTGTAGCACATTAGATCAGGGTGTTATTTTTATTCCACGGCAAAGGAATTGAACACAAGTAGATTCCTATTTGATGTTACCAGAGGGATGCTCAAGTGGGGTTAGTAAGACCTCAGGTATTTATTTTTATAAATTGTGCAGTTATTCACGCTCAATTGATCGTAAGCATCATAGCCATATATATATATATATATATATATATATATATATATATATATATATATATATATATATATATATATATATTTGTAAATGTGTTTAATGAGCTGCATTATAAAAACATTTAAATTGATGCATCTTGGATTTTGAGTCACGAGAAATGTTGGGTCAGTAATGTAATAAGAAATGGCCAGAATTATGTGCAGCTAGAAAAATCTAGACTATAACTCCCATAACGCAGAAAGTCCACATGAGCTAAAGTGACAAATACAGTCATGCTCTCTGTAAATAAAACCAGTAACGTGTAACCCCTATCACTTTGATCACAAAGAGTGCGACGTTGTAATTCCAGGTTTTGTTTCGTTATTTATATAATCAAAGTGTTCCAAATATTAATCCTAGGTTATCCAATTCAAACCTTTAAATTTGATTATGTAAGAAAGGAAAAAGTCACAGTTATACGTAACCGAAATGTAGCAAGACGAAAGGAGAGAAGCTGCTTATGGTACAGTGACCTCTGTTGGAAGTTGTAATCATAACAACTAAAGAAACATTTTAATTCATGTTTGCCATCAAAACAAAACATCCTTCCTTTTATTTCTTTGCTATTGGTCTTTTTCAATGTGCCATTCTCTTCATTAACTCTGCCATCTCTCCTCTTTTCCCCATCTACATTATTTTCACACTGGCCTAATTGATTTTACTGCCCTCTTTGATTACACCGATCTGTAAGAAATATAAAATTACTCTCTTAATAATGTGGGTTTCGCAAAATAACATTTTGGAAAGGACAAATTCTTTCGAGAAATATAAAAGACGCCAACAATTTTATGGCACTGTTATGTTTCATGCTGTGACATGAATAAAACTAAAGCATATTTTGATTATGGATCACAACAATATCACTTTTTTTATGGTCATTCATTGCAAAAGTTCATGTTTTAGTATTGCTTTTGCCATTTATTTCTCAGAAATATTAATAATACAACTGTAGGGACATCACTTAGGTCTTGTTATTGCCTTCTGTGGTTAATGGAGCAGTTTTTTGTTTCAATAGAACAAAGGCAAAATAGTATTTTTCCCCAAATATTGTCAACCTACTACAAGGTTTTGCACGTACCTACCTAAGGCTGGAGTGCCCGTCCTTACAAAATAAAATTAGTTAAAAATAAAATAAAAAATAACACAATAACAATTATTCGGATCACAGCTACTGCCTTTTCATCCTTCAATAAAAGATTAAAGGCACATGTGGCTGTCACATTCAAGTCTGCACTTCTGCATTTAAAAACACGACAACGGTGAAGAAAACTACTGTCATTTTCCCCCCAGATTAGTAGTTGCAGCCATTGCTAATAAATCAGTAACGACCCCAGGCTAAAGGGATCATGTGTTTTGAGTTTAGAATTTAAAATAAAGCCATTCTGGTTAGCGCAGAGCATCACACAGACATTAAAGCAATGGCTGTTTTAAAACATACGTGGGATGCTTCGAAAAGCAGTAGTGGATGCTACTGGATGTTAAAAGGTTATAAGTGCCACACAATTACTCTTACATACAATACAAATTGTGCACATTGTATTTTAACCACTTCTTCTTGATGTCATCTGTTTGAAATCTTGTGCTGGGACTTTCATGAAATTGGAATTTTAGACCAGGGTGCAAATTCTCACCACACTTATAAAATATTTTGTGGATCACTAATAAATATGTACAAGTCCCATAATTTGTTATATTGATGTCATGGCTTTGGACCAAGCTTTATAATCACACAATAGCGGGTTGTAATCACAATGGGGTGAATATTAGATAGAGGGGACGGCATAGGGACAGAACGCAAGTACATTTAGTTCATCACATGACCTCAGCAATGTTGTGACATCATGGATACAGTGGAAATATAAGGGGCACGGATTGCTAGTTGCTATTGATGTAGTATAGCAGAGTGCTAAAAATAATAAAACAAAATGTCATCCGGGTACTAGTGGACAGGCCAGTTAGCTGCACTCATAACATACCTTCAATTATTTTCAAGGACATCACAGCAGAAGTGTTAAAGGCTGACACGATACGGGCGTTTAGGCATATATTTGAAAGGCATAAGGCTATCCTGACCATAAGACAAGGCCAAGGATCAAGTCAAATTCAAGAGTTTATAGCAGTTGTAGATAAAACAATACAGATGATCTGCTGTCAAGTTCTATGTTTCAATGCCCAGAAAGCATTGCTCAACCATCTAGCAGTCTCAGCATAAAATATTCTATTAATATTGGTCTACGGAAACCAAAAGTCTTACCAATCAGCGTCCCATCGCGTCCCATTATGCATTTCATCACTCTGATGATCTGTTCGGTCACAGGTGGAGACATGGATGTCGCATAAACTGCACTGTGTGAATGGGATCTCAAGAAGGTCACAAGTTCCTGGAAATGAGTCACAATTTATATATGATGAATGAAGAATCCTTATAACCATTACATTTATTTTAACACTAAATCAATATTTAGTCAATCGGGGGATCGGAGCTCTGTGGTAAATGTTGTAAAATAAATAACCAGAAAACATAAAATGTAAAACACTCTCTGTTCCAACCTCCACATCATTTAAAGCTTCCACGAAGGAAGGAGAAGCAACGACACATAATACAATACTGTATGGGAAAAGCATGAGCACAGATATTAATGTGGCTGCTTCACATGGTATACAAATATGTTTTTTTTATTTAATATTATATTTCTTAACTTTCAATCTGTGAACACATGCATGAATTTACTTAGCTTGCTGAATTGTAAAGTGCAGAATTTAAAATTTTAAGCTCTAGGACATATTTACAAAACCGAACTCAACATGGAAAACATTATATGTAGTTATAACACATGAGTAATCTCCTTAGCACTAAACAGATAACAAAACTTGCTGACAAGTTTAAAATGTGATTCCAAACAAAATTGAAATTGGCAACTTACTAACTTCAGATGTTATCTCCAATGACAACATATTGGCATACTCTTGTTATATTAACTAGAACACTTCAAATATTAAAATATCTATCCTTTAAAGGGACACCCCAGCCATCATATGTGCTTTGATGCATTTGATAGCTGAGAGGTTCCTTTACATTTCCACGAGGCCCACTTATGCATTCCCCCCCCTTTTTTTTGCACCCCCATGGCAGATGGGACTTAGTCTTTTAATGAAACACTGTACCTTTTTTCCAGCAATGTATCCACCAGCCGAGCCAAAGCTTTTGGTGAATGTGCCCATCAAGACATCAACATCTGTAGGATCCAGTCCAAAGTATTGAACCACTCCTCTACCTGTGGCTCCCACTGCACCAATACTATGAGCTTCGTCCAGATAAAGATAGGCTTTGTATTTTTTCTTTAAGGCAATAATTTCAGGAAGACGGACAATAGAACCTTCCATGCTAAGAAAGGAGAGAAGAAAGAAAACACACATGAACTAAAAAAATCTGCGGAGTTCCCAGAAAACAAAAAAATACAATATGGTTTCTATTCTGTAATATAATATTTTTAACTCAATTTATCATTTTTGAAAAGATGGCTTCAGTGTGGCCTGAATTAAAGCAGTTAAAAAAAGAATCAGAAGACAAAGATTACACCAAATTCTTATGCCTCCTGGCAGATCAATTAAAGATCCTAATCATTCACATTATATTCTCATCAACAGCTTGTAGAAAGAAAGAAAAACTCAAAATGAGAATAAACAAAATTATGCAGCTCGGTCAGAAATTCAGATTTTGTAATGATATAGATTGACCAGGAATAAATTGGTTAATGTGTGGCATGTGACCAATTCCCGTCATAGCCTTTTCCATAAAATTCATTATAGTCTCCATTACAAAAAAGGGCATTATAAAGACCAGATGTACGATTGTAGAAATGCAATCTTCGCACTGGCAAGTAGAAAATCCTGGGGGGAAAGTAACCCCAAGGGACCCTCCCCCAATATATGCACTTGCCTCCCCAACATATGTATATATACACACCAACTTACACACTCAAGCTAACACACATCTACTTGCTGAAACATACTTACACTAACATACGATCACTCATACTAACACACTTACACACTCATATACACATCCTTGCTTACACTTACCCATCCATGTTAACTCACACTTACACTTTCTTGCTTACACAAATGCTTACACACACACACTTTGTGAACAATTCACCCCCCCCCCCGGCCAGCCTGTCCCTGCCTCTAGACTTAAACCTGTGTGCAGGAAAATGAAAATAACAGGGGTTCTTTAAAGAGTTGAGGTTTAATAGCAGGTATCCCTATTCTGTAACATGTTTAGAAACAATATCTACGTAGCTATGAGCAAACAATTAGTGAAAAGGCATTCTTCTCAGAAGCTGCTTTGGTATCTGCGCTCCACATAAAAGACAGGCTATTAAACACTAACAGTATGTTGGTGGTCCTCGGACTCTCTTGCCGATCAAAGCTCTTTAAAACCTTACATTTCTCTCTGTTGTCCAAAATGATGTTCAGATAGCCTTTAATCTGATTAGGGGGAGAAACTCTGCTTTGGAGACACTGAGTGACAGATGTTTAGATAAAAGATCCACTTGTGTTTTTGTCTGAAGTAGATAACACTCTGATAACCCTGATGGATACTAAGGAGGTAGAGAAGCCTGGAGAAACTCTTCCTTAATATGTCACCCATCAGTGAGACTCCAATGACACAATGTGTCTAGGTGAAAGAAGTGGGGGGGGGATTGGAGTGCCTGCTCAATGAAGATGTGCAATCAGGAAAATCTGGTAGAGCCCATGTCTTATGATAACATATATGGCATTTCTGGGAATGCTTCAAATAATAATATTAAATAAATGATTGTGTCGGTTATGGTACAGCAGTGCATAATATGATAAAGATATATAATCCAATACATCATTTTTTTGGCTTTCCCCTAATGTCTCTACATTTGTACTTCATATAAAAAAGCATTGCAACCGTGGGAAATGCAATACAACATTGTTTTCTGTAAAACTAGGTGATACAGAACTCAGAAAAATGATTGTTTTTCACATGAGACTGTGCGCTGTATAATTATACCTCCCAATGAGACAGGGTTGTGCATGGTGCATCTGTACAGCTCCATTTAAACCTTGTTGTTATGACTTTATATAGCAAAGAAAAACCTGGCATCTAAGCAAAAAAACTACCCATGCATTCTTAATATGTGCAAATGGATTGTCAATATGCGGAATTACTGCTCTTCAGTCTCTAAGTACATTTATGTAGCATGTGCAATCCTATACAGCGTACATATTAATATCATATCATTCTGCATGTTTTGTTGCATTCACAAGCATCCCAATACTGCACAAAGTAGGGATCTCTTTGCTTTCAGATTTGGGGATAATGATGACCTGACCATCTACCCTCTGTTTGGCTCAAAGTAATTTAAAGGATCTGCATAATCTGAAATGATGTCTGGTGAGCACATCATCGTCAGCTAGGAACAGGGCCGGCCCTACAATGGAGCCGAGTGGGGCAATGACATTTTTTTAAAGCAGAGGAGAGAGAGGGACGTCTAGTGGTTTTCACTTACCCGCTCAGCGCCCCTCCCTCTCCTCTGCGAGCCCTCTAGCTCGGTCTCGGTGCCGGCTTGTAATGCTGAGCGCCGGAAGTGACGTCAATTTCCGGCGCTCAGTATTACATGCCGGCACTGTGGCAGAGCAGGGAGACTTGCCGCAGGACTGTTTATAGTAAAGGTAAAGGTAAGTACAAAGGGGGGTAGGGTAGATAATGGCGTCGGCGAAGTTTAAAATGCCGCCCCCCCCGGCGTCGGCAAGGGGGGCGGCATTTTAAACTTCGCCCCAGGCGGCATTATGTCTTGGGCCGGCCCTGGCTAGGAAACATAAAAAGGAAGAATTGTATTATCGATTCCGTTATTCGGTTGTGATCACTTTCTTCTACAAGCGGATTGTAATTTTGGGCGGCTATTTTAAACAATTGATTTTGCTCTGACAATTGATTTGGTTTGTGGGTGCCGGTACATCGTATGCAAGTACATTTTGTCTGAACGAGCCCATTTATTTTAAACCAAATGAAGTTTGTCTTCTAGCAAAATTAGCAATTTGTGAAACTGATCTGAACCAGTATATTTCCCCCAATGTGACAGATCACTATGGCTCTTTTATAATATGACATTTATGACAGAATTGGGCAAAAATCACAGGCACGTTTCAACAACGACAAAAATTTTAACGATTGGCTAGCATTCCTAACACATTCATTTCCAAAGATGTCCAAGTGAGATAAGATATGTATAAAATAAACTCATATGCAGTATGCACAATTTACCTGTAAATGCCTTCAACAAGAATAAGAATTTTTTTCCAGGCCCTGTGTGTCCGAGGCTGACCATTAATCACGGCTTCTCTCAGTAACTTTTCCAGGTTCTGCATATCTTAATATAGAAAACACAAAAGAAGTTATTCTTCTGAATCCAGTTCTTCAAAGTTTCAGAACGCTACACTTAAAGTCTCTACTCCCCAACTCTTCTACCTGTTTAATAGTTCTAAATCTATGCTGAAATCTTAAAAAAGTAAAGTACAAGCCATACATTTAGTTTTAATAAATACACTTAAGGACTTAAAGGATTGTCAGTGCTATTATTACCTTAGGGTATAGGGTTATTCTATAATATCTTATCTCTACCCATCTGGCATTAGGATCTTTAAGGAAAACATTGCTTAGAATCAGCATCAAAGCAGCACAAGTCATTTGTTCAGGGTTCTTAAATAATTTATTTCTTATACTTGTAACACAAAAATGGATTTTGCCATATTGGCAATAGAGAAGAGAGCATAACAATGTTTGCGATACTTTTAAGTAGACCAATGGCCATAGCGTAAGACATAGTGTGCCATAAACGTCCAAGCCCCCAGAGGACCTATATTTATATACGCAAGATCTTTCGCAAAACAGTATCATAAACTTATTTGGACCCCTGCATCCAGAAGATTTTTTGTTAGGACTTGTTCACATACAAATACAAACACCCCATTATATTTTCAGAGAGTTTTCCTCTTTAAATGTTACAATGTAGCTTTCTTGTTTTATTGTGTACAGAAAAATCAGAAAATGTGATACGATTATGAGGAAAGGGTTTTAAAACAATGATTGAAAAGGCATGAAATCGGGCGTAGTTTTCTTATAATGCATGCTAGGGCTTTGCTAGAATGAGCAGGAAGAGGCAAATGACTGGAGGTTGACCATTTCCAGTTTAGACCAACCAAACCACAGCGGATCAAAATGAGAACTCATATGTATAGTTTTTATGTATAAACACAAATAACATAGCGGAATATTATGTTTCTCCACGTAGCCGGGCTGCAGCTGAACCCTGACATACTCTCAAAGCTTCTAGAGCCTTTTGATCTAGGAATTCAGCTGTGCTTCCCCTTTAATAGCTTGTGTACACCGTTGGGTATACTCCAAGGTTCTGTTTTCTGTCAACGTCCAGGCTTGTAGGTCTATCTTAATATTCCTTTACCCACTAGCACAAAAATCTATATTCCTCTAGATGAACGTGATAGACACATGGAATGCTATATGAAAACAATTTCTGCCGATACCAAGCAGAACAAACTGCAATAATCTGTGTTATGATGAAACTTAACAACATCCACATTTAAGGCCATTAGGTTTAGTTTGTTTAACATCTGGTTAGACAGAGACAAAATACTGACTTGTGAAGTTCTATTTATTGGATGATGATTTGGGCTCGTTCCCACGTTTTCAGCTGCTTGTAATTATCAAAAGGGGGCCTTTGATCAGGATGCTTGGATGGCAAATTAATAAAACAATGTTTGGGTATAATCAAAACAGAGCACTTGACTGGCGGAGTTATTTTATCTTAGTATATATGTTATCCATATGATGCTTGTGTGACATATGATCAGAAAGAAAGAAATGCATTTTTCTTATTTCCTTTTTTTTTCTTGTGTGCTGAGAATGTGTGTGCGTATATATATATATATATATATATATATATATATATCAATCTTCCAGAATTATCTTATAGTTAAATATTAAATAGGAGAAAATTTTTCTAAATTGTGAAAATATTATATATATATATATATATATATATATACACATATACATACACACACACACATATATATATATACACACACACACACACAAACACACATATATATATATATATTTATACATTTGACACACGATTCAGAAAGGAATATACTTTTCTTATTATAGTTCAGTCTACTCTACTGTTGAGTATACTTCTCGATGCCTCGATGTACCTTTATTGCCTCATGTGGCCAATGTCGGCAGCCCGCTTGATGCACACAGAGCATAGCATGTGGCTGCGTGTATTTGCACATTTTGGATTTAGGGCAGGAAAGATTTTGCCTTCCCCATATTTATACAAGTGTACTAAAAGCAAACATTATAGAAAAGAAGTATGGTATAATTTACACAAGCCAATGTTGCAAAGCCAAAATCATTAAACTAGAGAGTAACTATACTGCATCTACGGTACTTCTAATATCACTTCCAATTGTTGGTGATCAACTGGCTGCTCCTTGGTGTCAGAGGACAGCATGCTTTTATTTCACAGCTTAACATTCTACCAGTTAAGACTAAATAGGTAAAAAAAAGGCATTGAAGTTGCTATTTTTCTTACTTTTCAGATTTTATGTACCTTTGCAGGAACCATATCTGATTGCCTAGCCTTGAAGGGAGCCATCAACTTTTGAGTGGTCGAGTTGTTTTTGGCATGTTAATACACCATATATTGATTGTTGACCTGGACCCAACTCTGTCCTGCCTCCCATAAGAAGAAGGAGGTGGTGGATCACTGAGTGACCAGCCATGGCCAGTTTCCAAGTAAGCTACTAACTTAAAGGAAGCCAATTTTCAGGCCAAGGCCGACAGCATGACCAGGTGTGAGAGGATGCCCATTGCAACAAAACTAACACAGCTCTACAAATAGCAAGTTTGGGGCCAGGCAGAGTAACCCACATTGACATAAGTAAATCCTGCCAGTGAAGACTCCGCCACAACCAGATGTAGGGGCAGCTCAACAAGTGGTTATGGTAATTTTAGAATTAAATAAAACAACTTTTAGTTCTGCTTGATGCTTCAAAGTCCCTTTCAGTCCTGAGGAGACAACTCCATGCAGAACCTTTATTCAATTTTAGATGACTAAAATGGAAATAAATGCAAGGGGCTTAGTTTAAACAAAGGTTAAATTGCAGCACTTTATTCAATAAAACCCCCCACCCTTACATTAGTCTGTTGAATATGTCAAGGACACGAACTTTCAAAATCTTATTAAGAATGTTGTATCCAGTCAAAAGGTCTGCCCCATATTTACCCTTCATATGTTTGACATGAGCGCAAGACGAGACCCTTATCAAAACATGTTTGGTTCCATACTCGGTAAATGTGTCCTCGCCAAAGCCTCTAGATGGCGGTAAATGTCAAGAGTTAAAAACCAAACAATCCCCAATTCCCAAGCTAGGATATAAGAAATGAAAATGCTTAATTATTTGTAGATGCAACAGAATATTTGATAACGTAAAAGAGAATGTTATCAACTTCCCAGCATTTCAGCCTGAAAAAGTGGAACCCCCTCCCTTTCTTTAAAAGACAAAAACAAATGTATCTGGTATACTTGAGGACTGGCATTCTCGTAATTCATAAACACCATAGCACCATAAAAAAGACATTACACTTAAGCAAGGCATACGATCCAGAAAAACAACTTTAGTTTCTAAGACATCATTATCAATGTATTTTGTTGTCAAGAAATGATCAACAAAAGGTATTTATCGTTTGAAGGTATTTTCTATCATTTTTATGATAAAATATATAGTAAAGTAAAAAAAGTTAGTATCATGTTTTGCATTGCACTAAACAGAGTGAGGAAAATCGTTTTAATGATTAATAGTGATAGTGCTTAAATAAAAAATATTCACTATTATTGTTTTATATTAATCACTGGAGCCCCAGACTAGTAAAGAACTTTATTTATTTTAATATGTGAAGCCCAAGGGACTCATGCTCCTAACTCATCGTATGAAGAAATGTGGATTGGTGCTCTCAAAGTGGTAAGGCCACAGTGGAAAGCAGGTCCCCGGGCCTCCTCTTCTGGGAACACACTCCCCAAAGGGGGGGATACGCAGCCCCTTCCTTTCATCCCAGGCTGATAGCTAAAGAGGGCTGGACCTTCTCGAAAAGAGGACCATGAAAGTCATCAAGTGGGCCCAAAGCAAAGCCCCACCACCATCAGAAAGCAGTCTTCGGTGACCCAGCTTCGCATGTCACTGACTCAAAATCACAAAGTATACAAAACTTGGACACAGCTCTAGCTGTTACAGCTGATATGGTTATTTTTAATAATATTGAGTAACAGAGAGGAAGAGAGGGGGATTTTTCACTCTGTCGCATGGTAAGGTGACTGTCAAAAAGCTTATTTGTATTGGGCCTTAATAACGCAAAGTAGAGCTGTTCACTTGGTAAATTGAGATAACCGATATTTCACAGAAAACATTAAACCCCTAATGAAGTATTGCACCTGATTATCGTACAATGACATTGGTATGTATTTTTAAAAATAATGTAAAAAATCTGTTCAGAAACAGGTGCATACTACCAGTAAAACACGCACTGGAAAAATGAGGTTATCAGCTCGGAGACTTTGTGCGGTGAGCAATGTCGCACTTCAGATAACAGGTTTAATGACGGTATATGAACAGGCAGAAGGGGTATAAACGTCAGTATCTCGTGCTTCTGCATTGACATTTCCTCTTGGTGACATAAGCCAGGCATGGTTCACATTACAAGGAAGGACTTTGTTTAGATGCAACGACTAACTCTTACTCAATCTCACAAGCCCATACCTCCCCGTACTTCCAGGTTTCATGAGACAGTCCTGCCTTTTGTGGCACTCTACAGCTGTCCTGGGTAGCTACCTCGCTGTGGGCCTCCATTGCAGCCCCCATGAAGCCACCTCACAATGCTCAGCAGCTTAATGCTTCAAGGTGGCTCTTCGTGTAAGGTGGGTGGTTGCCATGCCCCGTCCACCTCCAGTGCCAGCCCTCCTGCCTATTGTCAAACCCTCCCAATGCGGGTGTCGCAACTTGGAAACCTGAAATGTTAGAGGGCATGTAAGCCTACTGAAACCTTATACTTTGTATCAGTGACAGATCTATTTGAAAAAGATCAGTTGTCTTGAAAGTTTGCACTCTAATTCTACTCAGCCAATGAAATGTTTTACATTGACTGCAATTAATTGGTGATAATGTTTAATTAACACTAGAGAACCCTGTTCCCTGTTTATTTTATCTCTGCTTTGCATACATCATTACAATAGTAATGTTATCTGCCGCATATTATGCAGCCTGTTTTTGGTCATTATACAGACAACAATACACGAGCCCCCGAAAAGGTACATCTTACACCATGAGCATTGGTCAAATGGTTAGTGAGCAACTTAAAAAAGTATATATAACATAATAAAACAGATATGCCAGTTTATTCCTTCCCCAGAAGGTTGATGGCGTGTAGACATGGCACCTTATGATGGAGCCATAAACAAGCAAAAAAATATCACATATCATATCATATCATATATATCATATCACATGCAACAGAATGTGAACTTTGCTTCCCAGACATCCTGACAACAATTTGGACCGTTTGAAATATCTTTGGTCTGATTACAGAAAGTGTAGTTAAGCTTTGCATGTGCCATACTGCAAATCACTGGCAGTTTTATAAGAGTTATTAAAAAAACAAAACTCAACAAAACAAAAAAAAGTGTCATCGTCCATGCAGAAACAAGTTTATCGGGACTCTCGGCCGCCTTTATCATGTGCAAATACTGAAGCAGATTGACTCAAATTTCTAATACTTCAAGTCACACCAGAATGAATGGCAAATATTAGCTGAGCCAAAGCATTCCTGTTTATAATAAAAAAAAAAATTCCAGGCCCAGCCAGTTCTAAAAATTCAACAAAATATTATCTTACAAAACAAAAATTAAAGCAAAATTGTGGGGGAAATATATGGTATATATATATATATATATAAATAAAATGTGAACAGAAAAATAAATATATTTTTGAGATACTGATATTATACCACATTAAAGTAAGAATTTAGGAGACGTCTCCGCTGTCTGCCAAATGCTGGGTATCCTGTAGAGTTTGAGGTTTGCAATCATAATGATCGCTCTGTTAGGACACTGATAAGATGTTTGCATTCCAAAAACTTCCCTCCCAAAGAAAAAACAATAGGAAACAAGCGGGCAGGACAGCTTCAATCCAGGCGGAAAGACCGGTCTAACGAGGGACATTGTTAAGACCACGTAAAGATTGAAAAAATACACAAAAAAGGAATTGCACAACCTAAAAAGCATAAAAAGACCAATAAATACACCCAGCGAATATTATTCAAAAAAATATGTTTTTGGTATTCTTGCTTTGTTTCAGATAAAGCTTGAGCCTTTAGTATGTTCAAGATACAAGGTACTGCAATATAAAATAATACCTTTTTGTTGGATTAAAACTCCATTTTAAGGACGCGCTTTCAAGAGTATCCACAAGTAAAAAGCAATCTTTTGAAAGAATAAATAATCCTGTTATTCCATGTTGACCCGTTATCAAGTTAATGGAAAGGCACAGAAGTTTTTCGTTTTTCTTTTGAGTTTTCACACTTTAACAACTTCTTTTGTAATAAATCTAGCCCAAATCAACAAGTTATAGCTAATCAAAATAATTAAAATCTATGGGAAATAGAAGCTCCCATTGATGATAAATCTGTTTTTACACGGTGTGTTTTAGAACACAGAGCAGCGTATATTTATAGATTTTTTTTTAGAGTGGATAAAAGGTCAACATTTATGGTATGGATAATCCATGGTGAGTTATAAAATAATCCTTTCAACAAATGGCAGTTTAGCGGATATGCTACACTGCTCATTGTGTTAGGTCAAGCACATCAGCCCTCCAAAACAAGATTACTTAGCTACCACATCTAAAGTGGTCTTCAGAGCCCCCAGAATGATAGATGAGATAGTTGATTTAGTCCACAAGACTCAGAGACATTAAATCCAAACAGGGTGCAACAGGATAACTCCCCACCCAAAAATCCTGCAACTGTAAGCAGTAAGAACGAAGAATAGAAACATAGAAAGTGATGGCCGATAAGAACCATTAGGCCCATCCAGTCTGCCCAACCTCTGAGTACTTATCCTACATCTAGCTTGGCCTTATGTCTATCCCATGCTTGCTTAATAATAGCAGAGCCCTCCAGCGTTGGGCCTCCACCAAACTTACTGTTGTGCTTGAAAATGCGAATGGTAGCCCCTGAGAGTCTAGCCCCGAGCACCAAGGAGGTATGATTCAATTCATCACTTAAAATAAGGCAACCCTGAAAGAAGAGAGAAGATTGCATCAGTACGACAATCAAACACAAGGCAAATGGCTCCTTTTCTCCCTGTCTGATTATATGATCAAATCCGGCATATTTTCACTTTACATCAGAAATCTCACTTTGAGCAAAGTCATAATAAATGGTTTTCCAATGAGCCAGTTGCTTTTTTTTCAGGAGGAGGTTAAAGACATGTAAATACAAGTGCTCAATAAGCTTTATAAAATGTAATATAAACATCAAAACCACTTTAGTGTATTTAAAGCTGGGGATCATTATGTCTAAATTTTTTTCCATCCAGCGTCAGACCAGTCGGACAGGTTTGTCTTGTAACCATGCATGCTAAATAACATGCCGGTGCCTCATTCTCTCTCTATGAACACCACTCAAGACTGTTTACTTGGGCTAAGACAGCCTACATGTTGTGGGTCTAGGGGTTTATGCATTGATTCACTACTCCTCCCCTCCAACACCAGGAAATGTGTCCCAGAGCATAATATAGTATAATATATATATATATATAGTAGTAAAGAACATAACAAGAGATAAGTGTTCAATACACTTGTGTTCTCCATGGTCAATCTGGACTTTAGTAGACCCATGTTATTGGAACCACCGGTATGTATGCCTCCATGCAAGTAGCAACTCGTGAAATGTTTAAACACCCCAACATTTTTATTCCACATGAAAAGTCTATGCTTAAAGGGCAGGTGAACACCTTTTATCCAAGGCATTCAGCATAGATTGCAACGGGAAAAAATAAATGAACATTGATCCAAGTTATCTCAGAAAATGAAACAACCTTTGTAGTTCAAAGGTTGGGTGTGTTTGGATTGAAATACCTCTACAACCCAACCTTACGTTTATATGGTTTTTTTTTGTTTACTGGTCATTTAATGAAAAACTGTGCATGGTTAACTCTATTGCAATAAAAATGCATTCATATATAACAAAGTGTTAGCGATAAAATATTTGCTGGTGTGCTCAGCAAATTCATAAAAAGCACACACCAAGTAACATTAACCAAGTGCAACATTATTGCTGCTCTCAGAATAATACAATTAGTGGAAATCTGGCAACGGGATCCGCAGCAGGAATGTTCTGCAGGAAATGTTTGCTCAAACACTAATCCATCCAAAATATCTGCATGATACCAGATTAAAATACTTGGTTTCATTAAAATAACACAATAAGTTATTTTACTTTGCAAAATACATGTTTGTGTCTGAGCAGTAATCAATTTAAGTTGGTTGTATTGTTTTTTTTTTTTAATATTCATCGAAAGAGCCATGCAGTCAGTCTACAGCTGATCCATCGTATTTCCGTGGATTTAACTGTTTCAGTAGAGAATCACAACGCTTGCAAGAATTACCCTTGTCTCTGCCTTTCTCTTCCTCATTCTGATTGCGACCGAGGACTATAAGTGTTTCCCGGTGTACCAAGCCCAAGGGCTGTTTTTTTTTTCTTTTAAGATATTGAATTGGTTTTAGTTATTGTGGTCAGTGGATAGTTAGCGGGGGATTCGTTACATAGAGTTAGGTTTAGGGTTGAGTAAGGAGGGACACTCCAGCCTCATTTGTATTTGCCTCTTCGCCAGCCCAGTAGCTCCCAGACTTGACGGAAAACTTTCCCTAAACCTAAAACTTTTACTTGACTCTCTATTGCAGAGGGTTGAAATGACATATTTTAGCCCTTCATGCTACATACATACATACTCGCCAAACTCCAGCTAAAAATGGCATAACATGCAACGTTCTACCATACAATATGTCTATAACACCACTTTCTACTCATTACTTACTCAAAGGGTTAATAGCTCTTTAATCTATTGATGTGCATTTTAGTTTGTTATTTTTTTGTCTTTTCTTTATCTTTTTCAGAATCCGAATCAGTAAACAGGTACTGACCCTTGTTTAAGTAAGACGAGGCGCATGTTGCATGGGGCGACGCATTGCTTGGGGAGAAATACTGCACAGGAGACAGAGATAAGCCATAAAGCCACGTGACAATGGGAAAAAAAAAGATTACAGGTTTTTCTCTTATTCAGGAAGTGCAACTTGAACTTAAAGCGAAGGGCGTGAGAGTCACCTGGTTCATCAGGTCATTGGGAGTAATACATGCTCTGGTGTCATATTCCATCAGTACAGTGACATAATCATAAGAAAATGAGTCACTCTGTCTTATACAATCAACATATGATGGCGTAAAAATTAACCAGTTAAACACCATCTAGAATTTGTGTTATTTAACATACTGAAAAACGACAGCGTTTTAGGAATAATAAATAAAGCCCCTTTTAAATTTATACGTAATGGAATACTAATCTCCAGTATTAGTTAATGCAGTTGGGACTTACCTTGCCAACCAGGGCTGGGATATTCATAGAATTGGTAGCAAAGCCCATACCGAACACCATAGCAGCTTCTACATTAAGGAACTTGGCAACCAGGTCTTCCAGCTCTTCATGCTTATCCAAATGACCTGGAAAGTAATCAATTAAAGTATAAAAAGTTATTAAATATGATCTTCGGGTCTTAATATAGGACAAATCATTTTACAATATCTGTCACTGAGCCAGTTAGTGTATATTATTTTAAAATACTTACCTTAAGACCTACTTTAAAAGGACTGCATAATTATTGACACAAACTAGTTGCCCTTTATACTTCTCCGAGACCCTAATACTGTAACACGTCTGCCATACACAGCTCTGCAAGCTCAACCCTGAATAAGGCTTGATTGAACACCACACTTTGCCTTCCTGGTGGTTAATCTGACAAGGATGCGAGTACTATATTCAAAGTTATATTATACTAAACCTTAATAAGAAGAAAGCCATCTTCACCTGTTAAACATTCAAGTAGCCAGAACTTTTATCGCAGTCCATTGAACGCACCTGTTTAGTTCTTTAACACTCGTTAACTGCCATAGGCAGCTTCTGGGATGAAATCCAGGGTATCTTTGGCCCTCACGGAAGTTTGGGGGGCCAGCCCTAACCTCCTACTTCTGCACAATTGCTCCATGAAAGCGATTGTGTAGCGTTGACCCCTTCAATGCTCTGATCACGTCTATAATGCAATTGGTGCATTGAAGGGGTTACGCTTGTGTCTTTAGGTTACTGATCATTGATCAGCAGTGATCTAATGTGGCGGGCATGTATTATACACAAGTACTTTATTTTCTCCTACAAAACTGAGTGTTACACAGGTGGGTATTATACCCCAGATTTCACGCTAAATGTTTTGAAGAGTTAGCAGATGTATAGGGGGATAATGTATAAAGTATTTCTGGCACAAAGTTTGAAAAATTGTTTTATTACCAGATCAATCAATGAAATTTTCCTTCTGAACTATTCTATTGGTTGCTAGGCGATATTTCAGACTTTGTACCAGGATAGTTTTTAATACCTAATCCCCAATAGTTTTGTATCCGTAAATACTCCATGTGGTTTTTATTGATATGTTAATCTGAGCATGGTGGATATAAAATGCTACTTCTCCACTTACACCCATAAGAAACTTGAAAAATGTGTTACTGAGTTAACATTAAACTGGTTGTAAAAGTATATGCAAAAACAAGCAAGATCATAAATAAAAATGAGTCACTGAGGTGACATCAGTAAACAGACATCATACAAAAATATGTAGGTAAAGATGGTTAATCAGTTGGTAAAAAAAAATTTGAAAAAAAATTATTTTATCTTTGCTTGCATTTTGAGCTTTTATAGGCATATGGTGAACAACATGTTTTCTGCCCTGTATAATGTATTTGCTTGTCATAAGTTAATTAGTGACCAAAAGCAATATAAATGTTCAGCTAGCTACTGCCTATTCCTTAAATGAGCAGCGATTAGATTTTGGACCCTCCGGCATACCCATTTAAAAACACGGCTATCAAGGTGTAATATTTAACAAACACATACAGAGCTCTCCATGAATCTATCATGTGTCATACGCAATCAGAGGCGCTCGACTTCCCAATTCTTACCCATTTCCTGTCTGCTGCTGCATACTCCTGCTCCATAACTAATTACCATGTCCTTCACCGTACCCAATGACTCCTCGTCAATCTCTGCAAAGCCAAGATAGTTATAAGATCCCATGTTTATCACATCTTTGATGGCTCTCCCCGTATGCCTAGAATTGGAACAACAAATAAGCAGATGAGAAAATTATCCATGGCAGGTATTTATTCTTGGCATCTGTCTTTTTCTAATGCAGATCTACCTTTCAGCACAAAAAATCTATATAACCAGAACAAACTGGTGGACAAACAGGTCCCAGCCTGTGTGGAAGCCAAGCATGACTCGCTACAGAAAGAAGAGCCAAACAGACCAAGACCCAGAACTAGATGAGCAGTTTGAGCTGGCATGGATCCACCCTATACAAGTCAACTCCTTATAAGCTGTGCTGAGGTCAGCATAAAACATAGGAGTCCTAAAAAATAGCAATAATGTTTATGCAGCCAACCTATTCATCGAGTAAAAAGAGTTACATAAGCATTTGACACTTCCAGAGTCCCTTGTTACATCTGAAAGGAAAGCAATATAGTAGATTTATGGTAAAAAAAAAAATGGGAAATACATAATTTGTGGGAAGACTGCTACAGGAAATTCCTCTCTTGACCAAAAATGACCTACTCCTACAATGATTTTTTAAATTGAATATTGTCCATGACAAATGTGCATAAACTCATAAATACATATGGTAACCCAATAAAGGTTGACAACCTTGAGCTAAAAAGACCCCCTTAGAAGTTTTTTAAACCTACAGTTCTGGGGGTAGTAACGACGACTGCTTGAATTACCTGTATGTCCAGTTGTAATCATCCGTCAATCGCTCCATAAGGTCAAATTGGGCACCAGGCACACTACAGATGGGGCGGTTCCAGTTATCCCGTACTCGCATATAGAGGTTTCTTGTATAAAAATTTTCAAAGTCTTGATAAAGTGGCACGAAATCCTATACGAAAAAACAACACATTAATTAATGCGGTTTAATATCCTTTATTTATCACTTTTTAATATAAATGTGCACTGGGATTCACATAAACACTAAAAAAATTATATTTCTGCACCAATTTACCAAATGTGTGTGTATATATTTATAAAATAGAATCACAAAGCAGACTTTCATAACTTAAACCCTTTTACATTCATACTTAGAGGATACTTTGATGCTCAGTGTAACTTTTAGTCATGTATATGAGAAATACATTTAATTTATAGAAGGCGGAGGAGTTCTTACTTTCTGCTCTTCCCTTTCTTCAGCCATATGACACTTCTCCAGTCCCCATGATCTCATAAAGTCTCGTAGGTAACCAAATAACGTGACCACTCCGAAGCCTATATAGGTAAGTACAGCAACGTACATTGGCGCTTCTTCAAAGGATTCATTAAAGGGCTTCTTATAGAGGGTGCCGCCATTTGCAGTTCCATTCTGCTGAAACAGGAAAGATACATGATGATACTAATAAACAAAAAAACAGAAAATGTATGTAAAATATATATTTAAATCCTCACACATATTAGGAATTTTATTGAATATCTACATCTGATACAGCAAATCGTATATATTTTTACCTGCTGATCTGGTAAATTAAATAAAAAACATCATTGTAGACATTAGACAGAAGATTATTCTGTAAGCCATACATACAAAGGTGTCGCAACAAGAAATATAACAATTTTATTACGAGTAAAAACCGGGGGTATCTATCTTCATACATCCCTAGTGTCCTTCTTTAGGAGGGACCAGCAAATTATTCTGGGTTGACTGGCAGTCTCCTTGCTCCAAAACCAGAGAATAGATCTTGGACAATCTGCCCTCTGCTGCTGCCCTGCTCAGTGGGACCATTGCAAAGAACATTTGTGATCTCCCCAACTGCTCCATTTGCGCTGCCTCCTTAGGATACATTACATGGCACTGCATGACTTTAAGACATGGAGTGAAGGATATGACATCATAATCCTATGCAGTAAGGACAGTGCATGTGGAGGCTTGGGGCATTGCTGTGGGTTAGGCCTAGGGCAGCTTCCAAGGTAAATGTTGCTGGGAGGGACAGTCCTTCTTTGGGACATAAAACCCCCTGTCCCTATTTCCTCCTCTGATGTCCCACATTTAAAGGAGCTCAGAATGCTTGCTGGGTACCAGTATATCATGGTATTCTAGAGCCCCAAAACTCACAATAAGTGTAGAAACAGCAGGCATAAAAATGTAATTGTTTAAATGAAATACACTATTCTGCTTCGAAAGACCTAACTTATTTACATAAATAGCTATCAATAGATTAAGATATTTAAAGTGTTAGTAAAGACTGTTTGCCAACTATCTGTTATGTGGAGGTAGCGCCCGATTAGTGTTAAGAAAGCCCTGGCCCTTTAATTCACTATTCTATGATGGCACTGAATGCTGTGACAAGTAGTAATTTTAATAACCGGTAAGCATGTGATTATATTAAATACCAGGAATGGATCATTAGCTCTAGGGAAAGTTATAAAGATATACAGATAACAAGGTCACCTCCTTGTTGCTCCAGGCAATAAATATCAGGTAGACACCTTGATAAGCATGTCACAGAAACCAACTTGTTATAATTTTCACTGCATCTCCAGTGGAAAAAAAAAAAGCCAGCTGTAAAGAGAGATTATCATTAACTCATATCTTAGCAAAAGCAAGTCTCCTGATAGAAGGCCTCGTGATCTACCTGATCTGTTAAGACTTTTACTACTATTTGCTGAATGAAAACGTAATCGTTCCGTAAAGGATCTGTAATAGGGAGATGAGGAAGCATGTAGTAAAAATAAATCCTTAAACTCCTCTCAATGCGTAACCAACCGATTATGATGGCCGGTGGTTCATTACAGACCATACAAGTTTCTTAAATGTTCTAAAGCCTGCCACTTTTTTAAATACAGAAACGATTGGATGCTCTACTGGCAGTATTTAGCTATACCAAACCAAAACCAAATCACAAACTGTAATAATAGTAGGTAATACAAATAAAAAGGCAAAACCATTGCATGTTTGACAATCGTTGGAGATCAATGGTGGCAAAACCAAATAAGCCTATGATTTGTACCCTCAGTTGTCCATGGAACATTTAACAGTCGCTCTATCCTACTTCTACTTCACAGCTGTTGTCCTACAAACACAAGACTCTTGTGATTCTTTTCTTCCATTGTTAATACTTTAGAATAATAGTTAAAATAATAGTTTGAGAACGTTTGGAAACTTTTTAAGACGAAGAGCACATCACAATGCGTGTGTCATCTCACAATTCCTTACATTATGATCTCACCCAGTCAAATTCCAATCGAATCTTTGATCAAAACCTTACATTTTCCTTTTCCAATGAAAAGTCAATTAACAGAGCTTTAAATAATCATGTGATATCACGCCTTTAATTACATCACATTATTAAGTCTCAGTAACATCAAGCATCAAGACTGCATTCCTTGGGAACCCATGGCAGCTAATCTTTTAAATGGAGAGAATTCTAAACAAATCATATTTTTTCTTTCCCATTCCTCGTTGCTGAACCACTAAAGACTATGTTGACTGTGTCTATTTTCACAAACCGCAAAAACATCTCTGAGAGTAAATTCTAAAGAGGACTTCCTCAATTACCAGGTTTCTTTTGTAACAGTAATATAATAAACAGAGCGGGGGTTAGTCAGTTTCTTCGACTCATACCATTGCATTTGATATGCGAGGAGAAGTAGAACGTAGAGTGTTGGCCCAAAGTTTAATCCAACTCCAGTAAAGAGCCAATCCACTGTCTAATTAAAATGCATATGTGTAACTGGCATCATTTTGAGCCCAAAGACAATGGCAGCCACTTGGTTTATAATTTCCA
This sequence comes from Spea bombifrons, assembly GCF_027358695.1. NCBI lineage: Eukaryota > Metazoa > Chordata > Amphibia > Anura > Pelobatidae > Spea > Spea bombifrons. The sequence goes on along the minus strand of NC_071089.1, from coordinate 17,797,481 downwards.
ACAGCCCACCTTATATTTTAGGATGATGAATATAGTCAGTACTCCTGTTTAGTAGTTTTTTTCTGGTCCTTGGCAGTGTCTTTGCCCGTTTGTCTTAAGAAAAAGCTAATAAAGCTCCGTCAACCTGTTACAGCCATACATTCATTCTAACCTCCCCAACACAATAATGGCAACACAGGGGTGGGAGTTGAATTCTTTTTGTTATCATGTGTGATTATTGGGTTATTTTCATTGTCTTAAATCTGTTCCTACATTAGACTCGACATAATCGTTTAACATTCTTCCATCTGACGTTGCTGAGTTTATGATTATCTATATGAGTTAAAGTTGAGGGCAGCAGATTGATTTCCTAGTACATTTGACATCAGTCATCCTGATATGAAAAGGGAGCAACCTCAGAAGTAATGAGTGACATACGCTCTGTGTTTGTCTTACACATTCATTTCTGGCTTGTTAAGAGTTTGTTCAACAATCGTTATTACATCTGTCGCTAGAAACGGTACGGAAACTGCGTCTTATCTTTCTTAGAAACAAACCCGGTCGGTTTCATGGTCAATATAGTTCAAGGGGATTCATACCAATTACTAGTAAAGTTTACATTTGGACAATAAAAAGATGAACAATTGGTGTTTTGTATTATATATTATATATACATACATACATACACACAAACATGCATATACACATATATATGCACAATAACAAACATGTATCTTGCAAACAGTTCTGAAACCTGTCACCTTATGTTTTGTAACTCAAAAGACATTTTTGTTCTACAGCATTTTTGAGACTACACTCTATAAACCTTGGGCACTTGGCTGTCAAGACTTTTTTATTGTACGGTATTTTCCAGTTGGGGGAAAAAATATAAGGGTTACTTAAATCTGAATGAGCGTCCTCCTCAGCACAGTTAATCCAAAACATCTTAGGTGGGAGAATATGCAAAGAACCAGGAGTACTTATAGAGTAGTACTCACATTCAATGTGACCTGCAAAGGCAAACAGTATACTTGGCGAGAATAAACCTAAAGGGATTCCATGCATTCCAATTAAAACTTTCTTGCCATGTGTAAGGAAGAACTTGTCAGCATTAATGCCACGGTTCCCCGTTGGACGTGCTGTAGCCAGAACTCCATCTGGACATCAAGGAAGCTCAAAAATGAAACCCAAAGGGTCCTTTAATAGGCTGCGGGAACTAAAAAAAAGTGTGCCATAGTATGCAAACTATACTTGAAAATAGTTTACAGAGAGTTTTCATTCAAAAAGTTCAAGTAGGGCTTCAGTATGAGGGTCTGTATTTTTCTTTAAACCTAGGGCAGAGGTGTCCAACCTGCGGCCCTCCAGCTGCTGCAGGACTACATCTCCCATAATGCTCTTTCAGCTAAGGGGCTGGCTGAGGAGTATGGGAGATGTAGTCCTGCAGCAGCTGAAGGGCCGCAGGTTGGACACCCTTGACCTAAGGGAAAGTTTAACGTAAACAGAAAAATATCACACCTTAGTGAGTTTCTATTTTACGTGTCACACTAATCTAAAATTAGCTTTAACGTACAGATCAGAATCAGCCCGATGTCAGAAGATAACACGCTTCATGATAACGTCAAGAATCACAAGGAATCCTTCTCTAGATTTTATATATGTTGTTTAGATTTTCCATTAAACGATTCATGAAGGACTGTGCAAAGTCAGTATAAAAAGTTACTCTTTATTCAGAATAATTGTTGTGTGATCAGGGGTACAACGTTATCTTTGGTGGACATCATGTCCATAAGAAACATATCGCATTATTTAATGGCCCTTTGTTCTATAACATGGTGGATTCCATATAAAAGACAATGGCTTTTGTTGTCAGCATAATGACTAGTGTAAAGCCAGTAAATCACAATGGCCAACGGAAAGCTTTAAGATCATCAAGCAGGTTCTACTGGATTGCAGTTCACATGTTTCCAGTAAGTATCTCGGGTAACAGTTACCAGAGACAAACACTTCTAGACATCCCCAAACAGGCTCCAACATCAGTCCTTTAGAGATTTTATATATACTAAAACATTCGGAAACAGCCTTGATCAGTACATCAAAATTATAGTGTACTGTGTTGCAGTAGTAAACAGTTGCTACTAACACTCCCAAATTTACGGTGGTAGTCCCAAAAACTAGACTTTAGTTCCGGCGAGAGTCCTGATTCTAAGGACTGCTGGCACGCATGCATACATAATGCCAAAATCAGGCACTGCCAGACCCGGACTGCACATTTGGCACACAAGCAAATGCAGGAGCGTTCTGCTACCAAAACCATGCTATACACTCCCTATATGCTGATCTGGTTCCACACTGTGCGGCCACCAGCATAAAAACGCAACGTGTGGCCTCTCAAATACAGCCATTGGAGGCACTTATGTGGCACCCATCAGCCTTCGAGTGCCAGGACTGCTTGGTCAACCTCAGAGTTGGGCGTCCCAGCAAAAGGACCCTTCCCACGAAAGACAGACATATAGAACTAACAGATAATGAACACTGAAATACTCTGAAAAGCTCTGCTCCCTTTACACTGATAACACACTAGCCTGTTGAGTAGACTTGCGTGTCACTGTACCTCAAGACGGTGAGTGTGAGTGCATGAAGTCCAGCTGCTGGTGAGTCCTATTTGTATAGCAATCTATACATCTGTTAAACGCAGCTTTGTGTTAATGTAGGAGAGGGAACTCACTAAAATACTTCTAACGCTGCAGCTTTAAACATTAATATTCCCATAAACGGAAACATGCAAACGTAGCATGTCGATATTTTCTCATTTACAACACTGATCTCCAGTGAAGATAGCCTTGGTGTCTTAACTTTTATAGGCTTTAAAGACTTAGCCATAAAAATGGTAACGTTGGCAACGGCCATTAGTTAAATGCGTGCCACTACTTTAAGTCAGGCTTTGGCCTAGAATATGGAGCGTAGATCTGCCGGGCATTAAAGCCACAACATTTTTAATCTCCCATTTAATTCCTTCCTTAAATTGTTTGCTTTATATGATTTTAATTAGCAAAATTATAAAACTGTAGTTAGATTATTTCCCTGAAGACTCGTATTTTTTTTTTTACTCGAGACCTAGATATAATGAATATGATGGCTAATTGTTACAAAACCAAAGAAAACACCTGCTGACACTGTCAATTCATTTAATAATTAGTATAAGATTCAAAAAGTTTAGTATAAGTTTTATGTAACTTTATAGAATATCTGGAAAGAAACACAAGCCGTCTTTAAAGAATATATCTCACAGCCCCCGGTCTTTAAAGAATATATCTCGCAACCCCATCTGGTATCCAGGGGGTTTCTATGAGCACTTCATTATTTAATACCTAAACCAGAAAAATACAGGAACCCCAAAAAATTAATTATAGAAGAAATCAGTACCATGTTATGAGATTCACAAAGAAAGACTTTTCACTTGTGTATATTGCAAGTCCTAAAAGTGGAGCAGTCTCCATAGCAACCATAGCAAGAAGGGTTCCACTTTTGAAACTTTTATACGCGACTCCTTTTGTTTCTAAACATTAAGCTGCTGCCAGATCTAGCCGTAAATGTAATAATAAAAGTTTCCGAATACAAGTGCTACGGGGGCCAGAGGGAAAGCAAAGCCTTGGTGTGCTGTTGCGTGTTCATACCCCTACGAACACACAAAGGGTTAAAAGCAGCCGGGGCCCCGCGTACCTGGATCGTCTTTGACAGCCCGTTTCTTGTGGACAGCCCGTTTTTGCCGTGGTTCGCATGCACCGTGTGGTTGCCATTGCAGTATGCGTGCTTGGGATCGGCCATCGGGGCCAGAGAGTTGGCTGCAGTCATGAAGCAGGGGCAGATAGAGAGTAAAGCACCCAGAGCTACCAGGTATCTAACCAGTATGTCAGGATCAGCCAGGGGAATAGGGTGGGGCGACCCGGAGGAGGTGGACTAGCCCTTCCTTATCCCAGATCTCATGCCTTGCCTAAAACGATCACCTTTGCACACCTTGAGGTCCCCGGGCATGCGGAAGGCAGATTGCCTGGCAACGGACTAACTCCATCAACAACTGAGTCACCAGCCGTCTGCTCGGCGCGGGGGGTTTGCTGGAAGGTAAACGGACACGGGGATTCCCTGGGCCGGCTGTAACCCCAGCACTGTACCCGGGGGCGGCCATGCTCGCTCCTGCCTGATTACACCTTGCAGAGCTCTACATAGAAAAGGTTTACTCGCAGAGTGAGGCAGGTGCTTAACCGTGTGATTGATGCACATATTACAGATGGCGGTAGCTCTCCGGTCTCTCCTATAATACATACTGATAGATGGTAACGAGCACCACACGTACTACAAGTAATGTCACAATCACACTCACTTCCTGGTTGCTGATATTGCAACACCATGGAACACGTCTGCCTGACACACACTCTCTCTTTCTCCCCTGCTTCTCTCTCCCTCTCCTCTTTTTGTCCCTCTCTTTATTTCTTTCTCCTTCTGTTTTGCAGTCTTGGTGAAGCCCCCCCCAAAGTTCCTCAACCTACCAACCCCACTCAACAGACTAATTCTTAAAATAAAATAAATTAAAAAGCGCAATCTTAAAACCTCCGCCCAATCTCCCTTATCCTGAGATCTGCCCCTGCTGAGATGGCAGAATAAGAATTTACTATGAATAGAATGTAAATCTCTAATGTGTATTTTAGGGAAGTTTACTTATTTTACACTCTTACCAGGGTTGTATGCCCAGAGTTGGGGACGTGGCTTTCAGCAGGTTGTGGAGAGAATCTCACCCATAGTGCATGGGAAGCAATTCTTCACCAGAGACTCTGGGTTAAACCAGAGCTTTACATATTGCCAGGCAGCATTTATTCATATGCATAATTCATAGACGTCAGATGACAACTCTCAACCAATTCCTATACCTCAGAATTTCCCAAGGTAGGCTCCGAGGTCTCCCTCGTCAGTGGCTTCAGATGGGGTAAAGCAAGCCAAAGAAGACATTTAATGGGGAAAACAGGGTGGGGATCAGGGGAATATGGGTAGAACATGGGCAAATGGTGTGCATGGTCACATGCTGGTCTCCTGCCTGGACCAAGAAGGAACAGACCAGGGGGAGAAGTCCTTCAGAGACTCCATGTTTAACTGGGAGAGTTCTCAGCAGAGCCATTCTGGCAATGACGAGGTGGCCCGCTGGCTATGCGTGGCCACATGCTATGCTTTTATACTCATGTATATACAATATTTATTTCCTCTGCTACTAGTGCGTGTTTCTTACATAGAAAGTGACGACAGATGCAAACCATTAGGCCCAGCTAGTCTGCCCTAGCATTAAAATAAGGAGGGTATTTCCATACTGGTTCTTTTAGTCCAAATTTGGTAGCTGTCAGCCTATTTTAGACAAATAATTGGTGAAGTAGCGGAACCTATGTGTGTTCTAAACGGGACAATGGTCATATAAAACAACATTGATTCCGGTATTTGTACTTATGCACTGTGGATTCATTACTAGTTTTAGCATGATTTGCACGTCTTGTAGGAAAATTTAGCCAGGGTAAAAGTTACATATACTCTTTCATTGTGAAGAATAATTTATGCTAAGTTCTGGTGTCAATGAGATCATTTAATACGCTTCAAACTATATGTAAATATTTTTGAATAAAAAACTAATGTTTTAAAGTTGGAGTTACAGTGGCTGCCGTAAATATCACATGCTTTATTATTTTATTACAATTTTTATGGGAGGTGTATATAGCCTGCATTCCATTCTAGCAGCAGGTAGGTAGTAAGTCAATTATCTCCAAAAAGGTGTCCCTTTCAAAGAACAAGATGTTGCACAAAAAAGATCATCCTTATTTTATGGCTTTAGTTAGTAGAAAGCAGCGTACTCAGAGTTCAAAGTAAACTTGGATTTATGTGAAAATGGCAAACACATTTACAGATCAGCTAATAACTCTGACCTTTAAAATAATTCATAATACATAATTCACAGAGTTGGTTGAAAATTAACAAAATTACAATTTTTTTTTTTTTGAATTTATAAGCCGATTTTCTGAGTACCCGTCAGAGTTTTGCAGTAAAGCTTGGATCTTTATAACCAAAAAAATGGTGTAACTCGGCAATAACTTCCCCAGAATCATGCACCCGTTCCAGTGACCAATGCCTCACAGAAGGATAGTATATGAAATGCTTTAATGTTATTTAACGTATACCAACTGAAATTTGCACTCACATTTTCAGGGCTGACCCCCTCTCTCACAACCAGGGACAAATCACCCTATTCAGTGATCAGGGTATCTGATGTGCCACTGCTCCATGGGTCTCTATAAGGGACTGTGTAGCCGGCAGAGCCTCCATACTCAGCTCCGTGCGCCCTTACAATGTGGATGTGGCCGTGTAGGTAGCCAGCTGGAGCGCAGCAACCAGCCAAAATACACCAAAATGAATGCATTTTAATATTTTGTAAAAATGTCTGATTTAATGCTTTTTAAATTACTTTGTAATCTGTAATAAAAATAAATAACTTTCCTTTAGGAAAAGCTGCAGCTCCAGATCTGCAGCCTTAATATGGGATATGGCAATCTGTTTTGTATATGGTATATAATATATCTCAAAACTCATATACATGATAATTCAATTTAGTTTTGTGCCGTTTCACAGTTGTTGGCTAACCACATTGATATATATATATAAATATTTTAGTAACCTCAAGGTGATCACCAACAGCATTTATATCCAAATTAATGACTGATTCTCAGTTATTATTCCAATTATAATAACAATGATATATTGTTTTCTTTACCTGTGTCAATTTGTATTCTTGATGACATCCGTTGCCTGGATGCCAAAACTAACTTCGTTTCTAAGAACATTTCAGTACAAACATGACATACATTAGAAGGAGGCATCAATGATGTCTCATGTTTTTAGTATGTTGGGCACTTGGTAACACACATAGTTATATAAACAGATTAAATGTTTTTTTTTTTAGATATATGTATATATAAATATATTTAACTCTCTTGTAGGCCAAAACATTAGCTGGCTGGTGGTGAGTATAGAGCACATTGAGCTTCTACTGAATACCGAAGCACTGGTCAGGGCATTGAAAAAATAATCAATACTGAGCCACTTGCTGTGATATATCTAGGTACCGGTCAGCATATCAATCCATTTGCTGATACCAATTAACTGGATAGGCCATTGAGTAAATTAATACCAATCCACACAGAAAAAAATTCCATTCTTTTATTAGCTATTTTATAGCAATGTATTTATGGGAAGCAGAAGTCTGGGGGATGGGATAAAAAGGGGTGCTTAAGTCTCCATCATCACACTATTTCACTGCTTGACCACATCCAGTCTAATCAGAAAGTTATTCTTCTTCCTCCTCTGGCTCTGGATTCTTCAGCTGATCTTTGCAGAATTCCTGCAAAACAAAGAAAAAAATGGTCAGCCATGTACAAAAAGAAGTCAGACAGATATGTGGCGTGAAGATCTGAGGGTACGACGGAGCTCATTCTATATTATAGAAACATGGAGGAAATCCTCTTCTGTTGTCTATTGATTATTTACCTGATATTCTAGCTCCTTCTCATTCGGTTCTCTGTGTTTCACTGCTAACACAGTCTCGGCTTCAGCCCCATCTTCGATCGTAACCCTCTTCTTACGAAGGCGTAATCTTGAAAGAGGATGAAGCATAGCTTTTAAGGCATGGTTAACAGTAAAGAAAGGCTTTGACTGGAAGGTATCGTGAAGGCATCTTACCTGAAGTCCAGCTCATTGTAGTAGATGCCATCACCCTCCCGGAAGTTTAAAATATAATTGGTTTGAAATCCCTCCATGCCCTTGTGTTCCACCTTCCAGCTGTACTGTCCTGCTAAATCATACTCATATCTGCATAAAGCAGGAAAGGAAAGTTAAGATTTCCTGAAAACCTAAAAAATAGTGCGTTTGGGGAAAGTGCATATATAGTGGACAGCTGACCAGAGCAAGGGAGTAAACAACAATTTTTAACGGAGTATGGACAATGTTTAGAAACTATCCCAACCTCCCCATTTTGCTGCAGAATATTTCAGGAGAAAGAGTTGTTAATTAATCTACAGCTTTTACCACTCACTTCTCATCTGGAGTGTAATCCAGACCCTCATCTTGATCCCTTTTTCGCTTTTGCATGGTCTTTTCACGAGGAAGGAAGTGGCCTACAACCTGTTTGCCCTCTTTGTCTGTCATACTCCTGAAAGGGTCAAAACAGAAGGCACAAAAAACATATTTTAAGAAAAAATGGTTACAAGAAGGGATCTAACAGGACTTGGTGCCATATTTGTGTTATTTTACAGCTTAAATACCGACAAAATCTTGGAGTAACAGTCAGCTATAGGAATCCTTCGGTTAATTTGAAAAATACATGCCATCCAGCAGCACTTTATATATGGAAACCCACCAAGTCTATAAACGTTACCTTATAATTGCTTGGGACATCATTTGTGTTAACATAGATTTGTTCCCATTCTCTACAGGTGGTTTTGGGTCAAACATGACATGGGCACATGGATTGATCCAATTCTGCAGAAGAGGAGAACATATATTTTGAGGGACAATTCTGGTCCATCCACCAAGTCAAAATGTATATAGATGGGCCAAATGAGTTACAAGTATGTAGAACATGCCTTGAAGTCTGGGAACACAGGCAGTACTTCTACCGGGGTGACACCAGGCTTTCGGTAGTGCCTGGTAATCTGGAAAGGAAAAAAAGGACATAAATAGAGTTAAAACATAACACACTCCTCTATCTCATTCATCCATACCCTGCAACTCACTCCCGGCAACATGCCCCCAATCCTATTGCAAAACCGCTCCATGGCACCTCGCTGACCGAATTCTGCACATTGCTTCCATACCACCGGTGTACTCACAGTTTTCTTGGAGTCTTCAAAAGTCTTTTCAATGGCAGCAATCCGACTTTCTCTGTCCTTGTAAAGACCCTTTTCTGGGATCTGCAGCTCCAGAGGAAGACCAAACCTGCCAAGATTACAGGAGAAGTTTACTGGGATTGGTTATAATTCATAATGAAGGTGAAGCTACAAACCCCTACTTTAGTGAATATACCACATTGAGGAGAATGTCTCATAGACTATTATTTCTGAAAACATAGAACACTGTTGACCCTTAAATACACTATAGAAGAGGCATCCCGCTGTGGTTAAGGAGCATTGTATTACTGCAGTTAATTTGGTAATTGTCCTAAATCCCATATATTAATATGCATAATAAATTTAAGTATTTGCGTGTGGATTAAAACAACCAATAAGCATGTTTTAGAAATCCCTCATCTATGTATGCCTGCGAGTGTTAGCCTTTTTAAGTGTTGGCCAAAGATTTGGTAGATTATACCTCTTCATGCCAACTTCCAGCTATGTGCTAGGGCTTTGGCAGCCCAAGGAGGGGGCAGTAAGCAGAAAGTGGTGAAGTTATGTGTAAGAAGTAATCAGTTATGCAGGTTTTGCAAGTATAATAATTTAATCAGAGCTAAAAGAAAACTCTTAATGTTTGTATGGAGGACAAATTTAATAAAAGTGAAACATTTTTACTTTAAAATGCACCACACAAAATGATGGGTATAAATCATCTTAAAGGTTTTGCGTATCACAATTGTATTTAAACATGCATGGGGTAAGTATATGGCTCTCCTGAAACTACAACCAAGGACTGATTAAGGTCTGAGTCTCTACATGAGGACAAATCAGCAGACTAGCTGGGCTGAAATGTTCTTATTTGCCATCACATTTTATGTTTCTATTTTGTGATAAATGGAGGGCTTGAATAGATGCTTATATCTTATACAGAGGATATATAAACGGCATAAAAAGTGTCTGTTGTACATGTGTAAATAAAATTCATAATGTTTCTTAATCCTCACTCCTTTTACATATAGATAACAATAGGTTACAAAGAGGCATACAACGTTTCAGTAAAGCTGCGCTCTTTAACCACACTTCAAACCAAACAAGCGTCCATCCCAGGTCATTTGAAATGTTGGGAAGAAATGACTAGGGTCCTCATTTTCAATGGTTGGACAAAGAATGGCGCGGGATTTGAGTGTTTCCAGATACAGAGGATCTGTTATTGTGTGGCAAAAGGCCTGTCCGTGTCTTGCGATATGGAGGGCCTATGGGTGGCCATGTTATGTTCATGGGCAACATAATGGATAATTTAGTGGTTAGCAGTTTAGTGTCAAGTTTGAGCTGCTATCTCCCTTTTCATTTAACTCAATGTCATGATATATATATATATGATATGCTTCTTAATACCTCCCTACATTACATATAGATTTCAATAAGTCACCAAGTTGCAAAAAACATCTCACTGTTTAACTGCCCTTCAAACCAAAGATTTAAAACACAAGTTTCCTTCTCGTGCCATTTAAAATGTTTGGGAAAATGTACTTACATCCTAATTTTCATTAAGGATATGGAGTACGAGTGTTTAACCGGCCTTGCGATACAGAAGTCCTGTCTGTGCCTTGTTTCCTACCTGTGGCCATGCTGCGTATATGTGACACATAACGGATGAGCTGGTTTAGGGTTTAGCAGTTTTGTGGCAGTTGGAGGTGACTCTCACTTTTACTTAAGCTCTGGTGCTGCATAACCAGCCAGTGGGATTTAAATAGTTTTTTTTGTCATGCATTTTATGTGAATTGAAAAATTTAGCTAAACTCCTAAAAAGCTATATTTTATCCTCTAGAAATGTTTTTAATCATAAAAAAAAAACTTGCAGCGTGAAAAAAAATGTGCTAATCTTTTTAAAAATGTGCTCAAGCCAACCCCAAAGCTGCCCCTTTAAATTTGATCATTGCTTAAACTGGATCTTGATGACGTTTATGAACTTTAAATATTAAAGAAAAATACCCCGGCGAACATCATACTTTTTAATTTTAGTAAATACATTTTACAAGATTGTAACTTTCCCTTTAAGATTGAGGGCCTAGTAACCGTGTGAATTACTTTGTTCAGTTACACTTTATTGGCAAACTTGGAGCCCTCCCTGGTGGGCAGGTCCATTGACATCAATAGATGGGCCATCTGATGGGAGTGGGTGGGGCTGATAACATTGCCCACCAGGACTAGCCCCAAACGCATTTAAAAAATAAGAGATAGGAAGGAAAATGGTTGGCGATGGGGGGTTCCTAAATGCCACTCCTTTGACCTGGAGATTTCCTGCGGTGACCTGGAGACCCAGAGAAGCAGCTCTTAATCCGGAGTCTCTGGGTGAAATCTGGAGAGTTCCCAGGTATGCTTATAGGACCATATAAATATGAAGTGTTAATCCACAAAAGTTATTCAGTGGGCATTGTTATTGAATTTGTTTTTTTATATGTAATAGGCACTAGGGTAAATTTGCTAATTCCGACACAAAGTTCCTAATCCTAATAATATGGCAGGCCAGCAGGCTTTAACTGCAGTATATGGGATAAGCTAAACCAAATAGAAATGTTTTATTGAAAATCCATGAAAACCCTTGAGTCATTTGGTGCTGTTTAAATGTTCTTACTTTACAGGTATTCAGGTTCATTCACCTCTTCTATTCAGGAAATAGTAAATCATTACATAGCATGCAGAGCTGGCTACTGAGTTGGTATCTATTACAGAGTAGCTAGGGCAGGTAGCGATAACCCTGTTACACATGCACTGTTTCTGTACCTGTCACCCATGCAGGAGATGTTGTCACATGAGGAACAAAATGAGGAGTGGCAATAGTTGTAACTTGAAACAAAAGTCTTTGTCCGCCATTATTCACACAGCGGTGACCTTGCTTTATTACATTACGAGGATCTCGAAAGCAGAACTGCTGATTTTGACATGTAAATGAATATACTGCTGCCCAGATCAACTATATAATGCATATTATGGGAGATGCGTATACAGTATGTATATCTAATTGCAACTATATATAGCTTATACTGTTTATCCTCCTTATTAACACATCATTCAATTTAGTTGACTGGATCATTAGATTTAGTTGACTGGACCAAGATCATTTCACTTTAATACAGACTTTGTAGTCGTGATTATTATTATTATAGTCACGAAACATGGCTAAATCAGTATATGCAACAAAATCAAATTCTGTATTAATTTTACCAAAACTACATTAATTTTACCATATGCTTATAAAGGAGACTACTATAATATATGCTAATGTTATCATAAAAAATAAAAACCACTTAAATATATGTTGGACAATTACTGACCTCTTGTGGTTCATTTCCAGTATGCCACATAGTTGCGTCAATTACGATATTTTGACTTTAGATCACTTTATTGCCAAGGGTGGATTAAAAATGGGGCAATTGCCCCATGCCCCCTGGTGTCAAGGGGCCCCCATTTGCTGCTTGCATGCTGAAGTGCAACCTAGGGTAACAGCTAAAGGTTTAAAGGAGTTATTGGAACTGATTAATATCTCTATTCATAAGTCTATTGTACGCAAAACATTGAACAGGCAGAGTCCCTGGCAGGACACCACACCCCTGGCTGCTCTCCAAAAAACTATCTATAGTTTGCCAAAGAACAAGTTGACACTCCTCAACTCTCCTGGGAAAATGTTTTGTATACTGATAAAACTAAGGTTAAATTGTCTGGGAAGAACACGAAGCACTATGTATGGCGTAAAAAGGGCACCACATGCCAACATGAAAACATCATCCCAACGGTAAAGTACAATGTAGGGAGCATCATGATTTAGGGCTGCTTTGCTGCCTCTGAGCTTGGGCAGCTTTCCATCATCAAGGGGACAATGAAATCCCAAGTTTATCAAAAAAATGGTCCAATTATAGCCCAGAACTTGGAGATGCAGTGGAATGACCTCAAGAGAACCGTTCACACCAGGCATCCTAATATGGCTAAGGTGAAGCAGTTTTGTAACAAAGAATCTTCTAAAATTCCTCCTGAATGTTGCACAGGTCTGATTTCGTTTTTTGGTCCATTCAAATTTCGTTTCCTGCCATTTCAGTTAAGACAAAATTCAGAGGTTTTTTTCATTGGAAAAGAAATTTGTCACTCACCTCGCTCACGCTCTCACACTCTCTCATGCTCTCTCACTATATTTTTCTCACATTCTCATTCACACTCTCTCACAATGTCTCCCTACCTTCTCTGCCAACTGCTTCTGCCTCCCTGTCTTCTTTTCACTCAGCTCCGCTTCTTCTCTTGCCTCTTCTTGTTCTACTGTCTTTTCTTACCTGCTTCTCCCCAGTTTAAGCTGGATTAACCAGGTCTCCTGGAGCACTTCTGCAAAACGGCAGATCCTCCAGCCACACACTTTCTGCCAATTGGAAAAATGGGCAAGTTTTCATGGCTTCACCTTTTCGTGAAAGTACTCAGAGAGGACAGAATAATGATGGATTTAAGGAGAAAGAAGCATTTCTGCACTTCTTTTTCTCTGCAAATCTGTGCATTATTCTGGCCTCTTGGAGTGCTTCCACAAAAGGGCAGAGCCATGAGGGCAGCCTTTTGTGGAAGTGATCCGGGAGGCCTGGTTAACGCCAATGATACTGAAAAGAAGTGGGCAAAGAAAGAAGACAGAAGAACAGAGCTACGTGGAAGGAGACAGAGACACAAAAGTGGAATCTGTGAGTGTTTTGGGGGGGCAGCCATGTTTCTATTGGCCTTTGGGAGGATTAATCCAGAACTGTGCTTTATGATCGGTGAACAAAACCTGTACACAAAAAGTCAACCATCGTTATTATTTATTGGTTTATATGGAGACATGAGCTTCTACAGAATATTAAAACAATTGAGATGTTAGAATAAACTTTTTATTATCATACATTTTACTTGAATGCGCTGAGCTGGATTTATCGCTGTTCTAGAACTCATTGACACCGCAGCCTGGTCACCTCTGAATATCAAGATTAGCATTTAAACTTTACAACGTTGCAAGATATTTTCATTTTAGCTGCAGCAGTCAAAACATTTTTGAGAGAGCAATCAATTCCATTTTGCCTCGAATGGACCTTTGTTGTAGTGAAATATTTGCTTATTTGAGGTGTGAGGTTTATGAGCCATAGCCCCAGGCTGAGCTTTTTAAAATTGCTTCAGCAGTGATATATATTTATACCACCGTCTCGCCAGCAAATAAATATATAGTTCATTTGTCTCTTTTATTTTGTCAGATCCATATCATAAAGCGTTTCATCTTTTGACCATGTTGATGAATTTTAGAAGTGTTGGATTTTCAATCCTATGCTTTTGATATCTAGTCATGGAGAATGTTAATATCTCAAAAAGGTTTATACAATTACGATAAAGAAATACATGTGTTTATTTGTTCTTAATTTAATCAAAATGTTAAAATTTAAATCAATATGCTTGTAGTAGTATTTTGCCAAATATGGAAATGTATAGATAGAAGTTGCTAGGCTTGTGCATGCTATGCATTTCCTACCATCAATCACAACAACATGGTCTGTATTATTAATTACTATGCTACCTTCTCTATATTTGGTTTCTTGTCTTTCATCTTCTTAAAGCACTTAGGGTCCACCTTTTTTGGCTATAGACGTGTGCTCTATTTACTCACTGTGTAGTTGGAGTGTCTCTCTTGAATAATCAAGGTCCAGTGGCCACACAGCCTTCATGGCGGACAAGATGTGGTGATACACTGCAATTTGGGACATTAGGTTTCCCAAAGAGTGTACTATATACATAAACATGCTAGGTTTGGGAGCAGAAGTTCATTATTAAGATACTAGGTGATTACAGCTCCTCATTGGTTTTTGATTTTTTTTTCTTTACTTTGCTCTTCAACGTTTTAGTATGTTTTTTTTTGCCTTGCTACCAAGTAACTTTTCATTAACTTTAAAACGTTCTACTTTAATAATTAACCCACTTTATTGAGGTAGGAACTAAAGGACTGCATTGGGAGGCGGGCGCGGGTGGTTTTGCTGGTGTTGCGGCCAGGAGTGGGCGGTCAGACACTGTACCTGCGGGTCCCTGTAATCCCGCGCAGTCCCGCAAGGCTGCCTTCGCGCTGCTTCCTTACAGTGTCTCTTCTCTTGCTCCGTCCAGGAACAAAGCGGAGTCACATGATGTGACGTCACTTCCCGTGACTCCACTGTGTTCCTGGGCGGAGCAAGAGAAGAGACGCTGTGAGGGAGCAACTCGAGGACAGCCTTGCAGGACTGTGCGGGAAATCTGCAGTTCAGGTAAGGAGGTGAGCGTGATTAGCCACAAATGTGGCGCGAGCGGGCGGGATTGGGCACACATGTTGCGGGAGTGGAACACCCACATTGCGGGAGCGGGCGGGATTGGAAAAAAATCAGCGGGAACGGGATTTTAAAAAAAGTCCCGCGCAGGGCTCTAGTAGGAACCACGGTTTTCACGCTGAACCTTATACATGCCCAAATGAAATTTTCCTATAGACCAAATATACTCTGCTTTAATTCTATTGTGTAAAAATAAGACTTTCATTTCTTTTAGATGTCTCACAAATACCAATATAAATGATCATTTTTTGAAATGCAACCCTAGTCGGTTTTGAAGTAGGTGAATTGAAACCTTGACTCATTTATATGCAATGGTAAATGTATCTTTGTTGTCATAAGCTATTATTTTACAGCGAAAGAACAGCAAAGTCTCCTGTAAAAGAAAACATTATTTCACATAGGATTATGTATTCACCTATTCTAAAATTCAGCAGTATCATAAAATAACTGGAGAGTATTGACATTAACTAGTATTGTCCCCTTGAGCAAGTGGCTTGTAGCAAGGCAAATTGTTTATTACCGTTGTGTGCTACTTAATCTTACGTAAAAGAGTGTAGCATAATCTTCATGGATATACTAGCATTTCCACTGTGTCAGTACCCCTTGCTGCCCCCATCTTTTTATATAGTTACATACCATATGAATTATACATGACATGATTTATGTGGTATGCACACGCACTTATGGAAGTCTATGCATTAAGTTGCTCGCAGAACATGGTTATTGCGACGTATTAATGTATAATAAGTAAGACATGTTTTGTGGATGTTTCTGTAAATTTGAACTTTACAAGATGAGCTAGATTTGCCGATTTGTAAGAACTGTGTATCTGTGGATCTTTAATTATCTTTATTAAAACAGTGGTCCTAGCTTTGGTTATCCTAAACCTAGGAAGATAAAGCTGGTAACACTTATTGCTAGTGAAGTCTATCAAGAAAATGATAACATTATACCAGTAATTGTAAAAATAATAGCATTTTAACCAGGATGCGATCATAAATCCACTAGCCCTTTGAACGGTTATAATGGCTCTTTTTATGTATACCGGTATCTCAGTTGTCTGCTTGCAGCTCTGTCTGCCAGGACGTATATTTATTAACCCAAGGTTTGTAGCTCTGGAGAGCCGCAGGAGTTAAATTGCCAACAGATGTTTCTCAGTGCATGGGAATTATCAGATTGGATACCTTGTGGTGGTCTGTGTCAATCGCTGTAACACATTACACCTCAAAGGCTGTAATATACCATCGTTACTAGGAATAACTGACTCTCCATGTGAAATTCGAAATGCGTTTCACCCTTATACCTGTTAGTACACGTTTTCATTCCGATTCATCTAACCTTGTAAACCCTTTCTGGAATAACTTAATCTTTATTACTTTGACACTACTTTCCTTCATAATTGTGTATATGATGGAATGAATAGTACCCCAGGCACATAGCGCTATATGGCTTCAGCAGACTAATAACTAGATATTGCACCATTCCAGAAGTAGTCACATTTTAACAACTGAAAATTGAGTATAACATGACTGATGGGAGTAAAAGTTAAGGGGATTCCAATTATTTCTTGCTTTTATAGAATCCAGTGTCATTCAGCTAGCTGAAAGAGTAGGATGAATCATTCTAATTATTTTTGCTCTGGGTGCAGTCTCCTTTAATAAGAAGTAGAACACAAGATGAGTGTGAATCTCAGGGAGAAAAGTCACGCTGGGATCAAGTAATGACCATAAAGAGTGACATTGCAGGTAAAATTGGCTGCATTGCAGGGCAAAGAAGTTCAAAGCTGCATGTGTTAGAATCCTTATAGGTTAAATTGATATCTCCTATTCAACATTAATCAAATCTTACATTATCATAAAATATTACATATGAAAGGATGTGACCCAGGATAGAGTCTAGCCATTCAACAGTGATAGGAATGCTTTTTATATATATATATATATATATATATATATATATATATATATATATATGTTTATATTCAGCAAATATATACGATGAGGCTAAAAGCATGTTATTTATGGATCTCCTTCAGACATTTCTACTTGGGATAATGATTGGACGGGGAATCATTCAGGGATTTTGGTTATGGTTGCTCTTCAAACAACACTAAACTGTTTAACACTTAATTTCAAACTGTTTAACACTTCATTTCACCAACTTTAATGTGTGTTATAAAAAGCCATTGAGCTCCTAATGTAAGATCAACAGCATTGGCACTGTATAATGCATTGTTAAACCAGTAAGATGTCATTTCATAAATATCACTTTTACCCTGTATTATACACAGGGGTGGGCTGGCCATTTAGTATTGTACCCCAGGGTAGGGGGCACATTTCTACCAGGTCGGCCCAAAATTGTTCACTAAGGGCTGGCCCATTGTTGACAATTTTGAACCAGTGGTGTTAGTGTGAATGTGTGTACATAGTGTGCCAGTGGGTATGTTGGGGGGGGGGCAAGAGGCTGATGGGGCCTCTTGGCTTTACTTGCCCCTGGGCCAGAAGGTGCCACCCCTCAATTATACTGCAGCACCTTGGCCTTTCTTTCAGGAGAGGTTCATGGGGTCACACTTTCTACTGCAAAGTAAAGCTAGTGAAGGTCTTTGTGATATATGTTTACTTGTCCAGATTTGCAATATCCTGGTCCACATTAGTCTACTTATTCTTATATTGGCACATCATGTCACAACCTGTAGGTCATAAACATGTGATGAACAATCCATGATACCATGAGGGAAACCCAAAAAGAAGCAGAAAAGGCAATTATACATTAACCTGCTCATTGTTCATGCAGCACTCTCTCTCGACAGACAAGCCATGGCTAAGCTTAATAAACATGCTTCTATATAGACTACATATTCCTGTGTGTATGTACTTATACTGCTCTGACACACAAAAGTAATTTTTATGGGAATCACAATTAGCAAAATTTCATGACAGAGATTTATCTCAGCTTTCCATCTTCATGGAGACTTTCTCAATTTCTATCAATTAATAAAAAACTGAAGAAATTCATACATATACTGTAAAAGAAGTCAAGAAAATAGTCATCCAACAATTCCTGATTAAAAAATAAGTTTTATCTATTTTTTTTTTAGAAAATGCCCCATTCTTGGATCAGTACCTCTTTAAACCATGGAAATCTGGACTTATTCTGTTGCAAAATGCTACATTGGAAATACGAGAGGAATATCTCATTGGTTTCCATGGTGATTGTTCTAGATTTATTGCTTTATTGCAAACATTCTTCAGCCCCACTGTATTAAGAACCATATACCGGTAAGTTTCTAAATAAGATAAATCTGTAGGAAGGTGTTTGATGAGCAGTAGTTTTTAGAATCTATATTTCACACATGTATGCACACAATGTTAGCTAGGTTTCCCTCAGTCTTAGACGCTTTAGGGACAAGTCAAACTTTGTCTCTAAAAGTAATTATTTGAGTTTGAGAAAATTTCAATTAACAGTCCAGCTTTAGCCATCTCCTTTAATCATGAGATTGTGTTTGCTGGCAATTAAATCAATAAATGTAATCAAAAGAAGATTTAATTCTTTATTACAGGGAAAACTAATAAGATAGAGTGGTTTGAATTTATTTCTAGGTGGAAGAACTGATGTTTGAAAAAAATCCAATGTGAGTGGGAGCGTAGGCAATGAAGTACTCCTTGGATGTTATATTTTCAATGCTGTTCTTCCATCTGTCATGAAAAAAAAGAATGCAATTAAAATATTAAAAAGCATAACAACAACTGTGCTATATAATACAAACATAATAATGATAACTGCAAAAGTTAATATATATCTAAATATTTAAGCTGTGTGATGTGATTAAATCATTATTAAAATAATAGCATTATGAGCCTGTTATATGGCCCTTTAAACAGTAAGGTAAGAACGGTGAATGTAAAATAACCATATGCAAGAGCAGAACACATTTTTAGTGCAACAACTGCCATATTTTTCAATGTATTAATTATAGGCACAATTCAATTTAATGGTAATACAGGAATAATAAATAAAACATCCTTACATCTAGAGTCCTTATTATAAAATGGAATTTAACAAATTGCTAAATATAGCATCAGCCATCATGGCCTAAAGTTCTGTGCGACTGTTGGCACATATCTCCCCACAAAGCACTTCCTCCCTCACAACTGCCTCTCCTGCCGGTGTGGCGTGACAGGATATGATGTCATATCCCGGTGCCCAGGCGGCATATAAGGAGGTGTCAGGGTTCCACCTTGCAAGCCTGTGTTTATCTGATGTCATGATGGCCAACTGTCAGAACAGAAGAACCACATGCTAATGACCTTATCACCCGGTTTCATGGGCATTGACCTTTCCCCTTAAATTCCTACTCAGCCTCGCAGTCTAGGCCTTTGCCTTCCAGTGCATAAAGTCTACTCCTGTTGCTCTGTGTTTTGGTCCTGTGAGTTTGTTTTTCTGGAACTCCAGAAGTGAGAAACTAAGAAGAGAGAAAACTTGCAAACAAAATATGAATTACAAACTTTTATTGAGAATGTACCTTTGCTTCCTTTTTACTCTACGCAGCCGGTCATGTTTTTAGGAAATATAAATTTTATTTACTGTCTCTTAACTCTCCCGTGCTTTTAAATCTGCCAAAAGCAGTATGTCATTTTAGAGAAAACAATACAATTTTATCACCTCCAAGATTTTAGCCCAGATATTTTATCAAATCCAAAGAAGCTGACTGCTGCTGTACTATCAAACTGAACAGGTGGCACAATACTCTGTCCCCGAGTCCAGAAGAGTTTGGCAGGATGTATGTTGCCACTTTCTAGCCAACTCTCTAGCCTGGCAGGTAGCGCATGAATGTTTGCCTATAGGCATTCTTACATATATTATTATTCTTATTAATATTATTATTATTATCACCATAATAATTGATTTTCTTGTGGCATGCAAAGCACATATAACACAAATACTATGTTGTGTTTGTGTGCTGTGATATGGCTGATCATTTTAGTGCCATCAAAAGTATGTGAAAGAATTCCATTTGAAAGTTGCTTTCTGTGAGTTTTCTGACCTTAATGTATCACAATGTGCAGTCAGCTTTTTCTGTTTCTCATTTCAAAGCAAGTGCGCTTTGGGACTAGCAGTAAAATAGATTAGCTCCTTGAAGTCTAACTTTTGCATTCCTCAAAGATTCAGCAGTTAATCCCGACTCTGTAGCTGTATATACTGAACTGGTGCATCAGCAATCTCCAATAGATTTGTCTTTGCTCTGAGTTGATAGCAGCAGGTTAGTGCTGAGGACTGATACAGTGAAGTGTTGCTTATGGCTCTAAACTTGTCAGTATAAATTGATTACATCATGTCAGGCAGAGTTGAACAATCTTAATCGTGTATTTAAGGATATAGGAGTTTCGATGCATTCAATTAAAAAGAAATATTTTTAATTCCGTTTAAACATATTTGTACCCTCACTGTCATACATCGGCTTGATTGCTACTATGCAGGTTAGAAATTATCACCTCATCATCATTAATTTTTAAATATCATTAAATAAAAGCTTAAGACAAAACCCTATTATTTCTCAACCTACATCTGCATATGTACCAACCCTAGTCCATAGTGCCCATGTTTGTCTGCAATGCTATTTGACCACAAACATTTATAATCTGACAGAGAGGTGGAAGCACAAGGGCTCAAAAAAAAAGGTTGAGCAACAGACACTATCAGGAACAGTCCAAATGGTCAATCAATAGAAGACGAGAATATCAAACAGAGGTCAAAGTCAATGTCAAAGAGACAATATGAATGTTATCAGCTTCCCATGTGGTCAATATTTTTAAGATCTGCTATTCTTACATTGACATCCCTCCATCACCAAAAATTGGCTGTAGCGTTCCAATACACAAGGAAATACAAATAAACAGACGTATGCAGGTAGATCCTTTTAACATGAAATATGTGTCCAGGATAGACATGTTCTCATAAAGTGACATATAAATCAGGGATCTATGTGTTCTCAGTGACCTCCAAGTTTACACATTGCTGGAAAAGTAGTTTTTTCCCAAAAGATGCTTCAGGTTGGCTAGAAAACAGACATTCTGATTATTATTTATTCCCACTTAAGCACAGTATTCCATTTCCATGTATCAAGAACTGATGTGCCATCTCATAAGTTAGAAAGGGGACCAGTAATAATGTGTGTAATTGATTGGCAGAAAATTTTGACTGACCATAACACATGTTAACCCCTTAATGACAAAGCCCGTACATGTACGGGCTCAAAATGCATTGTTTTCAATGGGTTTAGCAACCGCCCATTTTCCTTAAGGGGTTAATAAATGTTTGGATGTTTGGACTTACCGGCATTTAAAAGGATACTTTTATAAGCTCTTTTCACCTGAACAGTCAAAACACCGAATTTAAAATACATTACCAAATAGCTTTCTGATGGCAGCAGAATGGCTCCTTACTAAATTGTTCTACAATTTTTCTTACAATTCACCAGTTGACCACAGTTAGACACATTAAGAAACACATTAAATACGTTTTACGTATTTATCCCTTTATCCCAAGCATTCTTGACCTTGGCTAGTACAGAATTATGCAATTTTCATTAAATTACTTCTGCCAAATCGGAGCCTACATAATTGTGGTTATTCTTAGTTTCCCAATTCAGCACACATTAACAGTAAAGATGTTCTGATTCTGTGTGCATATCCTATGATTAGCTAGCTTGGATTTGGGTTATAATAGGCCCAATCATTGAAGGAGGTCACCAAACAGATTTAAAATATTTTGTTTTGTTTGGCAACAGTGCCCTCTTTAAAAGCTAAGAATCTAATTCCAATCTCAACATAAGGAGAATTAATGTGAACAGATGGTGTGACTGTATATTCTGCTCAGTATTTCATACTAGAAGACTTCTGAGTAAACCAAATTTATAAGAAGTTGTCAGAAAGAAGTTGGAATTTATAACATTTAATTGTAGCAGGGAATTGGAAGAAACTATAACAGTTCTATGAAACTCATAGCTTGAAGTTCCTCGTTAATAAAATATTACATTCATTACATATGGGATGAGTGACAAAATTGCATGATTTTACTATTACCATGACGTAAAGTCATGATTTTATTAAAGACACGGAGGCGAGTATTGCTTAACTCTTTCTTTACTGGAACAAATAGCAGCAAAGAAATTTGAACAGAGAAAAACAAAATACAATATGTGGCCCCAACAGCCAATCATCACACAGCATACATTATAATACAAGTCTCCAGCCGGAAATCATCCTCTTTCTTTGGTAGACGAACTTGATCAGCTCCACCAACGAACCGTCCAACATGAGAACAGACGAAAACTCTTGAACATCCGTAGAAATCAGGATGGGAGCGAAAAGACGGACGAACAGATCAAACTGCATGGAAACAAGAAAACAAAATCTACAGGTTAACTCCAGTGCATGTAAAGCAGGAAAAAGGAGAAAACCAAACACACAGAAATGGCATGAAATATTCGGAGAAATAAAGAAGTGCATTAGATGAAAGACAAAACACAATATCACACAGACCAACGTAGCACAAGAGGCAAATAATAAATAATGAAATAAATAAACGTGCCCCCCATACAAACCATAACCCATAGGGCGGGAATGAGTCCCACGCAGTGGAGGAAAAAAGGGGGGAAAGCAATACTCGCCTCCGTGTCTTTAATAAAATCATGACTTTACGTCATGGTAATAGTAAAATCATGCAATTTTATGACAAGACACGGAGGCTCCTATTGCAAGTTCAAAGCTGAGCAACAATAGGAGAGAAAATATGCGATGAAGGGCGAAAATAAAACTCCTTAAAGGTAGATGGCCTGGACCAGTCCGCAGCCTTCATCAAATCCTCCAAACGGCCACCAAGACTGATGACTTTTGTGGCAACCGCACTCCTAGAAGAATGGGCTCCAAACACCGAGGTGTCCACCCCAGCAAGACCCAGCACCCTCTTCAACCAACGTGCCAGGGTCGTAGAGGAAACTGGACCGAACGGAGCCTTGAAGGATATAAAAAGATTGGGATGAGACGAGGATCGCAAATGCGCCGTGCGCAGCTCATATTCCTTAAGACAAGCCACAGGACACAACGAAGGAGAAGAAGGAAAAGCCGGATAAGACACAGACTTAATAGAAGTCTTGGTACGCCTCGAGATATTAAAAGTAACCCCCGAAGGGTCAAAAGAACGACTGTCAACATCCAAAGCACGAACGTCCGCTACCCTCTTGCAGGACACCAAACACAGCAAGGTAAGTAATTTAGCCGACAAGTCCTTGAGAGGAAGGGACTCATTAGGAGGCCAAGACGCTAAAAATGAGAGAACACAAGAAACATCCCAAGTGGACGAATACCTAGGACGGGGAGGTCTGGAAAGCCTGGCACCCTTCATCAAGCGACAAACCAGAGGGTGTTGTCCAATCGGACAGCCGTTGAGACCATCATGGGATGCCGAAATCGCCGATCGGTAGACGTTGATGGTGCGGTAAGCTCTGCCAGCCTCAAAGAGAGACGAGAGAAATTGGAGAACCGCATTTAAAGGTGCAGAAGAGGGATCCAAGTCCCTAGCCAAGCACCAACCAGACCAAGTTCCCCAAGCTGATCCATAAGCCTTCCTGGTTCCCGGGGCCCATGACGCTGCCAAGAGGCGTGAAGTCGTGTCCGAAATTCCGTGGATTGCCCAAGGTCCCCCGAAAGCAGCCACGCCAGCAGGCGTAGCGACCCGTCCAGAATCAAAGGATGGGAATGACCCTCCGGACTGAGTAGGAGAAGAGGAGAGTGGGGCAACAACCTGGGAGGATCGATCGACAGCTCCAACAACGGAGGGAACCACGGTTGTGACCTCCAAAGCGGGGTGATGAGGACCAACTGAACACCCTGACGCCGAACTTGTAGCAGGGTGCGCGGTATCATGGAAAACGGAGGGAAAGCATATTGGATCCCGCCGGCCCAATCCTGAGCGAACGCATCCACCGCCAGTGCGCCTGGATCCGGTCTCCAGCTGAAGTACCGTGGAAGCTGTGCGTTGAGTCTGGAGGCGAACAGGTCCGTACAAAAAGGACCCCAAATTGACACGATAGAACGGAACACCTCTGGATCCAACCTCCAATCGCTGGAGTCCCGTAGATATCGAGAATACCAGTCGGCCACGGAGTTGTGCAATCCGGGAAGATATTCCGCTTGGACCACAATATTCCTGTTGAGACAGAAATCCCAGAAGTGATGAGCCAAATCCGACAGGGTCTTGGAATGGGTCCCGCCGAAATGATTGACGTACCGTACCGCCGAAACATTGTCCATCCGGAGTCTGATGCAGACGTTGGCACGGTCTTTGGAGAAACTGCGGACAGCAAAGGACCCGGCCAGTAACTCTAGAGAGTTGATGTGAAGACCAGCTTCCTCTGGGGACCATCTGCCTCCCGTAGTGAGCCCGGCGCAATGAGCTCCCCAGCCATGAAGGCTGGCATCCGAATCGATGGTGAAATCCGGTCGAGGACCCACGATGGCCTTGCCATTCCAAGCTTCCAGATTCCGGATCCACCATTGCAACTCGGCCCTCGAATCCGCGTCCAAAGAAATGAGATCCGCATAGGACGCCCCTTCGCGAAGATGAGCAATCTTCAAGCGTTGGAGAGCCCGGTAATGAAGCGGAGCCGGAAAAATCGCCTGTATGGAAGACGTTAGCAGACCGACAATCCTGGCCAGGAAACGGATAGAGATGGACGGGCGTTGCAGAGCACGAGTCAGCTCTTTGCGAATAGAACGAATCTTGGAAGGCGGTAGACTGAGCATCTCCTGATCCGCATCCACCATGAAGCCGAGAAACTCCATCCTGTGGGAAGGTGTCATACAGGATTTCTCCTCGTTGATGAGGAAACCCAACTCCGAAAGGAACGATATTGACAGGTGCAGATGAGACAGCAGAGTGCGACGATCCTGAGCCATGATCAGAATATCGTCCAAGTAAATGATAAGCCTCACCCCTTGCGTGCGAAGCCATGACACCACAGGACGAAGCAACTTGGTGAAACACCATGGAGCCGATGAGAGCCCAAACGGAAGACACGTAAAACGCCATTTCCGTGCTTTCCAATAGAACTGCAGGAGATCCCGTGACTGTTCCGCCATGGGAACCGTGAGGTAGGCATCCTGCAGATCCAATTTCACCATCCAGTCGTTCCGCAACAGCAGGTCGCGAAGCAGATGAATCCCCTCCATCTTGAAATGCCTGTAACGTACCAAAAGGTTCAGAGATCTTAAATTGATAACTGGGCGGAAACTGCCGCCCTTCTTTTAGACCAGAAATATGTTGCTGACATAACCTGGGGTGTCGTCTGAGACCGCTTCTATAGCGCCTTTTTCCCACAGAGTGGTCAATTCGGTGTCTATAAGGATTTGGTCCTGATGAGAAAACATAATGGGAGAGGGGAGAACCCGTTGACGGGTAAGAAATTAATTCGATCGTGTAGCCCCGGACACAATCTAGGACCCACGTGTCCGCTGTGAGGTCTTTCCAAGACCGGAAAAAATGACGGAGACGTCCGCCCACCTGAAACGGGAAAGAAGGAATGGTTAGCAGTGTACTCACCATAGGGACGGCGATGACCTCTTCCGGAACCCCTGGCCCGCCATGGCCTGGCCCGTGACGGGAAGAATGGAGAAGGTTGCTTGAACTCCCGACGTGGAGGGAGTTGCGTGAAGGAGCCTCTGGTAGTTCGAGAAGAACTGAAGGCATTACGGCCGGCCAGACGGCCCCTGAATCTGCCGGCCCTGGTGGAAACCCGAGGATCAAACACACGTTTCATTGATGATTGGGCTTTGTCCAACGCGGTGAAAGCCCCAACAAATTGCCCTAGCTCTTTAATGAAAGAATCCCCAAACAGGAGACCCTGAGCATCCTTGCCCGCCTCCGATAAGGCGAGATTGGCTAATTTAGGCTCTACCTTTAGAAGGATGGCCTTGCGTCTCTCAATGCAGAAGGAAGTGTTTACATTCCCTGCGATACAGATTGCCCTTTGGATCCACCCCAAAAGGGTGTCTGGGTCAACAGATTCCCCTTTCTCCTTGGCATGGGACGCCAATTCAAACAATTTTGTCAGGGGGCCAAACACATCCAGGTGTTTATCCTGGCAGGATTTAAGGGCAGACTCTAAACCCTTCCTAGGGTTCCAGCCAGATTTGGCTAAATACTGGACCATCTTAGGATCCACCGAAGGGGTCTCACAAACCTTGTTTGGGACAATAGGGCGTGGGCATTCCGCTCGTAATTTATTCCTTGCGGATTTAGATAGGGGGCGTCTAACCCATTTCTCTAGATATTGGGCAATATGGGCAGATGGTACCCATTCGGATGACCGTGGGTGGTGAAGACTTTCCGGGTCAAAAAGGGAGTCTCCCTGAGGATCAAGAATCCCTGGTGAGGGTGAAGTGTGAGAGACCCCTGGGTCCTCTTGTTTGGGGGAACTTGGTTCCGAGGAATCAAAAGGCTCCTCATCCAAATCCTCATCAACCTCAGAGGAATCTTCAACCGGCATGACCTCCTCAGTGGAGTCAGGCTCCGAATCTGAGTCCTCGGGGAGTGTTTTAGCACACTTCCACCGCCGCGCCCGTTCTGCCTGGCGCGGGTAGGCTCTTTTGCGTGCTGATGTCACGCTATCTAGGGCGGCATGGACATCGCCGTGTTCAACAATTCTGGAGGTCGGGGCTTCAATGTGTTTTTGTTTGGCCACTGCTTTTTTATGAGCTGTCACTTTAAGAGGTGCTGCAGCTTGGAGAGAACAGGTATTGATTGCCTGGGCAATTGACTGTGACAAAGTAGATGTCATGGAACCCATAGCAGCTAGGATAGCATCAGATACCGACTTTTGGAAATCTAAATGCGGCCCAGAAGTGGAAAGGAGACTACTACTCCCACTAGCCACAGGCAAAACTGGTTCAGCATCTAAATCCCCCTGGGGGAGAACATTGTCTGCCTGAGAAGGCATCTCTTTGACAGGCTTAGGCATGATGGCAATCAGGAGCAATTATACCAAATAATAATGAGATCAGCCTGTTTAATTGCACTGCCGCAATAGAGAAAAAACGGGAGTTGAACAAATGAAAAAAGGTAAGTATAAGCACCAGGTTGGGAGCTTACCCCTGCCTGGGCGTACAGAGAGTTGTCCGGAAGAATGGAGATGACAGAGAGCACCACCGAGCAGCCGATCCGCGTGGAGGAAAAACCGCGAAGAAGAAGCTGAGGAGAAACGGTCGCCGCGCGCATGCGCGGAAAGTCAAGAGAGATCTACTCGCGGAGAGACGCGAGTAAAAGAAAAAATTACGGCAGCCACGCCGGTAGAAGTAAAAGGAGAAAAACCAAAGCAGGACATACCGGGAAGAAAGGTAGGTAAAGGGGAACGAAAACGGAACCCGAAACGGGAGAAAACAACCTAAAATAACCCCTAAAGAAGGGGAGACCAACAAGAGAGGGCAAAGCCCAAAACCCAGGGAAATTAGGAATTATTAAACCTGAAATATAAACGTGAAAGCACACAGAAAACGGGCAAAACGATAGAGAAGAATAAAAATCAAACGGAAATATATATATAATATAAAATCACATATAGAGTAATGGAATACACTGGATAATACTTATCTGATCCAGTGAGCAGCAAAGAAAGAGAGGATGATTTCCGGCTGGAGACTTGTATTATAATGTATGCTGTGTGATGATTGGCTGTTGGGGCCACATATTGTATTTTGTTTTTCTCTGTTCAAATTTCTTTGCTGCTATTTGTTCCAGTAAAGAAAGAGTTAAGCAATAGGAGCCTCCGTGTCTTATCATAAAATTCATGGATTTTGTGATTGTCTAGGGTTATATCCATTGTCCTCGGCTTACTGAGACTGCTTCTGGTTGATATTTTTTAAATGTTATGTAAAAGCCACGAAAACATAAAAACTGGATTTATGGTACTTTAAAAATGCTTTTTAAGATGTTTTTAAGAAACACTTACTGTAGATACACAAATCTATCCTTCAGGGTAGGCGTCAAAAGAACAAAACACCACTGAAACACAAGCAAGTATATAAGACACAGAAAAAATAAATCATTGGAAAAAGTAAAATTCTGTAATTCTGACTTTTTCAGTTTTGAGTTTCTTAGATTTTGTAAAATAAGAAAAAGGTCACTAGAATTTGCTTAAACATTTGGCAGTAATAAAAAATGATTAAAATAGTCTTTGCTTGGATTGTAAGAATCGCTGTATTCATGGTTTTTATAGACATTGTATACAGTGGATGATTTCACTTTTTTTCAGTAACATATATATATGTTTCACAAGGAACGTCAATGCAGACTGTAGATTCTCTAGATACTATGTTAAGTTGTAATAGTTTTGTCCTGCTTGACAGTTTTATTGCTGTCAAAAATAACCTTGCGGGAAGCAGTGGTGTAGGGCATGCAGCAGAAATCGTTCTTCTTTGTATCTAGCTCTATCTGATCATTCTGATTCACGGAGGGATTTTCCTTCTCTTAATGGCACTCGGTAATCCGCTGGCTTTATTGATCCTAGGCTACAGAACTTGATCAACCTGAGGCATTTACAAATCATGAAAAGATACCTTTACGGACGAAAAGGACGTTTCTATTTACAGCAAACACAATTCACAATAATGTATAGAAATACACTTTGGATGAGTTAATGCAGACTCTGTTGGGCTGATACACTGAGCGAATATGAATTATGCTTTGCTTTATCGGTCAATGTGAAGTAATACAGGTATATAATATTCTAAAAAAGCACGGTCTGACCTGCAACATTATGAAATATATTGTTATATACTCCGGCTATAAAGGGCATGTGGTATTCCCCAAGCTCAGGGAGAGCATAAACACCTGCATTGCAGTTCTGCACAATGGAAAGAATATAAATCAAACACATTATAAAACTGTAAAAATGTAATTATATTGATTTTTCTTATATTTATTTTTCTGCGATGTGTTTGTTCGGTCACCTTCAACTTTCCATATGCTCCGTAACAAATATTTTTAGAGATTTTGTTAAAACAAACTGATACTGAGCATAGGAAGCCTTTATCATTTTTATAACTAGTGGATTATAAATAAAATATAACACATATTATTAAACAATTTTGTATTTTGCAATACTATTTACCCTTATTTACCCAATCAGTCAATCGCCAGCTTAATGGAAGAGAAAGCATATATAAATTGAAACTGCATTCTCAAATACTTTTTAAAGTGCGAGACTGTTACAATTTAAGTTGGGCTTCTGAGACAAAGCACTGCATGCAAGAAATACCAAGGGGCTTACCACCACATTGCCCCACCTGTTTTGACAACCAGACACTGTGCCGGTGACTTTACTGTAGGTGTATTTACAGTATTCTGCCATCTTATAGAGTGAAACGGCACTCTGGAAACTATAATTAATGGGTGGAACATGTAAAATAACCCAATAGATACAAACAGGACATCTAATGAAAGTGAGATCTAAGCAAACTTTTTTCTTCTGTTAAAAAAATGTAATTATTTTTGTGTAGGTTTTCATATTGAATTCTTTTTAATACTTTGGTCTATTTTTTGTATTTAATAGAGTAATTTTGCATTAACTCTGCTCTCAGTGGGATATTTATGTTATTATAAAACCTTATACCAAAAGGCACGGTGTGTTCTAATTAAAATGTTAAAATAAATGGACCCCAGCATAGATCCTAGATCTAAACACCATGCATTCAAGCTTTTCAGCAATCTTTTGAAATTAGAACAATTAGGGAAACTAGTTAAACCATAATGACGAATGAGCAAGATATTCTGAAATAAACGTTGGGTTTAAGTACTCTGCTATCTGCTGCATTCAATATTGTTTTCTACTCAGCGGTCGTGATCTACAGATATTCATGCCACAAATATGAGGAGATGGATTAACACTTCCGCACCTAAACACGGGAAACTTCTCTTGCCTCATCTTAAAAATTACAGGTCGTTGTAGGAAGAATGGTACTACGTCAGTGTTTTGTTTATTCAATCTTTTGTCAAATTAATGGAACAGTGTCACGCACAGCGTACAATAGAACCTGTAGTCAGGTAGAACAGCACGGGCAAAGTCCAATAGACAGATATCAGAGGTAACCAGCGCAGAATGGTCGAGAAACAAGCCAAGGTCAGGAAGCCGGAAGTCAGGATCGTCGTGGAATAAGCCGAGGTCAGGAAGCCAGAAATCAGGATCGTCGGGGAGGAAGCCAGAGTCAAACGCCAGGAAAACAGGAACAGGAACAAGCCGAGTCGGTAACAGGAATCAAAACAGGAACGCTTACTGAGGAATAGACACTATCAAGATAGGTACGACCATCAGAAGGCAAAGCTGGAAGGTTTCTGAGTCCCTTAAATAGGAGGATCAATTTGGCGCCAAAATAGAGTCTCCCGCCAATTTTCAACAAGTCCGTTACGTCACTTCTGGTCCGCGGCCATCGTGTGATTGGCGAGATTGCAAATTTCTAAAAGGAGCGGTAGTACCGGCTGGCGCCACTAGGTGGAGTGCAGAAGCTCGTGTGCACGCGGCAGGACCGGACCTGATTCCAATAGGCGGCGGCTGCCGCGTAGAGGTGCGGGGTCTTCCCCGTCCTCGTGGCGGCGGAGGCTGTCTCGTGGAGGCGGGAGGTCTCCCTCTTCTCCGCGGTGGCTGAGGCTGCTGTACTGAGGTGGGGGGTCTCCCTCTTCTCCGCGTCGGTTGCAGCTGCTGTGCCGAGTCGGGGGGTCTCCCTCTTCTCCGC
The DNA here is from genome assembly GCF_027358695.1 of Spea bombifrons. Classification (NCBI taxonomy): domain Eukaryota; kingdom Metazoa; phylum Chordata; class Amphibia; order Anura; family Pelobatidae; genus Spea; species Spea bombifrons. Next base: position 17,766,461 of record NC_071089.1, on the reverse strand, counting down.
GGCAGTTGAGGCTACTATGATGAGGCGGGGGGTCTCCCTCTTCTCCGCAGCGGTTGAGGCTGCTGTGACGAGGCGGGGGGGTCTCCCCCTTCTCCGCGGCGGCTGCTGATCCGAGGACCCGGAGGGACCAGCAGCCAGGTACGTAACAAACAGCTGTTAAAATATTACTTTCAATGGTGGTTGGATCATCCCCCTATGCTCGTTTTTGGTGGATTAGTAGTTGACACCCAGAAAAGTAATTTAGTTTGGAAAAAGCTTATCCATAGGAAAACCCCACAGTAAAGAAATGTCCCAATGTGTCCCTCAAAAAAAAAATCCTTTCCGACTATTAGGTCTTATATTCCTGTATGTTCTTCTGTCTGTTTTTAAGGGCATGAATTACATTTGGCACATCCGCTGTAGGTAGTGAATTCCACATATTTATTGTTTTACTGTAAAAAACGCTTTCTACTTCTTCAAAATTCCTTTCCTCAAGTCTGAGTGGATGACCGGTTGTTGTTTTTATAGTCCTACAACTGAACAGATAATCAGAGACAGATTTGCATTTGTATAATGATATGATATCCTCTCTAAAGATGCTATTTGTCTAGTGTAAAAAAACACAACTTCTTTTTTAATTTTCTGCTATTTGTTTGACCCAGATTGGACCACAATTTCAATCTTGTTTTACTCTTGGTTACCTCGTTTGGGTTCTTGGCACCATCTAGAAGTTGACCTTAGGCCTGGACTGATTATCCGTACCGTTTACCCTTCTGTGTTGTGTCTTGGCTTCCACTGTGTTTGACCGTGCTACAGTGAGCCTGTTTTTATCCCTGCTGTTCCTGCTGCTCACAGTTACCGTCACAGACTACTGTGGTGTATCTGCCCTTGCTACCGTCTCCGATACAGAATCCTGCTCTCTAACCAGAGACACAGAGGACTCTGTGTTTAAAGACCTAAGCCATCCAACCCCTTGTCCAACTGGTTCTGAGGCTTGTAGGGAAATGGTGCCCAAATGGAAAGCTAGAACTATAGCAGACAATCATTTGCGGACTGGCTCTTGCGTCTTCTTCTGTGAAGGATTCAGAGCCTTTAGATGTTGCTGCACAGAGACTTCCACCTGACCTGTGTGTCTCATATCATACTTTTTTTTACTCTTCAGTCAGTCTGTACATATACCTAGTAATAACATGTATTTTAAAAATATCTACACTAAGATACAGCTGGTCCACCTAAAACACTGTGTAAGCTCAATTTAGCAGTGCCCTCGTCCCCTTTTGTTTCTAAAAGACAAAATTATTAAGTTATGCACTACTTGTCATATTTTACAGTTTGCTGAAAAATATGATGGTGGTACATAACTCAATAAATCATAATAATAAAAACAAGCACATAAAAAGAAGAATCTTTTTTGTATGGCATTTCACAATTAAGGGATCTCTTGTCTTACCTTTACACTTGTCTTACCTTTACAAGTGTAAAGGTAAGTCCAGACGTGGACCTCGTTGCACTCTTGTGCCTAAAGGGATACCAACTATAGCCCACTGAGTAGGCCAAAGAAGGCCAAAACGTAAGTCTGGGGTTGTTGGTTCCCTCATGCAGAGGGAAAATACATCTCCTTTGGGTTCTGGACTGCCATTTTGGGTGGGATCAGACTGATTTGTAGATGGAGATTTTTTTCTCTGTAATTACACAAGAGAGCTAAAACATGAGATGCTCCCGAGCGAGGATGCATTGTAAGGCAGGCTATAAAGCGGCTGTTTGTTCTTGGTGAGCATCTCATATGGAACTTTTGTCATTCCGAGCACTTTATGTGACATGTGCTTTTTTTTTCAAGCAATAAATATTTGTTTTTAGAATATTTCTGAAATGGTAATACATACTGATGAGTTTGAAAAAACAATCTCATCAGTTTGTGGAGTTAATGAATGTTACAGTTTTTAAAATAAAAAGGAAAATATTTCTGCTACCAAACTAGGAGTTGTAAATTAGTTTTATTTTAGCTCAAAGAAAATTGTGTTTGGTAATTTGCAATGTGCATATCATTATTGTGTTTATAGACTAATTTAACTTCACAAGAAGCCTAATTAAGTTTAAAATGATGAAACTGACCCTTTCGTGTTAGAAGGCCCTTGTTTTTATAATCATTTTTTCAATATCAGTATTATTTTCTTTAACTGGAGAGCTGTAGTCTTCTCTTTGACTGCTGTCTTGTTGATCAAGTTTGTCCCTGTCAAATTTGCCATTTAGTCTTTTGGGTCACATAGAGTGGTCATTCAAATGAAGGGTTAACTGGACTAACGATGATAACATTCTCAAAGCAATGATACTTCCATGCCCTCATCTGAAATTTGCAAACCGTAGTAGTGAAAAAATCACCCACCCCAAATTAAATAAATTGGGGAAAAAACCCAAAAAACTCACATCAAAGGTGGAAGTAATGGAAAAGAATTGCAAAAAAAGCACAGGACTCAAAGGGTTGTCTGCTGGGATGTTAAAGTCTCAAAAGATGACAGCCAGGACATCAGGGGAGAGGAAGTGGGGAAGCCTTAAGGAGAAGTGGTCAGAGGAACGGTAAGCAACAGCAAAGCATAAAGACATGGGATTGAATATCCAGATAGCATAGGAATAAAAGTAGGAAACCTGCACTACCACGCTTCTTGTCATCAGGTCTGGGAGTGTGAGTCGGAGGCCACCATAGGAGAGTGCAGCAGGAGGAACAGTGTTACAAGAGGTTAGCCAGGTTTCGGTTAGAGTGAGAAGGCGCAGGGAACTAGTGGTGCCGTGGTTGTGTGTGGCTGTAAGTTTGTTACACACAGTTGCAATAAGCATCAGCTGAACTCTCCTGCAGTCAAGAGTATACATGTTGAAAGTGATTTTAGGGAAATATGAATGTGAGTTGGCAATAGTGAATTTGCAAACTCACATTTTTAACTCAAAAGCACTTGCAGTTTAGTGAATAGATCTCAATGAGTCATACTGAATTAAATGGAGTTCTGTTTCAAGTTTGATCCCCCTTTCAACTCCATTCAGCTTCCAACTGGGCCCACGCCACCTTTTTGTGAAAAAAAAAAACTGCTATGTTTTAGGTAGAGTAGTACGTTGGCTGCTCTTGTACCATTTGCCCTTTAAATGTTAGAGAATTCAGATAATTTATGGATGATGTATCGATGCGGGGCAGGATAATGTTGGAATCTTCATATTTAAAAATGTGTATAGGATGGTCATCCATGTTCAGTCTTGATAACTTAGATAAATGATTAGCAATCACAAACAGAACGTGTAACCAGGAAATTATTTCTTTAATGTATTTTCCAAGCCATCAAATTTGCCTTGCAGTGCTATAGGTAATTTTGTCAAGAATGCAACTTTTTGATGAAGTGGAATTGCATTGTTTTGTTTATTTGAACCCATTTGTTCAGCTTGCATGATTCTGTTGCAGAACTAGTGACATTTGCAGTTTTTCCAGTTTTATAGGCATGCCCATTGAGTATTTTACTGTTCCCAAAAGCCTTCTCTGAATAATTGATATTTAGTTTTCCCTAATTTCCATCTAAATTTGTATTTTTTATTTATTATGGTTTTCCTTTTGATAGATTGTATACCTATGCTGCATAATATGTACAGCGAAGATTCAATGTTTACTTTCAGGTACATTTTCCCCACATTGACTTCATATTCATGGGGGAGAATTAGATCGTACTTTTGTTCTAGATTATAATATGTGGTACCTATTCCAAAGGGTCAATATTCCTGGGAATACATCCAGTTATTTCTGCAGTCGTGTAGTGGATGTCTGTTACTGTTTATAACTTCACATTGATTAATGGTAGTTTGTCCTGCATTAGACAAAATATATGGGTACTGAAAAACTTTCCTTATTTTGTTGTATATTCACAGATATAATCTATATTTGTGAAAAGAGGATGGATGTTAGTGTAAACCACAACAAATGAATTCTGCAACACAAATGATCATACGACAGGCAAGAATAGTGTAAAGGTGTATATGACAAACGCAATTAAAAGAGCCTTCACTAGTTTAATTGCTTAAGGAGAAACTGCCGCTGTCACAGCATTAAGGATAAGTAAACATATTTATCAAAATTACCTAACACATGCTTTTTGTTTTTCAGTGTAGCTGTTTTTCGGTCAGTTCAACCCTTCTACCCATCTTTACAGGCTTTTGATCCAAAAGAAGGCAAAAAAAGGCCCTAATTAAGCTAGATTTTTGGATTGAATCACTTAGAGGAAATTCTTCTTGACTCCAAAAATCAATGAGATTCCTCCTTGGTTCAAGAAGTCATAAAAAATGTATATTTATTTTATCATTTATAGCCCTGCGTGTTATGCTTTCCTAAAAAGTATCCAGACCCAGACATCTGTTGCATTTGATAGAACGACCTCTCATGACAGGGAATTCCATACCTTTATTTCTCTTACTGTAAAGAATCCCTTCTTTTGTTGTCTGTAAAATCTTCTCTCTTCTTTTTGTACATTTCTGCTAGTGAACCGGTCACTGGAGAGCTTTTTATTGGCCCTGTGTATATTTATATAATGTCATAATAAATAATATTGTTCATTGCAATCTGTAGGCACCATTAGATTTGTTATGGGTACTGAGATGCAAAATTTAATGTCTGTAAAAAATTAACAACTTTACTTTAGGCAACCTCGCTTTTACTGCGGGGTCATGTAACAGCATGCCTATGCGAGTGCGCAGGTCCAAGTTAGACCAGTTTTGAACCAACCCCCCTGCTCCCCGGACCATCCCACCCTTGCCTGATGTGGGAAAAAATGTTGGTGGTCATTGATTTTTTGACACCAGTGGAGTTCAGGTGTAATTGGCCCTTTTCCGCTATTGCTAGCACTTTTCTCTGCACATCTATGCATCTAGACCAATGGAATGATAACTTCTTTTCTTTTATACTTGAGAACGAAGAGGCTCAGGGAGTACACAGTCTGTAATGGGTATTTTTCTGTGTGTTCGGCAGCACAGTAGGTGCATTGGCACAAAATTGGTTTGTGTCATTGATTGTGTGTCAGTGTCTTCACATTCTGGAAGGACTGATTTTCTGTTTCAGTTCTGCGAGAAAAAAAGGTTTATGTTCCCCACTTGCTCACTGATGATGATCCATATGCAAACAAGTATGAGACATTATAAGGAGAACATTTCAAACTAGGTTTCAAGAAGCACATTGATGACCTTCAAATACAAATATTGCAAGTTGTCTAAAAGGACCCATTTTTCCAGGCTGGCCTGACCCTACTGACAGTCAGTACATTTTTACAGAAGTTAAAATTGGATCTTGGCCAAACTGCCCAATCCAACTGGGCCCACTATTTTGAACATACCCATTCCCAAGGAAGATGCTACATGTTGATATAATGATACATACTCATTTCAAATAAAGGTGCCACATTATGTTTAAACTAATTGGTATATAGAAATGCAAATAGTATTAGCTCAGATCAAAGTTTTTAATTTTAGGCAACTGATTTACATACAATAATGACTTCCATGCTTTAGTAGCTTCTCGCAGTAATTCACTTCTAGAATCCGATCTAATTGCACATGTCATTATATGCATCTAATCTCCAGTATATCCTAATAGATGCAGCCATGGACATTGATATTGCATCAACATAATCAGTTTAATGTATCCCGTGACCCTGTGCTGCATTATTTTCCAATAAAAGCCATGATCATATTTCATTGATTTGCATTAATGAATCTTACAAATCTGTCTCAGGACATTAATGTGTCCAACATGGAGCGTAAACAGAAACATGTAATTGTCTAGAATAACAGCAATAAAATACAATTTATGAGTGTATTCAAAGGTAAGCTTAATTATAGTTTCAATGTATACCCCCTCAATTAAGATTAAGATTCAAGGTTATTCTTGAATTTTATATCCTATAATAAATAATTGATTTTTTAACCATCTCAAAGTAGATTAAAGCCCATAAGGCACAGGGACATTTTGAAAAATCTGGCCTTTTAAAAATTCCATTGTGTACGTTTGAAATATTGATAGGAATAAGGTGTTGCAAGAGCTAATGCCACTTGTTATGTATGGACTTTTATCGTAATTAGAAAGAACAGATTAATTTTCATTATTGACCTAATAATTGCATTATAATATAATAAAAATGTAATAAAGAATTATTTGAAGCAAAATTGTTATTGCTAAATTTGTCTTTATTTGGAAATCTAAACGTTATATTTAATGTTAAAATAATTGATAATATAAAGCATGTCTGTTTACAAAAGATGAGGCTTATAATGTCAATAGAATATAATTGGATGAAGAAATGATTGATGATACAAGCTAAGTGACAGAGTGTGATGTCCCTTCCGAGTCTTCTCTGGCAGGTGATTTGCTGTAAGTAGTGATGTGCTTAGTGTGCGAAACACGGGGTCCAATGTCACCTCAAGGGCTCACATCCAGACTGAAGTGGGTCACTTTTTGTAGTTTCTCATTTGCATTCTTCTCTCTTTCTCTCGTACTTAACCCTTTAAATGACAAAGTGAAACAGAGTGAAGAAACACACAAACACACACACACAAACACACAAACCTATTACCCTGCATTATTTAATTCAGCCTCTTCATTAGACAGACTTAGAAACATCGAAAAGAGCAGTGAGGTCATAGTGCACGGCTGATACACTTGTAAAAGGTTACTAATAAGACATTTTAAAATCTTCAAAATATTTTAGTTTTTAAGTGTAAACACAACTGGGCATTTTTAAAGGCAAATTAAAATGACCGATCTCAGAAATTATATTTTTTTAAATAATAAAGTTGCCGTGGACAATCAGCAGAGTTTACAAATCACCAATAAGTTGTGTAACATATTTTGTGGCTTGTCACAAAGGTTCATTAGTCCTCTGGCTAGGTGACTACAATACAATACATATAATATCTGTCCTTCAGTACAATATCAACAATGTGTACTTTTATTTGTGCCAAGGGACATTCTCATCATATGATTTCCTTCCTTTTTCTTGTTTGACGTGTGTAAGTAAATAGCAAAACAAATTTTCCAGTCTCCGAATGGTCACATTTGTATGAAATATAACTTGAATTGTTGTGTTAGTGGTCCTTGAGGACCTGAGAAACACTGCTCTTGAAATATTTTATTGGGACGGGGGTGCAGGGATTAATGCAGTGCCACAAACAAGTCTGGGATGTTGATGGGGCGACAGGTTGAGTAACAGTGGACGCAGATGCACAAAGAACACTAAAAGGAAAAAAATAAACCGATATGGTTTACGAGTTGGGCTGCTCGGACTGGATGCAACAAAAACACAGTATATTGCAGGCCATTTCCTTATTGTCCTGCTAATCGCCAATTTTGGGCCATTAGACTAATAGTTAAGCCCAGGGGCCAACACATTTCAGGATTGCTATTCTGTAGCATATTCGTGTTTTATCTTGGTCTTTGCTTTGATTATTAGGGTTTGAACTGAGGTAATAGCCATTCCTTGCCTCAGGTTTCTTAGCCTCAACCTTGTTTTAGAGACTGATTATTTGCCTTGTATTTTTGCCCTCGTTTATTCTTTGGTCTTGGTCTCTCTTTCCTTCTTTTCTAGCGGAGAGAAAAACCTAGTGTCCTATATTTTGTCTTGCAACTTTCTCTTCCTTTTACATTTTATTTAGCTACATTTTCCTTGATTTAATCAATTGCCCCTTGTTTCGTGTATATTTGCAGTAGCTTTTCTGATAGATCTCATAGAGATTGCCCTAATAGGTTCCTTAATCCCAAGGGGAGAGCAGTGGCTGAGGTAAAGCTCTCCAGTCTTTTGCCTGGTCTTAAATCTTACACAGTATTATTTCCTCCTTGGATATCTCATCTCTCTCATGTTTTCACTCAAGCCTTTCCTGGTAATGACAGATTGTGATGCTATGATACCGTAGACCATCCACTAATAAGGTCTACCACTATGTTCCTTCTATGTCTAGATCTTTGACGTTGTAGACATTGAAGTAACATTCAATGAATAATTTTAAACACACAACGTGAATGGATTTTTATTTAATATTCTGAAATAGCACCAGTATTATTATTATGAATTTTAGCAATTTTGGTTACTACATTGGCTCACTAGATATAATTAGCCCTGAACACTTTGCTCTAACGTTTTGTGTTGAATCTTTTCCACCTGTAATAACCACATGTAACCTACCACAGTTACTCCTCATGTATACAATACATCACTTTTATAGTATGGCCTCTATCAGTAACACAAATACAATAAGTATTAGTAAAGAGGTTCTGTACAGTTTGAAATTAATATTGCATTAATATTAATTTTACGTTTCTTGATATACATTTTTTAAAGATATTGACAAAATGTTACCCGAGAGCCTAAAGCATGGTTAATTACAATATATTATGGAGTTAGGAAACTTAATTCTGAATTGATATCTAGGGATAATTTTTACTCTATCTTCAGGCAATCGTAACACATTTAAGACCAAATATCCAAAACTTAATAATGGATACAGAAGCGATGGTGTAAAAACTCTAGAGCCCAAGGGTGAACCTATCCATTGTCGAAGTAGACAAGTAGCATTATTACTAAAGAAATAACAGAATGAGCAATAATTGTAATAAAAGCCAGGATATCCCCAGAAGACAAGAGCAAACTAGAAGGAGTTTTCGACAGTAACATTTCTAATCGAAATTAAACTAAAGATATTCATTGACTCATCTTCTGCTCAGTTAGAGTCAGGCTTTGCATTGTATGTTTTATTTCACTCTTTACAGATTTTAAATGCAAACCACAATGTCTTTTTTTTAAATAACAGCCATTGACAACATCACACTGGGTAACAATTTTCTTTCAAGTCATTTTAAATTGGCCTCAAAGAATATGAAACGGTATTTTAAGTGTTTGAATTAATTTCATATGATTTGCTTTATTATCTAACCAGATGGCTCATGCTATACTTATATGTATATTTTTTTATGTATATTTGAGATAAAGAACAATGTTGTCACGCTATAAGCTGTGTTGCTAATGATCACAGCTGCTCATGTAATGATAATGTGGGTGGGAAAACTGTTATATTTTGTTTGATTTTCAGCATGGAATGCATGGATTTAAACTTTTAATTTAAACTTTCAAATGCCTATTATATATTTTTTTGTAATCTCAAAATGCATACAATAAATCCCTTTGCTTTAATTGGTAGAATGCTGACCTATATAAGACAGTAATTAATATTTACATGGTACAATTGGTACAAGTTTAAAAATTATTGGATACAGAGACAATAACCTTTTCTGATTCCTTTTCTATATTCTTAAAACTTGAAACTGATACTTCACTGTTCTTTGTAAATACTTTAATATGCATTAATTTCACCTGTCAAAAAATATTTCCTTTAATAGAAGCTCCAACTCCCTGCCTCCTTTTTTGTCCAACGTTTGGAGCCATTGATCGGCCACTGGAAGCAACCAATCAGTAGCAGGAAAGTCCTCTCATTGAAATCAACAGGAGGGCTTACCACATATGCTGACAGTTGGGGCCATATTATAAACTGCCCAGGGGGGTTTCCTGAGCCAGTGTGGGAGCTGACTGGCAGTAACTATGTCATCTGTCAGAAGATGTCCGAACACACCTCTTGGATGGCATATAGCTGTGGGTTGAGGAAAGGGGGAAATGAATAAGGAATGATCCTGCAGAGTCTTGCATGTGTTTGCAATGGGAGCCTCACAAACATTTAACGTCACCTCTCAGCTATAATATGCATTAAATTGCATATGATGGATAGAGTGTCACTTTAAATGCAATTTTGGATACATGTAGATAATGTGTTAAATTCTATTGATAGTAGGGTGACCACATGTCCCGGATTGCGACTTTAAGTCCCGGGCAATGCCTTGTCCCGGAATGAGTAGTCTGAGTGAAGGAGGTCTCAGCCAATCAGGAGAGACTTCTCAACTCTCCTGATTGCTTGAGAGTTCAGAAGCCTCTTCTGATAGCCTGAGTCCCTCCTTCACACCAACTCAGAGTAAGCTGCAGCCAGCACCAGGTATGTGTGTTTGACTCTGTGTGTGACTGTGTTTGTCAGTTTGTCACAGTGTTTGTTTGTGTGACTGTGTTTGTCTGTGTGACTGTGTGTGTAATGTCTGGTTATTTCTCTGAATCTACTCATGCCTGGTATTAGAGGGGTTAACATTCTATATCTACTCATTTCTGTCATTTATATATATATGTATATATAACATGTATTTTATGTGTATGTGATAGTGTGCATATGTGAATCAGTGTGTGTGTGTATATATATATATATATATATATATCATCTGCTTCATAGTGCGTCCCTGAATGGCAGAAGAAATATGTGGTCACTCTAAATAAAGCTATTTCATTGTGACAGTTTGAAAGGAAGTCCAGAATCCTTCAGTGCACATCAGGTGGCAGGGTTGTGTCTGGTCACGCCATTCCTGATGAGATTCCACACAATTCTCACCATCTTGTGCCCAATCCATCGCCCTTTATGATGAAACTGCCTCTTTATTGCAGGCACACTACCTTCCTGCTATATAAAAGAAATCAGGAGAAGGAAAGCTCTGGGGTGGAGGACTTGAGATGTTCCCAGGTTTAAGTGAACATGGAGGCAGGGGTGCCTTGAATGTGACCATGTAGCATGTGGTTCTTTTCATTTTTTGTGATTGTTGATAAATTGACCAACCTTTATTACCTCACTGCTAGTTATTAATATTTACCATTAGTTTATAATGGTTCTATCATTTAGAAAAGTCTCCAGTAAAGATTTCCATGACTTTCATTTCAGCAAAAAAAAAGAATGGCAAGGAAAGAATAAGGTCAGCAAACAAAGCTCCCTAGAGATTAATTTAAGAAAAAAATCATCAAAGGACTGAAAGAATGAAGCTACATTTGAAAAGGGATTTTCAAAACTGTCAAGGCTAATTTTTCTGAAAACCATTTTGATAAAAAAAGAACTGAAATATAAATGATGAAATAACCTTGCCACTATATTGTAGTTATTTAGACTGTAGTTAAGTTATGGTTACGATTTTGATATTATTAAATCTGTGAAAAGAAAAATATTATGACTCTTATCCGTTCCTCGGCTACCCACAATTCTAGAGAACCATATTCTCCGCTGAGCAGTCCCACCTTATTTTAAAAGAATGCTTATTAATGGCTCACAACATGAAATGGGGGCATTCTGAGTAGAATATGGTTCAGTTTATACCCTTTAAAACAGTTATTTCTGTTTATTTAAAAAGGTGTGTGTTTTCAAAGTTAGAGGGCCGGAGTGGGGATAATGAGCTGGCCCTGGCATTTTAAGGCTGATGACATAAGCAGGGCCTATGGCTGGACATGACAAGCTGTACATTATGCTGCTCCAGCATGTATAGAGTTTTTCCTAAAGCACTATACTATCTTTTTCTTGACTTCCGGGCTAGGCTTACCACCCTTAACACCAATAATGACAACACACACAATTACATTTGGCTAAGAAAAGGCTACAGCCATTTTTATTTATTAGAGTCATTGTCACATCAAAGCCTGAAACAATAAACATAAGTGTGTTAACAAGGACACTGACTCAAAACACAAACATGTAAATATATACAACAACCCCACTAGGCTTGCCAAGTATTCCAGGTACCAGAACCAAATACTACTTAGGACAGGGGCACACCCAGATGCCTCACCCGAACCTCACCCAGCACTGACAGACAAGAACCTCTCACTGGTTGTTACCAACAGTTCTCTTACCACCATATTAACCCCCTGTATACCTGGCAAGCTGCCACCCCTTAGACTGTGACAAACTCCATACAGAGGGACATGTAATCAGTTATGCTATCCAAAAATGGGCTCCCAATAACTTAAATAACCTACCCCCAACTCCACCACCCGAAATCCCTGCAAAAAGCCTACCCCTCCTCAGCACAACAGTCAAGGCCCACTATAGCCCATTCTGCCCCACCCCCGTGGGCATCATTGTAAAGATATAGATAGATGGATAGATAGATAGGCAGACAGATGGTAAGGTCTAAAAAGCACACATTTATTTGCAGAAAAAAAGAGTGATGGTTGGTGGACATTAATCTTCTGTATTGAAATATACATAATATTGATATAAATGAACTAGAAAGTAAGCACAAACAGTAGCAGAATATAATTAAGTGTCATAAGTACATAGCTATAAAACTGAACATTTGTTTAATCAGACCCAGCCAAGTGTATAGCTGTGCTTTCAGAGCTAAGAGCTCCCAGAGGACAGCCCGAGCTATTGTTATTGTTCTGTATTCATATAACGCATAAAGATACATGAGTAAACAAACATAATTTCAACAATGCTTTATCTGTTATATATAAAGATCAGAAACTCAATTTCTGAAAACAAATGGACATGCCAATGGTTTGCCAATAAACCTAGTCCCATCTAGGTGAAACTGAAGAAAACGCAAATGGGTTGCCAACCTGGTATGACCCTTATAGGAACCAGTCCAAGCGTGTATGTTAAAAGTCAATATGTAGATTTCTACATGCAAATCCCCCCCTTTCAAAGACAAGCCTGGTAAACAGAAGACAATTATCATATCATACTTATTATGAGACAATCCCTATGTTTTGAACCAGTTAATAGTCACTTGGGATCTAAGTCATCTGAAACATAATTGCTATAATCTGATGATTAGTAACGTAGAAGCTATTGTTCTCAAACTATTTACATATTTCTCTCTAACATGTCAATTACACCCTCTTCTCTATAAATTCAACTAAGAACAATTTAAAAATTGAGCAGAAATAATTAAACAATCTCATTTTTTAACCGCATCTAACGTATATTTATTTGAAAGCTATAGTTATTGTACCAGACTAAAATGCAATTTTTCTCATTGTGAGGTTTTCTTTTTAGTTGAACATTTCTTTCTGCTTTTTTTAATATAGTTCATCAATGAAATAAACTCACACACATATATTTGTCCAATACTGAACACACTCGGTAGTTAGAAAGGTAAGTAAAGACCTACTAGTTTAACATTACTAGGTCGGTTAGCCCATAAAATATTGATCATCGCTAGAAAGACAATCAAACAAGATTAATAATACAATAATATACCACCAACCGATTACTCTGTGGCTGACATGAAGTGAGTCTCAATTTGTTAAACATTTTAAAATCAACTATACTATAAAGGAGTGAAATTAACTTAATGAGAACAAAATATGTCAAGTTTGAGAGTAAAAGGACATATAATTTAATTTTATTTAGTGATCAAACCTCTGCAGAATAACAAACTGGGGAGGTCAGCCAGAATGGTCTGATGATTAATTACAAAAATCCAAAGTTTGGACATTTTGCTAAGCAAATTTCAAAAAGCCATATGCTTCTTTTTTAAATTTATAGCTTTTCTGCAGCTTTCATGGAAAATACATACATGACATAAATCTGTATACAGAAACAATTAAGCTACTCGACATGTTTTATAAATCATACATTTAACTAGTTTGCACTATAATATATGTATATAATATAATATAAAATAGCTTGAGATGCACAGCTATGGGATATTTTTCAGACGGTTTTGGCAAATACTTGCAGAATTACTGTTATTGTTAAAATGGAAATAATATGCTACAATCAAAAAAGTTATCATACAATAACAATAGTTATCACAAAAATATATATTGTTGAATTGATACAATAGAAGATAGTCTGAATAATTTTGTGATACCTATATCAGCAGCATTCATAGAGTAAAATAAACTTTGAATACCTCAGAGGTCATCTCTTCACATTTCAACACTCTCACTCTATGAATGTCTCCCTACCGTATCTGCCGACAACTTACGCTCTCATGTCCAGCAGCTCTGCTTCCATGTCTCGGAGCTCCGCTAGTGTGTTGCATCTTCTTGTTTTTCATTTTCTTGTTCTTCTGTTTACTCACTTCTCTCTTCTTTTTTCTCTCTTCTTTCTTCATCTGCATCACCGGACAAAATCTCCCGGCAAACTTCTTCCAAAATGGCGGAGCTCCCGGTGACATCCTCTCGGGTAGAGGACATCACTAGAAGCTCCGCCATTTTACCCTAAGATAGACAACCAGCAAAGTAGCGGGGCTTCTCGTCACATCCTCTGGAGGATCAGAGGAGAGGACGTCACTGGAAACTCTGCCATTTTGGTTGAAGTTTGTTGGGAGGTTATGTCCGCGGAGATCCCGATGAAGAAAGAAGAGAGAAAAGAGAAGATAGTAGAAAGAAAAACAAGAAGATGCAAAGCAAGAAGATATCAGATACAAAAGCAGAAAATAAGTGTAAGAGATTGAAAGCCTGAGAGAGTGTGAGAGAGTGAGAATAAATGCGGTTGTCGGACAACGAATTTCGTTCTCGAAATTTAAATGGGTCCTGATTTTTGGCTAAAACGGAAACATAATTTGTTGTCTGAAAATGATTGGGTCAAAAATGTACTGAAAAATGTATACAAATTGTTTGTTGACCCATATGCACATGTCGAGTAGATAGTAAACATAACTTTTGTGCTGTGCTGAGCTGTGTTGTATCACTGTTACTGACAATCAGTAAAATGTCTTCAGAGTATCCTTACAAACTGAATTATGAATTATACAGGGCCAGCAGAACTCTCTCTGGCCCACACTGGATGCCACCAGTTAACTGCCCTACCAACTTACCTCACAGCCTTCAATTTAGTGAATAAACCCCGATCACATCACTCATTAAAATCATTCCTCTAACATCAAATATATCAGTTACCCTGGATATATGCAACAAAACACTAACAATTTTATATAGTGTCATGAAAAATTATTTACTAATAAGTATCATTTAGATAAATATATTAAGTGGCATATTTATTGCTGATGGATCCTCAACTTTATATCATATTGTTTTATACTTGTAGAAGAACTGCTGTACCAAATTAATGCTATTGTCATTTTTGTTTACATTACAATAGAAAATAAAAGTGAAAATGGGTTGAATGAGAGTCTTTTTCTTCTGCTTTAATTGTTAGATTCAATTGAATGTATTTATGTTAGTGTTGTCGTTTTGTCTCCAAAAATCTCTAAACCTGCTAATGTCATGTCCCTGATCTCAGTAAGTATTTACAGGAATGCAATAGCATACCCCCCAACATTTTAGGCGTCCCAAATTGGGGACACATGTTTTGGGGGCTGTGGTTAGAAGTGAGAAGAAGTGAGGTCAGTGCTGCAAGTGGGTGAAGAGTTCAACATAAACATTACCTGAAGAGCCAAAACTTTGGGTTCAACTGCAGAGCATCATAAGGTGACCATGTAAGAGCTTCAATTTAGGTCTGTACCACAACTGCACAGACCTCTATTGCTTTTACAGCTCCCGGACCAGTCAGGGTATATCAGAGGACCCCCTATCCCCATTGCCTACAAAAACTGTTTGCAATAGAACCTGGGGTTACCAGACTATCTGCTTAAATCTATATATATATTATTTATGTGCCATTGACAATTGATGCCCAGGAGATCGTACAATGCATTCTCCTTACTGCTGGGCACCACTTGGTTGTAGGCAAGTAAAGTACATAGGAGTTCAGTATTTGAGGGCCAGTTCAATCAGCCCCTTTAGAATATTGGGGAAACTGCTGGCATAGATTGCTTCATCTGCAAAAGAAATATTACATAAGGCTTGTATAGACATTAAACTGTGTAATAATCATTACAATTGCTAACATAAGTTAGTTCAAACAACTTAAAATTACATAAAAATGTACAGTTATGCATATGCATTAAAAAAATGCAAACGCCTTAAAAAATAAGTACCTTTCAGTATCAAAAATTATACAAAAAATATTTTTCTTATGTTTTGATAAATTTGGTGAAAAATCAAAGTAAAAAGAAAGTTCATAGTTAATTGAGAAAGATTATATATTTAAGTTATAGCCAAAATGATAAATGCATGTATCAAGCCGCTGTATTTTATAATATCTACTTCATATTATGTTCTTAAACGTTATTCTCTAGCAGGGCATAGATTTTTATATGGCTTTTAAGCAGGCTTTGCTGGCTAATTTTTTTAAAAAATATTACAGTTTTATGAAATCTTTACCTTGTTCTTACATCTTCTACAGTTTATTGTTAAGTAACTGTTTTATTTATAAGCCCTATGGTATTATATCTTGATGAACTCCAGGCAGAGGTCCAGCTATTCCACAGCTGAAGAAATTGGCACATGGAGAAGAACAGACTTGGAAATGTTTTCATACTCACAATGAATCATTATCAATCACTAACACTTGTCACCATTCACTGGAAAAAAAAACTCAATAAATAAATGCAGGGTTCTGTTGGGAACATTGCTGTCTTACTCTGTTGATCTATCTAAATTCAGGCCCTTGCAGAATATTCTGTTGTATATAGTACTCATACATTGCTGTTAACAAACAATTGTACTTAGAATTTTACTTATATTACAAAAAACTATTAACTTTGGTAAGTTGTTTTCTTTCCGATGATAAACTTAAGTAACTGTTGGAAATAATAATAATACCGTATTTGCTCGATTATAAGATGACCCTGATTATAAGACATGCCCCAAATTTTAAATATTAATTTAGGAAAAAGGAAAAAGCCTGAATATAACTACCCTATAAGAAAAAAGGTTTACTAGTAAATATTAATTTACATGTAAACTATTTTTTAATATTTAATAAAAATTATGAGAAAAATTGATTTTTTTTTTATTTCCTTTTATATGCCACTTTGCCCCCACCAGAAATGCCTTATATCCCAATATGCCACTCTGCCTCCCTGGTATTCTTTTTAACCCACTATATGCCACTCTGCCTCCAGAAAGCCCTTATACCCCCCATATGCCACTCTTACCATCCCCGACTTACCAGTGCATCCCTAGACTTGTCCCCCGTGCTTCAGATTCCTTGGTGTCTAGTGGGGGCAGCTGGTGGACAACCTCCGCTGCTGTTACCGGCACTTCCACCGGGGCTTCTATGAATCAGCACTGGAAGGTCATGTGATGCCGACGTGCCGTCATACAAGTGCCGGCAGCAGCAGAGGTTGTCTGCGCGCATCGTGCTGCCAGAGAGGAGGATACGGGACCCCTGCAGCGCTGCAGGGCATCTGGATCTTAGTCTTGTAGTCAGACCTCTATTTGAGGTCTGATTAGAAGGAGACCTCAAATATAAGATGATGGTTACTTTTCAGAGCATTTGCTCTGAAAAAAACATCTTATCAAATATGGTAATAATAATACAGTTTAACCAATAAAACAAATAATAAACTGAAGATCTATTTCAGACCTTTGTATTAAGGGTTATATTCTTCTTAGATAAAACATCAATTTTCAAATCAAATCAAATATTTTCTGCTGTTTTAGTCACATATAAACAATGCAGAAACTTTTAAGAAGCATTTTCACTCTCTATGGCAACATCCTGGATAGCTTGACAAAGGTAAAATGTACAAAATATAAGTTACTTACTTAAATATATTTATATATAAATGTATGTTTCTAGTTTTGCATTGAGCTACAAAGAGTATTCTATCTGAGTACTTGAAAAGTACCCTTAGCTATCAGAGACCTGCTATTACATACTGTCAATAAACTGAGCACTTGTTTTTCCAGTCTTCTTTGCCTCATGAAATTAAGCTAAACGGAACAAGAGATAATGCTTGGAAGTATACTTGAAACCCAGTGAAGTCCACAAAATACTCAGTCTGCAAGTGTGTGAGTTCTTATTGAAGCCAAAATGGACTTCATAACAAATTAATTAGAATATGCAATAAAAATGCATGCTTTATTAGTAGACTTGTAAATTTGTATTAGTACAAATTCTTATGAACATCCCGAAAACGAGGAGAGGCCATCAGTGAAACAAATGAAAACAAAGCAGAGAGCTCCAAATTTTCGTTTGCATTTTGTTGCTTTTATTAATATAGTAGTCATAAGTCCATCAACTTCAACCCTTCTACTGACCCTTCCTTCTTTTGATTCAAAAGAAGGCAAAAGACAATCAGATTTCTCCTTGGATCAAGAAGCTCTAAAATATTAATGTTTATTCTATGATTTATAACCCTTCATGTTCTGCTTTTGTGAAAAATATCCAGACCCTTTTTGAAGGCTTGCATTGTTGCACCTTTGCAGTGAATGCCATACCTTTATTTCCCATACTGTAAAAAATCCCTTTGTTTGTTGTATATGAAATATTCACTCATCCATCCTCAGAGGATGACCTTTTGTTCTTCGTACGCTTCTGTTAATGAAAAGGTCACTGGTGAGGTCTTTATGTTGCCCTCTAAGATCCAACAATGACCTGCATCTTCACTCATCACCTCCTCCCACGCCCGCCTACAGGACTTCTCTCGTGCAGCACCAACCCTCTGGAACTCTCTTCCCCGTGCTGTCCGTCTCTCACCAACTCTACCCTCCTTCAAACTCTCCCTAAAAACATTTCTCTTCAGGGAAGCCTACTACTGACATAAACATTCAAACTTCTCTCTCACCCACTTACAACCCTTATCTCGCCCTACATTAACATCATTCACTACCAAGCAGCCCTCACCTCCTGTTTCTCACCCCTTATCCACCTAGATTGTAAGTTCCTGCGGGAACAGGGCCCTTCATTCCTCTTGTATCTGTATGTTAATTGCTGCATTGTACTTGTCATTATCTGTAAAATTTTCATCTTGTACAGCGCTGCGGAATCTGTCGGCGCTTTATAAATAAAATATAATAATAGTAAGTTATAAAATGTTATAGTATCCCCTCTAAGATGCCATTTTTCTAGCGAATATAGAGTTTTTGATCTCTCTTCATAAGATCTTCCAATCAACTTATTAATTTTGTAACACTGCTTTGCACCTTTTTTAGTTCCATAACGTATTTTTTAAGGACCGGTGCCCAGAATTGCAACGCATATTCAAGTTGAGGTCTTACCATTGCATTATAAAGAGGCAAGATGATATCCTCCTCCTGTGAATCAATACCACATTTTATAAACTCCAATATCTTTTTGGCCTTTGCAGCTGCTGACTGACATTGCAGACTATTCGTATTCACTCCTCTAATCGTGGGACAGGGTGCCCACCGAGGGGTGCACCCTGGAAAGCCTGGTAAACGGAGCGGATAGTAGATGATGAAAGTAGACAGAAGAAAGAAGCCAGAAGAACAAGAAGAGTCAAGAGAAGAAGAGCTGCAGAAATGGTGACAGGGAAACGGAAGAAGTTATCATAGAAGGTAGAGAGACATTGAGAGAGAGCTTGAGATATTGTGAGAGAGAGCATGAGGGAGTGTGAGAAACAGCGAGTGATGGTAAATGACAACAAATTTTGTTTCTGAAGAAAAGTCTTAAACTGGATGGTAATTATTATACTTTATGTTTAATATACATACACCTCAAAGCTAGATGTATGCACAACTAGCTACACTTTATGTCTGCTGAAAAATGCTGAAAACCCCTGACAACATTTTTCCCTGTTCAGCTCTGATAAAAGTTACTTCAAATTGCATTAAACTAAATCGAGTTTTGGATGCTTTAGTCCTATTAGGTAATTGTGCATTTTCATTTATTCTAAATTATTTCATTGTAATTATGTGATATTGATAATAGCTATAAATGGTACAAACAAGCAAATACATTTTACTGGCTTTCATAATTGCTTCTTTGTGAAAAAGTATAGTAAAGCATTCTTTACCTGGCAGAGTGGACTTGTACTGTGTAATTACCAAATCTTTCTTTAACAGAGAAAATAATAATTTGATTTGAGCATAATAGTATTATTAGAAGCTATAAATGACAATTTGTACTTCGCATTCATATACATTTGTAATAATAGTCCTGTAATTAAATGACAGCACAAATCTAATCTGCAGCACGGCAAATAATTATGGCCACACAAAGCTGCATTGCAGTACATGCATCACCAAAGCAATGCTCGTAACCAATGCTGGGAACAATATAATGCATTTAGCACCGCTTTTTAGGGTAGCCACAATGTTCCTAATTCTCACCCCTTCCCCCCCAGCCTGTTCCATTTATTTGCTCAAATAGGTCCACAGGATCTCCTTTGCTATAACATGTTTAATATTCACCAGTTTGGTATATGGGCAAACTCTAGTGATATAGGGATGTATATTGGACAAACCCAAATCAAGGGCAGATTCAGCTGGGCGCATAGACAGCTTAGGCTACTCTGTAGGTATGAAAGGCATGTGTTTAGCTTTATAACCAATAGTGCGTTAGGTTTGGTGGCATCTAGGTCTAGTTCCAGCATGAGATCAGTTCTTTCATCAAATCCATTTGAAGCCCATCCATGTTTGCTCCACATAGTCATGTTCACCTGGAAACAGGATTCATTGTGGGAAGGATGTAGGAGGGGTAGAATGTAGAAGTGTTCATTGTTAAACTGAAAGGTGGAAGGACAGTGGAAATATGTTCTCACTTGACAGGCTTTAGGTGGTATTAACATAGAATCAGCCTGAGACCCCCCTCCAAAAGGATGAGGGGGAGAGTTCTATAGAACCATAAATAAATATACAGTTTCTGGTAAATAGAGCTCACAATTTTCCTCTGAGGACCCCTAAAAACATAGGATCAGCTCTGTTAAAGAATATTTATGATGACTAATTAATCATAAACTTAATATATAACAACCTGTGTATTCAAGTAGATGAACACAGAGGTGGGATCGTGTTATGTGCACATTCACTTGAACTCAACATAAATGAGTTTTTAAATGAGCCATGCATTTGCCATTAAAGTGACAACCCCACTGTTAACGTATCCAAGCAAACAATGAATAATTCAGATCAATAAAGTCATTCTTCTTTTGCCCATTCTCTCGATCTGATTATTTTTACGGAGTGGTGTAATTTAAGTTAATATAAAACCATGTAACATTTATAACACTATGTGACACTTTGCCCTGTAGCAAAGGTTTCAGATGTGTGTGTATATATATATATACATACCGTATTGGCTCGGATATAGGCCGCCCCCGTATATAGGCCGCACCCTAAAAGTTTGGTGCTTTTTTAAAGAAAAAGTTTTTTTTCTTTAAAAAAGCACCAAAAAAAACATGCTGCCACTGTCCTCCCTCCCCGAGATATGCTGCCACTGTCCTCCCTCCCCGAGATACGCTGCCACTGTCCTCCCTCCCCGCGATACGCTGCCGCTGTCCTCCCTCCCCGCGATCCGCTGCCCTCCCTCCCCGAGATCCGCTGCCCTCCCTCCCCGAGATCCGCTGCCCTCCCTCCCCGAGATCCGCTGCCCTCCCTCCCCGCGATACGCTGCCCTCCCTCCCCGCGATACGCTGCCGCTGTCCTCCTCTGCCCCCCCTCCTCGACTTACCGGAGCAGACTCCCGGGTGTCTTCAGGGCCGGCGAGGGACATCTACGCAATACGCGTATGCAACTTCCGGTACCGTTACCGGAAGTTGCATTTGCGTATTGCGTAAATGTCTCCCGCCGGCCCCGCAAGACACCCGGGAGTCTGCTCCGGTAAGTCGGGGGTGGGCAGAGGTAAAACGCTTAGATAACCTCCCGTGCCGGCACCCCCCCCCCCGTGGGAAGTGCTGGCAGGGGAGGCTGTCTGAGCGTATCGGGGAGAAGGATGCAGGTCCCCTGCACCGCTGCGGGGGATCTGTATCTTAACCCCGCTGCCTGCCCGGCGCCCGGGACTGCATGTCCCGGGCGTCGGGCGCTAGACCCCGAATATAGGCCGCACCCCCACTTTAAAAACTTAAAGTGGGGGAAAAAAGTGCGGCCTATATTCGAGCCAATACGGTATATGTATATATATATCTTCTATTTATTAGTTTTACTGTGCCATAGTTTACATTATTTTTCATTAGAACATATATCAAACTTTCAGAAGTAAGATTTTAGGAACATGGTTAACAAGCTATTTGGTTATGTCTATAATAAATCATGCATGTTTTTCATATTAATTCTTATAAAAAAGATAATCTTTTGTTCTAGATATTGTGGTTTAAAGTCAAATGTTTTTTTTTATATTTATAAGCTAAGGACTCCTTATTATTATTTGTTATTTTTATTAATATTTATTTTTCTATGTTTCTAATATATGTTTTGTGCTGTTCTATTAGCAAGCAGAGAACTATGTGTAAACGGTACTTATTGTTTCTTAGTTATGCTGCAGGATGATTGGGAATTTAAATTTCTTTTAAAAAAGTCCTTTTGGAAGAAGTTAAAACAAAATTGAATGAATAAAAATGATAAGAGATGAGTATCATCGGGGTGCACCGTGAATCATAAGCAATAACATCAGCCCATCATTATGTGTTGTGATGAAACAGGTCAACATTTATTTGATTTCACCAAACTTTCTAAAAATTGAAAAAATACCTAAATGTGTATTCTTATATAAGTAAGTAAGTAAGATATCAAGTTGACATTTCCTTTGGATCCTGGATTGTCAGTACTAAATGTTTAACACTATTTGCTTTGCACACAAGGAAGAATAATGCATTTTTTTAAATGTTCTGTATTTGCTGCCATTACACAAGGGGGGCATCTACTTTATTATTGTACATAACGTTCCCTTCCTCTATAATATGTAGATTGTACTGTCTTTACTTCCTTTCTTTTTGTTTTTAGCTTTTTCTTTTCAACTATCCCTATTCTATTTTGTGCTCCCCCAGTTTTTTATAATAAGTATTTAATGTAATTGTTGAGACAGTAAGTTATGTCTGTTTGTAAAAGTGTTTGTATGCATTAAAATAATTCTGCCAATTTGAAGTATGATTGGATTATTTACTTTTCCTATGTGTAATGTACGCATCTATCAATCATAGCTCATCGACTGGAGTAAAGAATGGGTTATATATAATACATATGGCGTTTATATAAATACAGTGTTTTAGGGTGAAAAATTGAATGAATTGATTTATGGGATTTCACTGGAGCTATTGTTCTTTTGATGCTTTATAAAATATTGGCAGTATGATTTATATTCACAAGTACAAGAGAGCTGGTTAACTGTTTTGCCCATTAAATAATTTATTGCACAGAGTTGTTTAGAGAACTAAAAATAAAACCAGAAAGGAAATTAAGATCATATCCTGTCCTTTAACATATATGATATTTTTAAGATATATTGGAATGTAGATTTTTCATTTAAAAAGATTTAGTATTGCTAAAATTATTGTGTCTGAGGGATATTACTTTAAAGGTGAACACTAAATTATATATCTTTAAAAATACAAATCATGAACTATTGTGAGATATTAGTTCTTACACAAAAAATATGAGCTATGGTTTACATATCTTTTTAGAAACCACTTTCTTAAAAATATCTTTTTAATCAGAAATGAAATGGACTGGATAAAGTGGCCATACTATGCCCCTACACTTGTGTAGCATGTGGCCTTGTATATCGCACCATTTGCTTGCTTTGCAACATGAGAATTCCGGGCCCATATTTACGAAGCTGACGTTAAAAACAGGTCCAAATATTTCAGGGCTAAAGTTATGGAGGAAAGATACCCTTGTTAATTTATAGTATATTGACAGCTTTTAGTCATATTTTCCCTTGCTCTAATCTCATGGATGGAACATGGTCCAGTACAGTGGACACAAATATTATGAAGATTCTTTCGTGTGTGATTTTTTTATTGTCAGTGATGTGTGAACATTTAGATTATTATGCATTAAATCCAAGGGAAGGGGGACAATTTCCCCATCTGGAAATTCAAAGAGGACCACTGCATTACCAGCAGTGAAGAGAGAGAAACAGTGTGCCAACTAGACATAGAGACAGAAAAAAACACCTGGTATTCAACAAAAAAGCCTTTATTTATTTCTGTATACCCTCTGCTGTCAAAATGGTTTGGTCTGCTGTCTTCCTCTCCCTCTAACTGGTTTTCCCCTCTTAACTTAGACAGCTGCCTCTTCATAGACACAGAGTCACTGCCTGGGCAGAGTCACAGTTTGCAGGCTGCAGATACAAGGTAGTTTTATTTCAAATATGTATGGCAGTTAGTTAATACCCTAGCTCCCGTGACTCTAAAGCCTTGTATGTTAAGCATCATGGAAAAGCCAGTACTTAACAACTGGTATGCCAAAGGTTAGTAGTTATCGTTACGGATTGGCACTACAGCTGCTGTGTAATGCTCATCTCATGATTCTCTGTCCATCTGGTTGTCTGAACATCATGACAAATGTATTAACAGAAACTTGAGTAGGAATAGTAGCCGATAACTGTAGATCTCCTTGGAAAGGCTACAATACATTTCCATTTGTTTCCTGCATCTACAATAGTATTCAGCAGCCATATCGCTACCGGAACGTCATGGGAATTGAAGTTATAGGCTGGGGTTATGGCGGCCTACGCTACACACCAACTACAGCTACCATGATATACAGTCACCCATTATTGGCTGAACACCACAGGAATTGTAGACTGGGGTAAATTGTGGTTAATCTTTAGCTATTGTAAACTAAAGTGCTCATGTTGTGCAGGTACATGCTGGTCTGTAGCTACTACTACCATGGTGATATATTTTTCCTATTAATGGGTAACTAACATTTGCCTCTCACCAGGAAACCACTTTCCTAGCTGAGCCAACAAAGGTTGGCTATGGGAATGAGGTAGGGGGTAATAGGGTGGGAGAGGGGAAAGGTAGGATATTCCCCCCTTAAAGAAAACCTTAGGATGTCCATGCCTGGGTAATTATGTTCACATAATAAAATAAGCAACATATATGTGTGTGTGTATATGTAAGTAGAGAGCTCATTTTGTGTAAGTGTAAGAGCTAGCATTCAAAATCTCCAGTGTGGATGGGTAGAACTAATTACCATGCATCATGTTGACAACTTCTTACTGCATTATTGAACGTTCAAGCTTTTTTTTTTCCATAGCACAGAGACTTGTCTAATAATGTACATTTATTTCCACTCCTATATCAGGATTAGCTTCAGGGAGAACTTAAATCCCTTATACTGGCCAACTGGCTTTATTATCATGTTCACATGTCTCAGTGGTATTAAGGGCAATTTTCACCTTGAACATTAAAGATTTTATTGTAGATGTACTTCACAATGATAGGATTTATGATACTATGTTCAGCTGTGTGTGTCTTTAAGGGTCTTGCCACCCTTTCTCCGATATCTAGCAAAGAACTGAACATGTGTGTATTTCTTATACTCTAGTAGAATACCCCTTTATTCATCTGACAGCTGGAATTATGGAACATTTTTAAAAATTCCTTTTTGGACGCCACAGGACAAAATGTTAGATTTAAAAAAAAAAAATGATTTCGATTTTTAGATTAAATTAGATTTTTAACAGTGGCTTTTAGTGTATCAGTGTTCTTGGTCGTTATTTAAGTTAGGTGTATAATCAAAGAATATTAGCAGTAGCGGTGCTGCGAAGGCTTGGATTCCCCTCTTGCTCATTGTTGTGTTTGGTGAATCTTTGGATGGGTTGCAGGTAGCGACTGGCATGAACCTGTCAAAATGATCTTACCCGTTCCATCTCTGCTTGGACTCATCCTATAACAAAGCACTTAAAATTGGGCTAGTGATGAGTATGACGTTAAGAGGTTCTTAATTTGGTAGCAGATTGCCGACCCTAACTTGCCGTTTAGTGTTTATCTACTTGAGGAACTGACAAAACTAGGAGTTTGCTGGTGGGTTGAACACCTCAATTATCATGTTTTACTATGAATTATGAATGGCCTGTTTGCAGTGCTCACCTCACCTGCAAACTCCTGATTTTGTGGACACACCTGGGTTGCCTATGATTGAATGGAGATTGTAAATGTTGCTTTGTATGTACTTAAATTGAACATCAGATGGACACCCCGGTGTTCAAGGGAACCCGGTAAGCAAACAATACATATAAAAATACTTTAAAAGTACCTTCATATGCTTGTGCAGGGTTAAAATAGTAAAACATTTACTTACCTTAGACAGAAGGTAATGCAGCTTTCCACCTTGCGTTTGATAAGCTTCTTGATTTCAATGGGAGTCTTTTCGGCCCATAAACACAGGGGTCTCAACAGACCCCTGCCTGCAGCATTTGCCCCAGAGTTTCTCTTTAATGAATGCTTTTTTGTTGAGAAATGTGTCTAAAAATTCCCTCTATAAAATGTCTTTATGTTTTATCCATCATGTAGTGATCCAAAATTAGCCTAAATGTTAACAAATCCCAGTTGGTTCATATCTTGTTATTATTTATCTTAAAACCCTTTTTTTAATGCATAAAGCAAACACGTTATTAAAACCTGGTTGTAAATGTCTACTGTATGGTAATTGTTATGAGATTTTTTTTTCTCATAAAGAAATGTCTTTCATTCTCCAGAATAATGCAGTTCAACTGTTTGAGATCTTAAATAATTTCCCCTTTGTAAATCAAAGAAATTCGTTGCTAGTTCTCCAAGATAAAACCTGATTGTAACAGATTGCCTGCGCTTTCATTCTGCGAGCCGCTTTTTCGTCTGCATTATTCAGTATTCTGGAAAACCATGTCTCCCGTAGCACTCTTTTAATTTTCTCAGCTGATACAAATCGCAAAAAGAGCTGTCACAGTGTATTCGCAGAAACTGTGAAATTCCACCTCAAAGATAAGCTCAAATAAAAGAAATTCAGTACACATCACAATTATACCGTCTTTGTGCTGCGTATAATGAAGATATCAGTATTCCCTCTGAAAACCCTTTTCATTTCCATAAAATAATTCAATCACATATTACGAAGACACAGTGTGACAATTTTCCAGGGCTGGCCAAATTCTAAATGCCTAAAATAACAATTCACAAAGTAAACTGGAGAAAGGACTGGCATTTCATTGTCATAGAGAGATTGCAAATTACAATGAACACAAGAGCAGACATTAATAACAAAACTGTATTGTTCTAATATAATTGTTTTTGTAATGATGCATATAATTTACAGACAAAATTCTATTCTTTTTTTTCAGACAGCTGTGAACTATAACACTGGGCATTATGTCAAGCTTTTTAATGGGCCATAAAAGCTATAAATGATGCAATGTAAAAAGATAAGTCAGTGGGATTAATGAAACAAGTGATACATGTAGAACGTTCAATTATTCTCATAGTGACAATAATAATTTGACCTATCTATCCATAATCCTCTCTGCTTTAACACTGATGCTCAAATTTACTACAAGGCAAATTTGACACTTTTGAAGACAATAACGTGTACAGGAACTGAAAAAGGACATTGTTAGTTGATAAATCTCACATTTGACATACCAAATACATAATTTCCTCATTGTATGATGAACAAGACCATTAGGCCTATTATTAAAACAAATTCAGAGCCTAACGTTGGAAAAATACTAAAATTTTACATGCAAAGTCATTGTGTGGAATTTTTTTTTTAGACCAAAGATGCAAATACAGTTGTAGGTAGGCCTGGATTATCTCGCACACAAGGCATATACACCGGGGCCATGGGCCACCAGAGCCACACACTCATCTGGTCTGCTGCTTCAGTGGCCAGCGGCTGGATATTTTTGGCCGCATTCTATGTGAGAATTAAAACATAGCGTGCGACCGTGCAGATCCAGCCCTCATCTGCACTTACCTCATCGAATGGTCGCTAGCCTTAAAGTGCAAGGACCTCCCTGTCACCATAGTCCATCCCTGGTTGTAGGCATATAGCATCGAAGGATATAATACCATGTTACTATCCTGTAAAACACATAAAACATTAATTCTTATTTGATCCTTTCAGTTGTAGGTGCTTCACATACTAAAAAAAATAATGACGTCCAGCTAAAAAAATAACATGATTTTGGGGAGGGTGATTTTTGTTGGTGGGGGGATCTCTGTTAGTGACCTATTTCCTGACTGTATATAAATATGCTGTTTGTGACATTGACGCACTTTCACGCCTACATATTCACTGTCAGACTTACTCAACTGACTGCGGAAATAACCCTTTTAAGTGTATATACGGTGAAATTCCAGTCTTTGAACAAGCAAAATTACTCCTTAGAACTACATTACCAAAATTGCTTCTTTTACCATGGAAACCCATGAACCAATGCATTGTGACAGGTCAAAATTATATCAGACTGTATTTGAGTTACCAGTTATTACTGACAATACTAATTATGATTATTTGAGATGATGATTGTTGTTAATAATTTTAAAATGTTGCACAATTTAAACTCAGATGCATACGTTTTGTAAACCTTGAAGAAAACAGTAGAAATATGTAAGCTGGCTACTACTGGAATGGTTCATTTTGGGCAGCTTTAAACACTCTTGAAACACTTTAGAAATAATTTGAGCACACTGTATAACTGTCTCTGGTCAATGATGTACAACCAGACTACATTAATGTAATGGGGGTTTTGTTATTAATTATTAATAGTGTAAATTATATAGCTCCGGGAACTCCCATACCAGAAGAACACTCAAATTATATATAACCTGTATTTTTAAAACATTTAAGCATTTTTGAAACAACAGAAAGATAAAAAAACATAATAACTAACTGAATCACAGTTTTATCTATTTGTGCCCACCCAGGTTACTAATACTCTCATTAACCTCTTTCTCCCACATATGCGCTTTTTCTCTACATTGGTGCCTTTTTAATGTGAAATCCGACAGTTCTTTAACCTGTGTTTTAGTGTTCTTCAGCATAAGTCAACCATAGCGATATTGAGAGTCAATACGTTTAGGAATGTCCCATAAGTTGACATGAAACTACCGATTTATGTATCTGTGGTATAGAAACAATTCATAACAACCACAATTCTATAGTTATGGAGTAAATGTATCTAGAATGTAAAGGCTAGAATAATTCTTTATGGTTGTTGTAGCTGAAATATCTGTGTCTAAAATCTGCATATTCTCACAAAGCACAATTTGTGGTATCTGGTTACACTGATGGTATAGAGCTCTGAGAGTCATTATGGGCTTAAGCAATCCAACATCTGTCTTGGTCCAGCTGGTCACAAGGAGAACCTATTCCTAGCCAGCTTAAGAGGCCCATCTTTCATTTTTGGATCCTTCTGCTCTGTGCCACTCAATGGCCACTCCAACCACTACAATTCTTTTTATACACGTTTTAATAACTCCAAGCTTTTTATGCTGTTCACGGGAATAACTTTGCACTGTTAACAAAATCAGTAAATTCCAGATATTTTTAGCTACATTTTTTTCTAAGTGAAAACACATCTTTTTTAATTGTAACTGAAGAGAAGGTTGTTTCATCCCTCATCAGTGTTTGATTACTTCTTCAATATCCACACTGGTATTTTTTTGCTCATTATTTTCCTTTACATTGTGCTCTTAACTTTAAGGGCGTTTTGCCTATTATTCACAAAATGTGTAAGCCTGCATTAAAATCTGTGATGTCTTAAGATTTATAAAGGCAACATTTCTCGCATCTCTGTTTTGTCATTCACCACTTTGCTTTTTGTATCAGACATTTCTGAATATGTTTAATAAACGTAGCGGAACGTGACCCCGATACGTTCCTGTCTCCCCGCACCGGTTCAAAATAGTCTAGAAAGGGCCCTTCCGACCTGGATCGGAGCGGTCTACGTCAGAAGGGCCCTTTCTAAACAATTTTGAACAGGTATGAGGAGACAGGAAAAAGGGTCACAGGGGTCGCACCGGGCCCCCTAGAGGCATGGGCCCAGTCCTTGTAGTTATGCCAGTGCATGTAGATATGTCTGAAAGAAACCAGTCTTTTAACGTATTTTGTACAGCAAACATCTAGCTCTCTAGCTTTCATCCCACAAACCTCAGCCGATATAGATGCAGGTTTTTAGAGGAACATTAGTAATGCATTTTTATTCAACAGCTGGGGAATTGCATATTTACAGCTTTTATAATCTGTAAATGTAGCAGATCCACATCCGCATCATCATCTTGTAAACAATATTCTTTTACACCAACTTCTCACTAGACTTAAATCTGAGATGAGAAAGTGTTTTCTATCCGTTTTATATTTTCTGTCATTCTGTATTTTATTTTGTTGTAGCTGTCTGTTGCTTTATGACGCATGACTTAAAGATGATCTTGCATTTTTTTCCCCCACTTTAAAATATTACTACTACTGTTTTATAATTTTTAAACATGTTTTTCTTGCTCACTATATTTTAAACAGTGACATCAACAGAGAATATGCCACACTGGCAAATCTATGAGCACCTTGTTTAAAATATAATACATTTCAGTTTTTATGGACTATAAATTAGCATATTACATGGACTGTTATTATATAGTAGTACTGCAGATTGTAGAAATGTTGATTAAGCTCTTATGAACTCCCTTTTTTCCAGATATTTATGTCATTTTCCCATCTGTTATGAGGAGTAAAGAAAAATTAGACCTACCTTGGGAAGTTGATGAGAATGAACTGCTTTGTATTCAAATACTGAAGTGATAAGAGAGAAGGAGTAATTTGTGCCACCACATTGATGTGAATATTTGTTTGGCATCAATGATTCCATTTTGCATTTTATTAAAGATATAAATTTGATGACAGCAAAGGAAAGGAGGCATTTTTCTTGAAAATGAAAATTCGCCCACAGTACATCTCTCGGTAGACATTGTAATGCAAATGTGAATGCAGGTTATATAATGGTAGACTAATTCATAGTAAAGCAAAATACCTCTGCCAAAGAAATATTAGCAAGGGATAATTACCTTATCGGCAACCAAAAGCTTGTTTCCCCTTATTGTTGGGCCATACTGGGTTTATGGGCATACCTACACCCAACCTGCTCCATACTGTGTGTCAACGTGACGGAGCAAGTCATAGAGCGCTCTCCTTTACGTTACCATTAAGGAGTGGAGGTGGGGATATTTTGTGAGGGAATAGTATAGCTAAAGAAGAGGATGTTGCCCTTGGTCAGACCTAGGGAGGTGTCCAGTTTAAATATATTACTATGTGCCTCATGTGGTTTGCTCTTACATGACTATTGCTGGTAAATTAACCAGATATTTATATTTCAGAGAGATATTTGCAGGTAGAAAATTTCTAATGCACCAATACTAAGCTGATTAAGTTATAATTTGTATAACAATAAACTATAGTGCATATTTATAAAATGAAGTTCCATAGGTGTCAGGATCCTCTGGATTAAAACCAGCCGCCCTACGCATGGGAGAATATACTCCCACCTATGTCCCACCAGGAGGCGCTATGGTTGCTGGGATTTCTGCCCTGTCATCTTTGTTCACGTTTCCGCAAACTTGTGGCCAACCTCATCATTATTAGCCTTTATATAGCACAGTTCCTCCCAGTTTCCCTTGCTGAAGCATTGATCCTGCCCTGTGGCCCTGGTTGCAGTTGTCATTCTTTGACTGGTTCCTGACCCTTTGCTTGGACTCTGACATTGGTGTTTTGTGTTGTGTCCCTTGGTACTTCATTTTGACATGACAAATTTTGCATTCTTACCTGGCTTAGACTTTGACTTTGCCTCTGTTTTTCACCGGTCCCCTGTTTCAGGGTCGTGTTTACCCAATATTCGACCTTGGCCTCTCTGTATGACTTTGCCAAGGTCCGATCCTGATTTCATCTTAGTCTCCTGCCGTGTGCCATTTGCCAGTCTTCTGACATGTGCCAGTGTCATGACTGGGGGTTCTAGGGGTTAGACTGGAGTCTCTGCGCAGGAACAGGTTCAGGCTCAGAACCTTGCATGGGGCAGGCTAATTCAGACACACCTGGTTGCAGCTTTAGGCTTCTTCTTAGATGCCATCTACCTGAACAGGACAGGATCACAATCAGGGGAGGTGTCAGGACCCGGGCCAGCAGGTCGGGTACGAGCCCAGTTGCAGGGGATACTAGGGGCTCTGTCTGTACCCCTTGATGCATCATGATGGGTAGGTAGGTACAGACAGAAAAGCAGGACTGGAATCAAAGAATAAAGGGGAACTGTAGCGAGGACAAGGGAACTGTAGCGAGGAAAAGGGAAACCAGAGTGGCAGGGCACACGACTTGGAAGCCCTCAGGCAGGGCACGCGGCTTGGAAAGGTCGGTAAGGTCGGTAAGTCTGGTACGCGCCGGGATCCAGTACACAAATCTGGATCGTAAACGTAGCCAAGGTCATCCACGGGAGATCAGAACAAAGTACACAGAACTTTAGATGCAAGTAGTCTAGCATGAACCCAAGCCAAACAATGCAAAGGCACTGAATGGAGGAGTAAGATGGTATATAAGGGGGAGGGTTACCATAAGGTGAGCAGATGCAGCTGGTCAGGTCGTTTTGTATACACAGTGCTGTGATCTGACAGGTGACCTCTAGAGGCTGCAACGGATATGACACCTATAAAATAAATACAGAGTCCGGGCTGACAGGGTGGAATTCTGACAGGAGGTATAAAGGGCAAAAACAGAAATGTAGATGTAGACGTGTGCAATTGGATTCGTATGAATTGCAAATGTACCAAATTTTGGTAAAATCGGTGATTTGTATGAAGCCTCAACAAAAAAGTGGGCAGACCAAAAAGCTCTGAATTTTCGTTCAAAATTTTTGGGCCTACATTCATCCACACTCACGCTCTCATTCTCGCAATCTGGGCAATCTGGCGTTGTGTGCAGTGACGTCCGCACCCCATCTGTCCTCAAACCTGCTCTTTATAAATACGGTCCTAGACTGTATTATTTGCTGCATTTAAAAATCATTGTTTTTAAATTCTCCAAATTCTTAATTTTGCCTACTGTAAAACCAACATGGTTTTGGTTGTTTTTAAATACTGAGCAAAGAAAGGGGTTTGCCTAGATCTCTGGTCTGTAGATCACACAAAAAAAAACCAACCTTCTGCAAAAATATTGTCATTGCCATAGGACATTTCATATGCTTACCCTGTTAAAACATTTAATAATACTTAATATTTCCTTCTTCCTTTGCCAGTATGCCACTTTATGGCATGACTCTGCATGGCAGAATATGGTATTAAGTTATTGCCAATAAGCAATAAGCACTACAAGCTTGGTTTTATCACAGTCTACTACTGTTGGCAGACCCTTCCCTGGCACCTTCCCTTGGCGCTGTAGTCTTCAATTCCTTAAGGAACATGCTGGTCAAGTGCTTTAACCTTATCTGGAGTTCTGTTAAGGACTTCCAGATAGTAAAACTTACAGGCTGCAAATATCACAAACATGGAACAATTTCTAAGCCAACGTGTGTGCAGCTCACTGATCAAAGTATCCCTTCACAGTGGCATTTCTCTCACCTTTTCTTGCATGTTAATTAAAACGTACAGACCAAATGTGTGTGACCTTAATCCAATGGGAGCAATAATCATTTATTATACTGTAGTAGAAGAGCCACTCAAGAAAATCAGATTAACCCAAAGCAGTGTAATTGATGTTAACAAGGTCAAAATGTAATGAAAATGGCAAAATGAAAGAATTTATTAAATTTAAATCTTCTGAATTATTACTCCTTGATAATGTTGCCAATTTACATATATAGCTTGCTCTGAATTAATTTGCTTTTTTTTTATTGCCGTAGTCATTGCTGAACACATGTCTCTCAAGCTGTGTGCAGAGTTTATAAAACCTTAAATCTTTCGCAGGAAAGATATATATTGGCACTCTTCACTAGTTTGAATATAAATAGAAAATGTGCTAGATCAAAATGATATGATAAACAAGCAATGAAATGTTGTTTACTTTAAACAGACTTTCTTCAGATTTAATTTCTTTAAGTAAAAGTTTGTGTTGAAGTTCAGCTTTCTTATGAAAATTTTTGAAGCATGCTTTGTTTTGATAATTAAGATCAGTTTTATACACTTTGACCACAAGGAAAGCCATAAAAGACTCAAACAGAGCCTACCAAGATCTTGGTAGACATATTTTTCTACCAACTCTTCCCATTTGTTGGTTTTTCCCATTGTTCTTTTCTGTTTCAGTTTAAGGGTAGAAATCCAACCAAATAATGTTATTGCACTAAACACTTTTTTGTTGAACAAAGTGGATGTGAGCGCTGCAGGGTCTATCATGAAGATTCTATAGCCATGAATAAAAGCTGTCGATTTAAACGTCCTCACACTTCCACGTAAGGGTGCTCCAAGCCTTGCTGCAACACAAGAGATTCGACAACTGGCACTCTGTGGAGCAGAAGATCTCCTAACACTCAAATAAAAAAAGGTACATTTTTATTGCAAATTCTTAAAAATTGGCAGAGTTGGGGGCACAAACCTTAGACAAATGTAGCCTATTCTGAATTACACACTGACTGTGGTTTATAGGTGAGTGCCCATACTTCCCAACACAAATTTGTGTCCCCTTTTCAAACTTTGCACCAAAATAAATTACCAGGAACACATTTTCCTGAAAAACAGTATGTATAAGTATCTGGGAATTTTCTATATGTGTCATATACGTAAAAAATGTTACACCATAATTCAACATGAAGAGAAAAGCAAGAAACAACAGGCTAGGATCATTACTAATACATTTTGATTTTGTTTGACGCAAATACTTCATTTCCTAGGATTTATAAAGGCAATCCTTGTTGCGCACTCTTTAATATGCAATTATAAAGGTGAAATGCCATTGACTGGAAAGCGTTTCTCCGCACGTTGCGTAGGAAGTGGTGAGTCACATTAGGAGGTACAGGCTTTACAATGAAATAAATAATAAACCCGCTGATAGTGCAGCAGGTGTTGCTGTTGGCCTCCGCATCTTAAAAATGTAGCAGATCACACTGTTTTGTGAAAATCATGCAGAACTTTGCATACTAAACTCTTAACGCATAAAACAACAATTACGTATTTATTCAGTGATTTTCTGTCAGTTTTGATACTATAAATACACGAGAAATGTCTTGCTTTAAATCGAATGCACCCTTTAACTCAAACTGCCTCTTAATTGCATCCATTAATGACCTGGTTCAATAAACAATCAATTGGTCAGTAGTACTGCAAAAGCCTGCAAAAATACTTGCTCTTTTTTTTACTGATTGGATTATTTCTACCAGAATTCCTGTTTACAGTGTGCCTTATATCCATACCCGGAAACGTCACCAGGAGTTCTCCCATTTAAAGGGGAAGTGGGCGGGGAGTGGGGAGTGTCAAGACCCTGCTTCCGCAACGCGAAGGATTCGGGTGTTGACCTGGAAAACCGGAGAAGCTTATGCTTATGTCTCACCCCAGCACACTGATTTGTTTGCGAGTTATACCTCTTCTTGGGTATTATGCCACGTTCAGACTTTGTTTGATGCACTCAGGGAATGAACCCGACTCAGCAGGTGGATAGAGCGACAGGTTCCACCAAAGCAAAAAGAGGACCCTTTTGTTATATACATTTACTGGTGTATTTGATGTGCTGAATTACAACTACATGCAGTATTTCTCAAGGTTTGTTGTACTTGGGGACAGTCCTTTGACCAAGTTCCCAGTACACCTTTAAAGTTTAATATTCCCTGGAAAACAGCTTGGTGGCCCTGACCAGACATAAAATATGAATTCTATTTATAGGCCTGTATGTCATGCCTTTCTAAGAAAATATCCAGACCCCTTTTGAAGGCATTGAATGTATTTGATAACAGCACCCGCCTTGGCAGTGAATTCCATACCTTTATTGTCCTCGCTGTAAAGAATCCCTTCCTTTGTCTATGAAACCTGCGCTCTTCTCAGAGAGTGACCTCTTGTTCTTTGTACATTTCTGTTAATGAACATTAACCCTGCATATATATTTATACAATGTTATCATACTATTATACATATTATACTATTATTTATTTAAAAATATATATTTGTTCCTTCAATAATAGCTACATTTTAAGAGGAAACTGCAGAGATAATACCTGCTAATCACCTAACGAGGTCTTCCTTGTTCTTCATGTGATAAAGTAACCTAACAGTATTGCCAGAGAAACATACTCTTGTTCTCCATTTACTTTACCGAGAGGCTGGTAGATAAACAGCCTCCCGCCAGAAGTGGAGGCTAACATAATGAGAGAATTTAAACAAAACAAGATAGTAATAAAGCTATCCAGTATTCCAGATGAGACCAAGGACTGGTTAAGGTAGGTCTTTACATCAGGTAAAACAGGCAGGCTAATCTTATCTGTTGTCAAATTCTGTGTTTCTAAAGGTAAGGCTTAATTCCAAATTAAAAATTGAAAACACCAAATGGTTTACAGTAAGACAATAACATAAACAAGAAACACACCAAAGGATACTAGAACTTATATGAATAGTTGCAAGAAAAGAATATAAAACATTTATTTTTTGTTGTTCATTGTTCATAAGGATGGGGAAAAAGGGGCAAAATTATGTTTTTCAGAATCTCCCCCATGCATTTACAAGGGGACACCATGGAAATTTAAAGGGACCACGTAGCTATCCTATGCATTAAAGTTTGGTTACTGATTCTAAGTTCTGGAAATATTAGTAATCAATTCTTATTTATTATTGTATATATATATTTTTTTTTTAATAAAACATATTAACTTGCATTGTTTGGTTCTCCTTAACCTAGGTTGTCTCCTTTTTAGACTGATAACCTGATAAACCTTATTTATTATCATTGTAGAGGTTTTTTTATTATTGTATATGCGGATGTTCGTGTATATGTGTAGACATAAACAAAAGCTTTGCTGCTTCTTTGAAGCTTTTACTAACTCATTTACAGATATTTCTTGTTCCTCAACAGAACAACAGAAAGTGATTTCCCCACAGGATATTTATTGTTGCCATTATGTAACAATTGGAAGTGACTTGGAAGATTGGTTTTCTAGTGTCATTTACAGCTTTTTAAGAGGTATGTGGTTTCCAGGTTGTTATTCCTATGGAGGAAGTGAATTTATATGACTGTTACAATCATGCTGTCATTCATTCAGTTTTGACAGTGGCAATTTCATTTTGAAAGACTAGCTATGACTACATAACCATTATTGAAACATACTGTCTTCTGTAATAATAAATGGAAGAACTGAGTAATGTCAATAAGAAATCATAGTGGCTGCGGCTAGCCTTCGGATATTACATTAAAAACCTTGTGATTACCAATTTTTTTTTCCCCGTCAGTAATTTTTTTACACAGCCTTGAAACAACTAGCGCAAAGTAATGAAGAAGTGAGTCACTCTACAGTAACAGAAATGTTTCTCCTTCACTTTTGTTCAGAACTTTTTGAGAAGACACAGTCGGTGTGTAAACCTATCTGTCTACTTACCCACTCAGGTGCCTTAAAATTTTACAATAACAGGATTGTTTTTATGTCAAAATACTGTCTTGGAGCTTTACAGTATCCAGAAAACTGTTTATAGGGACTGTTTACTGCAATGATCCCCCCCCCACCGGGCCACTCACCGAGCCAGCATTGGTGCCCACTGGGGCAACTATACCATGAGCCAGGAGATGTAGTCAGAAAATACTTGGGGGGGTATGC
Source organism: Spea bombifrons (assembly GCF_027358695.1). Taxonomy (NCBI): domain Eukaryota; kingdom Metazoa; phylum Chordata; class Amphibia; order Anura; family Pelobatidae; genus Spea; species Spea bombifrons. Next base: position 17,729,117 of record NC_071089.1, on the reverse strand, counting down.
ATTTCATATATTTAAGTGCATATGATAGCTGCAGCTTCCCAAGACACATTGGGTATCTCCGCAGTCATTTCAGCTTCTATTAAAAACCTCTAACATAACATATTTTTTAACATAAAATATGTCAGAATGATTACGAATATATACAGTTTTATTTTTATTTATAAAGTGCCATCTCTGGGTGAGCACAATGTCATTAAAGCAAAATGGACCTGTTAAAATATGCCCTTTCCTATCTTTCTGTAAATCAAATCAGTAATTTAATTGTGTGTGGGAAAAGCATGTTGTCTAGACAAAGAAAAAAACGACATCATTTCCTAATTGAACCATATCAAAGGGTCATCGTATGCACAGCGGGCCTAATGTCTGCCTTTAGTTCCTTTTATTTTAACGTCGGAGAGGATGAGTATCAAGTTCAATTTCAATCAAAACCTTGTAGTAACAAAGATAAAATAAAGACTGCACAGAAATGTTAAATGTTCTAAATGTTATTCATCATTATAGACGCTTGCGAAATAAACACTGGGGAGAAAGATGTGATTGCGTTTTTAAGTGTTCCAATATCATGTCATAAGTGAATTTAATATGCTCAAGAGTTCCACATTAATCTTAGCATTGTCAGAGGCAGATACATCCAGCCTCCCAAAACAGGTGTATTTCTTAACCATTATCCATGGGTTCAATAAATTATGCATACGTTGTACCTGTACACACCTTAGTCTAGGGAATATATATTTCCAAAAGGCTATCATTTTAAAAAAGATGACATCTAGGCAATGGATGTGATATTGGTGCATAGTTTAACATTTCAAATAAAGTAGCAGAAAGAAACCTTGATGGCCGTACACTATGGGAAAGACAGTAGCTGCATCCCTTGCGATCCCAGTGGGTTCTCTGTGAATCCCTCAAAAAGGTTTTCATGACAATACGAGCATGCACAGTTCAGACTGCTAAATAAATATATGCAACTCAGCTGACAGTGTAAAATGTGTTTCTTTCACTCAGGGGAGATCACAGAGCTGGTACAAAACCAAAATATATAGGCTGATAATATATGCCCATGAAACATTTATAGTTTGAAGTGATAGCCTATGAGAATGTATTAGCCACAAGAGGAAGGTGGCGATGGAGGGAATACAAGCCATACACTCATTACAACATTCTGATTTATCAAGGAATGAGTAACAGTTGTGGGGTGTTGAAGCAACGCTCTGTCAAAGTTTTTTTTGAGGCACACGTGATCTGAGGTGATAAGGAGCTACTCATTTTTTTTTATTTTATAACAGCCATGTAGCCCTTCAGCTGAGCCTCCAGTTAATGCCTAGCAGCCACACTCTGTGACAACATACTAGGGCAAACCTAAATCAAATAAGAAGCCAACTCAAGAGGTTAAAAGAATAGGACTTGCCAAGCGGGCTAGGCAATATACGGCATGTAATGTGACGGAATCCCCAATATTTATGCCTTAGATAGGTGTTATTGAATGGTATTTGCTGGGTATGCGCTGAATTCTTGTTTTATTTTGTGTACTTATTGGTCCTTATTATTCTAATAGAAAACCCAACAATGAGGTGTGAAACACATCCATGATGTTGTGGCTTTATAACAGAAAAGGCATACAAGATGTCTGATACTAAAGCCTGCACATGAGGAGCAGATATGAAAGTGTGGTCAAAGAATAGGACAGGACCTGATAATAGACCACTGGAACAAAGAAGGTCTGCAGTCTGAGGTAGGGTCCTGCTAGGAGTCCACTTACAACACCTTGTCATGTGAATATTTTAGAAATATAAACATCTGGTTGTCATACATGTATTACTTTGAATTAGGCTAAGTATCTAGGGAGCTAATCTACCATTAACTTTTAAGATGTCAGATTGTGTCCTACATTGTTTGTTGGTAGCTTTCCTCCTTGTTTTCTGTTATCTATGAATATTAGGGCTGCAACTAACGATTATTTTAATAATCGATTAGTTGGCCGATTATTTTTTCGATTAATCGATTAATCGGATAAAAAAAAACAATATGCAAATTTTTCGTTTATTTAAAAGAATTTAATGAACTGGATGTTAAAAAACAACTTAAAATTTACATTAACATTCTTATTTTGTTATGATGTAATAAAAAACAATATTTTCAAAGTACAAGAACCCAAACACAATATTTATGAAACAAAATAACCCCAAACATTCTGAAAAGAGGTGGACTATTACTGTTCAAGAAACTTTGCCCCAGCACTTTGCACTTTGCACCCAGCACTTTGCACCCAGCACTTTGCACCCAGCACTTTGCACCCAGCCCTGGCACTTTGCACCCAGCACTTTGCACCCAGCACTTTGCCCCAGCCCTGGCACTTTGCATCCAGCACTTTGCACCCAGCATTCAGCACTTTGCACCAGCACTTTGCACTTTGCACCCAGCCCTGGCACTTTGCACCCAGCACTTTGCACCCAGCACTGGCACTTTGCACCCAGCACTTTGCACTGTGCCCCTGCACCCAGTCTCTAACTCTGCCCTGCACCCAGCCCTGCCCCCACATTCTGCCCTGCCCCCACACTCACACTCTGCCCTGCACCCACTCTGCCCTGCACCCACACTCACACCCTGCCCTGCATCCCCACCCCCACTCTGCCCTGCACCCAGTCTCCCACTCTGCTCTGCACCCACACTCACACCCTGCATCCCCACCCCCACTCTGCCCTGCACCCAGTCTCCTGCCCTGCACCCCCCACCCCCACCCCCACTCTGCCCTGCACCCACACTCACGAACCGCTCTGTGCGAATGGAGCCACTCGCACAGAGCGAACCGCTCTGTGCGAATGGAGCCACTCGCACAGAGCGAACCGCTCTGTGCGAGTGGAGCCACTCGCACAGAGCGATTCGCTCTGTGCGAGTGGCTCCATTCGCACAGAGCGATTCGCTCTGTGCGAGTGGCTCTGTGCGAGTGGCTCTGTGCGATCCGTGCACATAGACATGAAGAATACTTACCTCCGGAACGCGTCACATCCGTCACGTAGCTAAAAGAAGGCGGAGACTGCAGAGCGTGTAGCAGAAGCGGGGAACGCTCGCGGAGGTAAGTAAAAGGAGCCGAGTGCTCCAACAACGAATTGATCACTCGATTAATCGATAACGGAAATCGTTATCGATGATTTCCGTTATCGATTATTATCGATTTTATCGATTCGTTGTTTCAGCTCTAATGAATATATATATCACAGTATCCTGTGAAGTTTTCTATGAATGTAGAATTTTTAACGTCACTGGACCATTTTCTAAAATGTTATTTAATTTTTCAATTTATTAATATGCCCATTAATGCCAAGGTACTCTGCTAGCACATGCTCATTATATCCTCAAATTCTGTTCCATATAGATTGTGGTCTGGATTCAATGCGAGAGATGAAGCTATCACAAGTGATTGAACAGCATTTCTCCTGTAGGCTGGAATAGAAAAAATAGATAAGAACATGATATCTATGAAATAATATATGATAGATTTATCTCAAGCATTGACTTTATCATTCTCTTCTGATATAAGCAGTTGGGAAAATCATCTCAAAGAAATACCACTGACCTACATTAAGTCACAGTTTCTCTCCAATATGACCTACTGATAAACCACCTAATGTACCAATTAAACAAAATCTGCCAATATCTGAAGCATGCCAAGTCAACATCTGAGAAACCATTAATTTGTACAGATATGAAAAACTATTATGCCTATAAAAATCTCTGTACTTTTATCATTACCAAGCAGGAACCAGACAACGGTTTTATCATTATGATCACCTTGTGAGCAGATTGAGTAATTATACTTTAATAATACACATCTCAAACTCATATGTCAAAACCTAAACAGGGATTATCTAGATTTTAAGTGAAATGGAGTTTGCAACATACCCAGTACCTACTGTAGAGGGTCTCCCATACAATAAAGTATAATAATTCAGAAGTAATTAGAATACATAAACCGGTAGAATATTTTTTAGTTTGCAAATCAAGTATTTCTAATGAATATTTTCATAAAATAAACATTAGCCTATTTTACATGTAAACTGTGAATAAATTGTTATTTGTTAAGGAATTACTAGACCACCCAAGCGTCTGCCCTATTTAGCATTACTTGATGAAAACAAAATCTTTTATATACGATGACAGAAGATTATAAATCATAGCAGCGATCTTGTATTACGCACTGATCTGGAAAACATACTGCCTTGGGATATGCCAAACAGCAGAGTGAAATAGGTTGTGCTGGGGGTAGAAGACATATTTCACAGTCCAGATGTAACAATATAACACTGCTGAACAGTTAGCTTGCTTACATAAATGAAATGAAAAACATCCATGAGAGGCATCCAAGGCACTATAGTTATAGGACTATATTTTTTATATTTCAGAAGCCAATCTATACAAAAATAAAAAATAAAGAGAGAAAATGTCCTACGTGGTCTCCTGTATAATCTAATCATCTGATGCCTTCATAGACAAAACTGATCGTTCATGTTGTGCAAAAAAGGTCACCAGGAATGTAATTACAAATACACATATATTTCCTGTCCTGACAACAGCTGCACATAATAATTCTACGTCAAGCCAGACTACAGTCTGCTGCTATTGATACTTTACCTTGAAAAACCATCCTGATATATGAAACGGCTATTGGCAGGCAAGGACTCTCCTGTGGGTGGAAAGTAATTATATCTCCTGTTGGCTTCTGTCTCCAGAGATAAGAATTATCTGTCTAATATATACATAAGGTCAATTCCTATTTATATTTTGAACAAGACTTTGTATGTATACCTGCTGGTGTTCTCTATACAATTACTTTTATACTATGACATATTCCTATATATATCAAAGGGTATCAGATAACTTAGTATTCCATAAGGTGAAATCTATTAAGCTAAAGACAAAAATAAATAAATAATACACACAGAGGGATCGTTTCTAAAAATTACATATTCCGGTCCTAATGGTTTTCACTGCCAGAATTGAGTAGGTCATGGAGTGGTTGGTCCGTGCATGTGCACACATATCTTTTCTCTGGGTCAGTGATTTAATGTGGAGGCCATTGTTCCATTTAAATGTAAATATGGAGCCTATCATATTACTGATGTAGTAAAAAGGAATTTATGGGTTTTTTCCAGGTAAGACAATGCCTATAGAACCCTGATGGTCTAAGGACCTGGACCATGAAATGGCCATTGGACACCACATAATACTGGACATGTTTAAAGCTGGAGTGATTTTTGGTTCAAAATAATTAGAAATTCATATTTTAAATTACACATAGAAAATCGGCTTCCTAATATGAGCATATAATGTTCTTGTTAATAAAGAGCAATGAATGTATTCCAATCCTCAACAACCCATTTGTTGCATTTCCAGAATCTATCCTGCCCTTATAGATTTCTTCTGCTCCGTGTTGGCTAGAGGAAGGCTCACTTTGCTTTTAGCATTGCATTTATATAATCTACTATGTGGCATTTACTGATAATTTTTATCTTATTATTTAGTGACAGGTAGGATGATGTAAGACTCTATTCAGTGCAGTGCTTATATCAAATTACTATAAGTTTTATGTATTTATGCCTTTTTCGTAAAATATGGTGATTAGTTTAAAAGAGTACATTCCAAATTACAGGACTGTAAAGAGTGAACAAAAGTATATACCATGTGAGAGAAAGTGTGGCACAATTATTGATGTAAGGTAATTAGAGATCACCTGTGGTAGTTCAATTAGCAATTAAAATTATAAGAATTAGCTCAGTTAAATAGAGGGGATCAGCCTGGTGCAGTAGAAAGAAGACATTGCTATGCCAGCTAGGAGAGCTGATGGACTATGGGGTGGTTTTTCTCTACAAACGTGTTTTTTCACTATTGGACGTAAATAATAGTTACTTGGCGTTGGCTTAGTTCTATAATACCGCTTACTAGCTTATCTACTGGTGGATGATGAGATAATTATTTTATTTAGGTTAGAAATTTGTACATACTATAGACCCGAAGTATCGTCCCTTTATTAATTCAGCCTGGGTTGGCAGATATGTGGAGCATAAACAGAGGAGCTACTGTAACTTAAATAGCTGAAAAGATGTCAGAACACACAGACAGTTTGTTGCGTATGGGGCTGCATAGCCGCAGACCAGTCAGGGTGCCAATGCTGACCCCTGTCCACTCCCGGTCATAATGTTATGGCTGATCGGTGTATATACATCAGCCAAACCAGGCAAATGCCCAATGAGTTGGGGCTCACTTCCCACATAGTTTTATATGCTGCTTGTGTCGTAGATCCTATGTTTCAGTGGACAACAGCAACCAGGCTAGACGCAGTAGATCTTGGATCTCTTAGAAGAACACAAGAAACCACAAGCAGCCAGGCACAGAAAATCTGAACTACTTACGATATGTGGTTCTCATGTAAAACCATCAATAAACATCCTTACAGTGCAAACTTTTAAGTGCATTTGCCAGAGTTATTTTCAAATGTCCTAAAAAGAAACATAAGTCACCTAACATTTATAAGCAGTAAATATATTTTTGGCAATAGCAATATTGTGTTGATTGTAGGTAAACGTTCTCTAACTTTTAAGCACCTAGAATGGAGTACCACATATGGTAATAAATATCCACAATGAAATGACACTTTTACTCTTACAGTTCATATAATCATAAATATCATATTATGCTATTTTTTTTAGAAAACTTTGATTACCTGAAGGAGAAAGATATGTATACTATTTCAAACAGTGTTTAAGAAAGCTGCTCCGATTCGCCTAGCGTCTCAACTAGTATAGAAAAATTAACCAGTGCGCTAACCCACGCCACACAAATGGTATTACCCACCAGTATGGATATAGTTCTCCCAAATTTGTCTAGGAGGGGCAAACATTTGTCTACAGACAAAGCAACTGGGTCAAAGGAAATTGTCCAGCAGATTTCCATAGGGACAAATGTTTTTGCTCAGTGATCGCCACTTTGTATGTGTGTACATGTTAGCTACTGTGTGGGGGGACTTGGTTTTACATGCCCCCCGGCCAGAACTTACAAGCCCTCCCTTAAATAGATATTATCGATATGTAACACAAGTGTGAGATTGCAAACTGGCATCTTTTAAAACCGGAAAAATATTCCGAAAATTACATACTTGGTTATGTTTTTCTTAAATGTATATTCTGTCACTATAGTTAAAAAGTTACCTCGCTAATAGAGATGCATGATAGGGCACAGTCTATTTAAATTACAATATATATGTCTATTGGTTAGGAAAAATGAAATGTCTGCTAGGGAACAGCTTATAAAAGAAGTCTTTTTTTATGTTCGACTTTTTCTTTATACCTTATGCATTAAACTTCAAACTCAATTATTTCTAAAAGTAATTGCCTTTAATAATTAGACATGTTTTGTAGTGCCTGTGGCAAAGTAGTACACGGAAAAGGACATTTTGTGGCTGAACCATTAAGTAATTGTAATTTCATTTGCCTGAAAAAAAATTAGAAACATTTTTTGGAATGAACAACAGTGAATAAATTACTCGATGCTAAGGAACAGATGTACTGCAAGAGATTGAGGATGCTTGGAATTGAATATACCTGCATTACAAGATCCCTCTTGAATACTAATTGATGGAAGTGGATGGGAGTTTTTAAATAGAAGTTTAACTCAAACAGTTAGTATGTGGATGGTTTATCTTGCAACCTTGGAAATGCCATGTTGGTAATGAATAAAACTGTAATTTCCAAAGGGAAAAAGAGACAACTACTAGGGCGTAACTGCACTGAAGTGTCCAGAGCTGTCCGTTGAGGTCCCAGGGAATTGGCGTAGCTGAATGGACAGGCAGCATGTATGGGTGTGGGTGAGTGCTATGTGATTGGTGTGCGTAAATTTGGGGGGTGGGGGTCCCTGAGGGGATAAAAGGTGACCTTTCTGTGACCCGGGTCATTACCACTTTTTGAAACGGCCAGCAGTCACTTAATCCCGCCCTCCCCTTCTTTATTTGTTGTTTGTTTTTGGTCTTTAACATTTTGTTTTTTCTTTCCTTGTCACAGCAGGCGGTTGGTTTGTCCTTGCCGGTAAAAGAGTGGATGTAAGTTACAGTTATTGTGCTGGTGAAGGAAGGGATGTTGGGCTCAATCCTCCCCTGACCTGTGGTATGGTGTGGTCAATGACCTTGGACGTGCCCACCGAGCTTAAGGTCGGCTGGTGGTTAGCATTGATTGTGGGCAGCGGAGGGAGCTGTCAGTATTGTTGGACGAGGGGGAGGCGAGTTCCATCTTATTGTGTGGTTGTAACCGATGTTAAAAGGAGCCGGCAAGGATAATGCTAATTTTGTACGGTGTTAGGAGAGTTTTGTATTATTCGGGATGTGATTTGTTTATATTTGTGATTTATTGTTTTTATAATGAATGGTTGTATATAAAGGCTGTAAATAAAGGTTATGCTAACACAGTGCATATTTATGTCATGTTAATAAAAGCTGTGGCCTATTTAATCATTATGGTGTGTTCTTTATTTGGTGGGTTTCAGGTTTTAGGAAAAGGGGGTAATGGTTTGTTTCTGGGGTTAGCACGGTCCCCACTATCTTCATACATGTTTATGGAGTCTGGCATCAGAGATAGACAGAGTAATTCTCTCTGGTATCTTCTATTTAGCTCCATTATTCAGTCTCAACTACCCTACGACATAGTGAGATCTATTTTACTAGACAACTACATGCAAGTCAGCAGCAAACTCACACTCCGACTAAAGTCAAACTTGTATATTCACAACTGCCTACTTACATGTGCATTCACAGAAAATAAGAGCTGACTCACACCTGCTTGAATGTATGAGAGTTGGTATGAGGTAAGTAGACCCAACAAGCACAATCGGACTTTTCCAGTTGATTTTTTAGTGAATAAACAGCAGTTGGAATTGCGGAGCTAGGCAGTTAATGTTCAAAAATAATGTGAAGTATTTTAGTAAATAGGATGAATATGTAATTAATTCTTGTGGTGCTGTGTCTATAAGCTGGGTACCAGGATAGGACAATCTGTGGTTATTGCCTTTATATCTAATGCAATATATAACGGGAGTCAAAGGGATTACACAAGGATCGTGCTCAATATAGATGACAATATATTTCAAAACCCACTTGGTGAAGCAAATCCAGAGGCTGAATGTGGCCATTTAAAAATACAGCTGGCAAATTACCTCTATTTTTTTATTTTGACAATGCTACGGTATCAAGGTTTTATAATTGTATGAGAAAATGTAACGCATAATTCCTCTCTCAAGCGGATCTAGGTATTTTCTCTTGTTCATTTAATTTATCTCATTTTCCAGCACAGCATTTTTAACACAAGTTCTTTCTCCGTCATTCCCCTGCCAGTATATTCTTGCTCTTCACTTATGTCTACCTTTGCCTTTGGCTTACAATCTGGCATTCCCTCTGTCTATACGAAATTGCAAGGACTGCAAACATAGAATCAGCAGATTCACAGTTCTAGATAAATGTTTCACAAAGGAATTCTCTCCCTACATTACACTCCCTCAAGAGACCCGTAGATACCAATTAGTAGATAAAAGGGACAAAGGATAAAGGAACATTTCATGAAAACGTTATGAAGACATGGGGGGTTTGAGGTATTAACATGGTTCGATATAGTAAGGCATACAATCTGTTATTAATCTATTTTCCCAAACACTCTGTAAATTTTTACTATAACCAGTAAAGTGCTGTTTATGTTTTAGTGGCCTCTTTCTGGTGGTTAATGATCCTTTCTCACTTGATAAAGGTGAATTGACAATCTTGAAACCTCTTCTTGTAGGTGAGCAGTAAGGCCGCATGGCTTTCTGCTTGTAAGGAAAAGAATCGCTGTTATTGTTTGAGGATCCCTCAGTCATCAACCTGCAGCTACAGACCTCAAGCCCCAAAAGGCTTTGAAAGAATTTGGGCTACCGTACAGCTATATACAAAGGAGCAGTGAGTTGCTCCTAAACAAGGCAAGCACCTCATACTCATCACTTAGCTTTATACACCATATTATAATTTTAATATACTACACTATGTTTGCTGTTTTTTATGTTTATTATTGTCTTACATGAATGTGATCATGAGAATTTAAACACTAAAGATTTCATTTATATTTGAGCGAGGCAGAATATAGCTTTTGTTTTTCACAAATAGAGGGACACAGCGGGAAGTGTTTTAAGAGTCAGCAGCACTAATTGGTGTTAATTGATTTAGATATATCTGATTGGTATATTATTGAAGTTTTGCGCTTACCTGCACCTTTTTTCTTTCTATAAAGTAATGTGATACTTTATATCTTTATTGCTAAGATGACAACCTCAAGAATATGGCCAGCTCAAATAAATAAAAAAATACAAATTGTATTTATATGAAAACTAGGAAAATGCAATGGTTATACCATTGTTTGTAACATACAAAAATACTTTATTGCCGTACCGTCTATAGAGGAACTTACTGGGCATGGCTGCCTGGAGCTCCCAAACCCCTGCTCCCCATAGGGTGGTGTTGCTGTGATATGGGGCTGGTGCTTGCCAGAGTTAGGCTTTGAAGGTGTGGAAAGATGGCAGAGCCAAGGTGGGGAGTGAGCATGTAGGTATTATAATGCAGTCCATACCTTAAGTCTAATTTTTAATGTCTTATTGATCAGGCTTATCATACAGGTACTGTAATAGAGTCTCAATAATCGCAGTATTCCTCCCCCTAAACTCGTTATTTCGCTAACATACACCCATTGTCCTGGGTCATAGTTGGCATTGTCACACTCCATAACCTCGACTATGTGACTTAAAGGTGTTTACTACAAATGGACATCAAGAACTTATACATGTCACTCGACTTTGTTTACTACAAATCTTGTTTTGCAAAAGACTCCTGTAAGACCTTGAACGTGACACGTACTGTATCTTATGTTAAAAACCAGAACACAAAGTGCAAATATAGTTAAACATTTTGCTTTTATAGCTGTATGACAGTGTGAGCAGGGGTGGTTGGGGTTCTAGGCACATGTGTAGTTTGCCTTGGGGTGCAGGTGGCCATTCACGCTTCTTGGGTGTAATTAAATTAAAATGTTCCTTTCTCAGTTGCTTTTAGGCTCCTTCAAATGTGCCCCTAGTTACAGACACAATAAGGTAGCAGTTATACTTGATGAAGTAGTATCATCTATTATTAATACATTTGATTAAACATATGGTTCTTATTTAGAATTTTATAGTCTGGGACATGCAGATAATGATGATAATGTCACGCTATTCCAGATACGCAGATTCTTGGCAGCTTCAATTAACTTGAATTGTTTTGCGGTTTTAGCTGATTTCAAGTGTTCCAAGGGATTCCATAAGCGTGAAAATTGGCCAATTCCTCACTAGGCTTAGGATGGTCTGATAATTCTTGAATTGCTATCTAAAATGAATCTTTAATTAAGGGTGGTTTTAGTCCGTGATTCAAAGCTACTGCTCACTTGATAGAGACAAAAATTGCTCAGTCAATTGTACCCTAGCAAGTTTAAACTAATCACAATTCATTCTTTTTTATTTTTACAATTATCTCGGAATGCATTTCGAAAAAAGCAACTAAATGGAATAATGCAACGTATCTCTAAACAGAAAATTTTGAAATTGCACAGATGAGTGAAGTTTTAGTTACTTTCTTCTTAAAGTATGAGTAAAAGATATATAGCAAAGATGTAATAATTTGCTATATAAGAAATACAATCAATAAAATTTTTGTTTTGTAGCTGATAAAAATCCACCCTTTCATGCCCTCAAACACCTACACCAAAATGAAAACTGTTACCCCCCTACCTACCAGCTTATAACTTCATTCCGGGGAGGGGGGGCAGCTGAGGATGTGTTATGTAGAGTCACACTAGGGTCAGAAGGCGGGAAGAGTATGACAGTAAGTATATATATATATATATATATATATATATATATATATATATATATATATATCACTACCAGGGACATATACAGTGCCCCCAGCCACATTATTTTTTTATTATATAGGTAAATACTTGCCTCCAGAAGTGTGGTTGGGCAAGTGGTACACGTTTGGCTGACCGGTAACCATACTTGGGAACTTCTGGGCTCCGGCTACCCAGAGCCTTCGCTTGCGGGACGCGGCCAGGACAGCACACTGACGTCGGTGGGAGTTCCCTTTAATTTTTTTAAAGGAAAATGAGCGGAGAGCAGGGCGGGTCAAACCCGGAGAGTTCCCAGGTATGCCGGTAACCCACCACCAGCAAGCAAGGAAGCCTGGTCCATTCATCCATGCTTCTAGGGAGTGAGGCGGGGGGGGGGTGCTCTCAAGCAAATGCTTCCCTAGTGTCAAATCAATAATAGATCAAACGGAAATAAAAAAATGGAGTCATGCTCCAAGGGCACAACATCACTTTGCACAGGATAACTGCTCAACCACACATGCATGTTTAGTGCATGTAACTCTATAAACTAGTTTTTTAATTTTGTGGCAGCACAGTACAGTGTGGTTCTACCTACACTTTTATAACTAAATTCAAAATCAGAAAAATCATTCCTAGTACTGGTAAATGCCCCAATTTAATTATTATGTAAATCTAAGCCTTATCTATATTATTTCCTGGAAACACTTGAATGTAATAGTAAACCAAGCATTGATAGGTCATTGCCTTTTTTTATGCGATTAAACGTTTAGAGCAAAGAACAAGGTCTGCTAAGATTTCTTTGACTACCACTTTTGATAGCTATACCTGAGAACTTTTGGGCTCCAGCTAGCCGGAGCCTAACCTTGCAGGACGCGGCCAGGACTGCCCATTGACATCAGTGAGCCATCCTGCTGACGTTGGTGGGTATTCCTGCTGTCATCAGTGGGTGCTTCAGCCAACGTCAGTGTGTGTTCCCGCTGAGATCATGGGGAACACCCCAATTTAAAGGGGAATGGGTGGGGAGTGGGGCGTGTCAGGAGGATTTCGGAGGCTTCTCCCGGAGTTCTCCCAGCGAAACCCAGAGAGTTCCAAGGTATAGCTAAAGGCTATATGAATAAGACAGGAGAAGTCGTTAAGACGTTAAAGAAGTTAAAATGCTAACTTGCAGCTTCTAAATGATAATATAGCCTCTTTTTTTCAACTTAATATCTCTAAAATAATTACATTGGAAAACAAAGAGCACGTATAATAGGCAGTTTTCAGAAATTAATTTAGCTGTTCAAAAAACTGTGAAGGTGAGAGTTCGTGTTTTATAAATTGGATTGAAGTGCATAATTTTGCTATACTTTTACCGAGAGTTCCAGTTATGTATTAAGGGTGCATAAATTAAACAGAATTTGTATTCTAAAAAGTTATTTTTCATCAACAGATAAAGTGAAATCTAGAAATGTTTTTGAGATGGATAAAAACAGCTTTGCACAGTGCTATTTTTCATATTAGAGAACTAGGATGAAAAAAGAGCAGCGCAAGCTTTATGCCAAAAGTTGACTGATAATGCCAATATATGCTTGAGGATTTGAAATATATTCACAACTCTTTTTAACAAAGTAAAAAAGCACTTGAAATTGAGTTATTGCATTATTATATGACAGGAGTAAGAGATTTTTTTTACCTCCAGTAAGCATTATAGGTAGACCAGATATGTAGTGTTCTACGATTCTGAAATTTCTAGAAAATGTTGAATTATTGAATATTGATGAAACATCATGCTGATGTCGGGATCCCTAGCGAAACGGCAGGGGTCACAGCGGTTGCCCTGCAAACCCTTCTTCCCGTCTCCTTGGGCCCTTTCTAAACTATTTTGAACTGGCACGGGGATATAGGAGCATATCGGGGGTCACGTGACGCCACATGACCCCACGGTGAAACAGGCTGCTCGCACATTGTACGTGTGTAGCCAGAGAGAAAGTTGTAGTGTGCTGTGTGAGCATGGAAGTGTACTATTGTGTGTAAACATGGATGTGTAAATGTGTTTATGTGTGAGCATGAATGTGTACTTTAGTGTGAATGAGCATGGATGTGTATTACTGTGTATGAGCATGGATGTGTATTTGTGTGTGTGTGAGCATGGATGTGTAAGTGGGGTAAGAGGGAGTGTGTGTTAGTAAGTATGAGTAAGTGTGTGTAATTTGTGTGTTTACATTTGTTTTATGTTGGAAGGAGGGGGTGCAAGGGTCAAAGAAGGCACAGTAGAAGAAGAGTAGCTGTTGAAGTTGGGGGGCACTTCACAATTGACACAAGCGGAATGTTTGGTTATAGGTATATTACACAAAGCAGACATCTCACCATAAGCAGCAGAGTAGGAGGCATATCATGCATACAGACTGCTGGGGAGTATGAAGGTAGAAAAGTCCAGGTAAGTATCCAAAAGGGTCTGGGACAGGTAGCAAGCAGCAAGATATCCAGTAGGCAGTCCAGGTCAAACAGGTAACAGGCAGGCAAAAGGGTAAATCCAAAAGGCAGTCCGGGTCAAAAAGGTAACAGGCAGGCAGGTAAATCCAATAGACAGATCCAGAGTCTGGCATGAACTGTGGCTCCAAAGAACTTAATGAACTCACAACTCTGTTACTGGGAGGCAGGGATATAAAGCATGTTCATTAGGTCAGGTGAGAGAGGCAGGGTAATAGTATAACAAAACACAGATGAACAGAAATACGCAGCTAAACAGAAATACACAGCACATTCAGTATAGCAAACAAAGGGTACAACATTAACTATCCTGCAGTCAGGATAGAATCCTGACACTCGATCATCTTGGCATCAGGGCTCTGTGGCAGAAATCGCAGGGGCCGCCACTGCGACCGGGCCCCCCACGATCATATCCATGGGGGCCCTACTGCTTTCCTGTGCGTTGCTCTTGTACCACCTAGGGGAATCAGGAACCCAGCAGAGTGACATGAATTTAAATCACATGACCCTGTTACATTCCTGTTTCCCCAGGGCTATACAAGAGAAGTTCGCTAGCAGCGGCCCCTGCGGAAGTCTGCAAGCAGCACCAAGAGAACTGCAGTTTAGGTTATGGGGTGAGGGGGATTATGGATGAACGAGTATGCATGATTGAATGAGTATCTGTAAATGAATAAATAAGTATCTGAGTGAATGAATGAATATCTTTAAATGAGTATATGAATGTGTGAATGAATGTTTGTGAATGAGTAAATGAATGAATATGTGTGTGATAGAATGAATGTGTAAGTGGGGGCATGGCACAGGGAGGCTGTTTGAGGCTAGGATGCCACAGGCCGGCTGTTTGGGGGCCAAGATGGCAAGTCCTATGCTTTCAATCTGGGTGTTGGGTAGGGCCTGTGGGTGCAATCTGGGTGCCAGGGCTTATATGATACTAAAGGGGGGGGCAATATACAAGGGTGTGGGGGCATTCATTTACAAGGGGTGCTTGCTGGGGGCATCACATAAATCATAAGGCTGGAGGTAATACATAAGGGTGACCACATCGGCCATGTTTCCCAGAACACATATAATTTTTACATATTGCTGACTAGCCCAGATATATATGCTCTGAAAACATCAAGTCATTCTGTATAGCAATGCATGGTAGTGCACGTCTCCATCTGCCATCAGACAAACATTTGGGTAATTAGGGTTATTGCATCTCATACATTGCCAGATAGAGTAAATATATTGTATGTAATATACTGCACAAGAGAAAGACAGAGATCAGAGGCACAGTGATACAATATTGAACAATGGAGCCTGACTGGTCGATTTCGCTTGCTTTTGACTTGTGATGCTTTAATTCATTCATTTTATTCACTAATGGAAACAGAATAAACATCTGAAAATACACGTTAGAAAGCTGTTTTGTAAGTCATGTGTTTGCATACAGTTTTATAGCCCCAGTCTATAAGAATGACAATAAACACAAAGTGTTTGAAAGTCTAACAGTAAGAGAGACATATATTATACAATACTGGATAACCTTTTCAAGAGATTAAGATGATGCTTTTCAATGTTATAGAACTAAATAGATGAATTTCTACAGCATTACACCTGCATGAAAAACCTCTCAAGACTAATGTTGTTCCACCAGAACAAGACATTAATCAAGTGTTTAGAACACAAGCAAAACCATGTAAACAGATCACTCATTTCAGCAGTATGAACACATAAAAACACTAAAGTTAAGATGCCGTTCTATAATAATATGGCAGCAATGTTGTCGAGTCCCCTCTCACAACAGCCACAAGTCTAATTCAGAAGAGGATTTGGAATAACGCCTTTAACACTAGGGCAAGTAATGGTGGTATATTTTAGGAAAAGCAGATATGGAATTTATGGAATTACTTATGTATTAAAAAAATAGAACCTAATTACCTATTTTGTAAAAAAAAATGTATTTTAGTGGTTAGAGAAATGCCATACCTGGTATGAAATATAATGAGTAATTAATATACTCATCTCAAATAAAAACTAATGCTATGGCCCTATGGTCTTGAAAAAAATAATTATAAATCAAATTTAAGCACACCAATAATGCTTATATAGTATATTGTTCATTATCAATAGTAAATGCCATTAGCATATAAATAAAGAAAAATAAATAAGTGCAATGTAAAGCAAAATTAAGGCAAGGCAGTACCCATGAGATATTAACACAACGTTTCCGGTGTTGAACGCCTTGATCAAGGGCAAATAAAGATCGCTTAAAAAGAATAGTTCATGAAACTAAATGGTAATAAGCAGTGTACCAAATATTAGTGTAATTGTTAGGAAAGTGACTTTATTTTATACACGGGCACTATTAGGTTGGGATAAATGTTAATCGGTACACCCAGAAGGTCTTGCTTGTTATTAATGAAAATGAGCAAATGACCCTCAAGTGTGTTGAAATTTTTAATATTTAATTCTTCCCATCACATGAACAGTTGGACACTAGGATCATGTAGACAGGAGAATAACATATATGCATGGAACCTGTCTTAATCATATTTGTAGGACTCCTTATTTGTGATGTATTGTTTTATGTCTTGCATAAAATGGCTGAGAAGTTGTAATGTTATCTGCCTATAATCAAGGTTACATTCAAGGTTACAGAATTATTTGTTTTCACTTTAATTTCACACTTTTAATATTTTACTCATCTAAGCATTAAACCCGTGTATGCAAAAAGCTATTTGTGTTTTAACGGAGTTTATTTAGAAACACTGGAGATTTGTTGCCCTGGGAATCGCAAACCATTACAGAACATCAAACGTGGACTAGATTCGAAAACTGTGTTATTCAGCTCAGTGATCTTTAGATGTTAAGGTCTCTTTTAAGTTGACATGCATTTGAAGCACTTAAGGGTGTCCTGTGGGGACATAAAATGTTTCTTAACACAGACTTATAATTTAGTGCATGTTATTACATGACTTCAGGTATCCTGCTGTGAAAGAAAGGATTTTTGTAAAGTCTGCAAAGTTTGTAATGCTGTGCAAAAGTTTTAGACATATTAATAGTTTTTTTTTCATAATTTAACCAAATGCAAAGTGAGTGAACAGAAGAAAAATCAAGTCCATATTTGGTGTGACCACCTTTTGCCTTCCAAACAACGTCAACTCTTTTAGGTACACTTGACAAAGTCAAGATGTTGTAGGCATATAGGTGTATGATTAAACAATTATACCAAACGGGTCCTAATGATCATCAATGTAATATATAGGTTCCAACAGAATCACTAACTGAAACTGACACAGAAACAGATGTGTAGGATGAATAACGCTTGGTGAGGAACAGCCAAACTAACAATGTGAGGTT
Source organism: Spea bombifrons (assembly GCF_027358695.1). NCBI lineage: Eukaryota > Metazoa > Chordata > Amphibia > Anura > Pelobatidae > Spea > Spea bombifrons. The sequence continues at coordinate 17,711,388 of NC_071089.1, read as the reverse complement.
ACTTAAGTTTAATGTCAGAAGTCATACACCATGGCAAGACTGAGCACAGCAACAAGTCACAAGGTGGTTATACTGCATCAGCAAGGTCTCTCACAGGCACAGATTTTAAAGCAGGCAGGGGGGTTCCAGATGTGCTGTACAAGCTCTTCTGAAGAAGGATCGGATCCAGTGTTCTATAAAAAGTGTTTAAACATTACACAATTTTTTTTTAAGTATAGCTGATCCCTTTTGGTTATGGCTGCTAGGGGATGTATAGCTTGTTTAAACTGAATGCAACATAATTCACTGCTAATTACCAAAAAAACAGGAACTAACATAATAAACATAATAACATAATAAATAAGTTGTCTTCTTGATTTGGAAAAAGGTCCGGAACTTACAATGGCTGCCATGTCAACATGAAAACTAATACTGTATTTGGTACGATGTACAGAATGCAAAATGTATATCAAGGTAATTTTGTCCTTGTTTGCCAGCAATTTAATCATTGTTCCTGGGTTTAGCAGGTTTTAATAGTAAATAATAAGAAGATACAGCTAAGAATAGTTCTTTTAGGTTTCATTTACATTACAATAACAGATTTTGCTCCACTGTGCAATGTCATAAATAAAAGTGACATATTTAACAGAGACAAAAAAATGTCGTGGTTGCCAGAACTTACAAAGTTGAGAATCTGGCTTAGCGAGGGGTGGGGGTTATCATCTATAAGGGCAGTGCTAGCACTAGATGTCTAAAAACTGTACGGGGGTGAGAGGAATAGGACAGGGAGTGGGCATGTCTAAATGGAACTCTTGCAGCCTGGAGACAGAGCCTGGTAACCTGGAGAACCGGAGAAGAAGCTCTTCACCCAGAGACTCCACACAAAACCTAGAGTTCTCAGTTTATGATATTAAATGCAAAAATGCCAACAACCTCAGTTGTTCTCTCACTGTCCTGTGTAGCTGTGACAATCTCCCTCTTTTGTGAGGAGTGATGATCATGGTCTAGTTAGGGAGATCGCCTTACAATCTTTGACCAACCCTGGGAGCTGTCAAATTAATGGAGATCTGGGTTGTTGCAGTACACATCTCCATTGCAGTTCCCACGTGGTCACCTTGCAATGTTCTGCAACTGTAAAGTGGCTCTTTGGATATTGTGAGTGGGTCCTGCCATTCTGCCCCTCTCCATGCCCACCCAGGTCTGCCCATGTCGTTCCTCACCTCTAGCCACAAGCCCCAATACAGGGATCTGATGTGGACACCTGAAACGTTGTAGGTATGTAAGTGTTTTGTCATGATGATAGTGACATAACATAGAACATATTACATTTATACAGCATAATATAAAATACAAAATAAGAAACAAGTCAAAACGTCATAACTGAAAAATTAAGTAGAAAAGAGAAATGTGTTAAAGAAATAAAGATGGTTTGAAAGAGCCTAATGACTGCGAGACTGAATAATAATTTCATTAGCATCTTTTAATTAAGATTTTGAAGATAAATTTAGAGAATCAAAAATAACTAAAACACAAAGAGAATTAGATTTTATAAGATGTTTCTGTGCGTTTTATAAAAGAAAGTCAGTCTTTACAAATCAAGACACTTACTGTTTTATTATGGATAAAGGATGTTTCCTCTCCAGGCCCCAGTCATTATAAGAACCCCTTCCTTACACAGAAGGGTGTCTGATCTCTACTATGACGATAAAACACTTTACCAGTTGGTTTTTTTTATCAATCGAAACACAGAATAGTACCAAAGGTTTTAATTGAATATTAGAAACCTGATTTTTATTAGATAATATTTACTGTCAGGCGCATAGAGACAGTTACTCCATCACATTATACTACAAAGTACTGAGACATGGAGGACACAACCAGTCAGTCTATACCTAAAGCTGGTTTCTGTGAAGAAAGAAGCATGCCTGCTTCATGCTGTCACGCTTAAGTGGCGCAAGTAGATTTTAGCTGTAGATTCTAACAGTATCCTCACTGGGAGCTCGGATGCGTGGTGGAATATACTACTGTTGACACTTCAGTTTAGAGTTTGGGTACGGATTCTACTCACCCATCAAAAAAGAGGGCTTGTTATAAATTAGGTACAGTTATATTTAGAAATATAGACCTGAGGTAAAAATTAGTTTTTGAGAAAACAGAGCCTCTCTAAATGGAGAAGAGCATTTCACTTTATGAGTGTGCAGTATATCTAAAATATTTTAATATTATCAAGATTAAAACTACCAGAAAATCACTTATAAAATTATTTATCCTGGTTTATAGAACCACATATACATATAGATAGACAGATAGATAAATAGGTAGACAGGGGTCAAAATACCCTGATACAGAGGACATGCAAGACTTGTTAGTATACTAGAATAGGATGTTAGATTCTTAAATTTATTACCAGACTGATAGTAACCTAAAATAATACAAAATAAGTACAAGAGATTATTTATAACACAAAATACAAATAAGAAAAACAAGTGGAAATGAAACAATGTTTTATTAATATTTTGAAAAAAGGTATCCAATAAGTATAAGTAAACCAAAAAAATATACAGAACGCAGGAGTATAAGAAATTAATAAAATATGTATCTGCACAGGATTATCACAAATTAAAAATAAGTGGTCTGTCATTTTAAGGTATCACAACAAAAATCTACCACGACAAATGTAAACACCTCTATTACAAATCTTATTATAGTAAAATAAATTATGCTTCAGTAATCTGTCAAATTCATTAAGCTTTCCCATATGTGTTTGGTTTTATTTATGGGGGTCATCTTCCTTAGACGCTGGACATTATAAAAGGTCTTCTTCTTATCTCATTACACAGGATGAGCTCTGATCCTCGATATGGTTATATTCTGTTATATATTGAATACATTGATATTTGAAACAGCAAATTATACCAGCTGTGGAATCCATTGGTTCATTATTATAACCGAGAAATGCAGTAAGAAGAAAAATACTGTAGTATTTGAAAAGAAAAACTGCCATTGAATTATTAAAAAAACACCAAGGGTAGAACAGAATAGTACTAATGGTTTTAATCAGGCCAAGACTGGATTTTTTGCACACAAAGTGAATGCCTAGTGGGCATACCTAGCTCATTTCAGTTGCTGACATTTTGGCCTGCATTTTGGAATTGTCACATTGTCCCTCGTGCGCCCACGGCTTGCTCCAGTAACTTGCCTCCAACTCCTGCTCTCCAGAACTGCGCTTTGTGTGGTTCCTACTGGTGATATCGCAGGTAGGGTCACTCCTTGATACACGGTTCCTCCCTCTGAGCCTCGGACACTGGTGGTACTGATACCAAGTCACAAACACCAAAGGGATTTCATCAACATATAAATACTTAAAAGACTCTGCTGTACTCTGGATACCTCTATTGATGTATGTTATTTTTCAATAGAGTCTAAATATAATTGGCCCCTTTTTCAATGAACAAATAGAATCTGTAACATACAGCAAGCATCTCTTTCCCTTTAAATGGGAAATACTCTGTTCAGGAAGCAAGACGTAAGGGGTGTAGATGTAGTTAACACAATAAAAGAGGTTACTGTTGACGTTCATCCCTGAGTGCTTGCATTTCATGAAGACATCGCAATTGGCAACAAGGAGAAGAATAAGAAAACAGCCTACGGAAATGTTTAGAGTATCTTAGTCCACAACATTTCAAAGCTTCTGTTACACTATTGATTCTTCTGTTAGAACCCAAGCCTCTAGAGCTATCTCTGCTGAAACCAGGATTGTTTTGTATAGTAAGTGATTAGTTAGTGTCCATGTAACCCCATGCCTCCCATGTATCTGGTTTCCCCCATGTCTCCATTGTCCCCCATTCTCTTCCTGGTTATGACTTTGGCATGTCCTGTGGATTACCCGCTCGTTTCTAGGTACATAGTTTTTAATGCAAATATACTGTTTACCACAAGGATGACACTAGCTTAACCAAGAATGGATAACGCCTAAATAGCTTGTCCTACAGCTAGTCTCTCAAATTGTATCTTACATGTGCCATTGATAAAGAAGAACTTCCCTCAGCGTATCAAACTAATCATCCAACAAGGGTGGTTGAGAACTGAAATACAAGGCAAATTTCCTCTTCACAAACATATTTTTCAGATCCTTCTGGGCATCTGTGAGCAAAGAGGATCACGTCTCGGCTCACCTTTTTTTCTCTAAGGTTGAGGCCCCAGAGATTACCAAAGGCAATTCCAAGCCACACTATTATTCAATGCTCTAAAGCACCATTTTTGAGTGGGGTGTGTGTAAATATCTGGATGTTTTAGAAATATGTGGTTGTTTTACTGCTTACATTGGTTTGAAATACTGTACCATACTTTGGTTTCATATATATCCTTCCTAACACCGTAAACTTGGCAGTATCCCCAATTCCCATTAAAACACAAATAGCATAGGTTTTTACTCAGATGTTTCATCTTCTCAATGGTCTACTACATAAGTATGATGTCAAATAGATATATATACACTGTTTTCCAGGCTAGGAAATGGACCAGCTTTTAAGCCTTCCTTTGGGAAATCTCCAACAGCAAGATCAATTCCACAGACTCTGAAAAAAACAAAATCTATAATTTTGACAGGTTTAAAGCAAATTTCGGGTTTCATTAAAGGAAACGTTACCTACCTAACAACTATGCAGCACATACATTTAAACTCGCTGACAGCAAGGTTTCTTGCTGACATTGATTTTTCTCTTTAAAAAATGAAAGGAAAAACAAAGGTACCTGGATTCACTCATGCTAATTTTCACATTGTACATACGTCTACAGAACCAACCAAAATCACATTCATTGATGGGTTTATAATTTTCAGTGACAACACTTTTTCCAAGCTAATTGCATGACTCTTTTAACTGTAATTGTTGACATCACATTTTTTCCTTTTATTTAAATATAAAGAAGAAATTGTGATGATTCAGAAAGAAAATGGTTAAATGATCCCCTTCATATTTTTGTGTTTTCTCTCTTGCAAAAGCATTCAAAATTACCCCATTCCTTGACACCTCCATGCATACCAAGACATTTTGGACAATGCTATACTTTCAACTTTGTGGGAACAGCTTGAGGAGGCCCTTTTCTATTCCAGCGCTCAATGAAAGGTCCATAAAGACTTGGTTGGATGAGTTGGGTGTGGAAAGCACCTTTGGGATGAACTGAAACGTTGATTGTGAGCCCACCCTTCTCGCCCAACATCAGTGCCTGACCTTACAAATGGTCTACTGGATGAACGGGCAATAATTCCCACAGAAACTCTCCAAAATCCTGTGGAAAAGCTTCCAAGAAGAGTGGAAGCTGTTATAGCTGCAAAGGGTCCAACAACAAATGTCTATGTATAATGAATATGTATTTGGAATGCAATGTCATAAAAGCCCCTGTTAGTATAATAGTTGTCAAGTGTTCCAATACTTTTGTGCATATGGTGTATACTATATATATATATATATATATATATATATATATATATATATATATATATTGGATATAAAAAGTCTACACACCCCTGTTAAAATGCTAGGTTCTTGTGGTGTTAAAGAATGAGACAAAGAGAAATCATGTCAGCACTTTTTCCACCTTTAATGTGACCTATAACATGAACAATTCTAAATTCTATTGCAAAACAAACCTTTGAGGGAGAAAAAATTTAAATAAAAACGCACAATAACCTGGTTGCATAAGTGTGCACACCCTTAAACTAATACTTTGTTGGAGCACCTTTTGATTTTATTACAGCAATCAGTATTTTTGGGTAGGAGTCTATTAGCATGGCACATCTTGACAAGGCAATATTTGCCCACTCTTTGCAAAAGCACTCTAAATCTGTCAGATTGCGAGGACATCTCCTGTGCACAGCCCTCTTCAGATCACCCCACAGATGTTCAGTTGGATTCAGGTCTGGGCTCTGGCTGGGCCATTCCAAAACGTTAATCTTCTGCGGGTGAAGCCATGCTTTTGTGGATTTGGATGTGTGCTTTGGGTCGTTGTCATGCTGAAAGGTGAACTTCCTCTTCATCTTCGTAATTGGACGCCTGAAGGTTTTGCCTGGTATTTGGAACTGTTCATAATTCCCTGCACCCTAAGGCCCCGGTTCCAGCTGAAGAAAAACAGCCCCACAGCATAATGCCACCACCACCACCACCATGCTTCACTGTGGGTATGGTGTTCTTTGGATAATGTGCAGTGTTGTTTTTGCACCAAACATACCTTTTGGAATTATGGGCAAAAATTTCAATTCGCACAGGCTCACCAAAATTGAACAATGGAAGACTGGAAAAACGTTGCCTGGTCTGATGAGTCTCGATTCCAGCTACGACATTCAGATGGCAGGGTGAGACTTTGGCGTAAACAACATGAAAGCACGGATCCATCCTGCCTTGTATCAACGGTCCAGGCTGATGCTGGTGGTGGTGTAATGGTGTGGGGGACATTTTCTTGGCACACTTTGGGCCCCTTAGTACCAATTAAGCATTGTTTAAATTGCTCTGAAAAAACCTTGCTTATAATCAAGCAAATACGGTATATTATTTGTATGCATGTCCCTGAGTGTATGATGTTAGCATGTGTGTGTCTTTTACTGTGTACTGTTCAGGGGTGGGCTGATGTGTGATAAGCGTGAGGGAGTGATGTGTTATGTACGACAAGATTGATGTGTGGCAGGTGTGAGGAAGTCAGCTGTTAAATGTGATAGGTGTGATTAGAGTGATCAGTGGTAGTAAGAGGGAGTGAGCTGTGATGTGTGATAAATGTAATAGAAGTGATGATAGAGTAACAATGTTTTAGTTTGTGTCTGTTGTGGTGAGTGTGTTTTAGTGCGTATATTAGATACTCAGCTTTACCTGCCCCCTGGGCCAGGAGATGCCACATTTCCTCAGTGTTAGAGTGTGTAATTATATAGTGGTAGCATGAAAGAATATGTGGTAGTATATGGTGTTAGCATGTGTGCGTGGGTGTCAGCATATTGTGCGCTAGTATGGTGTTGGAGTGTAAGGGATGAGACTAGTGTAAGTGGCGCCTGGGAGATGGAGAGAAGGGGCCGGAGAACAAACACGTATTTGTGTATGTAAGTGTATGGTGTTAGAGTAAGTGGGTGTTAGAGCAATGTTGCATGTTAGGATGTATGCATGGGGACACAGAAGAAAACATTAACCCTAGGCCTGCCCTTGCTCATATGAAGGATTGTAAACTGAGGGGATTGGTAGAACATGGGTGGAGAAACAGGTTGGCAATGGGATGGATATGACGCATGCTGATGAGAGGGACATGGAGCATATGCTTTAAGCCTGTACTGGGCCCCAAGATTTCTGATGGTGGCCGTGCCAAAAATACATACTATGAATAAACTGGGCTGTACTTTTCAAACAAGTATTTTCCTATTAAATACATTTTCTTAACTTGATAAAGTAATCTTTACTTTGCCAACTTAAGTAACTATTTTTAAAGTTCTGCCAAAACCTCAATAATATTTTACAATGTGCAGCTTGGGGAACAAAATATATCAAAAATACATTTGCTTGTCCTACAGATTGAGTTAACAGATGGTATTATGTGAGATTTTTTTAATATGATTTTTTTGAAAGGTGAAGGTTTGCTTGCAAACCTGTTTCCCAAAGATTCAATTCAATTAACAATGTGCACTTAACACAGGTTTATTCAGATAGAAAAACAAAACAACTCCAATAGATGACCTAATTTGGACTTTTTCATGATTAGTTTAGTGTGATTTTATATTTTTTAACACCTCATATCCATCTGAATATGAAATAGGGGTGAGAGACTAACCCCCCTGCCATAGACTGCATACCCTCCCTTAGGTTAATAGGGGTCCAGGGACCCCTGATCTGTTTTTTTGTTTTTAAATATTTATATGTATTGGGAGTAGGACATTTTGTGAGCTTCAGACAAAGCCATGGAAGTCTTTGGAAATCTTTGGAAATCTTTTTTAAACAAAAATAGTGGCTGACCCTTTGATTGATCTTGGAGTCATAAGGGAATTTTTGTTGAGCTGTTTACGTTATTTGGCACAGTGACAAAAGGAAGGGTTTAACCTGATTAATTAGTAGATTTTTACCATTCTCTCTAACTATAAGACATCTGTATAGAGTGTTGGGGCAATCAGGATATATGTATACACACACACACATATATAAACATTAGCGTTGATTAGGGTCAATCAGAAATTTCCTCTTTTTTTGGGGAAAACCACATTTTCCATCTATATATATTGATGCTTGCAACAGATAAAAATAATCATCTCTAACAAAATTCATATTTAAGAGCTAAAATTCTATTCAATTTGACAGCTAAATTGATTCAAGAAATGATTTAGGCTGTCATTGAAGTTATATTGGATAACTATCTCTTTTGGTAAAAATCTCCATTTACATATGTATTTGAATGATATGATTTTAATGATGATTTTGTATGATGGCAATTTTTTTTACACTGTGTAACACAATACGACTCTGTGAAGGCACATTGTGTCAGCAGCATTGCCTTTTGATTGTTTTGTGTATAGCTTGCTCCAGTTGTTCCTCTATAACCTTGTTTTCCACATGGGCATCATCTGCCAAGGTGATTTATGACTTCAGCCTGTTCGCAAATGTTTGTCATAATTCTGTAAATTTGCCAGATGCTATGATTTGCATCACTGCAGTTTCTATTCATATTATAGTGCGTGGTGTATTGTTCAAAACCGTGAAAAAAATAACAGAAGTTTGAATGTTTAAATATACCTAATTGTATATAAATTGTAAAGGAGGAAAAAAAATAAAATCACCCTTCAAAACATTTTCTCTATACCTTATACTGCAAGAAAAAAGAGGAGACACATCATCGTGATATGAATAAATAAAAGGAGGGACTGATGAACTTAAAGCATATTTTCTCGTTGGCTAATGGGCACACAGAATATACAAAATATCACAAAATATTTATCCATCTAAAATATATACTAGACAAGCAATTTGTCTATAAGAAGGATATCAAATCAATATCAAATCCAGAGAAGTGTCTGAGGGACCACAGTTCTCTCTTGGGTAGATAGTCAGCAGTTGTATGAGCTTGAGCTCTTCTACCTATATGGGTTTCTAGCTTCTATTGGCAATCATCTTTGTGAAGAATGCAGTTACTACTTAAAAGATAACCAATGTGCATACAACCGTCACACCATACATGCACTTGTGATTTCCCGTACCACCATGAGTATATATGTAACATGTGTAATAACATGGTCATATCTCTACTGAGTAAGTCTATACAACATCAAGTTCTTGTTGACAATGGCCTTTGCGACTTCAACTTAAGGACTCGCTTTGGATGGTGGATATTATCAATATAGTGTAGGGAACAGCTCACGCATGGGGCGGCAATGACAGTCTTCACACCGGTTTCAAACGTAAAGCGGGTTTATTTAGATGCTGTAGGCACAGAGCACCTTATAAACAAAACAAACTCTAAGCCTGTCCGGCTCTAACTAAACATCCGGATACCTCTCTACAAGCCAAGGTCTGGCACAAAGCAAAGTAAAAGGTTTTGCATGGGTAAAGCCTCATACCTGGTGGGCTGCAGCGCTGGCTGTAGCTGCTCCTTCCCCCCAGTTTCTCCTCTCTCTGCAAACCTAACAGCCCTCTCTATTAAGGCTTCCTCCCCAGTAACGAGCTTAGGAAGCCTCACCTGAGAGCACCTGGGTTTGCTACCATGCCTGGCTGAGGTAACCAGGTGAGATATATATCCCATCAACCACTCTCCCATACACTTTACCACAATAGACAGCAGCTAGCTGGGGTATAAGACATACCAGGGTTGGGTTTTTCTTATCCACAGTGGACTGCAACACAACATAAACTAGAATAGCCTAAATAATTTCCAGACATAACATAAGCAAGTTTCATGTTACAGGTGCCTGAGTGATATAAGAAGGCTTATTTCTGCTTGTGATTTTTCATCTTTTTTAGTTTGACCGAATTATCTCTGATAGGTGCTAGCATTTAGTCCTTTTGTTATTTTTGTAGCGAATCATGCAGAAAAGGTATAGTATGTCAGACTAGTACTTTATACTTGACTTCCCCTGTCTGATTTTTAAAATATGTGCACTGCTAATAGGTTTGTTTTTCTATGCTGTATTTGCAGTGTTGTGTTTAAATAAAAGTGGAAACAGTAATTTGAACAATGAGAAATGTCAGTCAGTGGTGACGGTTTTTTAATAGGAAAGAGAGAAGCCAATTATTTTGATCATTTAACCACCGAGTGTAAACTTATCAAAATGCATTGCCTTCATTTCAAGGAAACTAACTCCTTGTTTATTTTGTTTTAAAATTATGTAGATGTGTTTTAAATCTTCTACAGGGTGTTTAATTACTACTGATAATTTACTGTGCTTCATTGGGTACTTCTACAAAACATATGGCACTGTGTGGAAAGTTGACGCTAAAGAGTGTGTTATGTGTTAGAATGAAACAATATGAAGTATCCAGTGGTCTGAGCTTGAATGAACACTCTATTTAGGAAGGGTTCCTAAGACCTACCAAAAAATGAAGGTTCCACATGTTTCCCATCTTACTCAGATGGCTCTTAATTGCTTTTTCTGACCCCTTAAGCCTCCCTTTCTACTTCACAATCACGTTTGAAAAAGTATAGTTAGAAGGATTCTAGATTTATTGTTGGCCCCACTCCTCTCTCCAGTATCTGGAGATATACAGACCTGAAGAAGACTCACATGGGCTTCCACAGAAATGTTTCCAGTGGGAAGCAAAATATCATTATTATTTATTGTTTTATATGGCGCCATCAAATTCCGTAGCGCTGTACAATAGCCCTGCCCAAGGTTTGGGGCATACGCAGGATGAGGCGGAGCATGGATGGGGGTAATATGCTCCACCTATTCCTACACCTGACTTATATTGGTGGAACACACACACAGTTTTAATTGCTTGCAAATTCTTGTAGCTCTTGCCCATGCAAGAGTTATCTTTTGTCTCTGAGTGTTATTGCTTGGTCAGCACTGGTTTCCAGTTCATTGCGGTGCCTTGACCACGAGTTATCTTATCCTATTGTAGTGTCGCCATTGGATCCTGTTTACCAGACCGTCGCTTGCCTTGAGTAAGATTTTTCCTTGATCTTCTGCACAACATTCCTGCTGTTTCTGTGACATGCTTTGCTGATCAGGTGATACCAGCTCTGTGTTGTGGATGCTTATGCCTACACCTATACCTGGTGTGACGTGATGCTGTAGTAGTCTCACCTGTACGGCACCCATATTTTTGTGTGGGAATTCATCACTGCTTCAGGATGATAACATAGAGAGGGACGTTCGCTGCAATGCGGTGCATCTGCACAGCAACAATGTCATGTCGCATGACATCGAAGCACATACTGTGCTCCTCATTCAGTTAAATCAAGAGATTCTACCAAGTGGAGGCAGAACCGGTTTTTAAATGAAATTAGAGGCAGAAGAGCTTGAAATAAATTAATCCCTGCTGTGGTGCAGTTTGTCCAGAACCCGTATTGCAGAGCTGACTGTCCTAGATCTGGAAAGTTTGCATGTTGGCTTTAGCTACTACTGTATTAAATTAATAATTATTTGTACTTGCCTGTGCACAAAAAGTAAATGAATTAAATTAAATAAACATTGTGCTTTTTAACTGTTGAATATATGAGAATTAGCTATTTGGGAATGATCTCAGTGGAACCCATTTCAATATCTAAAAATGTCAAGTTCGTTGTGGTATTTAATTTTCCTTTAGCTAAATGCCAACTGCTTTGAAATCATAAATCATGACATACATTAATACCATTGAGACTCCCAATAAATGCATTTGAGCCTAATTCAAATTCATCAAATCATTACAATAACTTCTAACTCATAATCTCAAATATATTAAAACATTGAAGATAGAGGATCATTTAATAGGTTCATCTACTTGGAAAAATGTGATTCAATAAAAGAACAGGAATTTAAGGATTCAGTATTAACGGTTATACAGAAAATATCTAAATTTAATAACTGATATTAAAATGTAAAGGAAAGTGGTTTTTGGGTCAAATAAATTGAATGGGCAATTCCTCCAATCAGCACGACCATTCCATTACTTCAAAACCACAAAAAAGACTGCTGCCACACAAATTTTCCATCTGTTTGCATGCAAGGACTTCCCTTTGTCAGGAAGAAAGTGGCCACTATGAAGGCATGTTTCTATGAATAAGTGTAATGGTCTGAAACCAGTACTGGAACTGGTCTCTCCCTGCTCCCTGTGTCCTACAAAAAGGCAAGCAACAAAGATTAAGCTTGGTTGGTTGAAAATTGCAAGAATAAGAAAATAATTGAACAAGTAATGTTTCTCAAACACATGGATCGATTGTATACTTGGCTGGGTTTGAGAGGATCCACTGGCTAGAATGGCTATTCAGCAACAGGAGAATGTAGTAAGGTACCTGTTAGGATGCTTCTAGTGCTGCGGGGACAGTAGGACACCCACTATGTTAATGGAACCAGCAGTTAACCCACCAGTCACTGGGATAAACTGCTCTTTCCAATCTCCTGCTTACATTGAAGCCATCTTTCACCCTGTGACAAGAAAAAAAACTTCCCACAGCTAACCTTGGGAGGAGAAATGCAAATGGCGGAATCAATATGAGATGTTGTGGCACGAGTCAGACTCCCTCACACAATACTGGTGGTGCAATGCTTATTACTATTTTGATATACTTTCCAAACTAGTATCAATTTAACTTTATCTGACATTAAATTTTGAATAAAAAAATGATTAACTAAATATATACATATATATATAGCCTTGAAAAAAAATCTTTTGAAAATCAAAATAAGCTTCTAAAATAGAATGCATCAAATATTTAATGACTCTGGAATAACCTGTGCTCAGTTGTTTTTCTTTATTGATTGTCACTGAAATTGAACATTATCAATTATGAAATCCATGCTTTTGTGCTATGAAAAAAATGTACCATGTAATAACTGCAAGCATAATATGTTCCTGCTGAAAGTGAAAATTCTCATTGTATTTTATATTAAGAATGGAGGTAGTCATACGTGAAATGTGAAGTGAAAATGTACAAAAATACAGCAACACAGAAAAAAATATAGGTAAAGCGAAATATAGGTATTTATTAAAACAAAAATGTTCTGTCAAATTTTTTGTCTAATTTTTGGACCACAAATTTTGTTTAAATCCGTTTCAGTTTGTATAAAAATCAGAGGGCATTTTTTCAGAAAATAAATTTGTTGTCACTCACTCTCATTCACTCTCCCATGATCTCTGAATGTTTCCCTACCTTCTCTGCCGGCCTCTTCCATGTCCCTGTCTCCTTGCATTACAGCACCCCTTCTTCTCTTGCATCTTCTTGTTCTTCTGTTTACTTTGTCTACTTTGCTTCTTGTGTCTTCTTACTTCATTTGCTTCTCTGTAAACATGGCCTCCCCTTGAGTTGCTGCAAAAGTGGCAGAGCCTCTGGGCACACCCTCTCTCCAGATTGGTGGAACAGGGAAAAGGCTGTCCCTGTGGCTCCACCCTTTTGAGTAAGTAAATAGAGAGGCCATAATAATGCAGATAGATGCATTGAGAAAGAGAGGTGCAGAAATGCTTCTCTTTTCAGCAAATCTGTCTTCATTAATCTAGTCTCCCAATGAAGTTCCACAAAAGCGTGGAGCCTCTGGGCACACCTTCTCCACTACTCCTCCAGTCAGGGAAAAGGTTACTCCCAGAAGCCCCACCCTTTTGTGGAAGTTCTCCGGAAAGCCATGTCAACAGAAAGAAGGCGAAGAAACAAGACACAAGGAACAACGGATGAAAAATGAAGATTGAAGACAGAAGAACATGAAGCTGCAAGAGAAGAAGCAGAGCTGGGTGGCAAGGAGACAAGGATACAGAAGCGGGCGATGGAGAAGGTAGGGAGACATTCAGAGAAAGAGTGAGAGAGAGTAAATGAGAGTGTGAGTAATAATGAAATTCAAATGAAAATTGGCTTCGTTTTTGTTTGTTTTGTTGGGGGTGCCTCACATTAAAATTGCAAATTCTACGAATCGAAATCCACAACTTTAGTATTTATCTTCTTTTTGAAGAAAATTATGAGATTGAACTAGAGAGTGGGTTTTCTGGCTCACAAAATTTTCATACAGGTAGCGGATATAGTGGCATTGTTAAATTGTAGAGATTAGTTGAGCTGTTGGCTCTGGTTACAAACATGGGGTGCTATATGTCAATCAAAAAATACTTTTTCAAGTGAATTTTGAGAAGGTTCCAGATCCATATGACCTCATGACCCACTAACTGAGCCCTGAGGGTTGATGATATCTGGACTTGCTTGTAAGCAAAGTTTTAATCATTATGGTGCATTCATGATTCCACATTGTTGTGGTTGTTCTGCATACCAGACGACTAAGAAGAAAACAGCTCAGAATTTTCGTTAGAAATCTGTGGGCCCTTTCACTCACACTCTCTCAAACTGTCTCTCTCTTTCGTCTGCATCTCCATGGACATAACCTGGTGCAAACTTCCACCAAAATGGTGGTGCTTCCAGTGACATCCCTTCTCTGTGCCCTAAGGGGGACTTCCACCCAAATCGCTGCGCTTTTAGTGACGTCCTCTACCCCAACTGGAGGATTGGGGGAGACTATGTCATCGTAAGCACCGCTATTTGTCCTCTGAATGTTCTTATTATGATTAACATATTAACTTCTAAGAAAGATAGCTCTTCCATTAAACACTTACATTAATTGTATTCACTGCAGGGTATAGATATGCAAAGAATTAAGACAGTTATTGTTAACTTTGTTGCTAAGGAAGATATTTTTGTACAATATCAGTTGCTATGGTGAACTGACCTTTGTAAGAATTTCAATCAAGCTTAATTCATTTAATTGCAATATGGAAATAAGTGCTGGCAGCCTCAGCTGTTGATAATGATACGAGGGGACAATTCATGTGCATGGATACCTAATTCTATTAAGCACATGTTGCCACATAAAAGTGAAAGGAGTTTGGTAGTGCAATAAATATGGAAATCTCTCTCAAACAGGGATTCTGGAAGAGGATCCCATTGCTATGTGTCTTCCCCATAACACAAAGCAGTCCCTTTACTCTTTTTTTTCTCTGTATCCCTTTTAAAGCCTGTTTTGAGTGATTGTACATTTTAATTTACGTGCCCTTGTGATTTTATACCACTCTTTTTTAAAACAGTCTTTACAGTAGGAAAAATGGGCAGGACCAATGGCTCTTTTCTGCTGTTAAATTCTATGGCCCTATGTTTTTGCATTGGGCTAACTTCATGCCCCCTAATTGAAGGAGTGGGTACAAAGGGTGGGGCAGATAAGGCACCCAGCATCTGAAATTCGGCAAAATTTAATGCAGATGAATTATTGATGGTTATTATTGGTTGTAGTTTATTAATTCCCCAACTACTCAAAACACATTCACTGAGTGCCCTTGGGATGCTACAAATTCTTTCAGGTTCTCACTAGGTATTTTGGACCATTGTTGGAATCATATGTGACTGTTTTACTTTGTGGCCTATGCTATAATAATAATATCTCATTGTATTCATGAAAACCCAAACACAATCTGGCTAAATAGAAAAATGTCACTTTCCCCAATAAATCTTAATCCTCCCCAATTCTGTGTGCTGCATGCTTGGTACATTGGGGTATATATATTTTTTGTATTGGTTTCTACCCTTGCTTGATCCTATCTCTGAACACATACAAATATAATTTCAATTATTTACAAACTATATATAGAAATAACAGAGTAAAAGATAAATGAAATAGTAAAAAAACACATTCTTTTTAAAATGCCTGTTATTTAAGACATCTAAACCAAGGTAGTATCCAAAATTAATATCTAATATCTAAAACTTTACCTGGTTCCCAGACAGCAAGGAGTCATGTTACAAATAAAAGAAGAAAGCTGCTTTTATATTATTTTTTATTGGTTTGAGTTTGTTTACAGTAGTACAGAATTGCGATCATTGACTATAGGTTTGAAGATATACTGCTGTCATCCTTTTTTTGTTCCTATAAAAGGTAATAATCAGACAGGGAGTGAGTAGACAGTGGCCATTTCAAAATGCATTAAAAATGCAGCATTTTGGTATCTGATATATTAAATTTATAAGCGCATATCATAAAAAATGGGAAGGTTAAATTACATTTTTATTGCTTAACATTGCATGCAATGATCAGACCTCTGTGTAATAGCTCTTACATCGTGGCATCATCTATTTTCATTATTGATAAGCATTGAAAAGGTCAGCTTTGGGACATTTGACAAACTGCTATCCACTCAGAACACAATTCATCATTCGTGTTTCAGATGTGACATTCAGTGCTAGAAATACAGGAAGATTCACATACATACGGTGTACGTAGCTCCAGAATTCTCTTTTCTAATTCCCTTTTTTAAAAGATATTTATCATGATTTCCCAGAATCAAACATTTTACCAGATGCTAGGAAGGAACTTGTACCCCTGGTTGTATTACTGGTTTATATTGAATATTATATATTGCAAACATTTAACCAAATGTGAAGCTAAACAAATAGGAAGCTTACAAAACATATCCACATCTATTCTGGCTATTACTGGGTTTTATCTTTGCTAATTTCCTAATATTTACATTACATATTAGTGAGTGCTTGTATGTGTGCAAATGGACCAAATAGTTTTTTTTGTCTGTCTGGTTCTGGCCTGCAGCTTCACTGGTGTACTTTATTGTGTTTGCCACTGGAGCAGGAGGTTGCCCATCTACCAATGTCTGCTGTGAGAAGGTTGAGATTTATTACATAAGTGACGTAATAAATCAACAGAGATTGGCCTGGGTTCCACTTGCATTAGTGACATCACTCTTCCCATCCAAATGTGCATCCCGTGTTATTTAAAAAAAACAAACAAAAAAAAACCAAGACCACATGAAAAAATATATATTTTATTATATAAAGAGATTCTTGCAATTATTTCCTGCACATGCATGCTCGTCATATGTAGCTTTGATTATAGCATAGGGTCAAATTTGTGATGATGTAATGCTAGGATAAATATTTTATAAAGTCTAAAATTACATTAATTTCAAATAAATAAATTAATTTCTGTTCTCTACCAACTCATAAGACAAATGAAAAGACTGTTTAAAAAATTGGCTTCAGATGTGTCTTTAAAAATATTTGAAAGATTAATTTTAAGGAAGTTGAGCACACAGTCCCTTTCCCAGTGTGCATTACTATATGTGTAATTAAATACTAGTAATGCTTGGCAGTTAAAATAGTGTATTCTACTACAGCATTAAATTCTATGCAACAGTATGATTGGATCAATGTACAAGTGAACACGAGGGAAAATGTTTGGCAAACATAAAAGTGTCAACTTAAAATGAATGCCCAGAAACAAATATTGCATAGGTTTGCAGGTTTTGCAAATGGTTGCTTGCTAAAAAGTCCAAATGAATCCAACAAGGAAATGCTGAGTGGGCATTTTCAGTACTTGTTTCCACTAATGACTTCATAATAATTTATGTATTTGCGTACCTTTATTAAGACAAAAAAATTTGAAAAAACGAACATAACTTTATAACTGTATAAATCAGTTTCCATGTTTCCATGTTTATAATATATAATATAACAGCAGAAAAGAAAAGGGTTCACTTAAAGTATAAAAGGTATATCACATTAATTAAAAATAAATTCTTTAAGAAATAGCATTGATAGAGGCAGATTTTACTTCTTCATTCTTTAGCATATCTTTATGCACATCCCAAATTGTACTTGTATAATATCAACTGGACTATTCCAAGCAGGCAGACCTTTAACTTACCAGTTTGCCCGGTCAGACAGCCAATGTACTTTTTTTTTGTACCACCTCCTAGATGCCAAGGCTCATGGGATGTATTAGCCATAGCGTTACTGTAGTGTCCAGTCCTGACGTTTACTATCCTATTGGACTGTATTTTATGCCTTGGCATATTTGAAGTCTTTCATGGTATGTTTTGTCATTAGTCCTTACTTAATGCTATATTAATTATTTGTTATTTATCTCTTTTTGATACTATGGTCTCCAGAACTGGACACACTATTCTGGTTGTGGTCTCACCAGGGATTTTCCTTCTACTTCAATAAAGTGCCTGCTCACCCTTTCTTCTGATATAGTTTGAAGCAAAGTACCATTAAGACTACTGTATATTCTGTCTTTGGATTTTTGGGTCCTTAATGTATTATTTGCACAAAGCCATGCTAAGCTTTGGGTCCTGGACCCAAGTCTGTTCCTTCAGTGTCCTTCATTTCATTTACACCTTGTGTTGTGTCAACTGACATCTGTGAACAGGCATATCTTCCTTTTTCAGACCACTAGTGATATAACTAAATAACTAAACTGAACAAGCAACAATGGGTTGTACTGAAAATCTCAGTGACTTTACATGCGGCACTGAGGATGTCATATTTGCCACAAGTTTGAGGAAGGTCCTTTCCTTTTCCAGCATGACTGTGGGTCTGTGCACAAGGTAAAGTCCATTAAGACATGGTTTGATGAGTTTGGTGTGAAGGAATTTTAGTGGCCAGCACAGAGCCCAATTGAACAACTTTGGGGTGAATTGGAATGCCGATTCTTAGCCTGGCCTTCATGTTCAACATCAGTAGACCTCACAGTCACACTTCAAAATCTGGTGGGAAGCCTTCCCAGAAAAGTAGAGGTTATAGCGGTATAGCTGCAAGGAGATGGGGTCAGGTGTTCATCTTTTGTTCATGTAGCAAAGCTAAATACAGACTAGCATTCCAAATAAAATTGTAAGAAAAAAAGAAGTCAGAAACTTTCACTCAATATACTTTGCCTATTTAGCATATGATCTATAATGGGCAGTTGGGACCACATGGTCAGCAAGGGTATAATGTAATATTATATTGCACATGTTCTTATAATTACCATTAAATAAATATTGTATGACACTTATGAACATTATATATATTCAGCCATTTTTGAGAAATGTCGGTTTTATGCAGAAAAAAAACCTATAGATATGATAAAACAAAATGTGCAATAGCATAATTTTACTAATTGAAAATCTACTGTTTTATTGTCCATTTTTAAGCATCATTTCTAAAAAAGTTTTTAGAGAACATTAAAACTATGAGTTTCATAACCTTTAATAAAAACCTTAAATAATATTATATTGGTAGTAGTGTCTACTCTTTGGATTGTGTATTTGTTTCTTTCAGGTGACAGGTCTGCTCTAGCTATGGCAATTATTTCTCCATTTGTTCCAAGTTTTATGTTGTTTTCCAGTAGACTTTTAATACTAGATGCTGCAACCAGATATGTGTCAAGCTGTCTATTTCTACACATTTTTCCAACATTTATCAGTACTGGAGAGAGGTGTTTTAGTCTATGTATAACTTAATTGGATGTAATGGAAATGTTCAGAAGACAAGAGAGATATGTTTTCTTGTTCTTTCTAAAATTGAGCTAAGTGATCTCCTGCTAAGAGGTCATTCACATCTCATATGTTCCTGTCATTCCACAGCCTGAAAGAAACATTTCAAAATCTGGATGTTATGAGAAATTATAAAATTTCTGGTTGCAATCTGATCAATGCAATAAAGCCCAGTTTTCTATGAGTTAACTTGTATTCACCTGTATGTCTTTATGTTATCACTGGGGAGGGGATCTAGTTTAGCATATGCTTTACATATCTTAATTATATGCAATTTGCTGCAATTCCGGGGTACCCCAAGAGGAAATGGTCTGTAAATGTACCAACTCTCCTTTATGAGATGTGAGTCCCCCTTGAATTCACAAGGTATGTATCTCAGGAAGACAACTTGGGAAAGCCGTCATGTCCCCTGCTGCCTTACCTCCATCAATGCCGGGAGAAGCGAGCCACAATGGGCTCTGAATCGGCAATGTTGCCAAAAACCAAGATGTTGGGTACAACCCAGCCTTTCCCCGCCTCCTGGGATTGATAGCCATCATGGGAACATGCCCTCAGTATGCATAGCAGCATTCCTCGGGTTACCGTCAGGGGGAGTAGCCTGGCGGCTACCTCCATAGACAGTACTGACCTCTGCTACCATTTGGCGTTGCCTTTTTCCTCACCTTTTTGTACTTTTTTTCTAAGCCATGAAATAGACCCCACGTAGTTTTATCACATAATTTGATCAGAATAGAATGTCTAATAATGTCTATTAAAATTTCTGGACAATGGAATTTAGTAAACTAACCGGGAACATATTTTTCCTAACAGAGCTGTTTGAGTTCCTGGGCCAAGACCCTTTTAACACAGGGTTATTGGAAATTCACCTTAGAAGTAAAGCATTGGTAATTTTTTGACATAGGTAAGCCTGCTGTTGCAAACTTTAATACAGACTCACCAAGTTGGGCCTGAGATAGTCCATGCTCTAGCTCATTAAACCTGATGAGCCAGACCACCTCCAATGATACCGATACTTGTAGGTGCCTTCCCTGACACATGGGAGGACTTAATTGTTCCGACTCAGCTCCAGTTTGTACTTCCCCTTGTTCTCCTAAGCTCAAGTATGGCTCAAGCCAGCACAGACTTGCTTGCCCTTAAATTTGTTAATAACTAAGTAAATGTTTTGTACACAGACCATAAGGAAAAACTCAACATACAATGGTCAATCCTGACCAACACACACAATGGAAGTGCATAAAATCCCCATATAAGAACCAGAGAGACAGCAATATTTAATGTATTGTAGATTTCCTTGATAGCCAGGGTGAAAAAAAGTATTTTCTGATTTAATCATTCTTTATGTGGCATCAAAAACTGTCTCTATTTTCTCACTTGTTCAATTTCAGCCTCTGCTTTTCCAAATTTGTATCATTGCGTAAGGAAACGAAGCATAAGCTAACGCATTAAAGCCTGAGTTTATTAAGATGCATTGAATTTTTTATGGATTCCTAGCATGTAATAATGTCACAAAGTATTAAAAGTAAGCCAATTAGTTTTTGCTACCTAATAAAAATGCCTGTTTTAATTTTGGTGCAGTGAAACAAGTTCATTTTGCTGATTTAGCACGCATTAATTCCTAAGATTTACTATATACATAAACTGTATGAACTACAGTAGGTATATATTTTGTAAAAATCACTCTAAATATATTGATGAATGCAATATATTCAGATAAACCTAAGTAAAAGTGTATTTAATCTCTGGAAGAAAAAGCCCATCTTTTCACATGTTACTCATCACATGCTATTCATTCATACATCCACTTTAACTCTAGGATGGACATTTTAAATCTCCTAAGGCATGAGTATCAGTCTAATGTTCTCCTCTCTGGGATTTATTCACTAAAGGGAGAGTTGGTAGGAAAGTTTGCAGGAGGGATGTGGTTTCCACTGCTTTACTTTATTATACATTATGAAGGTCTAACCCTATTGACCTTCTGCTGGAGGAAGAGCTTGGTTTGCCCTGTATAATGTATCATGCAATCAGTAAGATTCATCCACCTACTAATTCATGCACTATACAGAACACTTTTAGCTGGGGAACCATGTCAGTGTTAGCCTTTCTTAATGAATATTGATGTGAGTTACCTGAAACCACAATTCTCCTTTTAGTGAATAGACTCCATTGTGTGGAAATTATCACGGGACTTTAATAAGTACATTTCTTTCCACGTGACTGATAGGACAATGGCAATTCTTTGATAAGACCAGAAGTGCTATTTTGCACGTTTTGACCATCTCTAATAGATGGCTTCCTCTAAGTGTCGGTTTTACTGTGGAATATGGTGATACTGTATAAATCAATAGATAATAATCATTATCATTCATACATCATGGGCACTGCCATTCTGTTCCTGTATCCAAGATCTGCATAATTATTCCTCCCCATTCAATTATCTCAGGGATTTGTCAGGTAACATCACATAAAACTCTTTTCTATAAAAATAAAGCAAACATTCTTTTATATAAAATAAGTATATATGTTCTAATAAAAAAAACAGGCTAAGCTTTTGTGGAATATAGCTTCATCGTAGCACCTAGGGTGAAAGGAGTTATGACCCCCAAAAGCTGGTAACCTAGGGGGTGGAAAATATTGTCAGATAATTGATCAATTGTCTTATAACTGTATTTTGTTTCTTTATAATCATTATGGATTTTCTTTTACCCTTTCTTGTGTCTTGGTCAGTATGTGCAAACTGCATGTATGTACAAGAGCAACAGCTCAGAATACATTAACTAAGGGTGATTGGGGGCTTTTTTGATATGTTTTTGCCATATACAGGGGAATAATAGGTAAATATGTTTTCTCGTCATTACCATTGTATCATTTGACAGGGTACAGTATTTCCCTTAAATGATGTATCTATGATTAGTATATAAGTAGTGTATTTGTATATTCCCCTAGTTAAAATGTAAGCTGATTATAATGTTGTCACCCAAGTATAGCTATAGCAAAACTACACACGGGAAAACTGTGTCCAAACACTAATCCTGATAAAGTACCTAGTGAGCTTTATGGCCCATACGTTACACTGAGAATTTACTCATTTATATCATTATTGATAGAGACTGCTTCTTCTGTTTTAGCTTCCATATGCAGTTTCCACTGGCATGAAATGAAAGACAAAAAAAATCTTCCAAGGATTGCTGGCTCAATGCCAGGCAGCTGTAGTTTTTGATGAAAAAATGCAGTAATTATATTTCCACATTAATTAATTCATTTTATGTTCCAAAATATGCCCTCTTTTTATTTCAACAACAATATTTTTTCTCATTGTCAATAAAGATTTTCCCGGTGGCATTTCGCTTTCTGATTTTTAGCATATAATAGGCTGGTGTCAACACTAGAAAAAATCTAAAGGAATCTAATATCAATCCAACATAAGTTCAGATTTCAGGGGTGGCTCTCGTTTCTTTGGTACCCTAAGAAAAAAGCTTTGAGGGGCCATCTCAAGTATAATTGAAAAAAATGGATACTTATAATGCACATAACCAAAGGAACATAATAATTATGGTCTGAAGTTTGGTAATAAACAAGATACATTATAGTCTTGAAATTTAGGAAGATTCTGGGACCCGTTAGACCACAGTTGGCCTTAAGCAGTTGCTTAATCTATAAATCTGGTAACAGCATTATTGCCCAATCAATTAATTGAGTTAAAATGTATCGCTGTTTTCCTATCCCCTTTTTTCCAAATGCAATCTATGCGAGGTTTGCTATTTCATTACTTGTGATAGATTTATCACCAGCATTGCATGCAGCCCATTAAGTGTGTGGGTGTCTCCGCATTTGCAGGTGTCTGTCAACAATAACAATTTTCATTGAAGAGTCTTTTACAAAGGTGACATTTCTCATTCGGTTTAATCGAGCGTATAATTTATAGCACATTTAGAATATTGCATAGTTTAAATATATAGGGAGATCATGCGTCAAGAAGTGATTTCGGTTGAGTGTGTGTTCGATAAATATTTATGAGGGTTAGAAGCCTCTGCCTATGTAATAAGGTGGGGAATAATACACACATCTCATAATCCAACGCTCCATGTGATAGGATATGGTCAGAAACAGTTCTTTGTACTTGTAGTGAAAAATCCTGTTTTAGTACATTTTCAGGGGAATATAGTCCCTAAGGGCTGTTTGTGGACTTTCTTTACTGGAAGTTTAGATGGAGGGATCTGTAAGTCTTGGGTATACCTTGAGGAAGTCAGATGCAAATACGTCATATCAGGTAGCATTGGAGGTCAGGAACAACCTGGGTCAAACTAGATATCAGTTCAAAACACCAAAGCCCAGGGTCAAACCAGAGGCAAAAGCCAAAAAAGGTCAGCCAAGAATCAGTCCACTCCAGAACAGTACAAAAAAGGATAATCCGGGAATGCAAAACAATGCCAGGAGCAGAGTTGGATAACAACAATCCAGAGCAGTCATTCAAGAGCCAGAAACAGAACAAAATGCAGCAACCATGATGCTTGGTTGGTCCACTGATGGGGTGAAACATCTGTGCCTGACATGCCCCCAATTTTGTGATTTGTGACAGATGAGAAGAATCCAAATCAGAGAGACCAATGGAGAGAGGAGACAGAGAAAGAGGCAGCCATATACCCTTTTGGTGGATAGGTAAGGGCATGATCTTTAACCACAAGGTCACGGCTTCAAGTCCTGTGGCTCCTGACAGGACCAGCTTTGATCTGGTGCTGCTTTTGCAGACAGCTTAAGGAAGAAGGAAGATTAAGCTTTGCCATTGCAAGAATCTCACTAATCTTACTAGTTATATTAATTAGACTCTGCAATGTGTCCTTAATGACCAGTGCTTTAGGATATATCAATTACTCTGCTGTTCAATAAGGAACATGAATTAATGATACTCTGTAAACCAGCATAAAGTCACAGGATGCCACACAGTTGTTAATAGGAAAAACCTTAACCAGCGGTGTCTGCAACACATTAGCAATGCATTAGAAACACAGTTCAGTCGGTATCTATTCTGTCCTAGGCCAACTAGGCCTAGGACCTGCCCATGGATGCTCAATAGGGAGGTTACATAGGATATCTGTAATCTCTCTAACTGACCTATGTTCACTAAGGAGTTTGTACTGTGCCGGCACAGCCTCCATGACTGCTTTATCAACGGTGGTGGCAAAGTAGGGGGCAACTGGGGACATTCCCCTGGGTCAAGCCTCAAAGTTAATACAGCTCTGCTGGTATCTGGTTATCTGTCATTGTGGCAATTTTAATATGTTACAAATGAGATGTGGATACTTGTTTTGAACAGTTGGTGGTCATTGACTGGAGAACTACATTTGTAAGCCATTGAGAACAGGAGCTATGGTTGGAATAGTTGGTATCCTTAATGAAACAGACAATGACATTCTTGAGCCAACCTTGTATTTAGTTCTAGGTCCCCAGGTGAAACAATACTGATTAAACATAATTTAAATGTAGCAGCTTTTCTTTTTTGAGGAAATATTTTATAAATAAAATAAAATGTATTTGCAGTTGAGATAAAGGTTATACTATACTATAAATCCAATCTTTAAATAATTAACATATTATCAGATACAGTTTATTACCAAACATCTATTTTTAAGCTGTGGTTTTTTTATTGGCTATATACATAAATTTATTTTGGAGTTTCATTAATTTTGAGGTCTTAAAGTCTCTTTTGCAGATATTAAAAGTATTCCATAAAAAATATTATAATTTATAAACACTTATTTACGTGCCATCACAAAATACAGTTTAATAACCATAGACCATTATAGATAATAAAAATCTAGAAAGCCTACACTATAATTGATTGCGATTTAACATAACCCAGAGAGGCAGATACTAAAATTGAAATAATTATAGAAATTGCATTCTTTACTTAGCATATAGATTCTACTCACACAGTAATTTAATGCATTTATAGAGCAATTACTCTTGCTTATATTTATAAGCCAAAACTCAAACAATTTTGGTTCAACAGTCTACTTTGGGATGGGATGTGTGTTTTAATGGGTTATAGCATTGATGTTAACCGAGTCATAATACAGATTAACCCATAATGATAGGTAATGATAATGTAAATTAAACCCCAGTAGACAACTGGGACAAATACAATTAAATATATATTAATCTAACAAAACAAACTCACTGTGTTTGTGCAAGCATTTACAATAAAACATCAAATCATTTCTCTGCCGCTTTCCATTGAAATTCACATGTGCGTACGTACAGAAATTACAACCGCTTTGATTTTTGGAAGGGTAAATATAGAAGTTACATTTTCCTTAAATAGTTAACTGATCTGTGCTGAGTAGTGTCAGCTGCACAATTTCAGCGAGCAGCTTTTAAGATTAAACTTTCTTCTAAATAATTCCCACAGCAACCTCTGTAGTTGTGCATTTAAATTAAAGCAATACATTATATGGTTACAGAATCACTAAGCGAGCCTTACGCTGTCGAACACACTCATGCTCTGCTACTCTAGCCAAATATTGTTTTCATTCGTTGTTGCAGCAGATAAAAATAAAGTATAGCAATTATACCATAATGCATATTATATTGGTAGAGCCCCCAGTAACATGTTTTTATTAACATTAATAAGAGAGAGAGAGGGAGAGAGAATAGAGAGAGGAGAGAGAGAGAAAAGAGAGGAGAGAAGAGCGAGAGAGAGACCCTGTTGGATCTGCACTCATCAGACTCTCACTCAATATTGTACTCTGGTACTATAGGCGTTTATTATACATCCAAATAAGCACTCACAGGATTTGAATTAAAAAAGCTTTATTGTTCAAATGCAGGTGGCAATAAGTTTAACATTTCAGTCTCCGATCGAGACTCATCAAGACAAAGTCTCAACTGCAGACTTAAACTTTGCACGTATTGCTATCTGCATTGGAACAATAAAGCTTTCTTAATTCAAATCCCGTGAGTGCTTATCTTGATACGTATGGTTATATATATATATATATATATATATATATATATAATGACATATATAAATATAGAGGGCATTTTGAGAGAACCACATACATTTTACATGTTGCTTATCAGTATGTGTAAAGTGCTGCCCCCTGCAGTACGTGGGGCATATAAACCCGTAGAAGGGGTATACATTCTAAGTACGTATATTATATATATGTGTATTTACAATAGACACGTAGACATGGCACATAAGGCAGCAACATGTGAAATGGTCCTTTAAATATGTCTTATATGGCAACCCTATTCTCAGATAATGTTAGGACTTTTACTGCCCATTCACCAATCCAATTTTGTGACTTTGTTAGAAGTATAAGGATAGTTTTGTGCCAATTCGTAGTTTCAGAGACCAGTTATCTGTTTCACAAATCAGTTTAAAAATTTCACCTTTTACCCATTGGGAGAACAAGGGAAATCATGTGGAACCAGAAATATTGTGATTGCGCCCGGTATCTAAAATCTACAATTCTAAACCCCCTACTTTTCAATACAGTTATAAAGCACCCACTCTAATTCAGCTTGATGAATGCCACATAAAAAAAGCCAATACTATCTTCTAACCTTTACTTACAGATCATAACAAATAATTGTGCGCGCTTCGCCTTTTATTATAACAACTGTCTAACTAGAAACGTATTGTTCCACTCCTTAAAAACAAGTCTCCCCAGACAAATCCGTATTCTTCATAACTCGAACCAAACAGAATATCTCAATTTGTGACTGTATTTCTTACATTTTAATTGGTACTAAAATAAACTCATGTAGAGCATCGCTTAATTGCGTTGGCCTTCCCTAATAGCAATATGATGTTTTTAATATGCTTTTTCGTGCATGAGGCAGATTTTGCACCTTTGATTGAGAAGCTATCCTACTGTATGTAACACATATAACATCCGCTGGGGTTATCCTCCTTCATTTTCTCTAATTATTCCTGCTGTTTCCCTCAATATGGTATGTACTTCATGAGACGAATTAACAGTTTTCACTCTGGAACAACTCCAACGTGCCTAATTTCCTGTGAAAACTTAAATGTGATGATTATAACTCAGAAATAATTAGCCGCGCTGACACTTAAATGAATAGTTTTCACCACCACTGCTGAACTTTCTGAAAGTCTTCTGCTTTTGTGCAATGTTGCTTGATTCCCTATTGTATGTCTTGAGGAATTAACCCATTAAAGGCACCTTCCACCCATAACAGAAAGGCAATATTGAGAATGATG
Organism: Spea bombifrons; assembly: GCF_027358695.1. Lineage (NCBI taxonomy): Eukaryota > Metazoa > Chordata > Amphibia > Anura > Pelobatidae > Spea > Spea bombifrons. Next base: position 17,683,731 of record NC_071089.1, on the reverse strand, counting down.
ACAAGAACATCGCCAGCGCCCCATATATGTGATCTTCTATAATGAATCTATTCACTGTGCTACAAAACGATGTACCTATCCACTCGAATGTATACCTTGACCATTACTGCGAACAGCATGTAAACAATTCCCATAGCTTTGCCAGCATAGGCACACATGCTTCAGAGACCTCCCTGTGGCATTTTAATTAAAAAGAAGCCCCCATCAAAATCTTTTATTACTGGTATCAGATTAAAAATATATTTCTTGATTTAAAAGAGTTCCAGTTTTTGCATAATAGAATGTTTTTAGACAGCTGTATATTACCGATTTGCATGTGTTCTAGCTTTGTTGTCTTAGCCCAATCTACTACACAAATATCCAGACTCCTTCTCATACTGCCTGCGGGAAACAATACAGTGGCTTATTGTTAATCACTAATTTAAGTCTATGGAGGAATGGACTTTGTTAGCATTGCCATAAAGAATCAGCTTAGTGTGGTGATTGTGCCGGGAAGTTACCCAAAATATCACATGACTGGCAACAATGGCAGCCTCCATTTTTTCACGGGACCTTCTGGTCGCCTATAAATGCAATCATATATATATATATAAACCTATGATTAGTGATGCTAATCTTAATTCTAATAAAAAATAGACCCATAGTCCAACCTCGGTTTCTGGCTGTTGTTGGGGCTAGTGGAGATGGCCATGCGATCCATTTTACAACCTGCAGTATTTACTAAAATGCACAGTTCCTAATGTAAGAAATAAATGTTTCTTTAGATTCCTTTCTTAAACTTTGCTTTTCCTTTCTTTTAACCTGCTTGGTTGGAGCAGTTTGGTAGAGGCTTGCTTATAGTGTAAAACATATTTATGGGATCTGCATGATTTGATAGGGTATATCATTGTCTTCAATGTATCTTGAAATGATCTATATATCTATATTAAAAGCGTTATTCAGCAGTTAACATCCAGCATTTTTTTGAAAAGTTTTAAACATTAAACATGGGAAGCATATAAAGCAGCTTACCTTAAATCTAAAGATGCTTTTCCCAATGTATTTGTATAGATAATGGATTTTGCAGAACTGAATAAAACTATAATGTTATAAGTCTCTCTATGTATTTGTCCATTCAGTATAATCATCCACCCAAGGGTCCCACTCCCCAGGAACGACAGCAAGGAGTCAGCAGAACACCAGTAAGATGGCTGAAACTGTAAAAATTGTGTTTCTTTATTTCACCATTCTATCCACCATGAGCTCTCTTCAGGGGTCTTACAGCTTAAGCTCTTGAAATTCATACATTTGTTCAGAAAATATTCTGCTCCTTCGGTACTCACACCTTCTTCTCCCTAGCTGTTGGTTGTGCAATTTGGAAAATCGCACCAATTACGTTTTATAGCTTCCCTGCTGCAACAATTTACCATTTCAAAATCCAGAGTGCTGACCATTTTCTTATTTACTAAAACAAAAAATAGGTATCTTTCCGGATGAAAGGGATATAATCAGCTGGAAACAATATTCATTTCCATGCGCATTGGCTAAATCTTGGAGATAAAGAGATCAGAAAATGACATGTCGATTTGTTACTATATCTTAAGGACAATAGCAACATTAACATATCATTTATCTTTTCGTGTGTGCGTTTTTTCTGGTAATATCATTGTACAGCGCTACGGAATTTGATGGCGCTATATAAAACAATAAATAATAATATTGGTAAAATGATTTGACAAGGATCTGAAGAATCAATAGGTTGCAAACCAATCTTAGTAAATAAATGAAAGGAGAGAAAATACATCTTTTGAAAGCGAAATGCTCCGTGCGGTTTTCAGAATTTACACACAATAAGATTTAGAGCTTGAAACATGAAAACAAGTATTTATCTATACAGTTATGCTGGCAAATAACACCCGTCCTATCTGTCCTGGATTAATACCAACGTACGTTCTAGCATTGAGAAACAAAATAACACCTATGGTCAAGCCAGCTTCTAAGAATCGAATCAAAATTTTACGAGCTCCCCAAGTCTAAAGCTGCAAGACATAGCTTTTTTTGCCATATTTTTAACCAAAATTTACCTCCTTCTAATTTAGATAAATTATAACATTTTCTTTAAACATCATTAATAATAATTAGTATGAATAACACATAAATATACATATAATATAGAATAAGACATTTTTATTTTTTTACATTTTCCCTACAACCATTTCCACCTTTCAATTTAATTTCTTTTTTGGGGAATTACAAGGCCAAAATTAGAAGTTGAGCATCAGGATTTTTACTCTCCTCACTTTCCAATTAGGTGATGTTTTTTTACTGTAATTTAATTTACATTTAAATAAGAAAACAGGTGCCCACAAAAAACCCCATTTATATTGTAGAGTAAGTGTAGATAGGAGAGGGTATTTCAAGGGTTAATGATGATAATACTGATAGTATGGGATAAGTTTAACAGAAATACAATAACTCAATATTAAAATTACCTGAATTATATGAAAATTACTTTTGGAGATTTCTAGCCCTCATTACACTGCATGATAACACCATGTCATTCTGATGAAGGACACTTTTAAATAACATTGCAAATGGACACCGGGGTGGTCACAGAGCCATGTTCCTGCTATAGGATGCTCATAAACCTAGAATGACGTTGCCTGGGTCGGTAACTACCATTCAGCAGGTAGGTGGCATTATTATAGTTTTCTTATTGGAAGAATGAGTGGGCCATCATGAGTTAAATAATGCTTGCTATTGTCAAAACCCTATAGGCATTATACAGCAAAAAGGAAAAGTATTATAGTGAGGGAGCCAAGACAAAAGAGGTAACAAAAAGTCAGAAAGCCTTATTATTTTTCTCATTTCTGCCCATGTTTACGTCCTAAAAACTCATATAAAAATACCAAAACCTATTACAAGGAGAGCACGTAAGGAAAAAAGGTATATACAAAGTAAATCTTTATTAAACAATATGATTTAAATACATATAAAAAAATATATATAATAAAAAATCATCTCGGCACCAAGACACATATAGGAAGGTACATATGAACAGAGGCACAGGACTACAGGAACTAGGATGGAAATACGTATGTATATGAAGGCACAAATAAGAAACACAAGGATGACCACAGCGATAAAGTAAAAAGGAACAAATGAAATAACATACAGCAATGGTACATCGGTGCTCAAAAGTTACTAACCAAACCTAGAAACAAGGCTGAAAACAGCAAAAAGCCTGGTGATAAATGGTACCAAGTCCAAACGTACCAACCCCAACGTACGTTTTGCTGCAATGAGCTTCGTCAGGGTGTTGTTATGTATATGTTAATTTTTCATAGTATCTCACACCATATAGTAATATATAGAAAACTATAGAAAACACTAGTCTTAATTGAATCTAGAATTCAATTGGAAGAAAATACATTTTAGGACACGTATAATACATTACACTTTAATTTAGACATAATGGCTTGGAAGACGTAGTTTTTGGATATCTGGTTGTTTATATTTTTTTTTTGCATAAGATATCTTTACTAAATCACCTGTATAAAATTGTTTCAGAAACAAACACTAACCAATATGATAATGCTTTATATCATTGCCGGACTGGTGACGACGGGGTGGTCCTGGCACTTTAAGGCCAGTGGCTGCCTGATAACAGAAGTGTGTCTAACTGATATGAGCAGCCGCACTCATTATTTATGCCCACGTAGTCTGCGTGAGTGGCAGATCGGAGTGTGTGGAGCTGTCGACCAGCGGCTGACTCGGAATTGTGCACGTTATGCCAGATGGCCAGTCCGTGCCTGGTTTATATTTACTCATGCATATAATGCATAAAAATACTTGGTAAAACAGGATAATAAGAATACATAAAATTGGGTGCATTAAATGCCCCATTCTCGCATTCTACCCGATTCGTATTATGCCCGTGTTAATAATAATAATAATATACAATGTCTTGGAGATTTGTGCAACTGAAATTGTTCATTTCGTAGGTATTAAAAAAATGTATCTCTGGAAAAAATGGTTTTATCCTGTAATTTCTATGAAGACCTCAGTAACCCCTATATGAGCAGACTAAATGGGCCAAATGGTTCTTATCTGCTGTCAAATTCTATTTCTATTTTTCTTTAGTTTTTAAACATTAATGTTGAGAAATTTCTTTGGCCTTTATAGAGGAAGCCAACGTTATTTTTTTGTTTTTGCCATTATTTTCTGAAAACACAGTATGTATACGGAGATAACATCTCATTACCTGTTCCTGCTGTCTCTCACCTGACAGACTCAGCATTTGCCACCGTTGCTTTGCAATTGGCTAAGCATCACAAACAATCTTTTCATAGCTCCTGCTGTGAGAAATTATCGTTTTGATACCAAAAGTAGACGAGATCTAGTTAGAATAAGTAGTTAGCAAAAATCAAGTCACTCTAAGCAAGAACACTGTCAGCAACTGTGTCACTGTATACAATCAGACAATGCTGGTCAAAAATACCTTCTGAATTCTAAGAGAACTTCTGTAAATAAAACAGTGCATCGTAAAAAAAAATAACTTTCATAACAAACTATAAAATGAAATCTAGTGCATTTATCAAAGAAGGAGACTGAAGTCACATGACCAGTTAGCAAAGAATGAGTGACAGCTACCATTTTGACCAAGGATTTTTCCTAACCATTGAAATAACCAAATACTGAATTTACTATTATAGATGGGGAAAATTGCTTGGGCTCGAGACCAACAGCTGGCTCGGACTGGCTCATTAAGAATGAAGAAGCTCCTCCTCTTTGGTGGTTTGGTCCATGCCTTTATCCATAGCAAGGACCATACTTATACAGTGGGTGAGTGTGGCTATGAGATTTATTCATTGAAAAGAGTAGAGTTGTGGCTCATCATAATGGTCTAACCTTAGTGAGGATTCTCTTGTAGTAAGAGCTTGGCTGGCCCTGTATAATGATTAAATCAGTGACATTTCTCCAAAGGCTCTTCACTCATGTGATTACAGGCGGTCAACACAATCCTTCTTGCTGGAGAAACTTGCTATTGTTGAATAGCGAAACCACAAAACGTCTAGAGAATAAACATATGGAGTGAATAAACTTCTCTCTCTTTGTTTAAAATCTGTTCTATGTTTTAGACAGCATTATTGTTTTAGCATTGTCTACTGTACTCCTGTGGTATTGTGTAGAAAATGTTGTGTGTCTTTGTTTTTATGCATAGACTTCATTCCCCCTACTTTATACATGGCATATAGATGCAGAGGCATAATAAGGACAAGGGGGATAATTCTTAGATTTAGAAATACCACCATTTATACATGTTCACGAATATTTGCAACTTTCGGAAAGAGAAGAATATTGACGTAGCCAGGGTTATTTTAATAGTTCATGCCTAACACTATCCGTGTATTCATTTTCTGGTTGTTCAATCAAAGATTCAGGCGTTAACAAGAGCTGCAAACTAAAATATGACACATTTCACCCAAGATGAAATAAACTACATTCAAAGAGAAACAACTTATTGACTTCAAAGCATTTACTTTCAGTTAAAAACATGTTACTTCCCAAATGATTCGTCTCTAGAGAACTGATTTCTACGGCATGGTGATATTTGCATATTTTTTTATATATATTTTAATGAGTTTGGTATTCTATTCATAATTCAAAAAAGAAAACATCTAATAAAGAAATGAATGCCGAAAAAGACATGTCAGGATTATTTTTCTTTAATGATTTTTTTTTTAATACTGTCAAAGTTTGCTCTTGGCCTGTCTGTTTACAGCAAAAATGAATTCATATTAATGAATATTTCAATTTTTGAAGGTTATTTCATATCATAACTACAGAGATAATTTGTGCGTTCATACATAATTAAAGTTGGAACTCCCTAAACAAGATCAGAAATGACATATTATTGCCATTATGTGTTTATAAAGATATAGTAATTCCATATCATCTCTTACTTGAAATCAATGCATAATAATAAAAAATGGAACAATTCCGTATTCAGCATTGGCTATTTTTTGTAGGGTAAGCAATATACTATTGAATAGTATAGCACTATAATAAAGAGGAAGTCCCATGAAAAATATATTTTTCTTTTAAAGCATAAAATACAGTGCCGTGTACACAAATGTAGGTTACCATTAACAAAAACCTTTTTTTTATCTTACGTTCTTCTTCTATGGCAAGCAGGTAAGACGATGGTTTCATTTGAAACGTTGAAAAACGTTCATCCTTCAGAAATTGTTTTGTTTTGTGATAATTCTAGATAGAGAATAAAAGCAATTTCCATTTTGGCTGATCACCGCCTAAGCCTTCTATCCGAGTTTCAATTAACTCCTACAACACCACATAACGGGCTTTGAAATAAAAGGCCTATAGTGTCCAGCAAAGTGAAGCAAGATGATAAATGCACAGCTATACCTAGCCCTGCTTCCCCCAATTACTCTTTTATACTTTAAGTGGATTCTAATTTTCAAGTAGAATGTTCTTCTTTCTATACAATAATGATTAGATACATTTGCAGCATTATATACATTACCTACTCTTACTCCTCTAAATTTATACTGGGTTTTTTTTTTTTCGCTGGCTGTAAATACCAGTATATATCATTGCTTCTTAAAACAGTTATATGCTGCTCGCATTTTTCCTGGTGCAACACATGACTTTAATTTTATATATATATATTTTTTTTAATAATCAATATAGATTTTTTTTTCTTTGTATGGTTCATTTGAGTATAGTCGTTGATTCCCTTATATTAACGTATTTATTTACATATTTCTTATTCTGATTGTCGTAGTTCCAGGGTTTAGATAGCATTTTTGAGTTTTAACTTAGCAATTTCAGATGAAAATCTTATTATCTTAATTTTACAGAAGATGACTAGTGGCCAACAGTGGTGTCACCACAGCGCTTAAGGCTATATAACAGTTTCTTTTTTCCCCAGTATGTCTAATCAGTTCTTGACCTAGATACTGAAGTGTTAGAATTCAAAGCATATATATACTTACCCGTAAAAGAATAAAAACACATGTGAATGAATCCAAAATGAATGTATCTCCGCCGACTATAAAAACTAAGTATAAACTAAGTAACTGGTCTTATGCCAACCATTTTAACACATTATTTGGAGCTTTAAATATATTTGTAAAACAAAATCGCCATATTGTTGGTCCCCTCTGAGACTAGAAACATCCCCTAATACATATCTTTAAAATTTGCAAGCAAATGCTTGGAATGTAGGAAATATGCACCCTTAAATAGTCTTAATCATAAACAGGGATAATTTGAACTTTGTAGAGGAAGCATATAGGGTGATGCCATTGCTATGGGAATTATTAATGTTATGTATGCTATGTATCTGGGCACAGTTTATCCACGCCTTGGGCACTGGTAGGTTTTTTGACTTCACCACCCAGAGAATATTCTCTATAGTGCAGGGGTCGCCAAATTGTGTTTGGATCTAGAACCCAGCCAAAAAGATTAGGAGCCTGATTTTTTTTTCTTCTTCCAGTCATTACCCCCTGGTATAAATCCTGGTTAAAGGGTGTTTGAGGGAATACGGCACATAACACACCTTTCTTCAGTACTGTACCACTTTGTACAGTACAGCAATGAATCCCTTCATGACACAGGCTATTTTACACCATAAAGACTCAAGCTTGTATGTTTAACCATTATTACTCTTTTTGTGTTTAGTGTACCTGCCAAAGATTACATTTCAAGTTTTCATAGTAAATATTATTTACTGGGGGCATGTACCTGGACCTCTTCAAACTTTTATGTGCTAATAAATATGTAATCATCTTCTAGATTAGTACACACTTATACATACACTGCTTTCCCTCGCTCCCCATGCTAATACCATATTCTAATGCTAACACTCTATGCTGACATACACGCTCATGCTAATACCGCACTGCAACACTATTCACATTAACACCACACTCTTATACACACACACACTGACCAACACTCTCTATAATATAACTTCACACTTACACTATGCTCACACTGAATCTGTCACTACAATACACCAGACATACTGACACTATACATTAATACACACACTGACTCTAGCAAAATACATATACACACATACTGACACTAAAATATACACACAAACACTACACCCTCTTCCTCCCCTTCTCACCTGGTGGAGACTTGGCCCGCCGCTGCCTATCTTCTGCCATTGTGAATCCAGCACTCTATGCTTTCCTGCAGGGGGATCAGTGAAGGATCGTGCATTATATGACCCCTCTGGGCGCCTCAAACCCACAGGGAGGCATAGGGTGCTGGATTCACAATGGCAGCCCTGGCCATTTTTTACGATTGTCCTGCAAAACCATGGAATTTGTTCCTAGTCGCCAGGCCCGGACTGGCCATCGGGCACACCGGGCATTTGCCCGGTGGGCCGGGCCACGGCAGGGCCGCATTGACCTAGGGGCTGATGGAGCTGCAGCTCCAGGCCCCTACCCTACCAACTGCGACCGGGTCCGCCACTCTAAGGGGCCGGGAAGCCCCCACCAAGGCCGGCCTTACGGGTCTGCGGCCGCACAGGGTTTAAATTAAAACATCGGGGTTTTTTTTTTTACTTTATTTAACATGGAGGATGTTAAATAAAGTTGAAAAAAAAAAAACCCGATGTTTTAATTTAAACCCTGTGCGGCCGCAGACCCGTAAGGCCGGCCTTGGTGGGGGCTTCCCGGCCCCTTAGAGCAGGGCCGACCTTTGGGGTGTGCGACCGCACAGGGCGCCACACTCCAGGGGGCGGCCGCCACACTCCAGGGGGCGGCCGCTCATCAGGGGGTGCCAACTTGCGGCACCCGGCACCCCTCCAGAGACGGACAGTAATGTCCGCCGCTGGAGGAGCAGGCTCGCAAGGGAGCGGTATCGGAGGTCTTTAACAGACCTCCGGTTCCCTTGAGTGATTTTAAGCCGGGTTCAACCCGGCTTAAAATCACTCAAGGGAGCCGGAGGTCTGTTAAAGACCTCCGATACCGCTCCCTTGTGATCCGCGCGGCAACAGCTGTTGTGCGCCGGGGTTTGTTTTCAGATCCCGGCGCACAACACTGAAGCCGCGCCCACCGCTGTCCGTGCCCTCTGACCCGGAAGAAGACAGAAGACAGAAGAACTGAAGAAGAGGAAAAGAAGCTGAAAGAAGAAAGGAAAGGTAGGAAAGCATTAAGTGAGAGTGGATCAGTATATATGTGTGGATTGGTGTATGTGTGTGGATTGGTGTATGTGTGTGGATTGGTGTATGTGTGTGGATTGGTGTATGTGTGTGGATTAGTATATATGTGTGGATTGGTATATGTGTGTGGATTGGTGTATGTGTGTGGATTGGTGTATGTGTGTGGATTGGTATATATGTGTGGATTGGTATGTGTGTGGATTGGTATGTGTGTGTGGATTGGTATATGTGTGTGGATTGGTGTATATGTGTGGATTGGTGTATATGTGTGGATTGGTGTATATGTGTGGATTGGTGTATATGTGTGTGGATTGGTGTGTATGTGTGTGGATTAGTATATATGTGTGGATTGGTGTATATGTGTGGATTGGTGTATGTGTGTGGATTGGTATATATGTGTGGATTGGTATATGTGTGTGGATTGGTATATGTGTGTGGATTGGTATATGTGTGTGGATTGGTATATATGTGTGGATTGGTATATATGTGTGGAGTGGATTGGTGTATATGTGTGGATTGGTATATATGTGTGGATTGGTATGTGTGTGGATTGGTGTATATGTGTGGATTGGTATGTGTGTGGATTGGTATGTGTGTGGATTGGTATATGTGTGGATTGGTATATATGTGTGGATTAGTATATATGTGTGGATTGGTATATGTGTGTGGATTGGTATACGTGTGGATTGGTGTGTGTGTGTGTGGATTGGTGTGTGTGTGTGTGGATTGGTGTGTGTGTGTGTGGATTGGTATATGTGTGTGGATTGGTATACGTGTGGATTGGTGTATGTGTGTGGATTGGTGTATGTGTGTGGATTGGTGTATGTGTGTGGATTGGTATGTGTAGATTGTTATATGTGTGGATTGGTAAGTGTGTGAGAGTGATGGGTGTTATGCTGTACCATTTCCAATGTCTTTTTCATGATCTAATTATGCTCTAAAAGTACATCATAACTCCCATCACTCTATACTGTTCCATACAGTGGCAGAGCTGGGAGGCAGAGGCCTTGCACCCCCACCACAGGACTCCTGAAAGGTAAGTGAACTTCAAAGAGGGAGAGGGTAGATAGTTAGGAGGGGGTTGTTGCGGCGGGCTTAAGGGGCTCTGCGTTAATGCGGCCATATAGGACCAGTCAGTCCGGTCCTGACTGGGCCTATTTTAAGGTGGGGGCCTGGAGCTGCAGCTCCATCAGCCCCTAAGTCAATCCTGCCCTGCCGCGGGCCCGGTCGCAGTTGCTGCTTGCTCCGGCAACAAGGTAAGTAGGGTGAGGGAGGGGGGTGCAGTGAAAAGGGCCAGAGGGGGGTTAGATAGTGAGAAAGGGGGAGAGGGGATAGATAGAGGCGGTACATATTGAGAAGTGGGGAAGAGAGGGGGTAGTGTGAATGCGTATGAGAATGAATGAATAAATGTGTGGATGAATTGTGTGAATGCGCATGACAATTAATGAATTCATGTGAGGATGAATTGCATGATTTGTGAGACTGCATTAATGAATGTGTTAATGATTTGTCTGAATGATTAAATGCAAAGATGGTACATGAAGGGTGGGCTTTAACAATAAATAAATAAATAAATAAATAAATATGGGCTGCTCAGGCTTAAATGCCCGGGCCTATTTTTTGTCCCAGTCCGGGCCTGCTAGTCGCTATGGCAACCTGGCATCCAGGGTTTGTCCAGCCCTGCTATAGAGATAATTAAAAAATGGCCTGTAAATGGCATGTAGTTGTACTTGAAAAGCCTCAATATGAACACTCTAATAAAAGAGAGAGTGGGGACAGGACAGAGAATGTTTCATACTCATTTTTATACGTTGCAGAAAATTTTACATGTAATCTGTAAACTTTTATACAAAAAAGTCTAGGGGAAAATCCCCTCAATATGGTTATGTTTCAAACTGAGTGACATGCGCAGCATCATCTATACTGCAACTGCCACAATCACCACATGTATCAAAAGCAGTGTAATTAAAACACATTCACAAGCCAGAAATTAGAATAAGACCATTTATTCAACACATGTTCATTTACATTCAAGGATTTAACAGCAGTTTGTTACCTTTAAATTAGAAATACAGTAATTTCAGTAACAGTGAGGTACGTTAACCTGTTACAGGTCTGCAATGAGGTCTTCAGCATAAAGTACAAATTACATAGATTCGGATTTTTCATAGTATAATATTTAATTGACAAAACTCAACTTGATCAATTTATTACATCACTTTGGGACAAACATGCTGAATTAAGAGAGAAACTGGGGTATTAGTTATGTAATCTTGAAATATCCTTGTATTGTGGAACAAAAACTGGTCTATGTACAGCAAAGCTAACATGAATGTATATAATGAGCTGATCTGGAAGTGGAAGAATTGTATTTTGGATTGATGTATTTATCCTGTAATTCATTTGAAAAAAATGTAAATTGACCCCTAATCAATAAATACACTTATGTTTAGTTAACCTCTGATTTATGAATCAACTCCTTGGAGTGCTTTTATTGGTTAACTCTTTCACCTTATGTGTTTTGCTTTGATTTTATTAATGGGGGCAGATCACCCTATTGGATGATCAGGCTTCCACTGCATCACTTAGCCAAGAGGATGAGGAGACCCCTTTGCAACCGGTCCATTCACACTATGAAGTTCTATGCCTGGGTGGCACAGTCTCTATAGTATGTTGACCCGGTACAGTACATCCTTCCGTCGAGTGCCAAGACATGACATTTTCTCAGCGGAGCATCAAATGCAATGATTGGCACAGTCAGTTATAAAGAAGTGCAAAAATCCTGTGGGAAACATACACATTTTTAATATTCTATTTTTCTGTATATAGATCACAGGAAACTCCATAGTACATGTTTAATTAGTGGTTGGCGAGGAGGTCACCCTTTATACAGTATGGATTAATACGATCAGGATAGTTTTACTGCTATGCACGGGATCTATTACTTTTCTTGTATGATAGGGAAATAGCAACAGATTTAATCTACACTATTATGTGGAAACAGAATTTGATGGCAGGTACATTTAAACCATTTAGTCTAGCCATTTTGCCTAAAGACTCAAACTTGAATCCGTCCTTGGTTTTGTCTTTGATTCATGATACCTTTATGCCTCACGAACTCAAAGACTAAGCATCTAAATACAACCAATTCCCAGATGCAATGGATATTGCGGGATCTGCTATGTGCCTGCTTCAAGCTTGAAACAGCAATGCAACAGGGCGATTCAGAGAAAGTATAATCTCACATGCACAGAACCATCTCACATGCAAGACCTCTATAGCCAAGACCACCGATACTGTTCTTGGCTAATGATGTGATGGAATTGGAAACATAACTATCCAAGATGAAAAGTTCTGGTCCAAACAATGTGTTAGGGGACATTTTTTTTTTTTTTTTTTTTTTTAAATATGCCAAAAAAATACTTAACCTTAATAAATAATTTAATAATGCGGTCTACGAGAGAGCAATGTTTTTGGCGAATGAAATGGGTAACCCAGTGAACTGATACTGTGTGTCGGGGTTGAGGTTAGATTACATGTAACCTTTAGGGGAGCACTAAATGAGATGTTAGAGAGCAAATACAATAAATAAAAATCTTAGCCATTGTAATTTCCAGTTTTTATGTAAAAAAATAAAATAGGGCAGCCATGATGGAAGCACCAGAGTAGAAGTCGGTCTAAATATCATCCTTACAGATTGCAAAGCTGCAAGTTTCCGGATCACAGAGCTGTATAGCCCTGCTGTACTAGTAAGAGTTAACAGAAATTCTAGCCATATTTTGTTCATTTGCTTTCTAAACTCTCAGGGGATCCAAGGTGGTAAAGGACTTTTCCTCTGAGATAAGCAGATTTGAAACTCAATAGTAAACAAAATGAGACGATAATCCTCGTGACTGTCGCAAATAAGTAGTAGACTACATTTGTTTGAGTGTATTTAAGCCTCTTAAAGAGACGTGCACCATCTAACGAAGATTGAATGGCACTGCTGGATAAGGTATTAAAAGGCAACGGTTTTAAGATACGGATTTCATGTTTATACAATATCTCATGTTGAAGTGCATATTTCCACTAACCTGCAACAAATAAATATAAAGGAAATAAATAGCATTATACAAATGTCATTTTCATATACACAATGCCAAGTTGGTCATTTCCTTTCCAAACTATTATTTTTTCTGGCGAACCTAAGTGAAATAATTAATCTATCACATACTGTTTGCTATTTAAAATCCTGCTGCTATAAGCATTACATCTGGCACTTTTTTGCTAAAGTAATATTGAAGCCGTATAAAGTACAATCTAAAATTTGATTTTCAACTTAGGACCCTAAGCTTCTGCATCATACTGCGAAAGCAAAGACAACATCCAAGATGTTTTTTTTTTTTTTTTTTTTTTATCTAGGAATTTTTCTTCCTTGATACGTCATATTCTAGTTTACACAATCAATTAAATTAGTTAAAATAGTTTGAAAATTAGAACACAGAATTAGCAAGCGCACACAGACGTGCAGTTTCTATATACTTTAAAAAGTAATGCAAATGTCACAATGCCATACGGTCCATTTATCCAATGTCAATGTGTTCACGGGGTTGCTTAAACCGATAACCCCTTTTAAAGATAATGTTAACCAGGAAGATTTTTGGCTTTTTTTTTTTTTTTTTTTTTAACTTAGGTAATACGGGATTTGAATATAGGAAAATAAATTACTAAACGCTAAAGGCAAGTTATAGAATCTGATATCTGTGTTGAAATAAACATATTTCTATACGTTAAGTTGTTTTTAATGTAGCCTGGTATTTTTATGAGTGGCAAAAAACAACAAGCAAAGTACTAAGTAGTACTAATAAATTACAGTTTTTAATGACATTTTATAACATATTACTACAATAGAAGAATACATCAGCAAGCAACAATTTCACATCAGTAATATATTTCAACAAAAATAATTTTAAAATTTTAGTTTGAATTTGAAAATGTGCATGGTATGCGAAAAAGGCAAACATAACGTCTGTTATTTGTTAATAGATGCAGTTTCAGTTTTACGATAAATAATGACAGGTAACTTTATGTCTCCTTTGTCACTGGCTTCCAACTTAGGTCTCGGGTCATCTCCATAAGTGCAAACTTTTGGTATTTGCCCGCATTAAGAGGCGGCGCATTCCTTAGCATGGCAGACTATCAGATACAGAATGATCAATCTGTATTTGCAAGAACAGAAAACGTCAACCTTGGTAGCAACTGAGAGTCATAGCATTTTACATTGAGGCTCTGATGTTGTTTACTTAATATTGTTTAAAGTGCAAAAAGGCATATTTTACCTATGTCAGTTAGAATATGGATTCTATGCAGCTATTTACAAGATGCACAATGTGTTGCTGAAGGCAGCAGGTAAAGTGTTAAGAAATGTTATGCAGCTATACGCTAAACTAGCAGAGACGGCTCCAATAACGGTTGTGGATAGACTATGCCTGTCAACTCTTTACCATGCCCATTGCATCAAATTAAAAGACGCAGAGATAAGAGTAGATGCAGGTACAGCGGTACGGCACGCAGGAATCTCTCGATCAGTTGCTGCTTTGTGATGGTAAAATGCAGCCTTAATCTGTAAACCACAAAGATTGCTTTAAAAGCATTTAAGATCTTAACAGTAGTACAAACTGATGGAGGATAAAAAGTCCCAATGTTGCATGACTAACAGAATCAGTTGTGCTTTTTATCTTTTTTTTTTTTTAGAAAGATAATGTTATTTAAAAAAAACAAAAAAGCCAATCGATTAAGAAACTAAAGAAATAAGAAAGCTGCTGGTTCCTTAGCTGGCATTTTAAGCACAGTATTTATTATGAAGCAGCTCCGAGGTCTGTTTCAGACTGGAGAGGAGCTTATAAAACTAGACCAAAACATATAGTTAGAATACATGCAAAGAAAAAAAATATTAATAGGTAGAAAGTAAACTGTAAATTGTGTTTTACTTTCTTGTATGTAGTGCCAGCTCCTTCCTTTTTGCCTAATGAAAGTGTCTCTTCAAAGGTAAGGACATTTTATCTTCCCCTCCGACAATGTTTCACTGAGCGCACAAGAGATTTGAAACGTATCTGTAATTTTTGCTTGGTCAGGGGAATTTACACCGAGTATAACTTAGCAGTGCCAAATCAAACGAGTGTTCAGCATCTAATACGTCTTTCTACTGTGATACACTCGTTAGAAGAAAATAAGTCTCCTTACCAGGTCTTATATCTGACAATAAAAGTCCATATACAAATGTAAAGAATCTAACATGTATGTGCACAGTATAGTAGTAAACCCCATTGTCTATGTTCAAGAGGTGGGATGGATAGATAAAAAAAAATTCATCAAGCAAGCCTTAAGTGAATGAAACCTTTACATTTATAAAATTTATATACAAATATTTCAAAAATGGTAGAATGAATTACAAATGTTAAGTTTATTGCAACTGTAGATGCTTAAGTTAAAATAGTGTTTCTCACTTGTATGTTAAATTACGAATAGACATTTTATACATTCTTGGACTATAAAGACACATGATAAGTGCACCAAACCTTATAAATAAAAAAAACGTTGTCAGGCATAGAAAATTAGTTCTGGAATCTGTCCTCCTTGCACTCCTGTCCCATTTGTGCTGTCTGAAGAGCACTGAAATTGAACCGTTACTTTTCCACACTGCACTTCTGTCATTCCTTCTTGTCCAAAGTAACTCAGTTCATTGCCATCAAGAATCACGCTGGCTGTATAGAAAGTGTCTGGTTCAATTTGAACTGGATACTCAAACCAAACAGGGAATGTATTGCTGGAGCCATCAGAAAAGTATTTACTTAGATTTTGTCCCAGTATCACACCCTGACGTTTAAGCTCAATTTTGGCACTGTACTCTGCTGACCCACAACTGGAACCATAGAGGCCAAAGCCTGCAATGAAAACCCTTTTATCCACTGCAAACTGAATGCTGTCACAACGACCTCTGTAGCGCCATTGGTTGCTACGATAAGCACATGACTGAAACCGGTGGCACCTCTGAGGAACCAGGCCTTTTCTGGGTTTGCTTACAAACTCTAACTCTGGCTTCTTAGCTGCGGTGTACCACAGGAATATATCGTTTGTTTCATTGAGTGTCAAAACTCCTGACTGGGCAGCTCCATTTGCAAAGTCGTCCAGTGCCATTGTAGGGATACGGATTAAGTAGAGCGCTTTGCCCAAAACCTTTCGCTTATTCTCTATAGTAGGAGTTAATTCTTGACGCTGACATTCTACTTCGGCCCAACAAAGAGCAGCCTCAAAGACCACTATTTCTTTGGCATTTAAAGTCTCTCTTTTGAGGATACTTTCAAGTGTCTGAAAGTCAATGTCACAAAAGCCTTCGCTTTTCAATGCAAGTTCCGCCTGTGCATCAATCACTTCCCAGCACCTTTGGGTCAGATCAGGCTCTTCAAACAAGCAACTTTGAGAGAGTAGAACGCATGCATTCTTTGCGCTTAGACTGGTCTCTAGGAAGTTAACGCACGCTCTGGCAAGATGGGGGACAATATACTTTTTAGCAGCATAAAGAGTTGCCAAAACTGTGTCAGCGGCCAAGTCTATTTCGTCACAATATAAATACCTAGGTGAGACAGAAAGAAATTGGGGGGAAAAAAGCTGAATATATATTGCAGAAACAGTGTGGAACCCATTCCACCGAGAATAAAAATATATATTTACATAATAAAGTATAAGGGCATCAGCACACAAATAGAAAAGGATCCTACTTGTTAATAAATAGCCGTTTCATGATTTTTAACTATTAAAAGCCTGAGAAAAGAGTTAACATGTTTAAATAAAACACTGATTTATGTTATCACTAGAGCCTGCATTTTTTTATATGTATAGCTTGGAGGAAAAAGATAGAAAGATGTGTTAGAAACATTTAAATAGGTACAGGAGTAAAGTTTATTTCAGAGGAGAAATGTTAGAACAAACTAAAAACTAGAGGCGTGGATATAATTTAAGATTTAATTCACTAGGAGGCTGGTCGATAAGTGGAACAGCCTCCCAGCAGAAGTGGAAAAGCCTAAAATAGTGACAACATTTAAACATGCATGTAGGTAGGTATATGACTATCCTGAATCTAAGATGAGATCAAGGACTGGTTAAGGTCGGAGTCTCTACATCAGGAAAAACGGACAGACTAGATGGGCAAAATAGTTCTCATCTGCTGTCAGATTCTGTTTCTATGGTATGCAATGGGTTCTCTCAGACAGTTATGGTGCAATCTATATGTATAGTGCAGCATTAAAACGGTTTTATTATGCAGCCCGGATTGTTGATGGCACTACTTGAACCGATACAATATGTCACTAAAGAGTGTTTCAGTTACATAGCAGGGATACATCATATTAACATTATTATTATCATATTAAAATTAACATGTGGTTCTTAAACACATAGGATATCATCAAAAGAACCGAGTATTCAGCAGGAGCTTTTTTTGTGTTGTGTTGTGTTATGAAAGGACAATGAATATGCAATTGATCAAAAACATCCAAATGAGCATGCTCCCCTTAAATGCAAAAATTGCAACCAAAAAGAAGCAAACACAAATTTGATGGTGGGTGGAAGGCAGTGTATCCAAGAGGGACTATAAAAGAAATCCTGTGCTAAGCTGTTAACTCTTAGAGGGTATTAACGTGCCACTCACTAAATCAAAGTAAATTAGATGGACAGCAATATCACCAAAAAGCGGAGGAATACTCAGAAAGCATGTTCTCTATGAGATTTGTGTTTGGTGAAAGATATCATACAACAGATTTCTTCAGTCCTGGCAATAAAAGTACATTGAATCATATGGGTAAAATAGTGTAACCCAAGATTAATGCTTACTTCAGCATAGCCAGAAAGGCAGCAGGTTCAACATCTGGTATCCGAATTTCATCTTTATCTTCCGCGAGTTCACCGTAAAACATTGCATGGAACACAGAGCTTCCAACGGCTAAAACATACTAAAGACATGCAGATTATGAAGTTAAAAATGCATTAATATTACACAATAATGTGAACATATACCTTTTGATATAAAAAGGAGAACACAGATTAATAGACATAGCATTTAAAACCAGTTTCACAATTAGCATAAAGGTTTTAAACATGGCAATAAAAAAAACATTGCTTACTTTGTGTCCAGGTAGCCGCTGGGTCCCACCTGGTGGCCCCACCACAAAATGTACATCTGCCATCAGGTCATTGTTGAACATCACTGCATTTCTAAAATCAGAAGCAAACGTTTGAAGGATCGAGACACAAGCAGCCAAGTCACAGCATGGTGCGAGGATTTTCTACATCAACAGGGAATCTAAAACTTAATTTACTTTCCCCAATTTTATAATAGCCAGTCATTAAAAACAGGGTCCAAGCAACGAAAGTAAAATAGTTGGCCGTACCTTTCTCTGATGGTGCCATAAAGTCCTTGCCAGTTCGGGGATGGGATAGTGTTGTTGTTGTTAAGATTTTGCTGGTGATATTGCTGCATAGAGTTTGAGTTGCTGTTAGCCGGCTTCTTACTGGGAAATATCTCAGCAGCCATCTTCTTCTTCTTTTTGGATTTTAAGGTGATTATCTCATAGCAAACTGGCGGTAACTTGCTGCTGGTGGCCGGATTTACCTTTTTGGGACCTTTTTTTGACCGATTCTTTACAGTTTCTGGAAGCATTAAAAAAAAAGTGAGACATTTCATGTTCTTCCCTATGGCATCGACCATCAGTGTTTTAGCCTGTGCAGCTGAAGCTCTTGGGCTGATCAGAATACTCTGAAATAACCTGTAATCCTAGTTTAGCGATAAAGAAGCTGCTACAGACTGCAAAAGGTGACCTTTCTGAAGTTGCACAAAAAAAATAAAAATATAAAAGGCTTCAAGTTTGATCCAGCACTTGATGTGATAAGTATATTCCAAACATGTCTCCTGTTTTGTTTGCCTTCAAATTTCCGTTAAGATTCAATGCAGCTGAATTATCTATTGTGCTGCGCTGAATAAGAGGCAGCGATCTGCATTACTTATTGTGAATTAGGTTAACAAGATCGGATTCTGCTTAAAGCACAGATAGTCTGTTCGCCGACTCACGCCGTGTGCTGAATGGATTTGAAGAGTAGAAATTGCAGCCTTGCAGATGGTGTCAGGCAGTCAATAGCTTCAAGCCAATAGCTGAAGCCACAGATAATGATTGGACCAAGCATCACAGCAAGTGTTTGTAATATACATAGCCCTTTTTTTTGTTAAAGGGGAAACGAGAAACTGCATATACATACAGCACATAGCCGAAAAATCACATGTAAAGCATGCAATAAACACACAGAGGAAGCGCACCGCAGAACAAAACAACCTAGCACTCAAGAGGTTAAACTGTACAGCACACATCCTATTTTCGTTTTGCTTATGGATCAGGAAAGTGATCTAAAACGAATGATTGGAGATAAATCACTGCACCTTACCGCGTCACTTAAATCTGCATTCGTGAAAGTGATTTGAAAGAAATCATTCCTTGAATTCAAACAGAAGACAAAGCTTTTGCTACGGATTACTAACCACAGTTAAAAGATGAGGTCACCGCTTTGGCGTTAATCCGTTCTCTTTCCAAACAACATAACAGTCTCTGACAGGAGCACAAATTTACTAAGCTGTGCTAATTAGGGCAATGGCTATAGCAGAGACGCGCTTTTATACAGAGACAGAAAACGTGTGAACTTCTCAAAGAGAAAACAGGACAGAGAACTATTTAAAGCATCTTACCTTTAACACATCCTTATTATATGCATATCCATATGTACTGCGCACGCGCACGCACACGCACGCATGCGCGCACGTACGCACACACGCGCGCGCACACTTTGTTAACCAAACCAGGAAGTTTGCTCCCAAAGAGAATCCATTAGGACCACATTTTAGGACATGAGCCTGATGCCTAATCAGTAATAAACTATTAATAAGAATAAATAGTAAAATAAAAATCCTGCATCAACGTAAACTTACTTAACCCCTTCCTTACCCCATTTACAGATTTATTGTCTTCTACCAACTGTGTTTCAAGCAGCAATGATGTAAGTTAGACAGATTTTTAGTAAAGCCTAGATTTATTAATGTGTTTTGGAAAGAGGCTTGTAAAGCATGTTAAATTATGCTAACATTTGCCATCTGCCAAGCCAAAAGCAAGGTTAAGGTGTTATGGGAAATGCACCTGGAACACTTGTCAAGCGTCGCAATGCTAGCATCTTGTGTTATCCCTGCATTCTAACCCAGAGGTTCCATTTATTATTCTCTGGGGAGGAAAAAAGGCTTCCTAGATTAACTATCTTCCATTACAGAATTTTATTTATTTATATACAAGTCAATTCACTTATATACAAACAAAATATATAATTCGCAGTCACATAGTGAGAACTAGTACTGTTTAAGGTTGTTGCAAGATTACTCATCAACATGCTATATTACCAACATTGAGAGCAAAAGAGTTTACCCATCTTAAAATGCCTTAACCGTTTGAGTGCCTGGAATGACGACGCATATTTTTTCCCCCTCTCGGAGGGGCCAAGCCAAGTTTTTGTTGTTTATATTTAGGCGGTAGATACCTTCATCGGAAGGTAAAATACCGTATTTGCTCGATTATAAGACGACCCCCCAAAATCTGAATATTAACTTAGGAAAAAAAGAAAAAGCCTCAATATAAGACGACCTTAAAGGAAAAAAGTTTTACCAGTAAATGTTTATTCATGTAAACTATTTTTTTAATAAAAGCTATGATTGAGAAAAATATTTTTTTTGTTTTTATTTCCTTGTATTTTCCAACCTGTCCCCCAGTTACGCACATCTGCCCCCAGGCTTGCCACACCAATATGGCACTGTGGCCCATGATATGCCTTTTAACCCTTATATGCCACTGTACCCCATGGTATGCCTTTTGACCCCCTATGTGCCACTCTGCCTCCAGAAATGCCTTATACCCCTATATCCCATTCCGGCATTTAGGGGGTTAAAATGCATATTATGGGGCAGAGTGGCATATAGGGAGGTATAAGGCATTCCAGGAGGCAGAGTGGCATTAAGGGAGTTAAAAGGCATTGTATAGAGCACTCTGCCTCCAGAAATGCCTTATACCCCTATATGCCACTCTGGCATTTAGGGGGTTAAAAGGCATATTATGGGGCAGAGTGGCATAAAGGGAGGTATAAGGCATTTCAGGAGGCAGAGTGCTCTATTAAATTCCCCCTTAATGCCACTCTGCCTCCTGAAATGCCTTATACCTCCCTATATGCCACTCTGCCCCATAGTATGCCTTTTAACCCCCTAAGTGCCAGAGTGGCATATAGGGGTATAAGGCATTCCAGAAATGCCCTATGCCCCCATTTAACACACACACACACTTACCGGTGCTTCCAATTTCCTGCTGTATTGCCGGGGCAGCGGGTTGACGTCTCCTTCCGCTGCAGCCGGAAGGAGGTGGAGTTGGCAGCGGGGGTTGTCTCCTTCCGGCTGCAGCGGACGTTGTCTACGCGGATTGCCCCGGCAATGCAGCAGGAAGCACCGGTAAGTGTGTGTGTGGGGGGGTGTTAAATGGGGGGGGGACAGGAGGATCCAGGTCCCCTGCAGCGGTGCGGGGGATCTGGATCTTAGTCTCATAATGAGACCTCTATTTGAGGTCTGATTAGAAGACGACCCCGATTACAAGACGAGGGATATTTTTCAGAGCATTTGCTCTGAAACAAACCTCGTCTTATAATCAAGCAAATACGGTATGTATTAAACAAAAAAAAAAGTGGTAAAATGGCCCTAGTAAAATGCCCCGTGATGTCTCCTTTTCATTAACATATGGTTTTTAGGGGTAGCTTTAATATCTGTGACCATTATTACATTTGAGTCTCAACTTACTAAGAATAAAAACCAAAACCTGGAATTTGGAAAAAACGTGATGCACAGCTTGTAATATCCGCCTGTAAGTCAGAATTAACAAAGATCCTGGGCATATAGGGTTGTTTCCAAAGTTAATGAATATATATACTTTTATTGCTATTTTGTAAAATGTTATTAAATGAGATGTTGTCGGCCAAACACATCTCCCTGCGCATGATATAGCTACTGCCAGTCAGCTGCAGCGCTGGCTCGGTGGATGCTGCAGGCAGGGGTCTATTCAAACTTCCATGCACGTGTGCTGTAAGCGCCCCTATTGATAGCAATGTGAGTGCCTTCCTGACACTGACTGGCTGTATTTATTTAAATATATACAATTATTCGAATCTATATACCAACGGCATTACATTTTCACAATACTGATTGCTTTCGCTTACTTGCTAGGCAACACAAAGTTGATTTTGTTTGCGGGAAGGAGGTTAAGCAGAAAATCAGGATCACACTGAGACGTATGCCAAGAATAGTGGCTAATGTTGGCTTTCTCCCCAGAAGGTCTTGTGTTGCTGTACTCTTGCAACAACTTTCTGCTCCCTTGCGTGTAACTTGCCGATATTAATCAAATGCGTGGAGCTACATGAACTGAAATAAGAATATACTGTAGAGCAAACCTCCATGGCTACAAGGAACTACTCACAGAACTGGCTAGGCAAACGGTAGATATGCGTGTAGAGTATTTCAATTCACAGTTACATTTGTTTGACACCTGCAAAGATTATAAAAAAAATAAAACGATACTGAAGGGAATACAGCATGAAAAGTGTAAGAAACATCAGCATGGTTCAGACAATTTGGAACTTGTCTTCCCAGGAGACTAATCAGATACCACGGGTACATCAGAGCAGGATAGATGCAATGCCTTTTCACTAGGATTCACGAAGCACGTACAGGAATACTGAATCTAGTCGGTACCTACCCAGAAAAGCTGTGTAGCAAGACGTACATGGACAGTGTAATGTTTATGACAGCATCACCAAAGAAGACTGCGTATTGAAAGTATTTGTACTTTCATATGCAATCTTTAAAAAGCTAATTCACACGTCTGAAGATAAAGCTGAATTCCAATTGGTGTCTTGGTATTTTCAGTTTAGCTTAAAGCTTTCTTGCATAAAGTAAAATAGCACCAATTCTATATTTTATATATAGTTGTCAATGTTGGAATTTACCATGATGCATGTCTTAAGGTGAAAGACCAAGGGCACGTGGTGGAGTACGACTGGACCAAAGAGGGGTATGCCTATAGTAGGAGGATTCCTACAAAATGATATAATTTACTGGTACCATCAGGATTGTGATGCGATTTTGTTGGTTTAGTTCATGAGAAGTTAGAGAAACGACTGGGTTCTAATGGTCTAGAGTGATCCATCATTGATTCTCAAGAAAATAAAATAAAATAAAAATAAAGTCAATACTGCCCTTTAAGATGTTGATCAAGTATACAAATGGAAACGTCTATCAGACATCTATCTAGCAATTAATTCACTAGAAAGGCAGTTTGCAGGAGACGTGCAGTTCAAACTGACCAACTGCTATATCCTATGAAGAGCCAACCTCAGTGAGCTTATATTGCAAGATCTTAGCTGGTTCTAGATGATGTTAAATCAGTAGGATTTATAAACATTTTTGCTGAATCACACATTAAGAGGGCAAGTTTGGCTTTAACTGCAAGAGAAATTTACAAGTTATGCCTTTCACAATGTATATAGAACATAAGTACCTGCTCTTCTGAGGACCTGAAGACCATAGTCTTCCACGTACCAGAAGTGGGGCGCAAGAACATGTGGAAAAATAATAATAAAAAACAATAGTGTAATATGTTCTAATAAAAGTAAATATATGGTGTGTTGAATGCACTCACACAAGTGACTTCAAAAGAGGCTTATCAATAGATCTTTGATTTTTCTCAAGGTCTGAAATATAAGTAAAAGGCCACAAATGGTGCAGTATCTTCTTATAAATATTTAATATGGAATATCCAGAAAACTTACAAGAAAGTTGGCATAACCGATTTGTTATGCATAAAAATCGGTTATGCCAACTTGCTTGTAATTTTTCTGGATATTCTATATTAAATATTTATAAGAAGATACTGATTTTTAACAAGCCAAATACCCAGGAGTGCTCTTCTCCAACATAAGGAGAAGAACTAGAACACCTGTGTTCCCCTGGTGGTAATAAAGTAACAGAAGCACGCAACAATATCATTAAGGGCTTGCAACCAATGATTTGAGCATCAGACACTTATGTGGGATATTTTAGTAGAATGACACTTCATATCATACTTCTTCATCTTCATAGTTTTCCGGTCAGGAACAGAAAATCCCATAAAGAATACCAAATTTTAGGCCCAGCAAATATAGAACTTCAATGGAACAGAAGTCTCACTTAACTCCAATAACTAAACACATGCTCTACTTTGCATGTAATAACGTGCACTGGAGTCCAGGCAAAATAGACTTCAACATGCATTAAAAATTAAAATAGAATCTTGGAGTAGGCTTTTTAATAGATGATTTCAAGTTGTGCCACCTTTGTTGATGTGAGCAACAGAACACAGAGAACGGACACAGCGGACATCTTGATTTCAATAATCGAAAACGTTATGCCACCTTTAGAAGCAATTCTAAAGAACGGGACCTTGGAGGTCCAAAATGTATGAATTGGGCAGTTCTAATATTGTTTTTAAGAGCATTTTCTCTGCAACAGATTATTTATTTAACAAAATACAGTTTGAATGTAACAAACACTATTTAACGTATTCTATGTTCTTGTTCGTAGATGGTCTCGACAACAAATAACGAGCACACAAAGTTATTATTAAAGATTTAACCTATTAATAAAGTTCAAAACTATTAAATAATGCACACAAGGGCATTGATATACTGATTTTGCTTCCGCTTGAGTCAGTGGTAAAGTGCTAAGGTGGACGTGAAAGTATTTAATGAGGCTGGAGTTAATCTGTGGAAGTCATAAATGGAAATAAAATAAATGGGCTAATAATTCTTGTAAAAGGCACAAGAGAACACTAAATAGTCTTTAAAATCCACCAGGCTTAATTAAAAATAGTGCCTTGAGTGTTACAGCCGCTAAAAAATACAACACAATCTGACGATCAGACATTGTGGGGGCATAATTGGTCTCAGCAGGAGTGACTGGCATTGTCTGTTGTGATAATCAGGCATTGTGACATGCCTCCAGATTACTGCAATATTTTTAAAACTTTGAATTTTAATTAAATGTAAATGCACCGCTAAGGCTCCCTTTTATGCTATTGATTGTTGTGTCCGCAAAGAAGAAAACTGTAGTAACAATATGACTAGTGGGACATGAATTATTGAATTGCAAATATAAGTAAATCGGACAAAAGCAGAAAATGGGAAAAGCGTAAATATGGATTTTTTTCCTAATATTAGAGAATAAAAAAACTAATCTAATGTATTGAAGGTGTTAAGTCTGTCTTTCCAAATCCTAGGCATTGTAGTCCAGTATAAACCCTGTGCCCCTCAAACAATGGAATTGAGTCTAGAACAGTTTTCTCCCATGAACAGATATAGTCGTTTGTGGAAAGGCCCTTTACTAGCTTGTTATTACTGCCACTGAAATGTAACGTTTTCTTTAATATTAACATATTTTGTTAAAAAAAAAAATTACTATATGACTCACTGTCCTGCACTGAGCTTTAAAGCATATCTTTGGGAATTAAATACAGTAAAGATAAGAGCCGAATCGCGCCCTTTAATATTTAACTTCCTTTCCACAGAGACTAAATTCCTTATGATACTCATTATTAAACGTTCTTGTCTAAAATAAAACAAATCAAAAATAATTGATTTCCTCTCTGGATTCAAACGCTATATAAAACCAGGACATCAAGCTAGAAGTTAAACAATTTAGCAAAGGATTTTTGCAGAAAGTGATTTTTTTTCAATCTGATTTTAGTGGATAATAGAATTAGATAGGAACATGTACAAACGTTCAATTGAAACCACTGCATATCAGAATTTCATAAAGCGGTAATGCTTCTATTAACTATGCTTTCCTATGACACAAATGCTAAGTGGCAGTATGATAAATATTAAACAGAGACACTACGTCTGCGCTCAATCCCAAATTACAGTATTGATGTGAATGATCACAATAATGCGAAACATAGCCATCTTTAAAGGAATACTCCAGTCATCAAATGCACTTTAATGCATATGCTAGCTGCATGGGCCCTTCAACTTTTCATGGTTTTGTAGAAAACGTATGGGAATATGTATCTACCTTTGCTGGTCCCCAGCTATTTTGCATACAGATACTTAATGATAACTTACTATTCAGACTAGTGATGGGAAGTTCGGATCATTAAAGTGAATCGGATCATTTCGATTCGTTCACTGAAATGATCCAATTCATGATCCGGATCACTCAGTGTGCCTGCACGGAGTTACTGTTTTCCAGTAACTCCGTGCAGGCACACTAACGATTGGCCCCGCCCCTTTCATTATGAATCCTCCCCCCTGCCTCCAGTGATGTCAATGAAGGTAGAGAGTCGTTCAAAGATTCGGATCTTACAGGGATCCGAATCTTACGTGATCCGGATCACTGTAAGATCCGGATCATTGTAAGATCCGGATCATTGTAAGATCCGGATCTTTGAACGACTCTCTGCCTTCATTGGCATTCTAATCATTTAGAGAATATCACCATACTGTTATAAATAAATTCATTAATAATCACTGCCCCCAGGATTTACATTCCCCTTAACCTGCAACTGCACCTTAAGCTAACTTTATTAAATTAATTAAATTAACCCTCACCATTAAATTAACCCTAAACACCCCATCAACCATGACTGCCCCTAAAATTAACCCTTAACACCCCATCAACCATGACTGCCTCTAAAATTAACCCTTAACACCCCATTAACCATAACTGCCACAAATTAACCCTAAACACCCCATTAAGCATAACTGCCCCCAAATTAACACTAAAGACCCCATTAAGCATAACTGCCCCCAAATTAACCCTAAACACCTCATTAAGCATAAATGCCCCTAAATTAACAGTAAAGACCCTATTAAGCATAACTGCCCCCAAATTAACCCTAAACACCTCATTAAGCATAACTGCCCCTAAATTAACACTAAAGACCCCATTAAGCATAACTGCCCCCAAATTAACCCTAAACACCTCATTAAGCATAACTGCCCCTAAATTAACACTAAAGACCCCATTAAGCATAACTGCCCCTAAATTATCCCTAAACACCCCATTAAGCATAACTGCCCCTAAATTAACACTAAAGACCCCATCAACCATACCAATTTATTAGGTAATTTATCTGGAGTACATGCAATTAATTTAGGGGCAGTTATGGTTAATGGAGTATTTAGGGTTAATTTCAGGGGCCGTTATGGTTAATGGGGTCTTTAGGGTTAATTTCAGGGGCCGTTATGGTTAATGGGATCTTTACGGTTAATTTCAGGGGCAGTTATGGTTGATGGGGTATAAGGGTTAATTTTATGCTGATGACTGAGGGTTAATTTAATTAATTTAATAAAGTTAACTGTAGGTGCAGTTATAGGTAAAGGGGGGCAAACTCAGGGGAATCTAAATCCTGGGGGCAGTGTGAACATTATTAATGTATTTATTTATAAAAGTATGGTATCAGTAATATTCTCTGAATGATTCGAATCTCTGTAAGATTCGGATCCTTGTAAGATCCGGATCCCTGTAAGATTCGAATCATTTGAATCATTCGACTCTTCGGATCATTCGACTCTTCGGATCATTCGACTCTTCGGATCATTCGACTCTTCGGATCATTCGACTCTTTGAACGACTCTCTGACTCTATGAGTCATCGTTCCTGTGTGAATTAATGAGCTGTAACCTGACCCCAGAGTCTGTGTCTGAGTGCTCTGCAGATGACTCACAGCTCTAGGATCAGGTTACAGCTGCATGATTCACAGACTGAACCGCTACAAATGAATCATTCAGTCTAGTGAACCGATTCATCCGGATCACTAAAAAGAACCGGATCAAATGAACGATTCGTTCATGATCCGGACATCACTAATTCAGACCCCCGTGCACATGCATGCCAAACGTTCACAATGAATGGCAAGAAATGTCAGACCACCAAGGAAGACTGCAGTGTCTAGCTCAGAATCCCCCCTCCCCCGCATTTTGAAGAATGGATATGAAAGTATTCATAGTGTACTTTAATTGAGGTTTTTCCTTAGTGTGCATGTCATGGACAAACTGTCCACTTAACAATTAGGAAAAGTAGCCAGCATTCAAATTCAAACCTATATACACAGCAATTAAACAAAGCCAAGCAACATAACCCAACATCATCTATTAAGGCATCCCAATGGTGGGCAGGAAGTATGTTACACCTAATACTGCTTCCCTGCCTAGGGCTTGAAGAAAATGAGCCAGAGTGGGTATCTGGTTGACACAGTGACTAGAAATCACTTCCTGGTACCCAGGGGTTTGCAGGAGAAGGAGGTAGCACTAGCGAAAGGCTGCCACTGGGAATCCGAGCCTGCAAGGGTATAGTGAAGCACGTGCTGAGAGACACCCACTGCGTTACATGACACAGAGGTGGAAGACAGGCAGCAGTGCAGTTGGTGCGCAAGGTGAAAGGGAGTAGTGTATGTATGTACTGTAGTGCCAGTGCATGTGTAAAACCATGTGATAGTGGATGTCTGAGCATATGGTGTGTTACTGTATGGCATTAGCATGAGTGTGTATGTCAGCATATAGTGTTTGCATGGGTGGGTTACTGTAAGGTGTCAGTGTTTGAGCATATAATGCTAGCATGTGTGTCTTACTTTGAATGGTCTTAGAATGTGTAAGGTGTTAACATGAGTGTGTGGATATTAGTGTATGGTGTTATTGTGAGTGTGTGTCTGTCAAAGGTTAGCCTAGGGTTTGTGGCACCTGGGAGATGGAGAAGAGGATGTGCGCTGCACGAGGTCACGCAGCATTACATGTCATGAGCAAGCATGAAGGATACATCAACTTAAATGAACACTGAATTGATTTTTCTTTAATTGTTAAATGTAATTATCAATTTAGAAATGTATTTCTCAATTATTACCTTGACTTACCAATAATTTGTATTAGTTTATCAGCTAATTAAATGCTAATTTTCTGATTTATTAAATAGATTATTGACATATATTTGCCAAATATTTATTGAATTGACCTTCTATCTTTATCTTTAGAATAGGACCATTTTCTAAATGATGATATATATATGTATTAAGGGGACATATGATGGTGGAATATCAGCTTAGACATAAGGGAGAGATAAATAAACACATGACTGGCTTCCAGATCCAAACCACATTTTTCGAATCCTAGTCAAAAGGGTCATGTATTATCAAAAAGAGTACACAAGAAAGTGAATACATTGGTAGAAATGCAGAATCAACAAAATGGTACGCAGACAAAACAAACTATAAGAAGAAAAAGAAAATGTTGCAACGCAGATGGTATTGATTCAAATAGACCGGTTAACACAGGAAAACACAACAGGAGACTTTCACTGTATGTTTATAGGATTAAATCGTGTAATGAATTCTTAAAGGAAAAACACAGATTCGGCAGTCCCTGGGAGAGTCACGTAAAAGAATGTAAAAGAATTTGGGACTTGAAGGTTATTTCGGTACACACGACTTGAGCCAGATGCAGCGCTAAGGGTTTTTGGGAGGTTTCTGCATAAATATCTGTTGGGTCACACCTCAAAAACATATTTATGCAAAAATAAAACACTAAAGGAATGCAATGTTAGGAAATAACATTTCTTGAATGAAGAATACATTGTAGTGATATAGTTTTATGAAAAAGTCTCACAGTAGCTGCCTAATCTTTAGTAAGGGCAAGAACAGTTCAAGAGAGGCCATGGGGGAACACAGACAACATACAATTAAATGTGCGCTAGATCGTTTTTAGGAAAGGGGCAAAACATCTGATGTTCTAGATCACATTTAGTATGTTACAGAAAGTTGATAAATGTCACAATTTTTACATTTTGTTTTATAAAACAACCTGTCATGTTGCAGTATTTGGTATTGAGGTCCACAACTTTAATGTTTACAGAAATATGCTAGAAATATTAGCCATTTTTATGAAAATTAGGTACAGTCAGTACCTAATGACTGTAAATATGAAGATTACGGAATTCTCTATATGTGTTGACAAAGTGTGCCTTTGTAGGGACACAAAGGGTTATAATCAGACACGCCTTTGCGTAGCAATAAAAGTAACGTGTAAAAATATGAATATAAGAGGACCCTGTTGGAAAACAAAACCTCTGTTTTTGCTTGAGTGTAGAAACACTTTTCCTGCTCCGCGAATCAGTCATATTCTTGTATCTTGGAGTACTTCTGCAAAAGGGTGGAGACAAGGTTTGCAGCTCTCCCCTTTTCCTCCAATCTGTGTGCAGAGGCTACACTCTTTTGCCGAAGTACCTGGATAAACGAAGAAGATACCAAGCGGACAAAAACAAAAACCAGAGCTGTGGAAAAGGAGACAGGGACACAGAATCGGTTGACGGAGAAGGTAAGGACATCGAGAGAGAGTCTGAACGAGAGCGTCAAATCCCTAGGCTTAGTCGGCTGTGCCTCAGATCTGAGGTCTGAATAAAAGTCAACCTCAATTATAAGCCAAGGTCATTTTTCAAGTCAATTTTTTTCTGTAAAAACTCATCCTATACTCTATATGGTACATAGTATACATGCTCATGCGCATGCTCAGCACCTTTTTGCTGGAAAAAAATGCGTTAGGTAGTTTAAACTGCCGCGCCAGCACATTTTCATCATGGAGAATAAGCCACGGCTTAGGGGAAAATGCTGACATGCGCTTTAAGAGCGGTGGCAGAAAAATGGGACCTATCACATTATTGGTACACATTCTACCATGAATACTTTGGAGCTGGGATCTTAACTGATAAGGGTTCTATATTACCTTCCCAAAGCTAAACAGTTGAGCAGATTAAGTATTTTGCCAGTTTAATATAACCAATAAAAAATTGGGTCGCTTTTAATATTGTGAGATGGAGTTGATTGGCAAGTTCCTATATTACTAGGAACTTTTTGAAGCTACTTTTGCCTATTTTATATTATTAATGAGATTATATTGTCTTAATCTTATTTTTCTGCAAGATTAAGGGGTGTACAAGGTTGTATTTACATAGTAATTACAACATTGCCGAGTACTTATTTTCCAAGGTATTCTCTCATGTACATAAGAAGCTAGGAATGAAAGATTACATTTAAATGTCATGTATTTTATATAAAATATTTTTTTATAACACTATAGGAAAATATTGTATTTCCACAAAATTTTCCAATTAACTGTTCTTAGAAAGCCTTGTTTCTGAGCTTCAGCCATCAAAGGTCACTAGCATGCATTCAATTAATTCCCTGTAATTATATATACCGGTGGATACGGAACGCCTTAGTGATGCATAATCTACTTGTGAGACTTCTGACTTCAATAAATATTTGATTTGTAAGCTTTAATATTTGTCACAATGTAAAGAGGATTTGGGGAAATATTTGCTTAGACACTCAATGTCATTCTACGATGAAACCATGTTCCAGAAGAGGACAGCGAACTACCAGTACTTAATGTTCCCCTGTGTATTGCACAACTAAAACTCTATTAGAATTCTGCAAATTGCTGATGATATATTTTTACGAATTTGTCATGCGTTTGAAATATTGAATGATCAATAAAGGTCACAACCCTATCAGTTTGATTATATTGTGTGTCATCGGTAAAGTAAAGTGCTTTTAACTAAGACTTCAGCCGATATAATTTCTTGCGGTCCACAACAGCTGCCCTGGGAACATCAGGGAAAATGTTAAGTGGTAGGAGTGAAATTAAATCTGCACACATTCACAAACCTCATTAACTCTTGCCATACTGTTTTAAATGTTCTATCTTAATTAACTATTTCATCAAATTATTCTGCATCTCCCATGTGATTCCCTGAGCTGCAAGACTTTGGGGATACTACAAGGTAACCGTTCCCTGAGCTAAGCCAGAGATGTGCTCTGAAATCAACGATAACTAAATGTTTAGAAAACCAACGGTGCTCCGTGAATAGCAAGTTCACAGGATCAAGGGTTCTCTCGAAGACTATCCTCAAGCTGTCTGCCATTGTATAATTCCCTTGGTTCTCTCAAAATGTAAACTATAATTATTTCACAAAGGTCGTTCAAAGATGCTTCAGTACATTTGTACTCATCCAGAAGGTCTGTCTCTTATGCCCAAGGCTAAAAATGTGATCATGTACGTGTGGGCACTCCTGGTCCTAATTTCTTTGGCATTAACTAAAGAAAATGCAAAGCTAACCATTATATAGCCTTTCAAATAATTCTAATTATTATTATTATTATTATTTTATTAAGATAATTTATCTAAAATAGGTACTATTATTACTATTATATAGGACACAAAAGTACAGATAAACCTCTTGCAAATATGTTTACAAAATCCAAAAATAACATTCCTAACCTAATATGCAGCTGACAAAACATGGTATTGAAGAAAAACTACAACTGTTCTGGAAACAAAAAAGATAATTATGTTTAAGTGTTAATGGGATACTGATGATAGTATAAAAAAAGGAGTTTGCTTTAAAACAAATGATGCAAAACAATTTTTATATATATATACACACACACAGCACATAAATGAACCAAGTATATTCCTCATTTATTTTCTGGGGAAACAAGCAATTTATTTTCTGTTCCTTACACTTGAAGAGTCTATTTTCTGTCCCCGTTACCCAGAAAACACCTAAATACCAGACTGAATCAGCTTCTTATAACCTCGTGAGGCCCCCAGACAGAAAGTACAGACATTTAATAAAGCAGAAAATAGACGATGTCAGCATAAACTGCTGCTGCAAATTCAAGGACAGGTTGAAGAAAGAAAGGTAAATAAGCCATGGTCACCTGTATGGTATCTCTGAAAGGTAATCAATCGCATTTCTGAATATTCCTTCCAGTGCATTATAAAAATCAATAGTTCAGTGTTGAGACTAACTTAAAAACACACAATTGAAAAGGCTATCAGATAAACAATTAAATGGCAAAAGGAACACTTCCTATTCATTTTACAGTAAATTATATTTAACAGGACTATGACATCATTTGTGCATTTGTTTTTTTTTTGCCATGTTGACCATAATGCCAAGCCTGCCTATAAAATGACAAGTTTGTAGAGGAACATGAACAGGATGTAAACAGAACAGTAACGTTTTGTCATTGGTTAATGCATTTGTTCCTAGACCAAGATTTTACTTATTGATACATCACTTTAAAGGGTTAAGCTTAGTTTTGAAACACAAGCCCACGTCTCAAGTAGTCCATTTCCATTCTACCTGTCATGAGACTCCTGTCAAGCCCTTTACCGAATCAGATCTGACGGTCAAGACCATATTAAATTAATGCTTTAACACCAAGGCACATTTTTTTGGGGCGGATTTTCAGGAAGTTGGGTCTAGAGAGAAAAGGGGTAAGTAACGCGATCTAAAGGTAAGGTACAGGTGTTTTCCCCTATGTGCCGTAGCTGCTTTGAAGAGCGAAAAGTCCTGCATGAAAGCAGGCTGAAGTCAAACTTATTCCACCAGCGGGAATTGCATTTTCAACTTGCCAAGTTCTATATGCGCTTTAAAGGGTCGACGCCAGAGAGGAAGAGGTGCATGTCAGCAGCAGCCCTCCACCAGCACCAAACTATTCTTGCCACTGACTGGCTGCTTAGAGCAAGATCATAATCATAATGGAGAATCCGCTGCTGTGCGAAATAATTCTGGTATTTCATAAAGTTCAAACAATCTGATTTTTATAGCAGGGCTTGGCAAACCCTGGGCGCCAGTGTATATGTGTGTGGGGGCAGGCATTTGTAAAGGCGCTGTGTGTGTATATGTGTGTATGGTTAGGTGTGTATAAGGACAGTGTATGTGCAGGCATTTGTAAGGGCAGTGTATATCGCATGGTCTAAATCCATAACAGGAAATGCCTTTTCTGTCAGGAAAGAGAACATACGTTAAAGCAAATTACTGATACGCAGAAAAAGAAAAAGGCAAAACAACTTTGTATCTGTCTTCTGCATGAAAGAAAAATGTTTGGTCCATGTTTGATACGGGTTCAGGCTTAATCTGGCCCATGGTTTATACTGGAAAGACTTAATCTGATGCCCCCTTATGCCCCTCTCTTGCTGATGCCAGTCCCCGTCCTTACACGTCCCGGGACTTGTCTCTATGCCTCAGGATGTGGATAACCCTGCCTAGCATATTATTCATGATCGGGACTCCAAGCAATGCCCAATGTCACATGCCCGCACGGCCTCCTGCCTGCAATCCAGCGTGTAATATATGGCCCCAGATCATGGGTGTGCAATGCGGTTTCAAATTAAGAGAGTTTCATGGCGTAACTACACCTAAACATCAAAATAGCCCCCCAAAAGGATATATTTCTTGAAAGCATCTCCCTTAACCACACACTATGTGGCCCATGGCAACCACAAATCAACCAGGATTTTAATTTTTTTTCCTCAACTTTTTTCATGCTCCAGGCATATTTGAAAATGGATTCTGGAACCAGAAAGAAAACTCAAAAATGTAACACCCGTGTCTCCCAAACACATTGATACCCCATATGTGTGATAAGTTAGCAATAAAGGTGTCACTAACCAGTGATGGGATAGAAAAGAAAATATCTTCCCAGGTAGGGCAGTCATTTTTGTTCACAGCCACTGATAGAGCTGGGGAGGGGGAAAAGTGCTGTTATAGACAACATACGTACCTAGTGTGACAAACCCTGTAGCATGAGGGCCATAAATGTCACATTTCAGGGTCATAAGCACAGTCCAGGAACACCAGCTTGTAACAAAACAGCGCTTTATTTTTAACCGCTTGAACCCCAAAACCAAATCATAAAAAGAAAACCCAGCTCCCAATTGGAGCCTTCTCTAACTACACTACACTGGCCCAGGCTGACCAGCCTAAGTACCCGCTAACTTGACCTCCCAGCCAAACCCAGCTAAGCCAGGCTCTGGAAAACCTCCCCCAGACAGCACACACAGGTCCAGGCAGGTATTGCCTGACTTGGCTCAGGGATGGTCTTCTTCAGGGCCTCTCCTTGCTCGGGGAGCTCAGGGAAACTTCCTCTTCACCCAACAGTCTCCCTGATTATCAGGCTCCAGGGGTTTTTAATGTCCAGCACCTGTGCCTGATGCCAGCTCCATAGGAATCCCGGACCGGATCCTGCAGACTTCTAGCCTCCTGGAAAAGCCGGCATGGATTTTCCACAGAATGGGGGAACTGAGCATTGGCCCTTCCTGCTCTCCAATTGCCCCACCCCAGGGACCCATATGTATAATCTGCATAGCAGCTGTACCCAGATGCCATGCCAATCAACTCCCTGGGGTTCACTGTCTCACATAAGCTATGGAGGTCCACAGAGCTGCTGGTCATTTGTGCTACTAAAGCTATGCCTGGTTGGAACTTGCATAGTCTGGCTCAACTAGTGTGACAAATGCAAAATTTGCACCTATTGCAACAAAGTGTAGCTGTGAGAGCTTCTTCGTTGTATTGGTATTCTCTACCTTGATTTAAATTTTTTCTTGATTATAAAACACAAAAATATTATAACAACATAAAAGTAATGTTTTATTTTAAGGGTCTACGGCATTTCTCATCAGTGAACTTTTGATCTTAAATTACTGGTTATGCCCCAGATTATATTTATATTCTTTGGTGTAGTTCTCCATTATCTCATCTGAGTAGTTTGCCTAAAAATGTCAGGGTGTTTTTCACATAGATCACAACAAGATCTCCTTTGTGTCAATATCTTCCTGTAAAGCTTCATCATATACAGGGCCGGCCTTAGGGGTGTGCGACCTGTGCGCCATGGTTGCAGGGGCGCCTGACCGGGACTTAGATTAAAGCATCGTTTTTTTTTTTTGTTTTTTTTTTAAACTTTATTTAACATCATTGATGTTAAATAAAGTTTAAAAAAAAAAAAACGATGCTTTAATCTAAGTCCCGGTCAGGGGCGCCGAGCGGTTGCTCGTGAAGTTCTCGGCAACCGCTCGGCGCCCCTTACTCTCCGTGACTCCGTCGCGGTGCCAGCATCTCATGTTGAGCGCCGGACTATACCGGCGCTCAACATGAAATGCCGGCAGAGCGAGAAGACGGATGCCTCCCGCTCTTACCGCAGGACTCCGGCAACAAGGTAAGTGGGGGGGGTAGTGTGAAGGGGCAGAGGGGGGGGTAGTTTGAAGGGGCAGAGGGGGGGGTAGTTTGAAGGGGCAGAGGGGGGGGTAGTTTGAAGGGGCAGAGGGGGGGGTAGTTTGAAGGGGCAGAGGGGAGGGGTAGTTTGAAGGGGTAGAGGGGAGGGGTAGTTTGAGGGGGGGGTAGTTTAAAGGGGCAGAGAGGGGGGGTAGTGAGGGGGGGCACCAGAGGAGTAGTCCGCACAGGGCGCCACAACGCCTAAGGCCGGCTCTGATCATATACCACTGAATATAATTGTTTTGTGCTATGTTAATATTTGTAATTCCTAATGCTATACTTCGATAATTAATTACCAGTTGAAATTTACAGTACAGTTTATCACAGTATTGAAATCTGTCCAGCATTTCTTTCCATATTATCCTGTACGTAATAAACATAATTTAAAATAAGGGGTGTGATATGCTAAGCACTATTCCCACTAGCGCTGGCATAGTTAAAACTGCAAAGTAGGTCACAGGGAAAAATGCATGTTTCAATAATATATTGGGCATCTGGATAAAAGATGTGCTGGGGACATATATCTCAATGAAGGCAATAATGAGGACGATAATCTTGTTGGAATTTGTACTAGTTTATTCAATCCTTCAGAGAATTAGCGTTACTGACACAGAAGCAGTAGACAGGAGAACAGGAAAGCTTGATTTTCTTAAAGATGTAGTCTGCTGAAAGTAACACTTTAGTTCCACTTCTGAAACAAACTTTTACCTCATTCATATCTTGTTAAAAATAGAATCATGTGACAATCATTGTCATGTGACAAAACACAGGAAACCCATAGAAACTGAAAATGCTTCTTAATGGAACAGTTTAGCATCCCTGGCACTCCCACTATAGAAGAATGTATATCTTTGTCAGTACTTTAATGTGTATTCTTCCAAAACAGAAATAAATAAAGCACTTACCTGAATCAGAAGCTGCAGCCCTGTTTCTGAAGTTGCCCTCCTCCTGTGTGGTATGACAATCCTTGCCACTGATTGGCTGTTTGGAGCAGCCAATCAGTTACAGGAATGTGCTCCAATTGAACTCAAAAGACCACGGATGTTTTCTTTCAACTATAAATCACAGCCCACAGTTTTTATTTTGGTTGTCTATGTAAACATTTCTTCTGAAACAATCCAATCTGAGCTGTAACCAATGATTTAAATAAAATGATTAAACTAAAGCTACGGAGAGCTGCTCAACATTTTCTTTCACATAAATGCTAAATTCCATAAAATTCAATGTTCATAACTGTTGCGTTCTTGGGATATTATTCATTTGTATTCATCTTTATTTAATAACATATAACCAGATTGAGGTTTCCTTTGAATATATCCATTAATTAGCTCATAGTGCTGAGAAAGACTTATGTTATTGATGGAATAATACATTACGCACAAGCTCCATAAAACCAGTAATATCTTCACCAGCTATATAGAAGTTTATAATGGAAAAGCAAAATAATTATATTGATACATACCTGGGTCTAACGTCAATGGCATATTGTAAACAACATTGCTCTGAAACAATGCACTTACAATTCAGTGCTTTAATAACCAGTACCAAGCAGGATCTTAGAGCATGTCCTTGACTAGAGGTGGTGGTGGGACATCTGCACCTTGTCAGCATTTGATTACCTAACCACTAGCCTCTCATGATGACCTTCTTGGGCAACTTGTGTATCAAAAACTCACTTCATGTTCCAGAAGTTAACTTAGGTTGGAAGAAGGTCTTTGAAAATATATTCAACAGGAAATATATGCCCACTCCTTATTTTCTCCCTTGTTGAAGTATGAATAATAACGCTCTCCCTTGGACTCTGACAAGAATTGGGCATTTCATGCTAGACTTCATCGAAGTCTTAAAACCATTGACAGGTGTGGCTGTCCCTTCCTTATTTCTTCATCAATTAAGCAGGTAAAAGATCTGGAGTTGATTCGAGGTGTGGCATTCACATTTGGAGGTTGTTGCTGTGAACCCACAACATGCGGCCACAGGAGCTCTCAATGCAAGTGAAACAGGCTATCCTTAGGCTGCAAATAAAGAAAAACACACCGTGAGCTCTGCAACATAAAAAGGCCTGGATTTCCACTGTAGACAAGAGTGGTGGATGATTGTAGGATCCTTTCCATGGTAAGGAAAAGCTCTTCACAACATGCAGCCAAGTGAAGAATACTCTCGAGGAGGTAGGCATATCATTAGCCAAATCTAACATAAAGAGAAGACTTCACGAGAGCAAACACAGAAGGTTCACCACAAAGTGCAAACCATTCATAAGCCTCAAGAATAGAAAGGCCAGATTATACTTTCCAAAAACACATGGGGGAGTTAATGATGGGAACTGTGGACTGGATCAGACCAAAGGGTAAGAGAGAGGGAGTTTATTTTATTTGCAGACCGGAGGGAGGGAGAGGGTGAAAAAGGGGACCGAGGGATTTAATGATTGAATAAAAGAGAAACACTGTGGACTGGATCAAACAAAAGGGTGAGAGAGAGTTAATACATAATTTACGGCAGACTGCAGCCTGCCCCTCCTAAGTAGCATCTGTCTCAAGTAAGTTAAACTTTAACTTTAAACATTTGTGCGTGCCCAGACCAACAAATCGCACGACCAACTAATCGATAATGAAAATCAATGACAACTATTTTTATTATCAATTATTTTCCAATTAGTTGATTAGTTGTTTCAGCCCTAAAAATAACAATATTAATGTGTGACGCTATAAACCCCAGGGAGATGATTTGTTTGGCATTTGGGCGCAGGTGCTATACAAGTCAAAGATATGGGTCTTTCCGAGAATAGCAGTGTGAATTTAACCCTTGCAGTTGAGCATCTAGAAAAAAGCAAAGCTACAGGAGACTACAAGATAAAATTCAAAGGAGGATCACCCGTTCAGTCTCCATGATAGGATATAATCTTTCTTTAAACATTCTACTATGTTTCCTTGCTGTAGTTAACATCATTGTATTTATTTATTAATTTCCATGTGGAATATATTTAATGTTACTATTAAACGAACAATAATGCAATAAGCGGGCTTCTCATCAAACTGCTAGTTGTGTGAAATGTTGTCCTGATGAAAATGTGGCTGTAAGCACCCAAGGAAGTAATGGTTGGTAAATCAATTCCTTTAATTGCAGTATTTAACATGTATCGTAAACCAATTCATATTTTTATAGTTCTCGTATAAATCTTTAATGTTGTATAGCATTTTCAACCTATAAAGTATAGATTATTTTGTACTGTGCTGCATAATTCTCCCATAATTCTCTCAGGACCTATTTATACCCAGGACTGTATCTATAACAAGTGGACATCCTCTACTTGTTATAGATACAGTAAGAGCGGTGAGACTATGGAACTCTCTGCCAGAGGAAGTAGTAATGGTAAACTCAATAAAAGAGTTCAAAAGGAGCCTGGACATGTTTCTTGAAAGCAATAATATTACAAGTTATGGATATTAGATTAATAGGGACCGAACGTCGATCCAGGGATTTATTCAGTAGGGATACAATATGTATATAGGTTGAACTTGATGGACTTTGGTCTTTTTTCAACCTTATGAACTATGTTACTATGTTACATGCATTCTCCTGCATTATAAAATATAATCATCTTTAACGTAGTTTAATATCATACCATTTAATGTTACATTTTACCTTGCTGTTAAGATTTTTTCTAGTGCTGCTCCTAACCAGCTATATTGTCTCTATATGAGGTTGTTTTTAACAACATAAAATAAAAAAAAAGGAACTTGGCAAATAATAGTAGTTGTTAGAGGTGCTAGCTACTGACGGAGAACAACCTGAATGAGAGACTAGCCTGACCACAGGCTTGGCTTATTGAGCTGTATGCGAGCCAAGCAGGACTTGTCGGCCACATAAGAAAAGCCTCAAAAGAGTGATGTGAGGGAAGAGTTTTAACCAATGCAGCTTTGGCTTCTACTCTTCCATGTTTTATGAGCTGGGCTGAGCCAGACGTTTGGCTGTTATATTAGTTGTGAGGTTATCCTGGTGCCACCGTAAAAACATATTAAGCAGCTGCTTAGAGACCTCATTTGTTTAGGAGAACCCCATCAGAGAATGGAAGAGCATGATCACTAAATAAAATCCTTCCTTTTGCTCTCAAATTCAACATATTTTTATCACACATGTTAATGTCACTGTTGTATAGTAATCATAAAAGATATTGGATCACAATAATGAAGTTTTCAAAAGAAGTGATCATAAGCATTACATTCTTTAGATGAATGCATACATTTCCATTGCTTTACTGTAGTTATGTATGGGCCCCCTTGAACCACCAGTTTAATCAAATAAACCCTCAAGCACATAACTATTTTTTCTCTAAGGCCAGGTTTTTTTTATTCGAATCAGAATTGTTCATATTTTCATTTTCATTAAAATCTGAAGAAATCATTTTGTCCCTGACCTACAAAGTAATTATTCATGCTACTACAATAATAACACAATCACTTTATACAATGTTATGATATATCTTATTCACTCTCTTGCTCTCCCTTTCTCCACTGACCGCTTCCATGTCCCTGTCTTCTTTCTTGCCACATCTCTTGCCATTTCACCTTCTTCTGTAATCTGTCTTCTTTCTTCATCTGCTTCTCCTTGTGTCTTCTTTCTTCAGCCCTTTCTCCGTGAACCAGGCCTCTCATATCATTTCCGTGAAAGGGCAGAGCCTCTGTACACACCCTCTCTCCCGATTGAAGGTACGGGGGTGAAGTTGCAAAAGTACTCTGAGAGGCCAGAATAATGTAGACCCAGAATAATGTAGACAGATTTGTAGAGAAAGAGAGGTGCAGAAACACTTCTCTTTCTCCAAGAATCTGTCCTGAAAGAGTAAATGCATATTACAATTTAGAGCTCTGTGCTTGATTTTCATTTGATTCATTAGAAGTCTATCTTTGTTTTCGGACATTTGTATGAATTGACGAAAATTGTGTTAAAATTCTTATGAATGCGAATGCACAAGTCTAATATCTTTGTACTAACTGAACACAAGAATATATACTTTAAGTGTTGTTCTAAAATTTAACAGTGATAAAAAGGTAAGATAGGGTTCTAAAATTACAATTATTAAAATTAACATAACTGGCATAAATACAGCTTATTTCCCAGTACATGCTGCCTTCTGATATGACGGCTAATATCTGCATGTGAACATTCTTTTTCCACTCAAGCAGATTTTGTTGTCTTACTGCTCTCCTCTCTATGGCTGTAATTTGATTTCAATACATTGCTGTTCCCTGGAAAAAAGATGATTCAACAACTTTGCTATGACATATGTCATGCTCGGTCTATTCATGGTAAAACCTTCAGTTGCCTTGTACATGGTTTTCTTTAGTCTCTGTTAAGCAGATGCATTATTGATCTAAAAAAAAACTAAATTGTTGAAGAAGCAAATTTAATAGCTGACCCATCTGTCACTTAGTGAATTAGAGGTTTCTTGTACACCAGAGAATCTCCAATGGTGTGGTGTTCATCATGGCACACCTAAGCAACCAGTTAGCAAGACTAAAAACCTATATTGGGAAATGCCGCAGACAAAGGTAGAGGGCTGCCTGAAGAACTTTCATAGAGCTGACCTGGCGTGTTAGTGAGAGGCACCTCGCAAATCAGAACTGGGTCATAACCTGTGCTTTAAAAAATCCTGATGTAACTGACTCATTTGTGTCTTTGTTTATCTTAGATTTTGGAGCAGGGCTACATTGTTTCACTAAATGATTTGCATATGGGTATAAGGCACTTATTGTTAAGGCGATACTAAAGTAGATTACTACTTACAACAGATGGTTCTAGAATTTTTTAAGGTTGTGTGTATCACAGGCCCTGCTTATACATGATTATTGCTGTTATTAATTTTTCTCTGTTTTGTTCGGTTATTGATATGTTTTTATGTATAGATTACTGTGTATGCACTGTGTATGCACACAAACAGAGACCATTCTCCTCACTCCAGTGACCCCCTTGGTGCCTATGTGACAACCTGCATGCCCCTCATTATTTTCCCAATGTCCCACCTTTCCAGGTTTGTATCTACTGTAGAAGCCACTTTGAAGAGACACTCACCCATCACCTTTGATGCCCATTGGCTATAGGTAAAGATAACCAAACCAATCTTGTCTATTTACCTATGATCGCTGTGTCTTTTGGTATTTTTCTATTTGAAGCCGTTATGTGTCGTCACACTGGAACCATTGTGGAGATTCTTCTGTGGAGGAACACCTTTCTGTGGGGACCAAAGCGGCTACACACCTATAGCTGGCACAGAGAGTGAGAAATGCGGCAGCAATGGCCAGGGAAGTCCCTGTGGATCACTGGCATCTGTGGCACTAGTGGTAGTAGTGGGATCTATTCTTCCTCATGAACAGTACGATCTACTACTGGGGAAGACAAACAAGTCAGAATTGCCAACTACTACAGGTGTGATGTTCAACTTAAGGATCTATAATGCAGGATCTCAAAACGCAATAACAATAAGGAAGGCTAAGCCCCCTCCATTACCCTCAGGACACCAGGATGGTAACACTTTAAGACAAAAGATGATAACTGCAGGAAGGCAATCCACTGGATGGAGACAAGAATGCAATACTGGACCAAGAGTTAGACAATGACAAAGACAGGGTGAGCAGAAGTCAGGGTACTTAGGCCAGGATCTGAATGGAGAATAAGGCACAGAAGCTCAGGTTACACAATCTATAACAGGCAATGCTCAAAAGAAATGAGCAAGTTTAAATAGCACTCCAAAATAGAGGGGTGGCGATAAAGCAATAAAAGGATGTCTCTTCAATGATTGATCCTCCACACATGCGCAAATGATCACTATTGATTTGCTGCTCTGTACACTAGTACTTGAGCGGAGATGTTGGAGTCCATCCGAGCGAAACAGGCTCCAACAAGATGGTGTCTCAAAGTTACAGTGTATTCAAATAGTTGGTTATAGCTATGCCCAAGACATAGTGACAATTCCCCACACTCTCTAGTGAGGGGCCTTGGTACCTATGTGACCACCTGCATGACCCACAGAATAATAGGAACCTTCCTTATTGGTTCCCCCATTTGAATCTTTGAGGAGACCCTCGTCAGTCACCGTAGCTACCCTATTGGCTGAAGACAATAACCGATTTGTCGAGTCTTGTCTGTTTACTCATGAATGCTGTGTCTTTTGTCTCTAACAAATATAATTGTTCTTACCCCACACGTCTTGAAATGTCCAAATAAAATCCATATTGTAACTTGAAAAATAGCAGCCTACTTGAATATCTAGAGTGATATACTCCCAGTAAGGTAATGAGGGCATTGTTACAACCTAAACTTCTAGAGCTATCACCTGTGACATCGCAAATTCACCTGTGTCTCTTAAGTGTGATAATATACAGCAAATATACTTCAATTTCAATGGAAACAGGCTTACATGAAGACTAAGTGATGGTATATTTCGTTTTAATGTCTCTGTACCTGTAACATGATGGAGCAATTAAGTGTTTCTATCTTTGGTGTCAGCAAAGATTCCATAATAAATCAGGCTTGGAATATACAGTTAAAAACTTTGGAATAAGACCCACATAAATAAACCCAGACACATAAAGGAAAAAAAGAGAATTTGACAGATTACTGAAATATTATTTAACTAGTGTCTACCATTTTGATAAAAAAGGTTTTTTT
This sequence comes from Spea bombifrons, assembly GCF_027358695.1. Lineage (NCBI taxonomy): Eukaryota > Metazoa > Chordata > Amphibia > Anura > Pelobatidae > Spea > Spea bombifrons. Next base: position 17,639,650 of record NC_071089.1, on the reverse strand, counting down.
ATTTATCTATGATAATAATATGCATTACAGATACATATTTTAATTCTCTTTGTTTTGGCATACTTTTTTAATTTGCTTAAAGTTATCTCCATAATCTTAATTAAAAGTTGGCAATGAAATCTCTCGGTTAGTAGGCTTGTCTTTCAAAATTACAGCCAATTCTTTTATTTCATACACTTCCCAATTCTCCTTTAGTTTATGCCATTACATTTTTACTTATGTTTTTTGTATTATTACATATGATCCTAAATAATTTTACTGTGCTTGGTAATTTTATTGTGATTACTAGACCGTATTCGGATTAGTACGAATTGCAAATTTACATTTGTCCAATTCGGCAAAGCAAAAACCTCAGAATTTTCATCTAAAATTTGCGGGTCTTTTTACTTTGGCGTAAACAACATGAAAGCATGGATCTATCCTGCCATGTATCCATGGTTCAGGCTGCTGGTGGTGGTGTAATAGTGTGGAGGACATTTTCTTGGCACACTTTGGGCCCCTTAGTAGAAATTTAGCATCGTTTAAACGCGACAGCCTACCTGATAATTGTTGCTGACAACGTCCATCCCTTTATGACCACAGTGTACTCATCTTCTGATGGTTACTCCCAGCAGGATAATGCACCATGTCACAAAGCTCACATCATCTCAAACCAGTTTCTTGAACATGACAATGAGTTCAGTGTACTCCAGTGTACACAGTCACCGGATCTCAATCCAACAGAGCACATTTGGGATGTGGTGGAACGGGACATCAGCATCATGGACGTGCAGCCGACAAACCTGCAGCAACTGCGTAATACCATCATGTCCACGTGGACCTAAATCTGAGGAAAGTTTCTAGCACCTTGTAGAAAGTATGCCATGAAGAATGGGACAAAGTGCTATAAATGTAAAATATGTTGCAGATCAATAATACCAGTTAATAATACACACTTATCTGTTATTTGTGTGGTTAAATTGGATTGGATTGAAACAGAATTTATTTCTTATGTTTTTATTTTACAACTTTTAAATGAAACTTATATTGTATTATCTAAATCACTACATTGTACTCAACTGCATTTTTTATCAAAGTTAATAGACTTGATTTATTTATTATTCCTAAAATTCTGTAGTATCCAAGGCAACACAATACTTATTTTGCAAACAATTTGGAAATAGTCATTGATTGAACTGCCCACCACATATTTACATATTTTACTCTGTTTCTGGGAAGCTGTATCATTCAGCTGTGAAAAATAGAGAATTTTCAACAATTAGCTCATTTCTAGGTTAAAATAAAATACTTATTTTTTCATAATACGTGTGGTTGTGTCAAAGATGGTAAGTAATATTTTCCAGCGTCAAGATATACCCATACCTTACAACGGTCCCGTTTTCCATGGGACAGACCCAATTTTAATGCACTGTCCTGCTAATCAGCCCCACTGCCACTCTCAAAGGTGATCATGAGCTTGTATAGAGAGATCCACTGATTTCTCTGGTCAGCCTACTTGGAGTATGTTCATTAGTGTCCAGAGGGGGCAGGGACAAGAGGGGGCAGGGACAAGAGAGGGCACTTCCCCCCCCCACCACTGGAGTAGCAGCAGTAAACAAATGGTTTTTTTATATTTCTGTACACCCCTTGCTGTCAAAGTGGCTTTGTGCTGGTCTCCTCTCATTCACTCTGGCAGCTGCTCCTTCACAGGCACAGAGACATGCTGCAGACACAAGGTAGTTTATTTTTAAATATGACTGGAGCTAGTGCTAGCTCTAGTTCTAGCTCTCAGTCAGTCTGGTATGTCAAGCATAATGGGAAAGTGAGTACTGGATTGCCAAAGGTGAACTTTTATGATGTGTTATGGTTGACAAAGTTCATCCAATAAACATGGCCAAATGTATCTAGCTGAATAATAGCATATTTCCTTTACCAAACTGTGTGTGTATTTATTTATTTATTGAGGTATAGGGGGGGCATAGCTTGCTATACCTTAGCCAAGACCCAGGAATGCTTATATTTTCATTAGTGAGAGAGGGACTTGTCCAAAAGGTCCCCTGTTGACCTTTGTTTCCTTTAATTTAATAAGCTATGGCTTATTCAAATTTACAGCCGCAATATGATGGGTGTTATTAGTTGCCCATGTCATGCTATCTAAAATATCAGATAGATAGAGGGTCTCAAAGCAATCAAATTGCATTCTAGACCCAGGTTCACAAGAACACCACAAAGCAATACAAAGTTTCCATATTGTCACACAGGGAAGTTTCATATGCTCACAATGTACCCATCACATCAACATGCTTTCCTGCCTCTAAATCTAAAAAAAAATCATGCCACTCACAGACTATATTTATTTTTCTTTTCTCATCTGACTCCCAGGTTTCCCTTCCAAGTGCGCCTTTCAAGAAATCATTTAAATGCAGTATGTACATTGTAGCATTTCACAGCCAAATGGAGCACACTAACTGCATGTATGCCAAACTATAACATTTTAATAAATGTAGATACAATTTAAATATCTATTCTATGCACTTATCTTGCATCTGCAATGCATTATACAGTTCTTGATTGGACAGCTCTTCAATGATTTTAATGTATTCCTCTCACTTTACTGGCACCAAACATACCTTAACTCTTTTTAAAAAAATTCATCCTAGATTATAGCAGCTAAGTAACTGTTCTATTCAGCAGTCACGTAGCACATGCCACTCCAGATTCCCTATGAAGTATTGATAACTTAACACAGGCTAACCAGGAAGAAAGATTTAGTGACTGTGTTAATTGGTGGATAAAGGATGACTTTTGCATTATAATCGTTAACAATAACACCCTTATAAGAATAATAAATATATAATTATACCTTGGACATCCCATGCCTGGAAAACAATGCTTCAAATGGAGATTTATGTCAAACACACAGAAAGTTCTAATGTAAAGCTCATGGTATAACTCATTAACGGGTATTATTGACCAGCACAATCACAAAACCATATAACATTCTAAAGCATCTGAAGGAGTATATGTGCAGACAGCAGGACCAGAACAAGATACCCAACCCTTCTGGCTGGTATTGCTGTGAGCAGTGAGGAAGGCCCAGCAGTAGCAGAAGGAGCAGGCACCCGAGTGAGTGATTTGGTTGCAGGCTGATTGAGTGGTAAGCTTAAGATCTCTCCCCTGTCACACATCAGGGCACCCTGAACTTTATTCCACAATCAGGAGACCAGTTTTCACTGACTTACATTAATGGTGGATGAACCAGAATTACCAAAGCCGTTGTGGATTGCTAGCTTTTATAGCCCCCAACTAAAAGTACCAGACTGCCACTAGGGTGAAGCTTAGGGGAGGTTGCAGCATTTTCTTGTAAGTGGTTGAAGTTATTTTGGTTATATGTTTATTACTGTATTCTGAATTGTTTCACTGCATTGCATCTCTTTTCGCTGATATATATTATTGCACAGCTTTGTGTTTTTGTGCAATACGGAATTCTATTTAAGTTAGCCCTGTGTCTGTGGTTATTGCTAACTTAAGGGTGTTCCCAACTGGATCCAACATACATTCCCTGGATGCCCAGCTGGGTGGAGGCACTGCTACAGCCATGTACCCCAACTCCCAGGTAGTGGATGCTCAGGATCGACCCACAGTGGGTAAGGAGGTAACTGGGGTTAGGGATCACAGAGATATTTGTGGGCCTACCAAAATTCCTGTTACATCACAGGTGTAATATAAAAAACTCAATATATACCAAATATATAGTGATAATGTATGTTGTGCACCAATTCATACATTCACTATACACTTTCTTTGCATACAACCTTTTTTTGTTCCCACAATATAATAGTAGAAGCAGAACATGTCTCTTATTTCCCTCCTTTCCCTTTTCTTCTTTCCCTTTTTTGTTATTTAATATATACTCAGGATAGTGCCTGTCCCCTTATAGAGCTTTTGATTTTGATGAAAAGCTTGTTTGGAGAACAGGTTCGTGGTTTATGCACCTTCAAATCCGTATGCATGCAAAGTTGAATTGTTTTTGAACAGGTAAAATACTGCCTGTTATCCAGTATCTGATATCTGAAAGATATGCAATGAGTTAATATCAGATCCAGTAGTTATGATAGTGGTGACTTGCCCATTGTTTCAGGTCTCATTACAACAATTAATTAGTGTAGAAAAAAAGCAAACAAAAAAATGGTTGCATATGGTTATTTCTAGAAACACAACAAAAATTTCACCTTGCTGAATACGCCACTGAAATAATAGTAAAAAAAGTGCCTTGTTTAAAATTTCTTAAAATAGATCTTTTTTCAACACAAAATGAATTTCAAATGCCCTTTTTAACATTATTCAACATAATGTTCCTAATATACATTTATTAATGTAGCACCCAAAATACATCAATTTCCTACAATACATTCTGCATTTAAATGGTATCCAAATTCCCAGGGATAAATCATCCCAGAAAATCTACTTCACAAAAATCAAAGGTTGTCAAACATGATATTTAATTTAACAGGAATAAAACCTTTGAAAAGAAGGCAAAATTGTCATACGTGTAAGAATATAGTCAGTTGTTAAAGCCAGTTTTGGATTAAGTCACTCCAGGGATTATAGACATATCATTCTTGTATATCAGGAAACCATTTAATCTTTAGTTGAACTGGTAGTGGATGGCTGGCTCAACCAATGATTTTATGGGTTTTATAAATTCAGGGATCACTATTCACTTGCCCACTTGGTACAGTGAGTAATCCAGATATATTTCCATCTTTGAAGTTTCAATGTAGAAAAAAACTAATTTACAGCCAGATTGAGGATGATGAGGGAGCCCTGACATTAAGACTGACAATGTAAGGCAGAATATGAGAGGACGCATTTATTTTTTTAAATTCATGCAGCGTGTGGATGGGCATACGCAGCCAGTGGATGGGCATACGCAGCCAGTGGCTGCACAGTGAAGCATCTTATCTGCCACAGCAGTAGCCGATCGAGTGAGTATATAGTGCTGTCAACCAGAGGCTCAACAGGCATTTGCCCCATGTTCCAAGATGGCCCTTCCAGGCCTGTGTAATATATTGTAGCATTACCATATAATTACTTGCTATCATTGCTACTAAATTCATTAAACTACCCCAAACAATTATCACAATCGGGACAGGGCTAGAGGGGCGGCTGCAAGGCGAGAGGTTTAACAGCAATGCCCTGTACTTCCATATGCTTTCCATGTCTTCCAGAAAAGGATGCACCATTAACACGTGGTGGAACCTCTATCCTTGCCCCACAAGATATTTAGTATCAAGACGTTATTTGAGAAATGCAGTTTTTCAAACACATAAGTTTATAGTTTACTGTATGTTTTCTAAAGTCTAATCTACATATTTTCTAATATCAAAGGCATTTCCCAGGCAGCCTTGCTTACATGTGCTAAAAAGGAGCGAATATTAATGACCTGTTCTTTGCCTCCTACCTTCTCTGCAGGATTCATGGTTATGGAGCTGTTCACCTGCTACCCCACTGTGATAGCTGATTCCGTTTGTCACCACAAAAATGACTTTCTTACATTTTCTTTGTCTGTTTTTTTTTCCTGCAAATACTTCTTTATTTTTGTCATAATTTCTAAAAGTCATATTTAGACAAAACATGTTTTTTTCTTAATTTGATTCCAAATTGTGACAAATCGTTATTTTTTCCGTAGGTATCTATAAGAATAGTTAAGAAACAATTACAGTATTTGAAAGTCAGTGTAAGTCAATGTGTTTTTGTTTTCTCAAGATAATGAAAATTATCCAATTCATTAAATGATAGTAAATTGTGCATTAATAAATTGCCAACTATGTATGTGATTTTTAACTAGTGCAAAGCATTATTTGTAATACCAAATTCTGGTCAGTAAAAAGTTAATACGGTTTACAGTATTCAATTAATCTGGTTAATTTACAGAATTTATATCACTTGACTTTTGCTAATCTGTCTTTATAGTGTATCTATCTCCTATGACCTCTTTAGTTGTTTGCAGTTTAGCACAAAAGAGCAACAGGGAGTCTTGAGGACAGTAGGAAAAGAGTTATAGAGCCATCATTATATGAGAGGCATCAGGTAACCTCAAGCTGCAATGAATAAACTTGTGTTTCTGTGCAAACAAGGCAGATAAAAGGCCACCCATATACCAGGACTGGATTTCTTTGTCTTAAAGCCAGACAGTACAATGGATTTTTCCAGTTATCTGTTCATGCCCTTTTCATTTTCTATTTGTATCACGTCCTTTAACTCACTCACACAGCAATACCAACAAAACACTTCTATGCTCTGCAGAACCAAGATTTAAGAGGAAAATAAAACGATATACTGTGTGTATATATATATATATATAGGGTAGGTGCATGCAAATAAGGTAAATAATTATCACCTTTTGCCTCTTTATCCACTTTATACATGGATCCCTTAAAAGTAATTGCCTGCTGTACAAAATAGCCTTTAGACCTGGGTAAGAGGTGCAATAGCCAGATCACCACTCATAGACAGCTGTTTCATCCTTAATGGGCCTCATCAGCATGAGCTTGTAATACTGTCTTAATATTTGAGGCTTGGGGTAGCCAAGAAATACCATTACATAAGTTATGGTGGGTAAAGGTGGTGGAAAACCCTTCCACTCAAATTTAAGGGGTAGTAGAAGTATTATTAAACACTCATCTACAGACACCAGAAGCCAGAAGGCTTGTTTTTCCCTTGGAAATCTCATGGTGCTGCCATAACCACAAGGGATTCTGGGTAGGCACATGCAATTAAGGTTTAAATTTAAATGGAAGGGTTTCCATCACCTTTACCCACCATAACTTATGTAATGGTACACACGCGCACGCACACGTGCACACTCTCTCTCTGAATTCTATGGTTTTGCATGCTATAACAATGATATAACAATCATCTGTTCCTTAGCAAGGCTTGAAGTAAGGAAAATACAACCAAACTTGACATAATACACATGTGCAGAGCGCCACATTTGGTGAAACCCAAACACAGCATATCAGCACAAACACCTCATACCAACTGTCAAGCACAGTGGTGGAGGGGTGATGATTTGGGCTTGTTTTGCAGCCACATGATCAGGGAACCTTCCAGTCACTGAATCCACCATGAACTTTTTTGTATACCAAACTTTTCTAGAGTCAAATGTGAGGCCATCCATCCGATAGCTAAAGCTTGGCCAAAATGTACAATGGATATTTTGTGTATTGAGCCATGTTGAACCTATTGAATGAAAATGTCCTATCCTGAGGCTTTTCCCCTCTCTCTTTTCAATTATATTATAATAATTCTGAACCAACTTTTTATGACAAGACCCTTTTTCTATCTGTTTTAAAACCGCAAACCATATTCTGTCCTTGTCTTATATTTGTAACAGCCCCCATGTGTTTAATTTACTGACTGCAATAACATCTACCATGTTCTTTGGATAGATAGGTCTTCTGGTCAAGTATCCTTCTCCACCACAACAGGTGTTGGTATTATCATTCGGCCCAGTATTCTACTAATTTCCCTGCTCAACCATAATCAGTCCTTGGTCTCAAATTAGGTAGCTGTATGCCTATCCCATGCATGTTTAAATTTCCTCACTATATTAAAAAGAACACATCTCGGTGTGCTTTTTATTTCAGAGGAACACTAATTTTATGGAATTTTAACATTTATTATATATAGCTTTTTAACTGTATCACATATCAGGCCCAAATAAAAGAATAGTACTGCCTGTATAATAGTACTGAATCTATTCACAGCTGGCTAATAACCTGCTGGTATTCAGGTTCTGTGCTAGCAGCTTCCTACTGACAAAGCAACATGTTGTTAAAGTTTTTTATCCTTAAATTATATAGTCCGTTTCAATTGAGAAACGGTTCTGCTACCAGACAATATGGATACAGGGCTCATTTACCCCTGAGAAAAGAAGTCTATTTAGGCCAGTTATGAAAGGATAAAACTTTTTTGCTGTCTTTACATGGCTGGTTTATTATGTTGTCCATTTGAATCTACTGTATAGTTACAGTAAGTACCTTGTGGCAAACATGAAGCTAATTCTGCCACATAATAGCCATTTTGCTGATAAGTGATTTTGTAAGAATCTGGCATCAAGTAAAAAAAAATTAAAAAATAACATTTTACTTTTAAAAAAATGCCATTACACGATGGAAAGAATTTACTTCATAAGCCTTATTTATGGAAATGAAAGCCTCAGAGCAGAATATGGCAGCAGGTTACAGATCCGATTTCGTTATATCTCTGTCAGTTTGGATTTAGTCATGTATAGTTCTTGCATTGCCTGTGGCCAACATGATAGCGGTCCTTTAAATATCACATTAGGACTGTCAGTAGGAGTGAGAGTAAAACAGTTTGGCTTTTAGAGACACTGTCGCTAGCCATTTGGTGTTTAAAAGCTGGAAAGGTTATGCTCTTATCAGAGAACAAAATCAATCCTTTATCCCTGAAGATGGTAAAAGGCGATTGCAGGAGGCCCAGGGGTTGTCATGGTAACAGGAAACAGCCTAGTGACTCCTGTAAAATATAGTTAGTCACTATTTTTATCACTTCAAGTAAATGCAGAAAAAAGCAACTGCTTCAGGGTTACTGTATAAGAAGTTCAAAGCAGCCTCATTTCTATGCCTTCTGCCCATTAACATGCTTCGTAAATATAATTATGACTAGGAACGGGCAGGAACATTAATTTCGCTTTTGCTGGAATTTTTCCCTCACCCCTCAGAATGTCGGCCCATTTCAATGAAAATTGCTATTAACCTTTAGTCAGCGATTTTCCACTGTAGTGCCCCATACCTTTTATTGCCAGCATCCTTCTCTAGCACGGTAGAAAGAGTGCAGAAAACCATCTCCTCCACGTCTTCTGTATCTTTTTGCCTGAATGTATAATTTTTAAGTACACGTTAACCACTTCATATTTAAATTGCACAGAACTGTGCAATATGTTATTAACAGAAAATAAAGTATAAAATAATAATAAAAAAACATTGTGCTTACAGTTACTTCCATATGATGTCTTCTTAGGGGCACTAGGTGGTGGGGCTCAGCATACCTGCGATCTCTCTAAGTGTGACCCAGGGTCTTCGGGTGAAGCTCTGCGTCATCGTGTCTCGGGGTCAGTTTCTTCTTTCTTCTGCAGGGAAACATCATTTGGTGACACCCAGTATAAGTTGTCCTACCCTTATGCATTGCTAGTTCTGCCCCTTGACAAAGCCACTCCTTAGAAGAGGGAGAGCTCCGAGTAGCCTATCCAGGGAAGTTTGCAGGTATGAGACACAGGTCTTAAAATGACCTCTCAATATCTGGCTAAATACGCTGACACATATGGACATGTACACCCTCTCCGTTGTTCTCTAATTCCTTAATGTACCCATTTGGTTGCAGCTCAGACTAATAAATATTATTCAAAATACCTTACAGGATGTGAGGTTGGTGACTTCAGGGAGATTCGGATTCATACAGTCTCTTAATATTCAAAATCTGCCAATGAGGGTCCAAATGAAAACAAACAGCAACAAATCCTGTAATTTTGATTTGTTAATTCATTGATCCCCCCCATATTAAGTCAGGAGAATTAGCCACAGCAGCTACAGAGGCAGAGCAGGCCAAGCGGCAGGCATGGGCAGAGAGACACATCCAGCCACTTGGTAGAGGACTGAATTTCCCCAATACCCAAAGAATGGATTCCTCAGAGTAAGGAATGAGATTGCGGTGCTGCTGTAGAAGGGCTGAATTTTCCCAATATTCCAAAAAAAATAAGTGATCACCGGTAGTAACTACAGCCCCTGTGCCCCTGAAGCAAAGCTGTGCTGTGGTATACATATACACAGTGTTGGCTCATACCAGAATTGGGTTGTTGGACCCATCAGTCACAGCCATAACCATCAATGAGACCATTCCCCTTATTTTTGTTGGCAACTTCTTTATATGTACCCTCCATACACAGTCCCTTCCCACTTTATCTCATCCAGGAGCGACAAAATAGGTTGTAATAGTGACAAGACGTGGCAAACAATTTTACAAATCTTAACAAAAGTTGTTGTTTGTTTCAATTGTAATATATTGGTGTGAGTCCTCAAAGCAAAGAGAGAACAGCATAATAGAATTGTTTAAATATATTTTGATAAATACAATCATAATGATAATCATAAAAAAGTATTAAAAAAATTCTATACAAATAATATTTCTAGTTTATGAGGTAATTATCATAAAATGTAATGTTTAACCTATCTGTTATTGTTGTGGAAAATAAAAGTAGCGCCGCTTGCAGTTACAACCACACACAGGAGGCAAGTGGAAATGTAACTACTTCTGGGTCCAGGTGGTATTTTTCTTTGGGTGACCCTTTTTTTCCCCACAGGAGCACCTTTACTCTGAGAACTAGAGCGGCTACTCATCTTGTAGCTGGCTTTTGCTACAAGGAAGCTGGCAGATTTCCTGGTAGACCCCCTTGTTCCCATCATAAAGGTGGGAGCTGTGGGATCTTTTACTCCTCATAGATGGTCCAAACCACCACCTGGGACACTGACAGTCCTGGAGTTGCTGGGCTTCCATCTTCACTCTAAACAGATGAAGGACTCATCTTTTGACAGTGACGCCACAGGGGTTGGATCCCTTAAGAGCATGGATATTTTTATGAGGAATGCCAAGGAGAATGAGTAAGGTATGGAGATGCATGACAAGAGAAGCACCACGGTTTTTGGATGAACCAGGATGCAAAGCAGCAGAGTCATATCCACTTTGGCAGATTAAAGTACAGTGGTGCCAAACAAAACAACCTGCACAAAAGTCAGAAGTTCTGGGATGGGGGATGCCAGAACCCAATCCACAGAGGCTGTCCAAGATGCTGAGCTGTAGGGCACAAGAGCCTCATCCCTCTCGGCAGTCAGAAGTGCTGAGGTGCGGAACATCAGAGCCTCATGCCCAGCGGCAGTCAGAAGTGCTGTCATGTGGGACGTCAGAACTTCATCCTCAGATATAATCTGAGATGCCAGGAAGCAGGGTGTCAGGGATCAATTCTTGTTCTTTTTCTTAATATTGGAGGGGTGTTATTATTGTACTATATGGCTAGATATGTGTATCCATTGGCGTAGTGCTGCCATTGGTGATGGTCCTGCAATGCATAATCCACTCTGGATCTCTTCATAAAATTTGAGATGGTGCTGGTCTAAGTGAAAGGAGAGTCCAGAAGGTGGCAGCAACCTCACCCTTTGAAAACACCCCTCTGAATTTAATTTCGGAATTTTTCATTCAAACCCAAATTTGTTGTCCGAAAATGAATGAGGCAAAAACTAAACAAAGTTCATCTGAATCAATTTTACTTGCCATTCCCAAGACTACTGTATACTTCTCTTGTATACCTCTTGCATATAAGCTACCTTTATGTAATAACATGACTCCCTTAATTTATTCACTTAAATATTGATTATGTATGTATACGTTAAAAAAATTACCTTCACCTTAAAGAAATTAGAAGAATGTGAATATGTAATTGGTGGTAATGCTTTATATATTTTTGCTAATTTGATTTTAAAATAAATAGATTTTTATTTATTTATTTTTACTATTTTATGTTGTCCTTTTTCATGGTTTATCCTTAATTAGATGTTATTTATCATTTAACCTAGTGAATTAAAATGTTTTTTGTTTTTCTTTGTTTTATTTTTAAAAGGGCATATTTCCTTTTAATAAAAGGTTTAAGACAGTAGTAGTTCACCTTTAGCCAGTTTAGATATGAGTATATTGCTGCTGCATTTATCTTTTGATATGTGAACGTGCTATTACTTTTTTTTTTGGTAATACAATCTATAGTATGGATTTTCTAAATCTTCTTTTCTGCTCAGTGGGATTTGCTCCGGAAGAAAATATATTACATAGTGGTTCCCTGCCTCTGTTACTAATGTCTGCATTTTGTTTCTCATTGATTATTCTCCCGTTTCTTTTAGATTCCTAAAATGTTTTGCTACTTATTGAGAAGCATTCGGAATGATCTAAATGAAGCGTATAACTCAACATTCTCATTGTTCTGATGGTTCCTAGAAGAACCACTGTCTTCTCTGTACTGGGCCCTAGGATATAATTCCCAGGGAGCAACATCAATGTGTGAGGGGACTGCTGCCAGAAGACCACATGGTGGAACCCAATCTTTATTCCAGTGCATTTTCTTAATCTTCTTTTCTGCTCAGTGGGATTTGCTCCAGAAGAACATATCTTCCTCTGTTACTAATGTTAGCATTTCTTTTCTCTGATGCCCTTATTACGGGACTCTCTCAGCAAATCTAGGGCACAAGGTCACCCTACAAGTGCACAGTACTGTGATATAGCTTAATCATTTATCTTTTCTATGACATTGTCTCGTATTCCCCTAATTTCAAAATAAAGCATACAGTTGGGTGCCAAAACAAATTTTAAGGTATTTTCCTAAATTGTTGGGCAGACCTGATGGGCCTACTGGTTCTTATCTGCCGTCACTTTCTATGTTTCTATGTTTAAAATAAAGTGTCAAGATACCTCATGACATCTTACCCTCAGAGGTAGTGTCAAAAATACAGTGGGAACAAGAAAAAATAATTTCAGGAAATTCCTTCTGCTTTTGGGGGGAATACTTGCCTTCCAGCTTGCAGGTAACTTTAATGAGGGTGCCACACAGATAACTGCTGCCCTAAAACGACAAGAACATTGAAGAAGCTAGCTCAGGACCAAAAATCCTAAGGAGAACAGTGCGAGAAGCATTAGGAGGTTCAGTAACAGCTATGTACCAGAGCTGGACACTGTTAAGGTGACAAGAGGGTATATTGCTGTATATATAATATAAAGAATCAGGTGTAACCAAAACACATGCACATACTAACAAGCAAACACACTCTATCCACTCACCATGCACTTACAAATATATAAACACACCATCACCCTTCCCTCCTTTGCACCACAGGCTTATCTTATACTATATACACTCCCACCAATTGTGTACACTAACTTAACCATGCTGGCATAAAAAAAACTAAAACACGTATGCTGACACCCAAACTATTATTATTTTTTATTATTATTATTATCTTTTATTTATATAGCGCCAACAGTTTACGCAGCGCTTAATACAATACATAAATTCAAGGGATATGACAAGACAAGAATTGACAGACTAAGACAAACCGATACATTTGGTGGAGAGAGCCCTGCTCGCAAGCTTACAATCTAGAGGGAAAATGGGGTGATAAACATAAGGCATAGAGAAAGGGTGAGAGGTATTGTGGGGGTATCAATGACAAGGATGTTCTAGCAGCTAAGATGGTATGCTTCTCTGAAGAAGTGGGTTTTTAGATGTTTCTTGAATGTCGGGAGGTAGGGTGAATTCTGAAGGTTCCTTGGGAGCAGATTCCAGAGATATGGGGCAGCTCGAGTGAAATCTTGTTGACGGGAAAAGGAAGAGGTGATGAGTGAGGAGGAGAGCCTTAGCCCATGGGAGGAACGTAGGGATCGAGTAGGAGAGTATTTGCTAATGAGGTCAGAAATGTACGGAGGAACAGTATTGTGGATGGCCTTATATGTCAGTACCAGGATCTTAAATTTAATTCTAAAGGTAATCGGAAGCCAGTGGAGGGTTTCACAGAGGGGGGAAGCAGAAGAGGAGCGACGTGCAAGGAAGATGAGCCTAGCAGCGGCATTAAGGATAGACTGTAGAGGAGAGAATCGAGACAGTGGAATGCCAACCAGAAGAGTGTTGCAGTAGTCAAGACGGGAAATGATAAGTGAATGAACCAGAGTTTTTGTGGATTCTTGGGTGAGCAATGGGCGGATACGAGAGATGTTTTTTAGGTGCAGGCGGCAGGATCTGGCCCCAAGGATGACCCCAAGGCATCGGGCCTGGTTAGTAGGAGAGATAGTTGTGTTGTTAATGGTGATAGAGAATTCAGGTAGTGAATAATATTTACATGAACACTCCTTAACACTATTTGCTGATACACATGCTAACACCACTCACTTACACACACAAACACCATACACTAGCACACACAATTCACCATACATTCATACCCACATACAAACATTCTTTCCCTGCCCCGTTATTCATGCAGCTAACACAGTCCTCACTCCCTGTCCCTCAGGTCTTTGAACAGAGCCCTGTCTTTACTGCAGCTTGCACAGTGCAAGTTGCTTCCCTACTACAGCAGGGTTATGTACATTACATGACCTCGCTAGGCACCTCAATTACTGGGGGTCTGAGTGCACCTTCCTTAGGCAGCCCCTGTGTGTGCATATTTACCACAGACTGTTTATAATTCTAAAAAAAAAATTAAAATATGTATTAACTCTTCATCTTTGAAATGGCTTGTTTTTTCATTGCACGTTTCTACTAACAATTAGACTTGCATTCTTTATTGTGAACAATTTTACTAATAAGCAGTCGCTAAGCAATAATGGTACAGAGTAGTTAATTAGTAATCACTGCTTACTGAAATTCTGAGTGCGAAACATCATCTTAAACAACATGAACATTTGTTTCTATTTAAATCTAGCATATTTTACCACATTTAGTGGATGTAGATGAGAGGTGGGTGAAACATCATACCGTGATTGCAATGGCACGTCTGCCAGTATGTAGTTTACAAGTGTATAATGAGATGGTGAGGCTGCAGGGGAGGAAGTGAGAAAAAAGGCATGCAACAATGAAAAAAACACTCATTTTATATTCCACGTTTAATTTACATAAAAAAGTCAAAGAAGAAAATATCTTGTAGGATCCCCCATACAAGTTAGCCACTATGGTGCAATAGCTGCGCCCATGGCTATACCACTTATCTGTATAAACCTGTTTTTGAAGTAATTATTTATAAGAATGGATTGTAATAACTCACTAAGAAGCCTCCATTTTTTTTTATTTTTTTTTTTGGAAGCCCGAGGTGCGTGCTCCTTTGGTGCCACATTCTGTGCACAAGGCAGCAGAAGCCAGACTTCTAAGAAGCCTCCATGCCTTGGGACTTGGGGGGGGGGGGCTGGAGGCTGTATTTCCCATTATAGACCATGGACCCCTGGATTGCATTGCATACTTCCAACAGGTGACAGTGGACACTAATTACAGTGTGATATCTGTTTCCTTTGCTTGGGTTTATGTTTAAGTTATCCTGTACCTGATTAGGGGTACAGGGTGGCAACAGTGAGAGAGCCGGAGCCCTCTAGATCCCAGTTTCCCCCTTCCTCCTGCCTGTCTGACCAGCATTGTTGGCTCTGATGGCAGGATTGTGATCATGTGCTTTTGTGTGCTGTTATAACTAATGTGCATATGTTCTGCATATTGTTTTACATATGGTGTGATGCATGCTGGTTGTAGCTCACCACCACCTTATTGAAAGACTCTTGGAGGCTGGTGGTGATTGCTTCCACAATAAAATGGTTCTTGTTTTACCTCAATGTGAGTTTTGTCTTGTTTTTTTGGGGGAGTGTAAGGTTTGGCCTTTTGGTTAAGATCAAGTGAGCACCTGTGAGAGAGGGAAAGCTTGGTTCTCTGGCTTTAGTGCTTAGTCTTTGATCCCAGACTGTGCACTGGGTGTTAGTGTGGCTTTAAGTACACTGCACCCTTTCACATCCCAATAGGCGCCTTTTAGTACCTCGTGCCCTTACATGCACTTTTTTTCTTTTTGTATGCGCTAGCCCCAGCCTTCTGGCTTGGTGTGTGGTATATGCGAACAATTTTTTATCACACGAGCCGGTAAGAGCCGGAGTTAATTCCAAGAAACTTAGGACAGTCATTAATTAGCTTTTAAAGAGATGGGATAGTGTTATGTTCTTTTATTCAGTTAATATTTATTCAGTTAATAATTCTTAATTATTTTAGGGAGGCTTCTAACACAAATACATCATTTGGGATAGTTGTAGTCCAAAAAAGATACATTGATGAGTGCTTTTGAGCATTCATGTTCCAGTTAAGCAAATATTTCTCTATATATTCTATATGTTTATTTTCTTATGTGCTGTATAATCTTATTTCCCTTTGATTTTGCAAAATAAAGGCATTGTCAATTTGCAGGGCACCTTCCTTCTACAAGAAAAGAAATCCTACTTGGCAGGTTGCCTTTTGTAATCTGTAATCTTTGCTTACTTCATTCAAGATGAATGGGAGATAATTCACTTTGGGAAATCCTTCTTTCCTCCAACTCTAAAAAAAATGGTTTTAATTCAACAAAATGTTAGCTCAGCAGACTGTGAAACAGTAAATGCTCCAAAGGTGACCTTGAGCATCCAAGCGGTGATTTACATCTGCTAACAACTGCAAAATAAAGAAAAGAAGGGAAACTCAGTACCTGTGATTTTATTCATAGAAAAAGGGGCACTTAACACTTTCAATGTCATCCAGATACATGGTACATGGCTGGCAAGGATTTACTCACTTGCGCGTCCTGACACTTCAGTCCCACTGCTCTCCGGCAGGACAAGTCCTCCCCACCAGCAGCAACCCCTCACAGCCTCCTCGACCCTGGTCATGTGATCGTGTGGAGCAGTGACTTGCGTTTATGACCTCAGATGACCCCCAGGTGACCTGAATTGCTTTGTTTTCGGCATCCACAACCTATTTTAACACGTAACCTCCATTATCATGATATTGCTCCTGCTCTACTTTGATCGAGTTTATCTGTTTTTTGACCCGGCCTGCTGGACCTCACTCCTTGGTTCAGCATCAGTTGCGCGCACATCGCAAGGGAGCAGGATCGGAGGTCTGCATTAACAGACCTCCCACTCCCTTGATTGTCTTTAAGCCGGTTGGAGAGAGATCTAAGAAACATGATAATATAACTACCTAACACAAAAAATAAACGTCAATGAAACCAAATAATTAAAAACTAGGTTATCCCATCTCAGTTTACATGCACAAATGTATATGTAGAGCAGGAATCCAGCATTAAAAAAGAGAAGGCAATTAAAATCTTTATGTACAAAGAAAATTACCAAAATTCCTAAAATGTATGAATGCGTAAAGTTGCTACTGTCTTAGTCCTTACCTAAGGGGTTCAGGACCCAGTTATGTGGCCTCTGTCTTCTCTGCTGATCAGTTAGAAAGTTCTCATTTGAAGCACATGCTGAGCTGGGTACTGGCCGCTATTGATTGTTAAGAAATTGTAACTAGCCCATTGAGCAGCAGAAAATAAGGGAGCCTGATAGTCCAATAAGTCACGTGTAAGTCACGTGTAAGTCAACATGAAAGACCAATTAAGTTTGAGGAGAAAATAGGCAGACAAGATGGGCCAAATGGTTCTTATCTGTTGTCAAATTAAATGTTTCTATGTTACTGACTGCCTATCCTCAGTTTATATACATGTAAACAATAAAGCATACATTGTACTATGTAATCATTGTTAATAGTTATTTAGAAAAATAATATGTGCAGTAAAGAACAGCTAAAACAAGTCTTGCATTAACCACAAATTAAGCACAGACAAGGCTCGGTTCAAGTTTGGGGGATGAATGTCCTTAAGTGCTCTTGGAAATTGCTTAAAATAGATGGTGTATTGACTTCAGAAAGCCATAGAAAATTTAATCTACCGTACTATTCCCAACAGTGCAAATCCTACAGCAAGTTAATGATCCAAAACACACCCCTAGAATAATTAAAGTCTGTTAGCAAAGAAGAAGAGATCTTTAATACTATGTAAAGCCCTTATGAAGATCAGATCTGAATTTCACAAAGCTCTTATGAATGCCTTAGCTAGAAAAATATATTTTATGGATAATATCTTTTTCTTTAAAATATTTGTGTAGACACTGTAGAAACAAATACATGTATATACACTATTATATATATACTATTATGTCATTTGCATGTCAAAACGGTCAAAAGCCACCTTGATATTATCCTGTGTGATACCTTGATAAACTTGGGAATTCATTATCCCTCAAAGACGGCAAGCTGTCCAGGCCCCAAGGTAGCAAAGCAGCTACCTGCACCATACATCACCATAGGGATGCTGTTTTCATGTGAGTATGTGGTGCCCTTTTTATGACATACATATTGCTGTGTGTTCTTTCTGAACAATTCAACCTTAGTTTTTTGGTCCACAAAACATTTTCCAAGTTATAGGTGAACATTAATGTTAATTTGGAGAGCAGCGGCTTCCTCTGTGGTGTCCTGACATGGACTCCCTGCCTGTTCAAATATTTGCATATGGTAGACTAATGAACAGGGATGTTAACCACCTCCAATTATTGCTTCAAGCCTTTAGCTGTTACTATAGGGTTATTTTTTACTTCATCTCAAATTCTGGTGAAAAAAGAAGTTATCGTCATTTATAAACAGTTTGTCTAACTGTGGACTGATGAATATGTAAACTCTGAGATGATGTTGTAACCCTGTCCAGCTTTATGCAAGTCAACAATTCTTGATTGTAGGTCTTCCGGGATTTCTTTTTTGTGAGGCATGTTTCACATCAGCAGATGCCTCTTGAGGACAGCAAACTCAAAATGTGTTTTTTATGTCAAAGTAGATCCAAAACATACCTCCAATCCTGTTTCATTGATTTGAATCCATTTTTCATTACTCCTGACTCCAATTAACTTTTGTTGAAGTGATTAGCCTAGGAGTTAACATACTTTATCCAACCCACACTGTGAACTATAACTAACATATATATATATATATATATATATATATATATATATATATATATATATATATATATATATATATATATATATATTAGTTACCCCCCATATGAATACAGTCAAACCCCATATCCCATATTAAAACAAACGAATATGGATTGTATGTATATACAACAGTATAAGACATGTTTAATGTACCACTTCAGAACAAGACTATATATGTTGTATATTAAGGTGTATACTTTCCACTGTAAGGCATGGTGAAGACATGCTTGTAAAGCTGTCTTATAACAACCTGGTCCTGGTCAGCCTGGCATGGCCCAGCTAAAATCAACATGATAATTAATTAACTTTATAGTAATTCAAACATTACACAACAGACTAAAAAAAATCTACAGTATTGGTTAAAGTTGAAATGGTTTGCGGAGACATCAGTTGACCTTCAAGTTAGAAATTTGGTTGGAGTGATCTTACGTGACCACTGAGATCACCTTTGCTGATGTCACAGGACATCTGTAAGCAAGGGTTTGTACTGTAAAAAGTATAAAAAGATACAGTTTGTGCAAACATAATTTAATTAAAAGAAACATAAGGTGTATTGAATCTGATATGTTTAGGAAGTATATTTCAACAGACTACATGCTTTTCCTAAATTATTTCCTTTAAATTAAACATTAGGTTGATGTGCTTAAAATCCTTTAAAGTTAACTGTAGGATAACATAGGGAAAATAACAGAAAACAATTATACAGACAAAATGTAACCATTTCATTCTACAAGAGTTATCGAACAGTCAAATTTCCAGAAAGATTTCCAGAAGTCTAGCAGGAATTTTAAATAGAAGTGGAGTATAAGGACAAGGCGATTAGCTTATGATAATTGGCTCTTAATTAAACACAATTAAATAACTTAACATGGTTCTTTCTTTAATTAGCCATTTCAAATGGAAGAATTGTGTATCATTAGATGCTTCTATATTTAATTGCTCAAGAAAGCACAGAAAAACACTTTTAGGCACTTAATAGCACTTGGTATTAATAAATGTAATTTGTTAACTTTCTCATTCTTGCTTAGAAAACATTTTTAATAAACTGCTTATCTTGAGACACTGAGTAAGTTATTACTTTTGTGGTAAGTTGTCGATCAGTTTGCTAATATATCATTAAGACAGCTGGAACATCAGGCTCCTAATGCATTATTCATGAAGGAAACTGATGTGGAAGATTCATTGACCAAGGTCATTGAAAATGCATGTAATTTTATATATAGTAGGCTGAATTTTCCTTTTTTACAGTTTTTTTTACATGGGGTTTGCATTTATTTAGGACTCTACTGTAGCATAAATCACTTTAGTGATTAATATCATTTAGTCAAGGGTACATTTAAACCATTGACTATACAGAAGGGGGTAAATCAAGCCTGGATGTGTTATGTTTTTGTTCTTGTTTTTTGAATGAGTTACCAAAACTTTTTGAAATATTCAGGGGATTCCTACAGTTGTTTGTATGTTACATCGCTGTTGACAAATCTACAGAGATTAACTTTTAAAGATATCTGTAAATATATTGATGTAGATGAATGCAGTCAAAACTTCTGGACAGAAAAGGGTAAAATGATAACTTCAGTGACAGGGAGATTTAACAAAAGATGGGAGTCAGATGGGAGTGTCAAGTGTTGGTGTAAAATGCAACATCTGATTACTGCCCTAAAAATGTATTCACCATGGCATATTGTGCCTATCTTTTGATTACTTTACAGCAGGACTGAGATGCCACATGTTAATAAGAGTCAACCTAGATTGGTTTGTCTTGGGTTTCTGTCTTCAGGGTTTTCTACATAGCTCAACTGGTCAGTCAACAAAACCATATTTAAAATACTTATTTTGAAAGAGGTATATTAAGATATCAAATCATCCATGTAAGGACAGCCAATGCCGCTTTCTTTCTGGGCCATTCAGTCTTGGGCCAGCACTGGCTTTAAGTGACAACAAAACTATCCCTAAAAAATGTAAGCAACTATTAATGGTATTGTGCGTGGGGAATAGATGAGATGGGTAAGTGAATAACTGGGTGTACGTGAAACAGATGGTTGCTAAAATTAATAAACCCTACTTAGCTGTACCACTTTGGGAATAGTTTTATCATGTTATATAATGCATGCATATATAATGTTAATAGATAGTGTATGTTATAGCTGTGTGATTTAGTTTAAATATACAGTAATCTGATGAAGCACATTGAGTACAGTTTTGGATCTGTCACTGTATTACTTATTTGCAAATGGCATATTTTGTGTGCAATGTGTCCTGTTTGTCATGTGGACACACAAGTATGCATTTAACTCTTCCAGGCTTATGGGAATATACAATACAGAGCCCCCTATAGCTCATGTGTGAAATAATAATTGAAGATGGCTGGGTTAAGCATTCTCTTTGCCTTAATCTGTATACAGTCTTAAGGTACTAGCACAACAGTGACATTAGTCACACATATTTATATAATGTCCACGTAGAAATATTGGCCCTCAAGATCAGTACAAATGAACAGAAGTCAGCAAGCTAACGTGGGCTCCCCAATGAGATGTGGATCTGCCACCAATGCTTTTGAGTAGGGACATTAACCAGGGCCATGTCATCTGAAGGGGTGAGTGCTAGTTAGCTTGTGCACAGGCTTAGCCAGATGGGCCACGTTCTGGCTTTACTCATGTCCCTCCATGGCCAGGTTACTCATGTCTAATGAGAGATACTTTATTGGGAAGGAGAACATGTTCTCAATTCACATCTCTCCTAACCTGTATGAATAAGTTCCTTCCTAAACATCTTGCATGGTAATAATAATTGCAATTAAAATAATTATGATAAAAGTTGCAATCAGAAAACAGTAATGCAGTCTAGACTAGTCCTAGTCGGGGATTTATATTTTTAAAATGTTTTGATGGTCTGAAATGATTTCATATATTCCGTAACCTAGTAATTATGTTAATTCATGTGAAGCAAAATGTTAAAATCACAAAACAAACAAGTTGAGACAACGACATTGCTCTTTCTACGTCTGTAAACACTTCTGACATTTAGGATACTTATTGTCCAAATTAAGATTCTAATCTATGGCTGTTTATCAATATTAAATGTTGGCTCATAAAACACTGGATACAAAGGATAGAGGGCATATTAAATTACATAAGCACACAATGTGCACAGTGTTATAATGTACAAAAAAGATACAGTATTATAGTTTCCAATTGCATTATCAAGCAAGCCTGAGGCAAAACACGATTTTATGGAGTAGAAAAAATCCATAGTGATTTCTCAGTGAGTCGGAAAAAGCAGAGACAATATGTCAGGAAAATACTGCTCTTTCCTGTCCATGCCATTTGTACTCCTGAATAGATAGCAGGAGGCAGGAGAGCAAATATGGAACAAATCTTTAAGAGGCTGTGAAAATTGTCATCGCTACTGCAGCTGAACAAGTTTTTATAATCAAATAATTCCCCAAATGTATTTTCACAACCCAATGGTTTCTACTGTGGATTACTAATGATGACTTTTCCTGAAAGAATTAGCGATTGCACTTTGTGGTTAAGAGTGCAACATTTTCTATCGTATCTATAAACGCAGTACTAAGGCATCATGAAAATTGTTGATTACATTTCTAGGGCATCGTTTTTATGTGAGTTTGTGACCGATCGAGAGCGGTTTATTTCATTTACTTAGAAGAAGAATGATGTATTTTATTTGCAGTTTATTACACAAACACATTTCTTACAGTTTGTATTTACAGTACATTATTGCGAATTTTACAGTGAAAGAACGCCAAACATTCTAAATTTCCGCAGGAGAGACACAGGGGTTGGGTTCACAAAGTAGGACTGTCCCTCCTTAGAAGGCACAGTTTGGAGTTACGTTAAGGTGTAGGAAAGGTCTAAATAATAATCTGCAAGAGTTTTAAGTGAGTTTACGCTGCAAGAGCTGTGTGTGTGGAGGGGGTCACAGTCCCCCCCCCCTCCAACTGGTTCCACCTTAGGTTAAGCCCTTGGGTTTCGAACGGCTGTGGGATGTGCTGGTGATTCATCTGGCCCCTCATTGTACCCTATAGCTCAGACAGTGTAGTATGAAGTCAGGCAAGGCTGGTTCAGGAATAGAGAGATATAGCTTTTCAGGATTCAGGCCAAAAAGTGGTACAGGCAGAAATCAGGCAAAAACAGGAACTAGCCGAGTTGCCACTTGGGCAAAATCATAGCCTCGAACAGAGTGCTTACACATGGTAAAGAAAAGTTTATAAAGCGCTGTACCAAAGAAATTCAACACAGACAATACTTTATGTGAAAGTAGGATTACTTCATGTTATGAGTTTTCCTATGGTTGATGCAAAATAGAAATAGGAGCACAGGAGCACTAGCCAAACATGTTAAAAATTAAAAGTTATGGTAAAGGAATATGAAAGAGGCAGAGGCGTATGAAAATAGCGCCTATGGCAAGCACTGAAATTGCACCCCTGTCCAAATATCTAAAACCCATTAACTAGCCCCTGCTGCCCATATATATATATATAAATATTAGTCCCTGCTGCCGATAGCAGGTATAGATCAACACACAAACCCAGATCAATTGAAATTCACTTGTGATCTCAGCACTGAAGGAATATATATCCTCCCCCCACCCACTATATACCCTCTCCCCCTACCCACTATATATCCTCCCCCCCACCCACTATATATCCCCCCCACCCACTCTATACCCTCTCCACCCCTTACCCACTATATATTCTCACCCCCCCACCCACTATATATCCTCACCCCCCCACCCACTATATATCCTCCCCCCCACCCACTATATATCCTCCCCCCCACGCTGTCTTCTTTTTTTTGATGCGGGGGAGAACGAGGGGCGCCGAGCAGTTACTAGGCGCCCCTCTCTCTCCTCCGCATCAAAAAAAAAAGACAGCGTTTAAAAGCCGCTCGCTGGTGCCCGCTGCTTCACTGCTGGGCGCTGAAATATGATGTCATATTACGGCGCTCAGCATGAAATGCCGGCGCCAGCACCAGGACCGGGACGGAGGTAGAGGCCTCGTGGAGGAGAATGAGCGTGCCGAGCGGTTGCTAGACGCCCCCCTCTCTCTCCTCCGCATCAAAAAAAAAAAAAAAGACAGCGTTTGAAAGCCGCTCATTGGCGCCCCCTTCAAATGGCGCCTATGGCACGAGCCATAGGTGCCATACCCTAGATACGCCTCTGCAAAGAGGTACACCAGATATATAACAAACAATGTTTTTTTCTCCTGAAATAGTCATGTGATGTCACATGGGATCACATGAAGCAAATAACTGTACCAACTACTTTTGGGATATGGATGAATCTTCCAATCCAGCTCTAATTGGCTGCTTAAATGATTCATTGTCAGACTAGTATCTGAGGATCTCATTGAAAAATACATTTAATAAAATGGAAGATTATTTTCCAATCAACTAAATGCTAATCCTGAGATGTTAATTTGATACTGGTAGTTTGATGTTTAAATATTCGTAGCTAAAGCCATAACCTGTAGGTCAGTATTAATACATTGGCCCCAAAAGCACTACCTGACCTAATAAATACATTTTACATAATAACATTATTTGAGCAGCGGGTATTTATTGACTGTATATGTGTTGAGAAATGTTTACCTCAGTGTACTAAGCAATGTTAATTAGTTTTCATTTTTAGAATAGTAATTTACTAGAAGAAGCTATTAAAGGGCTGAGGTATTTCTTTCAATCACACTGGTTCAGTTATTTAATTTGCATAATAATATGATTTCCATGCATATGTAATTTTACATAAGGCATTTTAAATGAAGCATGGGCATGAAGTAGTAAACCACTAATAATTACTACCACCTGCGCAATATAATGACAAACATTATAATTAATGTTTAGAAATAACACCCCTAAATTGTCTAGGGCCCCATGAACCCAACCACCACTCCAAACCCCTTTATCCCCTGAATGAAATCACGAGGCATTAATGTGGGTAAAGGTGCCACAACTACATTCCCAACTACACAACGCTCACACTGCAGAGCCCAGCGGGTGGTTCTCACAATGGTAAACCAAGAGTCCCAGTCCGGAGGGTTCTATGAGCTGCCAACAGAACCCACCACAAGCCTGCTAGGGAACCACCTAAAGTATATAAACTAGCAAGTGCTGGCTACGGGAAACCATCTCCGCCACTGTGACCCCCCCCACCTTTACCTTTACCTTTACCTTTACCTAAAAAAAAATGTCAAATTTAAATTATTTATATTCAATGGTGTGGAGTACCAAATAAACTGTCAAGAATGTCCAGATTAGAGCGTGCAGATCTGGTTTTGATTGAAGCAAGTGAATTAGGGATCTACGGGTAGAATTCCTCCAGGAGTCTGCTAAATAGCGACACGTGCTGGCTCTAATTAATTCCCCAAACCACAGCCTGCTTAAATGCCTCCTCGTATTATTATTAATATTCTTATTGTTACATTTTATTTTTAGAGCACCTACAGATTCCTGAGCGCTATAACTATCCTGCTCTTCAGTTGGGCGCAGTGTAGAGCTTTTGTGCTGATGATGCAAGCAATATTAATTCAAAACAAATACACATTTTGGTTGACTTTTTATTTAAAAATGTGAATCAAAAATATTCTCTTTTTTACTTAACTGAAGAGGTGATTGGGAAATAGAACAGCCTCCCATCAGAAGCGGTAGAGGCTAAAAATGAATATGAATATAATACAAGACCAATGACTGATTAATCTCTGATACTCTACATCAGGAAAAAAACAGACAGACTAGATGGGCTGAATGGTTCTTATCTGCCATTAGGGTTTTAAGTAAGGATGTAACCTAGTAAATAATCTTGCAAAAATAAATTAGCTATAAACTAAAGACGGGATGAATACAATGCAATCTCATGTTGGTTTGCTTAGGACATTGATGATTTAATATTAGAGTAAATATATAATTTATAAGGATAAATGATCATGTATTATCTATTGATTACAAATGCCTGGCATTTAGGCTCACAGCAGTCTGTGTGAAATCAAATCAAGAACTAATTACCATGTTCTTTTGTATTAGCTTTCCTTTTGCAGCCAAATAATTGGCTTGTGATAATATATTGTGTCTTATCTGGCTTGTCTGTCGTGTGAAAATAAAACCTACAGCTTGCTACCACATGTAGGAGGAGGCTCTTAATGCTGACCAAATCTCCCACTCATTTGCAGAAATGCAGCCCCAAACTTGCAAGGAACCTCCACCATGCTTCACTGTTGCCTGCAAACACTCATTTTTGTACCGCTTTTCAGCTCCTCGGCCAATATGCAGCATTCTGCTATACCAAAATATTCAAAATTTGGACTTATCGGTCCAAAGAAACTGCTGCCGTTTTCTGCACCCCAGTCTCTGTGTTTTTGTAAATAGTTGAGTCGCTTGGCTTTGTTTCCACGTTGGAGTTATGGCTTTATAAACCTACAAAATCACTGGCTTTGTGCAAGTGTACCTAGAAGAATGAATACTGTTTTGAAGATTTAGACTTTTTTGAAATATATATATATATATATATATATATATAGTACAACAATAAGGTCAACAATGATCACCTTTTTTGTATATATGTCTGTGGGAATTTATACCCATTAAGGTAAAAGAGCATTTGTAAGGTCAATCATTGATGTTGGATATGAAGGCCTGGCTCTCAGTTGGCATTCCAATTCATTCCAAAGGTGTTAAGGTCAGGGTTTTGTGCCACTCAAGTTCATCCACAGCAAACCTGTCAAACCATGTCTTTGTGGACCTTCCCCAAACTGGTGTCCAAAGTTGTACACACTTAATTGTCTTCTGTATGTTGTTTCATTAACAATACCCTTCACTCGTTCACTGGAGCTAAGGGTCCCAAACCCTGAAACACAGCCCTATCTGAACAACGCATATGAAAGTACTTCTTAAGGGGGGTCCCTTGGAGTGCCCCTTAAATGTACTGAATTCATTTTAATGCTGCACTTAAATTATGTGTTTCTCCTCAAAGAATTTTCCATTAAACTAGACATGGCAAATAAAAAAACATACATAGTACATAGTTACATAGGCTGAAAAAAGACATGCGTCCATCAAGTTCAGCCTTTCCTATATCTGTTAATTTGTTGCTGTTTGATCCAAAAGAAGGCAAAAAACCCCGGCTTCGCTCTTTCCAATTTTGCACTAACCAGGGAAAAAAATTCCTTCTTGACCCCAAAATGGCAGTCAGATTTCTCCTTGGATCAATAAGCTGTTTCCCCATAATTAAAGATTATATGCCTGAATATTATGTTTTTCCAGGTATCCATCCAGTTGCAGTTTAAACGCCTGTACAGACTCTGATAAAACTACCTCTGCAGGCAGAGAATTCCACATCCTTATTGTCCTTACTGTAAAAAACCCTTCCTCTGCTTTAGTCTAAATCTCCTTTCTTCCAGTCTAAATGCATGACCACGTGTCCTATGCATAGTCCTGTTTATGAACAGATTTCCACACAATGGTTTGTATTGGCCCCGAATATATTTATATAACGTTATCATATCCCCTCTGAGGCGACGTTTTTCTAAACTAAACAGATTTAAATTAGTTAACCTTTCTTCATAACTATAGTGCTCCATTCCTTTTATTAATTTTGTAGCCCGCCTCTGCACCCTTTCTAGTGCTATGATATCCTTCTTTAGAAAAGGTGCCCAAAATTGCACAGCATACTCAAGGTGCGGCCTTACCATTGAATTATACAGAGGCAAAATTATATCTTTATTCCGCGACTTGATGCCCCTTTTTATACACGACAATACCTTACTGGCCTTAGCAACCGCAGACTGACACTGCACATTGTTGCCTAGTTTGTTGTCTATAACAATTCCCAAATCCTTCTCATTTGTCATTACCCCTAATTCACTACCGTTTAGGGTGTAGGTTGCTTGTGCATTCGCTACCCCGAAGTGCATAACTTTACATTTATCTACATTGAATTTCAAACAGCAAATTATAAAACAATCTTTATACTTTAGCAGTCTATGTTTTTACACAATTCTGGCTATCATACAGACTTGTGATTTTATTTTCCATTAAGTCAATTTAACCTCTTATGTTGTTAAACCAACGGATATAATCTGGAAAATTTCAAATGCCTATGTTCCTTAGGCATCAATTGAATTCATCAATTTAATTTATTACTTACAGATTAAATCAAAACGAATCACAATTTCAAATATAAATTATTTTCTACAGATCATTTTTTTAACATAGCTTATACCTTAGAATGTTCTTCATCATATTTATTTGATTTGAATTGACAGCAGATAACTCAAACAGCAATCAATGATTATTTCATAGAGATCACTGCATTTAGAAGCTAATAAAGCAATCAACATGATACAAATAATTACAACAGGTGTTAGATTTTTTTAATGCTATGTAGGAGGAATAGAAATATGGCAAGATTTTCACATATGGTGCAATTAGCATTAAAAGCTTCAACAAAGATAACAAGTAGATTTATTTCAATAAATTATGCAGGTGAAAGATGTTCCATATTTTCCTGGTATGAACATCAATGCTTAAAGGAAAATAAAATTGTGGATCCCCCACTGAAATTAAAGAAAGATAGAAACACTAGAATTTGATGGCAGATAAGAACCCTTCGTCCCATCTATTCTGCTCATTTTTTTTCCTGATGTGAAGACCCAGACCATAATAAGTCCTTGGTCTTGCCTTTGGTTTATGATAGCTTTATGCCTATCCTATGCATGTTTAATATGCCAAATATTAAGGAGGATGTGGTTCTCATGAACTTTGTGATGTTTATGCATGTTAATAGCTGTATTACTGACCATCTCATGCAGGCACAAGTGAAGAAATATGCCACCACAAAATGAAAAGGTTATGATGCGAACAGCACTCCTTCAGGCTCTGAATTCTCAGTTTATTGATAATTTTAATTCTATGTGTTATTCCTTAACATATAACACATCCTGGGACTAAAATCAGCCCCTGGATTTTGCAGACAAGTTTCCCTCTAATTTGTAGTATTTGATGTATGCTGAAATCTCATGTTGTGAATATGTAACATTCTTCTTTCTTGTGTTTTAATATTATACAAATATAAATACAATCTATGAAGATTTTATTCTATACTTGAAGTACTTTGTTCCGTTTGCTGTTCCATTAAATAAAATATCAATAATGGTTCCCTCACTGTCCATCAGTATGTGTA
Organism: Spea bombifrons; assembly: GCF_027358695.1. Taxonomy (NCBI): domain Eukaryota; kingdom Metazoa; phylum Chordata; class Amphibia; order Anura; family Pelobatidae; genus Spea; species Spea bombifrons. The sequence continues at coordinate 17,610,817 of NC_071089.1, read as the reverse complement.
TATATTTATGTGTAAGTGTTGGAGCGGTGTGTTTTTGTAAATGTGAGTGTATAGTGTTAGAGTGGCTGTGTCTGTATGAATGTAAGAGTGTGTTTGCATACGTGTGTAAGGTGTTAGAGTAGGTATGTGTATGTATGTATAGGTAAGTGGTGTTAGAGTGGCTGTGTGTATTTATGTGTAAAGTGTTGGAGTGAGCACCTGTGTATGTATGTATTTGTAAGTGTAGAGCTGTCTCTGACCATAATTTGTAAGTATTTGTAAGTGTAGAGCTGTCTCTGACCATAATCATACCCCCCCACACACTACATCCCCCTACATTTGAGATGCTATCACTACATCTGTCTGACTACAATGGTGAACAAGCAGTTAGTGATATCTTAGTATTTCTTTGGTACCCCTCCCTCATAACACACGTCCATTCTAACACACAAACCCACACTAACACCATACACTTATACATATACACAATATCTGCCTCCCTCTTCCACATACCACTAAGGCTCACCCTGACACACACAATACAGCTAACACCAAATGCTAGTGCACACACACTCATACTAACAACATAAACATACACACACACCCTCATACTAACACTCACTCTGACACCATACAGTAACCTGGTCCTGGGGCTCACAGGTCATTTCCAGGTAGAAATAATATAATGGGATAGACCTATTTCTTGATATAGAGTTGTTAGAAAAACAAGTTATCAATTCCACATCCAGATGTGTCTCATCAAGAATCAATGGGGATTATGTATAACATTAATCTGGTACAACGTTTGAAAAGTTGTGTTATCACCATAGCAATCAATAGAATTTTCCTGCTGACTGCACCATATTATTAGTTACTATGGGGACAAGAGAATTTTTCACACTTTGCATCACAATCAGTAGACATATGTATTCCCTATCGTTTTTTTAAGTCTAAAATAGGGACATCTTAGTTAAGCCACATGGGTTATAACTGTGGAAAGTGGTTTTATCAATGACCAGATGAATGAAAATACTAGGTGTGTGCATTGATCCAATAAATATGTTTAAAATCCCTATTGCACTGGGTAATAAATAATGTATAATGCCCTGTGACATAGAAACCTCTGATTAGAAGTACATATAGATGCAGTGCATCATAATGGCAACATATTAGTTCAAATAGATGAGTGTCTCAGAATAAATACATTGATTAATGATTTCTGTCACTCGAAACTTATCTGAAAGTGTCTAAAAGCTAACTATCACATCTGTGATAAAAACCATAATAAGATCCAGTGCTGAAATCTATCATTTTGTTTGTTGTTTTTATTTAGTAGTATTCCATTTTTAATTAGTCTGAATATTTCCAGATGTCGCCACCAAAGGCATAGCCAGGCTATTTAATGTAATTCTTCCTTCATTTCCTATGAATCGCAACCAAACAGCACTGGAATCCTACTGTTAGCCCAATCAGGGATTTTTAAGATCTTTTTTAGTGTGCTAGCAAACTTTGCATGAGCCTTTAGGGCTAAAGATTGTATATAACTATCCATGTCATGCATTGCAGCTTTCATATATAGCAAACCTCCCTACAGTCCCAGAATTCACAGCACAGTCCTGATTTTAGGCCACTGTCATGGGTAGCTGCCCCACTCTTCCACTTTTGTGGGCAGTGGGGTGTATGGGCAGATTGGGGAGATCCTCTGATATCATGCCACTGGCCCAAGAACTTTAAAATCAGTAGAGGTTTGTGCTGATCTGATATCCATAGCAGCTAATGATTGTGTTAAGAAACCCAACAGAAATTATAGGGGAGAACTATCGCAAACATATCTTGGGTGTACTATTCCTTTATATTCAGGTCATAATGTTATAACTTTTGTTCAAGTCAACCAAGTGGAATAACAATCATAAGCACACTAATACATTATGGATTTGGTCATTAAATCATTTAATTAGGGACCTCTTGTTAATTAACATACATAAAATAATTTATTGTCCCATGTGCAATATATTCTGGGTACACTTTTGTGATAATCTTGTTTCCAAATTTTAATACAAATTCTGCTTCCGGCTAATAATCAGAATAAATAAATAAACTATGCTCGACAGATGGCAGCCTGTAGAAGCCTACAGCCTTATCTGCATTTTATTGGGATACATTGACATGGCTTCTGAATGAGATGCCACCAGCTAACGTAGTAAAAAAAATAAAACAAAGAAAGAATTTGTCAGCAGATTTGACCCATCTCGTCTTTCCATTATTCTACCAGCCAAAAAAACTCAAATCTTAATTGGCCCATAGCATTTTTCTATGTTCCAGATAGCCTTATGTCTACCTGACGCGTGCTTATAGTTCATCACTGTCGGAACTGTACGAGAAAGTATGGCCATTTCCATTGCTAGTAGAGGATCTAGAAATATAAAAACATGTTCCCTCAATTAGAAATATTTTATTCTGTCAGAATCTAGTTATATTTGTATAATTGAAGAACACCCTGGGGCTTAAAATTTCATCGTATTGCTTATTGTATATGCCCTTGTTTAAATTATGTGAACAATGTAAACAATGACACTCATAGGGCATTTGGTTTGACTGCATATAAGATTGTCCAGGTACTAGGCCTATAGGTAAGAATCAACTGATAAAGGTAAACTGCTTATATACGATAAATACCGTAAATACTAAGTTACTGAAATATCTTACCATATGTTCTTTGAGTATGAAGATAAAACATTTATACATTTATCCTTAGTTGCATTCTTACATCTAATTTATAACATTATAATCATTATTTCAAACACGTTATCTTTTGGTTGAAAAAAAAAAATTGTACTATTAGTTTTCCATTGCATTCATGATCATATGTATCAGGATTAATGTAATCATTTTGTAATGCTTGAACAGAAAAGGCTTGAAAACCATTTTCCTTTTAAGTATTCCAAATAAATGAACCCGCGATAAAAGATCAAAAGGTTTTTCAGGATACTACAGGCAAGATCAAAGGAATATCTAATTCGGCATTATCACAGATTATAGCAGCCAGGATATGTATTGTGTTGATATAACTATGTTTTCACTAGTAATATCGTCTGTTTGATGCAAAGATAGATCTTTTTTTTTAAATTACAAGTTTATGCCAGATTTCTTTATAAAGCAAATTTCCTCATCTATTACATGCCCATTCCGGTATCAAGTACTTGTGTCTGTTAATGAACTTCAGGCAGAGTTTTACGAGCCAGCCAGCGCACAGGACAAGCCCAACCCCATACTCACCAAGCTGTGTACAAGTCTGCAACAGAAGGGAAAGCTCTGTGAGTGTCAGTACAGTTCCGACTCATTCTCATACTCCCATATTCTCTCATATTCTCTCTTTTTCCTGATATAAAGACCTTTGTGCCTATATCGTGCATGTTTAAATTCCCTCACTGTATTAGCCTGTAACATTTTTGCTGGGAGGCTGCACCACCCATTTACCACCCTCTCAATAAATTAAACTTTCTTTACATTAGATCTAAGCCTCTGACCCTCTAGTTTTAGATCATGACTTATTGTGCTAACATTTAGTGCATTATTTTACACTCATCAACATTAAAATGCAGTAGCCATTATCTTGACCATTCTTCTGACCCACTTAAATCACTTTCCATTTGGCTTCAGCAGGAATGTCTTACCTATTGTAGACCTTTGTATCATCTGCAAAAAGACATACCTTACCATTAAGACCTTTTTTTTAATATCACTCCAAAAATATTAAAAAAGGATGAGACCCAGCATTGATCACTTAGGAGCCCACACTAGTAATATGATCTTGAACCACCACTAGCAATCACAACACCAACAATCAGCCCAGGACACGTGCCCACCCAAGCGGGCCTGTAATAAAGCAACCGAAAAAGCCAACATACTCAATGTGCCACTCAGTCCCGTCCCAAGCTCATATAAATAAAATATATGCTTACAAAACATAAAAGGAACATTCAGACATAAAGTGTAAATGTTCCCCCTGTTTGGTAGAACTGGAATAATAGCGTAATACTTGTTCTCACACAATTACACGACACTTCTGTTTGTATGTTTTCAATTTCTAAGTTGTCAGTATAGTTTGGGTTCCTTTGCCTAATTTACAATGTTGCATTATCAGCAAAAAGACACTTTTTGAAAAATAGTTTCTTCAGATATGCTCCTCTACAGTGAATCTGACATTGAGTATGCCTGAAGGAAAGTGTTTTTTTTTTCTTGTAAATTATGAGCAAGATTTTTTTTTGTCTCGCCCAAAGGATGAGACAGTGTGAAGCACATGTCAGTCTTACTGCGATATAAGCTGGTGTATGATGTTTGTAAGAGCTGGCATTCTCTTCGCTCTGAATCTGACAGATGGTGTTTATTGTTTTCCAAGAAAGTGTTGAAGCTGAAGAACTTTATAACTAACTTTTATTTCTGATCTGGGATTTTTAACCATATTCATTTTAAAAATGTACAAAATGGTGGAATAAATAAAATTATGTTCAATCCATATGCTTATACCCCTGGTATGAAGAGCTTTATGTAAGTTAACACACAGAATTTTCTAGCAGCCCTCCATCCACAACACCAGCCAGAAGGATTTCTATATTGCACATGCAACACTGTCCTGCAACCCCTCCCCCTACACACAATGTTGTCCAACAGCCTCTCTCTACATTATTTTTTATTGCTTCTGTCATTATGTCATTTTGAGAGACATATATGCATTGAGGAATTAGCAAAGGGGGCTGTAAATTTACATCCAGGTCATGCCAGCTCAATGAAAACTTAGGCTGGTAGAAAATGTATGTTATGTTGAAGAATTTCCCAAGTTTCCTGCATTGTTTGAGTGTTCAACAGCACACAGATTATAAAATAAAATGTAAGGGACACCTTTCATCCATGGCGGGAAATCCATCCAATAGCCAAAGTGATCTAACAGACAAAAAGACATTCGGTACTCACAGTCTAGGCCTCTCATGTACACGTTTCGGTTTATTGGGTGTTTAGTAACAGTTAATTGGCAGTCAAGCTGAGTTTTTAAGGCAAACTTGTGCAAGACAAAATTCTTTAATTCTTTAATCCTAAACCTGTTACTAACTTGCAAAAGAGGGCTCACAATGAATCAACTGGATAAGTCATTGAAGCCTGTGTTCTGGAGAGGGTACAGTATTTTATCATGATACAATAATTTTAATTAATAATGTGGTTTATTTGTGTGCATTTTGTTATCTCTCAAAATGAAATGCCTTTGTTTTGAAATGAGAAATACATCAGCAATGTCACAGTAAGGTTTTTTTTTTAGTTTAAGTCTTTTTATTATTTTCAAAGATAAAAATACATAACAGTAATAGGTTGTATAAATACATTAAACACTGTATAGTAATTATTTACAGTCAGGTATTTTACTGTGAGAATAAGACTCTTAATGAGCTAGATTTTTTTTAACATGACTGTGTCTGTTACATGGTACTTTAGAGTATCTCAAAACTCAAATAAAGCACATTATTTCGTCCCCTACTGAAGGCTTGTAGTGCAAGGGAACGTTTATATGTACAGGATTGACCTGGCATCTCTAGATTCTTCGTTCCTTCCCTAGGTCTCCAGTTCACTTTGAGGACTAGGCTAGGGATGACGAAGCGGCCCTGGCTATTTTACATAACATTTATTTATATACGGCTAGCAGATTGCGTAACGCTGTTACAATCAGTGGGGTAATTTAAAGTCACACACAATAACAAACTGGTGCAAATTTCCAGTTATGAGCATGGACTCTTCAGTTATTCTGTAGAACTGCATTTTCTCATGATCCCCATGTCAGGCCATTTTAAAAAATAATCAGTATTAATATCTCAGGAAAGGCATGGTGCGTGAAGATCTTTGATTTTTCTCACTCAGCTCAGATATATGACAATGTATAGTTAGAGGATTGCTGTTTAGAGATCAGAATTTCATAGTGCTAGACCAATTTCAACCAACTTTGAAGGCCATGTTTTCTAGAGAAATAGACCACCAACATAAAGTGGCACTTCCTCTCTAAATCGTCTTGTGTAATCCAGGTGTTCATTTTGAGCGTACGCTTAATGTTTCTTAATGTAAACGTCACATTCAAGAATCCTATAAAAAGTACCAAAGCAGAATTTTACACCAAACTGCAATTCAGCAATATTTTTAATAAATGCATAAAGTTTTTAAAATATAGTGACAAAGGAATCATTTCTGTACAATGGTGGATATTACAGAGCTATATGCATTGCATGATCATTGGTTAGAGTTTGTCAAACCGTTTTGCTCAGCAGGCTGTTCCATTTTATAGGGGAGAAAAACATCACAAAATAGCACTGGTAGCGAAGGATATTGAACTGGAATTGATTTTGCATAAAAATAATTCTCAAATATAGCTTCTCAGTTCAAATGAGTAAGACCAGCGGGGAGACCAGAGGATCATGGGAATATATTTTATTTAAATAATAAATGAAAATGAGCATACCGCCACATATGGCTAATATATCTTCGGACAGAATGCTGCCCTCTATTGGTTATACATTGAGTAGCATAATAACTTATTATGCTACTCAATGTATCTAACCAACAGAGGGCAGCATTGTGTCCGAAGTTAGAATAAGTTATTATGCTAAGTTAAATGTCCGTACCAGCGACTTTGTTGGTGGCTGGCACGGACTTTTAACTGTTGCAGCAGGGTCCCAGGTTTTTTTTTTTTCGTTTTTTTTTTCTGCATAGCAACTAGTGGTAAGGGGCTGTGCGAGCCTATTGGTCGCTTGCACGGCCCTTTAACCTACGGATTTCTGCTCCGTTATCCAACGCAGCATCGCAGGGGTTAATGGGAGCGGAAATCAGGAGGTAAAAAGTCTGTGCGAGTGAGCCTATTGGTCACCTGCAGGGTCTTCCTCTGGCATCAATCAATTGGTTGATGCCAGAGGAAGACCCTGCAGGTGACCAATAGGCTCACTCGCACTGCCCTGTAACCCCTGACGGTGAACCTGCGGATTTCCGCTTCAGTCAACTCCTGCTATGCCGATGACCGGGGAGATTAGTAGGCGAAGACGTTCACGAAGATTCTTCATGTGTGTGTCTTCGTCTTCACCTACGTTTTACCGGCACTGTATTCTCTTCTACGTTTCTTCGTAACGAACAAAAAAACGTACTCTTCGTGTTCGTTTTCATGATTGCCCGAAGACGAATGCACAAGTCTAATATATTTTTATTTATTTATTTATTTAGAGCCCGAGGTGCGTGCTCCTGGGTGCTGCACTCTGTGCAGTAAGGCAGCAGAAGCCAGATACGATTCTGGGTTCCCACACGGAGAACCCAGACAAATTCCTTCCCCCCCCATGGGAGGGTCGGATCTTGAGTCACCCCGAAGGGTAAGACTCCATGCTGGGCTTTTTTGAAGAGAGGAAAGGGGCGATAGGCACCCAATCCTCCTCCAGCAAAATCCAGCTTCACTGCGTCTAAAAGAAACAGTGTCCAAAACGAAGGTGCCAAAAACGTGTGCCAACTCAAAGTGGGGGCCTCGCCGTGAATTCGAAAACCGTGAGATTAAATAAGGGAAAATAATTAATGGGCACTCGTGAAATCACAAAGTGATGTATAAATTAGAAAAAAATAATTTAGGGGCGGCCATTTCTGGCCTAGCCAGATTCAAAAATAAATTCTTCTCCCCAAGACCTGATGGTTCAGGGGGAAAAGTAAGTGCAAAGCAACCACCAGTGCGACTGTGCGCTCACCATGTGCAGCGGCGTGCAATACCGCACATGGTGACTCCAGCATTGCTGCCGGGGCAAATCAACACCTCGGGCTCCATTGCATTCCCAACCCTAAGGCCAGAGGACCAGTGTCATCCCTCCCCACCACAAGAGGGACTACACTTGATCTTAGCCAAAAGGCCGAGAAGTGCAAGTCTAATATATACCATTACATAAGTTATGGTGGGTAAAGGTGATGGAAAACTCTGGATTAAGAGGGTAGTAGAAGTATTATTAAACACTCATCTACAGAAGGCTTGTTTTTCCCTCAGAAATCTCATGGTGCTGCCACAACCACAAGGGATTCTGGGTAGGCGCATGCAAATAAGGTCAATAATTATCACCTTTTGTCCCTATAGCCACTTTATACATGGATCCCTTTTCCATCACCTTTACCCACCATAACTTATGTAATGGTATTTCTTGGCTACCCCAAGCCTCATCTATTAAGCCCCTATCACAACCTCATGTTGATAAGTCCCATTAAGGACTAAACTCACGTGTAAGCGCCCTAGGAGAAGGGGAGAAACACTCGGTCTTCTGGCCTTGGGGCTGGGAAAGCATGGAGCCCGAGGTGTTAAAAAAAAAAAAAAGTTACTGTGTGCTGTATTGCATGCTGCTCCACATGGTGAGTGCATGTTTTTTACTGGTGACTTTCCTATACTTTCTGGTCTTGGAGTTAAGAATTTTATTTTTCAACCTGGCTAGGCCTGAAATGGCTTGCCCTTATTTATTTTAATTTATTTTTTATTTTAATTTTTGAAACCCTAAAATTCTCAGCATACTCTCCCATTTATTGTGAAACAAACTTCCTTTTAAGATGAATTAACACTAGGCTGAAAATGCTACATGGTGGAAACAGTCACAAACTTTATTAGGGTAGTTTGTAATTTGATTTTTTCTTGTCTAAAGCTTGTTTCAGCCATTCAGACATGATGTTTATTTTACTCCTGCTGGGTGCTCAACTTACCTGGTGTTCCTTGTTGCTACGTGATCAAAAGGCTAAAATGGAAGTCCAAAAATAAACAGAAAGGCACTTTATCTGCCTTCAAACGCCCTGCTGGTTATAACTTAAGTGAGTGTATGGTAGCCGCTGAGAATTCTTTTTCATTCTTCATACCCTCCTTCAAAATCTGCTTTTCAGAAATACTCTTTGTCTGTAGCTGAGAAGTAATTACTGCATTTGAAATCGTAGACTCAGCTGGTGACTCTGGGAACTTGGCTCTATAAAATATTCCTTCGCTTCACTGCGGCACAATGCCAGATCTGTTTTCTGATTAATTAGCCTTCTTTCTCTTTCACTCCTTTCTCACCCCTCTATCTTTTTGTACTTTACCACATTATTCCTTTTTTATATTAATTAATTTAGTAAGCAAGGCTTAACCTTATGAGTAATGTGCATACATTTTTCCAACATGCTTCCTGCCTTCAGTGTTTTAAAAAACACTAAAATATGTGTGTGTGTGTGTGTGTGTGTGTGTGTGTGTGTGTGTGTGTGTGTGTGTGTGTGTATATATATATATATATATATATATATATAGTGGTTTCATAGTATTTTTGTATTTCTTCTTCTTCTGCAAACTGCATGTTTTCAGTAAATTAATGTTTGCATTCTGTATGATATTTTTACAAAATATAAGTTTTAGATTTTCATGAAAAAAAATGTAGGTAAAAAAGTTTAAGTAAAGTGGCAATATTGGATTTACAAAAATAGCATATAATACCAGTTGCAGCCAAGAGACAGTAATTTGCAAACACTGATGTACATTTTGCTACCGATAAAAAGTCCCTTAACCAGATGTGACACATCCCTTTGTAATTATTTATGCCAGTCCAATAAATTATATCACACTGCCTGAAAAACATCATGGTATAATGTGATAAGGGAGCAGGAAAAATTAAGTGTTTGTATCTTGTGGGGAATATGACATAAACTGGCATTTCAATGCTTTTCTATTTAAGCATTGTGTATGAAAGGGAGGCCTGTGTTGGAAATGTGATGTGCAAAGATTTGTAACACAGCTACCTCTAGTGGTCAATAGGGTAATAGCAGGATGTTTTAGAGACAAGATAACCAGAATTTTAATATAATTCTATAATAAACAGTGAAAATAGTAATCAATTTTTTTAATTGCTGCCCCAGTTAATAGGGGGATTTTTATTGCACAAAATTTAAAATTGCAGGCACTCGCAATAAGTTAGAAAATGTAAGAGTTGTTTGAGTGTTAGCATGCAGCTAAAATTGTTAACCTCTAATTCAACTGACCATTCAACTGCTTAGTGTACGGACCCTGACATGCTGAAATGATTATATTAAACACTGCTAACCTTGACAGAGACAGATTAGCTACATAGGACCCAAGCAAGAGTATTGAAAAAGCAGAGCATCTACTAGGATCAATAAAGGGACAGTAGGAACATACTTGACCAGAAAGAACCAGGGCATGAGCAAGGGGCATTTAGGACAGCTAGGACAGTGCTATGATAACTTACTGGTCTACATACCTGAAATAAACCTTGGACATTTGAAACAGTGCAAGGAATCTGGATATTTTACAGAGCCAAACGATATCAACCATTACATTAAAGAGAAGATACTGGCAGTTGTGATTTCATTTTCCCCAGATTCTAGAAATCATTTTTACATAATACAGTAGTAATGCTTAAAAAAGAATCCAAAATGAAATGTTTTTTCACCTATTTGATGTCACAATAGCCAACAGTGTCTGTTGTAAGAAATTATAATATATGCCCACGGGCGTAGGAACCGGGGGGGACGGGGGGACAGACACGGGCGTAGGAACCGGGGGGGACGGGGGGACAGATCCCCCCCAGGAAATCATGCGGGGGGGACCGATAATAGAGCAATCCCCCCCAGTGCCCTCGGTGCACAGCTGCCCGATCAGCAGCTGCAGCGTGCAGGACTGGTTGGGGATTTCCCTAACCAGTCCAACACTTACCGGTGTGCTGTCTGTCACTGAGTGCCGGGCGATGGGATATGACGTTTATATCCCAGCCCCGGCGCTCAGCAGAAACAGCTCTGCGCAGCTGCACTGCACTAGAGCGGCAAACCACCAGAAGGGGAGGAGGAAGAGCAAGCAGAAAGCAGAAGAGAAGAAGAGAAAGGTAAGAGATGTGCAAAACGAGGGGGGGGGTCTGATGTGCAAAACGAGGGGGGGGGTCTGATGTGCAAAACGAGGGGGGGGGGTCTGATGTGCAAAACGAGGGGGGGGGGTCTGATGTGCAAAACGAGGGGGGGGGTCTGATGTGCAAAACGAGGGGGGGGGTCTGATGTGCAAAACGAGGGGGGGGGGTCTGATGTGCAAAACGAGGGGGGGGGTCTGATGTGCAAAACGAGGGGGGGTCTGATGTGCAAAACGAGGGGGGGTCTGATGTGCAAAACGAGGGGGGGGTCTGATGTGCAAAACGAGGGGGGGTCTGATGTGCAAAACGAAGGGGGGGGTCTGATGTGCAAAACGAGGGGGGGGGTCTGATGTGCAAAACGAGGGGGGGTCTGATGTGCAAAACGAGGGGGGGTCTGATGTGCAAAACGAGGGGGGGGTCTGATGTGCAAAACGAGGGGGGGTCTGATGTGCAAAACGAGGGGGCAGTCTGATGTGCAAAACAGTGTATATGTGTATGGGCAGTGTATATGTGTACGTGTGTATGGGCAGTGTATATGTGTATGGGCAGTGTATATGTGTATGGGCAGTGTATATGTGTACGGGCAGTGTATATGTGTACGTGTGTATGGGCAGTGTATATGTGTATGGGCAGTGTATATGTGTACGTGTGTGTGGGCAGTGTATATGTGTATGGGCAGTGTATATGTGTATGGGCAGTGTATATGTGTACGTGTGTACGTGTGTATGGGCAGTGTATATGTGTACGTGTGTGTGGACAGTGTATATGTGTATGGGCAGTGTATATGTGTACGTGTGTATGGGCAGTGTATATGTGTGTGGACAGTGTATATGTGTATGGGCAGTGTATATGTGTACGTGTGTATGGGCAGTGTATATGTGTATGGGCAGTGTATATGTGTACGTGTGTATGGGCAGTGTATATGTGTACGTGTGTGTGTGGACAGTGTATATGTGTATGGGCAGTGTATATGTGTACGTGTGTGTGGACAGTGTATATGTGTATGGGCAGTGTATATGTGTACGTGTGTATGGGCAGTGTATATGTGTATGGGCAGTGTATATGTGTATGGGCAGTGTATATGTGTACGTGTGTGTGGGCAGTGTATATGTGTATGGGCAGTGTACGTGTGTATGGGCAGTGTATATGTGTATGTGTGTGTATGGGCAGTGTATATGTGTACGTGTGTATGGGCAGTGTATGTGTGTATGTGTGTATGGGCAGTGTATGTGTGTATGGGCAGTGTATATGTGTACGTGTGTATGGGCAGTGTATATGTGTACGTGTGTATGGGCAGTGTATATGTGTACGTGTGTATGGGCAGTGTATATGTGTACGTGTGTATGGGCAGTGTATATGTGTACGTCTGTATGGGCAGTGTATATGTGTGTGTATATAAGGAGTGTATTTGTCTTATAGTGTATACGTCTGTGTAAGTATGTGCAAAGGCAGTGTATATTTATGGGGAGGCGTGTGTGTGTGTGAGCAGTTTATGTATGTTTGGGCAGGCGTGTATAAGGGTAGTGCATATGTGTGAGTACTGGCAAGTGTGTATGTGCAGGCAATTGCAGTGTATGTGTGTGTTTTTGTGGGCAGGCATGCGTAAGGGCAGTGCATATGTGTGTATGGATAGTGTATATGTGTGTATGGATAGTGTATATGTGTGTATGGATAGTGTATATGTGTGTATGGATAGTGTATATGTGTGTATGGATAGTGTATATGTGTGTATGGATAGTGTATATGTGTGTATGGATAGTGTATATGTGTGTATGAGCAGGCATGTCGTACTTAAAGGGAAGATTATGATTCCCTGTAACACATGTTTAACTCAGGGGCACCTAGGGTTAAATCCAGGCCTATTTCTGGTTAAAATGAGTATGTGTGTCACTGTATGTCACAGCATTCGGACACAAGAGAATATTTCGGGGTGCTACTTGGTCTAGGGCATCACTAATACAAAGCACCACGAGTTAATCTAGGGGTAGGCAGAGTAAGTGAAGGATGTGTTTGCGTGTCTGGGTGTGATAGCGTATGTTTGTGGGTTTGTTATTGTGCACATCTGTTTTTATGGGTATGATAGTATGTTTCCAGGTGTGTTATGGTGGGCATGTGTCTAGGTATATTAGGGTGGGAATGTTTTGGGGTGTATTATTGTGTGCGTGTGTATGTTATTCAAGTGTTTAAGTGTGTGGATATGTTCCTGTGTGCATGACACGTTAGGAGTCTTAGATGGATCCTTCAATACATCATAGTAGTCTCTGTGGCCGTGTCCAGTGGGGTCCATCTGTGGTTGTAAGATTTTTCTGTTTCTGTGGGAATTTTCTCCCATTCATCCAGTAGAACGTTTTATGAGCTGTAGGTGATATACCTTTTTGGACAGCACTATGCTTCTAACTTTGTGGGAACGGTTTTGGGGAAGGTCCTTTTCTATTCCATCATGACTGCCCCAGTGTACAAAACAAGGCCCATAAAGGCATGGCTGCAAAAATTCCCCACAGAAACTCTCCAAAATCTTGTGGAAATCGTTCCCAGATGAGTGAAAGCCGTTATAGAGGCAAAGGGGGACCAACTTCATATTAATCTCTATGTATTTATAATGTGATGTCATAAAGTCCCTGTTGGTGAAATGGTCAGGTATACCCTACCAGAAAAAATGCTATCCCCCCCAGATTTTTAGGGGTTCCTACGCCCATGTATATGCCTGTATTTGTATTAACATTCTTCAAATATTTTTTGTTTGTTTGTGGAAATGAATAATGTAACTTAATGGATTTGTCTTTATTTCAGTTATGTTATTTAAGAACATGTCAGGTGGTCAACGATCACATTATGTACTATTACAAGCAAGTGTATTATTATTTAAACTAGTTTTATTATTAGGCGGAAAACAATTCTAAACTGCATTTATTTTGTTTTTGCAATAGTAATAAACCTTTTTTTGCCTTCTGTAGGGTACGTTTGTTTAGATGACCACTCCGCCGGCAGCCTGAGTCACTTCTAAGGCTTTCCATTCCTGTTAAAGTAGATAAAATAGACAGTAAATTCTACATACAAAATTTGCAGAAAATAAAAAAAACAGTATGACATTAGCACCTTTTTAACAGATTTCCCCCCACTTTTAAATAAAACAAATCAAATAGGACAAGAGCCGTACAAAGTTGTTCTAGATTAGTTAACACGATGCAGATTCCCATGATAAATTACCATTTTGAGAGGCAGCTGTGTATTCTGTCTTGTCAGTGTACACATCGTACCGTAAATCTAATACGGCAGTGCATCCTGCGAAAATAATCAATATCAAACAACATAGCGTCTCCCAGCAGACAAGCCAGCCTCACAAATGAATGATTACAACAGTCGGGTGGGAATTCCATACGGAAAACGTTAGATGTGGTCTAGCCATAAACCCGGAGAAACTACTGAAAAAAGCTATGATATAAAACTTATTACCAACACAAATCTAAATGTGCACTTGTCACTTACATGTCTAGTGTTCTATATGGGTACCCACGGGTCCTGTTAACATTTCAGTGATGTGATCCAAGTACTAAACAAAGCTAAATTCCACTTCCAATAAGGGTAGTGATTTTTCTTTTCCCACAAGGCATAGCCAGTACTAATATGGAATAATATATTAGTCTTCTTTTACTTAACATAAGAAGGCAGCAAACTAAGAATATTATTATTATTATTTTATGCTACCTTATGGGTATGACACTGCTACTTTGTGCCTTTAAAATTATACATTATTTTATGATCTATATAGCGCTATCATATTCCGCAGCACTGTACAACGGATAAACAGTACGCACGTAAGTAGTGCATCATATAACAATATGGGCCCTGCTGAAACAAGCTTACAAGCTAAAAGACATTAATTCATAAAAAAAAAACAGATTTCACTGATATAATTGATCACCTATAAAACATATGTGTACCGTTGGCATGTCAGGGCATCTATTTCCCATTGTTCTAGTTTTTTAATCATCTACACTGGGAGTGATTGGAACATATCAAGAAAAATAAGGCAACTATTTTGGTGACGTATTAAGTACACCAGTATGGCATATGGCGACTTCTTTTTATAAACTGAAAAGTGTCTGCAGTCCCATCATAATGATACACTACAATGTATGATATATTGCTAGAGCTCCTTATGGTCTTAGGGCTTGTTAGCCCACAGGCGGGGAACTACTGTTCCAAAATATAGAGAGTTTCAAAGATGTTCCAATTTCTAACATAATTATTTTATAAAAAATATTATTGTCAGACAGATTAAAATGTTAATACATATTGCAATCATCAATGAAATGAAAGTGGGTTTTTTTTGCATGTGTTAAAAAGCATATATGACACAAAAATGAAGGGAGCAAAACGCACATTAAGAACAAATAAGCAAGCTATGGAGTATGAAATGAAGTTAGATGGTTTTCTAAAATGTAAGTTCTCTGAGACACGGACCTCATATCTTGAACATAATGTGTGTATGACTACTGGACTTTTCAGAGGAACCTCATCTTTACTGTAAACGTTGAAAACGTAATATTTTTTTGGTGGCCACGGATAGATTTCTATCTGAAAAGTGTCTTGTACCAAAGATAATATCATGCTGCATATGTGTTAAATATAACATAACGCTTTCTTTACTGAGCTTTGTATAGCCTCATGTACAGCTGCAATGAAACTTAATGATTAAATAATTGTTGGAAGTATATACAATTTTCACTAAAAGAACAAAGATGATTTATGCCAAGATAGCAGTCTGTCCTACTATACAACACAATGTGAAAGCTGTAGAGTTCAGGAAAAAAATCCCAAAACATTTAAAATCAGGAATAATATTAGAACCTTAAGAGGCCACACTCTGTTAGCACACTCATGTGATATATGATGATACAGTAGGGGAGTGAACCCAAGCATGTGTAATACTGTATTTAAAACATATAAGTCAGAATCCTACACCCTACAATCCTTTATCATTTTATAAATATAATGGTGTTTATTATTATTTATTATATAAAGGTGCTACTCCACGCACTCTTCCAAATCCATAAAAAAGTGGAAAAAACCCACATTTGTTATGATCTGTTTTATATGATTAAACCACCAGGGGAAATAATACAAGAGCATACAATTAATGTTTTTTATATGTAGGACAGAATATGTAATAGAATATAAATATATATATATATTGATTATTTGTTCAGACTCTTTGTAATAGTAAGTGAAAAAAGAGAACTTTAGAACAGGACATCGATTAAATACTGTTAGTTCTGGCACAATATATATTCACTTTGTCAACAGTTTTTTGTGTATGTGGTGTATTGGGCAGGTTCCTTTTGTCTTATATGTCTCATATTACACGGTGACACTATGATATTAATTAGCAGATATCCAGCATTTTCTGTGTTCCATGACTATTAGTCAAATTTGACTTCTCTGTTGAGACTTACTATATGAATGTGAGAGTCTAGTCTGTGCAAGGACTTGCAGGTAGTCAGAAGTTCATGGGAAAATTAGGCTACATGTGGTATCAATCTTCCCGGTGGATAACCTTCACATTACCCTTTCACAGGTCATCTGATAAACATCAGCTCTAGGCCTTTCTCATAAATACAGAACCTACTATTGCTCTAGGCTTCCAGGGCTTAACATGAGAAGGTAATTAGATACATGTATCTTTTGAAAACTCTTTTGAACATAGATTTAATAGAAAATATCCCCATAAAAGATAATATTCATTTAACATAATTATTATCAGATAGATTAATTAAAAACAACTCTTTATTGAAATATAGTTGTTACATCATTTAGAAACGTACCTTCCAATTGGTTTGGCATTCTTTGAGGAACCTTTTCTGCACTTTCAGATTGGAAAGGAGTATTTCTTCTTCAATGATTGAGTAGTCTAGGTTTAAATTTTCTATCATTTCATCATTTTCACTGCTTCAATAAAAAACAAATCTTAATGTAACATTACTATATAATAATATATGTTATACATTTTAACATCAGTCATTTAAAACATTTATACATTTCTGACAGCCTACCACTGTGGGCTAAAACGTACCAATCATATTAGCACAACCATGTTCTCCATATCATGTGGAAAACAAAGTATATTTTATGTAACATTGTTGAATACTTTTATAGAGTATTAGATAACGGAAATGCATGCATTGAAATAAGTATGTATCCATTGTAAAACTCTTACTCTCCTAAGCATGAGGAGGGTATTAAGTACTAAGTAGTAGACATGCTTTCGGAATCAAATGTATTGGTTCATTTGCACATGTCTACTAAGTAATATTTATTATTCCATACATTCTCCCACATTAAATTAAAAAAGTAATGGGTTATATATGTATGTGTGTTATATATGTTACATAAATAATTATATGTTTTTGGCAAGTGGCTAATTTTAAACATATTCTCATCAAATTCTCATTGGCAAGATACAATGTCATGGAAATATTACTAAATATATCTAAAAAAAAGGCCAATGTTAAGTATTTCCCAGTTTAATGCTTTCTTTATTTCACCCAACTGTTTTACTCTCAATTACCCCTCTCAAAAGTCTTCAAATTACCCGACTGGCATAATTCCAGTGGAGGCAAATGCCCCTTTTTGCCCTAACATGCATATGTTCACATGCCAACATGTCATTATAAGGCTTGTTAACCTTCTGATATTAATGTCTTTGGTCAAACATGATTGCTCTTTTTTTCTTATTATCAGTACCTACACGGAGTAATAAGATCTAGTAATCCAAGATTGTGATGGTGCAAACCTCAAAATTAAGATAAGTTGTAAATATGTAACAGGAAAACAGTACGGGAGACACCTGTATTTGGGTGACTAAACAATAAATTATTCGATGCTAATCCATTTCTGGCCACTATGTGTCACTGTAGGACAACCATCGAGAAATATGCTCAAATACAAAAAAGTATATATGTAACGCTCCGAACTACTGATCATTTTTATTGTATTTCAAGTTACAGTGTATGTTAACATTTATACCTTTTACGTTGACTTGTCCTTTCTGCTTTCATTTTACGTATACTATCAATAACCAGTGTTTTTTCTTGCACTTTACTTTGGACCCATTGGAGTTCTGCTTCAGTTGTGGGGGAAAATGACTTACAACACATTATTTTCATTTTTGAATTCCACGTCTGAAGAGCTTCTGGGATATTTAATACCTTTAGACGAATAAAGAATGTGTCATTAAATCGGATGAAGTAATTTTACTGTGTATAGCAGTGGAGCACATTTTCAGGATTCAAGAGCAACAAACTGGCCAGAACTTTTAGATATACCAGCATGAGCAAGGGCATTTCAATTAAAACTCTCATTAACCCACTTATTTTCAGGCATCATTTCTGCCATGTCTGTGGCCCTCAATGCTTAGAGTTATGTATCACTGGTTTAAAGGGACACTGAAACATTTAGGAAACTATAATTATATAGGTCCACCAATCTACGCAGTACTTCTTACAACACATATATTCATGCTGAATGTCAATTTTATAGTTTTGTCATTCATGCTGAATGACAAAACTATAAAATTGACAGACTAAGACAAACTGATACATTAGGTAATGAGGGCTCTGCTCACAAGCTTACCTAGCGAGTAAGTACTCGTTTATGTGTAATAAATATTTTTTATGTAAAAAACCCTCCCCAGCATCTGTTCAATGTTTTTGTATGTGACATATTGCCATACTTGCTGGTGAAATATCCTCATAGATGCTAAGTGCCTTTCCAGTTTTGCAATGGCTTCATCTTTTTTCTTGAGTTCTTCCTCAAGGTGAAGTATTTTATCCTTCATGTGATTTGTTTGTATTGTTGTTTCGGCGGGATGTGTTACAGGCTGTAAAGTAAAATACACGTTTGGCAATTGAGGCAATCCAACAAAAAATTAAAACAATTTAAATAAATGACTCGTTTTTGCTGAAAAGTGAAATTTAAAGGGTTTTATTTGTCTCAAGTAGGTTAAAGACTTATACTGATGTTTTTTATGCTGTTCTACAAGGGTGATTCATCAAAAATGTCATGATATGTTTTATAGAATAATTATCAGACACAGTCCCACAGGGTCATTGTCCTGCCAGATTTTCTGTTTCTTAAAAGCAGTGAATCATCTCATTTACCTTCACTCAGCACTTAACCATGTGTTTTGTATGTGTTGCCTTGTAAACCTGGCCTTTCAATAGCCCAGGAGTGCACATTTTGGATGCATACATGCTAGATTTATTTAGAAGACACCAACTTATTTTGTAGTGATGTACTAAGAGAAGACAGCAAACACGACATAGCGGACACGTGTAACTGTATTGGTGGCATCGGTGTCAGGTAATGCATCGGTCATCTCTGAAAGTTTGAAATGTTTACCTAGAGCTTGAACACAGCACTTGCTGGAGTTTTGTATTAAGTGTGCAAAGTTTGTTTCCCACTTGTTATGCTTGTAAGTATATTAGATGTTTGGATATGAGGTGAAACTTTATAATGACCTTGAATGTCCAAGCAACTATTAATGAGAAGGACATCTGGACACAAAAGCCTCACACCCACCTGTGGCACCCAGTGTAGAGGGTCAAATATATCCCGGGAGCTTCTCAGAATGCTACTAGATGTGTCATGAGCTACTCTACATGGGAGGGATGGAGACTATGAGAATTTAAGCTAGTCTTTTGCAGTATCGGCTAGCCGCAGGTTAAAGGGCAGGAAGTATGCAGAACCGTGGGGGAGGCAGTTGAACTAAATGCCCCTACCCATCAGAGGCCTCGGAAGCCTGGTTATCATCTGCCTCATCCAGTGTATATGAGACATATCCAGAGAGTTCCCAAACAATTGTTAGAGATTGGAACAATATATTTTCATGTGGAAACCAGAAAAATTGCACATAGAAAGAAATTATTTCTTTCTTAAATATAGGTTTGAAACAGGATAGGTGCATTGCTGCCTTAAAATGCCATAAAATATTCATTGTTATATCATAGATCATACCTTCTGTTGCAGATGTAGCGTGATGTGTCTCATTGCCCTATTCTGCAGCTCTCCGATACACCTATCTTCACATAATTCTAATATATGAAAAGGAAAAAATAACACCTGTGACATCATCAGACAATACAACAGCATCAATATCACTGATACATAATCTCAAGTTTGTTTTGTTACCTTGTGAGGAATTAATAAGTCCATTGCGAAAGAATAAAATAGTTCTTTTCTCTTCGATGCCAAAAATTGTTATGCAGGTATCCATTATTTTGGAGATACGTGTTTCTTTTGGAACCTTCAACTGAAGTTTCTTCTCAAACGCTGAGGAAAGGTAATAAATCAAATCCAAGGAAAACAGAGAATAAATCTTTTGAAAACTCCTAAGCAGAAAAGGAAAGCATCTACAACATAACTAACAGATTCGTTTTGGATACTAATGTTATCTGTTATTGTTGGGAGTCACAGTCAGAATGAAGAATGGAGTCTGTGCTCCATAATCCAATAACAAGCATTTCTGTGTTTTAATTGTTTTATATTTTAAAACCCTTATTTTTATTTAATACTTTTGTTATTAAAATCATAGATTCGGGTGTTGGTTTTGTTTCGCAATTCAAAAGGTAATTATTTTTATAACAACACTTTCTTTCTGGATTAGATTTTCTATGGATTTATAGTTTTGTAGCATAGTATCTTTTTAAATTATTTTTAGAAATATACCACTAGCAATCAATATTGCAAAAAACTGTCTTATGTAATGTAATATCTAATTGTTGTCGGGGCTGAAAGAAGATACTCTACATGTTTCATTCAAAAGGCATAATGCATTTCTACGTCTGTTCGGGTTTATATATTGTTCTCACCTAAGGGCCAATAGGTTACAATTACAAACTTTTTTTTCATTCAATTAAAATGCGCCCAACAAGGTTAACTTTGTCTGTATTTTTACAATCAGGGGCTGTTTCTTATGTTAAAGATCCTCCAAGGAATCTTTAATCTTTTCTTTAAATTCTAAATTGAGGTCTCACTAATGAGTAAAATCTGTTGTTTCATCAGTAAGTGAAAAATAGGTATTTAGAGCGATTAAGGCATAGAACATTCCAAAATGCAACATTCTCCCTGGTCAGGTGCTATCTATTGTGTTATATGTCTATATGTGTTATTGGTAATAATCTAAACAATCCAGAACTGTTCTGGTGTGTTAGTATTGTATAGTTAATTCCTAAAACATTACTTACATATAAAACTACATATTTCTTGGGTATATACGGTACACTACTAATAATCAATTTTTAACTTTAAATTATGAAACAGGATTTTGAAAAGCACTGAATTCCAATGTTTGTACCAAACAGAAGATAAGGAATGTAAAGGGTTATTTGTAATGTATGTAAATGCATTTAGGTGGAGGTAACCGCCTTATCCAGGGCCGGCCGAAGACTTAACGCCACCTGGGGCGAAGTTTAAAATGCCGGCATTTTAAACTTCGCCGACGCCATTATCTACCCCCCCCCGGTACTTACCTTTAAACAGTCCTGCGGCGAGTCTCCCTGTGCTGCCACGGTGCCGGCTTGTAATGCTGAGCGCCGGAAATTCACGTCACTTCCGGCGCTCTGCATTACAAGCCGGCACTGAGACCGAACAGGGAGACTCGCCGCAGAGGAGAGAGAGAGGGGCGCGAGCGGGTAAGCGAAAACTACTCGGTGCCCCTCTCTCTCTCTCCTCCGCTTCAAAAAAAACAAAAAAAAAACGCTTGGGGCGGCAAAGTGCCGCCCCTTCTAAAGTACCGTCTGGGGCAATTGCCCCAGTTGGCTCCATTGTAGGGCCGGCCCTGGCCTTATCTGTCTGTACCTATTCACTGGTTTAAAAATAAAGGTCATCATAGAGTAGATTGTACTGAACATGACCCTAAGCTATCATACAAACTTGCTGCTGATACTGATGCTGCTGCACAATTATGGCTAGGATGTTCCCAGGTAGCAATGCCTTGGCAATATTACTTATAAAGGAACAATTACAATACTGTTAATTCAATACTATGGCATTTAAACTAAACATATGGCAAGCCATTTAAATGGACAAACTGCCCATTTTAAACTAGGGAAATTTTTCCTATACGGTTTATATGGAACTTTATAAACTATGTATGGATTTATCTTTATATTTATCATTTAATCGGTTGAGACAGTTCTCAGATTTTAAACCCCATCTCATGCTTTTGCCAAAAACATTTATGATTCTCCACAACAGATGTGAACTTTTATTTTCGAGCCCACACAACAAGATCACATAACGTAAGTTAGAAGGCTATAGGGTAACTACGCATTGGGGAATTCTAAACACTTCTGGGAGACTCATTAACTATAAGATTTTGTGGGAAATTGATTTTTTAGCTCATTTTTGATTTTTTAGATGCGCAAACACTGTAGGTCTCTAAACTGCCCAGGTTAGTCATACGTATATAAATATACACTTTGGGCATTGCAGACAAGGTTGGATAAACGGTATCCTTCCAGCTGTTGTCAAAAATCGACAAAAAAAAAAAACATTCTGAAAACAAGACTGACTCTCCCTCAGTTTAAGTTCAGCTGAAATGACTTCTAAGACCTTGTGTTTTTCTGTTGTCTAAAAAGATGTTCTTGCATTTTTGTTCTGTATAGACAAACATATTATATATATATAGATATATATATATATATATGTGGTATATGTATATGGTATATATATACATGGTATATATATATATGTATATATATATATATATATATATATATATATATATATATATACTATAACATAATTTACCTTTTACAATAACAGTCACCATATCTGGCTTTTCGTGTGTATTTTCAGTTTTTTCACAGTCATCTCTAAAATACAAAGGAAATTGTAATTATAAATATATATATATGGTCTGCATTTGATGTAATATTAAGTAAAGTGAAAAAATATGACTAAGCGTAAAAAAACTACAAATATGGTGAAATGTGGTTTGCAAACAAATGTATAGATAATTTTAAGTAAACAAAATATACAACAGAGAATGTATATTAAACACCGTCATGACCAATGTCACAAAAACATACTTGGAGCATTACTGCTGCTGACTGCCCTGACATTCCACCACCCAAGCGGTCAGTCTACGGCCAATCCTCCACATTAACGCGCAGCGAATCTCATATACGGGTAACATAGAGGCGACCTGCGGCAGTTTAAGTAAAGGTATATGCCATATATAAAAGGTCTCTTTGACTTTTCATATAGAGTAACATGTATTCCTTATATGTGCCCTGTAAATATGGGATTTAGGTTTATAATATACATTTTCCCAGGTTTTTCTCTTGGTTTGGCTTTAATTTCTTTGTCTCAGCTGGCTTTGGTTTTCTATATCCACCTCTGCCCCCCCCCCAAACAAAATCATGAACAAGGGCTAAAATATGACAGATCCTTATTTGTATTTCCACATTTTGGATTGCATATGTATAAATTCTAGAATGCCTCACCCTGATGCAAACACACCCTACGAGTGCTGCCAAGATATTTCACTAAAATAATGATGTTCTGTGCAAAACTCATTTAATCCATGAAGTATAATATGGTTCTAAATGCTTATAACACTTGCTAGCGCATAATAGGGATGGTTTGATAAATTACACAAACTAGAACTCATTTTGATTGATGTGATAGTTGGCTACATGGTAGGTCTACAAGCAACCAAGTGCCAGAGGGCTTTTCTGTGTATTGGAAAACAATATACTCCATACTACTACTGGACACTGAAGTGGTTATTTACGGTATGTACATCATACTATTGGGAGCTGAATACATTAACTGGACTTCTACTGCATGCTGTGACTTATATTATCATTATCATGATTGCTCGATATTTGTACCTCATAACCAGGTTAACGTTAGGCAAGAGTGCGCAAGCCCTGTGGCCAGGGGTAACTAGAGATATAACAGATATAACAAGCAACATAATACACTTTATAACTCGTACTGGGCTACTAAAAAGGTGGTTGATGTAGAATCAATGTTTTAGCGCACATCCTCACTTTTCTATTACGTATACCGTATTTGCTCGATTATAAGACGACCCTGATTATAAGACGACCCCCCAAAATCTGAATATTAACTTAGGAAAAAAAGAAAAAGCCTGAATATAAGACGACCCTAAAGGAAAAAAGTTTTACCAGTAAATGTTAATTCATGTAAACTATTTTTTTTAATAAAAGCTATGATTGAGAAAAATATTTTTTTTTTGTTTTTATTTCTTGTATTTTCCAACCTGTCAAAAAAACGCATACAAACCCCCGCTGCCAACTTCACCTCCGGAAGCACCGGTAAGTGTGTGGGGAGGGGGGGGGCGACGACAGGAGGATCCAGGTCCCCTGCAGCGGTGCGGGGGATCTGGATCTTAGTCTCCTAATCAGACCTCTATTTGAGGTCTGATTAGAAGACGACCCCGATTATAAGACGAGGGGTATTTTTCAGAGCATTTGCTCTGAAAAAAACCTCGTCTTATAATCGAGCAAATACGGTACTTTTCTTGTAGTTGTGAGGCATGGGCGCAGTGTGTACACCTTTGCTTTACAGCATAGAATCTGCCAGAACCTCAGCCACCCACAGACCCTAGAAAAATAGTCCACCACCCCGCTGCGCCAACATAACAAATGCCTGAAGTCCCAGCTTCTATGTTATGTCGCTTGTGGGCAGGGAGAAATAGCATGAGGTTAGGAAAGCTTTTTAATGCATTATAACCTTTTCTCAAATAAACAGGTGGAAGTATTTTGCTATAAATGACATAGAAGGAGAATACCGTATTTATCGGCGTATAACACGCACCTTTTAAACCAAAATACGAAGTTAAAACCCTACCTGCGTGTTATACACCGATAAATCCTAGAGCTGCACGATTTGCAGCGACGTCTCCCTCTTTTCCGGTCCTGAGGAGGGTGCGTGTTATACGCCGGTGCGTGTTATACGCCAGCAAGTACGGTATATTACATTCTTATACTTTTACATCTAATAGACTTTTGCAACTTACTTGGCTTCTGACTGAGTAATATCGGTAACTTTACATTGATGGCTTTTTTCTGTGGTAAGGTTAACCAAGGCATTCGTAATGTCTGTAATGTCAACAGGCTCCATAGATTCTCCATTGGAGAAATGTAAAAAAAAAAACCAGATGATTAATCCAAGTAAATTACAACATTAAATATTATATTTCTTTTCAATTGAAAGCAACAGCTAAAACATAACCTCATCGCATAGTAAAGGAACATTTTAAGCCAGAAATACGCAAGTAAACATTTCTACACATCCTAGATCTTTGGGATCTACATTATAACAGGTTTGGGAGAAAAGGCAGACAGAAGTAAAAAAAAATTTAGGCTACATGTGAACATGTGACACATTTTGTTGCGTAATATTATTGTGTTCCAACAACTAAGGGTTATAACAAGATTGCAGTTATTAACTTCAGGTTAAGAATGGGGCAAAGGGGGCATTTACCCATAGATCCCTCGTGGCAAGGGACCCCGATTTGTCATTTATATATTTTTCTGCGCTGTACAGCAGGAACATGGCGATGATACAGGGTCTTTTCATGCAACAATGGCAGCCTTCAGGTCAACTGATAAATTAAGTATGTTGCATTAAAATGGAATGTAAGTAAAATATATTTTTTATCCTCAGCATCATTAGTGCCCTTTGTCCATCCTACCTAAGAGCTGGTCCAGGCACTCAGTGATGGCATCCGATGGATGTAGTTCTTTGTACACAGCAGAAAGCAATTTTTCTTTTTCGTCTGTTGTGTTCAACTGGAGAATATTGAGTACATTTTGATCAATTGCAGATATATGACATCCTTGTAAATTAGCATCTGAAATGCAAGATAAAACAAAAATTTACATATACAGCAAAACCTCATTTCCCGTACACAATTTGCTATACTATATTACGTAGATGCAATACAAAAGTTTATTTTTTGACAAACGTCAAGATTCATCGGCGTAAGAAATAACGATATTACTTGGTCGCAGTTCACACTCCTTTTCTTAAAAAGAGAGACTGCAACATATTTTTCTTCTTGGTTTCAATAAAACAACAGCTTGTTACAGTGTTGCATATTTTTTGTAAGTTAAAAGTAAAGCACAACTAAATACACTTAAACGTTTATGTGTGGTTTGTTTATTTTGGAAACAAAAGTTATTGAGTTATCAAACTCCTTTATCTTACTACGGTATATTATACTGTATACTGTTATGTACACTTATATATTTCCCACAGTGGCAGGCTATACAGAAGACACTCAGAGTATCAAGGTCTCAACAATCATTGTTGTGCCGTAATTAACAAGGGAAGTGTGAGGATGGCTATGAGTTATTATTTAAAAAAATAACAAAAAGCATGTGCTTATATTCTACTGAATGCATTAATATGCATTAATATGCTCAAACCAGAATACCTTCTTTGCGGAGGTTTAGGTGGGTAGGGGTCTATAGATGGGGCCATGATCACCCAACTTAGTCCTTGTGAGATAACCTTTCCAATGTACCAGATATTAAACAATATTGCAAACACAATGCCCTGCACCTCATATTCCAGATGAGAATCCACCAACACTGGCCGAGGATGGAGACATTTCTTAGAAAGCTTCTTGCAGGTAAGGGGCTTGAGTAATGAAACATAAAGGACTCGAGGTATATAAAGGACGGAGGGGGGAAGTAATTCATATGCCACAGAATTGATATGAGAAAGGGCTTGGAAGGGACCTGTGAAACGGGGAGCAAGCTTCATAGAAGGAACTTTGAGTTTGATATTTTTGTGGATAGCCCGCAGAACTGGCAACATAATGGTCAACAGCCACAACTGGGGTTTAACAGAATGATGAACGCAAATGGGATAGTGATATCTGAAATTGATGAAAAAAAAGAGACTAAAAGAGGCTAAAAGATTTGTCACAATAGCACGGGTTTTAATTTATACTCGATTCTTAGATGTTTTTTTTAATTCACTAAATAAATCAAATAAGGTAAACCTGACTAGAGGAGTTAACTGATTTGTCTAAAACCTATTACATATTTTATTGTCTTACATAAAATAAATACAATGGTTTTTTTTTGTTAGGTTTTGTTCCTTAGTGACTGTCTTTCTATCCAGTATCTCACAGTTTCTCACAGTGTCCACTAACCGGTCACAAACATAAGTCATACAGAACACAGGGCTACCTTAATCGTCACAGAGGAAGTGATATTTATTTTAGGACTTGTCAAAATGCCATTCTCAGAATGTTGGACATATATTGAAATCACTCAGAGGAAGGATCTAAGGGCATCACAATGATGCTGACAATAAGAATAATAAATATTCTGTTACCATTACATTTTAAAGCCATTCTGATGGCAAATTGCAAATAAACTTCGTTTTTCCACCAGTAAGTGGCCTGGATGTTAAGATTTTTCATTACAAAGAAGTATAGTGGAATATTTAGCTATTCACGAGCAGTTCAGGCATCATGTGTTAGGAGTGAGATGGTACATACTGTTTCAGGCATTCTTTTCCTCTATTTATTAGTTTACTTTAGTATTACAACATGTTCTGGATTATATTTATCTTTTTTTTCTACATAAAGTGGAATTTTCCTTTAAAAAATTAACATGTAAGAATGATACTGAACATTTACCCAAACAGTTCAGTAAGAGCTTTATAATAGCATGCTTATTTGTATAATGGGCATAGAAATCAGCACGGCACTTCATCTTCTTATTATTGTTGTAGCATATTTTTTAGAACTGGTCCAGAAGTATATAAAATATGAAGAAAGACAAGCAGACAAAATGTGGTTCACAAGAACCTAAAAATACACGTGAGCCCCTAGGTACATTTTTAAATAGGGCTAAGCACATTGCCTAAGAACACAAACTAGTTTGTGTTAGCCTGTAGGCAAGGTTTCAACCTGTTTTGAGTATATTCACTTAAAGGTTCTAGAATAGAAAATCAATTAATTCAACTACGGTTTCTAGATATAAGGAAGAGATTGTAAGGCCAAATTCACCATGGGCTGCTGGGATTTAGCTGTTTGGAGTTATTACTTGAAATGTTTTTGTGTATTTTACTTGTGATCCCCATAGAGGCTCGATTCAATTACCCCAATGACTCAAGTAATTAATACATGAGTTGCAATTGAATGTCTTGTCTGAAATAAAATTTCCAGGGGTAGAATCTAGGCAACAGTTGCTGATATATACAATATGTATATATATATATCACTTCACCATTATGTCAAAGAAACAGTTTCACCTTTGATTGCTGAAACACATTTCTCTAGTCCAAGGTTCACAAACCAAATGCAAACTTCTTCAGTGTTCATTTCACAGAGATGCTTCGACTCAGAGTCTCCATGAGAAATCTGATGGAGAAAGGGGTATTTCTTTGATTAAAGAAACCAATTAAACATGTTAATATGTTGTATATACTATTTTCATAAGAATCTGACAAATATCTGTCCTATGGTACAACAAAGACCATAGATAATATTTTTCTTCTGTTAAAATTTAGTCATTCTGTCTGGGACCCTATTTTAACCCCAGCATAATGCACTATATATATAATAGATTTGTGCATTTGGCTTCGTACGAATTGCAAATTTACAGAATTTTGGTACATTCAGCAATTTATAGAAAGCCAAGACAATTAGGCCAGAGCACCTATTGGATGAAGACAAAGCAAAAAGCTATGAATTTTCATCTGATTCCACATTCACTCACTCTCTCACACTCTCATTCTTGTTCACTCTCTCCTATTCTGCCAACCACTTCCGCCTCTTCTTCCACATTTTCTATCTTCTCTCTTCACTTCTCAATTCAATCTTCAATCCTTAATCTGCTATCTTCTTTTTTCATTCACATCTCCCCGGGCATGAAGAAGAAGAAGAATATACAGAGGAAAAAGCAGAAACTGCAGCGGTTGGCAGAGAAGGTAAGGAAACATTTAGAGAGTGCGAGAGAGTGTGTGAGTGAGTTAGAGTGAATGTGGGGACCAGGCAATGAGTTTTCAGTCGAAACAGATGGACAGGGAACGAAATTCGTTATCTGAAAATGAATGGGCCAAAAATGAGCCAAAAAGTTTGTCAGAAATGTTTTTTGCCCATTTGCACATGTCTAATACATAGGCAAATACTGACTGTAAATGTTTACCTTTTCATCACTGATGTTGTTCTTTTCAGTAGAAACAGGCAGGAAAGATGCTGAAAAATATTTAAAATTATTAAAATATGCTCTCTGACAATCCTGCTCCAAAGCAATTTCATTCTTAATAAAACAATATATATATTTGCTATGATTACTTCCAACCAACACCCTTATCTATCTGAGGTTGGTTACTGATTACAGGAAATGTACCAGAAAAAAAATCAAGATATAATGTCATTATTGACAAGGTAAGTCTTTTTTCCCAAATGACCTCAGCCACAATGTATATTTCGGTTATATTTGGACATAGAAGAATCTATACAATTTATCTGGTGAAATGTTATGTATAATAACTATTTACACATAACCTCCTTGACTGAAATTTTGGACAAAGAAGAAGAGTTAAGAAGAGTAACATTGGTTTCCGTGCTCCTATTTATACATTGAAACAACATTTCCATTTGCATCAGAAAGTATGACCGCCTCTATAAAAGGCAAAGTTCTAGCAGTTTGCTGGTCTGGAGCATTCAGATGCATGTGAACACAATACCAAGGAGGAAAGACATCAGTAATGATCTTAGAGAAGCAGTTGTTCCTGCCCATTAAACTGAGAAGGCTTACAATTCAGTCCATCATTTTACAGTGAAAAGGGTTATTCGAAAGTGTAAAACATTCAATCAGATTGTGGAATGCTCAGAGAAGCTGCAAAAAACCCAAGAGTTACATCTCAGACTACAGGCCTCGGTTAGCATGTTAAATGTTACATTCTTGACGGTACAATTAGAAAAAAAGACTAAACAAGTATGGTTTGTTTGGAAGGGTTGCCAGGAGAAAGCCTCCCCCTCTAAAAAGAACATGGCAGCACGGCTTGAGATTGCAAAGTTGCATTCGTACAAACTTCTGGAACAATGTCCTTTGGACCAAAGTGTCTGTCCATCACGCACAGCGCCACGTTTGGCGAAAACCAAACACAGCATATCACCACAAAAACCTCATACCAACTGTCAAGCATGGTGGTGGAGGGGTGATGATTTGGGCTTGTTTTGCAGCCACAGGACCTGGGAACCCTGCAGTCATTAAGTTGACCATGAACTCCTCTGTATACCAAAGTATTCTAGAGTCAAAAGCTTGGCCAAAATTAGGTCATGGACAATGATCCCAAGCACACCATCAAATCTACAACAGGATGGCTGAAAAAGAAAAGAAATAAGGTGTTGCAATGGCCCAGTCAAGGTCTGCCTTGGCGGGACCTTAAGGCAGCAAATGCCCGCAAGCCTCAATGAACTGAAGCAACATTGTAAAGAAAAGCGGGACAACATTCTTCCACAATAATGTGAAAGACTGATAAAGTCATACAGAAAATGATTACTTGAAGTTATTGCAGCTTACGGTGGTTCTACAAGCTATTGAATCATAAGTTGTACTTAGTTTCTCACACATGGCTTCTCCATTTTGGCTTTATTTTTGTTGAATAAATTATGACACTGTATAATATGTCATATCATATAATGTGTGTTGTTCATCTGAGGTTGTATTTACCTAATTTTTAAACCTACTAAGGAACAGAAATGTTTTATTATGTCCTGATATGTAAAACCCTAGAATTCAAAGAGGGTGCGCTTTACATACTTGTTCTCTCTCTAGTGTGTTAAGCAATTAAACCTTAACAGACTTGTGATTGCATTATTTCCTAAGAAGCTTTAAGCACAGAATTACAGCACAGAAACTTTTAAGAAGCGTTGTCTTTGGCAACATCTTAGTATCTGTTTTTGTGTCCATTTACTGTTCCCAGCAAAAATTATGAATGAGACCAAAAATGTACCTGATCAGAGCATTGTTTTTGGGAAGCGCATGTCCATTCAATAGCACTATGAATTATATTGTGTACAGCATTTAAAGTCAGAAGAATAGACGGAACAAGCACCTTTACTTCTTTTTAGCATCTTTCCCTTTAAGACATTCCTGAGCAACAGAGACACAATACACATAAATTCAATACCAGGAATGCCAAGGCCGGGTTTATTACAATGTCTTTGTGTCTGAATAGTTTTGATTTAAGTAAGTAATTTGATTCTCTTGTGGTCTTATGTTTGGTTGATCAAAGCCAAATAGAACAACAACCCAAAAATAGTTGCTCTACCTTACACATCATGCGTTTGTATCAGTTACAAATTCAAAACATACCTATGACCTGCACCATATAAAAACACTAATTCCATTGTGATATTTGTTAAATAGTCCTACCTTGTCAATAGTGACATTATCGGAAACGCATATACAAACGTTACATAATCTTTTAAATTATATTATGAATTTTAAAAACTCATACATTTTCTACAACATTGTTACTACTTCATTTGAGGTGTAAATGTATTCATATTTTTAAGACTTACCTAGAGTCATCCTTCGTTTCTTCAGAAGTTTATACCCAAGCGGCGATCGGCCTTTTAAGCTACTGAGAGATGTCCTTCCTAAACTAAATCTTCTTTTTAAAGGACTCTGAAAAAATAAAAATGGAAAAACTATGGGTTTTTGAACACTATTTTATAAATGTTTGTGTTATCTTGGCTATCAGTTAATTTACTCAATATGATGCCAAGTTCATGTTTTCTGGAAGTGTCGTAACCGTTAAATCTGTCATCGATATCCACATGTAATAGGATTTCATTTTTTTTGCAAACCAGGCCAAATTAGGAAAATATCTGACTACATGAAAAAATATCACACAATTTACAAAGAATAGCTATCAGATTGTGTACAAAGGCTTTTGTTCCTCCGTGCTCACAGACCTAGAATGGCCCAGGGGTCTGGTCCAACATAACCAATTACTACTTTAGAAATGTAATTTCTTTTCCTGAGCTCAAATAGGTTCTTAAAGTGAGGAACCTTATAATATATAATAATATAGTCTGGACCAAATTATGAATAAGATAACATAACGCTTTAACGCTTGCTATCCAAGTAGATCAAATTTATATTTTCTTCTATAATGAGTATACAAACTGAATATGAAACATATTGTATTTGCAACACTACCTGTGACACATATAAAAAGTTTGTATGTTCTTCTAGTGGCAGGAATCTACACACTGAATTCACAGATTCTCTCTGATACCATTCAGTTTCATTCTGCTTATCTAGGAAATAGAAGACAAGAAATAAAGCATAATGTTAAAGCATAATATTACCAACAATAACTAGCACCTAGATTCAGACCTTTAAAAGGTTTGAGAAATATCTGTTTGCCACCTACTTTGACCCTTTGTACAATGACTACTCTTATTATGTCTGCCCACCTTCATCCTTGAAGTTTGTCCATAAGTATGTGTGAAGTACGGTGAAAAGGCTACTCCAAACACATTCCCCACACGGCATTTGCAAAAGAAACCATATACATTGAGCAGCTCTATCACACACTAACACTCTTCAAAAGGTAGACTGCCTTTCGAGGGAAGGATCCTGTCCTGATTGCCAAGTGTGCAAAATGTATGATTGATATAGGAAACCTTGGATATGTATGTGGTCGACCAGGTAGCTTTATGTTTACCATAAAGTAAGGTAAGAAAACAATGTAAAATTATTTTGGAAACAACCCTGAAAAACACATTTTTTTGTATGTATAATATCTATAAAAGCTATCGGTCTCTAAATATCAAAGGCTAAAGCTAACTAACATTATTCATCACACACATATATTATTGAATAAAAAGTCTAAAGATAAAGCTTGTTTTGCTGAAATTTAGGTGTAACATTTTTCTTCTGAGTTTATATTTTTATATTTTGTATACAAACACTATTTTATTCTATTCTGTAGATACCTTTTCATTGCTATTATTTATAATTTCATTTATAATTAATCTTGTGATCTCAGTGCAATCTTATTTCTGATATCACATAAAACAGTAACGTGATGTATGCCTCAAGGTACCTTTTAACACCCCACTTTACTGAAGTCGTCCCGATTTATTAATTTCTATCTCATAATTGTTCATAAAATATTCTCTCCAATATTTTTTGTAATAAATTATCCAAAAGTGGGAAGCAGATGTGCCACGTTAAACACGGAACTTCAGATGAACCTTTCTTTTAACGACCTTATATAATTTAATATTTAACCAAATTGATTCAACTCAAAATCCAGTGTGGGGGAGGGGCATTAAAGTAAGGCTTTAAGTACAGTAGTACTGAATATAAAGACTTAAGTGCTGACGGTCAAAATTTGGATGCAAATATTTATATTTAGTTTATTTATTGGGTTTCGTGGTCATTTTCAGAAAGGTCCTACCTTGGCTCCCTTGCATAGTATAATTTCTTTCCCTGTTTGCAATAAACACAGGCTTACAATAGTAAAGGATATTTGCAGAATTCACATGTGGGTGATAACACAATCTGTAAAAATATGTAGACATGCTTATAATTTTTCTTGGAACACATGATGTGGTTCCTGCTTAGTTACTAATATTGTGACGGCATGGAAATAATTTCACATCATGATGTTTTATTATGTTGCGGTGTGTTAAGATCTTCTTATTCTAAGTAGCCATATTATAAAAAAAAAAATAATAGAAAAAAAGCATTTGTGTCTTATCAGTATGACCAAAAAAATCACACACAATACTAGATGGGAACAATCTTCAAACCACAAAAAATGATTCATTCGTTAAGGGGTTTATTTACTATATGGATAAAACAGAACAAATTCTGGGGATACAGCTTTAAAAATACTCTGTAAAGAGAATAAAAACCACAAATGGTGCAATAACGTTTAAAAGGTTTAAAACAGCCCCCACTAGTTGTGCCACACTCACAAGATTGTAGTAGGAACTGCGCCTTAAAGATAGCCTGTATCTTAGGAATCCTGAAGATTTACTGGAACTTTTTAAAACCGCCTCAAAGTTTTAAAAACCGGTCATCTGCTGGATACAAACGGATGATAGGCAGGCAGGGTATCTTCCAAAAGCTCTTTATTTAAAATAGCCCATTAAAAATGCTTAATGTTTTAAGAAACTAAGTCCAACGCGTTTCGTCATATGTTGACTTCATCAGGGACTAGTTATAATACATCAAGAAGCATAAGCTAACAAAATATAAACTGTTTATTTACTATAATTGGAGTTTTTTTCAACTCACTAAATTCACTAAGCACTAAGGGCCACTCCTGTAAAAATGTCTCGGCAAGACGGGCTGAGCTGGCCCCGCATAATGCATGGTTCAACCTGTGTGGTGCTCTTTAAGAACTGTAACTTATTTAAATATGCTTTATACACGGCCATCCAATGTAAACTTAAGTTAGTGAAATGAAACTGCAACTCTCCTGCAAAAAAAAACTCTTTAAAACAGCTTAAATAACACCGGATGTCCCCTTTCGATGTAAAGGTAACAAGTGTGATTTATTACAATATGTATTGTGTATTACAGAATAGCTAAGCCTACATCAGAGTTAACAGCAATGTACTATGTACTATACAGGGTACTTTTTGAAGAATGGAATGTTGACTAGTGAAAAGGCTTCTTTACAGAAAGAACAATAAAGATGTTAATTCACTACAAGAGATTGTATGATCAAATTGAATTGATGTATTTAGCAAATAAGATAACATAAGGATATAAGGATTTATGGCTAGCTATAGCTTGTTGACTGAGTGAGGAATTAGAATCTTTTTTGAGACACAGTTGGATACCCCTTCAATATTGTTTTTTTTGTCTTCATCGGGATTAACAGCAAGGTTAACTTTTATGGACTTGTGTCTTTTTTGCCAAAATGATGTTACTATATTACTATGTAATACATTGACATACATGGTTATATAGTATTAAAAAATGTTTCATGAACAAAATATCATTACATATACCAATTATATATTATGGCACACAATGTTTATGCAGGTTATCCCCCAAAGACATTCTTTAATTAAGATGAAGAAGAACTGTGTAGTATTAGTGCTTAGAATTGTGTGGTTGCGTGGAATAATGGCATCTTTTAGAAAATGGACAGCTGTCTTGGATCATGGAGCTATGGTACCTGATACTACAATCTAGCCTCTTAGTGTTTGGGCCAGTTTTAGAAAATGGAAGCAGAACTATTCAATAAGCAGACAATAGCAAATGTCAAGGGACCTGGTTGGGATCTCATGTTAAAAAGACTGTTGAGTGACACGCTGGCTAGATCAAAGAAAGAAATTTAACAGGTATTTATCATTATAATGCTAATAGAAGGTAATAATAGAATCCAGAGTTTAAGTTCTCATGTCAGTAAGTTGGGGAAAAGACGCATACCAAGAATCAGAAGTAATGCACTTTTTTTTTTACAGAATATATTCTTATTATAAAAACTGGCTGGTGTAATATTTAGTAGGAATATAATGGGAATTGGTTTAAATAATAAGCTGTTTATTCATATGGCTCAGAGGTATTGATAGACACATGAAATAGAAGCAGCAATAGTCATGAAACGAATTATTACACATAAACATACATGTTACATACATATGTTACAGACATGCAACCTATCATGTAGCGACATGTTATTAAGGCATTATTTAGACTAAAGATACAGTTGCTTGGAATAATAAATCATTATTATTATTATTAGTAGTAGTAGTAGCAGCAGTAATAATATTAATACATTTGTGATTATCTAATGAAATAACAAGAACTGTAAACTTGATATTATTATTTTGTGTAACTAGTACCTTAGAAATATTATTTCCTCTGTAAAACGGCTGATTTTGAAGATTGTGTTCATAGGGGACACGTGTAAATAATTGTATAATTGTCCATACTAATAAAATGTCATACAATTTAAGAAACAGATTCATTTTTCTGGGTTTTTTTTTATTTACAGGTTAGAATAAAATAATATTAAAAGCATATGCAAAAACCAACAGCAAAGAAAATGTTAATAATAATATTGGCATATAGACACTGGCTTCCAGGGGACATATGTTCTCTCTATATACTTTTAGAATTTATAATCATTAAGGATTCCAATTTAATCAGGCGCATTTTTTTTGTTTAACATTTTTATTGTTTGATTTTTACTTTTAACTAAATAACGCTATTTTTTTATTTTATGAAAATAGTAGATTCAGCTAAGAGACAACAAAATGTAGCATGTGCAGTCATTCTCTTTGGTACATCCGATTATTGAGTGGAACACATGGGTGATCGATGGATATTTTCTATGGATATTGTTTTTTACACTGAATTATCTCCATACATTGGAGATTTTGCTCTTCAGCTTTTTAGCTCCTACAAATTGTTTTCTTTTAAACAAAAAAATGTACAATGATCTGAACACATCATGTAATTAACATGTTTTATAATTCATGTATGTTACTTTATAATTCATATTGTATGGAGCAAAAAAATACCCACTGCATGCTGTATGGGATGAAAGTTAGATGTTTGAGGGAAGACGCAATTGACCAACAGTACTGATTTTTTTAGAATATGACTCCAAAACAGCAAGTAGGAAGAATAACCACACTTAATTGCACATTACAAAGTACTGTGAAATAATACCTTATTTAATAATTAATATAATTACAGCATCTAATTACAGCACTTACTGGTTCCAAATTTAGGCATTGTAGGTACTTGAAAGGTCTCGGCTCCACATTGCTTGTGTACAAATTCAATCATTCCTTCTATATTTTCATCATTATGACAAAGTCTTTGATTTTCTGTAGACACATCAAACACATTACGCTCTTCATCATTGGTTACTTGGGTCACATTTTCATTAAGAGAACAAATATTTTCTTCTTTAGAATTTTCTCCTTCATCTGTATTTATACAATTTATTTCAGCGGAGGTATACTCTCCAACAACACATGTGATTTCTTCTTCTGAATTACTTTCAAAGAATGGGTCATAGCTTATAATATCTGAGGGAGTCGGTGGTATAAGGTTAATTAGTGGTGGATTCAAGACATCGTTACTGGTTCTGAAATCGTCTGTTTCTCCTCCAACATTGACTCTTCTGTGTTTTGAATGCTTGTTTGTAAATATTTGAAGAGGTAGTAAAGATATCAAAGGGAAAATTCTCTTCTTGGTTTTAGAAGTCAACTGCCAAATAGAAGTTGATTGCCCCAAAGATGAGATGTCTGCAGAATGCTGGTCTTCGTGCACCACAATTTCATCTACATTTGGAATACTGATGTCATGGAAATCAGGAGACGATCCTGCTTGATTTGTAAAGTACAATCTATCCCGAGAGCTCGATGCATAGGGCTTCCCAGTTGTGTGAATAGATTTTTGGTTGTGTGAGAGACAATTCTTGTAGGAGCAGCACAACATCCATCGTCTGATTTGTGCACCAATGTGTCTTCTACTTTCCACGGGAGATTCAGCTGCATCCACCATTTCAGAAACCTTGAAGCAAATGGCTTCAGAATTTTATATAAAGTTACCAATGAATATTAATTGTTAACAGAAAGACGCATATTGTCGCCCTAACGAAATGCTGCATCCACAGAGACAAAACGCATATCAATTACCTAAAAATATCCAAATGATGCTTAGCCCAAGCTAGCTAACATGCAGATGACCTCTGAAACCTAAACCATTGGCATAAATGAGCATGTACTTGTTCATCAAGTGTTTTTCCAATGATAAATACTGTTTTATGGTTTTAATACATGAAAGACTCCCTTCCATAAATAAAACATTATTTCTTTGTCTTTCATTTGTGTCGTTACATTGTTATGTTAACAATGCCCACAAGACACAAAAGGTTATAAAAAAAAAACAGAATATAAAATAATATGTTGCATGAATAAACTGTCTGTTTATAGATAACGGTGATAATTTCTTATGCAATATTACAAAATTTGAGTGTTCATATTTGTAGCATTGGCCAAATGAATAACTGACAGAAACAGAGATTAATGTAAGGATTACCTACTACAATATGAGTATAACTGAGCCAAACTATTGTAATTTTGTCATATGTTTATTTACCAAATTTATTTCGAGAAGGTATTATGTCATTAATCTATAATAAAGACACAGAGGCATGCTGGATTATAATGATTTATAAAAACACTGCAACAATTTTATTGTATATTTAACAAACTAACAAATAAAAAAAATTGGTACCCTGAACTGGCTAACTAAATCAATTCATTGATGTATTGAGAGTACTGACATAAGTAATATTGGTCTTGCTGGGTGGATAACACAGTATCATTCCCTGCTCTGCAGCCACCATCCTACCGTCCATGGTCCCGATCCATGGAGAGTCCTGCACTTAACTACTTCGCTAACGCCAGCAGCACCTCGGACAGCAAACACCTGCACAGATGTTAAACCCCAAGATCCCGGGCCACGGGCACTAAGATTAACCAGAAAGAAAAAAGCGGGAGGGGGAGAGAAACAATTGCTTGTGGCAAATTATCTGAAGAGGGCTGGCATCTTTCTAGTGCTTCCTTTACAAGCTCCTCTCACTCCAACTAAGGAAGCTCTGGCCTGGACCAAAAAAAGAAAATCCCAATAATCACGTAAACTAGACCTAAAGATAAAACATTTTTTTTAAAAGACGCGCGTTTTAACAAGGCCTGAAGGCTTCATCAGGGGTAAATATATATATATATTTATACTTGGGTTTATGTTTAGTTTATGCAGTTATAAGGATTTCCTTTTTTGGTCCTGCCAGAGATTCTAAAGTAGGAGTTTGTGATTAGCGGTGGGGCAAGTGACACAAGCTGGTCTTAGGCTGGTAATAAGGGGAGTCCTGCTGGATACGAGACACTCTTTTTGCTATCAAACAATAGGTTGTGGGGAGATACTGAGGGCCCTATGTCCTTTACTATATGTAGGACTAGTAATCGGTACTAACTGATTCTGAGCATTTATGGGCCCGTTTTGTTTGATGGTGCTACTCACCACTTTTTAGGATTTGATGTTTTAACTTGCATTATTACAATTTGATATTTTTAGTTCTCTCAGTTTTTTTTATTTATTTATTAGGGATTTAGTTCTCACCACTAGCCCCCTATTGGTCCCCTATTGGTGCTTTTAATAAGACAAAGATGATATTCATATGTGTGTTTCCCCATTACTCATCTAGTTCCTTTGTGCATATACCTTTTTTCGCTAACATTTACAATCCATCTGTGTATAAACACTTATAATAACATGAAATATATAACAAACATAGATACTTATTAATTCAGGTTTCTGCAACTTATACTATGATTAACATTAAGATACTGTTAAGATCGCGCATCATAATGTAGGGATCTACAGTAAATTACGTTTTAAAATAAGATTTCTTTTAAATAATCCATCCGCCTCACACCTGGCTTTCAGTGTGGTATGTTGTAGCAACTTCAAACAATTATTTTTTCCTTTATTCTCTTATACAATTTCCTTTTCTTTCCTTCACCTCCCAGCTTGAAAAGTAACAATTAAATCAGTCATGTCAGTGTGGGAGTGTTAACCTTTGGTTGTATAGCTAAGTTCACACATCTGGGAGGGCTGTGTAGTTAGTTCTATTTTACTACCTATAAAATGAAGGTATACTTATCGTGTATGGTGATCCAGGTAGATTTTGCATACTTAAATAATATATATATATATATATATACTCACATATTTACTTGAGAGTGCTATATATCTATATATATATATATATATATATATATATATATATATATATAGATATATATATAAAATGCCACAGAATATATATGTATGTATATATATATATATATATATATATATATATATATATATATATAGTTCTTTCTGTATAGTAGACAATTTCATTAAAGAACTTGCAAGAGCAGCCCTGAATATATGTCCATGTACAAGGCCCTCTTTAATGTATCAGTTCAGCCTGTGCCAGTTATAGTTTTGTCATACTCTTTGAATGTATGGACTGTAAAAGGTGCAGCATAAATTGTTGCCGCTATATAAATAAAAAAAATAATAACTGTGATATAACCTGACGATAATCAGTTAACAATCAATAATGCTTAACTTCTCTTCTTTTTAAACTTAATATTTCATTCACAGAGTTGGTTACCATCATGAAAACAACCAAGTCTTACAAGGATGGTACACCAAAATCACTGGGTAACTACTGGGGTCACAGCAGGGGCTCGTGCCTCTAGGGGGCCTGTGTGGCCCCTGCGACCCTTTGTTCCTGTCTCCTTATACTGATTCAAAATAGTTTAGAAAGGGCCCTTCCGTCCTGGACCAGGTGTGTATGTATGAATGTGAGCATGGTTTTGTAATGTGTGTGAGCATGGATATCTAACTGTTGGTGTGTTTGACAGTGGATGTCTAACTGTGTGTGTGTGTGAGCATGAATGTGTAATTCCG
The DNA here is from genome assembly GCF_027358695.1 of Spea bombifrons. Lineage (NCBI taxonomy): Eukaryota > Metazoa > Chordata > Amphibia > Anura > Pelobatidae > Spea > Spea bombifrons. The sequence continues at coordinate 17,570,391 of NC_071089.1, read as the reverse complement.
TGTGTGAGAGCATGGATGCGTAATTGTGTGAGCATGGGTGTGTAATTGGGTGTGAGAGCATGGATGCGTAATTGTGTGTGAGCATGAATGTGTAATTGTGTGCGACTGTATATGTAGGTGTTTGTGTGTGAGCATGTATGTGCACGTGGAGTGAGATGGAGTGTGTTAGAATGAATGTGTGCATGTGTGTTAGTGAGTATGAGTAAGTGTGTGTAATTTGTATGTGTTTACATATGTGTGCCAGAGTGTACGTTGGAAGGAGGGGCAAGTGGCAAAGAAGGCACAGACAAGTTGTTTGGGGGCAATGATGGCATAGACCAGCTATTGGGAGGCCTGGTATGAGTCTCCACTATGAGCATAAAACATAAAATCATATACTTAACGTAACTCAAACAACTGAAATCTAATACAGTGAAACTTGATAGAGGTGTGTACTACTCGTAGGGATCAGGGTTAGCCGCACTTTCAAGTCTCTCTCATGGTTAGGGCTTTATTATTCAATATGTTTGTAGTGTAACCTCAGACATAAGTATTTTTGCAAGGAAATAATAAAGAATAAAGCGCACTTAACGCTGTAGGATGGGACACTTCCAAACAATAAGCGGGTAATATAGTAAAGAGCAAAATGGATACTCCTGTATATAAGTGGTGTACAGGCCTAACCCAATCCTGCATCAAAAGCCAAAGCTATCAGTGTTTGAGGGGGTGTTTTAATGTTTCATTTCCTGAGGTGTGCTTTGAATCTAGTCTGGGTGTAGCACATTATGAACCGTATCAAATCACTTGACCTGCACAGTATCTAGGAAGCCTGATGTTTATTACACTAAAAGGGATATTTATCTTCATCTGAGTGTTTTATAGGTAGACGATATTGTGCTTGAGCTACCTACATATATAATAGATCCATAACATTAGGTTTTTGCAAAAACAGAAAAAGACAAGCGATAGAGGTTTAAACGGGGAAGCGTGGAATAGACATATGACATACGAACAACAGACAAGGAAAATGTCTTGAGATGTTACAGTATACAGCAAAATGAAGCCAAATTCAGTAGCTCTTGTCTGCTGTTCAGCAGTTGAATTTCTGCCCCCTAACCACATCTTTAACCAAACCCCCAAAAGCAAAGCGAAATAAAAGATCTGGCCTTTTGAAATGGTGGGGGTTATGATGTTTCCCATCCTTTCCTGATTATTATGTTACAATATTATCCTATAATATTAGCGCCCTCCCTCCACTGGATACAAGAAACAGTTAAATGTTTATAAATATTGTTCAACTTCTCTCTGTAATGTTCTATGAAAAGTAAAGGTGTTTGGAACAAAATATGTGTAGTTCTGGAGGCTAATTGAAGGGCATAGAACAAAGAGCTGGTACAAAGCCTTGAATTCTAATTAGTTACAATTATAGTCCTGGTCTTTCGTATGAGAATAAATATTTAAAATAACAATGAAATTGAGATAGTTCTTTTTTTTATGTGTAAAGCAAAAGAAGTAAAAAAGGTGCATTGTAACCTACATGGAATTGTTAACATTTTCAAAACATATATTGGGTAAATATATCAACACAGTTAGGATATATTCACGTTAATGTGTTTCAACAATAACAAAAGATCAAAGCCTGCTATGTATAACAACATATGTGTATAATAATACAGCTGTAGCTGTAGGGAGCCCGATGCCACGAGAATATATAGAAGAAATGGAGCCGAAACCAAAACAGTAAACACCAATGTCCATGTTAAAGAGCACATCAGTTGTGGATTAATACGCTCCATTGGCCTTGGTATTTATCAGGGACGTCATGTGGTTGATAAACCTAAGGAAAACATTCATTTAAGGAATTTTTTGAAAGTAGACTGTAATTATGATTTCAATGTTTTTCACACAGCCGGATTGTGACAGTCCATTATTGGCATGATGTTAGTTATATTTTTCATTTTTTTTATGCTCATGATAAGCATAGGGAATCTGTGGCTTGTTGCCACTCTCTGATCTACCTGCAATGGTCGAATATGTTCCTCTCCTATCCTAATGAGAACTAACAAGATTGAGAGACCTGTATGAAGAAAGTGGAAGTGCAAGTCCAACAGTGTCTTGCTCAAAGCTATGTATAAAGTAGCCGATGAATGCAACAGTTTTAGAAATGACATGCCTTGTCTTGTTATTTGTAAGTCATAGCCTTTCTAGATATTTTGATTAATAAAACACTATTTTTAATATTTTTTAATGTCATAAATGTTCATTCCTTAACATTTTATGTTTTGTTATTTCATATAATGGCAGTGTTACAATTTAATTATTTTGTATGCAAACACACAGAACATAGTATGGTGAGAAAATTGTTAATTGAGCTTGATGGAAGACATGCAACATGTGCAAAATCAACACAAAAAAGTGTGCAGCTCCTGATCAATTTATGGCTGTAAGGCATGTGTTTATTTCTTGGAAATGTAACCCATGTTGTGTGGACCTGCATGTTGCTTCAGGTAACAAATTTAGTCTACACTTAAACAAAAATGATAATAACATAAAACCCTATATTCCCAATATGCAGTAAGATAGTCATGGAAGCTTAGTTCTTGGTGAAAATGTCCCAGTTCTAAACTGTGTATTTTATTTTACTATGTCACTAGATGTCACTGCACATCCAAGCAAACTTGCTGTCATTTGGTCCCTTGGCTGTTTTGGTGACGGACAGAAAGCCAGAACTTTTATAGTCCCTGTGGACTACTCAATACGTATCGATGCCCAATACATACATAAAGAAGGATTCAAAAGCAAACCTTTCCTGTCTGTCAGCAACAGCTAGTCTCACAGAATTAATTTAGTTGTATAATGGATGTTATTCGATAAATGTAGAGGATAAATATTATGGGATTATTATAATAACATAAAGATATGTGATTTTATTATGTTTTATTTTTAATTAAACCTGTTTGCTCTTGTGTCTCTCATACGCTACAAAAGTAATTTTCTGCCAAGACTATTGTAACTCTTAATTTCACACTACCTTTATTTTTCTTCTACTGTTTTCTACTGTTTTTCACCAGAATCACCACTTTCCAATATATAATCTATGATATTCCACCATTATTCCATCACTATGGACCTGCACACCCCTTATGCCCAATGTATAGTGTATATCTCTCTGCTTGTTTACCATCTGTGACTCCGTCTCAACTAAAGGCTTTATCTGTCTCTGCTTCTTACCTCTGGATCTCCTTACCACTGGATTTTCGCAAGTGTCACAACCTTAACTAAATAACAAATTTTTACTGCAAAACTACAGTGGCATAAAAACTTTTATTTAACTCACATAAAATGCACTTACCTCCTCATCCTGATAGTACCTGTATGTCTGGCCTGTGGCATATTCTAGTGCCAGAGATATAGAGAGTGGCAACACATTTGTCACAAATCCAGGGCAGAACGCCATTTGCATTGCTGAACAATGGGTTGGTTACCAGATCTGCAATCTTCTAAGCTTGCCCATTTACACTCTAGAGAACCATGCCTAGTTGGCATAGCATCCACAGCACCCTGTACCTGGAACCTCGGATCCTTAACAAGTGGAGCACCTGGATATAACATCATATCCCAGCGCTCAGCCATGAAGACATCAGCTGTATATGCTTCAGAGATAAATAAATCACTAAGTTCATCACTCCCCACTACTAGGAATATAAGCTCTATGGAGCAAAAAATAATAATTCTAATGTTGTCATACCTACTTTAGCCTGGTAATAATGTCTGTATGACTGTTGTACTTCTTACATGACAGCTATGTATTTACCTTTTGCACTGCTGAAACTAGGGAAGCACCCCCAGCCATGGTAGGCGTCTTCGCTGCATTTAAAACAGTGTCGGGATATGATGTGCTCCGCGTCATGAAAGTGTGCAGTGCCTTCTAATGCAGCTATTCTAATAATGAAGGTGTGCTACCCGGCACAGCCTCCATAGTGTAAATGGACTAGTGAGGGAGGATAAAGGTCTACTTTTAAAGGTCTACATTACATTTATATAGCACTAAAAAATTCAATAGTGCTGTTACAACAGAGTTAGTTAAATAATTTAAAATCTCACACAATAGAGAGCTTTTGAAATTTGCATACAAGGGAGAAGGTCTGATAGAAGAGGGTAGCGAATTCCACAGAAGGGGTACAGCATGTGTGAATTCTTGAATACAGGAGTGGGAAGAGGTATTGATGGTAGAGTGAGTCCATTAATGAAAGGAACGAAGAAGGCTGTTAGGGGTATAGTTTGATGAAATCGTAGAGATGTAGGGGGTTACAAATAACAAACAAATGCAGCATTGGACGAAAGAAAAAAGGAATGTGCGCAAGACAAAGATCTTCGTTCATTCATTTATTCGTTCCGTCGCCCCGGCCACCATTTTAACTACACTAACATGAGGAGAATCTCGCTATTTAGCCTGCACTGAGAGGAAGGACATTGAGTGAGCTGATCTTTGTTTCTCCAATCAGCTCACTCCTGTCACATCATGCTGAGTGCTTGTCCAATGGTTGTGCTGCATCTTTCAAAGAAAAATAAAGCAGACTAGTAATGTAGAGGGCTTATATAAGAGCAGAGCAGGCAGGAGATCCATTCCTTTCACTGTGACTGCTTTATGAGACTTGGTGACCCTCGGCCTGCCGTTTCTCACACTATCTACAACTCTCTAACTCTCTAAAGTTTTGATTTAATTCAGATCATTAATTTATTTAATAAATAAATTAATATAATTTAACCAGTCCACTGCTACCCTTAACCCTATAACTCTAAACTAATTCTGATATTCTTTCTTCCATCCATTGGTCTCAAATTCCCTATTGAATGTCTTTTACGTGTTTATTTCTTGTTTCCAGGGCAACCGGACAAGCAAATGGGATTTCGGAAAACAAACACAAAAACAAACAAACTTTCTGCCGGCGCCCAGGTCTAGTAATAAAGATGGAATTGTGGACAAAGAATAGCGGGATAACCTTAAGCACAGGTCTTTGTAATGTTAAGCATCAGGTAGTACAACTCCATCCATGATGAAATCCCATGAGGTCGGTGAGGCAAGTTAGAACAGAGGGTGAAAGGTCAGGAGAGTACACTATGAAGGACTGTGTTGATTTGCTAGCACTGTTTAAACAAAAATATACAGCACATACATATTAAATAGATTGATGAATATCTGATTTCACAAAATCTTCCAATTTCGATGCTGGATGCTACTCAATACTATATTATGATAATTTATGTAGTAAAGCTGAAACATTCTAGTTTAAATGTTTTCCACAAGAAATGTTCAATAATTGATGCCAAAAAAAAACCTAAAGGATGTCACTTTAAAAATTTGATTCTATTTTAGACAAAACATTGCTTTAATTTAAACCAGATTGTTTTCTCCAGTATGGAGAGAAAGCTTTCCACATACACACAATAAATAACTATATGATGAACATGGAGTAAGAGAAAAGATTTTGCAGCATGGTTGCCCATTCTGTGCCAGATATATGCTTTAATTAGGGACACTAGACTGTACATTTAATATAACTTAATTCCTCAATTATTTTGATCCGAATAAGAATATAATCTTTGCCCAAAAGGGCTACTTTTCTTTCCACGGCCAACACGTTACAATTCTATGCATTTATCTTTGGACATCAAATAAATACACAAATGGGATGTCTAACACCAAATAATTTAACATATAATTTTGTTGTGTGAACGGCTTAGCAGTATTGAGTTCTTCATGGTCAATAGAAAGAAGTCTCCACAGCAAGTGCAATAAAGATAAAGAATGAATTTGCTAAGAGAGAGATTGTGTTGATATTCAAATAAAGCAACAGTAACAAGAATACATTTGAATAATATTAGAATAATGATGCTGGCAGCGAATCACAGTGAAATCTATTAGCAAATAATTGTTGCCCCTTTTCAAGCTTGCGTTCTGATCCAAACAATAAGGTGACTTGCAGGAAATAATTTGTCATTCTTCTCAAGCCTAATTACTGGGTAAGGATCATGTGTAGAATAACCTTAAAGTTCAGTGACTGGTTTACCCATCTACATTTGGATGTTGCAAAAAAAATTGTATAAATATGTGCAAAAAAAAGGAATAAAAAAGACAAAAAAAACCCAACCCAGCAAACATGATAAACCTGTTTTGCTTATTTTATTTTTGGACCTGTTTGATTAACATTGGCATGTGTGAAATAACATAGCATGTATTTTTAATATACACTAAAACGTGGCAAAGTAACAGATTAAATTGAAATTTGTTAACTACAAATTAATATATCATACTATTGAAATATTTGAAGCCCCAATTGTTAAAATACTGAATATTCACTTAATCCCTGTACCCAATCACTCTGTGGAAGTGTACACAACAATACTTTGGGTGAGCGATTAGGGAGAATATCGAAAGGAACACACAAGCCTAAACATATACTTTTACTTTTGGCACGGCAATGATTACATCTGGCATTTGGCACTGACCAGAAAAGTACAAGTTATGTCCCACTGGTCTGTCACTCATGAAGAGGAAGTCTTGCATTTGAATAATTAAACCTGTTTTTAATTCTCAACTTCTGATCCAACAAGAAGCTGAAAAGCTGTTTTGTATATCAAGTGTTGGCAGCGCTTTGATGGCTTGTCTTTTCACCTACTGATTCAATGGGAAAGCAGCCTCTTTAGGACTGTATAAAAACGGCAGACAATATGAAACTAAAACATCATGCCGTCTTAGGCTGTATTGAAAGATAAATATGGTTATAACACTTTTTAATGAAAGATTGCCTTTCGCCTCAAATTACACCTCTATTGTTGCACTTTTTCCAGTTCTGCAATGTGTATAATTTGATACACAGCCATTCTAATATGAAAAAGTCATATGCACTTCATAATTACCTCATAATTTAATAACACATAATTGTCCATTCATGCCAGAAATAATAAGCATGAAAGTGAAAATAATGTCAGTGACACCATCGATTACCATAGTTTTATGTTTGTAATATCCAATAATTTAGATTTTACTAAATATCCATAGTCAAGTTATTTTATCATGTGAAGTTATCTACAATGATAAATCATTTTTTACAGATTTTAAAGATTAGATTATTTTATAATAAGAATCAGGAGTGGCCCACGACTTTGTGCTGCCTGGGTTCAAGGATCAAAAGCTGCCCCCCCCCCCAAAACCACATCCACATGCATTATGTTGTATCGTATGGTTGTGTATATAATGTATAAATCTGTAAATTAAAATAAACATTCTTCAGAATTAAACCACTTTTAGTTTTTTTTTTATTATTATTATATAATCAATGCAAGCAATGTTTGTGTAAAATGTATTTCAACTAATATTTGTTTCGATAGTGGAAGTTCCAAATTTGCTACTGTGTTGCTTTCATAAAAATGTGGATATGATAAACAAGTAGGGAAGAATATTTTAATTAACTGAAAAAGGTATAAGCCAATTGAAATGTAGTAAATTAGTAGAGTAGTATGGGTTTTTTTAGTTTTATTTGGTTCTCTTGTTTGATTATAAACAAATTAACTACTTTATAAAACTGCAAAATATTAATTCTACATCTTCCATGGCCTGCTGTATTGATGTAAAGATTAAGTGTGTGAAATGTCTTATTTTAGTGGGTTCCGTGTAGGTTATATTTAATGAAATATAACTGTAAACAATATTGTTCAGATATGTTCCCCTTGTGTTTGTATATTATTGACTTGTATAGCACCATCGTATTCTGCAGCTCTACTCAATACACGCACTAGATTTTATTACTTGTACTTGTAAAACAGAATAAGGGCATCAGTTTCAGACTTGGACTCGCCATCTAGCAAAAAAATGCCTTGTCTGCCTGGGTATTGGGGGGATACTTAACTTTATTGCTGCTTGTATGGCAGTTCTAGTCCTTGAATGTGAGCCATAAGCGTGATATACGCCACCACATCCCAGAAAGTGTATCTGGGCTGTAGCCGTACGTACGTCATTTAATGGCTGTTGGAATTTAAGTTCTAGCTCAACTTTTCTTGTTGGCCCTGCTCTGGTCTAATTAGTTGTAGCTTCAGGTCTACCTAGCTTTTGCAAGCATTATAAGCTGCTATGGTCATACAGACAATTGATTAATAACTGATAAATAAATATGTCTGCAATTTGAATTTGCAGGGGATATGGTAGAAGCTGTGCAGACTATAACTGCAAGACTACTGATATGTTAACATTGCAACACGAGAAATTGCCCCTCCTACTAAGAAGACATGACAATGAAAACTTGGATTGTTTCAACATCCTCAGCTGTATTAAATTATGACACAATATACAAATAAGGATGAATAACCTGTCAGTTGCAGGTCACTATGTGCCTCAGAGGCAACTCTCCCACGCTACAACCTAAGACCTCTAATCTCGCTGTACCTATTACTCCAGCCATGATGTGTCTCCCCCATACCTGTGTGGGTGGGCACGCAGTACTTCCTGTTCTCCACTTAAAGGCACTGGCCTTGATACATCACTATATCAAACTATAACGTTTGTTCAATCGCAACAGAATAGGAGGGAGGTCAAGAGATTTAAGGTTCTATCGTTGCATTTGGCAAGAAATCCCAGGCTAGGTAATTTGCCAGGGGATTATATTTGTGAACAAAGTGAAACACAATATTATGATATAGTAACCAATGCCTAAGAAACCCGAAAAAAACCTGTCCTGATACAGACTATAGTTTCCTTTCCTATAAATCCAGATGTGTCTTTCTTTCCTTCAATGCTATTCACAAAAATCATACAGTATACCGCATGACATGTCCGAATGTCACTCTACTCTGCTATGATAATTCGTCCTATTGGTCAAACACTGAAACATTGGTTTCCAAAGTGTGTATATTTTTAAAATCATAGTTCAATGAATATGTTAAATATGGCACATTTACTATGTATGTGTGTACTTTTTTCTCTCTTTCCACTTAATCTATCTCTCTTTCTCTTTATGTCTTCTTTCTCCCTCTCATTGTGTCTTCTCTTTTTTCTCTCTATCTTTCTTTTCTCTCGCTATTTCTCTTTCCCTCTCATCTCTGTCCCCCACTTTCTGCACATAGAGTACTGACCTAACCTCATGTAAGCCACGAACTGGGGCAGGAAAGTGGCAAATGCATGCACGTGGATTCTGCATAAGACTTTTGGGGCCATATGTGTCAAAAAATAATGCAAAATACGGACAAAATATGCACCAAAGTGACTCAACACAGTATAAACAATGGTTTGTTTCTAAAAATGTATCCAAAATTTGAACTTTTAAAATGTTTTCTAAAGTTCTGCTTTTGTAAATAAGGCCCTTAGTATACAGTTTTAAAAAAAAAGTACTCCTCAGTTTAAGAGACATAAAACAATGATTGTCTTTACAAAACAATGGACAAAGCCAATAGCAAATTCAGAGTGTTTACATTTTACATTAGTTGTGGGGCTTTCAGGTTCTTAGAACTCCCATGGGAAAAATATTTTTCAGCATAAAATACAGCGCTGTATACAGTAATGTGGGTTAGCCTTTTATCTCCTTTTATTCCAATAAACTTCCGTTATCTCAGAGCAGCATCAACACAGTATGGACCAAATCATTTTTTCAACTTGGGACAATTTTTCAACTCGGGTTGTTCTCAGCAGGCGTGACGTTTGAAATCATGGCTATCGCCTAGAAACCAAAACAGTGCATCAGTCCACTAGACCATATAATGTCCATACAGAACCTAATTGTGAGGTTAACTAGATATTTTAAAAGGTTACTAATTGAAAACATTATTTGCTTGATGTATTCTGCATTGAAAGCAATTATAGTTATTTATTACCTTGCTCTAGAGAAATAATAAAAATATTTGTTTTCTAATGTAGTCTTTGCTTCTTGCAAGTGCATATAAGTTAATTTCGTTATTCTGAACTGCTGTATTTGTCTAATGAATGTGTCTTTACAGTGTCATCCATAGACTTCTGTGTGCCTTAAAGACATGGATATGACATCATACCACTATGGTCTGCAGTGAGGTCAGTGGCCTTGTAGGGGTGCCCTTCTTCCAGGCCTTTGCAAATAAATACATACAGAAAATAATAATTACAATTTCAAAGAGGACACAACTCTTGTTAGATAGTACTGCGAGTTGAATATAGAGCAGTGGTAGAAGTAAAAAATGTAAAACAGTAAAACTCACAAGGGGTGAGTACAAAATATATTCAATTAAATGAAGAGACGTACTGTATATTATTATAAGAATAGACGTGAGGATTTCCTGTTGAAGTCATTCCTTTGCAAAATCTGGTTTGCACTTCAGCTGATGTAATGGTAAGGAAGAGTGACTGATTGCATTTGGTTTTTGGCAGCGAGGCAGAGTGATCCCACTCAGTGGGGATCCCTGATAGCGGCTGGATCTGTTTTAGACCATCTGAACTACAACGTTGTGAACATTCTAAATTTTGTTTAAGAAAAGTAATAAAAAGCTTACCATATCCAGATGGATGTTTTTGGAAATTAAACACCTTTTAATCAGCTTAACATTTAAGTTATACCTCTACTTCACTTCCTCTGCCTCAGTCTTCTAGCCCAACCTATTCCCATTAGGGCTTCTGTTATCCAATATCCACATTACATTATTTCTTTTCTCCGAACAGCAACTTTCCGAAAGAAGAGTAAACCCCTGAAGATCAAAAAATGAATTCCACCCTGGTTTGTTGTGATGGAACAACTTCCAAAGATGTAATGTCTGACACATCATGTAGAATATCAGACTAAATAATGCTACCACTGGTTTAAGGTAGTAACGAAAAATGTTGATACTTTTCATTTTAAACAAAATTGAACACTGATTAATAATAACATTAATAATAATCACAATAATAATATAAAATTAGCAGGTATTATACAAAGTTATATCCATTTAGCTGCTACTAATGGCTACAAGATTAATTCCTAAATAAAGTTAACATTAAGGTAATATTACTAAAACATAATAAATAACACATGTGCTAAGTGCCTGGAACAAACACATTTACACCTTATTTTAAGAATACATAGTGGCAAGCCTGGGGGCAGATGTGCATAACTGGGGGGGGCAGGTTGGCAAAAAAATATATATATATTTTTTTCTTAATCATAGCTTTTATTAAATATGAAAAAATATTTTACATGAATTAATATTTGCTAGTAAAACTTTTTTCCTATAGGCTCGTCTTATATTCAGGTTTTTTCCCCCCTAAACTAATATTAAGATTTTGGGGGGTTGTCTTATAATCAGGGTCATCTTATAATCGAGCAAATATGGTATATTACTTTACCGAGAGGTTGGTGGTGAAAGCTAAACATTCATGGGATGGGCACGAGTCTCTGAAGACGAGCCAAATCGTTCAGATCTGCCAACAAATACTTCTATTACGTTCTGTACCAAATATTAACACTTTAGCACATTTTAAAGATATATATACAATTTGGGCAACCAACCAGGAAAAAGATATCATCGACGCATTGGTAAGTGTGGTAATTGGAAACACTCGAGCCTGCAGCATCATTTTTCAATTCAAAATTACAGTATTACATAAATTAGAAACACCTGTGTGGTGCTGCATGTTCTTTTGGGAGACTAGAACAATTTGTTTACATTAGAAAAATAGACATTTAATTGGATATGATTAATATATTCAACTTGGGTCCAGGTAAATGTATAAACTCCTTAGAGTTTTAAAGATGACTGATGAGATTATAAGAAAGGCAATGAGGAAATATTCTAGATGGAGAATATAGTAAAATGGTTAGTATAACATGGGTTATTGGCTTGGAAACCAATGGAAACATTTTGTCACAAGGGCCATGATAAGATTACTAGTTAGCTGTATCTTCCCAACAATTACAATTTTGCTACTCTATATATATACATATATATATATATATATATTATTTCTGTTAATGATGTGAAATCATGTTAACATTATTCATCCACAAAAGAAAACAGATCTTCTAAGAGAGAAAGGGCACTTGTAGTTTTTTTAATTATAGCGTAAATGGCACTGAACATTGGTATGGAAAAGTTTGCAGGTGCAAACCTACTTTGGGATGATATCTGAGGTCTCTGTGAATCCATATGGCAACATCAGGATTCCACCATCACCTGCGCTGGTTTTAGCTCACCCATGCTTATACATGTATTGGCCCATTTACAAACTAAGAAGGATTCAGTGTGGCTCTTGGTTTGTCCCTTATTATCCTGGAATAATACAAGACCAAAACATCTATCTAGTTTTTGCTATATTTTCTTCCTTATTTTTTGTGTCAGAAAAATATCTAATATAAATACTTAAGCACAATGTTTTCCAAATGCAAACATGCCTCTATTGTGTGTCTTCAAAAGAATATTTTTAGGATACTACATAATTGATTTAATACTGTCCAGCCCCCATATGCTTACTAGAAGGATTTGGACAAAACAGATTAATATGGTCCAAGAAAGTTTATTATAACTATAGTTTTTGAAGGGAGGGCCGTTAACAATACATACTTTACATTAAACTGTTGGAGTAAATTAGTCAATTTTGTACATGGTACAAAGCATGCTATGGCAGGCACAACTGAGAAGGCGCTAACAAATAATTTAATCCAACAGTTCATTTTGATCATATTCTCATACTTGTCTTTCATCCAACAGAGGCTCTTTGAAAAGGCGCACGGCCAATATGTCAGTACATTCAAAATCTAATTAACTTGGCATTTTAAAATGCATTTCAAAAATTCAGCTATGTTCTTGAAAAGAAGTATATCAGTTTTTAATGTGAACCGTTTAGTAATTATTTAAATATGTGATTTTTCAATGAATAGCACAATACTGCCATTTATTGTAATATTACATGCACCACTACAAATTGTTTAGTATAATGTATGCCCTATCCAGTTGTTCTCAGAACTGCTATTCATTTATTGATGTATATATAGCACCATCATATTCCACAGAGCTGTACAATGCACACACATGACATAATAAGTCCTGCATTACATAAAAATTTGGACTTCCAGGCGCAAAAGATAATAATTGCCATCCGCAAATGAGTTTACAATCCAGAGGAGTAATACATCATTAAACATTTTTAAAATATGAATGTAAGCAATTCCAAATAATTTTGTATGTAAATTTCAAATTAAGCAGGTGTAATATTTTACATACAATTAAAAAAGGGTGTTTGGAGATAATAAATATCACCTAATATAACAAATAAATGTTGGTATTTTCACTAACATGCAAAGGAAATTTAGAAGCTAATCTTAATTTTTATTGACAATACACTTTAAGGCTTGACGTATCAGAATTGTGATAAATACCGAAATGTTAGAAACTTGGCGGTGTGCATGAACGACCACACAAGGAAATCAAAACACAACAGCGATTAGAGGAAAAGACACATGGATCCAAAGTTCATTAAGAGCATTCCTATTCATAATGCAGCCAGTGCTTCTGTTTGGTATTCATCACTGTCAAGCTCTTTTTAAGGTAGTGAATGAAGACTTTATAAAAGGTCTCATTATCAGCTGAATGGTAAAGAGCAGACCATGCAAATCCTTCCCAGCATCACAGATATGTTGTTAAGATCCTGCAATTTGTCAGCATTGAGATTAACAAATGAGGGAGATAGTCTATGTGTGACCCCTGTGTGGCTGCAGGAACATGGTGGAGAGGAATTTAACATGTTGATTTTTTTTATTACTATTTTTAGGTCATTTAGTGCCTTAAATCATTAAGATATCACCACCAATGCAAACGGAAGATATATTAAAATATTTTGCAGACCACTTAAAACTCCTGCATAGAATATCCACATTTTTTCTTTATTTGAGTGTGCTCAGGGAGTGAGTGTGCATCATGTATAGGTACGATATATAGATTTTGCTGTAAACATGCTTATAAAATGCAGCATTTCAGGCAAGGTAAGCATATATGTAATGAAAATGTGATAATGTGATTATTTCGGTTTCTTTGTGACATTAGACAAGCATTTGAGAATCAATATACTAATACGGATTCCTCCCATATGCAGTATTTATTTTAAGAAATTGAATGAAAGATATTGACAAATTAGTATAAATTGTTTTTTTTTTTCATAATTCTAAGGTACAATAAATTGTGTTTTTTGGGTCATTAATATTTTAATCCAAAATTTGAATGTTGTTTTCTGCAAGCTTCACTTTGTGTATTGTCTTCTCATTAACGGATCGTACTACTTATTAGTTATTATCTTTTTAGTTGTCTACAGACAAATTATTCTAAAGTGATACACAATTAAGTATACAGGCAATGACAAATTCAGAGGCAAACTAAAGCAGAGGCATTAGGTAATAAAGTCCTAAGTCTGTAGACCATGTATGGTATTTCTAGTATCAGTATCAGTTAAAATAATGTTCTGCTTTTTCTATATGTATGGACAATATATGTGCACATATATTCACAAATAGAGCAAATAACAGGCCTTATACGTTTATACACACATTGTCATTTATTATTTTTCCTAAAGAGCATTCGTTCACTTTTTTTGTTCTTTTCAGGACATTTTAGTGTCATTTAGTCCATTCTCTGTTTCTTAAAGAGGTTTAAAGAGGTTTTAATGACTGTCTATTGACTAAGTATCATAGAACTGAATGTGAATGAATTGTAACACTTAGTGAAAAGAGGGATTAAGGTACAATAAGCCACAAACACCTCCAGATGCATGCCTACCAAACATGCAGACCTTACACAACATATACCCAGCTGTTGATCAGCCTAATTCTTTCACGGTTTTCAAATTTTTCAAGAAACCATGGTGGCATGAGATTGCCATCAATCTTCACTTCTTCTAAAAGGGTTCATTTGCAGCTCTTTTCTTCTCAAAGGCTACACAAGATCCATGGTTTATTCAAAAAGAATTAGACAGGCTTAATTAAGTCTGGTCACTTATTCGTAGCCTTGTGTTGGTCAATGTGATGTGCAGATGTGCTATGAAATGATGGGGTGATACTGTTGTGGAAAATACAAATCATGGGTTTAACCTTATTATTTGTGCCCGACATAGTCCTATTCTTCTATTCAGAGCTATTGTTGTGCACCAGATGGTTACAATGCCAAATCCTCTTCCTAGGCCACATAACTTTTTTGGAACCCCTTTGTTATCCAGGGCATCAATTGAATTACATGCCTCTCATTGGGATTTTATTAAAAGGATTGGACACAGAAGCAGCTTTTAGAGCATTGTTGAACCACAGAAAGATGGAGATCCATGAATACAAATAGGAGGGTATGCCTGCTCCTTTAATTTAGTTTAAAGGAGCCACATTGGAGATCATTTAGCCTGACATTGTTACCCCTGCTACTCCCCAAAAATGTTCAAAAAATAGTTTCAATCTGACCGGCTGCTCTGCCTTCTGTCAAGAGTTTTCCAGCTAAGTGAGCAGTTTCATTTTATTCACGTAGCTGCCCACAATAAAAGTAATTGTTTCTCGTGCGCAGCAAAGAAGCATTGACTAGGAACAAAAAACAACCAGGTTGTGAATATATGGCTGGACATTAACTATGAGGCAATCAACTCTATCATCTGTTCATTATAGAAGGAATTGTAAGTGTTCACTAAAGAGTGAAAAACAAAGATGGATACTAGAGGGGGAGAAAAAAAAACCTTGACATTTTGTTCTGTTGGACAGCATTCAGAAGAAGGAGAGGACAATGAACACGCAACAATCTGTTATCAGTGCATGTGGTATCACTTCGTTATCTCTACATGACCATACCATTTGGAAAATCGACTAAAGGTCCAGCGTGGGTGTCTAATTTTTTACTTGTAATGTATATCATTTCTTTTGCATCTCAGGGCATTCAATGGGTTAAATGTACCTAAATCACCAAAACTGCAGAATAAATAATTATAAAAGTGAGGTTCAGGTATAATATTCAAACACCGTATTAAGGGTAGGTGCTTCTATTTGTAAGACTTCTGGTTCTTTTTTTGCAAATCAAAAACTAAAGCAGAACAGCAGATACATATGAAGCCGATGTATGAATGCAGTGAATGGGAGTTTTTTGGTGAAAGGGCATGGCATATTAGCTCACATATCACCGTCTCCATAGTAACATGTTTATATAACAAAAAGACTATATACTGGTATGGAGTGTAATATATTTGTTCTTGAGACAAAACATAACACTATGTGTCTGCATGAAATCAGATCTTGTGGTTCTGGAGGTTGGCAACCACATCCTATTTTGGGGTTACACAAATAAAACTACATTTTGGTTTAGTACTGCTAAATTTGAGGAAATGATGGTTATGATACTTGGGCCAGAGTTTATGTTTACTTAAACTGTAACAGCCACGGGATGATCTATTTTATGTAAGGATGCTCAAGAGGGCAACGGCACATAACACAAACGACTTATTTTATTACATTAATAATGGAAAACTGTCCTCTTATAAAGGAAACAACAATATTATAATGTCTGTTTGACATCAGTTTAAATATGTGCAGTGTTAACTGTGAGTATATGTTTTATTACTGTTATGATTAACTTTTTGTAATTGATTTGGGGTCTAATAGACATGGCAAGGGCAATAAAAAAAAATCAGAGGCATCAAAGCCCTGCTTCACCTAGGTCTGTGTGTTCTTCCTTTGAGCAATGGAGGAATGTGTGGCCACACCTATTCCCTGCCCATGTTCTGCCTTTTCCCCACCCATTTCCACATGACCCGCCCACAAATCCAGATAGCCTGCCCAGGGAAGTTCCCAGGTATGTATATAGTAACATGTCCACTAACTGTGTGTTATGGGCTTGCATTTCTGGACAAACTTGTAATTGTCAATTTTCATCTGGATATCTTTACCTTAATGTTGAAAATCTGAGTGCTAAATGATATGGCGGATCAGCCTAGCAGTATAATTTTTACTTGGATTTTTCTTTATAATTTATCAGTTGATCTTAATAATTGGATGGTCCTTTAATTCCATTGCTCTGCAAAGTATTTCTGTGTTATCCATTCTTTTGGTGTCACGTGTCACCTCCCCTTATACATTGATGGCATGTTAGCCTTTTTATTAGTGTCTGTATAATATAAAGTGTACCCTTTAATGAGTCCTGGCAAGGTTTAATCCTTAGCGCACCAACAATGTGTGGGAAAAAGAGACCCTAGGCAGCCAACCACAAATCCCATACTTGGTGGCACACAATCTGCCCTACAAGAAATACCTTGTGTGTGGTGGTGCAGCCAGATGGCTGCTAACCTGATCACGGCACTCCTCCTCCCCACAAGAGGAAGACTTTGGCTTTGTGTAAGATACATATAAGACTTCCAGTATACATGAAAGCATTACATGTACAAACAACACGAGGAATCCAGTAAGGAAGAAAATGCTAGCCATATGCCATTGGCCAATAAGTAGCTTCTCTTACAGTTAAAAGAAGAAAATAACCAATCCCTTCCAGTAGAGATTCATGTATGGAACCAACAGCGTAGTATAGATGCTAGTTACTGTGGTATAGAGTATATTATTATTATTAGAGAGAGCGAGAGAGAGAGAGAGAAACAAAAGAAAGAACAAGGATTTTGAGAAATTCAGTCTTCATATGGTCATAGTGGTACAGCCATAACTCACTCTCAATCATTCTGTATATACATATATAACTTGAAAGCATGCAGAATCAATTGTGTGATCCCTTTTTTTTTTTATTTTGTCTGTTGACCGCAACGCCAATGACACAAAAAGTGTGACACATTTTGGGAGAAATCAGCAGCAGGTATATATTCAAACATTTTGTTTGAATCAAACAAAAAATATTTGTCTACTACACTGTTTAATGATACAGTACATATATTAACCATAATATATTAACCATTATATATATATATATATATATATATATATACAGTATAGATTTATATACCGTATTCAAAATAACACATTACTCAATAACTCTAGGAACAAATGACAAAGCTAGCACACGAGAATGTTGGGGAAAATGCAGTGAAAGAAGTTATTGCGTAACCTGGCACACAGTGCCAAGCTAATCCGTGAGAACCGCTTATGTGATAATTGGCCCTGCATAATATCCTCTGCTCTGTAAAACATTGTCCTAGTCTTGTCTTTCAGCACAGGAACAGATTTCTTTGCAGCAACCTGAAACATACACTAACTGCAAAGGCCTACTAACTGACAGTGAGGGAGCTCAGGTGGAAATGATTACATTTAGTGAGCCACAACAAACAGTTTCAGGTAATCTTATACCCACCTGGAACACGCACCTTTTTTTTGTAGAAGACATTAACCCATGAATGGCCTGATTTTATTCACTTCCAGAAAATGCACTCTGTTCAGATTTCGCATGATCTAAATATTACATTAAAGTTATTTTTTTTCCCTCAAAACTGAGGTAACTTTGCACATTTTTTGGCGGAGGAAATGTAGTGTTGGAAATGTTCACTTGGATGAAAGTGTCTGCTCCACCTCTGTGAAATGTGAGAGTAAAGAAATATTCCACCTCATAATCAGTGACCCCAATTGGCATAAACATGGTTAGCTGTGATACACATCACCATATCCGGGAACATTTGGGCTCTGGCTACCCAGAGCTTACTCTGAGGGATATGACGTTCCAGGCAGTAGCAATGACATCGGTGGGTGTTCCCGCTCACCTTGCAGGCAGTCCCGTCGATGTTGGTGGGCATTCCAGCTGATGTTGTGGGACACACCCCATGTAGGTGGTAAATGGTCAGGGAGTTGGGATTTTAGGACTTTGCTCCCACGACCCAGAGGATTCAGGTGTGGACCCGGAGAAGAAACACTTCTCCCGGCGTCTCCGAGTGAAACCCGTCTAAGTTCCCATGCACATTACCAATAAGGAATACAAAACAAATTTACAAAATGTCCCTTTTTATGAAAAACAATCCCTATTTGGGGCCAAAATATCTGGTTCTTCATCTGATCCACATGTGAACCTAGGATTACTGAGTGCAGGATTTCTTTGGTGTCCCCACCCCTGTAACTAACACACACATACTAACACGCAAACTCACTCTAATGCACTTACCCTAACACCATACACTTATGCACACACTCTAATACCATACATTATAACACTATACACTCACAACACACTCACATATTCATTCACCTTTAGGTAAGCTCAAATTCAAAAGTATCTCACTCACAATGTGTGCTGCACTACTATCACTTGGTAATATAACATGATTGTAAGACCCCGCTGATCATCTCCATTACAGCCTGCCCCTTCATGGAAGTTCAAAAAAATGTAATTCCCTTCTGACCTACTGCACTCCTGACTTTTTGCAAATGAACACGCAAGTTGGCTTTAGTGAATTTGCGAGTTAAACTTTGACTTTATGACAGAATTTAAGGAAACATCACAAGCAACTGAGTCTTCAGCAAGACTGATTTAATACTGACATTTAATAAGATATATGTGTTGCGTTATATGTACTTTTAAAAACATTTCAAGTAGGATCCCTAGAGAGTTTATGGAGCTAAGTGTTGTTTGGTCTCCTACATAAGTCCAACTTTTAATTCTTACTGAAGATGGAAACATAATAGAAAAGAAAAGCTTGCAGACATTGTTAATGAGCTCCAGAGCCACAATTTGAAAACATCTTCAGCACATGGCTAATAAAAAACAAAGATAGTATGCAAACAATAAAAATAAAATGAGAACAGATGCAGAGTAGACTACTGGACTGTGGTAAAAGCACAATCAGATTTATCTTATAAACCCCAAAACCATCATGTTAAATAACCATATGGAAACAGTGAAAAAAGCCTGGTGACTTTTGTGTCCTGGGCCAGGTTCACAGAGAAGCAGAAGAAGACAGAAGAAAGAGGACTAAATCAGGAGGCAAGGATAATGCAGATAGATTCGAGGAGAAAGGGAGGAACAGAAATGTTTTTCTTTCTCCATGAATCTATCCAGAGAGAGCAAATTGCTGCCTTGATCCCTTTGGACCCACTAGGAGCCATGTAAGTGCCAGCTATGACCACACAACACTTTCATTGTCATATAAAATAAGCTATGGAAACATGACAATGATCATAAACCTAATGGACCAAACATGTAAAAATAAAATTATTGTATTTCTTTTAATTATTATTATTATGACATAATTATTATTACATAATATCTAATACATTGTCTTAGATGAATGTGTACATTTAAAGCAATCTAATAAATAATCATGATTCTAAACCAAATGTGATCATTTCACTGTTATCTTTTATTTGTTGAAACTGAATAATAATTGCATGATGAAAACCATTAATAAAAATTGTTAATGATTTAGCCTTCCGATTCCTAAACATATTGTTATCAGTTCTCACAGGTCTGAGGTCACCGCATATACACACCAGCCAGAAAGACAGAAAGGATGGTATATCGGAAGCATTATCCTGGTTTACATGGTCTGGAGCCAGACAGTGTTCACCCTTTATATCAGCACGGACTAAAGCAGTAATATCTTTCAACTTGCTCATCACAAAACAATGAATAAATAAACACTGTCCACCATTCAGACGGGGCTGTCAGTCCAATTAAGCGTGAGAATGTCCCAGTGCCATTTCATTTCCTATAACTTTTCTAACAGCTTCTGTTGTCTAAGTGCTGGAAGCTATTTTACCATTACTGTATTTAACGTTACTACGCCGCTGGCAAAGGTCAGATCTGCTGTGTCAGCACTAATTCTTCCGCTTAACCATCAGCTACTCTCAAATTTTATTTGTGTCAAGTTTCTCCCTACTTTGGAAGTAAAATGTCATAAAAGATAACGCTTCCCTAAAATTTAACAACACAGCCATAGAAGTATTTCAAAAACTAAAGTGACCCTTTTCGAGAGATAAGAGTCCTGTAAAAAAGTATTATGGCTTTCAATGGATTTTTGCAAGGTTATTTTATAACATGATACACATTTTTTTTTTGTTTTTTTTTAACTCTTCATACTTTCTGCAGCTGTATATAACTGTGGTCAGTGAGGACATAACCCACTGTTTCCATAAGAACCCATGAGCCCTTTGCAGGCTCCATCCATGCCCAGTTTAAATTGATGCTTAAACCAGAAACACTCAGATAAAAGTCTTTCACCTCACTGAGGTCCTATGCACTTAAAATTATCTCGAGGCCTGTGCCAGAATACTGCCCATTTAATACATATAACAAAAATGCTAGCATAGAAGAAGTTTCATGAATAGTGTTCATGAAACATGGTTCCTAAATTAATTTTTTTTATATATATATTAATGCATCCACGACCAATAAATCTGGCTAGCCATGATGGATAAGTTGGGACAACGCAAGTGCTGGCACCTGGACTGCAAAGAAAAATAACTCTCATAATTCTCAGCCAGCCGGTTCAACAGTTAGAATGCAGGCATTTTTGTTGCGTGTTCAGAAGAAAGTTTTACTCAATTAAGCTTAAGTCATCCTTTCTTTATTTGCTTTGAAGGTTGTGTTATGGCTTTGCGATAACGATCTGTATCTACTAAAAGATAAGGCAAGACCACCACCACTTTATATCTTCAAAGAAAACAGAATTGCATTATTCCAGAGTGTGAAAGGATATGCCTGTCAGAAAGGTGCCAGCCACTGTCAGGAGACTTTTCCTCTTTCTCTTTTTTTTTCATGGTAAAGTGGAGAGTAGGATCATTCTTCACATAAAAGCAACCAGACACAACCTTTTTTTAAGCATGATTATTTTTTAACCCATACCTTGCCTCTGTGGTAAACTTGCAAGTGAATATGTATATACTGTTCACGTTCCAACAAATTAATGAATGTAGCTTTTTTTCTACAAAAAAAATGTAGCCCGTGCCACGAATTTCTTTATACCAAATTATGGGGGATGTGCACGCAACTCACAAAACAGGGAGAACTCATTTATTTCCCGAGTGGAGAAAGCACTCCAAATTTCGACCAAACCAAAAGAGCAGGAAACATAATTCGTTGTCCAAAAATGAATGGACCAAAAACGAAACAAAAAATTAGTCCGGATTGTTTTTTGTCCATTTGCACAAGGCTAGTATGCTTCCAGCCTGATATCAAGCACCATAAAGACATAGTTTCATGAGTTTCGTGTGGAGGAACTTGAGTGGCCTGCATAGAGCCCTGACCTTAACCCTGTTAAAAACCTTTGGAATGAATTATCAGAAGAGTGGAGGCTGTTAAAAGGAGGGGGGTAACACTCCATGGTTTCTGAGTGGGATGTCAAACAAGCTCATTTAGGTGTGATCAGAAATATTAGAGCCCAGTACAAACCTAAAACCCTGTCCCATCCCACCCCATGCTTTTCCAACTGCCCAGCCCCGTGCTTGCACTAGGCCCTAAAATTCTGAAAGGGTCTGCCTGGGTCCCAAAGCCCGCAGGGGCTAAGCCATAGATAACAGGCCATGAGGGCCCTCCCCAGGTTAGGGGTCCTTGCCAGACATGACCAGATTGGACCGCCCCTGTCTGTACATGCGCACCTTTGACTAAATCCCATCCATAGTACATTTTAATTAAAATTGACTATTTCACAAAAGGATTGGAACATAATGTTTCAGTTATACGTTTCAATTAAAAACTGCACAAGAAATATGGCAAAAATATTCTGGTGGAGATTTGCGTACCTTCCTATATTAGCCTAAATACAGAATGCAGTAATTGATGTCCATTACTTGTTCAAGACTGTAATGCCCCTGAAGAAAATATGCTTAAATGTCAGCTTTCAGAGTCCAATGCTGGCACACGGTGCTGTCTCATGCAACTCCAAACTCAATTCATGGACAACAGCATGGTTACTGGCAGTTGCACATCATTGTAGTATTTTTTTTTAATTTCTGATCCACTTAATCTTTTATGTACTTCTTTTTGTAATTAAAGGGGCAGTTAAGTGTCTATAACCAGCCTCACCAAAGAATAATCTATACTGAAGAATTTTATGAGCAGCTTCCTCCATTGGTCTTGATTGAAGGAGCCCATCAGTGACAGGAAGCCACTGCCATCGAAGTCAAGGGGAAAGCTTTCCACATGCGTGCATGGGGGTCTCATTAGACCCCCCAAAACAATGTTTGTCGAGCAAATGCTGCAGCAGACTGGCAGTAAGTATATCATGTATCGGTATGGAGAAAGGGACATTTACAAGCGGGACACCATATACATTTAGAAGGAACCTCCCAGGTATCATATGCATTACAGCACATATGATGGTGTCTAAGCCATGTGACATGTGTGTCTTATTTGCCTTAACATAAACCTATTTCAACAATATCCTTTTTATGATGTCATAATGCAAACTGTTTAGAAACTATAAAAAAAAAAAACAATGTGTCTGTGATTTATCATATTTTTGTATCAATGTGCATGGGTGCAACAGATGAAAATTACACAATTTTGACTTTTTTTTTAGTGGCTTTCAGTAGATTTCTTATTTCTTATTTTTCATAAATGTAATCAGAAAATCCCCCAGTTTCTATTTACTGTGATTGTAAAATCGAATATATCGTACCCTTATTTTCCAGACTCGGAAGGTGCAGCGTGTTCACATTGGATATTCAAGCCCAAAAAAATGTTATGATATTGGTGTCCCTCAAACCTTAACCTCATTCCAATCCTGTGTTATTAAATCTTGCCACTTGCTGCTGCTAGACAATTTTTGTGGAATCCCACGAACCACAGGCTGAGATAGTACCATTAAACTGCCACATTATAGACGTTATTTAAGCCAACCACATACTTGATCATGGGTTTTCAGGCTGGGCAAACATTTTACACTGACTCCTTAAATTAACAGTAGTGGTATGAGTAATGATATCCTACCATCTGCTGCCAAACCTAAAGACCTTTGTCAACTTAACTTTAATCATAATGTTTGGGGGATAATTTCTATATACTCAAGCTAGTCACCACGCAAAATAAATGATCACTAGGGAGATACTGTATATTTACTATGAGACTGTAATGCTCTATTATATAATGTTTTGCAATGTCACTGTATGTTCCATTTAATGGAATGTGGTAATCCGAAATTTTTTTCTTCTTGCCCTTACTCCTTCAAGTCTTTTTGGCTCCATTTTTGGTACTTTTTGCCCCTTTTTTTGCTGTGTCAACACAGTGCAGACCTGGCCAAACATATTGACAGGGCCTCAAGGTGATAAAAATTAAATCTTCAAACAGGGTAACCTGTAATGAGAGTTAAAAAGGCCAGTTAGGCTTCCTTACCCCTGTCAATACCTGCTGAATGTTAGTCTTTGCTTGGTTCCGCTACAGGAGAGGCACCAGCATCACTCATAAATAATACGTTTTATCAAAATATTTCATATTTCATAAAAAAAGAGGATGCAATGAAAGGTCCTGGTGAAAGAGCCATATGGGGCCCATATTTCCCACAGGCCTCTTTTTAGTGAAGGCATGAAACTCAATATAAATCTTAATATAGCCAATAGGAAGACTGAATAAAATAACCCAAGTAATAGTCAGTTTCAGTACTAGATTCAATCATCTCAGATGCAACTATTCGACATTAAATATATTGTAATAGGATTCAAATGAAAATCCTTGAAAATGAATGAAATATCAGCGCCGCCTCTTTGAGACACGTTCTCTGTGTTTAGAATGTGAAACAAGATGCTAGTCTAAAAAGTATTATATAAGTTTGTATTAAGAAAATGCATTAAACTGTATTTTGTTTGCTAACTCAAACAAATCAAGCCAAGTCTCAGCTAAGGGATGTGTTTTCATGAACACTAATACACTATTAAAAAGACGGTAATCTGATTTTACACTTCAGATGCGGAAAGCCACAAACTTCGTCGGCCACCCTTCATATTATCACAATACAATAAAAAAATAATTTATTAATTCAACTGTATAGGATGGGAATAGGCATATAATGCAGGAAATTAGTGGATAATTGAGTGGAAGTGGGTAGTAGTAGGCTGGACTAACATTCATCCCTATCCCTATTACCTCGTAGGCGTGTGAAGCGTGTGACGGACACCCCGTACTCGGACTGAGTAGCTCCGCCGTAGAGCTCCTCCTTGCCGTGAATGATCAGTTGCTCAAAGGATTCACTCTTCATATTCCCCCAAGCACTAGTCAAGTTTATTGAAGACAGAACTTATATTTACACACCAAACATGATAGAATTAGCCTGGGGCCTCCACTCAGTTCTATGTCCAGCCCATAGTCACTATTTCTGGGTAATACCGTTCGGTAGCCATGCAAGAGTTCCATAGCCGCAGCTAGTTAAATCCCCGTCCTAAAGATTGATAATAAAACCAGGGTTCCCGAATGTTGCCCACCACAATCTTAATGTAAACTCAAAAGTGCGACGTGGTGGGAAAAAGGGTGTCCATAGCGACACAGTTCCAATTGTTGGTGAGCATCGCCTCAGTTCCTAGCCGCCGTACAGTTCCATGATTTTGTGACTAGGTCCCAGTCAGGCGCATCAAGCATTTCTTGGCTTGTAGAAACCCCATAGCTGACTAGTTCATTGGAGTCTGGTTAGGGCAGACCAGACGGCATTTCCCGTTCACCCTGTGCGCCCTAACGAGCACAGGGTTACATAGGCATAAGAGGAGACAGGGCAGGCAGGCAAGGAGTCTCCCCAGGGATCCACCAGTGCCCCCCCCAAACTCAAACATACCCAAATGTGTCCTCAGCCTCAGGGGGTTACCGTGACAAGGGGTTTTCTGACTATTTATACGGCCAACCAGGGATTATGATTAGTTGTTCTGGTGAACAGTCCGCATATTGTTGTTGCAATACTTGATTGTTCTGACCATCACTGCAACACCCCAAACGGTTCTTTTATTCATTGATGTAACGTTTCTATTGCATGTTCTGACTCTACAAGTGGCCGTGTTATATTACTAAATGCTTTTTTTCGCTCTTCATCTGGTTCTCAATGCCCATTTTTTACGTGTATCCAATAAATTGTATAATTTTGCTACATCATACAGTGCTGTACTATATACCTTTTCTCTTCCTCAAAATGTTTACCTGGGTCTCCATGGAAAAGATTTTCTACATCATTCCCAGATCAAGTGGATGGCGACATGCTGTTTCTGTACATTTGCTGAGATTGGAGGAGTCTTTGCAGAGTCTATCCTATAGGGGATAGTACTTTTCTCTTTTTTGTTCGTTGAGTTTATATTTTTTGGTTTGCTTTTTGTTGTTATATATTGTGACCTGTGCACAAATTTCTACTTGTTTCCATCTCTATGTGGTTTCAGCATGGCAGACAGCATCAATGCAAAAACCTAAATATAAATGCAAAAAAAAAAAAAACACACACGTAACCTAAAATGTTTAAAATCTTTAAGAAAATCTTGCTGTTACAAGATGCTTTTACTTTATGCTTTTATATTAAAATATACAAATGAAATGAAAATTAACATCAAATGAAAAACTTAAAGTACTGCCAAATGGCATCGACCTTTTACCTATCACTTAAATCCTACTTTAATATGTTATAAAATATCTTATCTTGTAACAGTCTCATACACTATTCTGGAGCATTGTGTTGTAACATCAAACAAATCTTAGCTTAATACATTCATAAATCATACTATTAAACTGTTTATGAAACCAAAAACCACCAATCGCTGTAAGAATTCCAAAGCTATTGAGCTAATAGTATTTAAGGATACACTATCTTGTGTTAGTTCACAAATATGCCAGAATTTAAGACCCTTTTATATATATATATATATATATATATATATATATGTACATTCCTATTAAATCAAAGAAAATTTGATGTAAAATGCAAGTGCACTCTGGTCCAAAATGGCCAAAAATGATCTACAGTATATATGCCTATATTTAAAGTATTAGAGTGAGTGTCAACAGCTTATTGAGAAGTTTACTTACATTGGCCACAAATCTCTTGATTGATCTCTTGATTGCAGTTGTAGAGTTAAGTGTAATTAGTAATTATATATATATATATATATATATATATATATATATTAGTTTATGTTATATATTTTGTATATATAACAATTGGACCAACCACAGACATTTTCAGATCGACTAGGATTTTTTTTTTGAAGGCTCAAAAAAAATTATTGCTGGTATATTACTGGTTAAAGTGTTATACAAATTGAATTCCTTGCTAAAGGCTCTATCGTAGGAGAAGTATCTGTATAATAAACAATCGTGTATAGGGTCATGATTTAGTTCTAGTTTTGAAACATTTTTCTTTGCTGTTAATTAATCAGTTGCTCATGGATTTTTGGAACTTGTATAAAGTATATTCATATTTGTGATAATAGGAATAGATTTCTCATAGTCAGTGATGGATTGGGGAAGATGGTGTCCAGAAGACAGGTCAACCCAGTCTGTTCTTCATCAGTCTGATTTAGCGATAGCTTTATGACAAGCACTACTGCTTGTAGGGAATGTAGCCAATAAAGGAACTAAAGGTTGCAGACAAAAAGCCAGTTAATACAGCTGCAAAGTGATACAGCATCAGAAGGTCAGGAATCCAAGTTCTGTGTACACAGATTTAGGAGTGAAATGACAGCTGTTTACTTAAGCACTTCCGATGAGCACCAAAAAACTTATCTCAATTGCTGCCAATCTCAAATGTTTTGCATCACAAATATTTACTCTGGTTATTTCCCTAGAAAGTTATCAGCCAAACGTCTATTGCCAGTCCAAACTAAATTGTCCATTACACCAGTACAAATTGGTTCTGTTTACGAAAGTGTTTGTGAATTGGCAAAAAAAGGTGTGTTTGCAGCAGCAAAACTGCACGAGTTGGACAGAAGCCCAACTCGCAAATTCACTAGCAAAAAATCAGTGTTCCCTCATCTACAGGATAGTGTATGCCAGGTGATGCAAATGCAAAAAAGAGAGCAACTCACAGATTGAGTAACATGCAAGTTGCAAATACAAGTTAAACATCAAAATCCACCTTCACTCCTGCATAAATAAATAATAAAATAGGGGTTGACAATCAGGATGAGGCAGGGGACCACTAAATCAACCTCAAGGGTATATTGTTCAAGCATACCCCATCATCCCAATCCTTTGCTTAGAGGGATGGAGTGGTTAATATATTTGTCTTGTTTTACTCAGCTATTTGTATCCATGAGGCTCTTGATAAAATGATAAAAAGAATGCAGTCGTTGCCAAAAGTTTTGAGAATGACACAAATATTAATTTTCACAAAGTCTGCTGCCTCAGTTTAGATGATGGCAATTTGCATATACTCCAGAATGTTATGAAGAGTGATCAGATGAACTGCAATCAATTGCAAAGTCCCTCTTTGCCATGAAAATGAACTTAATCCCAATTAAGCTGCATTTCAGCTCTGCCCCAAAAGGACATAATGTATGTCTATTACAAGTTAAGTATTTATGTCCTATTTGTAAGGCCTGATGATCATTAACATTTTAGAATGAACTAGCTTTATACAAGATACCCTTGTGTTTACATATTTTTATATTTCAGACTTCAGACAATTAATTTAAACAATTCTTCTATAATGTAAGGTGGGTTGAGCAGAGCCATCCTTATCTCTTGTGAAATTGCTGTTATGTTCTACATGTTATGTCTTGTTTACCCATTGTACAGTGCTGCAGAATATAATAGCACTATATAAAACAATAAATAATTATGAACAATAAACCTATATATAATACATTAAACAATAACTATACATGTTCTCATTCTTCCACTTTTCCCCACTTAAATATGTTAAACCTTATTTCACATGCATGTGCATTATGAGCCATTCACGTAATATAAACAGTATAATAAATTTAGCCCCATTAAGTAAAGTATGGAGTATGTCTGGATTTGCGAAGGTTACATGAAATAAAGAAGTAATGAACATTTTACTTAGTGCTACTCATTAAAACAATTAAAATTATATCACAATGAATTAAAATGAGAATGATCTCAGTATAATCACATAATTGTTCCTTTTATGCTCAAGGTCATGCATCTACCCATATGCAATATTCAGGAAGCACATTTCATTAGACTGAATAAAGCTTCAATCATGTGTGAAATTTCCAGCTTGAATAGCCAGCCATCATATCATTCATCAGCCTGGATGTATTTAATGGGTGTAATTTCTTCCTCATATTTCTATGTGTGTATTGTTTCTTGCTTATTATAGGAATTTTCACCTTATTAATACCTTTTTTTATTGTTAGGGTAAGGCATGCATAAATAACATTCACAAAATATGTTTCCTTTAGATTTGAAATAGAAAATGTCCCAATGCAAGAATTTTTTATTTTTGATTTATGTTGATTTATGTTAATACACGTTTGGATCTGTTTAGATCAATTTGCTTACCTACCCAAAAACTGTTTTTACAGCTTAGTGCTTTTGAAACAATCTTCCCTGCCTTATGTGAAATATAATTACTGACCCAATTTACTTTGCTCATACAATCAATCTATGAACCCATCTGGACACTTCGGCTAGCAACAGTTATGTATTTAGGTTGGGCCCATGACTCCATGTTCCAACCTCCATGGCCACTGTCCTCATTGCTGAGCACCAGAATATGATGTCATACGGGGCTCTCAGTGTCTTAAAGGCATGCATTATGTTTTCCTGGATCCTATGGGCAATCATTCATAGTGTAAGTGGGCTCGTTCGGAGATGACAAATCTCTTTTGTAACTGGCACATTGATCAGTAGTACATCTGCCCCTAGTTTTGTGGTAGAAGGACTGCAGTCCCCTGGACCTGCTCCGCTAGGCCTTGTCGGTCTAGGCCAGAATATCCTACAAATGCATTTTTCCTCCATTTATCTATCCCCCATGTATTTATATAGGCATAGGACTGTAGTGAGTGGTATTCCTACTCAAACAGAACAGCTAATACTTTAACCAAAGTGTATGTCTTTGTCTGTAGCACCAGCCATGAAACATAAGCTATGAAGACACATAGTCCAATTTAGAGCATATGGGACATTTTGTGGGTGTCAAGGATATTACTTCATTTTGTGCACCTTTAAAAATAAATAAATCAATAAATCCCCTTACCTGCTGTGTATGCCTTGTTATATGTCCCCCAAGTTTATTCACAGCTCTGATAGCATAATTTATTCTGTTGAATGGCGTAACATAGCCTTAGAAAGAGGTTTTATGTAAATTTTGTTTCAAAAGAAACATGTCAATGTATCAAATAAACATAAGAATCAAAAAAATCCAAATACATTTAAACAAGTCTGGAAGCAAATTGGAAATGCACTCAAAATGAACACAATGAATTTATTGTGGAGCTTGAAGTACATGGAAATATGCAAGGAAATGAATGAATTGTGTTCTGTCAGTAGTGGTTCTTCTACCTAACAAATAATGTTTGGAATGAATTCCAAATTTCAAAGTTCAATAAAAATG